>NC_141699.1:723873646-725368396 GCF_964263255.1 Lissotriton vulgaris
AGGGTTGGCCGAGAGTTTTTTCAAGGACAGAGGCATTATTGGTTGACTTGGAAAAGTTACATCAGATTCCTTAGGTGTGATCAGTTTACAATGCATGGGATTCAGAAATCCCTGTATAAAAATGTATCTCTAATTTCTTTAAAATCTGTGATTTGTAATACGCTGGCTTGTTACGAAGGTATTAGAAAAACAAACTGAATTCAACCCCTACTGCTAATCAGTACAACAACCCATAGAATGCATGCCAAGCATACCTTCCCACGTTATATGATTGTTTTTTTTTTAAAACTCCTAATTGCTATGAGCCTTTCCAATGGAGCAATTAGGGGTAGGGAAGGAAATCAACAGAAAAAATTGCCCCTTAAGAAGTAATACAATAGTTCCCGACCAGAATCCTGAGACATAAGAGACAAAAAGCTGAGACTTGCTTAAAGGCATGGTAAAGGGCAGCATTTTCACCACAGGCTTAATAACCAACAGGTTTGGCTGGAATTGCATGGATATCGCTTTATCAAAATTCAAGGAGTAGTGGAAGTGACATTGTAGTGTAGTTCCTATATTCCCAATAGTCTCTGCACCACTGAAGACACCATCCGCCTAATGAATTCCATCCACTCTGGCTCGCCAACCGACCTATGTCCCCACCACATCTACAACAAAGCAGATTCCATCATCGCACCCAATCTCCGTGATGTCATCAACTGCTCCTTCAACTCTGCTACCTTCCCAGAAAGTTGGAAACACGCCAAAGTCAGCGCCCTCCTGAAGAAACCCACAGCAGACCCCTCTGAACTTAAAAACTACTGCCCCATATCCCTCCTCCCATTCCTGGCCAAAGTCATTGAGAAAGCCGTCAATAGCCAACTCGCCGCCTTCCTGGAATCCAACAACTCCCTCGATCCCTCACAATCCGGCTTTCGAGACAAACACAGCACCGAAACCGCCCTCATCGCAGCAACAGACGACATCCGAACACTACTGGACAACAGAGAAACAGTGGCCCTCATTCTACTCGACCTCTCCGCCGCCTTCGACACTGTCTGTCACAGCACCCTCATACAACGCCTCAGCAACATCGGCATAAAAGGTAAAGCCTTAGACTGGATCATCTCGTTCCTCGCCGGAAGAACCCAGAGAGTCCGCCTCCCCCCATTCAAATCAGAGGCCACCGAAGTCATCTGCGGTGTACCACAAGGATCATCACTTAGTCCCACCCTCTTCAACGTTTACATGAGTCCACTCGCTTCCATCGCGCGCCAACACAACCTCAACATCATCTCCTACGCGGACGACACCCAGCTGATCCTTTCCCTCACCAATGACCCCAACACCGCCAAAACCAATCTCCACGAAGGCATGAAAGATGTAGCCATATGGATGAAAAACAGCCGCCTAAAACTTAACTCAGACAAAACGGAAGTGCTCATCCTAGGATCATCTCCCTCTGCCTGGGACGATTCATGGTGGCCTTCGGATCTGGGCTCTGCACCCATACCCACAGACCACGCACGCAACCTAGGCTTCATCCTAGACTCCTCCCTCTCGATGACCAGACAAGTCAACGCCGTCTCATCCTCCTGCTTCAACGTACTTCGTATGCTTAAAAAAATCTTCCATTGGATCCCCACTGAGACAAGAAAGACTGTCACCCACGCACTGGTTACGAGCCGGCTAGAACACGGAAACACCCTCTACGCCAGAATTTCAGCCAAACTACAGAAAAAACTCCAACGCATCCAAAACGCATCGGCGAGACTCATTTTGGACATCCCTCGCCAAGATCACATCACCGGCCACCTGAAAGACCTCCACTGGCTTCCCGTCAACAAGAGAATAACTTTCCGTCTCCTCACCCACGCACACAAGGCCCTCTACAAACTAGGACCCGAATGCCTCAACACTCGACTATCCTTCTACACACCCACTCGCCAACTAAGATCCTCCAATCAAGGCCTCGCCGCAGTCCCGGGCATCCAAAGATCCACCATGGGAGGTAGATCCTTCTCCTACTTGGCGGCCAAGACCTGGAACTCACTGCCCACTCACCTCCGCCTCACACAAAACCACATCTCATTCAGAAAAGAACTTAAAACCTGGCTATTCGATAGACAATGATCCCCCTCCCCAAGTGCCTTGAGACCCTCTGGGTGAGTAGTGCGCTATACAAATTCTTGAACTTGAACTTGAACTTGCGCATTGGAATAATATATCCTATAGATTACACATAGGACTGAGATCTACTAGGTCTCTATCAAATATACTAGACTTAATTGTGAGTGCCAGCTAGCTCAGAGGTCACTAGAAACTTTCTCGAATGAACAAGAAGGGATTAGTTTCTGACAACCGCATAAACATGACAACTTTGTTTCCCCAAGATAAAACTGGTCTTCAGAGCGGTGGAAACAATAGACAGATATTTTACTCAGTCAATCGTGCATGCTTCGTTTCACCAGAGGTGCAGAGAAAATAGAAAGAAGGGTGTTTTCAATAAAAGTATTTATTGAACAGTCTTCTTTCTCATGCAGAAGAAATGAACTGCTACAATCGTAATACTGGCTGCAAAGTATAATGCGTACAGCAAAAAGAGTATTATAAAATAATACTGTAAAAGCATGGTATGGTTTTTAAGACATATAATACATACATAAATAATAAAAGGTTTAAAAAGTACTCAACTGGTACTTCTAAAATACGCCTACCCCGGTGTGCCTAACCTAAGTCTGGTACGAGGGAAGGAGTAAGTGAGGTGTAGCATAAATCTAGTATTCTTTTTGCCAAGAATCTACCCAAGATTTCTCTTAGGGTCTAATCAGCTCCGTACCTTGGTTTAGAATGAAGGAGGTCTGGTATCTCTCTGTCTCAGGACTCGATTTCCCAACAACCCGCAAGGGTAGCTTGGAAACACTGGAGCTGGATTTCTCGGCAACAGAAAAGACAGCGTCTCTCTCAGTGCATCTGCTGGAGGGTCGGCTTCCTTCGGCACTTGCTGTAGCGAGCTGCATCGGGCAAGTAAATAGTCCAACTGCTCCAAACCACAGAGTGTGTTTGCTATGGCAAGTGTGAGCATATTTATACCTTGATGGTGCCGAGATTGACGTAAAGGTGTACATAATAACGTCATCAAAGAGTCTCAGTTCTTTGAAAACTCCATGAGTTCTTGGACAAGTCAGTATTCAAGCAAGGAGAAGTCCCTAACTGCTGAAGCAGAGTTTTTCCAAGAAATCGTTGTGGATTTTCGGAACTAGTGGAAGTAGCCATTCCGTATTTGGACTGCATGAGCTATGTCTAAATAAGGGTATGATTTCTATGCCTATATAAGGATATGGTGATTTATACCAATATAAGGGCATGAATCGGGAAAGTTACCCTAGGGTCCTAAAATGCTATACAACAACATCACTAGAAATTACCTTATATGACCTTTTGTTACATGACCTTTTGTTAATTGACATCATGCAAGGTATTGTATTAGGGTGCTGCCGTGATATATCAAGGGCTCTATCACCACCAAAACTGATATAGTCATCATAAGCCTAACACAGTCCCATGTAATTAAAGCCTAAAATATGCAGGTTCAACCACTGTATCCCCAAACTCCCAACAGCATTGTTCTCCTGTGCCTGTCAGAATATATCTGCAAATTATGGAATAAGGAGAATCATATCAAATGTATAATTCATGTACTGTTGTAATCAAAATGTGTTATGTTAATTTTATGTTATCTTGAGTTATTTTATAGCATGTAATATATTATGTTGTGTTTTTATAGTGTGCTAATCACCTGTGAGGGTATCCAGATCCTCTGTAGCAGGTGTGAGAGATCAGCCTTAACCGGCGTCATTGAAAAGCCAGGTCTTACTGTTCAGCTTCTTGTGAAAGTCAAGAAGAGAGGAGGAGGCTCTGATGTGTTGTGGGAGGTCATTCTAGGTTTTAGGGGACAGGCACAAGAAGTTTGAAACCCAACTGGCGTACAAGATAGATTATTTAATGAGCAATACAGTTATCACATTTATTATTTTCTAAAGCACAACGTTGAGTAAGGGTGCTTCAGGGCCATATACACAACCCAGGTTCAGGCCCTGCACACAAATGTCCAGAGCAACCGCACACCCCTCCAATTCTTAGCCTTCAGTGAGGGATGCATGTGATCTTGTAATCACACTTAGAATTAGCACCTATGTTCTGCAGTGCTACTCAAAGATTTTAGAACCAGGACCCAATTTTTAGAACAACAAACTTGTGTGACACATCTACCTTTAATGGACATGAGGGAGGGCCATTCTTTCATTCAATCAATCAATCAATCAATCAGTGAACTAGTAAAGCACACTACTTACCCGTGAGGGTCTCAAGATGCTGAGGGAGGGGGGGCTGCTACTGCTCGAAGAGCCAGGTCTTGAGGAGCATTCTGAAGGTGAGCAGGTCTTGGTTCTGCCGCGGATGGGTGGGGAGGGTGTTCCAGGTCTTGGCGGCGAGGAAGGAGAAGGATATGCCACCGGTGGTCATTTGTTGGATGCGTGGGACGGCGGCGAGGGGAAGGCTGGCGGAGCAGAGCTAGGGGGCGGGGGTGTAGAAGTTGAGTCTGTTGTTCAGGTAGACCGGTCCAGTGTTGTGGAGTGCTTTGTGTGCGTGGGTGAGGGATGTTGAGGATCAGGCGGGCGGATGCGTTTTGGATGCGTTGCAGTCGTTGTAGGTGTCTGGTCGGGATTCCTGTGTAGAGTGCGGTGCCGTAGTCCAGTCTGCTGCTGACGAGGGCTTGGTTCACCGGTCTTCTGGTTTCGGTCGGGATCCACTTGTAGATCCTGTGGAGCATGCGGAGGATGTTGTAGCAGGAGGAGGAGATGGAGCTGACCTGCTTAGACATAGAGAGGGAAGAGTCGAGGACGAATCCTGGATTGCGTGCGTAGTCCGTGGGTGTTGGTGCTGTTCCCAGTGTGGTCAGCCACCAGGAGTCATCCCAGGCAGAGGCGGTGAGGCCGAGGATGAGGACCTCCGTCTTGTCTGAGTTAAGTTTCAGGTGGCTGCTCCTCATCCACGGCCTTCATGCCTTCGTGGAGGTTGGTTTTGGCGGTGTGCGGGTCCTTAGTGAGGGAGAGGATGAGCTGGGTGTCATCGGCGTAGGATATGATGTTCAGGTCGTGCTGGCGGGCCACTTGTGCGAGGGGGGCCATGTAGACGTTGAACAGGGTCGGGCTGAAGGATGAGCCCTGGGGCACTCCGCAGATGATGTCAGTGGCTTCGGATCGGAAGGGTGGGAGGCGGACTCTCTGGGTTCTGCCGGAGAGCAAGGACGTGGTCCAATCTAGGGTCTTCTCCTGGATTCCGGCTTCTTGGAGGCGTGTCCTTATTTTGCGGTGGTAGACTGTGTTGAAGGCGGCTGACAGGTCCAGGAGGATGAGGGCTGAAGTTTCGCTTTTGCCTAGTTGGCGTCAGATGTCATCTCTGGCGGCGATGAGGGCAGTCTCGGTGCTGTGGTTTCGTCTGAATACGGACTGGGATGGGTCTAGGATGTGGTTGTCTTCGAGGTGGCGGGTCAGCTGCATGTTGGCGATTTTCTTGATAACCTTTGCTGGGAGGGGGAGCAGGGAGATGGGCCGGAAGTTCTTGAGGTTCTTGGGGTCCGCCTTGGGCTTCTTGAGGAGGGCGTTGATTTCGGCGTGCTTCCAGCTTTCCGGGAATGTAGCTGTGTCGAAGGAGATGTTGATGATCTTCCGTAGTTGGGGTGCGATGGTTGCGTCTGCTTTGATGAATACGTGGTGTGGGCAGGGGTCTGACAGAGACCCTGAGTGGATGGAGTTCATGACCTTGTGTGTTTCGTTGTTGCTGACGTAGGACCAGGAGGTCCGCTGGTTGGTGCAGGTGGCGTTCGGGGTGGGTTTTGCCGTGGTCGGGCGGTCGAGGTGTTGAAGCTGTTGTGGATGTCATTGATCTTGCGATGGAAGAAGGTGGCCAGTGAGTCGCACAGATCTTGCGAGGGTGGGATGTCGTTGGTGTTGGTGTTGGGGTTGGCGAGTTCCTTCACAATGCTGAAAAGCTCTTTGCTGTTGTGTGCGTTGTTGTCCAGGCGGGTTTTGAAGGAAGATCTCTTGGCTGTTCTGATGAGTTGGTGATGTCGGCAGGTGGCGACGTTGTGGGCTACGTGGCTGTCCGGTGTGCAGTCATGGAGCCATTTCTTCTCCAGTTTCCGGCATGTTCGTTTGGAGGTCTGGAGTTCTTCGGTGAACCAGGCAGCTTTCTTGCTGCAGTGGTTGTTGGAGGGTTTCTTGAGCGGGGCGAGAGTGTTGGCACAGTTGTCGATCCACTGTCTGAGGTTCCGGGCAGCGGCGTCTAGGTCAGTGGGGTTGGTGGGTGTGTTCTGGGTGAGGGTGGAGGTCAGCTGGTCTTCGGTGACTTTGCTCCAGCAGCGGCGGGGCAACATTTGGGTGCAGTGGTGCATGGTTGGTTTCTTGAAGGTGAAGTGGATGCAGCGGTGGTCGGTCCAGTGGAGTTTGGTGGTGTGGTTAAAGGCGATGTGGGTGCTAGAAGAGAAAATGGGGTCGAACGTGTGGCCGGCGGCGTGGGTGGGTTCGGTGACGAGTTGTTTGAGGCCGAGGTTGGCGAGGTTGTCGATCAGGCTGGTTGAGTTGGCGTCGTTGTTGTTCTCGAGGTGGAAGTTCAGGTCCCCGAGGAGAATGTATAGGCGGGTGCGTGGGTGCTGGCTAGATCGGCGATGGATTCGCTGAAGAGGACTCGGGCCCGGGGGCTCTGTAGATGAGTGTTCCTCTGAGGGTGGTGTTGTGGTCAGTGTGGATCCGGAAGTGCAGGTGTTCGGCAGAGTTG
The DNA here is from genome assembly GCF_964263255.1 of Lissotriton vulgaris. NCBI lineage: Eukaryota > Metazoa > Chordata > Amphibia > Caudata > Salamandridae > Lissotriton > Lissotriton vulgaris. The sequence continues at coordinate 723,880,466 of NC_141699.1, forward strand.
AGGGAGTCGTCTGCGTGGGTGTAAACCTGGAGGGTGGACTTGTAGACGATGGCTAAGCCTCCTTGAATTCCGCTGGTGCGATCCCTGCGGGTGATCTTGTAGCCGTCCAGGATGGCTATGGTGATGTCGGGTGCCGAGGTATCGTTCCACCAGGTCTCGGTGAGGAAGGCAACGTCTGGGGTGGAGTTGTCGAGCAGGTCCCAGAGCCTGACGGCGTGTTTGCGTGCGGAACGGGTGTTGAGAAGAATGCAGCGAAGGTGGTTGGGACCAGTCCTTGGTGGTTTGGTGGTCCTGTCGCAGGTGAAGTTGCAGGCGTGGCAGGAGAAGGTTCTGTGGGTGCGTTTCGGGGCGGCCTGTAATCAGCGGTGGACTCAGCCGGTGTTGAGAGCGTGGAGGGTGTTGGGGTCGTAACGGAGTCTGGCTTCATGGTGTGCGCGGGGTCCAGGGGTTCTGGCGCTGGGCACGGGCCAGGCGCAGACAGGCGCAGACGGGCTTGCCTTTGGCGCGCCAGCATTGCGCCCGCTGCGCGCGGTCGCCATTTCAAGGCGAGGAGGGAGGGAGGAGCAGCTGGGAGGCGGGAGCGGGCGGCGAGGGGGCGTGGCTACAGGGGCAATGGCGAGAAAAGCGGGAAACAGAGACAGGAAGGGGGTGGAGGGGAAGGGATGGGAGCAAAAGGGCGCAGCAAAAGCGGTACAGTAGGACAGAAATACAGAGAGTTACAAGGGGGATTAACAGAATAAATAGAACAAACCACAATACACAGCAGTGATAGCAGGGCACAGGGCACAGCAGGCGCGAACTCGCGCTCGAGGCAGCAGCGGGCGGTGAACAGGTGCAGCTGTTCGGCAGCAGGGGAGGACCTGGACTGCAAACAGGGTCAGGGGTCACTCCTACTGCCACGCAGCGGCCGCCATTTCAAGGCGAGGAGGGAGGGAGGAGCAGCTAGGAGGCGGGAGCAGGGCGGCTAGGGGGCGTGGCCGCAGAGGCAACGGTGGGAAAAGCAGGGAGCAGAGACAGGAAGGGGGGGTGGAGGGGAAGGGATGCGAGCAAAAGAGTGCAGCAAAAACGGTACAGTAGGGCAGAAATACAGAGAGTTACAAGGGGGATTAACAGAATAAATAAAACAAACCACAAGACACAGCGGTGATAGCAGGGCACAGGGCACAGCAGGCGCGAACACGTGCTCAAGGCAGCAGCGGGCGGTGAACAGGTGGAGCTGTTCAGCGGCAGGGGGTGACCTGGCCTGCTAGCATTCTTTCAATGGGCCGAGACACCCTAGGGTATTCGTACGCGCAATAAAAATTGCAAAAATAAATGTAATTAAAGTATTGTGTGGTAGAGCATTGTCACTTACAGATAGCACATTTTCCATCGGACTGGCCTCTACATATGCACAGGCATGCAGTTTTATTGATAAAACTTTACAGCACACGAATGATTACTTGTGGAAATCAGGTTTTGGTAAACATGTATCCTTTGTACATCACCAAGTAAAGTGTCTTGACTTTGTCTGTCCTAGTAAAACCCCTGTTGTCCCCGCACATCAGCATTAAAATAAAATGTGCTTCATTTTTGTTTTCCTAACTGCTGAATGCATACTGTTCATTCAGAATGTGTATTTGTTGTGTGTTGCAAATGACACAAAATTCTACAGCCTTTCTTGTCACACTCCCTGTACTCTGGCAAGATTGTCCCATAATTCTTTTTAAAAACTCCTCTCACTTTGCAGTCAGAGAAATCAAGTAAACACCAATACCCATAAAAAAAAAAAAATAAGCAGCAGTTTGTCAGAAAACATGGCCTGACATTTGAGCACTGTCTTTGTCATACTGGCAAATGTGACAAGATAAAACACAATATTTAAAGACATCTTTTTATTATTGTCCAGACTTTCCTGACCCACCAAAAATCAGCTTGTGACCTACAAGTGGGTCGCAACCCACAATCAGGCAAATGCCGATCTGCGGTTATAAGTACCTGAATTTATTGTTGTTGTTGAAGTTACATATAGTATGTAATGTTTTTAACAAGAATGGTCAATGATAAAATGATTACAGATTGAACTGGGTTTAGCTTTAATAATTCTTGACTATACAATATCTCACCATGGGAAGCACTGTTGATATGTATTCCGGGGAATTATGGGCTTTTTTTTTTTTTTAGGGAACTCTGGTAGGCACAAAATCATGTTTGCTTCCCCAGTAGTAACAGATGTATTTCGGGCTGGCCACAATAATTTGGTCGCAAAAGAACCAACACTTTAAGGACTGCTCAATTGCCCAGGCACTTGCACTTTAATCATAGTAGGGCCACACTGCAAGCACTTTACTTATTGTCTCATCTTAACCTGGCGACCGTTCTAGTATCTTGTATGGCGCCCTAAATATTACCATCTGAACAATTTTACCGAATGCAATTTTTTAGGGGATTTATTTGCTGATGCTGTTCATTTGTAAAGCATCAGTATGGCTCACTGTTATGGCATGTTTTTAATGCTGATGTATGCTATTAATCTTAAAAGCATGTACATTTGTTATGTGTGTTGTATGGCCTGTATATATCAGGCTGACACAATAAATACAACTTAAACTAGAATGCAAGGTAGAACTGTTCTTTCCTTCAGAGTTATAGAAAGTAAACAGTGCTGGTCTTGACTCGGTTTACCTTTTGATATTGCCTCTGAATTTTAGACCTCCAAGACTAACGATTTTAGGAGTGGCGCCAAGGGTCGTCGTAAGGGGCAGGCCAAGGGTAGCAACTGCATCCTCACCCGACCACTAAATGAACTCAGTGTGGAAGTACCTTAAGGGGCAGTGGGGACCCTACCACATGCTTCTGTTGCTGGTGAAAAAAAGTTGGAGCTGGAGCCGCCCACGCAGGTAAGTGCGGTGACGCCGGGTTGGGGGGGATTTGACAGACGACCACAAGAGAAAATCAAATTAATAGTTAATTTTCCCTCGTCGTCTGTTAAAATCCCCCCCCCCCCCCCCCCACACCCAGCCTCACCACTCTTACCTGCACGGGCAGCAGCTGGTGCAAAGTAATTTGTTTTGCCAATGTATCCTTGTATTGATACAAGCCTTTTTGTAATAACCAAAACTGCATATACACTCCTGCAACCTAAAATGGTACCTATCCGGGATGGCACAACAATAACAAACTTTCACAGTCAATTATTACAATTTTCTCCAACTACCAACCTTGTGGTTGTGTAAGGCAGCAGGTGTTCTACAGGAAGCCCCCAAGAGTCTGATAAACCAATGCAAGAGTGTAACATCCCTTATACTGTTCTGTAACTACAGCTACTGAAATTATGTGATTCTGCGACTGCGGCATGTGTTAAAATGTCAGAAGACTGAAATAATGCTGCCACAGATTGTACCGTATGTGGCACAATTTTCCTTTCCCTGCCACATAATTTACTCAAGCCTTCTATATAATGTTTTCCTCCACTGCCATATAATTCCAGTGGCACTACCTAATTACTTTCAGTTCTGCAAGCTTTTGTCTGTGTGAAGACAGGTCTAAACACTTCTTAAGATAGGTCTAGACGCTTGCCACGGCTTCACCCATCTTCTGCTTGAAAACCCATGTTGACCAAAATAGCTGCTATATATCTCTAACAAGAATCATCCCCATTAGACAGCAGTATTGGAAAATCTCATATGAAGAGAACCTAAGCAGTCCTAGAGATAAAATTATCCACAAAACTTAGCCTTTCTGTAGGAGAACACTATCAAGTTTTTTTGATAGACAAAATCCATCTAGAGGTAAAGTTTTGTGAAGGTGATAAACAAAAAACTTTGCAGTAAGGAATCACAGGTTAGCACACCCCTGGATATATCCTCGTCAAGTATTGAGAAACCACATCTCACTTGGAATAATGCTGCTCTCTTCAGAACAGAGGTTAGCTGTCCAATGTTGAGAGTGCTTGTGTCACTAAAAGGGCAGATCACACAGATCCTTGTGGCATTTCTGCATTAAAGCCACAGATGTGCCTGTGAATGCAGCTGTGATAAAACCTAGAAATGTTAACAAGCATCATTACACCCCAAAGCTGCTTTGTGTGTGACCTACAGCAAAGGCAGGTTTCTGCCAGAGATATTGCATGACCTTTTAATCTAATGTAACATTTGGAAAAAATCAATTAAAAGGCACTGAAGAAACACATTTGACCTTCCCTTCAGCAGTCTCTCCCTCAAAATGGCGCCCTATAAAAACAATGCCCAGCTATCCTTCTAGCACACTGAAGCAATGATTTGTTTCACTAATTCAGCTGACAGAGACACCTCTATTGCAATAGGCGGGGTCTGGTGCCTCAGTCAACTACTGCATCTGCACCAAGAATCTGTGCTTGACTTTATGGTGACAGTTTCGCATCCCAGAGGATCCACTCACCCTTTCATTCACCGGAGGTGGATGTACGGCTTTATGACGCAGACTTTTACAACACGTGCCGTTACAACGCGGTTTTTTCAACGCAAGTCGTTACCACGACTTGCTTTGGAGGGGGTGCGGACTTAGGAATTTTTTAATTTACTATTCCAACACCAGCCTACGTACAGCAGGGAAGGTGTTGGATAGTAAATTAAAAAAATTCCTTGTCCCGCAGCGCCCTCCAGCGCAAGTCGTGGTAACGACTTGCGTTGAAAAGACCGCGTTGTAACGGCACGGCGGTGTAACAGCCGCGTCGTAAAGGCTGTTCCCCACCGGAGGTCAATTAAGTGAGTGCCATTGAGCTGGGTAACAATAAACATCTGTGCTTCAGCACCAAGATGCCCCACTGTATAGGGTGGATGTGTGCTATACAAATATATGTTATGCTCTCCTGTGAAGCCATTGTTCCACAATGGGACAAGTGGCAGAGTTTGGGCCATGTACCTCAATGAGTACAGACTCCGGAGGGAAATATCACGCATATATAATACCTGTTTCTTAAAACGTATAACCTCTGCAATGAGGACACAGCACGGTACCTGGACTTAATTTGCCTGCAAACAAACTTCTTTGATCTGGTGATCCAAGCCACCATATTGAGTCTCCTGGATTAATGCAGCTCTTTCTTTTAGGCATAAATAGGCCCATGAGGAAACTGCAAAGGGTTCGGAAGGAATCAGCCAGCCTGGCCCTCAGACTCCCATGCTTCTTATCGGCCTCTAGGGCCATTAATGCCCTTTACTGGCTCCAGGTTGAAAATACAATTGTGTGTAAGTCTTTATGTCATGTCTTTAAAGATGTTCACCAAACTGGGTCTCACCATTTATCAGAAAAACTCACAAACTATACACCTTCCTGCTGTCACCATTCCTCAGAGGCCATACTGCTTACCATTCCTAGAGCTAAGCGGTCTCACTCAGGCAGCAAATCAATCTCAGCTAGGGCTGCAAAATTGTGGAATGAACTCCCATACAATCTCAGTAAGGTTTCCCTCTTGCTGAATTTCAGAATAGATGTGAAGACCTGGCACTTCAGGAATTTGGACTCTTTCCTACATCTGCTTTGGAAAGGGGCAGCCCTTCCATAATGGCAGAGGAGCGTCGACACACTGGTCAGTCAATCATCGGTATACCAAATGATCGCTGACTGATTGAGCCGATGCCAACAATGTAGGGTGGGATGGACCCTGGCACAGCAGGGTGGAGTGGTAGGCGCAGTGTAAGTGTGCATGTCTGTTTGACTGGCTGTCTTCGGTCGGCCAAAGAGACATGCACACTTAGGTTTCTCCTTCTCAGCTGTGTTACACAGCCAGGTTGGAGAAACGTCACGGGCGCCTAGGCACTATCTGCGCGGTAGACTACGCCACTCAGACCAATCCTGACACTGCTCTCATAGCATGAGAGCTGCACCAAGATTGGGTGTGGAGCCTGTGCCCCAGTGCATACTGGAACTTGAGGAGAGGACTGAGACTGCCGCTGTGTACTCGGGTATGTTTTTTAAAATGTAATTAATATTTTCCCCCCACGTTAGTACTGCGGCAGCCGCCACTGTGCCTTAATTTTTTTATCCTCAGTTCATACACCAGGATACCTCTTGAGTTACTTGTTCTGCTTTAGAAATGATATAACATAACTCTTGTCGCATATAATTATTGAGGTTAAAGTAGTGTTCCAATATTCATATGAAAATGTATATATTGGTGGGAGGAATGTTGTCAACTTGGACATCACTCAACATTGTGACAATGAGTCTGACATATATGCAATATCGATGAATGGAGATGTATATAAAGTAAATCTAGCTACAAAGCAAGAGACTAACGCAATACTTCAGAAGCCTGTGATGACCTCATGGTCAAAGGTATGAATCATTCTGGGTCCACTCAGCTTATCATCCTTCCAAGGTTGGTAAAAAGGAGTACTGCTAGGTAACTATAAGCATCACTATATACCATTAAAATGTCTCAGGATGTAAATGTACACTTAACAAAATATACATGTTATATTTTGATGAAAAATGAGAGCTCTTAGTGATCCGTTCTACCAGGGTGTATCCCATAGTTTTTAGGATGTTATGGGACTCTCTGAAGGGTCACACCAAACCTTTTATCTTTCTTTCCTCTTTTTCAGATTTAATTTTTGTTGGCTTAGCACTCTGAACACTTTATCACTGCTAACCAGTGCTAAGGTGCATGTGCTCTCTCCTCTAAACATGTTAACATTAACTCATACCCAACTGGCATATTTAATTTACTTCTAAGCCCCTATTAAAATGCACTGAATGTACCTAGGGCCTCTAAATTAAATGCTACTAGTGGGCCTGCAGCACTGATTGTGCCACCCACTTAAGCCCTTAATCACGTCTCAGGCCTGCCAACGCAGAGCCTGTGTGGGCAGTTTTAAACTGCCATGTCGACTTAGCAAGTTAAACCTCATGCAAGGTTCAAAGCTTCTTTTTTAATACTTCGGTATAAGTCACTACTCAGGTACAGGTCAGCACATGGGCAGGGTGCAGTGTATGTTAAAAGTATGACATACTTTTACATTTTATTTTTATTGTCTGGTGAAATTCTGGAGCAATATTATCTACTAGTCAAGTTTCTCTGTTGACAAAGAGGTCCATTTTTGTCTGCTAGTAGAACATTTATGTATTTTTGCTTTTTGGATATTAATTTGGCATTGATGATCATAGAACTTAGATGGGGACAAGGCATGAACAGGGGGCTTGATAAAAGTAGGTTTTACTGTTGAGTGTGTTGTCTAAGGAGTGGTGCTTGGGTCGGGAGGTTCCATACTATCTGTTCAAAGAGACTTAACAGTGAATTTGATAGAATAGGTGAGTATGGAGGTTTATGCTGTTGAGAGCACTGGGTTATAAGGCTGGCTGTTACTGCATTGTGAACTACTGGTGTGTACATGTAGCGATCACCTATCGGAATGTAGCAAAGGAGATGTGTGTCAATTGTGTATTTGTAACTTTTCCTTTTCTTGCTCCCATGTAAGGATGGCGTATGTTTTAGTTGTGAGAGGATAGGAGGGGTACCAAGTTAAAGCATTCTCGATTCTGTAATAGAAACAAGTCCTGTGTTTTTTGTGGGGTTGTGGGCTATTGCTCTGTAGATAAGCCAGTGGTAAAGCCTGTCAAGATGAAATTATTTGTGGATGCTTGAATTGATGTGTGGGATTGGTTGAGTTTCTATGGTAGATTGAGTGTAAATGATTTTGATGGATTCATTCTGGTGACAGTTTTGCAAACTGCTGATGATTTAGTAATTTTTAATATATACTGAATTAATTAACAACTGTGCTGCGCTGGTCTCCACATTAGACAAACAGCACCATCATGTGGCAGACTGCCATAAGTGCTGGTGTTATTAGTTAAGGGCTGGTGCCAAGCACCAGAAACCACCAGCTCAAATTAGGCACTGCAACAAATTGTATCCCAAAGACATTAATCAGATATATTGAAGCAGAAAGAGAGTCATATAAACCAGGGAAACTGTTGCAGGGAGGTAAAGTCTCATAATCTTCCACATATCTCTCTGTTCCTCTTGTTTTCCTTTGCTAAGAATTTTCAACGTAAAGTTCTATTATACGACCTTCGATGTTGCATTCAAATGTTTAGTGTACACAATGAATTTACCTGGTATCCTTGTCATTTACCATTTCAGTTAGGACAAACCACGCTATATTCCTTTCGTGATTGGGTTATTTAATCACCCTATTTTTTCAAAATTTCATCATTTTTTTATAAGAAGGAATCTGACCTTCACACAGCTACACCACCAATTTACAAACATATACAACATATATTTATATATTTACACAATATACATTGATACATACAAACGAAAAATTTAAACCAACGAATACAACTTTTACAATACTTATTACAACCACATAACAACGACACCAATGTGGATCAAAGATTAAACTCTTTTTGTTATACCACAAATGAGAAAATATTATTTTTCAATTTAAACGCTATTGTATTTTAATAAAGTATAAATTCCATTCCTTTATCATGATCCTTATATAAACCAGATAAGTTAATCGCTGAGCCGACGCGTTTCAAGCCTCACTGTTGTCTCTGTGGGCTCTCATCAGGGCATCTTAATTTCCCACATTGGACTCACCTATAAACAAAAATTGGAACACCTGTTATAATTTTGCACATATATCTTGTAGTCTTTACTGTTACCTTTGAAGAATTGAAACATACCTGCCAATATGGGGAATTTATTTTCTCTGTATATAGGCTCTTTCTGTAAGCTCTTGGAACACAAGCACGGACTAATTTAAATAGACCTGTAATTAAAGAATTTCTTATGTTTTATATGGGCCATAAATACATACTACTGTTGGAAAAGGCTAACTAACTGTCATCAGAGGTAGATAGGACACTTGTAACCACGTTGCCAGGAGATCTGTTGAAAAAGCCTCATAAACTCTGTGTATTCGAAAAGCTGTCATTTGGCATATAAGGTGCAAACAACAGCCCCTTGATCCTGATCTCAACTAATAAGCTACATTAGATATCTACACTCATGAAATATCGCTCCCTCTTTTAATTCGCCACTAGCACTTCCTTGAGTAGTAAGTGAATATATACTATGCATGTAAATTACATATGCAATCGTCACGATTAACTTAAGCCACCCCATAAATTTTCCTTTTTGTTTCAGGTGGAATTAATTATGAACCACAGTGGGTAAGACTAAAACTTTAGAACCCGCTTCATACTACACAAATTGTGCAAGTATTTTTAACACTCTATGTTATATGTTTGTCCTGACGAAGGCTCCATAGACCCTTTTGGGCCAAGTGAGCTGAAACATGTCAACGTATGTGAATAAAAAGTGATATGCTTGAGACTCAATAACCCGGTCCACATAGCATACCCATCTTCTTCTTTTTAAATTAGTTGTCCAACAACAAAATAAAGTACAGGTGTTGTTTGGAGACTATTTTTAATTTAAGAAAAAACCTGCTTGTGGGGTTACAATTGGAGATCTCTGGAGACTGCCACGTTACACCAGAGACTGCCTCGGGTGAGGCCGGCATGGTGCACGTTGTCGAACCCTATGATAAATGCCACAACGCTAGTGTGGGGCGGAGAATCAAGATAAACCGCTTTTCGAATACACAGCGTTTATGAGGGTTTTTCAACAGATCTCCTGGCAACGTGGTTACAAATGTCCTATCTACCTCTGATTAACTGTAGATGACTTGGGGAACTGATAGGACAATCATTCCTCCTCCCTTCCTTTGATAATCACGATAACTAACTGTCATGCCAACGGGACATACCTGAACTCCAGTTTATTCGGTAGGATTTACAATATCCATTTCTCTGAGTATTTTCCCTTTCTTTTTTTAATCTCTTTTTATCCTTTCAACAAGTTCGCTCACGAGGACAGATTCTCTTTACTGCAATGATAAGGGAAAGTATCTTTCAATCCTCCTTATTCAAAAACCCATTATGCATTTGCGCCTTCTAGCGTTTAGGTAGTGCCCGCTTACCTAAATGCGGCTTCTTGTCTGTTCGATGTTTGCTCCGATGCACTTACGGCTCATTTCTGCCAAAGACGTCGTGTACAAGTTTACGCTTAAAGTAGACGTCCGTGTGCAGCTGGGAAATGTAGTTCTCCGTGCTGCCGAGACTTGCTAAATGGACCGTACCTCATACGTAATTCAAAAAGCCATAGCTTTATTGTTCCAAAACTGGGGATTATGGTATCATTTCCATGATCTCCCTAGCGCATATATGCCTATTGTTATGTTTTATGCTCTCAGCCAAGTGTTAACGGTGACTTGAGGAAACCACAATTCTTATTACGGAGGCTAGATATTATGTTATTTAATAAATATTCTTCAAATGAATATTGGAAAAATAGACCGCGTTACCAGTCCTGTGGCATGTGACCTATCAATGCGGTGTGCACTGTTTATGGCATTTTTTGATATAGTTACAACCAGCATGGACTCAATTATTTTATGTGTATTGACTGGAGACAGTTTAGCAAAATTATCTTGGCCGTTTTTCAAATTCTCGAAATTTCTGTCATCTCATTCAACCCTTTCTGTACACTGTTGAACTTCATAACTAAATATGCTTCTTCTTTAAGTAAAAGAGACTCTACATCAGCCTTCTTCTTTGACACATTTAATGCTACTAGCACGGTCCATTTCAGATCTCCCTCAGGAGGCCAGCATTCATGTAGTGCTGTACAATTTCTACGAATTCGTAGTAGTAGTATGGCCAACTACTACGAATTCGTAGAAATTGTACAGTAAAAGAGGATTTTGAATATCATGCCAAGAATTTTTGTGATCAGATGGCAGAAAGAGGATATTCCAAATAAATGTTGAAGCGCGCAAAAAAACGGGCATGGTTCACACCTTGTGAAACATTACTTGAGAAAAAGAGCAAACCACCGCTAGAGAGACTAGTATGTGTCTCAACGTTTGGAACAGACACCAACAAATATAAACAAATTGTGTTAAAAAATTGGTACTTACTCGAAAATCTAGAATGCGGCTTTCCAAGGCCTTTATTTGCTATGAAAAAACCAGAAGTATTGGCCATGAATTATTTTGATCAGACATTTTTCCAAAGGAGGTCAGGACAGATCTACGTAGTCAGTGGGGCCTAAAACCAGTAGAAGCCCACCACAAATGTGGGAATTGTGTCGCTTGTGAATACACAATTGAAGGTACGGAATGTGTCCATAATGACGTCAAGTGGAAACACACCACGTTTAGTAATTGTAAATCCAAGAACGTTGTTTATGCTGCAGTATGTCCGTGTGCGAAATTATATATTGGGAAGACCTGCCAACAGATTAACCAGTACATTTGACAATGGGCGGCACAGAAGTAGAATCGATTATGTTTTATGTAGTTTAAAAACATGGACCCTGGTTTGCGACATGGAGGTTAAATGGAGGATCGAAAGTGATCACAACCCACTGTGCGTAGAGCACAAATGGTGGAAACCTACCAATGTGACCACAAGCACTGAGGGGGTTACTCCACCTTCGATTGACCCTACAAACGACATGCGCAGGCTAAGATGGGCACATGTTGTGACTAACCAACAGGCCATTGCTAACATTAACACTGAAGCTGACAAAGCAATACTGGCCATTGAACAAATTAATCTGTCCAATCCTGGGACGAGCAGTGTGACTGTAATCCATGATACCCTCTTTTGTGCCATCAAGAATTATTTCTTGAAACCTGTGAAAAACAACGGAGGGGGACCCCGTAAGCAGGCAAAATGGTACAATGCCCAATGTAGGAAGGCACAACTAGCTCTAAGTACTGCTATCAAAGGGAGACAATCTATGGCTATTTGATCTGCCAGAAAGGAATATAAGGATAGTGTAACAAAGGCAAAGAAAGCATGGGACGTGCTCTATTGGTTAGAGTTAAAAGCAGCTAGCGATAGGAAAGACTCCAGGTATTTTTGGAACATCGTAAAGTGGGACAGTGAGGGAGTACCCGAACCTCCTAATAACAACGTACCCGAGGAGGAGTGGGTCAAATATTTTAAGCCTCAGTATGCTGAGACTCAGCATGCCACCGTGGCGGTCGACTCAAGTCCTGTTTACTATAAAGATAACTCTTTTAGTACCAATGAGGTAATGATGGCCCTTAGCACAGTGTCCAGTGCTAGAGCACCAGGACTAGATGGCGTGCCAGCTGACGTTTTTATTAACGATAAAGAGCGTTGGTGTAACTATATATATCTTCTTACCAACGCAATTGCTCGGGGTGCAACTATACCGACATCCTGGCAGGGTGCAGTAATAATACCTGTATTCAAGAAAGGTGACCGATCCCAGCCGGGCAACTACAGGCTCATAAGCCTTATTGACACCATTCAAAAGGTAGTTGGGCGTTTGGTTGTAAACAGGCTCCTTGACTGGGCCGAGGAGAACAACGCTCTGTCCCCATTCCAAGCAGGATTCCGAAGATCTACCAGTACGGTGGATCAGGTGTTCTGCTTCACCTTACTACAGTGGAGGACCATGTTGCTGGGCGGGGGCAGCTTTGACGCGGCCTTTGACGATTTGTGGGCTGCCTTCGACCTAGTACCTAGGTCCAAGCTGTGGCTGGTGTTGAGGAACCAGGACCTACCAGGAGAGCTACTGACAATGATAATGAGGCTCCACGAAGCAAACAAAGATTCAGTGGGGGGGTCAGGGAATGGTGACCGCAGACTTCCCGGTGGAGCGGGGTGTCCAGCAAGGGTGTTCGATGGCGCCCACACTTTTTACACTATATATTAACGGTGTTGTTGCTCGTATGTTGTCTTCGAATGTGGATGCTCCCTCATTAGCTGGCACAAAAATGCCTATTTTAATGTTTGCAGACGACACGTTGATTTTATCTAAGACTCCGAGTAGACTACAGTGCGCTCTGTCTATCTTTGACCAATTCTGCGGGGAGCATGACCTAGAATTTAATGTGGCCAAAACAAAACTTATGATCTTTAATCCCCACCGCAGTTTTAAACCCAAGTTAACTATGAACGGTCGTTCTTTAGAGGTAGTGAATGCCTTTACATATCTGGGAATCCATGTAAATAACGATCTCAGATGGTACCAGCACATAGATATTGCTACATTAAGACATAGGCAATTGGCTGGCGCTCTTGGTTCAGAACACAGAAAATCTTTGACGAAACCAATAAAGCCAGCATTGCAGGTATGTGAAGCAAAGGCTCTCGGCTCTGCACTTTACGGTGCTGAGCTGTGGGGATTTGAGAAGGTAGGGGCACTCCAAACTTTGGAAAACAAGTTCTTCCGGGCTATTACCGGTGTCCCTAAGAGTACCCCACTGTTGCCTCTTAGGTACGATCTGGGCAGAAAAGCGGTTGCAGATCTGGTTAGGCTTTGTCCGATTCTGTATTGGCGAAGGCTTTGGACTACGCCTGAGCTTTCCCATTATGCTGAGGGGTTCCTAGATATCATCAAAGCGGATGTGTTTCACAAAATCGGATGGCTTAAATTACTTAGAGTAACTCTGAGTGAACTTGGTCTCCGGTCGCTTTGGGAAGATCCAGCAGGAACCATCTTTCCAACTAAAAGAATCATAAAAGAAATCTATTGGGAGAAGGTAGCCGCTCGGAACTGGAGTAGTTCTAGTGCAGCGTCTATGGCTGGAGGAGTCTTGGAAGCCAAGTTGTATCCTTGCCTTGAACCTTACTGGGACGCTATAACTAGACCGGGTGACAGAAAGCTCCTCTTCCAATTAAGAGCAGGCACACTTCCCCTTAGATCTCTGACAGGAAGGTGGGGAGGCGGACTCAATGATAGCTACCCCGCTTGTGGTGCCGCTAAAGAAACAATTGGTCATTTCCTATTTTCCTGTACAGCCTATTCTGACCCAAGACGCATTTGGCTAACACCAACGTGTAAGAACTTGGGTACCACTAGTAGTACTGTAGCTCTACGTATTATATGCACCAGCACTTTAATGCCCCTAGCAATAGATACAGCTAAGTATCTTGGATGGCGTGGTCTATTAGACAGAGACTGTTAGTCACTTGATAGTCTTTCTTTTTGGTAGTCTGTCTGCATTTTATACTTGTTATTTTTATCTTAACATTTTTTATCCATAAAATTTTAACTCTGTACTACTATGAAATTTTATCTACAAAATTTTACTTTGCATTTGTATTTAATATCTTAATCTGCTATCAGTAATCAAGTCTTATTTTTTAACTGAAAGTTTTTTCTTTTAACAGAAATGATTGTTAGTCTGATTTTATATTGTTGAATGCACATGCTTTTATGAGGGAACCTCGAATAAAGCATTATTTCATCATCATCATCATCATCATCATCATCTTTATTTCGGCACCATATGCCATAAAAGGTACAGGTATATACATTAAAAAACATTATTGTTAAAATGATAAAACATTAAAACATATAAGACCAGTAAACAGGAATAGGAATAAGACCCGGCCTTTAACATACAAACATGGTCATTGTTATAAGGTTATAATTTAACAATTGTCATACATCTCCAACTAAAAAGTATCTTCTCTTTTGCCAGACTATCCCCAAATATTTGGCTAATGCGAAAACTATATGCCCAGACAAATCGGTCTTAAAGACCCTATATGCATGCAAGCAGTGGGAGAACCCCAGGTTTTTACACACTGGGACAATCCATTCCGTCCTCGCCTGCGCGTATGCATTGCAAACAAACAATATATGCAAATCAGTTTCCTGTTCAAATTTGCAACCTGGACAATGGATCGGGGAAGATTCAGCCCATTCACTGGTATAGGCCTGTATCGGCAAACTGCCATACCTCCATTGAAGATACAGTTTCCTAATAGTAGTTGGGAATATAACATCTAAAACAGTTTCAAACCTGTAGATGTCCTTAGTATTTAAAAATGATATTGTTAAGGTACCTAGGCCGGTTCTTTGTAAATGTGTAGCGAGTTTGCTTTCCCGGTAATGATTAGTAAGCTGTTTCTGCGTGACCCTGGGGCATGATGACAATGGGTCAGACCATAAAGTGGGTAACCCTAGTTTCCCTAATTATATCTTTATGTATTTTAACCAGGGGATTTTCCCAGCATTTGGTAGAGTAAGAATTTCTTGGAGTTTTTGCCTGTAGTTAACTAGCTCAGGTACAGTCCATATCCTGCGCCAGAATATTAAGGGACTCAATGATAGCTGCCCCGATTGTGGTGCCGCTAAAGAAACAATTGGTCATTTCCTATTTTCCTGTACAGCCTATTCTGACCCAAGAAGCATTTGGCTAACACCAACATGTAAGAACTTGGGTACCACTAGTAGTACTGTAGCTCTAGTATTATATGCACCAGCACTTAAATGCCCCTAGCAATAGCTATAGCTAAGTATCTTGGATGGCGTGGTCTATTAGACAGAGACTGTTAGTCACTTGATTGTCTTTCTTTTTGGTAGTCTGTCTGCATTTTATACTTGTTATTTTTATCTTAAAGTTTTTTTAGCCATAACATTTTTACTCTGTACTACTATGAAATTTTATCTACAAAATTTTACTTTGCATTTGTATTCAATGTCTTAATCTGCTATCAGTAATCAAGTCTTATTTTTTAACTGAAAGTTTTTTCTTTTAACAGAAATGATTGTTAGTCTGATTTTATACTGTTGAATGCACATGCTTTTATGAGTGAACCTCGAATAAAGCATTATTTGACTTGACTTGATTAACCAAAGGATAACTCAACATAGGTCCTGAATTTAAAAAAAAGGTGCTGACTGCCCCCATGGTTGAGCACTACATGAATGCTGGCCACTCTGAGAGAGATCTGAAATGGACGGTGCTAGTAGCATTAAATGTTTCAGAAAAGGGGGTGGTGATGAACAGAGTGTCTGAATTAAGCAGACCACTCTTACCCAGTCCAAAGATCAGGGCTTGATCCATCACCGTTTTTTAGCTCACTGCACCATCCCAGCTCAGAACTTGGCTATATGCAAATTAGTCTGACCCTGGCCCAGTGCATCATGGGAACAGGGCAGACCAAACTACCAAGCCAATTCTTATACTGGGAAGGAAACAAGCTACCGGGGACCGGTTTCTGGCATTTCAACCGTCTTCGGCCCGGCTTGCTTGAATCCTGATGGTGCAATGAGCTAGGGACTCACATCTGAGTATACCCTTCCACGCATATGGTGGACAAAAATGATTCAGAAAAGGGGGTGGTGATGAACAGAGTGTCTGAATTAAGCAGACCACTCTTACCCAGTCCAAAGATCAGGGCTTGATCCATCACCGTTTTTTAGCTCACTGCACCATCCCAGCTCAGAACTTGGCTATATGCAAATTAGTCTGACCCTGGCCCAGTGCATCATGGGAACAGGGCAGACCAAACTACCAAGCCAATTCTTATACTGGGAAGGAAACAGGTAGCTTGTCTCCTTTCTGGTGAAGAATTGGCTTGGTAGTTTAGTCTGCCCTGTTCCCATGATGCACTGGGCCAGGGACAGACTGATTTGCATATAGCCAGGTTCTGAGCTGGGATGGTGCAGTGAGATAAATAACGGTGATGGATCAAGCCCTGATCTTTGGACTGGGTAAGAGTGGTCTGCTTAATGCAGACACTCTGTTCATCACCACCCCCCTTTTCTGAATCGATTTTGGCCACTATAGGTGTGGCAGGGTATACTCAGACATGAGTCCCTTTCTCACTGCACCATCAGGATTCAAGCAAGCCGGGCCGAAGACGGCTGAAATGCCAGAAACCGGTCCCCGGTAGCTTGTCTCCTTTCTGGTGAAGAATTGGCTTGGTAGTTTAGTCTGCCCTGTTCCCATGATGCACTGGGCCAGGGACAGACTGATTTGCATATAGCCAGGTTCTGAGCTGGGATGGTGCAGTGAGATAAATAACGGTGATGGATCAAGCCCTGATCTTTGGACTGGGTAAGAGTGGTCTGCTTAATTCAGACACTCTGTTCATCACCACCCCCCCTTTTCTGAATCGATTTTGGCCACTATAGGTGTGGCAGGGTATACTCAGACATGAGTCCCTTTCTCACTGCACCATCAGGATTCAAGCAAGCCGGGCCGAAGACGGCTGAAATGCCAGAAACCGGTCCCCAGTAGCTTGTCTCCTTTCTGGTGAAGAATTGGCTTGGTAGTTTAGTCTGCCCTGTTCCCATGATGCACTGGGCCAGGGACAGACTGATTTGCATATAGCCAGGTTCTGAGCTGGGATGGTGCAGTGAGATAAATAACGGTGATGGATCAAGCCCTGATCTTTGAACTGGGTAAGAGTGGTCTGCTTAATTCAGACACTCTGTTCATCACCACCCCCCTTTTCTGAATCGATTTTGGCCACTATAGGTGTGGCAGGGTATACTCAGACATGAGTCCCTTTCTCACTGCACCATCAGGATTCAAGCAAGCCGGGCCGAAGACGGCTGAAATGCCAGAAACCGGTCCCCGGTAGCTTGTCTCCTTTCTGGTGAAGAATTGGCTTGGTAGTTTAGTCTGCCCTGTTCCCATGATGCACTGGGCCAGGGACAGACTGATTTGCATATAGCCAGGTTCTGAGCTGGGATGGTGCAGTGAGATAAATAACGGTGATGGATCAAGCCCTGATCTTTGGACTGGGTAAGAGTGGTCTGCTTAATTCAGACACTCTGTTCATCACCACCCCCCTTTTCTGAATCGATTTTGGCCACTATAGGTGTGGCAGGGTATACTCAGACATGAGTCCCTTTCTCACTGCACCATCAGGATTCAAGCAAGCCGGGCCGAAGACGGCTGAAATGCCAGAAACCGGTCCCCGGTAGCTTGTCTCCTTTCTGGTGAAGAATTGGCTTGATAGTTTAGTCTGCCCTGTTCCCATGATGCACTGGGCCAGGGACAGACTGATTTGCATATAGCCAGGTTCTGAGCTGGGATGGTACAGTGAGATAAATAACGGTGATGGATCAAGCCCTGATCTTTGGACTGGGTAAGAGTGGTCTGCTTAATTCAGACACTCTGTTCATCACCACCCCCCTTTTCTGAATAGATTTTGGCCACTATAGGTGTGGCAGGGTATACTCAGACATGAGTCCCTTTCTCACTGCACCATCAGGATTCAAGCAAACCGGGCCGAAGACGGCTGAAATGCCAGAAACCGGTCCCCGGTAGCTTGTCTCCTTTCTGGTGAAGAATTGGCTTGGTAGTTTAGTCTGCCCTGTTCCCATGATGCACTGGGCCAGGGACAGACTGATTTGCATATAGCCAGGTTCTGAGCTGGGATGGTGCAGTGAGATAAATAACGGTGATGGATCAAGCCCTGATCTTTGGACTGGGTAAGAGTGGTCTGCTTAATTCAGACACTCTGTTCATCACCACCCCCCTTTTCTGAATCGATTTTGGCCACTATAGGTGTGGCAGGGTATACTCAGACATGAGTCCCTTTCTCACTGCACCATCAGGATTCAAGCAAGCCGGGCCGAAGACGGCTGAAATGCCAGAAACCGGTCCCCGGTAGCTTGTCTCCTTTCTGGTGAAGAATTGGCTTGGTAGTTTAGTCTGCCCTGTTCCCATGATGCACTGGGCCAGGGACAGACTGATTTGCATATAGCCAGGTTCTGAGCTGGGATGGTGCAGTGAGATAAATAACGGTGATGGATCAAGCCCTGATCTTTGGACTGGGTAAGAGTGGTCTGCTTAATTCAGACACTCTGTTCATCACCACCCCCCTTTTCTGAATCGATTTTGGCCACTATAGGTGTGGCAGGGTATACTCAGACATGAGTCCCTTTCTCACTGCACCATCAGGATTCAAGCAAGCCGGGCCGAAGACGGCTGAAATGCCAGAAACCGGTCCCCGGTAGCTTGTCTCCTTTCTGGTGAAGAATTGGCTTGGTAGTTTAGTCTGCCCTGTTCCCATGATGCACTGGGCCAGGGACAGACTGATTTGCATATAGCCAGGTTCTGAGCTGGGATGGTGCAGTGAGATAAATAACGGTGATGGATCAAGCCCTGATCTTTGGACTGGGTAAGAGTGGTCTGCTTAATTCAGACACTCTGTTCATCACCACCCCCCTTTTCTGAATCGATTTTGGCCACTATAGGTGTGGCAGGGTATACTCAAACATGAGACCCTTTCTCACTGCACCATCAGGATTCAAGCAAGCCGGGCCGAAGACGGCTGAAATGCCAGAAACCGGTCCCGGTAGCTTGTCTCCTTTCTGGTGAAGAATTGGCTTGGTAGTTTAGTCTGCCCTGTTCCCATGATGCACTGGGCCAGGGACAGACTGATTTGCATATAGCCAGGTTCTGAGCTGGGATGGTGCAGTGAGATAAATAACGGTGATGGATCAAGCCCTGATCTTTGGACTGGGTAAGAGTGGTCTGCTTAATTCAGACACTCTGTTCATCACCACCCCCCTTTTCTGAATCGATTTTGGCCACTATAGGTGTGGCAGGGTATACTCAGACATGAGTCCCTTTCTCACTGCACCATCAGGATTCAAGCAAGCCGGGCCGAAGACGGCTGAAATGCCAGAAACCGGTCCCCGGTAGCTTGTCTCCTTTCTGGTGAAGAATTGGCTTGGTAGTTTAGTCTGCCCTGTTCCCATGATGCACTGGGCCAGGGACAGACTGATTTGCATATAGCCAGGTTCTGAGCTGGGATGGTGCAGTGAGATAAATAACGGTGATGGATCAAGCCCTGATCTTTGGACTGGGTAAGAGTGGTCTGCTTAATTCAGACACTCTGTTCATCACCACCCCCCTTTTCTGAATCGATTTTGGCCACTATAGGTGTGGCAGGGTATACTCAGACATGAGTCCCTTTCTCACTGCACCATCAGGATTCAAGCAAGCCGGGCCGAAGACGGCTGAAATGCCAGAAACCGGTCCCCGGTAGCTTGTCTCCTTTCTGGTGAAGAATTGGCTTGGTAGTTTAGTCTGCCCTGTTCCCATGATGCACTGGGCCAGGGACAGACTGATTTGCATATAGCCAGGTTCTGAGCTGGGATGGTGCAGTGAGATAAATAACGGTGATG
This sequence comes from Lissotriton vulgaris, assembly GCF_964263255.1. Classification (NCBI taxonomy): domain Eukaryota; kingdom Metazoa; phylum Chordata; class Amphibia; order Caudata; family Salamandridae; genus Lissotriton; species Lissotriton vulgaris. The sequence continues at coordinate 723,900,429 of NC_141699.1, forward strand.
GATCAAGCCCTGATCTTTGGACTGGGTAAGAGTGGTCTGCTTAATTCAGACACTCTGTTCATCACCACTCCCCTTTTCTGAATCGATTTTGGCCACTATAGGTGTGGCAGGGTATACTCAGACATGAGTCCCTTTCTCACTGCACCATCAGGATTCAAGCAAGCCGGGCCGAAGACGGCTGAAATGCCAGAAACCGGTCCCCGGTAGCTTGTCTCCTTTCTGGTGAAGAATTGGCTTGGTAGTTTAGTCTGCCCTGTTCCCATGATGCACTGGGCCAGGGACAGACTGATTTGCATATAGCCAGGTTCTGAGCTGGGATGGTGCAGTGAGATAAATAACGGTGATGGATCAAGCCCTGATCTTTGGACTGGGTAAGAGTGGTCTGCTTAATTCAGACACTCTGTTCATCACCACCCCCCTTTTCTGAATCGATTTTGGCCACTATAGGTGTGGCAGGGTATACTCAGACATGAGTCCCTTTCTCACTGCACCATCAGGATTCAAGCAAGCCGGGCCGAAGACGGCTGAAATGCCAGAAACCGGTCCCCGGTAGCTTGTCTCCTTTCTGGTGAAGAATTGGCTTGGTAGTTTAGTCTGCCCTGTTCCCATGATGCACTGGGCCAGGGACAGACTGATTTGCATATAGCCAGGTTCTGAGCTGGGATGGTGCAGTGAGATAAATAACGGTGATGGATCAAGCCCTGATCTTTGGACTGGGTAAGAGTGGTCTGCTTAATTCAGACACTCTGTTCATCACCACCCCCCTTTTCTGAATCGAGTAGCATTAAATGTGTCAAAGAAGAAGGCTGATGTAGAGTCTCTTTTACTTAAAAAAGAAGCATATTTGATTATGAAGTTCAACAGTGTACAGAAAGGGTTGAATGAGATGACCGAAATTTCGAGAATTTGAAACACGGCCAAGATAATTTTGATAAACTGTCTCCAGTCAATACACATAAAATAATCGAGTCCATGCCGGTTGTAACTATATCTAAAAATGCCATAAACAGTGCACACCCCATTGATAGGTTACATGCCACAGGACTGGTAACGCAGTCTATTTTCCAAAATTCATTTGAAGAATATTTATTAAATAACATAATATCTAGCCTCCGTAATAAGAATTGTGGTTCGCTCAAGTCACCGTTAACACTTGACTGAGAGCATAAAACATAACAATAGGCATATATGCGCTTGGGAGATCATGGAAATGATACCATAATCCCCAGTTTTGGAACAATAAAGCTATGCCTTTTTGAATTACGTATGAGGTACGGTCCATTTAGCAAGTCTCGGCAGCACGGAGAACTACATTTCCCAGCTGCACACGGACGTCTACTTTAAGCGTAAACTTGTACGCGACGCCTTTGGCAGAAATGAGCCGGAAGTGCATCGGAGCAAACATCAAGCAGACAAGAAGCCGCATTTAGGTAAGCGGGCACCACCTACACGCTAGACGGCGCAAAAACATAATGGGTTTTTGAATAAGGAGGATTGAAAGATACTTTCCCTTATCATTGCAGGAAAGAGAATCTGTCCTCGTGAGGGGGCTTGTTGAAAGGAAAAAAAGAGATAAAAAAAGAAAGGGAAAATACTCAGAGAAATGGATATTGTAAATCCTACCGAATAAACAGGAGTTCAGGTATGTCCCGTTGACATGACAGTTAGTTAGCCTTTTCCAACAGTAGTATGTATTTATGGCCCATATAAAACATAAGAAATTCTTTCATTACAGGTCAATTTAAATTAGTCCGTGCTTGTGTTCCAAGAGCTTACAGAAAGAGCCTATATACAGAGAAAAGAAATTCCCCATATTGGCAGGTATGTTCCAATTCTTCACAGGTAACAGTAAAGACTACAAGGTATATGTGCAAAATAGTGACAGGTGTTCCAATTTTTGTTTATAGATGAGTCCAATGTGGGAAATTAAGATGCCCTGATGAGAGCTCACAGAGACAACAGTGAGGCTTGAAACGAGTCGGCTCAGCGATTAACTTAGCTGGTTTATATAAAGGATCATGATAAAGGAATGGAATTGATACTTCATTAAAATACAATAGCATTTAAATTGAAAAATAATTTTTTCTCATTTGTGGTATAACAAAAAGAGTTTAATCTTTGATCCACATTGGTGTCGTTGTTATGTGGTTGTAAAAAGTATTGTAAAAGTTGTATTCGTTGGTTTAAGATTTTCGTTTGTATGTAAATTGTGTAAATATATAAATATATGTTGTATATGTTTGTAAATTGGTGGTGTAGCTGTGTGAAGGTCAGATTACTTCTTATAAAAAATGATGACATTTTGAAAAAGTAGGGTGATTAAATAACCCAATCCTGAAAGGAATATAGCGTGGTTTGTCCTAACTAAAATGGTAAATGACAAGGATACCAGATAAATTAATTGTGTACACTATATATAAGGCCCTACCTGGTTCCGGTCTGCTGGGCCTATCCCCCCATTTTTTATAACTGCATTCAAATGTTTGCCAGACGAACATCAAATGTTCACCTCATAGCTCCAAGCAAATGAAGTGTTCAAAATCTAATACGGTTCTTCCTTGAATGCAGATCAGCCAGCCATAGGACAGATTATGTGGCATTGTATGAATGTGTAACATTAAGCGTCTCTCCACTGTCACCTATGGTATAAACTGAAGACATTTACAGCACTGTAGTGCCCAAAGACACACTGCTAGAAAAAGTAGAAATTAAATACATTTTTATAAACAGCACTTCAACCTCACAAGGTTTCCTATCACTAATATTCTGCCTGGAAAAATAGACATAAAAAGGAGAATAGAATATCATAACTAACACAAAAGCCATGTATTCAACATTTTTCCAGGAATTAGAGGTGTTTGCTGTCCCTTACCTCATTCTGGACAGTGTTGCGCACATCAAAATATGGAGACAGCTGCCTCAAAACAAAATCAAGCCTTGGCAACATTTTCCATCTACAGAAACATCTATGATCTTTTCCTTGGTTAATTTTTTGAAAGAGGTTAAAGTTAAGCTGTGACCCTTGAAAAAAGTAGTTACCGTTAAGAACAAGCCAGTGCAGATTGCAACTCAGTTTATAACGAGGTTAAGCTTGAGATTTTGAGAAAAGAGGAAAATGTATTCTTAATGGAAGACACCCTTGACATGTACTCAAGTAGAAGTCTTATAGATGGAGAACTTTGAAATTAGCTATATGTTAGGAAAACTTCAAAAGCCAGAAATAAACTTGTAACTATTTATTAATTCATTGAAGGTTTACAGCTAATGAGAAAAATCCTGAAGGCCATTCGCGTGCTGATCAAGAAGGAAAATTAATTCATGAAATCCAAAACACTAAAAATGGACTTAAAATAAACAAAATTCATAAACCAGGCATGGTCACAGAACAGTGATTAAAAATCATCATCTGAACTTTGACACATCTATCACAAAGCCTGGTAATTTCAGGCTTATAAAGCATACACAAAAACACTCTAAAAGCCCTTTGAAGAATAAAGAATTAAAGATTTCAGATGCAAAAGGCATTTGCAAAGCCAATAGGTCTCTTTGAGGTCTATTGGCTTTGCCAATGTTTTACTTTAGCTATGATGCCAGCAGTGCTTCTGCGCAGCAGCTTGGCTGAAATCTTTTTTTAAAGATGCTATGACGTGGTCAGCTTTGGCCACCTCATAGTTTTTTTTTTACTTTAACCACACTGACAGCTGCCATGCAGCTTCTTCACTGTATGTGGGAAGTCGAGCTGTGTGTTAGTCTCTGCTCTGGAACAGACGATATGCTGAACATCTTATATAAAGTGCATCAGGTGTGTGAGAGTTTCAATGCTTGAACAGAATATGTGCTGCACATCACCGATCTGCATTTCTGTGTGAGAGGTTCAGTGCTTGAACTGAAGATGAGCGACACATCACACAAGAGGTGCATCAGCGGAGCTGTGTGAGCATCTCAGCACTGGAACAGAAGATGAGTGGCACATCACACGAGGAGCATCGGTGGAGCTGTGTGAGAGGCTCAGTGCTGGAACCGAAGATGAGTGGCACATCACACGAGGAGCATCGGTGGATCTGTGTGAGAGGCTCAGTGCTGGAGCAGAAGATGAGTGGCACATCGCACGAGGAGCATCGGTGGATCTGTGTGAGAGGCTACGTGCTGTGACAGAAGATGAGTGGCTCATCACACGAGGAGCATCGGTGGATCCGTGTGAGAGGCTCAGTGCTGGAACAGAAGATCAGTGGCTCATCACACGAGGAGCATCGGTGGACCAGTGTGAGAGGCTACGTGCTGTGACAGAAGATGAGTGGCTCATCACACGAGGAGCATCGGTGGATCTGTGTGAGAGGCTCAGTGCTGGAACAGAAGATGAGTGGCTCATCACACGAGGAGCATCGGTGGGTCTGTGTGAGAGGCTACGTGCTGTGACAGAAGATGAGTGGCTCATCACACGAGGAGCATCAGTGGATCTGTGTGAGAGGCTCAGTGCTGTAAGAGAAGATGTGCAGCCCGTCATCTGTGTGAAAGTCTCAGTGTTGAAACAGAAGATGAGCAGCACATCTCACTTGAGGCGCAGAGGTGGAGCTGTGTGAGAGTCTCAGTGCTGGAACAAAAGATGTGCAGCACATCACACATAAGGTGCATCAGTGGAGCTGTGTGAGAGTCTCAGTGCTGGAAAAGAAGATGTGCAGTGTAGTATTGTGGGATGTAGTCTAGTGGTTGGGGGGTGGAGTCAGAGGGAGGAGCAGGAACAGGAGGAGCCGGAGAACAGGAACCAGGGACAGTTAGAGTAGGGACAGGGACAAGGATGATGTGTAACAATAAAGCTCCAGTATTAGCAATCCATAGTGTCTGTGGTTATTGTAGCAGGATGCTACAACTGGCGACGAGGGTGGGATAGGCATATCCAGTGCCCCAGAACCCTATCAAGAGCACCCTGTCCTGTGCAGTGTCTAAGGACGAAGAACGCTGCTGTGTGGAGCCGTGCTGCCGCCTAAAGAAGAAAGGCCAGCAGTGAGTGACCCTCTCCCCAGAGCCAGGGGATTGCCAGAGGTCTGAAGGGACTGAAAAACGAGTGCCAGAGCGTCGGCAGGAAAGAAACGCTTCATCGCGCCAAAAACGGGACCCACGCTTGATGCGTGTAATTTGGCGTGTCCCAAGTGAAACAGAGGTCGGGTGCCCACCCCGACTCTGCCAAGCCCCAAAGAGAAGAGAAAGTGCCTCAGCGTGGAGTACGGTGCCCTACGAAGACCGCCTGCCAAGCGCTGCTGAAAGCGCTGAACGCGGAGCCCGAGGGAGATCTGAGGTCGGAAAACCTCACGCCCGATGCGTGAGGTTTGGCACGGTGCCGGCGAAGGAAAGCGGGAATTTAAAAGTAAGGAGGAATCGGGAGCCCACCCCGATCCTGCCTAATGCCCTGGTTGCAAGAGGGCGCCTGGAGCACTGCGGAAGCCCCGTGGGTGAGCCCAGAAGTGAGAGCGCTGTTCGCGCCAAAACGGAAGACAAGCTCACCCCTGATGCGTGAGACATCGCCTGCGAGCCACGAAGTGGAATCAGGAGCTCACCTGGATCGTGTCTGACTGCTCCGGTGCCCGAGGAGCGTCTGGAGAGGTGCGGAGGGTGAGCTGCCTAAAGAAATCGGCTGCCGGTGAGTGCCGGGGAGATTCATGTGAGTGGCAGACTGAATGGAAGCAAGTCTCGTGAGGGGTGAGATTTCAGGCGAGCGGCCATCTTTGAGTCAGGCGGATTTCAAGGACATACCCTGTGTGATTCATAGGCGGCCATCTTGGAGTCAGGCAACAGCCAGAAAGTGAACAAGCATTGGCAAAAGTGAACAAACATTGGCAAGAACAAAGAAACAAACATTGGCAAAAGGAAGTCAACAAGCATTGGTGCATACAAAGACAAGTATTGGCTAAGAATAAACAAGCATTGGTACATGCAAATAAACAAGCAGTGATACATGCAATTAGACAAACATTGGTACATGCAATTCAACAAGCATTGGTGCATGCAAAGACAAGTATTGGCTAAGAGTAACCAAGCATTGGTACATGCAAATAAACAAGCAGTGATACATGCAATTAGACAAACATTGATACATGCAAATCAACAAGCATTGGTACGTGCAAAGAAACAAGCATTGATCCATACAAAGAGACACAAGCATTGATACATGCAGATCAACAAGTATTGGATAAATCGCGGCAAAGGAAGGAAACAAGTATTGCTGAAGGCCAAACAAGCATTGGCGAAAACCGAACAAGCATTGGCGAACACAATAGAATCAAGCATTAGCGAAGACCAAGCGAGCACTGGCGAAGGCCAAACAAGCAGTGCCAACGTCCCAGCACATGACCAGACCGCAGGTTTCGACTAACAGAAGATCAACTACGAAGACGAGAAGACGAATGAACAGCCCGTGCCCTGCGAATATGATCCATCAAAATTCTCCTCTTATGGCGGGGGAAGAAATAGCACAACGGTTCAATCCCTGCATTGAAGTACCACCCCCAGGGGTGCAGACGGATACCTGGAGTCTGTGTCTCAAACGGAACCAATGGCTGGCCACATTGAGTGATTTCCTGGACGCCAATGGTGAACAAAGAGAGAGAAAATGTCTAATGCTGCTCCTCCATTTGGTGGGTCCAGAGGGCCGATGCCCAATCGAAACATTTTCCGAAGAAGACACAGACATCTATAAAAGACTCCAAGAGAAGCTATGTGCCCGTCTCTCCGCACAAGCGGAAGTGGATCGAGAGCGCATCACTTTCAACACAGCTCGGCAGGAACCAGGTGAACCACTGCCAACTTTCATCACTCGGTTGAAAAACCTGGTACAAGGCTGCCACTTCAACACCTTTACGAATGAGGACGCAGTTCGACTCCGGATAATTGAAGGCTGCGCAAACCCTGACACAAAGCTCAAGATCTTGCGAGGAAAGTGGTCACTAGAAGAAATCATCAGGAAGGCTGAAATTGGAATGCACGTCAAGGCAAGAGACAAATCAAAGGACCCGAATCTGAAGGCAAATTATCAAGACGCCTGGACAGATGAAACTCGGAAAACAGACAAAACAACAAATAGAGAGAGGGATGGCAGACCAATGACAAGACAACGGGAGAGACACAGTGACAAGGAGTACTCTGAGTCAATCAGTCAAAGGACAACCTCAAGGAGTTCTTCACCCTCAAGGTGTCATTCAAAGTCTGACCAACGGGAGAGACACAGTGACAAGGAATACTCCGAGTCAATCAGTCAAAGGACAACCTCAAGGAGTTCTTCACCCTCAAGATGTCATTCAAAGTCTGACGAGGAGGGAGCGTCCAGTGGGACAGATCGCACCCCTGGACAAGATGGCAACTTACACAACAAGAGAGTAAGGAAGACGAACTATAGAAGGAGAGCCCAAAATGGTCAAAACTGGAAGTCGGCGCAGGAACACTCTTCGTCAAGTTGTGAAGATGAGTCTGAAGGAACATCATCCAGCAGGAGAACACATCACACCCACATCATGGGTGTCCGAGCACCAAGTAAGTGGGAAGAAGAAATAGGTCGCATAAGACGAACTGACCCTCCCCAACAACGAACAGGAAAAGACCAACATATCAATGACACCGGGGACAACGAAGAAACTGAGAAGACGTCGTTGACATGTGAGAAAGGCAAAGATGGAAAATCTCAAGAGCAAACACAAAGAACAAGCAGGTGGTTGTTGAGCAACTTCTCAAATGAAACAATGCCAAAGACAAGTCGACGAAGGCGCCTGGAGAATCGCTTTAAAGACAACCCTGAGTCAACGAACAACGTGTCACGGCCCACTCATTTCAGACATCCATTACCCGATACACCCTCAAAGGAACGCTTCAAAAGGAGTATGGCCAGGAACTCCTCTGATTCAGAGAGCGCGTCCGTTCGATCCTGGAGGTCGACAAAAGACTTCTCTGGCCCAGAAAGCACGTCTATGGCCAGGAACTCCTCTGGTTCAGAGAGCACGTCTGTCCGATCCTGGAAGTCGACGAGAGACTTCTCTGACCCAGAGTGCTCATCTGTTCAATCCCGTGAGTTGACCGAGTCATGGTCCCGACAACAGTCATGGCGTCAACCACCCAAACGCACCATGGAACCAAACGACACCCTTCACGTCAAGAGCAACACGTCACACACTAAGGACTCTGAATACTCAGTCATGCCACAAGACAACCTGTCATGTCAGTCACAAGTATATCTGGACACAGATCAGACGCCGTCACCCCTGAAGGGGTCCGCGAGGCTGACTCAAAGGACCTACAAAGGGAAAACAGAGACAGTGGACCTTGGTCACCGGACGGGAAGGGACCAGCCAGTCACTCCGCAAGAAAAACCGGACGTGTCAGTAGAGAGAGATCATCAGATAAGAGAGAAACATGCCTATGCCCAGACAGCTCACGAGTCCGCCAGACAACCCGAGGCTGTGAATGAGTTATCGAATCAAACCAAGATAGTCTCGTCAGATAGCACCGTACTGTCTGGTATACATGACCCTGAATTGGAGGGCAGTGTTGCCCTCAATCGGACTCGCCAAAAGGAAGTAAAAGTAAATGCGGTGAATGAGTTACTGAACCAAGCCAAGACAGTCTCATCCGATAGCACCATACTGTCTGGTATACATGACCCTGAATTGGAGGACAGTGTTGCCCTCTACCGGACAAGACAAACAGAAGTAAAAGTAGACGCGGGTGCTCGGAAGAGGACCAGAACATTATTCACTCATGAAAGAGATCGAGCATCTGAACCAACAGTAGCTACACCACTGGAAGGAGACATGCTGACTGCGGAATGTGAGAGCAGACAGTTCACATGCAAAGTGATCAAGAATGCCCCGATTAAGACAACAGAAAGATTGACCAAAGTCAAGCTCACCGCTGATTCGACACTACTGAGGCTTGAAGAACAGGCTGTCCGCCAACCCGTGTGGTGGATTGAAGAACTGCGAACACTGAGGACATTAAGCTCATTTTGTTAAGAAAGGGGGAGATGTAGTATTGTGGGATGTAGTCTAGTGGTTGGGGGGTGGAGTCAGAGGGAGGAGCAGGAACAGGAGGAGCCGGAGAACAGGAACCAGGGACAGTTAGAGTAGGGACAGGGACAAGGATGGATGTGTAACAATAAAGCTCCAGTATTAGCAATCCATAGTGTCTGTGTACATGCAGCACATCACCCATCGGCAGAGCTGTGTGAGATTCTCAGCACTGGAACAGAAGATGAGCGGCACATCACAAGAGGAGCATCGTCAGAGCTGTGTGAGAGCCTCAGCGCTGGAACAGAAGATGTGCTGCACATCATACATGAGGTGCATCAGCAGAGCTCTTTGAGAGCCTCAGTGCTGGAACAGACGATGTTCTGCACATCTCACTTGAGGCGCAGAGGTGGAGCTGTGTGAGAGTCTCAGTACTGGAACAAAAGATGTGCAGCACATCACACATAAGGTGCATCAGTGGAGCTGTGTGAGAGTCTCAGTGCTGGAAAAGAAGATGTGCAGCACATCACCCATCGGCAGAGCTGTGTGAGATTCTCAGCACTGGAACAGAAGATGAGCGGCACATCACAAGAGGAGCATCGTCAGAGCTGTGTGAGAGCCTCAGCGCTGGAACAGACGATGTGCTGCACATCACACATGAGGTGCATCAGCAGAGCTCTTTGAGAGCGCTCAGTGCTGGAACAGACGATGTGCAGCACATCACACATAAGGTGCATCAGTGGAGCTGTGTGAGAGTCTCAGTGCTGGAAAAGAAGATGTGCAGCACATCACCCATCGGCAGAGTTGTGTGAGATTCTCAGCACTGGAACAGAAGATGAGCGGCACATCACACATGTTTCCAGAGTCTAAGGCTTTAAGCTTATCTATATTTTAAGGAACTACAATCAGCTGATTCCTTTCAAAATATTATTCACCAGAAATTACACCTTTTAAAAATAATCTTCTCCACAATTTAGACCTGCCGACATATTGTTTAGCTTTTCTTTGAAGTATATACACTTTAGTTCTTCAAGCCTGAGTTTCTTTTCGTAAAAATGTAAAGTGGCTCAATTAGCATAACTGACACAAAACGTTTTGCAATAAAAGGTGTACCCTTTGCAATCTACCAGTGCCTACTATGTTTCATACCTGGTACTGGAGGTCAGTGTATTATTTATTCATAGTGTGGGGGTGCTATAAACACAATTTTTTCAATACCTGACACAATGGCGTAGCTAGCCTTACTACCACCCAGAGCGGACCATAAGTTTGCCACCCGGTGCAGGTAAGAGCGGGGGGATATGGGTGGGGGGATGGCAGTTGATGGACAAGTTGTACCTGGGGGAGGGTGTCTGATGGCTGGCAGACAACTTGTTCTCAGAGGCAGATGGATGGTGAAAGTCGACAGACAAGACTTGCTCACTTCCGACGCTCCGAAAAACAGTGCCAGTCCCCTAGCTCCGCCACTGACCTGACAAGGAGAAGCTACTTGGCACAATTATGTGATTGACTCAATAAAAGACACTTTTAGATTTAGAACTCAATGCGGATTGCATGATGTACCTCAAAGACAACTTCTCACAAAAGCAGATTGTCCCCCTGGAGAACATTGCACAATATCTACGGGAACCTGACTTCCCGTCTCTAACCAGGGAACAGCGATTGGACCTGGAAGCACCTCGTACATTGGAGGAATTGAAGGAGGCGTTGAAAGGAATGAAAATGACCAGTGACTTAGTGCCAATATCGGCAACACTCCCCATCCCTCCCACAGCAATACTTCAGAGAAATGATCAGACACAACCCATTTTTAGTGGAGAAAATTGCTGCAGGTTTATTTGCGTAACAAATATGCCAACATGGTGGGTTATCTTACGGGCAATCCCAGGGCAGGCAGCCCGTCGCCGCCTGCCCACCTGATGAGCCAGCCTACCCAGGGGCCCTCGCCAACCGGTATTTGTCGATTTGGGGGAGGGGATACATCAACCCTTCCACCCATACATCCATCTATTTACCTTTTCTTTCATCCATACTTCCATTCATTCACTCATCCATCCATCCTTTCTTTCTTTATCTATCCATTCCCCCTTTCATTCATGCATTCATCCTTTCAGTAATCCATCCAGCCATTCAGACATTTCTTCACTTATTTACTCACCCACTTTTTCACATTATGAGCGGAGCCTTTGTTTGCAGAGTTGCAGGCAGAAGAGTCCCATTAAGAATGAACTACAGCAAGGGGTGGGCTGGTGGAGAGTTCACTATGCCCCTGCACATAGGCAGACTGAAAACGTAGAAGTCATGCATGATGCACAGTGCCAGGATGTGAGGTTACTGTAACATGGTGTTGTTTCTTCAAAGAGGGTGTTTGATGTAATTAAGAGCATAGCTTAAAACACCTAGGCTAAAAATCTGCACTTAGCATAGTGTTCCGCCTCATTGGTATTATGTTGTCTCGGTCATTGCATCCAGATATATAATACAGCAAGTATCATTACACCTCAACAAGCCAGGACTATTGGCTTTGTCAATGGTTGCTAGTTCCTTAAAAAAAAAAAGGAGCAACCATGGCTTTGTTGAATACAATATTGAAAATACTTCAGTTCTAAAATGACAGGACAGTGAGAGAACGATAACCTGTTCTTTTAAACTTATGGCTTCTTTGAATTAAGTGTTTTCTAACGTTGCAGCGTGGGCGTTTTACTTTTTATCGAACAGAATGCCCTGCTGTACACTGAGGCAGGAGGAGGCCGCCACATTGTGTCACACCCCCAGACTGCCCCATTGTCATTCAGTAAGTGGCAATCAGCAGCATACTGAATGACAATGGGCGGGAGGGGCTGCTCTCGTGCTCCTGGAGGAGTGCGAGGCGCCTCCAGCAGCAGGGGTGAGGCTTCTCACAGGGGAGCAGCGCTGCTCCCTGTGATGGCCGAAATTACAGATAAAAGGCCCGTCACCCTAGTGTGCGCGGCGCCCCTGGCACCTCATTACGGCGCACCAGGGCGCCGCGGCGCACAGTTTGGGAACCACAGGTTTAACATATGCCTATCCATAGAGAGGTAACCCCCTTATCCTCTAAAAATTGCAGTGAGCTTAGCTAGCCGAACTGCAGCTAAACTTCATTAAATGTTGAGTGCACTCAGGCCAGTCAAAAGTAAATGTAGTCCCATAGTACTGCTGTGCAAGATCCCAAACCATTGGCTCTCCATGTTCCCCGTCCTTACCGAATAGTTAAGAAGCTTGCCAACTGAGGTTGCCGCAGGCTGGGCCAACCCACCCTTCACCCCGAAAGCTATCCTGGTCCTGCTTAACAGGTAAATATTGCTACCAAAGTCGAAGGACTCATTTTATCGGCATCAGGAGGGTGAAAGGCTGGGGGGGGGGGGGGCGGGGGGGGGGCCGACACACTATCTGATGAGATGGCCCATTAAATGGATTTCCCGCAGTAAAACCTGATATGCCCCATGCTTATTGGTCAATGCTTCCTTGTGTGCAGGGCTTGTTAAATACATTCCTGCAAGCAACATTATTGATGCTTACCAAAAACCAACCAAAAGGATGCGTGCCCCTGTCGCCAATCACCTCTGTATGCTGTGCACAAACTCCCAGAGATCTCAGGCATATCCCATGCAAGATAAATAAGTACACAGATCATTGCACTCTACCAGTGCCACAAGGAACGCGCTCAACTGCCAGCATCATCAGGAATGAAAGGTGAACTCTAACAGCAGGGCACTGTTGGCGCCCTGTGCGACAATGTTTTTTGGGCGGACCCCGCCCCCACATGACCACCTGCACAACGAATTCCCCGCACTACCAAATACCCATCTAATTAGTTTATAGTGTCACTCCTAAAAGTGAAGTGTGTCGGAGCACTTTACATTACACACACATTACTTCATCATGTGTAAATCAATGTATCAGAAAAGTTACATCATCCAGTGGTGGAATTTATATGTCATCCATTCTGGTAGGCAGTAAAGTTAGGGAGGGATTGGTCCGGAGAAGCACAAACTCCGACTTTAAAACGTAAGACCATGGTAAGGTATTATCTTTAACAATTGGAATTTATTTCTACCCCAATCAACAGTTTGTACAACATTAGGATTCTGAAAGGGCTGGGGGAATAATCAATACGCTCTAATCTATTCTTTTCTGCATTTCAGTTCTTTGATGACAGTTAACCGCTCACTGTTTCTTATTAGTATTTTAACGTACAAACTACAAGTAACAAAACGAAGTCTCTTATGAAAGCAGTAACCCCCTGACCTATTTATGTTATGTTCACCTCGTGGGTTGCATGATACACATTCTTTGCAGCAGGCATAATAACCTTCTGCACTACCTTATGATGACTCAAAACATCCCCCAGTCAACACTTCCACTAGACAAAACTTTCTTATCTCTCCAGGAAGAACATCAATTACCGGAGTAGGCTTAACCTTTTATTGTTGGCTGAAATGTGCTTGAGGTCAGGCATGCTGCGGAGAGTGCTTTTACACAATATAAACTAGAAAACAGACGCCCCCATGCAAAGACAGCAAGATTTGTCTGTTGACACCCACTTCTTGAGGCAGGTACTCCCCCGCTACAGACACTCAAACATTACCTGTGATGGACACGCTACCACGTACCACAGGCGCGCCAAGGCTGGCATGCCCCCAAACCCCGTGCGACAGTGTCTTGCTATCCTGCCACAGCTGCTTTGCCGTCCCTTGAGTAAATGCGCACCTCCCTGTCCAGGGTACACTCGCTCTGCATAAACAACTTTCAACATTTCTTGTCCTGCAACCCCATCGTACCCCTCCATGGAACACATGCTTCAGGAGACCTAACATCGTACCAAATTCAATAGTGCAAATGCGACCGAAGGTGTGGAGCACTTTTCAGGCCGGCCCGCCCTCCCCAGATAGGGCTGCGGCAAATTGCGTCACCCAAGCACTGTCCCTGCCGGACGGCCCAGGCGCAGCCAAGCCAACGCACTACCCATCTGGGCACAAGAACCGCAGAAACAGTATCCCGGTCGGTGGCGGGCCTCCCCTGGCCAACCTCTACTCATGCGGTCCCCCATCAGAAAGTCCCCGCAACCCATGCGCTCAGTAGGAAGCCACGACCGGACCGGGGCTGCTCCCTCCGCACACGCAAGACCTCAAGAGTCTGGCCTGGCTGCCCCCCATCGTAACGGTCTAGTCTGGCTTGGGTCCCCTGAGCCCACGAATCAGGGGGGCCCCACCGCATCACACCCCCAGGAGAGGACCTGGTCCCTCCGGTGTCGTGAGTGCATTAAAAGTAACATGGAGTACTCAACAAAGGGAGATGCCGGGGATCGAACCCGGTGCCTCATACATGCAAAGCATGCACTTGCCCACTGGTCCCGGGCATGAGGCTCTGCCCCCAGCGCGCCTCCTGACAATCGCGACTGAGCATCAGGTTGCTCCTCGCCTGAAAAACCGCCTACCTGGCCTGTGATGCAGCCACTAGGCCCCAACTGGTCGCGATGAGAGGCGAGCTCCGAGCAACTCCCGCCACACCTACATCAGGCCCCCCGGGCCAGACGATGATCAAGAGTCGAGGCCCAACATCCCGCCTAGATGTATGGTGGGGGTTTAATGCCCCACACTCAGTGCTCCGGCACCGACGCTGGTGGCTTCGCAATGAAAAACCAGACCTGCTCTTATTGCCCCCCCACCCGCAGTCTGACGAAAGAATGCAGTGAGCGGAGCTGCACTCAAACACGGTTGAATTCCTTTATAGGCCCCTACCGGGCCTGTGACAAGTACTCACTTTCCCACGCAGATGCGGGAAAGGGGGCCGTGCAGGAGGCTAGGGCGAGTAGAACAACCCCAGGCCTGGGTAAGACAATGCACCCTTGCAGTCCACGTCCAACGCGGTGCCTCTGAAACCGGCTCCCAAAGACGGCGATCGTGCTGGCCAGCGAGGCAACTATCCCCAACAGCATAGCCTCTGGGGCCCAACAGGCGCAGATGTGGGAAGGGGGAGGGGCGTCCTTGATGCTAGGGAGAGGAGCGAACTCGCTCCTCAACTACGGCTGACTGTGCAGGCCTGCGCGGCGGAAGTTGGACCCCCTGCCCCAACCCCGTTCCCAACCCTCGCCACAATTCACCTGCCAGTACCGACCCCCAAGTACCTCCAGTGGTGGGCCGGTGGGCCGGACCAAAACTTATAACTAGGCGGAGGTCCCACCCGGCATGGCCTGCGTGGTGGGACCCAGGGTATGGAGGATGCACTTCGTCCAAATGCACAACCATGCTCCCCACTACATAGGCATGAATGCCCTACCCACACAGGGCCCTCCCGGCCTCGAACAACTCTCTGCGCCCTTTGCACATACCCTGCCACTCCACAAAACTCTTGCTCCCATCTGCAAGACAACAAACACTCACCGGGTTACCCGGGGTCACGAAAACCCGACGAGAGACCAGGATAATCAAAACGGCATCAGGGCAGCAAGAGAAAGAGGGTACTCAGTGGGCGGGAGAGGTATAAGTACCTCTCCCCCGCTCTCTCCTGCCCAGAAGTGATGCAGGCCTGGGGGACCCTCGAGGTTCCCCTCAACACTGGGAGGCGAACAGTGTGCCATCCTGTGGCACTAAGTGGGGCCACCCTCTTAGGAGGGCCCCCTTCGTGGGCCCGGGGCAGCCCTGCACAGGTACAAATGGCATCCCGGCTGAATTCAATCAGATGACCCCTGACCTGCTACTAGAGAAGCTTCCATTTGTATTTCATGAAGCAGCAAGAGTGGCCACCTCCCTTGCTCGCAAAGGGAAGCGGTGATGCTGCTTAATCCCCAAGGGAGGCAAAGACCCAGAGATCCCGATATCATATAGACCATTATCAATGCTCAATATGGATCTTAAAGTCTTAAGCAAAGTGCTTGCTAACAGACCTTTTTAGGATAATAGGCTCCCTGTTTCCTTCTGACCAGATGGGATTTTTCCTGGGTAGAAACACTAACTACAATACTTGCAAGCTCACGCATGTAATGCATGAGGTGGAGACCTCTGATGGTCAATAGGCTGTAGCATCCATGGATCTGGAGCAAGTTTCCGACACTCTGCACCTGGCAATACCTGTGGACCATATTGTCAGGTATGGGATTTGGCCCGCATTATATGAACTTGGTGCTGTTGCTCTACAGAGAGCTGGTGGCCACAATACATACAGGGAATGTGGTGCCTTAAGTGTGGACTCTAGAGCAGGACATGAGGCAGGGATGCACGCTGTCTCCTTTATTATTTGTGTACGCAATTGAACCCTTAGTGCGTAGTCTGAAAAACAGACTACACCTGTAACAGCTGTAACACATGTGATCTCCATGTATGCGGATGACACACTGGTTTAATTGTGTGATCCACAGAGATCAGTCCCGCTCCTATTGGTCAAACTGGATAATTTTGCAGCGCTATCAAGACTGCTCCCAAACTGTTGTAAATCTTTGCTTTTCCCATTGTGCTGCCTGAGACAAGTTCACAGTGACCAATCCGCTAATGTGGGACTGAACTAGGTCCATGATTGTTATAGACATTTGGCTATGTGGGTATCCCACTGTCAGAGGGCCCAGTATGCCTTCATATATATGGGTAGTGTGATGTCTGGATTGAAGCGCTCTGTAGTTTCCTGGAACACACTCCCTCTCTCGATTATGGGCTGCATATGGGTGTACCTCCCTCCCCGCCTATATTTATTGCAAGGTACAATGTGCCCACTCTCCATAGCCACATTTCGTAAACTAGACTGTATGCTGTGTGCAATGGTGGGGCAGGGAAATGTAGTAGAGCGACATTGGACACTTTAAATTACAATGGGTGAAGGCCAGTCTTGGCCTTCTGGACCTGTCTCTGTACTATGAGGCCTCACAGTTGCAGCACGGCATGCATTGGCAGGATCACAGCTCTAACAGGGAAACACAATTGTACACAGGCATTATTCTGGGGAGGACTTTACATGAACTTCTCATGAGGGGCAAAGGAACCCCAGTTGCACCCTTGCCTTAATATGTCATGCTGCAAAGTTATGGTGCACAGTAGTAGTTGAAATCCAGAAAAGGCTCATGTTCGCAGGTGACTTGCCCCTCTGCATTCTTAAACCATTCAAAGACATGGACATAGAGATGTCCTTCCATGCATGGTGGGAGGGGGTGGTCGCACAGTGAGAGATCTGTACATAACTAACAGATTGATCACATTGGAACAAGCACAAGAACAGTTTGGGTAGACCTAGGCCTGTTTTTAGATGGAGTACACAGTTCGCTCGATCTGGAACGCGTTCCCCGAGGTCCCGGTTGACTACATGACAGATGACAGTAGATTGCTGGATATGGCAGGATGTAGAAATGAATGATAGTACTATATGCAGCATTTGGTCCAGGCTAGAGGAGGGGACCCTAGAAGGGTCAGAGACCACTGGACGACTGATTACCCAGGTGACTTGACACAATCAGAATAGGTCAAACGCACCTCTCCTAGCCATGGCCGGACTGGGAAGAGAAACCAGCCCTGTTAGTTCCACTTGACTGCCCCCCCCCGGGGGTTTGTGGCACCGAGAAGCTCTAGTTGCGAGCACCACTGACGTTTTTATTTTGTTACAGGGGCTGATATTGCAGTACTGCTGCAAATCTGCCCCCCAGTGACAAAACCGGCCCCACACCAGCAAAACCGCCCCCCACCCCTCCAGCCCACCGGGAAAAGGCCAGGTGCCCGCTATGGCCAGTCCGGCCCTGCCCCTAGCGCCCGCATCACACTTATATATTTTCACTATTTGCATAGCAAATACTTTACACTCTGCAAGCTTGCAGATTTATCTAGGGAGAACTTCCTTCTGAGGCTGGAGTGGTACACCGAAGGGTGATTTTTTACATATAACGTAGTAGTGTCCCAGAATTGCTGAGTTTTGGAACAATATGGTGAAAACCCTAAATGGGATGGCAGGGCTGTCTATGACAAAATCGATTAAACATGCTTGCTGAGTATATGATCATAGATGGAAAACTGCAAAATGAGATTGCAAATGTGGACAGTGGGCACTGTATTGGGAAAGAGATGAATTGCAATTCACTGGGTCTCTCCGGGGACTCCGGTCGGAGATGAACAGCTGGAAAAGAGATTTGTCAGAATAGTCCCTGGGCGGCAAACAGCACATGAAACAATCTTGTTGAAATAATTTTGAGGCTAATTATGATGGCGGACGGACTTCCGTCCATCTGCATCCGGAGCTTGGGACTGGCCCCAGTAATGCGGTGGTCCCGCAAATAAGATTACTATGCGACTGCCACCGTGGCAGTCACATCGTGTATCTCTGACATCGCGGCGGGTGGTGCTGCATGCAGCACCTGACACAATGTCCGAAATGCACTGTTTGCATTTCCCTGCACTACATGGCAGGCCCCATGCGGGGCCTGCCACCTGGTGCAGGAAAATGTAAGGGGGTACCATAGGTACCCCACAGTGCACACCTACCTCCCCCAACACAAGGGGGGGCTGCAACGGGCCCTCAAAGAACATCCTCGCCAGCCTGTGAATGGCGGATGAACTGCCATACACCGGCTGGTGGGAGGCAGCATCATAATATGGTGGACGGTGCCTGATAGGCACGCCACCATTTTGTGGATGCGGGTGGGTCGAATCGTAACGATTGCCTGTGGCGGACCCGTGGCAGATGGACTTTGCGACTTCCAGCACACCGCCCGCCATCGTAATTTGGCAGGCGGAGAAGTACTTCACAATGACGGTGAAACCGCCACCTGCAGGCTGCCTGTGGCGGTTTCACCACCTTCGTAATGAGCTCCTAAGTGACTTAGGACTTGGCGAAATGAGCAGAAAAGCTGGTGAAAATGTCACACCCCACGAACAACAGACCGCCTTGAGAAAACAAGACATATAATATTATAAAATTATGCTCACACCGAAATCAAGGGGGAAACTGGGTAGTGCTGTGTGCTTTTCGATATCAGGTGTGTACATAGATTGGCATAACGTGTTGTAATATGTAAAATGTATACTACTTTGGCTATTCACCTCCACAAAAGCTCTTGTCAGGTTTGTATGGTATACTCATTGCTATTGAAAATCTAAATATAAAGTAAAAAAAAAAACAAAGGCACCAATCCATAACAAACTAATTTTAAATAGTTATTGTTATTCAATATCATAAGTGCTTCGCTACCAAACTGTTACTTTAAGAACATCACTTTGAGAAATACATTAGATTCCCCAGTGAAACATAACTTAATAATAAACAAGAAAAACACATTTTCAAATAATTTGAAATATTTATGTATTTATATTGGTTTCTATAGGTGGATACGTGCACTTTTATTTTCCTTCATGTTTTTATTTATAAATGTTCAATTTGAAATGTACTATATAATGTCAGAATTTTTTTCCACTACAGATCACTATTCGCTGTCCACAGTGTCCTCAGTAATTCTAAATGTTTTTCTCCTATTGTTTTTTTTTACCTTCAAGACATGCACACACTTCCACACCCACCCCCATCATTAGCCTCTGCAGTACTGAAACACAAGGGCCACAAGACCAAAAAAACATATCAATGGTAAGCTACATTTTCTATCCTCTGCCTCCTGCTATTGGAGGCCCCACAGTTCTGCTGTTTTCTCTACACCATGCTCTCCCCTCTTACCTGCCTTGGTATTGCACAGTGGTACAGCTGAGGGGACTTCCTTCTTTAGAGTGGAGGGACTCTAGGTCCCTGTAGGCATCTCTGGATTGACCCGGCAAGCAGCTCCCGCCTCTATATCCAGCTAGAGGTGGGTCCTGAGTGGATGAACCGCGTATAGCATAGGAGCACAGTGGCCTGCCCTTGGGCAAGATCTGGGTCAAATGTAGGCCCCTCTGCGGCATGTCAAAGACTGAAACACATTGGGTTGGGTTACCCTCTTTTGTCTTAAATAAAGAATTTTGGTGAATGAAATTCGTTATATTGTATCATCCGTACTTCACTATTTCAAATGACCAAACTGAAAGCTATGACTTTTCTGGGTCCACCCAAGGACCATAAGAAGTATAACAATAACAGGAAACTGGGCACCATGAATGCAATGAACTAACTTCTTTTAGAAATAGAGAAACTAATTAACACCAATAATGAACGTGGCACTTGTTCTACTAAGGTTCTGGTAAAGTCTAACCCTGACCTAAAGGGTCCAGGAGCAGTCTTTAGGATGGGATCCACACATCTTCCAGTGAGATGGGGTCAACTAATACTTTTATTTAAAAATTAAAGCCTGCTGCCTTTCATTGTACAGAACATACCAATATCCTCTGCAGAGTTGTGGCACCTAATTTGGTCTATGAAATTGCTACACCCTCCAATAATAGAGTTAAACCAACTTGGGGCACATATGGAGATCAAGCCACACTAAAAGTTATGTCATGAGGAATATGATTGCTTCAAATACCATACAGAACAACAAAATAAAGAAATTAATATTCCTTGTTGCTGTTTGGACTTGGCTAAAGATGTTACTTTTTAAAAACATTAGATAGGCTTATTTAGATGAACTCCCTACATGTGTTTTGGCAGTCCCATGTTGTTGTCATCGCCTAGCTGCTAATTCCATTTCAAAGTTCTCCACTAGCCGCTAACACATTGCCTTTTTCAGGGTAATACATGGTAGATCCATTAGCTACCCCTCAAGAGCTAATGCCGCAAAAAAACACAAATCCCATCCGGCTACTTTAGTGAGACCCCCATGTGCGTTTGCCAGGTAGTCTGCTTTTTGACATCACAGTACGAAGGATATATACACCCTTCTCAGTTGCCTATCAAACGGAGGTCTACGCTATATCTGCACAGCAGATCAGAGAGCATGACTGAAGTCTATATGGTGAGGGAACCACCCCTAAAAAAGTAGTTAATATGCATCGAGTGACTCCCTCTTTAATAATTTGTCTATTGACAGGGGAAAAGTAGATGGTGCCTTTCTATTGTATTAAGGAAGATATCATTTCTGCTCAAAAAATCATTTGCATGATATGAAAGAAAACTCTTTCCTCCCATTGGGTGGGTATGTAATTAGGTTAGGTAGAGGAGACTCTATGAAACCTGAAGGTTTGATTACCTGGAGGTTTGTAGTTCTACCATAAAGGACCTTTTGAAGATCCTTCTTTTGCTTAAAGAGGCAGGGGATCTGAATAACCCAGGTTATCTTCTTCTCTGGTTAATATATTAATAACTGTAGTCCCTCAAGAGACGACAACTGTTCTGAAACCAACTGGATCTCCAGTAGCAGATGTTGATTGGCTGACTACTACAACTTACTAGAGACAAGAGAACAACGATGGAATTCTTGATAACTCTGAACATTGGGGCCTAGATTGATGTTGAGCTGGAATGTAGTGAGCCTTGTATCAAATATTTGAGATGCTGAACTCAAGAATGATTAAGCCTCTCATAAGTGCTAGGCATACAAGAAACAATGCAAGCACAAGGAGATGATGGACGGAGTGCTGAAGCTTTTCAGACACTCACCCCCACTCAGAGATCTGGGTTGAATCCATCATCGTTCTTTAGCTCACCCCAGTTTTGACCCAGTCATATGTAAATCAGTCTTTACCCTGTGCCTCATGGGAACAGTCCAGCTTGAACTGCCAGGCCAGGTCCTCCCTGGACCGGAAACAAGCATCCAGGGACTGGTTTCGGCTTAACCCATAATTCAAATCAGTCTTGACCCTGCATTTGCTTTGTTCGCCCTAGGTTGGCAGGGTATGCCCAGACGTGGGTCCCTTGCTCACTCAGCCTCTGGATTCAAGCTACCCTGGCTGATGTTACCTTAGTCCTGGCATTTAGTACTAGTTTCTTAGTGCAAAATGCACCACTGCGTCCAAAAAGGCAGCAGGGATGCAGTTTGCGCTAAGAAAACAGCACTAAATGCAACAGACATAAACAGCAGTTTTAGCAGCCTCTAATGCTTGCTAAATGTGCTTTTGGAGTATGTTTTCCTCCAAATTACTCAAAATTACTTGAGTGAACGTAATTGTGTTATTATCAGTTATTCGTGTCAAAGACTAACATTAAATCACCAAAATTACTACGACCTAATTGAAATTCCACCTAGGCCTAGGTCTGATTTGTTGAAAATGTATATCTTTGCTCACACCACAATAAGTTTGTAATTCTAATGTTCTCCTAGTTAGAGCTGGTTATATAAACCCTTGAATTTGGGGATTCAGTCAGAGAAGCTGTGCTGATCTTTTAGGATTTCTGCTTAATTTCTTACTGATTTTGTTGCACACTTGGTATTTAGCTTATCTCAGTTTTTTCTCACTATTCTGCATAATTCTGTCTTGATAGTCTTTATGGCAACTGCCTGCTATGTCAATCAGCGGTGTCTGCATTCCATTAATCTGTATTGTACCTTTTTACTTTTTCAGTGGCGGGTCCTCCGCTAAGGCGGAGGAGCATCGCCCCACTGCTCAAAAGAAAAAATAAAATGATAAAAATGTATCATTATTATCATTTTATTTTTCCTATTGAAGTCCGTGGCTCACGGGCGGTGGTTGGCCAGAGCAGGGGGAGGAGTGGTTTGTACTCCTTAAGTGCGCATTGATGCTTGGCCGGCCCTTTTGGGTCGACCAAACATTCAAGCGCATTTTGCATGTTCCGTACCAGACTGCATTACACAGCCTGGTGAGGAACATGCAAAGCCTCCCAGTCCCCATCTGAGCGCAGAACCATGGCACTCAGACCAATCAAAACACAGCATTACAGCATTGTGATTAGCTCGGGGGAGCCCGGGTGCTTCCTGCCGATTTCTGCTGCCGTCGGAGACAATAAGAAGGAAGAGGACTGAGGAGAGACGGCGGCCAGCCAGCCGGCCCAGGCACGTTTTGTCTTTTCATTTCCTCCCTTTCCCCACTCCCGTCTGGTAGCAGCCCGTACTGGACTTAATGCAATAAACCCTTATGGTTTTTCTAAATTCTCATCTAGAACTCACCTATTGAGCCAGTCCTTTATTATTCAAAGTATTTTGTAACGCTTGTTTTGATCCTTGTCTCTGGGGCACATTGCCTCATTGTTCTAGGTGGATGTATGACGTTAGCACGCATACTATTACCACGCATACCTTTACAACGCGGTATTTACAACGAATACCGTTACAACGCATAGCGCTTTGAGGTGCTGGATAGTGGTAAGTATAATTTTATATTCCAACTCCAGTCCCCGTGGACACTAGGGAAGGTGTTGGATATAAAATTAAACTTATTCCCTATCCTAGAGCGCCCCCCAGCGCAATGCGTTGTAATGGTATGAGTGGTAATGCCTGCGTTGTAATGGTAGTGCGTTGTAACAAATGCGTGCTAAACGTTGTATACCTTCTAGGTAATACTATCCCTGATCCCCTCAACCCTTGGGAGTGCGTTTGAGGTATAAGATTTTGGGGGTTACAGTACGCTGCACACCTATAAAACGGGAAACAACCTTTACAACGCAACTTTTACAACGCACTACCATTACAACAAAACTTTTACAACGCAACATCCATTACAACCCATGCCATTACAACGCAACCATTACAACGCATGACACTACAACGCATACCACTACAACGCATGTCATTACAACGCAGTCATTACAACGCATACCATTACAATGCATACCATTACAACGCATAGTACCCTTACACTATCCAACACTTACCCTACTGTTGCACCCCCTGGAGTTAGAATAGTAGTTTTTACCCCTACACTATCCAACACTTACCCTACTGTTGCACCCCCTGAAGTAAGAATAGTAATTTTTACGCCTACACTATCCCACACTTACCCTACTGTTGCACCCCCCTGGAGTTAGAATAGTAATTTTTACCCCTACACTATCCAAACTTACCATACATGCAATGTAATTGTATGCGTTGTAATGGTATGCGTTGTAAAGGTAGTATGCGTTGTAATGGAATGCGTTGTAAAGGTAGTTTTTAAAAATTTGTTGTAATGGCATGCGTTGTAATGGAATGCGTTGTAATGGATGTTGTGTCGTAAAAAATGCGTTGGAATGGTATGCGTTGTAAAAGTATGCGTTGTAACATCATACATCCCTATAAAATCAACAGTGACTGTCATCCCCAGCTGTCACATGTAAAGAGCCTACAAAACTAAAGAATGCAATGCATGAGTGAATGCAGGCAAGCCACTTCTGCTATGTACATGAAGTTGACTTTGGATATTTTATTCAGTGTTTTGTAAGTTTTGAGCTAGTAAATGATATGTTTAAGTGCCCATTTTATCCAGCATATTATAAAATATGAAGCAAATGCAGAATGCCCTTAATTGTACATACATTTCTGCAATTGCAGAATCACATATTTTACTGACACTGTCGATATTTCTCCCACCTTTCCTGTCTGTGTATCTCTGCCCTATAGATGTGCCCTAATGTCAAGGTAAGTGATATGCAGGTCCATACCTTTAGGTTTTGCCTGGCGAGCTGCGCACTGCGCAGCTGCAGGGAAAACCTTATGAGAAGAGTAGAGTGCTTTGGTCCCCGCCTCTGTTTCCATTGGCTAGCTCCATAAATGGAGGCTAGTCATTGGAACAGAGATCTGTCCGTCATGGCCGGACCAGATTCGTGGGCGTTCCCGCAATTTCTTCCCTCTCCGCCCCCTCTGTGCGTGTCATCTCGGCGGTGGGCGGGTTGTTTTTTTGGTTTTTTTTTAGGTGTGTTTTGTTCATTCCAGGCCGACCGCCGCCGGAAGAAGTCCAGGTGAGTGCCCGTTCCCGCCCCCCCTCCCGCTGACCGTGTGCCGTTCCCGCCTCCCGCTGACCGTGTGCCGTTCCCGCCCCCTCCCGCTGTCCGTGCCTTTCCCGCCCCCCCTCCCGCTGTCCGTGCCTTTCCCGCCCCCCTCCCGCTGTCCGTTTGCCCGTTCCCGCCCCCCCCCTCCCGCTGTCCGTGATTAGAGCTCCGTTATCACTACTGCTTCTCTGGAAACGCAGCGCTATCTTTAAAGACCCGAGCCTTCTGCACCTCCCCAGCCCTTCCTGCCGGGGTGTAATTCATTCACATTCAACGTCTGTTGAGCCAGACCTGCATTTCTGCAGCGAAGGGGACTAAGCCAGTAGTGGGAAATGTTCTTAAGCGAGAACAAGGCCTTAGGCAGCGCAACATTAGCCTGTACCGTACAGTAAGTATCATTATATAAGGGTCACAATCTTCTAACAGGATGACAACAGAAACATCGGTAAAGATTATTGTGAGGAGCTGCGGATGTTAACATTGGTGCAAGATATGTTTCGGAAACGCAGGTGACCTGCATGCTACGGTGAAGTGACTTGCTTCCAGGTGAGCAGAAGTCAAAGGTACGGCAGGTGCAGCGACACCGTGGCCCACTGAACTCTGACTGGAGATGTTATGTGTCAGTCTAGTGGGTCCATGCCACCCTTGCTCTGCCAGAGCTTGCTCCCCCACTCACTGAGGGTTGCTTCTGTCCTCAGTGACGTGAGCCGTGTGACGTGTTCTCTGGCTGGGCCTTGCATATCCCCTGCTCCGCTGCTCCTGTCCGGTGTCCAGCACAGATGTCTGCTGTCCACCCACAGCCCCTTCTGAGGACTGCCATTTTGAGAGTTGGGTCGAAACTGTCACTCATTCACAGCCCGGCTCCTGTGCAGGGAGCTTTAGAACTCATCTCCGGGAGATAGCACAGGCCTGGGTTAATGATTTCACATTTGAACCCTGCGCAGGGAGAGAGCAGATTGAAGGCTTGCGCCGCCCAGGAGCGGGGCGTGAGATCGTGAAAGCGGGCAGGGTGAGGGACGGGTGCCCCAGGCACATACCTGTCCAGCACTTCACACAGGGCACAACCCTGACCCCCTTCAATAGTGGATGTGTGACCAGTGCCCCGGCGGCGCCTGGGACAAGAGGTGAAAGGTGACCTCTAACACACCCCGAGAGAGAGAGTCCAATGAAAGCTGCTTTAGTTTGACCACAATGACGCCAAACTGCAGAACGGCTGCTAGACAGTGATATTGTGACGTTTGCGTTCTACATCCCTAAAATAAGCATTTTAAAGTAAAACAAAATAGTGGAGATGTTGCCCGCTGTGGTGTAATCCGCAGGCAGATATCTTGCTGCAGTAATCAAGCCTCATCTGTGACGTCATCGGCAGAGAGACAGATTGAACTGTGACGACACCCGGTTTTTCGTCCTTCTGTAATGTCATGTCCCCCCAAGCCCCCCTCTCTAGAGGGTGGGTGCAGCAGCTTCCGCGTCTTTCCCTGCTGAGTGGCACCATCGGAGGTCCCTCGCGGCTGCATAAAACCCCTGCATTGCACCTCTTCCCGGACACGGCCCCCCACTCTTCTGCATCTCCCCCACCAACACCTCCCTCCACCCGTCGTACCCACCCCATAGAGCACCTGGTGAATCTAGAAGACGTCTATGCTGCAAAACTGCTCTTCTTTACTTTTGGGTGCATAGGGCGTGCTGTCGAGGGACCTCTTTACGTGAGCATGTGTGGGTGCTACCTAGCTGGAGGGTGTGATGTTTCCTTGGGGCGATGTCGCATTCCTTTGAGTGAATGTGTGTCTGTGTGTGTGTGTGTGTGTGGCGGGGGGGAGGGCGAGGGGGTGGCAGAAGCTTGGAAATAGTTTTTTGCTCGGCCCTTGATTTTTGCCAGTTCCACTCCCATCGGTGGTGTAAGTGCTCACAGGCCCCATTCTCTGCTTTTCTGCACTGTATGGCAGATGTTTGCTCTCGTGTGGTGCACTTTCCTCCCCTGCTCCCTTCTGTTGACTGCAATCACTTCTGGTCTGCAGGGACCTTCCGGGCGCACTGATCCGAGGGACCCTTTGGGGGGCAGTGACACAGAAAAACCGCGTGCGTTTTTATGTGTAACAGGATGTCTCCAATTTGAGGTGGTGATGGATTCCTGTGATGTTATTATGGCAGTGGGGTCACGCAGGCCCTATTGCCTACACCCCCTGCCGTACAATGCAGTTTCATTGGCACAAGTGTATCCGCTCGATGCCCCTCTGTGAGAGCCCCCCCGCCGAATAGTGCTCTCTTTAGTCGTGCATGTATTCCCACTCCCCTCTTTTTAGGGTACTGGAACCCACCCCAAACTTTTCTGCTAAAGGGCTGTTGTGTACGCCCACCTGGAACCCCACTTATGAATGTTTCCCCCTTTACGTCACGGTTAGTTGGTGGGCATTTGCTCTTTCCCCCTAGATGCCTCCGCCTGCTTGTGTGCTCTCCTCTCCACCTGTGATACCCCTCGCCCCCCCACCCCCTGCCACCCGCAGTGCATTTGGGGGTCTGTCCCAATGCACCCTTACTTTCCTTTCTTGTAACTGTTCATTTTGTTGCATAAGCCACGGAACATCTCAACAAAACACACAACATTTTCTGTAGATGTCTGCTAATCAACACCCCTCATAGACTGACGTCAGCCATCTATCAACCCTCTCGTTGGAAAAGTGTCACCCTCCTGGAGAGGGGTGCGTAGGAATAAGGCCCCGCCCATACCACACCAGCAGTGCACGGTGAGGGCAGCATACAGCTGCTGAGTGCTCAACACCCACAACGTGTTGCTGCCAAGAAACAGGCACTTAGCACTCGACCACAATCTGAAGTATCGGAATACGTCATCAGGTCAGGTGCGTAGCACCCAATAGTGCAGCAGGTTCAGTGACTCCACGCCCCCAAACATTGCCTCCTTTTACTACAGTTCCATCTGCCCCTGCTACGTCACCACTTCCCCCGTTGCTGCAGGCGATGCACCCCGCTCGCATTTTGCTCTAGGTAATGGCCCAGGGCACCCAGTTGTGCCCCCTCCTCCATTGCTACAGGTAATATCTCCCGCCTCTTTGCTCCATTTGCCCCTCCACATTGCTGTCTGCGCTATGATGCTAGGATGCATGCAATTTAGTCTCTCCAGTGATGGGTGCATTAGTGCGCAGAATATGTAAATATGTGGGCTTGAAATCTTGCGGTTTCTGTCCGGTTGTCCAGTGTGAGGTCACATGGAGTGCTAATGCTGCTCCTTGCCTTCTGTGTCGCTTGCTATTCTTCCCTTCATCCTGAACCCCAGCCTGGGCTCCTTGCTTCCACCCATGACAACTTTCATTCCCACTCTGCAGATCCCACCCATTCCTTAAAACCCACTCAGCCTTTTTACCTCATAACCTGTTGCCAGACCTCTTCATGTGCCACACACCATTTCAATCTCTACTACTCATATTCCTGTACCTCCTTTATATTACCCAGTTACTTTTTATCTTCTTTGCAGCCTTGGCTGGCTCTGTGTGTGTGTGCGGCTGTGTGTGTGTGTGTGTGTGTGTGTGTGCGCGCGGCTGGCTCTGTGTGTGTGTGTGTGCGGATGGATATGTGTGTGTGTGGCTGGCTCTGTGTGTGTGTGGCTGGCTCTGTGTGTGTGGGTGTGTGTGCGGCTGGCTCTGTGTGTGCGGCTGGCTCTGTGTGTGTTTGTGTGTGTGTGTGTGTGGCTCTGTGTGAATGTGTGGGTGCAAATGCAATAGGTCTCACATTTGAGAGAGATTTAGCTAATGGCAATGTAAATGACAATGCCATTTATTTATCTGTTTTCAAAACTAACACATAAATACAAATTTTGTCATTTACAATGCCAATAGCTCTAACTTTTTCAAAGGCGAAACCATTGCATTGTAAATGCTTGTTTTCTGTACT
The DNA here is from genome assembly GCF_964263255.1 of Lissotriton vulgaris. Classification (NCBI taxonomy): domain Eukaryota; kingdom Metazoa; phylum Chordata; class Amphibia; order Caudata; family Salamandridae; genus Lissotriton; species Lissotriton vulgaris. Next base: position 723,929,093 of record NC_141699.1, read on the forward strand.
GTGAGTATGTGAACAGCATGCTCTAGAATGAAAATCAAACATTGAAGGCTGCCAAGTAAAACTCCTACAAAACATCAACTGTTTAGAATCAGTATTCTGAACAATGCAGAAAGTAAAATAGTGTTTTATCAACCAAAATGTGCTTAAAAAATCTTTAATTTGTTACATATGCTTTTTAGGACATTAACTCGTTGAGGTATGTGTGCTATACTTTAAAGCACTTATAGAAAGGAGACCTAAACAACAACATTTTGAAAATCTGTAGCGCAAGAGCCACAATTTTCCCGGCCAATATAAAAATCATGGGAAGACCTAGTAGCTATTAAGTGATGCGTTACAATCACCCTTGTACGTGAAATTGCAGGCCAGCACCATTACAATTACAGCTTCCTTTACCACCACCAATACCACCACCATCACTGTTACCACCAAAGCCAATGCTGATTGCATGTTCTATCTCATGGGAGCCAGACAGATAGGCTTTGTCAGTGTTTGTTAGACTCTTATTTTCATGGGAGTTGGGCAGCAATGGAACATTGTCTGATTTTTGGAGGTAGTGTTAAATCCGGTAAATAATCTACCACTGGAATTTCCCCCACTATATGGTTAGTATAGGTTGAGGAACATTCTACTGCTGGACTTTACAGTATTCAACAGCTTAAGGATTCCTCTTCATTCGAAAGCTCAATCAACCGGATAGCAACCACCTAGCACAATAGGGTGCTTCTGCAACATGGCCTCTGATCCAGATGATTAACAATCACCCAACGCAAGATGGTTTCTACACCCCATGACTCCCCCCCCCCCCTTCTATGTCCCCCTCTAGGCCTTCACTTGATCGACTCACAACACTGCTGTTTGCTGAACTAATGTTCATCTGTTATTGTCATGATAATTGTTGTAAAGCGCTCTGATACCTTCGTGTCTGGCCAGTGCTATATGAAACTCTTAAATAAATAAATATATACGACATGCCTATCACTAGTGCAATTGTTGTCGTTTTTTATAATTCAACAAACCAACTGTGGTGAATGGTTTGGCAAGGTACAGTCAAGCAGACATCAGGAGAAGTTTATTAATGAAACAGCCCTCCAGCCACGCCAGTAACCCATTTACTGACCTGTATTCAAAGATCAACATCCCACCTAGGACCTGGGCTGGCAACAGGGAAGTACAGCTTTCCATTCCAAAACAATACAACAACTAGGGTAGTACAGCATTCCATTCCAAAACAATACAACAACTAGGGGAGTACAGCATTCCATTTCAAAACTATACAACAACATAAGGGAGTACAGCATTCCATTTCAAAACAATACAGCAACTAGGGGAGTACAGCATTCCATTCCAAAACAATACAACAACATAAGGGAGTACAGCATTCCATTTCAAAACAATACAACAGCATAAGGGAGTACAGCATTCCATTTCAAAACAATACAGCAACTAGGGGAGTACAGCATTCCATTCCAAAACAATACAACAACTAGGACAGTACAGCATTCCATTCCAAAACAATACAACAACTAGGGCAGTACAGCATTCCATTCCAAAACAATACAACAACTAGGGCAGTACAGCATTCCATTCCAAAACAATACAGCAACTAGAGGAGTACAGCATTCCATTTCAAAATAATACAACAACATAAGGGAGTACAGCATTCCATTTCAAAACAATACAGCAACTAGGTGAGTACAGCATTCCATTCCAAAACAATACAACAACTAGGGCAGTACAGCATTCCATTCCAAAACAATACACCAACTAGGGCAGTACAGCATTCCATTCCAAAACAATACAACAACATAAGGGAGTACAGCATTACATTTCAAAACAATACAACAACGAGGGGAGTACAGCATTCCATTTCAAAACAATACAACAACATAAGGGAGTACAGCATTTAATTTCAAAACAATACAACAACTAGGGCAGAACAGCATTCCATTCCAAAACAATACAACCAGGGGAGTACAGCATGACATTTCAAAACAATACAGCAACTAGGGCAGTACAGCATTCCATTCCAAAACAATACAACCAGGGGAGTACAGCATGACATTTCAAAACAATACAGAAACTATAACGCTAACTTAATGACATATACATAAAATATAAGAGAAACATCAGTTGGAGTTAGGCTCTAATGGTGAGATTGCGTACTCTATAATTTAATTCCGCTCTGTACTGTAATTGTTGCAGATTTCTAAAAATAAAATTGTAATAAAAGAGTGCTCTCAGAGAGTGAGTGGATCATGCAATTAGAGGAATTGCTCTTCCTGTGTTATCTTTGTAAGAATTTGCCCCATGGTCATAGCAACTGTGGAGAAATGACAAAATGTTATTCTTACAAATGTACACTCCCTTAGGGACCTCTCATGTTTTGAGCGAATAAACATTGTGGGATTAAAAAGGGCTTTTGTTGATTCTGAACATAAAACTGCTTGAAACAAAAACATTCATGTCAAATATAAAATTAAACCAGCTGTCGATTAGAAAAAATCTCAGAAGGGTTGATGTTAAACAAAGCACTTGAAGATATTTTCTGAGTTAGGTCGCAATGTTGAGATAGCTCCAATATTACGTCTGAGAGGGCTTTCGAGACAAGGCAATGTTTTGTACTTGTTACTGACTTCTGCCTTGTTTTATTTCTGTACTTGTGCCAAACAACCCAAAGTGTGACTGTTTGGAGCTGACTTTTTTGAAACGCTCAACCTACTAAATATGAAACAAGCATTAGCAAAGCCAATAGGTTTCATAAACAAGAGCTATTGACTTTGTCAATGTGTTTTTGGTCATTTTGTAAAGCAATGTGTTTTTTTAATTGCTGGCTGAGTGGGAAGGCAAAACAGGAGGCAACACAGAGGGAGGGAGGTTGTGTCAGTGGGCAACACAGACAAAAAATTTTTTTTTAAACGGGCCGCGTCATAGCATGTGTTTTTGTTTCGCAGGGCGGGAGGCAACACGATGGTAGGGGGCGGTACGCAACACAGATAGAGGGACGGGGCAGAAGCAACATGGAGAGAAGGTTGGTGGGCGGGAGGGGCTGGGAGCAAGTAGGCAAACACATGCATTTACAGAGAGTACTTCAACAATAAGAAAGAATTAGCGGCTCCAAGGCAAGCAGTGGTGGAAGTACACACGTACTTTGGTTATGCTCCAAGGAAGGGTTAAAGAAGAGAAGTGAAGAGGAGGTAAATTCTGCATGTGCTGATCAAACAGAAGTAGGCAAATGAGAGTGACAATGAAGTCACAACATGGTAAGCAATAGGGGGGCTCTAAGCCCACTAAAATCTAATAAAATGGCTCTCAAGCGACAGAGCATGCGCTGTCTCATGCGAGCTCTAAAAACAGTTGCTAAAGCCCATTGATCTGCAATTTACAACTGGCGGAGCGGTTCCAGCAAGGTTCATTGGGGGACCTTTGCACTGGCACAATACATGACTATTGGCAATTGTGAGAGAATGAGAAACGAGAAACAATCTGACATTTCAGAAGCATGCTGCTGGGGCCACAAAAAACAATGGTGCTAATTTATACATAAGGCTTATTAAGAATTTAAATAATAAGCTTCAAACCTCCACATGAAAGCTTTGAGTGGGGGTTGTGAACTCGCCTCAGGTGAGATGAGTTTTCTGATTGCCCAAAGGGCAAGTGTCAATTGCTGCAAGGAAGAAGCTCAGTACATAAGGTGGCACTTGATAGGGAACCTGTCCTATAAGTATGTGGTAGCTGCCAACATAATACAGCCCCTCCAATCACACGGGTCATTAAGAATGTCCATATATGGATATTCGTTTGAGATGTCAAAGTGTGACTATACCAAAGGTTTAACATAAGTTTGTAGAAATCTTTCTAATGCTCGAATATAAGCAATATTGGAAAACATTGAGGATGGGCGCATGCGTTCACTGATCAGGGTGAGGAGGGAGTGATGCAGGTTAAAGGGCAATGTAGGAGGTCTCAGCTTTCACTCAATAAGTTTAATTTAATTTAATTGCGGGTTTATATAGCGCTAGAATCGACTCCCAGAGGAGTATCTCCGTGCTTCGACCGCTGGGGAACCCGTCCTGGCTCACCCTGAGAGATGGTCCCTAATGGGTATCTCTAAGGTGCGACCAAGCATCCCCAGCGGTCTGGGGGGGCCGTTGTGAAGATGAGGCAAGCTAATGCCCAGAGTTGCCGAGTGTGGTCCCTGACTGGAGTAGGCACCGAGGCGAGAATTATCGAGCCCGCTGACCCTGGTCCACGACCCTGCCGCGTCGGGAATCGAACCCTGGTCGCGGGCCGTCCTCTGCTTACGGGTCTGCCGCCTCTAACCAGTGAGCCACACCGCTCCACTCCAATATGTGCTCGAGAATTTTTACTACTGGGGCCAACATTTCTGCTGTAAACCACCCATTGAATGCCAGGGCTGGTGGGTCAATGTGTGCTTTGTGTTTCGCAAACTATGGCAAACGTGGCCATTTGAAAATTATTTTTGTTATACTTTATTATTTACTTACTGTTACAAGATGGTTGAACTCTGTGGGTTTAAAAAAAAAGTAAACTAGTAGTTGGCAAAGCCAGTAGCTTTGCTGCTAATGCCAGACCTATTGCCTTTGCCAATGCTCATTTAGAACGCAGATGAGCAAACAATAAAAAGCAGTCATTTGCCAGTAAGTATAATTTTTTCTCCGCAAAAAAGAAAAGCCAGTACATATCCATTGCACAGGAAATGACATCTTCTTCACTTAATCAGTGGCTAAAAGTGGCAACTGGCCACTAAATAAACACACTGTTTTCCTAGATAAGCTCTATATGCCCCCGGGACTTGGCCCACCCAGGGGCTTCATTAAATACAAACTCTTGATTTTTATTTTTATTTTTGCCGAAGGGGCGCGATTCTGGGGCAACAATTAAAAATAAAAGTTAATTGTTTCCCTGGCGGGACTCCAGGACTAACACTAGGGGGCCAGGGTAGTCCTACCCTGCCCCATTTTCTTATTTTTTAATGAAACCAAATCCCAAAATGGCTGCCAACACTTCCTGGTTGAAATGTTAGCAGCCAATCAGATATCAGCACTGGGACTGTCAGATCCTCGGAGGATCTGCGCCTCTAGATATACAGATCTGGTTTTCTATCTAAAATCTGAAAAGCTACTCAATGGGGTTATACCAGATAACACAAAGAACTCTTTCTGGACCAAGAGCTAGCTTTCTGCCAAATTTGGTGTAATTCCATCCAGCAGTTTGGGCTGTAGTTGTGTCTAAAATTCCAGTTGGAATTAACATGGGAAACACACTTTTATTGACCCCTACTTTTTTTTCTCCGTTCCTCTTGATGGATCACCCCAAAACCTTCCATGCGCAGCTAGAATCACAGGCGCACTACCCTATTGTTGAAATAATAAGACCATTAATAGATGGGAAATTCCCTCAAGCAACATTTCTTTAGGGATAATTAATTGGGTGAAGAGATGCAACAACACACTATTAAAACCCTTGTGAGTGGGATGAAAGTGGCGGCAAAGCAATCATAGGGAAATGTGTTGTGTATTAAATTAAAAAAATATTAAGAACAGTAACTCAAACACATAATCTGGTAAAACCTTAGGTACAACACACAAACCCAAACAAACACACTCAGGAATAACAAAACCACACAGTGATGACATCTTGTTCTGTGTTGAAATCAATACATCATCAGGCCTCTCCTTTAAATTGCTACCCTGCCTCTCTTTTCCATTCTCTGCTCTTCTTTGTTTTTTGAGTAGAATGTTTATGATTTATAAAGTGTATTCCATATTTGATTTGTTCCACGTAGCATCATTATGTACTTATGAAGTCTAAAATTCACCTATTTTCCCACATAAATGGAATAAGTACTCTAAATGGGCTGGGGCGGCTCCTCCATTATGGCGGAGGAGTGTCACCCTCCCTGCTGAAAGCCAGCAGAGGCAAAGGACAACAATAAAATTATAATAAAACAATGTTATTATCATTTCATTTTTCATCCTGCAGGCTGCATGGTGAGCCAAGGGAGGGGCGGGTCCATCCATAGTGATGCAGCAGCACCAGGGAGGAGGAGGGAGGGGTGGGCACCGCTAAGTGCGCATGACGGTTTGGCTAGATGGTATTCCCAGCAGGAGAGAAGTGTTGGGATAGGCAGCTGGTAGCCTGCGCAGTGAGACGAGAATCGAGAGCAAGCCAGCGGCCATGGGAGCAGGTAAGTGCTATTTTATATATTAATAATTATGTTTTTTTTTGTGTTCCCCCATGCCCCGGCCTCACCAGTTTGCAATACTAGCGGCTGATATAATAAATGGGTTGTTTACGTTTTTGGTTGCAGACCCCAGATCCACTAGTTTGGTGAGGAATAGACCTCTTTGACACTGGTGGAGGATGATCTGCCCAACTTAGAGTTCCCAGTTTTGGATGTGGTTCTGTGCAAGACCGCCGTGTTTTACATGGTGGCCTTATACACAGCTGGTGCCACTGCAAATGGTAGAAGACTGGCCATCCAAACCAAAGCAAAGAATCCAATGCCATTTCAGGGAGTGCTACGGACACCTGATGAGATTCCCCTTTTTGGATCCTGGTATTGAGTACCTTATTTAAAGCAATCCCTTCCCTAGAAATCTAAATGGGATGGAGGAATGGAGAAATATGACAATAGAACGTTCGACATTCTCTGATGGGAGTACATTTACATTTAATGATGCCCAATTATTGAGACATATACAAATATTGGATCAGTTACTTTTATTGCTTCTACATCTTGCACCAGCGACCAGTGCTAAGGAAAATTTCTTTCTTATGCAACTCTAAACCACAAGACTTTTTAAGGCATGGGCAAAGTGGGCTCGGGTCCAGTATTTTAGAGGGCCTCTTTATTGAGCCAGCTCTGTTCTGCAGAGATTCTTCCCGTGATGACCTTGAGAAATTCTTAAACAAATTATTTTAAATACCGTGTTCCTTTAATTTATTTTTAATGTGGGTGATGTGTGAAAGACTATTAGGGACATTTTGAAGAAAAATTATTTGTTTATGTTTCTTGTAACATCATAAAAAATCTTTTAGATCAAAACAGGACCTCACATATGAGAAATGGGAGGGTGTCACAGAAATTATTTGCAGTAATATTAGTGAGCTACTGCTGTGTTAAATAACTGAAATACAAGTCACTATCCCTGAATATTAGATGTTAACATATTTAAAATGTGGATGAGTGTGCCAATGCGCTGTCAGTGACTTGGCAAAAGAGGGTATGAAAAAGCTGAAACTGGATCATACATATAAAGCTGCTTTGCACAGGGGCTCCCAAAATCCATTTGGGCCAGGGCCCCCAAAAATCTTTAAGATGTCCCTGTGTAAACCCACTGAAGTGCACCCTCCTCCTCCCAGAAAGACGCCCCTGTTTATGTACTCTGACAAGGGCCATTGACAGCTAACACACTGAATTAATCCCAGCGTGCAACCACATCCATCTCACCTTCTTCATTAACATCTCTGCTTCTGTCCCTGTGTTTGGATGTTCAATTGAAAAGCTGTCAATTAGGTAAAAGCAACTTAATATATGTAACTCCAAATGCTCCTAGCCATGCATTTAATTTGTGCTGTGCAAGGCAAAGATCTCAAAACTGCTCTTGTGATAGTGTTATTCATATGTTAGATGGAACATAAATACAAATGTTACTTCATTATGCAGGAAGACGTTGCATAAAAAATATAATTATGGTACCATTGAAGATCTGCATATCACAAAATAAAGGCCTATAGAAAAAAACTGTACCTACTTTATAAGCTACCACTAAATTGTTAAGGTTAGGACATCTTTAATATTCTTAACTCCACATCTACTTATCTTGACAATATGGTGGTAGGCCATATGGTTGGGGGTGAGAGCAACTGCAGAATAAATTACTGGAAACAGGTTAGGGAACACTGGAGCAAGGAAGAGGGGAAGCTGAATCCAGTATTGGAACCACGCCAGGAAAGAGACAAAGACCTTAATTTCGGGCATGTTGAAGAGGTATCTCCAAGTGGTAAACCGCTCTACCTGATCACAACAGACCGGGTTTTCTCGCAAATGGTATTCCTGGGTGTGAGAACACTTGGCCCAATTTTACTGCATGATGTAAGAGGTTGGGATAACACTATAGGATAACTGCATAACATTTGAAGATACACTGTGTGAGATGGTAGATGGGAACCAGCTGGAGAGGGATAGCACAGAATATTTTTGTAGGAGGTAGGGAGTAGCAAAAAAAGGGGAACAGGCAACATTATAATGAGAGGTGGGGGACCATTAAACGAATGAAACAGTAGTAATTGAGAAAAGTGGACAATTTAACACTTGAAGGTGTAACAGTATGTCTGGGAGGCACTACTAAAACAGTGTGACTAGCTTTCCGCAAGCTCAGAGCGGCACCCACAAAGTCCCAGCCAATGTTCTCTCATTACTGTGTTTTTCAAACTCAGTGCACCCTGTGCATTACTGATGGATACCGTTTCATTGTACTTATCACCTGCCGCAGTTGAAGTGTTTCACTGAGGCAGGTCCTATGCTTGTATCCATTCAAGTCCTTATGTCAGAGATCAGATGCAGGATTTAGCACTTCCCACACACTTCCTTGATCGATAGTCTCGCCATTAGAGCTAAAAAGGGAAAAAGGATTATATGTTCCAACACACTGAGGCAGTTTTATGTAAATGTTACTCGGTGCCAGCTCTTCATTGGCCAACGCCTACTGAGAAAAGGGGCTTTGTTGCTGTCTAGTACTAGTTTCTAATTTGCTTCCTGAAATGCCTGTATCTGGCACAATGTGAAAATCACCACTACATAGTAGGAAAGCCTGTTAAAAGTTTTTTTGTGGTTTCGTATTTCGATTTATGCAGCAGAAAAGAGCACTGGCTGAGAAACGATGGTCTAGATAAGTATACCCTCAGGTGTTCCACTTAACTTCACCACAGTGCTTCCCTAGACTTACTCTCCAGTAGTCTCTGTTCATTCCTTCATCACGATGAATGTTGGATCTATATATTAACCACCGCCTTTCCTGATCTGAAGGAACCCCCCTTACCATGCAAACAGTAGTGGAGTATACTGTTCGAGACACACCTTATATCCATTGGAGGTGAATAATTTACATCTCTTTGCAAGCAACTCAATTTAGGCATTGAAGGGAGGAACGTTTTTGAAGGCTTGTGAGACCCGGTAGTTAATGTTGGAGAAGATGATGAGGTACACTGGATCCTTTTCAGGTAACCTTTAAGAAATTGGAGTACCACTCTGGAGACAAAATTAATGTGGTTTTGGAAAGACACAAGCTGCTCTGCAATTTTCAAGGGAAGAATGATAACGTTGTAAACTATTTAGTGGTGTTGAGAGGGTTATCAAACACCTGAAAATTTGGGCCACTTTGAGACTTACTGATCAGAGCTCACGAAGTAAGATGTATTAATAACTCATGCATATGACAGAAACATTTATCACATAATCTGGATTTCAAGGATGTGAAAAACATTGTTAGAGATTGCAGGACACTGAAGATTGTGTAATGAAAATGAACGTTGAATAGCATGTCAAGGAAAGGAGTATGATAAAGACAAGATTAAAGAGCTTGCATTATTCAGGCTTAGTCAAATTAACAATAGTCCCAGAGTTAAGTATTACCACTGCGGAAAATCTGCTCATTTAGCAAACAGCCCTGTGTGTGGCCAGAAACTCAACCTGTGCTAAAAGTGTGGAAGTGAAGGACACTTTGATAGAACTTGTAAGATATTTAGCCATGTAAATGCTGTATAAAACTTTGAAGAAGGTGTACAAAAATGTATATTCCATAGTGATAGTGGTGACGATGGTGATAATGTGAAGCTAACAAGTTGGCAGATTACTTTGAAATGATAGGTGGTTAATGTGCTTACTGATTCATGTTCATTCCAACCCTTAGACGACAGTGGGTTATTGAGGGATACATTTAAGTGTGAAGACGAATCGCAAAAGAAGCAGGCAGACACCAAGAGTGATATAATAAAGATACCTTTCCTTTGGAGAGCACAGATGAGATTTCATTTGAAAGAAGAATGACTTAAGGTAAACTGTACATAGCTAAGTGGAGATAAAAGTATTGGGCTAGAGACACAAGAAATGACTTAGCAGTAAACTACATTGCAAAGCTGTTTATACAGCCCTTATTTTGGGAAGCCACTCCGGATAATTTCCCAAGGTCTTTCAGATAAATCAGGTCTACTGGTCAAATTTCCAACATAGAATCAAAATAAAAGAAGGTGTGATATCAATGGCTCATAAAATATGACTCATCGCATATTTGATGAGATAATCCCGGGAGGAAAAATTAAGTAGGCTAACCAAAAATAGGGTGATAGAACCCGCGGAGGCTTTGGAATTGTTGGGATACATTGTGTTAGCCTCCAAATGAAAGAGTAAGGTTTTCTAGTTGTATTTAGCCTTGAGAGCTCTCAATGACAACATATTGGTGGATCTACATCATTTACTGAAGTTTGATTAAGTGCTCAGTTTGAGGAAGGATGCCAGTTGTTTCAGTGTCTTTGACCTGTCAGGTAGAGTTTCACTTTGACTCTAGACCCTTAATATCTTCTTGGAGCATACAGGGTTTGCATGATGCCATTCATGTTGGCCTGCACAGCTGCTGTAGTCCAAAGAACAATATTGATGATCTCCAGAATGTGCTCTGCTTCCAAAGCAACATATTGGTTCATCTGATCAGAACCGCTATTCCTACCTTGCACAAATGTTGAATAAACTAAGAAAAGCCAGACTGATTATTAAAAAAGATAAGTGAAAATTTGGGATAGACTCTGTCACATATTTTTGCCATACTGAGTCTATGGAGAGGGCCAACCCCAAACATGACCTTGTATAAGCTATAAAGAAAGCTCCAACACAGCATATAAGGAATCTGTTATGTTCTTGCTAGGGTGGTCCAAACATTTTTCTAAATTTGACTTTTCCCAACCTAGTTGATAACACAGTAGTTCTCCTGAAGAAAGAGCATATTTCAAATGGAATGAAGATTGTCATAATCCTTTACAAGAATCAAAGCAGGAACGACAAAATGCAGAAACAAGGAAGGCTTAGGTGCCACCTTACTGCACTATTTTAAACAAACTACAAATCACATCCATTTGTCTATTACTACTCATATCTAGGGATCCTTAGAAAAGCCTTTGGACTAAATTTCTCTATATATTTATTATTATAAATCGGTTTATTCAATCAAAGACAAAACTCACAAATTCATTAGGCATTAGATATAGCCTATACATAAAACATTCTAAACCTAACCAAGCAAACTCAACATTCATCCTTAATACTTAAAAATATTAAAAACTTCGAAGAGAGAGTCATCACAATGCGTAATGTACACCTTGCACCACAGTATCCAAATCACATCATAGATTCTATCTCTTTAGACTCCTCTCTTATAGCCTTCTTTAATTTCAGTACACATCATCTAGAAGTCCATCATTTTGGCATAATGGACTCAAGGCTTCATCAGGATGGAAGAAATTGCAGCAATGTACGTTACACCATCTTGTGCTGATGTATCTATGGTGTACAAAAATATTCACATATAGTATGTTGCATTTTATATATTGAATAATCTCATCACAATAATTCCAGAGAATTCCTAACATTTCCTTCTGAACAAAACAGCATATTTAATCCATGGTGTACACAGAGTTTTTTACATCCACCCATTATATCTCTTTCATAATTATTCAGTACTAATCAGACATAAAAGACCACAGTTTTGGTCTTCAAGGAATGTAGTTGTTCACTCTCCAAGGCAACAATCATAATTAAGGCTCCCGGTTTTCCGTTTAAACTGATTTTTACACATAAATACAGACGGAAAAATATTTTTTTTCGTCAGTATTTATAAATAGAAATGGAAAAATACGACCAAATCGGTGCTCCAGCCAAGTGGTTGCCCCGCCACGCTGCTCTTCCTGATTTCATTGTGTGCCTGCCCCATTAATACCTGCTGGGCCATTAATCGTTGGATATGCGCGGGAAATTCCTTCTTATGAAGATCTTGTATTGACCTCTGGCCTGCCCTCGATAGCCCTTTTGTTTCACTGTTAGCGCGTCTGGGGATGTGCTAAGTAGCTGATGAAAGGCCTGTAGAAATGAGTTGATGGCAGGATAGATTGTGAGGATCGGCAGGGTGACAAAGCATTAAAAAACTCTTTCAATCATTTCTCTTACCTGTGGCTTCAGTTATTTTCTTTTTTTTAAAAACTGCTTATTGGAAGCGTGTGGCAATAATTAATCTTTTGAATATGACCTGAAGGGCTAAAAGACCGGCAGCATAAACACAGGTAGGGAAATTCGGTCGGATTAACATTCATATCCTTGCAGGTAATAAAACAAAACTTTCCACCCTTATTTTGTTTGGCATGAAGAAACACAGCAAGAAAACAATAGTAGAATGTAAACATTCCTGCGAGGTGCATCTTGGCAGAGACAGCCAGGGCATATCTGTAAACTCTTTTCAAAGTTAAATCGTGTTTTTTCCACCGTGGCCACAGTTACACTGTGTGATATAGCACACTAATGCACCAAAAACGTCTTCAACAAACAAAACATTGTCTTCTAAATTCAGTTCAATGCTACTAGGCAGTAAAAAGTAAAATAAAGCAAATGAAACACGTCTAAGGCCCAGACTCTTCAATGCTGAGACTGACTCTCCCTTCTGGAAAATGTATTTTGCATTAGTGAAGGTATTAGTAGAAATAAAAGTGATTCAAAAGATGCCAGCTCATGTGGGTGTTGTTCATTATTTCAGGCTTCAGAAGTGTCAGGAAAATAGAGCCCGGCAGAACTAATGCAGGACCTTAATTTTTTAGTGCAACTTTATTCCCACACCAGGTGGATGATTTATTCTCAAGACTGCCCTAGCCACATGGCAGACTATGGCGAAAGGCGGAGATGGGACGAAGGTGTAGGCATGACACTTTAAAGATCCTTGGTGGTCAGAAATAAGAGCCTGCTGCCTCAAAGGAGGTTGTTTGCTCGCTGAGCTGTGGACAGCAACTTGCACCACAGAATATGCTGCAGAGAGGAGCATGGAACTGGCAATAAGAGCAACGAGGCACCCAATATATCTAAATTACCATGAAAGCTGTCAGCTCTTTCATGTCCTCTTTGGCCAGGTCACTGACAGTGCACTGGTGCACTCGTCTAAATTCTAAATGTGTTTGCATCTAATAATCATGGCTGGTGACATAGTGTTTCCAATATTGTAACTGCAGCAGCTCACAAATGTATTGCATTCACTTAATTTAGCATATCTATACTACTATTATAAAGAGAGAACTTGCACCTTTGGGCAAGGTAAACTCGAAAACTACACCTCCAATCTGAACACCCAAGACATCTTAGAAAACCTCAGGGCAAGCAGAAGGACATAGGCTACATAAAAATAAAAAATAAACGTTGTTTAAAATATTTACAAAGAAAAATAAAGTAGTCCCTTGCAAGTAGCGCCGGCCGCGACGTATGCGTGAGGGGAGTAGCGTCCTTCACAGCAACAGGAAGAGCGAGGACATGAGTAGCGTCTGCGGAGGAGCGGAATTCACCAGCAACAGCAATACGGAGCGGTGAGAAGCGGAGGAGCAGTGGCAGCGTGGGGAGGTAAGTCGGGAACTGGGGGGGTTACAAAGCCGGGGCAGGAGGCGGGAGGCGGGAGGCGGGCGGGAGACTCGAGGCGCGAGGTGGGAGGCGGGAGGCGGGAGGCGCTATGCGCTATGCTCAATGTCGGGTCGGGGCGGGGGGCGGCGGGCGGCGGGCGGCGGGCTCAAAGCGGGAGGCGGGAGGCGGTATAGCCAATGTCGGGGCGGAAGGCGGGAGGCGGGAGGGATGCGGACTGGGCAATGTCGGGGGGGGGGGCGGGGGGAGATTGCAGTGCACAGAGGCTTACAATGCTGCCCCCAGCCCCTTTCTGCCCCAGGCAACGCTGGGGCGGGCTGCTAGTACTATTATAAAGAGAGAACTGTGTCCTTTGAGCCAGGTAAACTCGAAAAGTACACCACCAATCCAAACACCGAATACATGTTTGAAAACGTCAGGGCAAGCAGAAGGACATAGGCTATATAAATGTAAAAAATAAACGTTATTTAGAAAATTTATGTTAAAAAAAAAGTAGTCCCTCCGAAGTAGCGCCGGCCGCGACGTGCGTGCTCACGTCAGGAGCACTGGGAGGAGCGGAGTCCGAGGAGCGATGGACATGGGGCGGGGGAGGAGCGGTGACCTGAGGAGCAGCGGACAGGCCAGCGGCGGTGCGAGCAGCGGAGAGGTGGACATGGCGCGGGGGAGGAGCGGCGGCGGACAGGCGGTGAGGAGCAGAGAGGCGAGGAGCGGTAAACTGAGGAGCGGCGGATCAGGTAAGCCTCCGGGGACAATATCGGGGCAGGCGGGTGTCGGGCCGCGGTGAGGAGCAAAGAGGCGAGGAGCGGTAAACTGAGGAGCGGCAGATCAGGTAAGCCTCCGGGGACAATATCGGGGCAGGCGGGTGTCGGGCCGCGGTGAGGAGCAAAGAGGCGAGGAGCGGTAAACTGAGGAGCGGCAGATCAGGTAAGCCTCCGGGGACAATGTCGGGGCAGGCGGGTGTCCGGCCAGGCGGGGACGGGGATCGGCTGAGGAAAGTTCACAATATGCACAGATACTCCTGCTACCATTTGGGGTTACTGCAACACGCTGTAGTATGTCGGGCCAGGCGGGGGACGAGATGTTGGGATGCACAGATACTCCTGCTACCATTTGGGGTTACTGCAACACGCTTTAATAATGAATAGATGCATGTGTGTCTTTATGGAGCACAGAGGCGAAAGTCAGAGTCTCGGGGGCATAACAATCACCACCTCATCTGTCTTCCCATTCACTGTCAGAATCTACTTGGTAGTAGATCCCACCACGAAGACAGGTGAACGCACCTTACACTGGGGCGGTCGGGGCAGGTGGGGGACGGAGCGGGCGGGGGTACGGGCTGCTGGGCAATATCGGGGCAGGCGGGGGTAGGGGAAGCCTAAATGCTCCCGGACAAGGTCGGGACGGGCTGCTAGTATATAAATATAGCTAAACCTATAACAACCGTGTGCACTGTCTATTTAAATAAACGTGGAAAAATACTAGCTCCAGAGTCTTATCTTGCTTGCTCCAAAAATAAATGCGGATATATACAGATAAAAAGACAAAAAAATAAATATAGATAAATACAGACGGAAATGTTAAAAAAATAAATACCATAAAACCGGGAGCCCTAATCATAATATATCACCTAAAAAATGTTATTCCGTCATTCTCAGTCTCTAACAAGTATACATTCATTATCACTTTAAATTACCTGTATTCTCCATCATGGTACATTTACATTTATCACATCCACCTACATACTAAATTCATTGGGTTTTACTGTGTTTCAATATCAAGGGCATCTCTAAATTCCCCCTATATTACCTCACCTTCCACTCGAAAATCTATTGCACGTTTCTTCACAGTGAGGATAGTTCCTTATATTTTTGTCTCATGTTTCACACTGCATTCCAACTCTGTGCTGAATCAATATCGCAATTGTTTCTCCTCCCCTTTTTGAAATCCATTTTTGGGAAGATTTTGCTCACATCTTAATGTATTTCTAATTTCTCTAAATATCAGCAGCCTTCATATTTCTGGTGCATGCATACTTATCACCACCCTATAGGTACCTTGGGACAGTTCTTAATCTTCCCTAACGTTTGCCCTAAAAACATACCACTAATAAACACCACTGGGTATGGGCTCCCAAGCAGCAAGGCCAAGCCACAGCCTTATGTACTATACAATAGAGAAACGCCAATGCTGCCTATCTCAATTCACTATCTATTTGTCATCTCACCTTTGACTGAAACATAAAGTGAGGGGACCTTAGTTTCTTGAATCAATCCTGATTTTTATTTTATTTTACTTCATTAAGACTTTTTTGATCATTTTTTTATATCAAATTTTACATTTCAAAAGAACTTAAAACATACAATATATGCAAAACATTCTGTACAATAAAACATTCCCCTCTAAACAATCACACTCACTATCACTTATAAATCGCAGTCAAGCACTCTCATACATACTTTCACTCATACCATTGCTATTTACAATCATTGATCCAATTTTTTGACAAAGCAAAACTTTTTTATATAGCCATAGATTATAATTGAAACCTAATTTTATATTTCACAAAATTCCATTCATTGGTTGGTGTTCTTATGACATTGATAAACACAAGGTCTACGCGTTTCGAACTCTTCTTATTGTCGAGTTCTCATCAGGGCCCCACATCAGACTTAAAAAATGAATTACACTCAATCATAGATGAAGCATTCCAACAAGGCTTCCTTGGCAAAAAGGAATCAGAATATTTAAAGATCAAATACCCAAGAATCCCCTTATTTTACATTTTGCCAAAAGTCCGTAAAAATGAAAAAACTCCCCCTGGACGCCCTATCGTTTCAGGGTGTGAATCATTAATGGAACCGATATCCAAATTTGTGGATTTCTTCCTGAAGCCATTTTTGCCCAACGTTAAATCATACATCAGAGATACGATGGACTTCATCAATAAATTGAGTGAAATTGAATTTGATAAAAACAATCATTGGATGGTAACAATTTATGTTTCAGTCAAAGGTGAGATGACAAATAGATAGTGAATTGAGATAGGCAGCATTGGCGTTTCTCTATTGTATAGTACATAAGGCTGTGGCTTGGCCTTGCTGCTTGGGAGCCCATACCCAGTGGTGTTTATTAGCATTCGTAGCAGGCAGTGGCCTGTGTGGTAGCCCTCAGTGGATACTTTTTGTGATTCAGTGTTGTTTAATTGGTGTAATCCTCGGATGAGGAGTAGGAACTTGGTCCTACGTCGGTTGAATCCTTAGAGAGAGAAAGAACGATTGGTGGTATTTAGTGAGTGTGTGTGATAATAATATGTCAGAAAATGAGACTTTTGCGTATAGCGAAGACCATATTAAGAAGTTGCTAGCGGCTCCACCCCTGTTCGCATCAGCCTCGTTAAGTGTAACCGCACAAAATCAAAACGAAACAGATAAACTACTCAGACTAAGGAAAAAACAAATCCGGATGGATTTACATGGGCATTTCCTGCTCCAACATCTACGGGCAGGCACAATTCCAGGAGGATTGCAAATAAAGAATATACCAGTCATTTTTACAGAGGACCCAATCTATAAGAAGGGCTATAGTTTTATTGAAACTAAGTGTAGTAGGGACCTTATGGTACAAACAATCGAAACAGCGCAACGACTATCTAAAGCCCAATTGGAAGAAATTGAGAGCCTGGTATCAAGTATTTCAACAAACCAACAGATAACGGACGCCAAATCATTGTTAGAAAAAGTAGAAAAAGAAATCTAAGTTTAAAGACTATACTATCAATCAAAAAACAAATCAATTTGAGAAGGACCATAAAAATTTCAACTTGGAAAAAGTCTACCCTCATCTCCAATCGGATTTCTACTCCCGCTCTGAATCACGTAAATATTTACAAGACTATCAAGGGAGATCATCGAATAAATTCATTACATTTTCTGACACCTCCTCATCAGGAAGCAGTAGCGAGGGAGAGAACATAGACCCTCGGACCAACAATAGTCGAAGAGGATCATTTCGACAGAACCAACAAGGGTCCAATAATTTTTTAGGGAGAGGCCAGTCAAAACCCAGAGGCAAAGTAAGATACAATCAACCCTGGGAAATGTCGACCCGACGCCAAAATTACAAAATTGACACCTTCTCTGATATTCAATCTTTCGAACAAAATCCTCAACGAGGAAGAGGAAAGCGTCCTCCAAAAAGGTCTCTCATTCGTTCCGACTAAAAGAACAGACTTTGTCAAACTAAAAACGGAAACAATTGAATTCTGTAGAATAAATAGGTTGAAAACTTTTTTCTCAGAAAATCCAATGGATCCAGGGACCAAAACAACTGGCCTTCGAAACAAATCTACATTTTGCCCTCCAAATCACAAAATACCCAAAGAAGTGATAACTTTTGAACAAACGATATTGTCCGCGATCTCAGAAATGGAGAAAAATAAAAAATGGATTAAACATAATATAACGAAATCTGAATCCATGGCACTAACCACCCTGAAGAAAGATACATCTGTAATTATTAAGCAAGCTGATAAGGGAGGATCCATTGTGGTTTGGGATCGTATATTATACATTGAGGAGGTAAAAAAACAACTAAGTGATGTCATCTGCTACCGGAAGATCAATAAAGACCCCACATCAGACTTAAAAAATGAATTACACTCAATCATAGATGAAGCATTCCAACAAGGCCTCCTGGGCAAAAAAGGAATCAGAATATTTAAAGATCAAATACCCAAGAATCCCCTTATTTTACATCTTGCCAAAAGTCCATAAAAATGAAAAAACTCCCCCTGGACGCCCTATCGTTTCAGGGTGTGAATCATTAATGGAACCGATATCCAAATTTGTGGATTTCTTCTTGAAGCCATTTTTGCCCAACGTTAAATCATACATCAGAGATACGATGGACTTCATCAATAAATTGAGTGAAATTGAATTTGATAAAAACAATCATTGGATGGTAACAATGGATATAACATCTTTGTATACCCAAATACCACAAGATGAGGGGATACAAATTCTAAGAAAAATATTGGATACAAGAGAGAAACCACAAAAGGTGCCAACTGACTTCATTATCCGACTTGCAGAGAAACGTAACTATTTCAATTTTGACTGAGACTTTTACTTCCAAGTAGGGAGCGTAGCGATGGGCTGCCCATTCGCTCCTGAATTGGCAGTACTGTATATGTCAACCTATGAGGAGAAATTCATTTACAAAAATAACCCTTTCAACATATGGATTAAAAATTGGAATCGTTACATCGACAATGTTTTTTTCGTGTGGACAGGCCCAGAAGATGAATTACTAAATTTCCATGGATGGTTGAATAATAGAACTCAAGAAATCAAATTCAGCCTCAATCACTCAAGGAGTAGAATGCCTTTTCTTGACGTTGAAATTTATCCATCAGAAGAAGGGGGTCTAATAACTACCCTTTTTAAAAAAGAAAAAAGAAACAGATCGGAACAGATCATTACACTTCTCTAGCAATCACCCTCGCAGCCTAAAGGAAAACCTTCCATATGGGCAATATCTACGGATTCGTAGAAATTGCCAACAAAAAACTGAATTCATGAAATACTCAGAGAAACTGACTGCCAATTTGATAGAACGTGGATACCCCAAAAAATTGCTCAGAAGGTGTATGAAAAGAGTGTGGTGGACAACACGGGAATGCCTTCTGGAGAGGATGGCTAAACAAAAAATGGATCGAATGGTACTTGTAACAACATATTGCCCCAACTCTAATATGCTAAAGAAGGTAGTCAATAGCAATTGGCATTTGATAAAGAATCTAAATGAAGAGTTCACCAAACCACCCTTATTTGCATTCCGCAAAGAAGCGAGCATAGCAAACAAACTCATAAGAGCGTCAATGCCTGCTAGAGAACAAGTTACCCTAAGAACCATGATTGGCTTGCCACCGATTGAAGGCCAGCGCAAATGTGGCAGCTGCAATTGTTGTGCGACCACTGAAGAAGGTACCATCTTCAAACACAAGGAAATCACATGGAAGCACGAAGCGTTTACTAATTGCTAGTCACGCTACGTGATTTATGGAGTGACATGTCCGTGCGATTTGCTTTATATTGGCAAAACCAACCAGGAAATTAAAACAAGAATTCAACAGCACAAATCAAGAATAAAATTGAAGGTTCCCAATGCACCCTTGGTACACCATTGGCAACTCAAATACCATACAGAAACTGAGTTAAGATGGGCTGTGATAGCCAAAGTGGGGCAGGATAAAAGAGGAGGGGATCTGGAGGAAAAACTATCACGATATGAGGCGATGATGATTGTGAAATTCAATTCAGCAACAGAAGGGCTAAATGAAATTTCTGAAATGTATAAACTATCTTAAAGGAGGAAAACCAGTCACACACCATGCATTGACAACAACACTGCAAGCCCCAGGGACGTCAAGAGAGGTAGAAAAAGGACTGAATCATTATAAGCCAAGAAACATCTCAGGCTTAATCATATTCATGAAAAAGATCACCAACCAAACTAAGCGGGACACATCACGGCGAGAAACGCATGGTAACGAACCCGAGTCATCTCTGGTTTAGACACAGGACTGATGAAGAAAGATACATGCATTATCAAGCACAACACCATAGAAACGATTGGGCTTTCCAAACTAACCCGAGTGAAACAAACTACCGTTTGTCATTACAGGGGCACCATCGATCCGTAGAAGCCGGCATACATTGATGGTCACCCACAACTGAGGTAAGCGCGACATATTTGCGAACAATCACGGCGAAAAACGCGTGATAACGAACCCGAATTTTCTCCGATTTAGACCCAGGACTATTAGAGAAAGAAATCCGTATCATCGAGCGCAACATCACACAAACTAATCCGAGTGACACATACTTCTGTTTGCCATTACAGGGGCACCATCGAAACAAAGAAAAAAACAAATCCCTTCTACCCACACCTACTGAACAAACAAAGCCATTAGGTAAGAACCTAGATAGTATGCGGTCAGAAGGCTGGTGAAACTTAAAATTAGTTGATCTGAGCAGGAGAGTTCCTCTAATCAAGTCCCTCATGTTCCATTACAGGGTAGAGTGTGTGTGTGTGTGTGAATACCAAGACACAACAGTGAGTAACGCTTGTTTTCATAGAGTCTATGTGCTGATTTATAAGTGTTTGGTACAGCTCGGCTGAGCCCTATATCTTAATGTCCTTTAGGTTGTCCCGCGCCGTGGGCCCGAGGATTACTACAATTGATTTGTTTCATAAGTTGGAGGTAAGAGGCATAGAGGTGGATGTTGAGCCACCTAGTGAATTCCAATATGGTTAGAGATACACACCTAATAGAGGTTTCCCCTTTTCATTCACAGTGTTTGGTCCTGATGAGAACTCGACAATAGGAAGAGTTCGAAACGCGTAGACCTTGTGTTTATCAATGCCATAAGAACACAAACCAATGAATGGAATTTTGTGAAATATAAAATTAGGTTTCAATTATAATCTATGGCTATATAAAAAAGTTTTGCTTTGTCAAAAAATTGGATCAATGATTGTAAATAGCAATGGTATGAGTGAAAGTATGTATGAGAGTGCTTGACTGCGATTTATAAGTGATAGTGAGTGTGATTGTTTAGAGGGGAATGTTTTATTGTACAGAATGTTTTGCATATATTGTATGTTATAAGTTCTTTTGAAATGTAAAATTTGATATAAAAAATGATCAAAAAAGTCTTAATGAAGTAAAATAAAATAAAAATCAGGATTGATTCAAGAAACTAAGGTCCCCTCACTTTATGTTTCAGTCAAAGGTGAGATGACAAATAGTGAATTGAGATAGGCAGCATTGGCGTTTCTCTATTGTATAGTACTAAAAACATACCACAGCATTTATTAACAATTGATTTCAATTGCTCTTGTTTCTTAGAGATTAGTGGACTATCACCACAAAATATTCGATCTCACCTTTTTCATTTGTAGTCTCACAGGACACTAACTGATGATTACTGTTATGTCCCTGGATACATTGTATCTGTCTGAATTAGACTTACACATGTCCCTTTTGTTATTTAGGGGATGTTAAATCTAAAGACAAAATATTTTCTTTTAATAAAAATGTTTTCATTCTGTCAGAATTCCTTGTTTTACATATACATCTCCTACCTTGTTTTTATAGACTTCCCGGGGCTGGCACGCTTTCCTTTATTCCTCATTCAAGAGACAGGTCCACTTTTATCACTAGAGCATCTATCCCTCTTTTCTTAATGAGGATTTCACCTCTTGAGACAGAAAATGTATGTTTTAATAGAGTTGTTTCAATCTTTTGTTGTGACCCCATATTTTGCATGACAATCCATCTTCACACCTCTGTTTATAGCTCTCATGTGGTGCCCTTACCTTCCTTCACTCCATGCTCAAAGAGAATGGTGTGGTGTTATACTACCTTCAAGTAATTGGCGTCCATTTAATCACTAACAGGGAAATTGTCCACATGCCAGGTTAGGCTGTAAGTTTTTTGGGGTCACTTGTAAAATGAGGTAATAAGGTGTTACAGTTAGATTCCTTGGTAAAACGAGTGGTTATAAGTAAACCTTTGTCATGTTATGTACACAGATCAAGGAATTCGATTTTCTCTCTGTAACTCTTCATGATAAATTAAAGGTTCTGGTTATGGATATTAAGTCAGTTCTTAAACTCTTCCAAATCTTCTTCTGGGCTTTTTCCGATACATAGAATGTCATCTATAAAAAAATCCAATGAAGGATCTGATTTTTAAAAGGCTAATTTACACCAAAAATATATGTATCTTCGAAATCAGCAACATACATATTCGCTATATTGGAAACAAAAGTCGCTCCCATGCTAGTTCATTTACTTATTCATAGATGACATTCATATAAATCAAAAGGTTTTTCATTAGTGCTATCTTTGCACAATGTAAATGTAAATGTACAGGAATTTTTATAGCGCAAATCACCGAGCGGTTTCTAAGCGCTTGCTTAGGGAACCAGTCCTGGTATTCTCCTGTGAGATAACCCCGGCAGGGTATCCGCAAGGTGAAAGCCAGGCATCCCGCCGCGAGGGGCCGTTGTGGAGATTAAGCAAGCTATTGCCCAGAGTCGCAGAGTGTGAACCCGTGAATCGAGTAGGCACCGGAGCGAGAATTGTCGAGTCCATGGACATTTTAGGACTCAAGACCCTGCCGAGCCGGGAATTGAACCCTGGTCCCGGGCTGACCTCTGCTTCCAGGTCTGCCTCCTCTAACCAGTGAGCCACACTTCTCCACAATCCAGAATGAAGTCAGTTGGAACATTTTCTGCATTACTTCTAGGGTGCAAAGTTCTTTCCAAAACCTATATAGACTTCCTTTGTGGGATGTTACTGTATAAGGCTTCTATATCACAAGCCACTAGAATATCAATATGCATTTCAAAAGAGATTCAGAAAAAAATCTGTAAATTGGCTTAAGCGGTCTAACAAAGAATTTACTATAGGTCTAAACAAGGAGTTCAGAAGATCTTTATGAACTTTAGGTCGTGCATAAAAGTCTGATATTTGAGGAGTCCTATTAACTAAAAATAGTCCTAAATTCTCACTGGTCCATCCTTGTTTCCAGTCTCTCTAGACCAAATTCTGTATTTATCTCTGCTGCTCCCTAGTCAAATCATAGCTCAATTTATTGTAATTTTCTTTCTTTTTCAAGATCTTCAGTACCTCTTCATCACATCTGTTCATGTCCAAGAAGACCACAGCCCCTCTTTACCTGCTTCTTTCACTGTTTGATCTGGATCTAACTTTAGCGATCTTAAAGTTTCATATTCTGGTTTCTTAAACTTACAAACCTCCTGACTTATGGCATGCAAATGGCGGATGGCGGATAATCATTCTGCAGTATCAGAGGTAAGTTTTGGGAAATTGTTTGCTTGAATTTATAGGTTATATTGGTGGAGTTATCCTTCTAATTTAAGCTATCTCAAGTGAGGTACCATTTTTATCCGGAGACTTGTGAGACTGCTGGGTAGAAGTACATTTGTGGCTCCCCTCGATTCCAGGACCTTCCATCACAGAAATATAAGGAAAATGTTTTTAGTAAAACTTTGAGGTTTGCAAGGATTTCTGGGTAACAAAACCTAGTGAGAGCCGCAAGTCATCCATCGCTGAACTACCCTAAATGTCTAGTTTTAAAAAATGTACAGGTTTGCTAGGTTTCCCCAGGTGCTGACTAAGCTAGGGCCCAAAATCCACAGCTACCCACCTTGCAAAAAAGTGCTCAGTTTTGAGTGGAATAATGTGATTTATCCATGTTGCATGTTGGCCCGTTTCTTGTCACGGTCACTAGGCCTAGCCACACAAGTGAGGTGCCATGTTTTCAGAACACTTAGTGGAATTCTGGGTGCAAGGTAGTTTTCCAAGATTCCAGAACTTTCCATCACAGATATGAGAGGAAAATGTGTGGTTTCTGTCATAGTTTGAGGATTGCAAGGGATTATGGCTAGAACAACCCGGTTTGAGCCATGCAAGTCACCCCATCCCGGATTTCCCTAGGCATCTAGTTTTCAAAAATGTACAGGTGTGCTAGTTTTTCATAGGTGCCAGCAAAGCTAGGGCCTAAAGTCCACAGCCACCCACTTTGCAAAAAACAAGTCTTTTTTGGGTGGAAAAATGTCATATATCCATGTTGTGTCTTAGGCTGCTTGGTGTTGCAGGCTCTAAGCCTATGAACACAAATGAGGTATTTTTATCAGAAGACATGTGGGAGCATAGAATAGTAGGATATTTGTTATTACCAATTGGATTTTGCTGCATTGGTGACTTCCAAATATACACCAGTGTATACGAAAGAAAGGTTTTTGAAAAATACTCTCTTAATCATAGGTCAATATGGGTCCCCAGTAATTCAGAGAGGTACAAATAACTACTGCTCCTAAACTTCATATATTGTGCCCATTTCAGGCATACATAGATTTCCTTGATACCCATATTTCATTCTACATATTTCACCATATGAATTGGTCTATACTCGATACGCAATGAAAAATCTTTGTATGGTGCAGCTCAGTTGTTGGCTCTGAGTACCTTTGGTTCTAGGAAAATATACAAACTGTATATATTCATACAACCAGAATGACCTATCAGACGTAATGGTACATTGCGTTTCTAAGTCGGTCTTTGTGATAAAAAGTTACAGATGAAAAGGTTGGCACAGATGGACGATTTTCCTACTCATTTTCAGTATTTCTTTATTTCAACAGTTAGTTTGTTTGTGAAAACCTTGAGGGATATACACATATGACCCCTTGCTTAATTAGGAATTTAGACTAATGTTTAGAAAACCGTAGCTTTTCTGGATCACCAAAAACTGAAAGTTGGTTGAGAGCACAAAATGCATGCTCCTGAAAGCTGGGAAGATGGTGACTTCAGCACAGCAAACCATTTGTTAATGCAATTTTTAGAAGAAAAAAACCCACACTTTTATCCAGAACACGTTTGTTCTATTGTTCCCCAAAAACTCAAAATGTAGCTATATTTTGCCTATTTTCTTCATTTCCTCCAGGGGAATCCAGAAACCCTGGGTACTTTTAGAATCCCCATGATATTGGAAAAAAGGATACACATTTGGTGTGGATATCATATGTGGAATAAAGGTTATGGAGCCTTAAGCCCGAACTACCCCAAATAGCCAAAAAAAAGGCTCAGCACTTGGGGTAGAAACCCAGCAGTTAAGGGGTTAACCAATATTACTTTCTGTCCATTGGAAGGACCTTGCACCCTCTGCCTCAAAATGTTATTAGGAACATCCCTTGGCCTGACATAAGCATGAAATCTATGCATTTTGCCAACTTGTAAAAACTATTTTCTGTTCTCTTACAAAATGAAGTCCGTTTGAATTCAGTGGTTAAAGTTTATAATCTGCAGACGGCCAAGCGTGCTTCAGAGATCCAATGGTTGTTACACACCAAATACCCAACATATTTTGCACATATCATGCAATCGATATTTCATTAATTAGCAACAACCGGTGTTGTGCATCTTTCTAAGAACATTTGATCTCCACTAGTGATTGATTTAAGCCAGTATTTGGACTGATTCCATCATTCTGTCGTTCTTTGTATTCCAGCCTTTTTAAAGGATTTCAGATCATAATAGGACTAGTTTGCTGTGTTGTCATTACTTTCTCCTGTTCCGCCAAGTAATTCAACACATGGAACCCCATATCCAACTGAACAAAATTGTAGAGAGACTTTAGCATGCTATATGGGACATGCTTGGATATCTGAACTGATCAAGCACTGGATGCTCACCTTTTGCGAAGTGAATGCTACACACATACAACCTGTGTTCTGGTGTGTAAACTGTCCAACTGGCATCATCTTAGACTTACATCTGGAGCAACCCCCAGTGGCTTATTTTGATATGAAAATGATCCTGCATTTTCTCTATGAGCACTAGAAACAATGCAGAGTAATACATCTGTCCCTTCTACAGAATGCCATCTTTGACAGAGCAGTATCCCCAGTGGCACTTTTTGACACAGCTCTTAATGAATGGCTTGACTCGTTGTTATTCTTTGAGCCCCCTGGAAAGAACCCATAGCCAACATCAAGCGCCTCAGATGAGCAATCGATTGCTGGTCCATCTAGCACACCAACTATTAACTATAAACATGCTCTGGTTTGATTTCATAAAGACCAAACGCATGCTGCATATACACCTTACGATGCTGACATGTCCTCTCATTAGAAGTGAAGTAAACAAGTCAACCAACGAATCATGACCTGTATCTATCAAATATATCACAATGCTTATACAAACTAAGAACTGAAAAGAAAATCTTTTTCCTTCTTTTTAATTAATGCTTTATATTTTTGCATGTAATGGCGATTTCTTTTTAATTTGGCCTATCTATATTATCACTAGTCTGTTTATTCACCAACATGCATAGCATTCTCTAAATAGCATATGAAAGGTGATTTTGTTAATATTGGTTTTAACACAAAGATTACAAATATTCACGCTTCACTTTGTGAACTATATAGTATCATATATGTTTTATTTATCCTTTATATCTACAATGCACTAATGTGTTTTATAATGTTTTATCTTATACTACACATATACTACACATAAATGTTTTATCCCAAACGATTGCACAAAGTTCCCCTGGGGGTGGTATCTATACACTAGAGAATAGACTATCTACCTATCTCAGCAAGGGGGGTTGTATCCAGAAGTCAGGGGCTGATTGTCAGGCTTGACAGGAAACCGAGCAACTTCCTGTTTCCTTTTTTCCGTCAATACTCGAGATTTAAGGGCGGTTGTAAACCGATTCACCGCACCAGCTGCTTGATGACCGAGCTTCGCCGGCCATACGGACGTAGGTGGAAAGGCTCCTTTGATGCGTGATCGAGGTCACTAATTTATTACGCAGGTCCCACCACAGCAGCCTGGGGATAACTATCTACAGCGACTGTGGGACGTACAACAATACAGGAACTCCTCCTGTTCCAGTGCCTGACCCCACAGGTTGTATCCCCTTAACCCAGCAGCCCATTATGGGCTCCACCTTTCTTTAGTTTATGAGCACCTTTTTGGTCCTGATGAATTGCTGTGATGGCATGAAACATGTCGACCAGATCACTTTTTGAGGGTTGAACGGGCTTCCCACACATAGTTTGGTTGCAATCCCATACCCCTCTCAGTTTTAATAAAGTAGGTAGCTACAGGAATAAAATACCCAGAGTAGACTACACTAACTTTTTTTAGAATCACCACACGTTACGCTCACTACTTCACCATTAGGGCCCCTCACACCCACTCAAACATCGGCTTTGGAATAAAAGATCTCCAACAAAGTGTAGCACTATGTGCTACCCGTCAGGCATTGCAGCGCCGGCTTGACGCAGGAGCAGGAAGCCGATGATGACACGAAGCAATCGGTTGGGAATGTGACAGTAGCCGCAGAACCAACCTGTTGTGTGAGGTTTCCCTATATTCCGAAAAGGGACAATCAGCCCCTGACTTCTGGATACAACCCCCCTTGCTAAGATAGGTAGATAGTCTATTCTCTAGTGTATAGATACCACCCCCAGGGGAACTTTGTGCAATCGTTTGGGATACAGTTCATTGGGACATGCACACTGGACCCCTGTAAATATTGTCCCCTCACTGTCCCCCTCTTTTGTTGTTAACATAAATGTTTTAGACATGTATCTCATCCTAGATAATTGTAGACGATAACTTGAGAGCATGAATTTCTCTACACATTAGTCAAATTCCAATTGGTTGGACATGCCCTTATGCAGTGACATTCAGACGTACAAGACTGGGGTGATGTAAAATCTCGAAGGTCTGACTCTATCTTATATAGGACTCAACTCCATCTTAGTCCATAGAGGCTGCCGTCTACCTTAACTTAGATCATGGAAGTCGCCATATTCCCTGATTTATGCAGAATCATTGTCATGTCTGCCTTTTAACACAGATGTCGCCAGGCCTTATCTTTTGTAGGAACTGTGATATTGTCAAGTGCTTTGATTAATGACATAGATACTGTAGATAATCCAACATTTGTCTGGGTCAAATGTCTCCACCTCACCATGCCAGGGTTCAATAAGAACACATCCAGATATATAATCAAAATAATGTAGTCTACATTGATGTCCATTTGCTTATATGTTCATAAGGATATGTTAATTACAGATACAATTTAGTATATAAGGACTGTCACTTGGCCATTTGTCAAGAGAGGGCCTTTACCCAGATTATCACCCGAGATTTTGCCAGAGACAGTCACCTGCTGCCAGCACACTTCACAGATGATGCATCTCGCCAGAAGACTGAAGCTGATAAAGCCAAGTCGTGGAGGAAAAAACGACTGACTGCTACCACAGTGGGTGTTTGCCCTTTGCGGGGAAAACTGTTTTCCCAGCTCCGCTGATAAAGTAGCCTTTTCTGTCAACAAGGTATGCAGTGCATCTTTTCTCCTTAAAAAACTCTAGATTGCAAGTTGCTCTGCCTTTTCGCATCTCACAGCATAGCACAGAGAAGTAGGCATTAGGTCATTGATAACGTTTTAAATGACATTTTAACAATGCTGAAAATGTTCATTCTATTTTTGTTATTTATAACGTATTTTGATGCTGTTTTTATAATATTCTGTCTAGGTGTTTGAGATGTACTAAGAAGCAGATTGTTCCTGTAGTAATAAATACTTGTAACTGATATATGTTCATTCTTCTTGGTACAGTGTGTGTGTGATAATGTGAGTAACAAAATACGGTTTGTTGGTGTTTACATGGTGCCGCTGATCTCTATATGGGATTGTTAGTAACCCAAAAGTAATATTTCTATGTCAGTTACACATTGAACAGTGTTTTGTTGGGCTACAATAACTTGTCTTTCACATTAAACGCTAGTGCATTAAATCAAGTTCACCTGTGTCACCCGTGGGTGGGAAAGGACATCTTGTAGAGCTAAGCCAAAGTCATAACTTACACAATGTTCTGATGACATGGAAACGATTCACAGGTTTGACTAATCTAAAATGCATTTACTAAATACATGGTGACATTTTTTCATCTATATCTCCCGGTTTCATCCCTAGCTTGCTGGCCCAATGCCATTCTGCTTCTGAATGCCTTTCCTCACTGCCCTCTCCCTATATGATCCTCCTTTGAAAGTAGAAAATGGGTTCCAATATCCAACAATGATTGACTCTTCTTCAGGGTTTTATCTTGTTAGAATATCTTCATTAGAATAACTGCTATGTAAACCTAATCACATTGTGATGTGAGGGTCTCTTTGAGCCTGCAAGGTAGCTTCCTAGAAAAGCTTCAGTCAGTCCAGAGTACAGTAATTTGGTTCCTTTTAAAGTAGACAATACAAAACATATTTTCCAAGTACGTAACAGGCTGCTAGCGGCCAGGAAAGCAGTGACCATTAATGATCCATTGTGTTTGCTAAAAGCAGAGCTGAAAGCTTGTCTTCAAACTTTTTAAGTATAAAACATGCACATGTTTTATTCAGAATTTGTCTGGAACAGGGTTGGGCTGGATCATAGGGCAAGCTGGCATTGCCAGTGTTGTAATCGAATCTAGGCCCCTAGTGTAATTTTCCCGATTCATGCCCTTATATAGGTATACTTTATCATATTGTTATATAGGCATAGAAATCACTACCCTATTTGGTCTAAGCCACACAGCCCAAATGTGGCATGGCTAACTCCACTAGGTTCCGAGAATTAACAACGATTTCTTGGAAAACCCCGCCTTCAGCAGCTAGGAACTTCCCCCTGCTTGAATATTAAGTTCTCCAAGAACTCCTGGCGTTTTCCAAGAATTTAGCCTTTGAGTGACGATATTAAGTCCAAACATGCGTCAAACTCGGCACCTTCAATGTATAAATATGCTCAGGTATGCCCAGTCAAACACACAGTGGTTCGGAGCAGATCGACTATCTACTTGCCCGACGCCCTACAGCAGCAAGTGCTGAAGGAAGCCGACCCTCCAGCTGACGCACTGAGAGAGACGCTGTCTTTTCTCTTGCCAGGAAATCCAGCTCCAGTGTTTCCGGCTTACCCTTGCGGGTATCTGGGAAATCGAGTTCTGAGAGAGAGATACAAGACCTCCTTCATTCTAAAACCAAGGTACGGGGCTGATTAGACCTCTTAGAGAATTCTTGGAATAGATTCCTGGCAGAGAACTACTAAACTTAGACTACTCCTCACTTACTTCTTCCCTCGTACTAGACTTAGGTTAGGTACACCGGGGTAGGCGTATTTTAGATGCACCAGTTGAGTACTTTTAGTCATTATTTACTACTGTATGTATTCTATACATTTTAAGCACTTTTATGGCTCAGAAACCATATCATGCTTTTACAGTACTACTTTATAACACTGTGTGTATTATATGCCTTTTACTTTATAACCAGTATTACGATTGTAGCAGTTCATTTCCAATGCTTGAGAAAGAAGACTGTTCAAGAAATACTTTTATTGAAAACCCCTGTCTCTCTATTTCTCTGCATCTCTGTTGAAACGAAGCATGCATGATTGACTGAGTAAAATAGTTATCTATTGTTTCCGCGACTCTAGAGATTTGATTTCTTATTCTTGGGAAACAAAGTTGTCATGTGTATGCGGTTGTCAGAAACTAGGCCCTTCTTGGGAACTCGAGAAAGTTTTTAGTGACCTCTGAGCTAGCTGGCACTCACTATTAGGTTTAATATATTCGGTAGAGACCTAGTAGACCTCAGTCCTACGTCTAAACTACAGTATATATTATTCCAATGCACAGAGCCTATTGGGAATATAGGAACTACACTAGACCAGAAGGACTTGCCTGACAGATCAGTATGTGGGACTATTTTTTGGCTGATTGTGTACCTGCTTTATGGTCTTGTATGCCGGTTTTCTACTGCTTATGTTCTTGATTGTACCACAAACTGTCTGCAGAAATTACAAATGCATTGCAATACCCATACCTTTCAAAAGACTTATCCTTTATGTTCAAAACAGCATAGATTTTAAAAAGTGGGACACTTTCTTAGCTATCAGACTTGCTAATGTGAGCGACTTTTATTTTAGTGCACAAGCCTTTTATCTACCCCGCTCCATCGCTGCTATGGAATAGTGCATGATTTTCAGACAGGCAATGGTTGCCTCTCTGTTTCCGAGCTCTGCTGTCTGCAGCACATACATTTATTAAGAGCAATTATGAGTCAATTGCATAGAAACAGATGCACATGTGTGCCCTGCAGGAGCGCACACCTTCATGGTACATCCCCAAATGCCACAATCCATGGAGTGGGTTACTATGTATAGAAATAGGTTGTATGACAGAAACATGCATGCATTTACCCTGCTGCACTTTACAACGCAGTCCCTATGCTGACTGCGATGTTACCACGCATTACTTTACCACGCAAGTTGTTTTAACAACTTGCCTTAGAGGGGCGCTGGACTTTGGAATAGTATAAATTACAAATCCAACTCCAGTCTACGCAACAGTAAGGAGGGTGTTCGACTTAAAATTTAACACCAGTCCAACAACGCGCCACCTAAAGCAAGTCGTTGTAATGATTTGCAGGGTAACGGAATATGTGGTGACGTCGCAGCCGGCATAGTGGCTGTGATGTAAAGGCAGGCCACTGTTCTGACTGCGGGGTAAAGGATGTTTCACGTAGGGATGGGTGGATTGACTTTGATGCATTTAGGTTTGATTTTCAAGGCAAAATAGCTGAGAGTGAAAAAAGGACAAGCTTGCTAAAGCAAAATCAGCTTTTAGCAACCTGATTTGCCATCCATTGTTGTTATTTCTGGCCCAATCACACTTTTATTCCAATGACATGGTTCACTATTCTCAAATACAGTTTGTACCACAACTTCCCAGTCAAATTCCTTCAGCGAGTTAACATGCACAGTTGTGTTGTTTCGTTTGCAGACTTTAAGTGACGGAAGACATTATTGACTACCTTGCCATGTGCAAACAATTCCAAAGAGCTGCCAGACTGGCCTTGAGAAGACAAACTGTGCAGAATCTTAAACATCCCATTCTCAAGTGCTGTGCACTGTGTCGCCAAGCAGCCTTGTCACGCTTGACAAATGAGACCCTGGAGACTGTGAGATTTTTTTCACATGTTAAGCCTACTGCAATGAAGCCTTCCATCATGCTGTTGTAGACAGAAGACCCATACACGCCATGTCACTCGATGAAACTCATTTGTGCTAATGGAGAGGCGTGGTAGTTGAAAATGTACAATTTAAGCTGGTCTGTCAGTGCCACGTGAAAATGACTTTGAGGGTCTCTTTCGACTTCTGGAAAAAAATATTTGTTTTCACCATACAGTGGAAGCAGTTTAAGAAAGATATGCATTTTATATTCTGTCGTACATCTTTTATAGGTGAATCGCAAGCTCTAGTGAGAGGTAGCTTAGCCATTGAATTCTTAATTCACCTAGCAAGCAAAAATCCCTTCTTTTCCCTCTGTACCTTTTACGTCTTTTACTTTAATATTCATCTTCATATAAAGAGCTACAAACCATTGTAATAGCAATGTTAATAACTTGCTAAATTGTGTTCTATACCCTATTTCAGTAGTTTCTCAATACTATAACGAACACCCACCTTTTCTAAAAATTGATTTTTCCAGTGATGCTATAATCCGATTACAGCTGTTTTAGTGTTGTTCGAATATGAATTTACCTTGAAAAAACAAAGACAAGAGACGTTTGGCAAAACAGGAACAGTTGCTTTAATCAAACATTACGGCCTGGAGCACAGTTACAGAGTCGGGCCTGAGGAGTGTCTCAAAGTACAATAGGTTTGAACGCCTTTTTTTATACTTTTGTTGAAGCATCATAAAACAATTCATGGATCCTGTTTTGTGAGTGGAATGTGGGCCTAGGCATGAAAGCATAAACTCCTCCCACCTGATGACAACTGCAGGTGGGTCGACCTTGCGTGGACACAATTAGGGCCAGTGGGTAATTTGTCCAGATGTCTAGCACGGGTAGCACATGATCATTGCATGTGTTATGTGTGTTGTGTCCTGATTGGCTGAGTGTACCTAACTTAATGTGTCATCTACTGTTATGGAGTTTTAGGAACGTGTACCCCTCTGGCCAAGTGCTTTTAATTGGGGCCAATCTGTCTCAATGTGGATTTTATGTTAAAGGCCTTGAATTGTTACTCTTAGGCACTACATTTTTAATACGGTTTCTTTATTATATAAAGCTCCTTGTGTATACTGTTTTGTTAATAATATTATTTCATCTTTTTTTGCCTTTAAAAGAGGCACTAGGCAAGGCTGTCTTATGTCTTCTCTTCTTTATATTTTATCTCTTGAACCTATTGTAGCTAGAACCCGACAAAATTTGAATACTGAAAGGTTTCGATATGGCTCTATGGAAGTGAAATACTTAACTTATGCGGACGATGTCCTGCTTTATATTAACACTCCTGAGCAATCTTCAATAGCTTTTCATGAAAAGGCTGAAAAATGTTCATATGTTTCTGGTGGATCTATGACAGAATTTCGACAGACAGATTTTCGACCTACACATATATCGACGCAATTATATTGATGGCAAGAATATCGACGCCCTATCTACAACATAGTAAGTACCAAAATATCGAAAAAATAATATCGATGTTAAAAATATCGTTGTTAAATATATCGGGTTTTTTCTGTTTAAAAAAACATGTAAAATAATGTAAATAATACTTATAAATTAATTAAACATATTTAAACATATTTAATAATGTTAAAAATAAATAAATAATACATATTTAATTAAAAAAAAATACAAAGTAACAAAACATATATAATATATACTTACTTAACAATATTTTTTGTTAATTATTTCAATTATTTATAATTTTTTTAAAAATAATATAATTTACTAATGCATTTACATACATAAATTAATATTATAAATAAAAAAATATATATTTAAAACATAATAATTAAATAATTCAATATTTTTAAAGTTAATTAAATACAACATTATCTAAATTACTACAAAATATATAAAATACTTAAATTAATAAAACTACTATTTAAAGTATAAAAATAACTACAGTAATAAAAACATTGGATAGCTTAGATTGTAAAATTTCTATTCCCAATTAAGAAAATTTAATAGTAGTGAAAACGTTAAATAGTGTAAGGGTCAAAATTACTATTCCCACTCCAGTGAGTGCAACAGTAGGGAAAGCGTTAGATAGGGGGTGGGTAAAAATTACTATTCCCACTCCAGAGGGTGCAACAGTAGGGAAAGTGTTGGATAGCGGGTGGTTAAAAATTACTATTCCCACTCCAGAGGGTGCAACAGTAGGGAAAGTGTTGGATAGCATAGGGGTAAAAATTACTATTCCAACTCCAGAGGGTGCAACATTAGTGAAAGTGTTGGATAGCGTAGGGGTAACAATTACTATTCCCACTCCAGAGGGTGCAACAGTAGGGAAAGCGTTGGATAGCGGGTGGGTAAAAATTACTATTCTCACTCCAGAGGGTGCAACAGTAGGGAAAGTGTTGGATAGCGTAGGGGTAAAAATTACTATTCCCACTCCAGAGGGTGCAACAGTAGGGAAAGCGTTGGATAGCGGGTGGTAAAAATTACTATTCTCACTCCAGAGGGTGCAACAGTAGGGAAATTGTTGGATAGCGTAGGGGTAAAAATTACTATTCCCACTCCAGTGAGTGCAACAGTAGGGAAAGCGTTAGATAGGGGGTGGGTAAAAATTACTATTCCCACTCCAGAGGGTGCAACAGTAGGGAAAGTGTTGGATAGCGGGTGGTTAAAAATTACTATTCCCACTCCAGAGGGTGCAACAGTAGGGAAAGTGTTGGATAGCATAGGGGTAAAAATTACTATTCCAACTCCAGAGGGTGCAACATTAGTGAAAGTGTTGGATAGCGTAGGGGTAACAATTACTATTCCCACTCCAGAGGGTGCAACAGTAGGGAAAGCGTTGGATAGCGGGTGGGTAAAAATTACTATTCTCACTCCAGAGGGTGCAACAGTAGGGAAAGTGTTGGATAGCGTAGGGGTAGAAAATTACTATTCCCACTCCAGAGGGTGCAACAGTAGGGAAAGCGTTGGATAGCGGGTGGTAAAAATTACTATTCTCACTCCAGAGGGTGCAACAGTAGGGAAATTGTTGGATAGCGTAGGGGTAAAAATTACTATTCCCACTCCAGAGGGTGCAACAGTAGGGAAAGCGTTGGATAGCGTAGGGGTAAAAATTACTATTCCCACTCCAGAGGGTGCAACAGTAGAAAAAGTATTGGATAGCGGGTGGGTAAAAATTACTATTCCAACTCCAGAGGGTGCAATAGTAGGGAAAATGTTGGATAGCGTAGGGGTAAAAATTACTATTCCCACTCCAGAGGGTGCAACTGTAGGAAAAGTGTTGGATAGCGGGTGGGTAAAAATAACTATTCCCACTCCAGAGGGTGCAACAGTAGGGAAAATGTTGGATAGCGTAAGGGTAAAAATTACTATTCCAACTCCTGAGGTTGCAACAGTAGGGAAAGTGTTGGATAGCGTAGGGGGAAAAATTACTATTCCCACTCCAGAGGGTGCAACAGTAGGGAAAGTGTTGGATAGCGTAGGGGTCAAAATTACTATTCCAACTCCAGGGGATGCAACAGTAGGGAAAGTGTTGGATAGCGTAGTGGTAAAAATTACTATTCCCACTCCAGAGAGTGCAACAGTAGGGAAAGAGTTGGATAGCGTAGGGGTAAAAATTACTATTCCCACTCCAGAGGGTGCAACAGTAGGGAAAGTGTTGGATAGCGTAAGGGTAAAAATTACTATTCCCACCCCACCCTATTCCCCTATAAACACACAACCCGCTCCAGTACTAACACATAACATTTAATTGAAAATTAATTATCAATTAAACAATTAATTTATCAATTAAAATAATTGATTGCCAATAATTTTTTAATTAAAAATTAATATATACATAAAAATATAATTAATTATTTGTAATTAAATCAGTTCCCACCCTATTCCCCTATAAACCCACAACCCGCTCCAGTAGGTACACATAACATTTAATTAAAAATTACATTAATTACCAATTAAATTATTAATTTATCTATTAATATAATTGCCAATTAATATTTAATTACAAAATACAATATACATAAAAATATAATTAATTAATTCCAATTAAATTACTTCCCACCCTATTCCCCTATAAACCCACAACCCGCTCCAGTACTAAAAGATTACATTTAATTAAAAATTACAGTAATTACCAATTAAAGAATTAATTTATCAATTAAAAAAATTAATTACCAATTAATATTTAATTACAAAATAAAATATGCTTAAAAAATATTTAATTAATTACAATTAAATTACTTCCCACCCTATTCCCCTATAAACCCACAACCCGCTCCAGTAGAAAATCATATAATTTACTTATAAATATACAATAATTATCAATTAAATAATCAATTTATCAATTAAAATAATTCATTGCCAATTAATATTTAATTACAAAATAAATTATGCATAAAAAAATATTTAAATAATTAAAATTAAATTACTTCCCACCCTATTCCCCTAAAAACCCACAACCCGCTCTGGTAGTAAAACATATAATTTACTTTTAAATATATTTATTTATATAAAAAAATTTAACACATATTATAACAATTAATTTAAATACTTAACAAAAATGTATAACACATATTAGTAAATCGAAATTACTTACATCGATATATATGCTATCGATATAAGTAATTTCGATATTACTTACATCGATATATATGCTATCGATATAAGTAATTTCGATATTACTTACCTTAGGGTCGATATTCTGTCCAACGATATTCTGGACATCGATATTCTGTCCCTTCGATATTAGCAACTCGATATAAGTGTAGGTCGAAATTAAAGATTCGATATTTTGACTGAGTACCGTTTCTGGTTATATGCTTAATTCAAACAAATAGGATGTTCTTCCTTTAAACAAATGTTGTTTCAAAGACATGTTTAGAAACTTTGTTTTCATTTGGTGTAAAGAAAAAATTTATTATTTAAGAGTCTACTTCCCAGGTCGGTTAGTCATACTTTAAAATATAATTGACAATATTTTGGGGGAAAAATTGAGTCTTTAGTTAAAAAATCATCTCCATCACATCTATCTTGATGGGGTAGATTGAATGTTTTTACGAGTTATGATTTCACAAGTAATTATATATTATCTTTCATTGTTTTCTGTAAATTTACCAAAATCTTTCTCTAAAAAGATCAATATTTTGTTATCGAAATTTTATGCAAAAAAAGGCCTACATTTTCATTATTTAAATTATAATTACCGAAAGATATAAGAAGGGGTTGAATTACCTATATTTTCTGGTTATGATGATGATTTTTCCCTTAAACAACTTCGGTTTTGGCTACCGAAACCCCACTTGAATAAATCTCTGATCAGGATGAGTTAGAGCCAGATGTAGGTGGCCCAATACCGGTCGGTAACGGCCGACATTACCGAATTTCGGCAGTTACCGACCGGTATTGGGCATTTGGGATGTAGGTGGCCTAAATTGCAAATTCGGTAATTTACCGATTCGGTATTTTAAGGAATCAGTAAATTACCGAATTTGCAATGTAGGGAGCACTCATATGAGTGCTTTTCCCATTTTAGGATTCGTTATTTACCACCAACTATAAGTTGGTGGTAAATAAGGAATACCTTTGAAAATGCAAATCTGTGCATTTTCAACTGTGCCATGTGACAGACATACATGTCCTTAGGGCATGTATGTGTGCCACATCTGCACACAAGCACGATTCAGGGGTGCAACAGGGTGTCAAAGTGACACCCTGGCACCCTTGAATGTTTCCCCCATTTTACCGAATCGGTATGTACCGATTCGGTAATTGCCATTCATTCCTATGGGCCTCCAGGCCCATAGGAATGAATGGCAATTACCGAATCGGTAAATACCGATTCGGGAGGCCCATAGGAATAAATGGCAAT
Organism: Lissotriton vulgaris; assembly: GCF_964263255.1. Lineage (NCBI taxonomy): Eukaryota > Metazoa > Chordata > Amphibia > Caudata > Salamandridae > Lissotriton > Lissotriton vulgaris. Next base: position 723,967,267 of record NC_141699.1, read on the forward strand.
TACCGAATCGGTAAATACCGATTCGGTAAATACCGAATCTTACCGATCGGGTAATTTTTACCGAAAATGTATCTACATCCCATTTACCTATTCTTAAATACCGAATTCGTAAAATTCGGTATTTAAGAATAGGTAAATTGGGATTACCTACATCTGGCCCTTAGAGAGATCATTCTTTGCCTATTCTGATTTTTTTCTATTTCACAAATACCCAATTCTTAACGTTATTTATTTTGCAAAAATATGTGGCAATTATATCAAAATTTGTTGCTAATTTCAAAACAGGTGATAATAAAACACTTAAAGTTTTACCTATCTGGTACAATAAAAACATGACATTTAAAATATAAAAAACAGCTATATTCTAAAAAAGCTGGGCTGACAGGTACTTTTTGGTTTAATTCGTTTTTTGATAATGGTGTTTGGCTCCCTTATGCTCAACTACAAGAAAAATATAATATGCTGAAATATTTCTTAAAACAATTCATCAGAATAAAAGAATCTATTTTTAGTTGTTTTTTTTTTTTTACAAAGTGTGTCTATGGCAACATCTTTTAACCCTCTGCAGACTGTTATCAACGTATGCAATTTTAATTTACTCCCTAGAGTTTCAGAAATATATATTTTATATTCAATGATGCGATGCTACGGGGTTGACGTTAATTCCAAAATAGAGGCTGAATAGGAGAAGGGCCTTAAAAAAGATTTTCACCTTTAATTTGGAAAATAAGTGGACATAGATTATGTTAACCTCATCTGCTACCGATATGTTTTTTTTATAAACAACCATTGTTTAATCCAGTTTCTATTAATAAATGTAATTTCCTCTTCTTGGCAACGGAGCCAGGGACCGACTGCCGAAGTTGTGGCGGTCCCGCATGCATATTATAATGCACCCGCCACACTGGCGGGCGCATCCTGGGCCTATTACATTGCGGGTGGATCTACTGGCACATCATTGCCATGCACTACATGGCAGGCACCACGTGGTGCCTGCCACGTAGTGCAGGGCAATGAGGGGGTGCCATAGGTACCCCCCATGTGCACCCCCCACACCCTGGGGGACCACAATGGGCCTTAACACCAGACACCGCATGCCTTTCCATGGCGGCAACACCGCCATGGAAACGCAAATCTCCACATGCATCATAATATGGAGGACGGTGTCTTGCAGACACCGCCACCATATTGTGACCCTTTTCCACCTGGTCTACGAGTCGACCGGTGGAAAAGCGGCGGACGGTCTTTCCGTCCGCTGCGGACCCTCCAGCCATACTAATATGGCGGGGGTCAATCAGGCATGAATGGCGGGAGGATTACCCCTGCAGGGCCAGCGGTGGCTACCGCCGGCGTGGCGGGCGATCCGCCCGCTATCCTAATGGGCCCCATGGTGTTTAAATGTAATTCAGTTCAGCAATTTTGGAAACTTGACTCCCAAAAGATTAATGTCACTCCCTAAACTATGCTCCTCTATCTTTGAAAAATGATTTGCATTCTTTCCAAATGAAAGGTAAATTATTTGATATATTTATTGCAATTGTGTTACAAAAAAATCCAACTGAATTGTAAAGATTCCTCCAAACCTTCCTATAAGGCAGGCGTAATGGTATATGTTATGTATATAAAATGAGTACTATTAATTGCTCTTTGATCCATATGTAAATAAGAATTAGCAAACTGTGGTTACTATTTACAGAACATTTAACAAAAACTTCTTTATCTTTTGATTGTTCCACAATTGCAAATGAACCACCTTGAAGATGTTGGTAATTTCTGTAGACTATTCTGAATTTAGAAAGAATTTGATAATTGTTTCATTATATTGCTATTTTTATGTTATTATGATACTGTTTGACCTGTATGTTTCAGTGACATCCATTCTCTATTTTCTTCTCCTTTTCTTTTGTGTCCTTTTTTTAGGCTGTCCTTACATTCTCATATTCCACTTCTGAATGTTATAGTATTATATTAATAGTTTTTCATGTTAGTGGATTCTGGTCTTATATTGGATTGCCATTATAGAATTGTTTTATTAATTGTAATGGTTATTCTTAATGCAATAAAACGTAAAGAAAAAATACTGCAAATCTGCCATCAACGTCACTATACGGTCCTCTTACATAAACCTTATTTACATATTTTCAGGGCATTTGGCACATAAATATGCCACATAGCTTATCAAATCTTCATTAAAATACAATATCACTATAAGAATGTATAATAACTTGTAATGGACTATATTGTCCTCGTTGTCGAATATAGTGTGGTTGTCACTTTGAACTCACCAGTAAAATTGCTTGTGTTTTGCAAAGTTACAGAAGGTACAATGATCATGGGCCTTATTATACCAGATGCATACTGATATCATAATCTCATCATTGGATGGATACTTTTTCTAGTTACTTAAACTGGGTCATATCACTAAATGAATTATTCTGATTAATATGTGTACAACGGCCCTAGCAGCACCGGGGATGCCTGGCTTCACCTTGGGGGTGCCCTCTCACAAGGAAAGCCAGGACGGGTTCCCCAGCAGTATACAGCGCCAGGACGCCACGTAACGAGGTAACAGTGCGCCTTACAAGTATACATACATTACATTACAGGGAAAGCCAGGACGGGTTCCCCAGCGGTATACAGCGCCAGGACGCCACGTAACGAGGTAACAGTGTGCTTTACAAGTATACATACATTACATTACAAAAGATGTTTCTGTCTTTGACTGCTATTACCTCAAATAATCCATGTTAGTCTATTGTTTTTCATAATTTCTAGGTGATACACACTCCTGAAGAAGGGCACATAAATCTGAGAATTGCTTATATTTCATCTACCTATGGACTGGAATTTACACTCCATAATAGCAATGGTTAAAGTCTATTGATTTTGTAAAAAAATTATGCTGTATGGATAAAAAGTCTTCCTCAATGAGAAAGGTTAAATAACTTGAATAAAATATGCATGTTCCGGCATGGTGATGCACCCGAAGCCATACTAACATTTTAAGTGACTATTCCAAGATGGCCGACAGCCATTTTTGAACAGAAAATTAAAAACAAAAAAATGTGCGCTTGGGTACTAAAAGAAAAAAAAAACTGCGAGGAAGAAGTGTGAATTAAAAAAGTAAAATAGGAAGAGGAGGTGAGGAGCAATGAATGGGGAAGGGAGCAGGAAAGCAAGTGGATATGCAGCAGTGTGCAACTTTTAGGCTCTTGCACAAGCAAGTATACAGGAACATATATATAAAAAAATTAAACTAACAAAGCAAAGGTGGTAAGGGAGAAAGAGGGCCAACACACAAGTGGTGGTGTGATGGGGAATTGAAGGGAGGGGAGAAAGAGTGAGGAAAGTGATGCATGCCCACGGAGTGCTGAAAGACAGATAAATAAAAAGTAGTCCCTTTAGCAGTGGAAGGATGCACGTCATCCAATTAGAAATAATGAAAAGATGAAATGGCCCAAGAGTGGGACAAACACAAGAATAGGGAGAAATATTGAGCAAGAAACTGAGCTATACAAGTAATCAGCAAATGTCTGACCCAAAACCCTCTGTGTGTATATTTATTGTTGACCATAAGTCTTTGCCAAAAACTGTTTAAGCTGTTTTTCAGGTGACACTTAAAAACCCACGATAAGTTATTTCATTTTGTAGTGTTCTGAAGTAAACTACTTTGCTACTATATTGCTCTAGTGACTCACGATAACCGTGAAAGGAATTTATCTCCTATTGTAGAAAACAAGAAAACAAAGTAAATTAAACCTTCCTCGTGTGTGTTTCAGTCACTTACCATTAACACATCACACAAAAAAATGCACGCTCATGACAAGAAACTAAGAAATAAGCTTGTAGAAAGTGTATTAAGCGTTCTTATTGTTTTCATTAGCTCCTGTTGTTAATTGAAACATATACAATTGCAGGATTTAGCTATCTGCTTTCAAATCTACCCTCAAGACTATTCTTCTCTCCTAACCATAAAAGAGAGTTTCTATTCAAAGTGAAGCACCAGCCAATCATATCAGCCTTCTCTTTTAACCCCTTTGCTGCGGGGGTTATTCCCCCGCTGTGCTGGGGGGGAGGGGAGCGCGCACAGCGACCCCATGCTCATGACGAGCTGAGCTCGTCATGAGCTACAGTGCTCCTGTGCCGTGGAACGTTCAGCACAGCGGGGGAATTCTACCCGCACCTGAGCGTTCCATGGGCCATGACGAGCTGAGCTCGTCATGAGCACCGGAGCGCCGTGGCTCATGACGAGCTCAGCTCGTCATGAGCGTCAAAGAGGTTAAAAGAAAGTGGAACCACGTTGCCCCCCCAGTGTGTTCGCATAATCAGGGCCGGACTGGGAACGCAAACCGGCCTTGGCAATTCAGTCGGACCGACTGTGGGTGGGGGGGGGGGGGCAGGTGGGGTGGTGTGTGGAAGACACTGCAGCTGTTTTTGATAAAGGGGGACAATAAAACCGCCCCCCCCCCTGGTAACGATAAAGGCCCCCCGGGGTCCAAAACCGACCCCACCCTGGGGGCCCTGCGTATAATTAGAGTGACACAACTTTTCAGGTAGCACAGGCTTGAAACAACTCACCATTTCTGACCTAAAATATGACTTCAAAGCCAATTTCACTGGATTCAGCAGTGATTCTAAAGACTAAGAGGAGTACCAAGAGGAAGTATTTATCTTGGGAGTCAAAACTAGTCAGGATTAGATTTACGTTTCCAAGGTGCAGGTCTGAGTAGGTCATCCAGGCCAGGTTTTTTCTTTGTAGCATGGGACTTGCAGTCCTGATTTTAAATTATGGTCAAAAGGATTCCCCAAAACCCCCCAAAATGATAAATAAAACCTGGTTGGTATGAATTACTCACTAATTAAACTTGGAAATATGAGAACTCTGAATCTGAGTCTCCTAATTTACTTTTCCTCTGACATCCAAGAAACTCAAGTCCAGGTAAAAGTAATGACCACAGATTATCAAACCAACTCTACGTTGGGACATCTGGCTCCCCACTCTTTCACTCAGTGCAAATGTGTAGGCTTAAGAGATTGCTCCTTGACCACAGGACACAATGTTCCTAGTCCTATAGCTTTATTTAACAAATCAGTGCATTCTGGGAGTTGTAGGATGTGAGTGAACCCTTTGTATTACAGGTGCCCTGCCAACAGTGATTTGTAAAGCAAGGGACCCTGAAGAGGAAAAGAAGTCCTCCTGATTACGATTTGTTTCAAATGTGAACACTTTACATTCACATCAATGTTAACATGTAACACACAAATGTACCGGAGTGTTTTTTCATGTTTAGATTGACCATAGCTAATGTAGGCCATATTTTAAAAATGGCTACCATCTGCCTGCCCTCTTGCTTTTCTAATGTTTCTTTTTATTTTCAGGAGAAGTGGACTCCACACATATTATGTCGATGTGCCCTTGGTGCTCTGTTCTCATGTAAAATGTTTTCTTATATATAACTATTGTAGAATGTGTTAACGAGCTAATGCACCTGCACCCGCAGAGAACAGCTTGGCTCTATGCAACAAGTTATAACTGCAAGCTTGAACTTAGAGCAGCCTCATTGTGCAGTCGGCAGAGGAAATAATGAGTTTACGTTAGCTGCTTGTGCCTTAACCTGATAGCTCTTTTGTGTGAAAACTGTGTAGGTGTATACAACTGTTAGAAGTGTATGATTTAAACTAATGCAATGTAGAGGAAAATGCATAGCCCTTGTTTCCTGACCTACTAAAAGAGACTTTCCCTGACTTATGAGACTAGAGTGGTGTCTTTATGGGAGAACTGATCTTGCTTGACTTTTCTTTTGAGACAATTGTAATAGTTTGTATTTGTTTTATGATCTTAGGATTGCTTGTACATTTATTGACTAATCCAGTTATGTATTGAGAATTGATTTACAACTAATTGAATATTTAAATTTGTTAATCCTTTATTAAATATCTATGGCTTTAAAAATAACCACTCTGTCTTAATCGTGGAGACTAACATGCTTCACATTATTGAAATATATTATATTTTTATGGTAGCCTCAATCAGAACTAAAGATTCATCCGAGAGCTCCCTGTGAACCTAAATTTGCTCCATAATTTGCACAAAGCACAGACTCTATAACTCCCAACATGGCAGAAAGGTAGTGCCCCTCCACCAGACTACTTAGACAGCTCACACGTTATTCCACGTTAGGCACAAGTAAATTGATGACCTCGTCCAGATTTTATTCTCAAATACCCTCGTCCAAGAAGCATAGAAAACAACCAGGTGCACACGAGCTGCTTATGCCGTACACTGATGGGGAACAACTTGAAAGTTGGAGCCACTTAGGGCTATGCATGAGGGATTTTTGGAGTGAGTAATGCATGAGGGATTTTTGGAGTGAGTAAAGAAGTATTTTTGTAGTACTCTATGACGTGCCAGTACATGCCTTTGTAAATTAGCCCCAACATATCTAAAATAGGAATAAATAGGAAAATACATATAGTAGAGGGTACTGTGCACTCTACATTTTTGCAAATTATGGGTTAGACGTGCAGGGGTCAATTCACAAAGGCATGAGAGTGTAGGTAAAAGAGTACTTCTGTAGAACTATTTCCCCTACTTGCAAATGCTTTTGGAACTGGCATATCACTGTGTGGGCAAAAAAGAAGTGAATTTGTGTAAATGAAGGAAATTTAGGAAAATACAAAAAAGTTCAAATGGTATGTGGCACTTGCCGCCAGTCTTTGATTTCTTTCTAATCAACAGAACCTTGCATTCTGGGAGTTGTATTTTGTAATCTGGACTGGGGGATAGTATCACACATGACAGTGAAAATTGTCCCCCATGGATGTTAGTTATTAACAGTAATATAATAGGGGTGATTAGGAGATGTGCCAACAGGAATCTATCTGTTAAAGGAAGCTCGGTGTAACCACACAGCTGTTGGCAAGCAGAGGCAAAGCACAATGGCACCCTAAATAATTCTGTTACACACTGCACTATATGTATCAGGCAAAGAAAGCATAGAAACACAGGTCCATCGTGAGCGATAAGTGTATTCTCGTTTTATGTTGCTACAGTTGTGCAAGATGTGTATGTGTGAACATCCTCCCATGTCATGGAACGCTTGTGCAAGGGCAGCACCTTATGCCATTTGAAGCGGCTGTATGCAGAGCTCTCATTAAGGCAGTGGTTACTTGGTAATAAAATAAGTGCTGGGGCTCTCGTCAGGAGGCAGCTTGCACTAGCCCATTCCTCCTGTTAGCGCAGCCTAAAACAGAAGCAACTACTAACCTTGAAAGTGGGGTGGGATGTGGTGTAATGGCCAGAGCTGCCCACCTCGGAGCTGGGCTATCAGGTTCGAGTCTTGGCGCCGGTTCAACATCCTGCGATTCAGGGCAAATCACTTCATCTGCCCAATAAGTGAATGCGTGATGCAAACAAAGTGGTCCCAGATACTAGAGCAAATAGATCATAAATGAAAAATTAATTGAATAAATTCAAAAAGAATATAACAGCATTGTTTTTAATCACAACGTGTACCATAAAAAATATTCATAAAATACATCAATAATTAATCGCAATTAGTGATTTTAGTTTGTGTTAATTAACTATTAGCAATGTTTTATTGAGGTCATAGTGACCATTGTTTCATTATTTGCCTAGTTCCTTCACCTTCGAACCACTACCCTTCCCTTTCCATTTCATTAGGGGCACTAATTGCACTAATTGCAATTAATTATTGATGTATTTTATGAATATTTTTATGGTACACGTTGTGATTAAAAACAATGCTGTTATATTCTTTTTGAATTTATTCAAGTAATTTTTCATTTATGATCTATTTGCTCTAGTATCTGGGACCACTTTGCTTGCATCACTTACCTACCCAGGTCCCAGCGACTTATTGGGTCAACCCATGTTTTTACAGCACAATAAATGAATGTGTCCTCAACTGGTGCTCATGAAAAGCGCCAGCGCTGATGATTCATTGCCGGTGCTGAGTATCAGACATCACCGGCTCAAATTGAGCATTGCACAGAGGCATGCATCACTTTTTAGTATGAACTATTACTGGAAACACCCCGTGGGATATGAGCTAAAATATGACAGTTAATCACGGACCACCAGCGAGAGAATGAATCAATTTGTATTACATTATTTCATAAAAATGTGCATATTTTCTAAAAACAAATTCCGTCACAAAATGCATGGCATACGTGTCCGTAGCTCCTGTTCCTAAAGCATCAGGGCAATCTCATCTCCATCAAAGCAGTGCAGTATGTCTATCATACATGTCATGTTTGTTAAGTATTGACCTCTTAATACCTGTTACTTTGGTTGTTATACTTTATGCACATTAACAAAACATGTTGTATGTCATTCCTACAGCCAGTCCAGAAGATGCAACGTAAATCTGATAACTTGAACTGAGAACTTGAAAACGTTATTTTTTGGGGACATTGTGGGGGAAAGCAGGAAGTACATTTGTGCTCTTGACTGATCATTAACATAAAAAAGTACGAAAATACTAAGTAAAACATTAAAATCGTGTGTCACTTTCAGCCGGGCTTTTTTAGAAACAGCACTTTACATTCTTTATGTGTAGTTTGTTATTCCCAAATATGCAGGACCTTATTTACAAGAATGTGAAGCTGCACAGCACTCCAGGCCATTCGGCTGCACCACGCTCTGTCACTTTCAAAGCCCAGGGATGTGTAATATTTACAACAATATGTCGCAGCCCTGTGCTTTCCCCTGCGCCTGTGCACAATTGGCTGCCATGCGCCAAAGCAGGCACCCTGGCGTCATGGTGCAAGGGTGTCTGCTTTTTAGATGAGATTATTTTTGTGCAGGAAGGGACACCTTTCTGCACAAAAACAATCACATGAGGCGTTTTCTATAAGTATTTCTCCTAATAGTGCGTCCTTACGCCTCCCCAGCGGAGGCATAGGATTCTGGTGCATTCCCAGGTTTACGAAATGTTGTAAATCTGGGAATACGCCAGAATCCATGGTGTTGCATGAGAAAACCCACGGCAACACCAATGGCATGCCTCTTTCATGCAAAGTGCTGCGTGAAAAGGGGCCGTATTTACAAGGCCACGAAAAGTCACGCAGGGTCGCTTTATGTGGCTTTGTAAATATGGAACACCATACTGCGCCGCAGGTGCATCAAAAAAAGTGATGCAACGGTGGTGCAAGGGACTTTTAAATATGCCCCACAGTGGCTAAGAAGATGCAACATGCTCAGTGCTACTGGCTAAAACGTCTGGAGTCAATGAAGGTATCACACTTGGCATGGGGGAAGGGGCAAACCGGGAGTTAGTTCTATATGTTTTTGGAAACATGCTAACAATGACCTCTTTGGTTAGTGTAGTGAGGTTTAAATTGACACTTACTGTAATAACCTAAGTTGAATCAGTAAACAAAGAGAAAAAAAGTAAAGTGAACGGGTGGAGGGAAGCAACATGAGAGGTAGGAAGCCTGGAGGGAGGGGTGGGGAAGCAACAGAAGGGAAGGAGAAGCAACACAGTTGCAAGGTGGAAGGACATAACATGGAAGGGGGCGGGAGGGATGCACACAGAGACAGGAGAACGTGGAGCAGGGGAAGCAAACAGATAAGAGAGTGCGCAATGTGGCATTGAGGGTGAGAAGCACATGGTGAAGAAGCTATACGGAGGAGAGAATCACACACGGGTGAACGCATCACAAGGGGCGGAGGGAAGCACACAGCTAGAGAAGAACCATAACAAGCACAGTGGGTGGTACACGAGCGAGACAGTTGGGAAAAAAACATGCACTGTGGAGTGCTTAACCAAAAAGAAAAAGTATTTATTTATTTATTATTTATTGCGTGATTTAAAAAAACCATTGCAAATATAAAACTTTTAAAATGATTTCAAAATTTCCTTTAAAATGTCATCTTCTTAAAAACCAATAGGGGTAGCAATAACAGGTGAAGCTTGACAAACGTTATGCCGATGGAGAATCGCAAACTGTGGGCACCTCACTGAGTTTTTTTGCAGCACGCTCCATAAATCTTACTAGGGCACAGTTTAGTTTAGTGTTCCTAGGATCAAAACAGGCCAGAACTGCTGCTCTACAGCTTCTGATCATTTTTATGTTCCAATGATGCTTGAGTGACCCCGTCTCTCTGTCAGCAGTTTTGGGCACAGACAGATGATGTGTGTAATGTCTTCTTTGTGATTCCCACAAAGTCGACATAGATCTCATCCGTGCTCTCTTTTCCATTTTGGCCAATGAATCAACAGGTTGATAACTCCCAGTCTCAATTTTAAGAAACTTAGTTTCGTTCGTGCACTGAAAGATATGGTAAGATACAGCTGTGGAATTAACAAGGCGTAGGATTGTAGGGTCATCCACCCATGACTTCTTTTTGCAAGGGTGGCTTTATCTTCGACTATTGATAGTTGTTTGGTACTAATTTTCGCTAGCCTTTTGAATTCCTTCTGACTAGCGTGCAAGTTCCAGAGGTCATTTAGGCATAGGGTTGTTAGCCCTTTTGACCAGTAGTCATGTCCTGCTCGCCATGAGTTGTTGTCAATACTGGCCCACAGATGTTGCCCTAGACTTCCCTCCTTTGATAGCCTCAGTTTGTGACAGCACACAAGAAAATACATGGCTCTGGCCAGTGGTTGTTTGCAGATGCCTAGTTCCAATCTAATTTGTGCCGGTGATGTATGGGTTTATAATTTGAACACTGATCTGTAGATCTTGGTGATGATTGTGTCCAGTTGGCCACTGTACAATCCTTTTAGAGCTTCACTACCGTAGGTTAGGGTAGGAATGACTTTTGCCTGAGCGACCTGTAGTGTAGGTGCGAGAGTTGGGCCTTGTAGCTTCTTTTGAATTAATCCAATTGCAAAAGCAAGTGTCACGCCCTTCCTTTTTTGTTCTAGGTGGGATTTGAATTTTTCATTATTGTTAAAAATAACTCCAAGGTACCTCTGGCAGTTTGATTCGACGATGCTTTCATTATTCAAAGTCCAAGACAGTTTCTTAGCTTTCCCTAGATGAACTGCTAGGATTTTCGTCTTCCTGTTGTTAATGCGAAGCTCGTTGTTGTTTGAGTATTCAGAGGTAGCATCCAGGAGCCTTTGCATTCCGATCTTTGTTTTGCTTAACAGAACCACGTCATCAGCATATAGTAGGTTTGTCAACGACAGACCAGATAGTTTGGGAGCGTGGGAATTGACCTTATTGAGGGCTTCAGGAAGGTCGGCTAGAAATAGATTAAAGAGTGTTGGGGCCAAGACACAACCCTGTTTAAGGCCTTTTTAAGAAAAAGTAGCACCTGAAAAGTGAGCAATGGAAGGACACATGGAATGCATCCATGCTCCAGGAGAGGGACAAGTGCACAAAGAAGATTTAAACCCCACGGAAGTTAACAAATAGGAAGCAAGTAAATGAGAAGGAGACTGAAGCTAATCAGTGATAGGGAATAGGTAGAACGTTATCCAACCCTAATCTGACTACACATTTTGCAACAGAGTGCAGCGCTCTACTCGAAAAGATCTCAAAAGTGTGGGAACTCTGATCCGATGGTAGGGCAATTCTTTTCCTTTTCACACAACAAATTGAGGAAATATTTACCAGCCGCTATTGGGCAGATTCCCTTGTTGACTGACAGAGGTGGTGATGATGATAATTATTATTATTGTTTTTTAAAGGCAGACAGGAATTTCGCTGCATGGAAACTCATGGATTACCACAGGAGTGAAGCGGTTTGATGTTGGTAACACAAATTACAATACCTGAGGGCAGAAGATTTGCCCTGTGAGAGTCAGTTAGGACCTCTTTGAAGGTGATGTACATTGTTTTGCCAAATGTAATTTTGTACATGTTTGTAATATAATGACTGGATTCTTGATGGCTGCCTTGAGGAAAATCTTATGCTCAATACAGTAGACTTGAGTTTGTATGGTGACAAGTCATTGATAAAAGCTATAAGCCTGGTTGGTTTCGCGGGAAAATGATGTCAGATACCAAAAATAACAGACGGCATTCGTAGGTACGGACTATGGTGCCTTTACTCCCTCTAACAAACACTTGAATTAGATATCCAGTTTGGTAATCCATTTTACACCCTTCTAGGAGAGGGTTGTATATTTTCTTGCCAACTGTGATTGTGTACACATTTCTTGTATGACTTTATTGCTGATTTCTTGCTTGTGAACGAGCTTATGCTTAATAAGGTAGGCCTGAGTTGGATATGATGACAATCCCTTGCTAAAGCCTACATCCCTGAGTGGTTCATTGAGAAAAGTTGTAGAAGATGCCAGAGGTCTGAACAATTTATAATGAAAGGGTGTGCGAAAGTCAATAGACTGACATACTTATTGTGAAAAGCAAATTACAGACAATAGGTCTTTAGGAGTGTGTTCTTATTACCCTCAGTCCTGCTGCTATGTTCAAATGTTTTACCAATCTTTTTTATTGCAAGCATATGCCCGCTACATTGAGGCAGTGGCATTTTTGTTTCTTCTATATTTATTCTTTTAATTATTCTTGCATATGTTTGTGTGTCTGTTTTATTGTCAATGAGTGAATGGTACTATACTTGCTCTGCCTTGCTCTCTGCAAGACAAGTTTAAACTATTGCCTATGTTGCACCCGTTTTGTGTGTTAAAATGCTTGATTGTTTGCTTCCTATGCTGTAATTCTTTATTACTGTATGAAGCACAGTTAACATCTTTTTACTACCCAAAATGCAATTTTTTTTACCAATGTGTGTTGTATTGCAAACATTCTTTAAAGTGGTCCAATTTATACAACTTCGATATGCAATATTGATTTAGATAAATGTCTCTCATATTTATCTATGAACATGGAGAGACTTTAAAAAAAAGTAGAGTCTTTAAGAACTAAGACATCTGGCTATCATGGATCCCGTAAAACGTAGTAATCTGTTAAAAGCTGTGTAAAATTAACAAACTCTCCCTGGCATGACTCACAAATTGGTCATCTCAAATTACCCATACTTTAGGAGGTACCCTGGCTAAGCCCTTTTATGTCTCATCTTCTCAAGCAATTATTTCTGCATCTCAAATGCTCTTCCTCTTCAGTGAGTCTGCAGACTGAACCAACAGGCAAATGGTAAAGGGGCCCAAAAAAATACGAAATTTCAAACTAGTTCTCTAAATCCTTAGCTGCTTTTAACTATTAAATGACAAATTGACGTCTTACAAGAAATGCATGCAATCATCTCATAAGGCAAACACAACTTAAAAAACAGTGAAAAGCAATGCTCTTTTCAAAATCTGTATATTTGGTAGTGACAAAAAGCTAGAAGGATGGCAGGATGGATGTATGCATGGATGCATACATGGATGTGAAACAAGAAAATTGTTATCGCGAGCAACATAAATATAACTCCGCCTAATGCACTACTCATAATGTCACACTAAACCACTAAGGGCCTGATTACGAATTTGGGGGTGCGGCACCGGGTCCGCTTCGCCACTGCACTGCAAAACCCCTTGTCGGGCCACCCGCCAGGTTAGAAGTGTTGCTCGTGTTTGGCGGGCATTTTCTTTACGCTCCTACGGCAGTACCCTCAGAAAATGGGCACGGCTATGGGAACGCGAAAAACAGTTCCTGCACCATGCACAAACTGGGTTGCATGTACACAGGGGGGCACATTTTATGCCCCCTGTGTGCCTCCACCTGGCATGAGGTACCAGAGTGCCCTAAAGGGCCTCCTTTGTGTCCTCTCCGCCACGGTTTTCATGGAGGATGAAATGCCATGAAACCGTGGTGGAGAGGAAATGTGTAATATGCTTGGTGGGATCCCGGTGTCCCCGCCAAGCATTTTGCTTCCTCTACACCGCCTCCCCACCCCCATGGAGCAGCGATTTCATGGAGGCTGTGGCTGGGCAATTATGGTCTGACCCCTCTAATTGTAAGAAGGTTGTCGGGAGACTACCACCCCCGTCCACCGCAAGTCTGGTGGTCTGTGGACCAACAGACTCGTAATCAGGCCCCAAGAGTTCAGTGTTTAACGACGTACCTCCAAGGGCTAGTCTCCCGCAGGTCCAATGGACCATGGATCAACGGCAAGTATTTTTATAATATTGAATTTGTTTTTTCCTTACCCCACCTTCATTAAGGTAATAAATGGGCCCTGGAAGGAGGCCAGTTGTTTATTTATTATTGTATTCAATGTTTGCCCGCCCTGCTTCCCATAGGGGATCCATGGACCCTTAACAGACACCAGATGTTTCTAAATTGATTTATTGGATTATGCCTGACCCTTCTGCATTCAATGAGGATCCTATGGCCCCCGAAGGGACACATGATTATTTTATAATAATGTTTCAATTTTTTCCTGCCGTTTCTCTCCCATTACGGCCCTATTAGCCCTGGATGGACACTATTTATTTATTAAGTAACGTGTGCAATAGTAGACCCATGGGTCCTCAAGGGACATCAGGTATTCCTATTACAATCAATTAGATTTTTGCCTGCCCCTGACACTCATTTGGCCCACATGGGACCCAGGAGGAATACTAGGTATGTTTATATTAATATAATAATAAAAAAAATATTATTATGATGATGATGGATGCTATTTATGACGTATTGAATTGAAAAGACCCAAGAGTATACTCACTAAGATGGAGAAAAATCTGTGACTTAGCTGACACAGGAGTACAGAGCCCTCTCTGTGCTTCTGCTTGCGATGCTGACTCTACAGGAAGTAAATAAGATGGCCCAAAAAATTAGGTTTCAGGAATAAAAGTGGCCAGTGCGGAGGAGAAATTTCAGTGCGACCAGTGGCATTAAGCCCTTATTCTTTTTCTGTCAATGCAGCGTTCCAATGGACATATCGGCTGCACTTCCTGTTTTCTCTAAACCCCTTCTTCTGATGAGCTTGATATGGATTCGACCACAAACCCAACATGAGAGCAAGGGAAAAAAATCTCACTCTGAATAACCCAATATCACCTATATCATCTGCTTCCATCACTCAAGAAACCGAAAACCTGCATCAACCACCACCACCTCTACCGCAATCACTGCCTGCCCTAGAGAAATGTTAATACAACCGCCTAGCTCCACCCCAAGAAGATCTTTCGGCATTGAGTCAATCCAAAATCTCTCCTCCACAGTTTGAGGCTTCTTTAAAATTAGGCCGTATGAAGAGCATATTGTAGTATGCTTACTATGCCGCAAACCAGTGCATCATGTTAAGCCAAGTGGACCTTAGGATACTTGTGGCAAACTGTCCAATCTGAAAAATCAACATGCAATTGTGTGGGCAGAGGATATCAGAAAGATAGCTGCTGGTGAGAGAAGAGAAGATTTTGACCTGACAGAAGGAGGGTGTGGTGAGGAGGAAAAAGATGTTGTCATGCGAAGCAGCCCTTTGACTGGGGCTTGTAGTGTGCAGTGATTGCTAATTGAACTTTGGCATGGCACAATGAAAAGAGGGATATGTTCACCGCAAAGCTTTCAACCAGCGTATCTGCTGCCAACAGGTTACTTGCAGCAGTTCCTCACAAAGAAAGTTGCCACAACAACAAATAACAAGTTTATGTTCAGCAAGGTGTCACTGTACCACAAAATCCAAAATGTCCATTTATGCACTGAGAAGCTGGCCAAAATGTTAGTAACTGACCTCCTGCTTTTCTCTTTGGTGGATGAAGAGGGGTTTCTAGAATATGCAGGACCCTCTGTTCAAAATAGGTTTCAAGCCAGATCTATTTCTCCACAGTAGCTCTGCCAGTGCTGCTATATAGTACTGGAATTGCTTGGCAGAGCAATGAAGGCGACAGCTGTCTCCACCTCACAACAGATATGAGGACCAGTGGTCAAGTCATAGGATGGAGAATACTTCAGAGCCCTACGTTTAGCGCAATCCATCAACCTGATTGTGTAGGCATTCCTCACAAGCAAAGCTGTAGTTAACAACATGCTGGTCACCTGTCACCGGATTTGCACTCATTTGAGCCTTTCTTTCAAAACCTGGAGTCAAATAAGATTCATTCCACATGCTAATAGAGCCCCTGTAAAAGCCTTGTACAGGAGGTGCCAACATGTAGGAACTCCACTTTCTTCATACAGGAGAGCCTGTTTCAGAAGTGCAGGTCTATCAATGATTACTTACCACAATCGACAGGGGATGCAACTGACAATGCCATGACGATATAGGTAGAGAAATGGAGACCAGAGGAGGGCCAGATACAAATACTAGTGCCTTTGGAGATTTTGATATGGGAAATCATGAAGTAGGGCATTATCATGTGGGGCGTGGCTAAGCCGCGGACCAAGATGGCCACGTGGGGTTGAAGCTCCGACTGGTGGCCCAGCATAAATCCGGCAGCCTCCGCAAATATGGCTCGCCAAGACGCTGAAATGCTAGTCCCTTGATCCTCTTCCGACGGTGCTGCGATGGTGTCGTTTCTAGCCACATAACCTGCCCGCAACCTGCTGAAAACAGCTCCGATACCTGGAGGGGGGAGCCAACTGCAGCCTACAACGCAGGCTGCTGGGACTCCCGCTCTGCCGACCTCAAGAACGCACCTGTGTCCCATGGTAGAGACCGCTGAAAAGCTCCTGGCCTTAACCCGGACTGCGGTGAGTGGGTCGCTAGCTCCCTCCACCTCTAGACCCTTCGGCCATCGCGGCACCCCCCTTTCCAGCATCTGTAGGGGCTGCTCACATAGACAATGCTCCCGTAGGCCTCCGGTGAGACAGGATCCTAGGGTGCGCCAGGGAGGAAGCCGCCTGGCTGTGCACGGAGGCCATGGGGGGTGGAGCTGTTGGGACACCACGGGCCCATTCCCGCACGCATAGCAGACCGAAGCTGTGTGACCGGCCACAAGCAGCCCCTGCCCTTTGACCAGCAACATTGCTGCGTTGGGGATCTGATCCATCTATGCCACGCTGCAGCAGTGTGGACTGGCATGGATGATCCAGACCCGGGGTGGAAGCTGTTGGGCTCGCCGAGACTTCGAAGTCCCTCATCATGCTACATGTGTTAGCCATCTTGGGCTCACAGCACCTGGGGCCTGCGTAGCCGATTCCACTTTTCAGACCTGGTCCCCTCCATCGCAAAGGAGCTTTCCCCCACTATCCCTGGCCACTCGACTCCCACATGAGCTTCTGCAGCCCTCCGGGGCAACCTTCCCATTTTGTGGATGCCTCAGTACCCATATAAACAGTATAAGCTAAATGTCCAGGAAGGAATCATTAACGATATATTTTCACAATTATCTGTGTCACATACGTGAACACTTAATTAGGTATAGTGACCAAAGGGCTTCAAAAGCAACACTCAAAGTTGTATCAAAAATAGATTATTTTTAATTTTCATAAATAGCTTGCTTTTTTTGACAATAAAGGTCTGGCAACAAAAATACTACCAAAACAAGTATAACAGATAATATGGTAGTACACAAACACCTTCAGCATATAATGTGGATACACTCAAAGAACCACCTATAAGTAAATTAAACACAGTGAAATTCACAACTTATATTTTAAGTTAATTTTACAGTATGTTGCATAAAAGGTGTTAGGCGTCGACGTTTCGGTCCTCGTTGGTCAAAAAGATCCTTAGGACCATCTTCAGGACAGAAAAGTTGCACAGAAGTATGATAATGGCACGCCAGACAGGTCGTTAGTCAGGAAGCCACCAAATGATTTAAACAGCAAAAGATCACCAGCTCGAATAAGTCCGTGGTTGATCCCCGTGAGAAATCGCGGCATCCTATATATATTTATTCAGTACCCATATGCCAGTACCTCTCACCTCACACGTGGCCGACAGTGGTGTGCCTACGAACTCACATTGGGGTAATTGTGACGCGCCCACGCTCTACTCTGAACCTGCTGCTGCTGCCTCCGGCGACCTATTAACCTGGCTCGGGGCACACAGATATGGGCAAAAAGCATCCTAAACAGAGAGTGCTCTTGTTCCCTGTTGCCATAGAAGGAGCACAAAATCGCAGCACCAACATGGCTGAAGGTGGCCAGGTTTTGACCGCTGTACTAGAGACTGCCTCCTCCAACCCTGATTTACTTGTGGAGCTAAGGGCTGGGTTCAAGTCGCTCGACAACAGGTTCGACGTGCTGGAAAAATGCCTGGACTCATTTGGGGCCAGATTAGATATCCATGACTGACGCTTGGACACTGCTGAAGGTCGGATTTCAGACCTCGAAGACAGGGCCACTCAATCGACGAAAAAGCTGGAATGCATGGAAAAAATCTTAACCCCTTCCGTGCTCCCTCCCCAGTGCTGCCGACGGCCAACGGCCGACGCAGCCCCGCCCACCCTTTAGAACGCCTGCACGGCGGCGGAAAAACCTCCGCGGTTAAGGCGTTAAAAGACATTGCAATTAAAAACAAAGATTTGGAAACGCACGGCCGTCGCAACAATCTCCGCAAAACTGGGGTCCCGTAATCGACAGATACGGGCAAAATGGACACCTTTGTGGAATCCTTGCTGATAGACTTTTTTCGAAAGGAGGAATTCACCCCTGGGTTTGTGGTGGAAAGAGTGCATCGATCTTTGGGCCCTCGCCCCTGCTCCGGCTGCCCTCCTAGGCCTAGGCCTATCATAGCGCGCATCATGAACTTTCGGCACAGGGACACTGCGTTATGGCTGGCCAGAGAGCGTAGTGTGCTTACATGGCAGGGTTCCAGTGTGTCGCTATACCCAGACTTCAAATTAATGGTCCAAGAAACCCGTTGTAAGTTTACTGGAGTCAAAGCAGCGCTGCGTAATTTGGGCCTCCGGTACAGAATGCTGTTCCCTGCTGGACTGCGGGTTGACATCAACGGGTGATCCAGCATCTTTGACAATTCCACTGATGCTCAAGCATTTTGCAAGTCCTATAAGAGCTCTGACATCCAGCATAGAGATGTTCATAATGTCTCTCCCCCCCCCCCCACAGCGGCTCTGTTGCCAGTGTTGAACTTTTCTCAAACAATTGACCATCGAGGCTGTTCTGCATTGGTCATTTTTGTATTCAGCAATATTTGGCTATAATTATGATACTATAATAATTGAGTCAGTATAAGAATTGTTCCTTTACATTGTTCTGAATACGCTGGGCGCCACGGGAGCGTTGCCTCCCCCTTAGGTGCTTGCAGATTACAAAGCATCAGACTATGACTTTGTATTTCCAAATGAGTTGTTTCCAGGATGCATTAGATTCTTGGTTCTTTGGTTGTCCGCCTTGCAAATTGGGTCGCGAGGTTGGGAGGGGGAGTGGGGGGATGGGAAGGGCTTCGATTTGTTTGCTGTTATTTCAATACCAGCTCCAAGCATTACACTCAACTAATATTCACCACTCTCCACACTTTCATTACACTACCACATGGCACAAATGACCACAGCCCCTGATCTAGTTGACCATTCAAATCTTGTTCTCATCACCTGGAATGTAAGCGGTCTCAATAACCCTAAAAAATGCAAGCACGTGCTACATTATATGCAGTGGTATGACGTCTACATAGCCTTTTTGCAGGAGACTCATTTGCCCGGGTCAGACACTACACACTTAGCAGCAAGCTGGGGTGCAAAAAGCTTCTTCTCCAATTACAGCACCTATGCCCGAGGCACTGAGATTTTAATCCACAAAAGACTCCCATTCTCCTTGACTTGCTCCCACACTGACCAGGAGGGTCGATATATCATAGTAGTGGGCAGACTGATGGGCCACACGGTTACCCTGGTATGCGTTTACACCCCAAAGGTTGACAGACCAGACTTTTTCCATGAGCTTGACGCCAAACTCCTGTGCATGGGTTCGGACAGTTTACTATTGGGTGGGGATTTTAATTTGCTTCTTGACTGTAGCATTGATGTCTCCTCCTCTGTGGTGGACTCCAAGCCCCAGACGCATCAAGTATTGTTAGATACATGTGAAACATTCCAGCTCTCTGATGCTTGGAGAATCTGCAACCCAACGAACCCGGGATACATGCATTACTCAGCTCTGCATTACACCTGGACCAGACTAGATTTTTGGCTACTCTCCCCCAACCCCATCACATGGTACACTACAACTGCGATACTCCCCAGGACCTACTCCAATCATGCCCCTGTCCTGCTTAACCTTTGCATTCCCAGGCATGAAGGACAGGAACGTCAGTCGAGATTCCCGAGCAGGGCACTCAATGATGATCTATTTGACTCCGAAATTAGAGAAGCCATTGATGACTATTTTGAACTCAACAAGGGTTCAGTAGACACATGGGCAATGCTCTGGGAGGCCTTTAAGGCATACATTAGGGGCATAGCCATTACCAAGCATGCTGGGATCCTGAAAGATCAGAGGAAAACTCTAGCCAACATTGAGCAACAGCTAATCACTGTAGAAGCCTCTATGCATTGCTCCCCTGACACTACCGAGGAAGAGTGGCGCTGGCTGGCGTTGTTGTTAGAATTTCGGGTAGATGCTGAGAGAGAAACGCACTTCCTCAGCAAATATGCGGTGGCACGCAGGTATGGGGAGGGTGAGAGACCAAGGCACACATTAGCACAACTGCTGAGACCCCCGTATTCCACATCATACATCACTGAACTCAGGATTGATTCTGAGGCTACTTTAACAGACATATCAGATATCCAGGACACATTCCTGTCCTATTATGAACGACTGTACACTTCCAAACTAGTGCACACCTCGGCGGAGCAAGACGAGTATTTTGCTGCGATGGCGCTGGTGTACATGGATAAATACATGCAGGATTTCCTTGCAGAGCCATTTTCAGAAGACGAAATAATGGACGCAATAGATGTGCTAAACGGTTCCACCGCCCCGGCCTTGATGGCTTCACAGGTGACTTTTAAAAAATGTTAAAAAGATATATTGGCTCCAAAGCTCATAGAAGTCTACCATGAATCTTTAGAATGGAACCAGTTACCTCCTACGTTGCGAGAAGCAGTGATCGTCCTATTATCGAAACCCGGCAAGGATCCCATCTTATAGGCCACTATCACTAGTAAACTTTGATTACAAAATACTGGCGAAAACTATCTTGGTGCACCTTGCACTGCTGTTGGAAAAAAAAATGTCCTTGCTCAGGCGGGGTTTGTACCCCACAGGTCTACTTCCCTAAACCTGAGCACTCTCTTGGCAGTCCTGCACAGAATCAACCCACCCTGGTACAAAGGCCGCGGCATTTCTGCTGGACGCGGAGAAAGCATTTTACTCCCTAGAGTGGCTGTTTATATGGACAGTTATGCGTAGGATGGGCGTGCCCTTTGGGTTCATCAATATCACAGCGCTGCTATACTCAGCCCCTACTGCAAGACTGCTCTTAACTTGGACGCTCTCCCGTTCCTTCACGCTATCCCGAGGTACCAGACAGGGCTGCCTTCTATCCCCGCTGCTTTTCATTCTAGCAATGGACCCACTCATTTGACACTTTCAGGAGTGTCATCTACATAGAGGGATCCAATTTTACACAGGGCCACTATTGACGTCCTTATATGCCGATGATATTATTTTATATGTTCGGGACCCCCAAAACAATTTAGACCCACTCATTCAAGAGATCATTAGATTTGGCAGCTTCTCTGGCCTTGGGATAAACTGGCACAAGTCTGTGATTTTCCCTCTCACTACTGGTATGATCAGATGGGAATGTGAATACCCATTGACCTGGTGTTGAGACTCGGGTAAATACTTGGGGATCAATATACATTTAGACACCACTGAAAATCATGCTATCGAACTATGGCAGGTCAATTCACACACTAGAAAAACAGGTGGATAGGTGGCTCAGACTCCCACTCTCGATTGCTTGGCGTATCGCGCTGATTAAAATGATTGTCTTGCCTAAATTCCTATATTTATTTAATATTATTCCTATCCCACTACTGAATCGATTCTTTAAACCCATAACCACCCACCTTATTCGGCTGACTTGGGGGGGCAAGCGCCTCAGGGTCAGTTGGGAGGTCATGACACTCCCATATCACAGGGGTGGCTTGGGAGTACCTAACTTTCAGCTATATTATTTGGTCGCTCAGTGCAGCTATGCTCACTCCTGGTTCCACCCCGACGCTAGGATCCTCTATTTACGACCCGAGGCTGACTTAATCCTACTGGATACACTGAACACAGTCTTGCCCCATGGCTACCCTTGCGACCCACAAGACATTCAGACGGTCTCCACTACCAGCTGGGCCTGGCTAAAATTGGTCAGGATACTGGGATCGCCGATTCTGTACTCCCCAAGCCTACAGATTCCGAATCAACGCTGGATAACCATTACTGGGGAGAACATAGTGCAGCACACTCTTTCTCGGTTTGGCATGACCACTATGTGGTAAATAAAATTACCTGGTACTTAATTTCTATGCGGTAAAGTTCAATAAAATAGCTCAATCAAAATAAGAGACACAGAGTCCGTGGCATCTGAGTTTTAAGGGGTTTTATTCCATAAAATGGAATTGGTTCGAACCAGGTAGCATGATCATGGACATGTACCATGATTTATTAACAGTACACAGTATATATAGTATCATTACAGTGGTGATGGGTTCAGAAGGCGTAACAGCTGAAAGAAACAAGATAAGAAACATGTGCGTAACAATATGTAATCAGAAGGCGTGCACAAGGGTGTACACGGAGGTGGGTGCCAGAAACGTCACATAGAAGAAAAAACATTTCAGCATTTCAGTCACAGAAGTGACGCAAGTGGGTGGATCCCTAGAAGAATCCTGCAGTGTCAGCAGAAATATATGGCAGAGATGCGCGCGCAGCAGCATGACGTGTGACTGACGTGGAACTGGAGGGTGAAGGGGACTTGACATTTAGCGCTAGGATTAGAGACAGAAGTCTGGTGGGTCAGATCGACTTGTTCCTAAATCATATCTGGTATTTTGTGTTTGGAGAACTGTATTATCTAGAAGGAAAGGTCTCTCGGGCAGAGGCTATTCTATACTGACTGCTAATGCGTGCATATGTGTCTACGTGTAATGCGAGGGGCCATGGGCCTACCATGGTAACAGGAGCTATGAATTACTTACATGGAGACAGAAAGGCCGGGCCCTTTACTCTGCAGCTGGGGGGATGTTTACCTAAACTACTAGACAAGAATGTATTTTCGAGGAGCGGAGCAGATAACTTGAAGGCTGAATACAGTTTTGGCAGGCAGTCAGGCAGAGCCGGGCACCACTTGCCGCGCAGGGAGTAAGTCAAAGTTCAGGGATGCAGATGCAGGTCCAGGCTGCAGTTTTCAGAGGCAGAAGTCAGGAAAAGGCTCGATGGCAGAGCCTTCGCCAGAGCCATGAAAACATGAAAGTGCACCATGTAAAGACGGTGGCACGGCATACTTAGGAACTGAATTATTGATCCATTCATGGTGGATCTGAAAGAGGACATGTTAACGTTGGACGCAAATGTATTTGCGTCTTCATAGCTGATTGTGGAGGGAACATACATGTACTTGAAGCACATACATGGAGCCGTTGGGGTACGTAGTAGGGGACACAATTGAGCATAAAAATTCATATTACCTCATTCCCTCCTTGTCCCCTACGGACCCTTCATGATATATCAATCTTCATTAATCCATCTATTTGTTCATATAACATCATTTGCTCTTCCTTTTTCTGACGGGAATTTGAACTTGAACTTGAATGGGGAATACATGATGTGGCGCACAAGCCGCATATCGCCGGCCCACATTGTAGACATAGGCAACAACTGAATACTATGAGAAGGGCTATTCCTAGGAAGGATAGGACTTTCCATCCCCAGGCGGATAACACGCTCCAGAACCAACCGGACCAAGCCCAGGTGCCTGGATTCTGGTGTATCTGACTAGCAATTTTGTGAAGACGGGTAATGGCTTTATATACTGAAGGTGCGTTTTGTGGAATGAAAATACAGCAACTCGATCCGATGACTCTACAAGCTCCGCCCCTATCGGCCAAGATGACGTCAAGAACAAGACGATTTTGAAGAACAACAAGTCTCATAGCAGACTGTTCCTCTGTTAAGTTGCCTAGGGCGGAAGTAGTTTCATTTATTACTGCTTCAAGGGTTCTGGTTAAGTGGCGTATCAGTTTACTATTCGAAACAGTACCTAAATAGGGGAAGAAACCTTTATTGAAATCTGTATATTGCTCCCATGCCGTTTCAGTATAGTCGACAATCGGGAGTTCTCTCTTGTGTCTAGTATGTACTAGGTGGGAGTTCCTATGATAGTCAGGAGGAGCTAGGAAAACAGGTGGTAGAAGGAATGCAATGTAACAAGTACCATCCCAATCTAGGGGTAAACGTATGTATGCTGTATGGCCACAGACAAAATAAGAATGACGGGAAGCTTTGAATGTAGACTTGCCTTTATCACTAAATTCAACTACAGTGGTACATTCGCTATGACCTAGGTGTACTGAACCATTCTTTCTGACACATAGTTCACCCTTAACTGGTAATACTGACATAGAGGGCAGGACTGATTCGGCTTCGGACTGAACATTCAGAATCATGAGGTTAAGTGTAAAGTTACCTAATCCATATACTTCGTTTTCTAGATCTGTCCCTGTCCTTTTGGGAAGACCCTCCTTGTCAGGGAAACATACTTTGTGCAGAACAGTGTTCAGATTTCCCCATACCCAATTGCCTTGGTAAACTACGGAATCAGAATCTAAGGAATTTATTAAACTAAACCATGCACCACAGGAACCATTGTGTGTGAACGGGTACGGAAAGAGGGGAAGAACTCCCTTGTATTTCTGATAGGGGGGGAGTCGGCCACATATCCAACAATTGGTAGCATTGCTGGTCTGATGGGAATGGTGTAACATACTAATGAATGTATTGTTGCGCAGCGCAAGTCTGTATGACAATTCATGCGGGGGCAATTCACTGAAAGTGTGCTCGACAGTGACATTTGAAGAAGAAAGTGTATGCTTGAAAATAGGATAGTACAAGTTCAACAGTATACTTGCAGTAATAATCATAAGGCTCAGAAAAAACATAATCAATAATGTCACTATACAGTGACTGCGGAGAGTTTTACAATATTCATGTTTCTTGAGCTGTTTCTGTCTATCTCTCTCTCTGTCGGGGTCTAACGGGAACATGTCAGAATCAGGTCTAACCGATTCACCTAGGGGAGGACTTAAACAATTAAACTGTCTGACTTGCTAGACCTTAGTTTGGATTTATACTCCTCGGACGGAGTTTTCTCGACCAGAGGAAGTTTAGAGTCAATGTCTGGAGGAGGGCCGGGCTGGGAGTCTAAATCTGGAGGCAGTCCATAACATTTTTTGATATGACTCGAGTGGAGCCAGCCCTTGCGGCCCTCCACTTTCACGGCTGTCCTTGTAGTAAGTAAAACAATTTTCGGCTCCTGCCAACGAGGCTCCACCGGACTCCTCCTGTCGAAATTCCTCACGTATACGAAGTCGCCAGGAACGATCTGATGTGGCTTCACCTCGGAGTAGTCGGGAAAGGCTGCAGCAACCTGTGAACGACATGATTGTAGTGCAGACATCAAGGAGGCAAGGTAATCTGTCAGCATATTACAGTCAACATCAGATATTTTATTTTAGGCATAGGCGTACCCCTAATCTCGTCTTAAGTGTCTGATTATGGCTTTCTACAAGGCCTGTTGCAGTATAATCTGGGACTGGGTACGCTTCTGTCCATCTAGTTAGTGCACACACTAATTTGTCCATTTGGATATAATCCATCTGAAGGAACTCAAAAGGATGGTCAGGAGGATGGAATCCACCTTGTTCTACGGGAATGCCTTTACCTGGGTTGAACTGACAACAGATCATGCAAGTACGCACTTTCTGTTTTGCTGCTGCTCGTAAATGTTTATTGAACCAAAGGTTTTGAATACTGTCTAACATGGCTTTTTCTCCTAAATGTGCAGGACTATGCACTGTATTAATGATAACTTGAACCATAGAGTCGGGGAGGAACCATGTGGCTTTTCCCTTCGTCATCCATCCCTGTTCTGTCTGGATCCCTCCTAGTTCAGTCCATTTCTTGATTTCGTCTGGTGTAGCATGTGTCTGTATGTCAATTACATCTAGGGCGGGATCCTTAACTGTCATGCAATGAGTTTGCATCGGGACTGTTGTCTTTGTCAAGTCAGGTGTGTGAGTCTGTGCTGTAAGCTTGGCTGTTCGGTCTGCCAGGTCGTTGCCCTGGGAAATGATGTCAGTGACTTTAATATGTGCCTTACACTTCATGATGGCTATGGCTGTAGGCAAATGTATTGCTTCTAACAGAGCTTGAATGAGGGGACCGTGCTGGATCTTGGCACCGTGTGAAGTTAAAAAACCTCGTTCTTGCCAGAGGACTCCGAAGTCGTGTACAACTCCGAATGCATAACGGGAATCTGTGTATATGTTAACTTTCTTGTTCTTGGCTAAAATACAGGCTTGGGTCAGAGCAATGAGCTCTGCTGCTTGGGCTGACAGGGTGTCAATACGATGTGTTTCTATGACATCAGTTTCTGTTGTTACTGCATATGCAGCCACTAACTCTCCTGTACTTGTTCTCATACATGAACCATCCACATAAAGTGTCAGGTCTGGATCTGTTAATGCGGTGTCTGTCAAGTCTTGTCTGGGTTTCGTCGTAATGGTAACAACTTCAACACAATCATGTGCCAAAGGGTCTGTCATATTTAATGGCAAAAGTGTAGCTGGATTCAATGTGTTACAGCGTCTGATTTCTATGTGTGGCTGAAACAATGTCAATTCATATCCTGTCAGTCGTGCTATAGTCAAATGTTGAGTTTGTGTTCGGTTTAAAAGAACTTCCACGGAATGTGGAACTTGTACTGTCAATTGGTGTCCTAACACTATAGAATCACTTTGTCTGATTGCTAGAGCTGTTGCTGATACTGATTTCAAGCACGCAGGCAAAGCCTGGGCTACTGGATCTAATGTACTGGAAAAGTAGGCACACGGTTTGTGTGAACCTGCTTGGTCTTGAGTGAGGACTGACAATGCAGTACCTTCACGTTCTGTGACAAAAAGTGTAAAAGGTTTGCTGTAACATGGTGTCGCTAAAACAGGTGCTTGACATAAGGCTCTTTTTAATTCTTAAAATGCCAAGGTGTGTTCTTGTGTCCAAAGGAGGAAAGTCGAAGACACTGCCTCCTGTGTTGTCAATTGTATGAGTGTTTTGGCTAGATAAGCATACTGGGGAATCCTTTGCCTACAGTATGAAGTGAGGCCACATGAAGGCCTGTGTCTTGGGCTGTGAAAGATTGGCAATTAACTGAATACGTACTTGTGTCAGCTGTCCACCCCTCTTGGACAGCAAGTGTACAAGGCATACCACTTGCTGAACACAGAATTGTAACTTCGAAGGGGACACCTTGTGTCCCTTATCAGCCAGGAAACGTAAGACTGTCAGTGATGCATGTTCACATTCGTGTTCACTTCGAGCGGTGATCAATAGATCATCGATGTACTGGAGTAGGTTAGTGTTGTCAGGCATGTGGATACTGTCAAGTTGTCTTTTTAATGCTTGACTGTAAATGCTAGGACTCTCTGTAATCAATCTAGCAAAAATAAATTTTCAATTCAAAAGCACAACTTTTATTTTTGGGGAAACCTCTTTTCAAAAAGCTCTGTAGTTTATAAAAAAAAAATCCTACTCTAAATCTTGGGAATAGTATGACCATATGTTCTATAAATGTATTTTCTAAATGTATTTGAATAAAATCCAAATTATTTTTGCATGGACAGAAGGGCTGGGTGGGGCCTTTGCTTACTCCATACTCCTTTGAGAAACAGCCCCTCCCTCTAGAAAGATGTTCGTGCTTCAGAGTTTTGGATTAATTCCAAACATAATCAAGTAGAAGCCGAGCTTCATTGCGATCTTCAAGGTCGAAAAACACATTCTTTGTAACTCAAAACAAAATCTGTTCCCAGGCCAGACCACTATTCTCAAACTAACTGAAGGAAATTTAAAACGTGATGTAAAGCATCCTAAAATCAGTAATTAATAAAGACATATTTTTTTTGCTTTGTAATTCAGACACATGCTGGCATTTTAAAATAATTCTGTTACAATGTACTGTTACTTAAAAGTTCCACTTTCTAAAAAAACACTTTTGTCTAACTAATGCAGCTAGAAGGCAAGACATTTGAAACATGGGCATTTATTTAGCATGCAGATTAACACACAAAAAAGGGACAATTTGATTCTGAAAAAACGAATTATCATGGACTGTTGAGTTTAATATTTCTCTGCACATATCAATTGAAATTTCTCCACTAAATGTTTTATCTGAAACCTCCCGTGTGAGCATTACAGTCTAACTGACCTCTGAATCAGACATAATAAATCCTATTTTCAAAAGATGGTGGACATATATCAGGCAGCATGTTTAAAAAGGTTTGCATTGTATAACAAAGAAGTCAAAATTTAGTGTGCAAGCCTTTCTATTCTACCTATTAAGAGGGCCTTGTTCATTAATTTTCAAACAGCCATTTTTACTAACTAA
Source organism: Lissotriton vulgaris (assembly GCF_964263255.1). NCBI lineage: Eukaryota > Metazoa > Chordata > Amphibia > Caudata > Salamandridae > Lissotriton > Lissotriton vulgaris. Next base: position 723,995,714 of record NC_141699.1, read on the forward strand.
GTGAGTGCGATAACTGTCACACACTGGTATGCTGTATGTCAGAAACATTTACATTTTGAAAAAAAAATTCAGCTTGCAGTAGGAAAATATCCATATATATCTTCTATAATATTATTTTCTATAAAAGCACACGGTTGCATTTCACTAATTAAAAGCACATTCTATGATGGGTCTGTTTTATATTTTCTTCTCCACAACCGAACACACTAATTCTAAAACACTGGCTTGTGTGCCATCCACAGCTGAAAACTCTTATCACAATCCGACTGGTTGATTTATAACATTCCGACCTCCGGAAAAACACATTAAATCATGTGTTCCAAGGCAAACCCACACAACTTCGTGGACGCATTTCAAATAGAAAGTTAAATGAACACTGCTTTCTGTTCTCCATGCAAGATGTGACCATGCTGTCAGTAAGCTTGACAAAGCACATAGGCAGAACTAGTAACCAATGAAAAAGTAAAATCAAACCATCATACATTTAAACAATCACTGACTTTTAGTGTCAGCTCACATAACCATGCATGTTTAAACAGCATGTAAAAATAAATACTGCCTTGACCTTGTCTAGTTCTCTCTGCTTGATGAATTTCTTTCTCTGTTCTCCTATGTGACTCTTTGCGCCATAACTCAATGGCATCTTTCTGTGAGGGTCTTGATTTCTTTTTCCATAGAGCTTCTTCTACTCTCATGATGCACTCAGCATCCCATGTCCCTGTAACAGGCAACCTATATTTCTCTTCTAACTCCTTGGTGTAGTCCACCCACAAATCTAAGTACAGTATGGCATCTAAGCCATGTTTGTGGTACATAAAGTGCCCTGGAGTGTCCCTAGGTGGAACAGGCACTGCTTCTTCTAGACTCCCCTTTCTAGTTCCTATCTGTCGTAACTTACTGAACAGCGGCATTTTTGAACCTTGATACTTGATACTTACTCGAACTTGAACACCATAAATACAATATACACAGTAATGCAGATCAAACAATCACTCATACCACGACATTAAAACACATTTAAACATTTCGAACAGAAAACCACATATTAACTAGTAACATTTACTTGATGTACTGCTAAACAGCACAGATACACTGCTAAACAGTGCAGACCGGGTCTGTGTACCCAAACCCGTCTCGACCGGGGCAAACTAATGCACCCGTCTAGATGCGTCCCCAGCAACGGTACTCACCGGGAAGCACGGAACAGAAGGCCTCGGAAAACTCGACACTGGACTGGACCCTGGACCGGACTCGACTCGTGACGTAGGTACTTCGGAACTTCGGAACTGGTGGGCCTCAAGACACCTCGGACCTTGCACTCTCTGCTGGACTCGGGTCGGGATCCTCCGCACTCCTCACCGCCTCGTCTGGGTGTCGATCGCAGTCTCAGTCACCTCCGTTGGCCTGAGGGAGATACAGGAAATCCTGCGGATGCGCATGTGTCCGTCCGGCTGTGGCAGGGGACTAGGCCTGCAACGCACCGCCGGCGCGTAAGGTGGGGGAGGGTCCCATCTGGGGTGCCAATTTATGTGGTAAATAAAATTACCTGGTACTTAATTTCTATGCGGTAAAGTTCAATAAAATAGCTCAATCAAAATAAGAGACACAGAGTCCGTGGCATCTGAGTTTTAAGGGGTTTTATTCCATAAAATGGAATTGGTTCGAACCAGGTAGCATGATCATGGACATGTACCATGATTTATTAACAGTACACAGTATATATAGTATCATTACAGTGGTGATGGGTTCAGAAGGCGTAACAGCTGAAAGAAACAAGATAAGAAACATGTGCGTAACAATATGTAATCAGAAGGCGTGCACAAGGGTGTACACGGAGGTGGGTGCCAGAAACGTCACATAGAAGAAAAAACATTTCAGCATTTCAGTCACAGAAGTGACGCAAGTGGGTGGATCCCTAGAAGAATCCTGCAGTGTCAGCAGAAATATATGGCAGAGATGCGCGCGCAGCAGCATGACGTGTGACTGACGTGGAACTGGAGGGTGAAGGGGACTTGACATTTAGCGCTAGGATTAGAGACAGAAGTCTGGTGGGTCAGATCGACTTGTTCCTAAATCATATCTGGTATTTTGTGTTTGGAGAACTGTATTATCTAGAAGGAAAGGTCTCTCGGGCAGAGGCTATTCTATACTGACTGCTAATGCGTGCATATGTGTCTACGTGTAATGCGAGGGGCCATGGGCCTACCATGGTAACAGGAGCTATGAATTACTTACATGGAGACAGAAAGGCCGGGTCCTTTACTCTGCAGCTGGGGGGATGTTTACCTAAACTACTAGACAAGAATGTATTTTCGAGGAGCGGAGCAGATAACTTGAAGGCTGAATACAGTTTTGGCAGGCAGTCAGGCAGAGCCGGGCACCACTTGCCGCGCAGGGAGTAAGTCAAAGTTCAGGGATGCAGATGCAGGTCCAGGCTGCAGTTTTCAGAGGCAGAAGTCAGGAAAAGGCTCGATGGCAGAGCCTTCGCCAGAGCCATGAAAACATGAAAGTGCACCATGTAAAGACGGTGGCACGGCATACTTAGGAACTGAATTATTGATCCATTCATGGTGGATCTGAAAGAGGACATGTTAACGTTGGACGCAAATGTATTTGCGTCTTCATAGCTGATTGTGGAGGGAACATACATGTACTTGAAGCACATACATGGAGCCGTTGGGGTACGTAGTAGGGGACACAATTGAGCATAAAAATTCATATTACCTCAACTATAGGGGACCTTTACATTGATGGCCAAGTTTTTTCTGTCTCCGATGGTGATAAGTTCAACGAGGCATCATTCATGGACAAATTTGTGCTTACCCGACTTCGAGCCACCTTACGAGCCAAGATCCCTGGCTTCCTCGTCGAACCTAGCCCGTTTACCCCCTTGTCCACAGTTATTGATAGCATCACTAGGATCCATCTGATTTCCTAATTATACAGATCCAGTACAGAGATAATTCCAATTAATGATGCTAATATAATATACGGGCTGCCTGGAAGGAAGATTTAGGTCACTAAATTACTGGTGACCAATGGGCTGCGTGCTGCCAACAAACCAAGGTGGTCTCCCTGAATAGCCGCCACAAACTCATCCACTTTAAATTCCTGTGCAGAATTTACATCACACCTGAGAAGACACACAAAATAGACCCAGACAGACCCCACTGTTGCCTAAAATGTAAATCCCCACATGCAGATTTTGCACACCTAGCTTGGACCTGCGGCAAAAGCAGCATGTATTGGACTGAAATACACCACACACTCAGGGAAATGATAGGCTTAGACCTAGTCCCCACTCCGGAAGCGGCCTTATTAGGGTACATGAAAAACATTCCAAAGTCAGTCAGGAAATTCACAGCCCTGGGTTTACTGCTGGCTAAAAGGGAAATAGCGCTAAAGTGGGGACGAAAGGCTGTGCCGACGCGCAGAGACTGGCTAAAAAGTTTGGCATTTTGCAACCTCAACTACAATTTATATGCCTCTACTTTGCCCAGCACTTCCGACCCACGAGACATTTGGGGCCCTCCTAAACAATACACTGCAATGACACACTCTGAACCTTCCACATGGCTGGAAAACGGACTGGTTTCTGCTGGTAAAGGTTGATCCACTATCAGCTGCACAATAAATACAGTAATGTGATATTTCAATTGAAAACAGGAATGTTCTATTGCATACTGACTGCATCGCAGGTACGGGCACTATATGCTATGGTTTATGAGAATGCATAATATGTGAATGTTAATCCAATGAAACTGACTATCTAACATTCTGCGATGATGAATGTCATGCATTGAACAAACTACGTAACACATTTGTCCTGCCATAACTGCCATTGAACTGGAGCTGGTGCAGGTGCGCAACACCCATTGAACTCACCGGGCTTCAGCTCTAGTATGTTAATGTTAATGTTAAAGCTATTTGTAAAGCGCATCTGTTACCAAAAAGGTGTCCTGGCGCTAGGAGAAGTTCTGAAGAGGAATCAATGGAAGATGAGTAGTGGGGTTTTTATTTTTCAGTTTGTAAAAAGCCAAGTTTATAATGTCTTTCTGAATGCAAGAAGGTTAGTCATGCTTCTCAGAGAGAGGGGAAGTGCATTCCAAGCCTTAGCTGCATTAACTGTGAAGCTTCTGCCTCCCCAGTTATCTTTCTTTACCCTTGGTATAATTACCATCTTGGCATCAGAGAAGCATACTGTTCTGGTCGGGGTGTACCATTGGGTGAGTTGTTTAAGGAATTCAGGCCCTATTCCTTGAAGGGCCTTGAAAACCAAGCACAGGGCTTTGAAATGGGTGTGTTTCCTTACAGGAAGCCAGTGTAGGGCTTTGATTTGGGCGGAGATGGATTCGGAACTAGGTATGCGGGTAAGTAGTCTGGCCGCTGCGTTCTGCAAAACTTGTAGTTTATTCAAAGATCCCTCATGTATCTTTAGGTACAGGCTGTTGCAGTAATCCAGCCTAGGCATGATTAAGGCAGTAACAATAGTTTTTTGTGCTGCTTTGGGGAGAGATGGCAATATTTTTTTGCAGGATTTTAGAATAAAGGTGGTAGTCGAGACCACTTTATTGATCTGATCCCTGCAGTTCAGTTTCTCATCAATCCAAAAGCCCAGGTTTTTCACTTTTTTTACTGGCGTGGGAAGCTGGCCTAGATCTATCGGCCAGCAATCTGGTGTCCAGAGATTAGGATTATTTCCAAACAAAACAACCTCTGTCTTGTTGGAATTCAACTTCAGACAGTTTCGTGCCATCCAATTCCCCACGGCACTCATACAGTTCTGTAGCCTCCGGGGGGAAGTCTGAGAGCCGCCAGGAAGAAGGTTCACGACTATCTGGGTGTCGTCGGCATAGGATGTTAGTGTGAATCCAAATGATTCTATAAGGGGGGCCAGCGTGGCGACGTAAATATTAAAAAGGGTAGGACTCAGAGATGAGCCCTGAGGAACACCTCAAGGCAGAGAGACTGGCTCTGCCTTGAATTCTTCAAGAGATACGGTTTGAACTCTATTAGTTAAAAAGGATTTAAGGAGTTTCCATGCCGAACCCTTCACTCCTATCTCCTGTAGACGGTCAATCAACAATGCGTGATGGACCGTGTCAAATGCCGCCGAGAGATCCAGCATTATCAATGCCGCATTGCCTCCTCGATCTAAAATCATTCAAATCTCTTCTGTGGATTTTATGAGTGCAACTTTAGTACTATGACCTCCTCTGAACCCAAACTGGGTAGGGTCCAGGACCTGAGTATCTTGTAGAAAGGTGTTCAGTTGGGCATTGATGTTCCTTTCTATGACTTTTGCAGGAAAAGGGATTCTAGAAATGGGTCTAAAGTTGTTAGGATCAGTGACATCCAGGTTGGTTTTCTTTAGCAGTGGTAGAATTGAGGCCTGCTTCCAATCTTTAGGGAAGTACCCATCTGAATACATGGTATTAAAAATCGGGGTCAGTATTTTAGAGACAGGCTCTGCGGTTAGTCTGCGGAAGTAGGACATGGATCCATTGGAGAACCCGATTTTACCTTCTGTAGTAGGTTGCAGGTGTCTAGTTCTGTTAGTGGGGAAAAATTAAGTAAAAGCGCGTTATTTTTATTAATTTCTATAGGAGCTGGGGCAGAACCGTGTGTAGTTTTGTGACCCAAATTGGTGAAGGTGACAAAAATGTTGTTCACTTTATTTATTTGCGGGTTTGTAGAGCGCTTGAATCAACTCCCATTGGAGTATCTCTGCGCTTAGGAGCCAGAAAACAAAGACAGAGCAAAATGACATCAGCTGGATCTAGATCTGATTTCTGAACAGCAGGGTTTTGAGCTGCTTTCTAAATTTTAGATGCTCTGAGCATTGTCTGAGAGACACAGGGAGTTTGTTCCACAGTGAAGGTCCCGTTATAGATAGAGCTTTGCCACTGTGCCTGGCCTTTCTGGCATGGGGTACCACCAGGAGAAGGTGGTCGCTGGATCTGAGAGATCGGGTCGGAACATATGGAGTACATTTATTTTCCAGGTAGGCGGGCCCTTGTCCGTTTAGACTTTTATGTATTAAACAGCATATTTTAAACTTCGTTCTCTGCCGGATTGAAAGCCAGTTGTTCCAGAAGAGGTTTAGATGCCGTTCTCGGGGGGGACATTCCGTGTTCTGGATTACTTGGAGCTTATCCAGCACACCCTTATTTGCAGAAAGTAATAGGCCGATACAATAGTCGATTCGACTTAGCACAAGAGCCTGTACCAGAGTTCTCCTGAAGGAGTCTGGGAGCAGGGGGAAAACTTTGCGCAACAGGCTGATAATGTGGAAGCAAGAGCCTATGACATAGTTGCTGTGCTGTTTCAGCGATAGTTCTTGATCTAGACGTATCCCTAGATTTTTAACGACCTGTTTAGGTTCGGGAACTGCTCCCAGGTCTTGTGGCCACCAGTCAGGAGTCCACAGCATTTTGGCCTCCCCGTACAACATGACTTCTGTTTTGCTGACATTGCACTGGAGGCAGTTGGAGGACATCCATTGTGCTACAGCCTTCATGTCTGATGAGAAGGAGCTTTTTACTTCAGTGGAGAGAGTTTTGAAAGGGAAGAGGAGCTGTGTGTCATCCGCATATGACACTGGGATGAAACCATACTTGCGCATCACTCTTGCCAGGGGTGCCACGTAGATGTTGAAAAGAGTTGGGCTCAAACAGGAGCCCTGTGGCACCCCTTTCGAAATCTCTACCTCCTCTGAGCGATATGCACCCATGGTGAAACTCTGGGTGCGATTGGCTAGGAAGCTCCTTAGCCAGGCAAGGGCTTTGTTCTTTAGTCCAATGTTAGCTAACCGGTCAGTTAAGATGGTATGTGACATGGTGTCGAAAGCTGCCGACAGATCTAGTAGTACCAGGATCACGGCGTAGCCTTTGTCCTGATACATATGCAGGTCGTCCGTGGCTGACAAAAGGGTGGACTCCGTGCTGTGCTTTGGCCTGAACCCTGACTGAGAATAGTCCAGGCCGCCAGCAAGTTCAATGTAGTTAGACAGATGATGGTTAACATGTTTTTCGGTCAATTTCTCTAAGAATGGTAGCAGGGAAATGGGCCTAAGATTGGCTAGTTCGGTCCAAGGTATGACAGTGTTTTTCCTGATTGGTCCTACCAAGGCCCGTTTCCATTCCCTGGGAACGTCACCTGAGCTTAGTGAGAGATTCACGAGCCTCTGAATCACAGGGCATAATTCTTCAGTAAGAGTGGGCATTATTCTGGCTGGAATCGTGTCATCCGGGCTTCCACTCTTAATCTGTGTGGATAGCGATGATACCTCTTCTGAAGTGATGGGGGGGAAGGAGTCCAGGGTGTGTGTGATCTGATTCAGTTCATCATTAGTCTGAGGGATTGAAGAGTCTATACTAGTTGCCATGTTAGAGTTAATTATTTTCTCATAAATAGTGTCTATTTTCTTGGTGAAGAACTGGGAGATTTCATCGCATAACTGTTGCGATGCCGACTCAGAGCTTTCACACGCTACTGGTTTGACGAATGACTGTAGAATTTGGTACAAAACCCTAGGGGAATTTCCAGCAGCTGTAATTTGGGACGTGATGTGCGTTTTGCGTGCTGTACGGATGGCTTTATGATAAATGGACAGAGAGTCCCAGTAGCGGCTCTTATCATCCGCCTGGTTGGATGATCTCCACCTTTTTTCCAGTTTTCTTGTGGCTTGTTTTAGCGTTCTTAGATGTTCTGAGAACCACACTTCTTGTTTGTGTGCTGGCCGGGGTTTGAACAATTTCAGAGGGGCTATGTCATCTATGGCTGCCTTAGTTGCCCTTTCGAATTTCTTTAGAGCAGTTTCGATGTTCTCTGAGGAAGTGATAGAGGGTTCGACAAACCTCTCTTTAAATGAGATTTTATTCATTTTGTGCCACTGTCTTCGTTTACTGGGAAGAGAAATCGGGCCTGAGGGGGTAGGTTTAGAGTGGGGAGTATAGAATTCAATAATAAAGTGGTCTGTCTAAATAACTTGCGTTGGAGGCAGGCAGGAGACCAAAGGAAAATTGGATAGGACCAGATCCAGGGTGTGACCTGCCTGATGAGTGGGCCCGCAATTGCGTTGTATTAGTCCCAGTAGGGACAAGTCAGTCAGTAAAGATTGTGCCTCACTACAATCTTTTAGTTCACTGTGCACATTAAAATCCTTTCTCAAAAAAGTAGTTGGCAATTTTATTACACAGCTCCTGATTGGCTGTAAGGGTTTGCATGCGTGGAACAGATAGTTGTTTTACTATTTTAAAACTCTCTTTGGAGGAATTTCTGGCCTGAATAATTCTGTCAGCGAAATATTCTTGTTTTGCTTTGAAAAGCAGCTGTTTGTAAACTGCGAGACTTGTTTTGTGGTCTTGCCTATTCTTGTCATTGTAGCCCTTTCTCCACTTTCTTTCTAGATTTTTACAGACTAATTTCTGATCTCTGAGTTCGGGAGAGTACCATGGGGCAGAGGGGTTTTCTCTAGTTTGATGAAGATGTTTTAAAGGTGCTAGTTCCTTACCTGCCTCTGCTAGCCTGTTGGAATAGGTTTTGGTGGCCTCATCTATGTCTCTAGGCATCAACGGCATGGTTGATGTAAGCTGTTGGTGTAGTTCCATAGTATCTATCTTATTCCAGGCACTGGTCACTGAAAATTTTCTTAAAGGTTTAGGGATTATACGTTCGGGCAAGAAAAGACCGCCGAGTGATCTGACCATGACAGGGGGAGGAAATTGAGGGTTTCCAATAACGAGTTGTTTGAAAAAATACCGTCTAGTGTATGACCTGCTACATGAGTGGATTCTCTCACTAGTTGTTTTAAATTTGCGCATTCCATTACTTCCAACAACCGGAGGGTATCTGGATCTAGGGAGGCCTCCAGGTGAAAGTTAAAGTCCCCCAGAATGGTGTAGGAATCGAGGCTAATCCCTCTTTCCAGTATACATCCTATCTGTGCCAGAAACCGCCCTCTTGGGCCCAGGGGCCTGTAGATAAGGTACCTCTAAAAGAATAGTGGTGTGAAAAATTGAGACAGAACTCCAAAGCTTCACAATCCTCCATAATATTGGGACTAAAAAATGCAGAGAGGGATTCATGATATATAATAGCCAGCCCCCCCTTTTTATGGGGTCTATTCAAAGTGTAACAGAGGAAATTGGGAGGTGTGGCTTTGACTAGGTCTGGACCAGAAGAATCATCTGTCCATGATTCTGTGATAAATGCGACCAGGATTCCTTTCTCTTCAATTAAGGAGGCACACTCTGTACTATGTTTGACCAGGGATCTGGCATTAAGCAGGGTACATTTACGGGCCAAATGAGAGGTATTATGGAGTCCGTTTGTAATTAGCGGTGGTGGGGTCCCTATAGATTCCAGAAGAAGCTCAGGTAACATGGTATTGCACTTTGGACACTGTTCCTTGCCCTGAGGGAGTGCAAAATCCATGTACGATGTCGAGCACCTCTGGAATGAGGTAATAGGATTGAGGGCTTTAAGTGTAGTATTTGAATATTGAATTCTGTCTTTACCTGACAAGATCCGACCAGGGGGGATGGTGCTAGGCGCAGGTCTGGCGCGGACGGGTGCAGACAGGCTTGCCTTTGGCGCGCCTTCGGCGCTCCCGCTGCGCGCGTCCGCTGCGCGCTCGCACCTGCATCTGTTTTTGTACCGGCAGGGTCTCCCAATGCTAGACCGCTGACCGGAATACAATCAAGATGGCGGCGGTCCCGCGTTTAGACTGCGGGGGAAAAGCTAATGGAATGGAGGTAGGTGTATCTCCAATGTGCAAAGAGCAAATTAAAAAACACATAGGCATTAAAACAGAGGTTAAAAACACATAGATTGTATTTAAAAACCCGTTTCTCAAAGTGCCCCAAATGGTATTCTAAATAACCTCAGTGCAACAGTAGTTCTGCAGTAGTGCGAATTAGGTATTTTAAGTTAGAAAAGGTGGTTTCTCCCGCCTGAGCCTCAGGAGGACTTCTCTGATCGCGCTTGCACCTGCATCTGTTTTTGTACCGGCAGGGTCTCCCAACGCTAGACCGCTGACCGGAATACAATCAAGATGGCGGCGGTCCCGCGTTTAGACTGCGGGGGAAAAGCTAAAGGAATGGAGGTAGGTGTATCTCCAATGTGCAAAGAGCACAAAAAACACATAGGCATTAAAACAGAGGTTAAAAACACATAGATCGTATTTAAAAACCTGTTTCTCAAAGTGCCCCAAATGGTATTCTAAATAGCCTCAGTGCAACAGTAGTCCTGCAGTAGTGCGAATTAGGTATTTTAAGTTAGAAAAGGTGGTCTCTCCCGGCTGAACCTCAGGAGGACTTCTCTGATCGCGCTCGCACCTGCATCTGTTTTTGTACCGGCAAGGTCTCCCAACGCTAGACCGCTGACCGGAATACAATCAAGATGGCGGCGGTCCCGCATTTAGACTGCGGGGGAAAAGCTAATGGAATGGAGGTAGGTGTATCTCCAATGTGCAAAGAGCAAATTAAAAAACACATAGGCATTAAAACAGAGGTTAAAAACACATAGATCGTATTTAAAAACCTGTTTCTCAAAGTGCCCCAAATGGTATTCTAAATAGCCTCAGTGCAACAGTAGTCCTGCAGTAGTGTGAATTAGGTATTTTAAGTTAGAAAAGGTGGTCTCTCCTGGCTGAGCCTCATGAGGACTTCTTTATAACCCCTTAACTGCTACGAACATTCCGCGCCAATGCGGAACGTTCTATTGAGCGGGCGGGGCCGCGATGGACAAATGCTTACATGTTCTGTGTTTATGTTTGTCAACCCCCCTGAAATCTACACAGCAAAAATAAAGTGCTTCTGACTGCTCCTAAATTGAGCCTAATCACTTGTAGAAGACGTTCATTTTCTGTAAAAGCTCCTGTGATCTGGAACTCACTACCACCGGGGACTTCAAAGGGAATTTATATAACCTTCTACCACCTTCCATAGGAAGGGCACCAGGTATAAATATTGGACCTCAGAAACCACCTATTCAGTGCACTTCTGAATCTGTGGATACTCTGCCAGAAAGAAGGACTGATGTCCTGATTAAAGGTCTGCCACTCTGTTGAACTGCTGACCTGAATGGACTGCCGCCCTGCTGTGATGGCCTGCTCCCTGTTTCCCTCTTGACTAGTTGAGAAGGAGTGGATCTGCATCTCTTGAGCCAGAACCCCAGAGTTACTCCAAGGGCAAGTTTACTAACATCCTGATCTGAAGCCTCAGGGACATACCAAGCTTCCAACAACCCTGCACCCCCATCTAGACTCTGCCATCAGTAAGTCTACCCTGCTAAGTGGTGTGCTCCCAGTTTGTGATCTTTGGAAGTGGGCCTAATGTGCTCTGCCAGCCTCTGTGGATTCAGCAGAACCAATGCATCTACTTTGCTGCATGGCGCAAACCCAATCAGAACTGACGCAATGCCGCTGCACAAAGCATCTTCTGAGAAGGCTACCGCATCCCTCATCAATGGCAGCCTTGACAGTGATGTCGGACTCCACATTGAAGCAGAACTGATGCATTGGCCCGACTGCATAACACATCCTCGAAGTTGGACTTCGGATCGCCTCACATACCCTTGTCAACAGGATTCTCGACAACGATGCAGGACTTCGCATCGCAGCCGTGCCATACCTCAGGACAGGCACATCACTTCAACTGCAAGACTCATCTTTGACACAATCCTTTCTAGCGCTCCATAACAAGGATTGAAATTACTTTGTTCCACATGTCTAACTGGGTCCCTGTAGGCAGTCTGTGCTCCATTGTGGTCAGCCTGAACTTGTGAATTTGTCCCGGTCCGGTGCACACAGATATCCCCAGTTGGTGCTTTGTGCTTTTTGGTGCTATTTTCACTAAAATCTTGAAAAACATCATATCTCCTGTTCTACTGATTGGATTTTTGTTGCCTTGGTCTTGTTTTATTTATCAAAATGTACTCTATTTTGCTAACGTGTTGAAGGATCCTTTTGGGGTGTGTTTTCACTGTTTTACTGTTTGAAGTATTGCACAAATACTTTACACATTGCCTCTGAGTTAAGCCTGACTGCTCTGTGCCACATTACCTGAGGGTTGAGCAAGGGTTAATTTTAGGGTTGCTTGTGATTTCACCCTGAGAACAACTGTGGTTGCTGACTGAGAAGGGTTTCATCCCTCTCAACCTGTAGCCCAATTTCTTACAAAATGCTTTTACAAAACACTAGGCTGGTAACTTTTAATAAATGTCTTGACTACTTAGGAACATTTGTGATGCCATCCTAGTATGTCAACTTACTAAAAGTCACTGGTAAAATCAAGTGACTTAACTTTATTCTTAGCAAAATGTTTTTGGAGTGGTACTATACATGTGGCAATAATCTCAGTATCTTATATTAAAGTCCATGACCCAGTGCTCTTTACTGTGGTAGGAAGAAGCACGATGTTAGTCGAGCAAATCAATAGACAAAGATATTGGAATATATACTACCTGGTGTCCCTTTTGTGTCAGATCCATATATAGTCTCCCCACACCTGCAGTACCTCTTGTCTTACCTAGAGGACCCTCTCGCGTCTGATACCATAAACTTGAAATTATTTCCTGAAGCTACAGTATCTCAAGTGGTTAATAAGTAAGATACAATCTCTCTAATGACATTGATACAGCTGATAAGTGTAGCTTCAAAATGAAAAATGCAGTCAATCAAAGTGGAGGTATCCAATGGCTGAAGTAGTCTTAGCCAATGTCCCGAACTGTGTGTTGTGGTGGGAGAGAGTTTAATTCAAGTGCCATTCAAGCAGACTATAGAATAGACCGGGTGGACTAGAAACCTCCTGTATGCACTTATTTTTTTATTTAAAAATTAAGGAAAACATGAGGCTGGCAAAACAGCTGAAGCTGTCTTTAGGCCACACCTAAAAAGGGCTTATTGTGAGCAAAGTGTTGTGTCATACTGAATTTGTTTTAATTTCATTAAGCAGTTTTTGCTATAACGAAAATCAAAAATTCCCAGGGACATAAAATGAAAATCGCTTAACCCAAATACCTGTATCCGCAGTTGATTGGTCTGCATGAAATTTGAGCTAAAAAACCTAAGCTGGATGCATGAAACAACTATCAAATTTCATGTAGCGGTGTCAAAAGATGCCAAAGTGATTAAAGCTGTATAGAAGATTCAACCAATTCCAAAGAAAAGTGCAACAGAACCTTAACTACACTGTTGTTATTGCAAACTCTGCAACATAGCCTACGTGTTATCTAGGAGTTGTGCTTCTATGCTCTTGAATGTTGTTAAAACTCATCTGTTCATGTTTCTCTTCACTCTGCCATCTATCTCTAAAAACACAGACATGTGATACCACATTCTCAGACAGCAAATACACTGAACTTTAGCTGAACTCAAAATCTTTTCTTCACAATCCATGAAAAACACGTTTTACATTTGACATTAATCATGATGGTCCTGTAGGCTTTCAATTTCATACACATTCCTAAGGGAACCACATCATCATGTAGGGCAAGACCTACAAGCAATGGATGAAGAACAATATTATTCATCCATGATGTTGTCCAAACCAACTACCTTAAAAAACATACACAGAGCAGTGGCTTCCTCATCAGAATCAAGAAGTTCAAGCTGCTCCTCCAAGTAAACACTCAATAATCAATGCCATCTTTAAAGACAATCGAATAGCTTAACTGATGACAAAACACTTCTATTAAATCATCATTAAAACATTCAAGTAGTGCCTCAAGAATGTTTGTGTTCCTATTGCTGAAGATAATTTCAAGGCATAAGACTTGAGAGGAACGCAGAAACACTACCAATGCCAAAGTAACCTTTGAGGCAATAGTTGCATACTAAACTTTTTGAACCAGATCCCCTCATCCCAACAGTCTTTATTTTTCACCTCTTAATGCACTGGATCAACAATTGTTGAAGGCCTTTGGCCACTGAATTGACCTGGAATCTTTAAGGATTTTTGACTGGGCTGCCTTCTCACTCAGTGGAATTGGGGATGTAGACCCACCATCATCTACCCAACCCCTACAACAAAATTTTATTTAACAGCTGCAATTATGCTCAAACACATGATCCCCCCGGAACCCAAAGAGCTGGTAATTCAAAAAGAAACCAATAATTTGAAAAATGAAATAAAACTAAGCAGCAATGTACATTAATATAGCAATGATAGCAAATAAAAAGATGGCCACTATTGATATGGCATTTCTATGTCACATGTGGGCTGATTTAAATTTTGATAAATGAGTACACCGTCACAAATGTGACGGATTTTCAGAATACCTTATTGCAAATGCATTAAGATATAGATGTGGTCTAACGGGCTAGTGCGGTCCATCTCAAATCTGGGGAACAGGGTTCGAGTCTTGACAATGACGCTCAACATCCAGTGATTCTGGGCACATCACTTAATCTCCTCAAGCCTAACAAAAATTATTCTGACCTTGTGTAACATACTGGTCTTCTTGTAAAGTGCACTGATACTTTTGGGTCAAGTTTGCGCTATATAAAACTCAGAAAAAAAACACGCTCGTAATACAATGGACGGGATATCGGTAACATACCTCACTGATAAAAATATAACTCAGGGCCCTATGCATTTCTCACTAATGAAAACCAATGACAAGAAAGTTACAGTCCTTTTATAGTGCTTCTGAGTCCTCCAACAAGACATTTGGAGATATATAAGAGCAAGTTGTCTGAAAAAAAGTTTCTTGATGGAAGACAATGTTGAAATGTTTTAACATGCACACTGTCTTTACAATTATCCAAATGTGGATTTTATTTGACAACACATCATTATGAGCTTGGATTTGAAACAAAATCACTGTACTTACAGTAGCAGAGAGCTGAGGTCCATTCAGCTGGGCATAGAGGATAGCTTCATTGACCACGCTCCGAATTCCCAAGAGCGCTTGCTCAAGGCCATGGGATCCTGCAATTTCATTGGATAGATATTCCAGTGTAGATATGTAGTCCCTCCAATGAGAGTCAAGCTCCGCCACGCTGGCCATGCATCCCCTCATTACATTGAGGCAGTACCCAACACATGGCCTGATTAACGTTAAACCCTGGCAATGTGGGCAATACTGCATCTTCACCAAAGCTCTGCTGCATTCCTTTGTGATAGTCAAATGCTCTGTCAGGTTTATTACCTCTATACCCATATTTAGAGCTTGGCTCAACACCCTACTTGCCCAGAGAGATTTTGATAGTTCTGCAATCATTTCTTTGTAGAACTGTCCAAAAGGATTGATATCCTGCCTTGTTAGTCGCAAACACTCAGTATATTCCTCCGACAAATCAATAATCCCAGGATTTATAAGGCGACTGTAGACCAATGGGAACAGGCTGTCGAAGAACCGCAAGGCTGCACTTCCCACCGTAGTTTCAGCACCCAAGATGTATAGCGATACATCTGTGAAGAGCTCTTTAACCGGTTCCACAGCTTCTCTTGCCATACCTCTATACGCCGACTCAAATAATGAATTTGTGTGATTTACAGCAAGCCGAACCAGTGATTCAAAAGCCTCTGAAAAACAGAAGAGAACAGTTAAAATAGAATACAACTATAAGAGTGTTCCATTGGAGTGGGTGGACATTAAATGGCACACTAGAAATGGTCTAAAAACAATATTATTCACTCAAAGAAAATGTACAAAAAATATACACACCCAACTTGGTTATCAATGTAGCTTGCTGCTTGATGTTAAACCATAATGAAATGTCCACTTATTGTGCACCCTGAGTGAGGGATAAGTTATCATCGAATGTGTGACCTTGTTAAAGCTATTTCCTGGTACTGAACAGCATGTACACTAGCCTCTGCAGTGGAATATAAAGCTTAAGACAATCCAACTTTTTTGTTGCACTATCACAACATTATGCAATGAAGGAAGCTATATAAAAAAATAGTGAAAACAAAGGGATGCAATTCGCTACTGAAAATAAGAAAATGAGAGGTTTTAAAGCCTGTCATATTTTACAACAGGCCACACGTGGATTGGCTAAACACCATCTTTTTAATATATTATGTTATGTACCTAAAATGGGCATCTTATAATCCGAGACGTCGAAGTACACAACAATAAAAAGGAGTCTGAGGAGAGGGCATCCCTATCCAGTTCAGAATATTTCAGAATAAATTGATTTTACTTTCTGCAACGTCATTGGTCATGACCCTTTCTATTCATGCCGCAATTCAGCAGGCCAACGGCAGCATGAAAATCAAACTGTGGTAGGCTACCTCAGAGCAGGTTGGTATGGCAGGGGCTGCAGGGCATTGCAGGTGGACGCCACTGTGTCTTTACAGTCACCCTGCAGCGGTGGAAGAGAAGCGGGGGTGACGTATACTGAGGCTACACGTCTCCCACCAGGAACAGTTTGGCGGCTGCCAACACACCCGCAGGATCAGACCCGCTCGTCGTCCAATGTTGGATCGTGAGCCTGAGGCCCATATGCTGTGGAAATGACAGACAACAACACAGTGATTATCGTTACTAGCAATGACCTCGAGCATGTGCACTCGTGCTCTTTTATTGGCTGGGTCACCTGACCGGTGACGCCTGTGTTGGATGGGTGTGGGGTGGCTGTATGGGCCAGCCCTCGAGGGAGTGGCTGACAAAACACTAGACTGTGTACAGCAGGACACCACAGTCACTATTGCAACATAGCTAGAGAAATTGAAATTGACTAATTAGCCAGTTTGGGGTCTATATGAGCCACTCTAGAATGTCACTTTTTTATCACTGGTCTCTGAGGAGATCACCTGTTATTTAAGCAACAAAGTTCACTTTAGAATGTATAAAAAATGTACAAATGATGGAACATTCCGTCGTTTAAGAACAACACTGTGCCGCAGAACTGAAAGTCTCTGCTAAACGTCCAATTTACGGTACAACTTGGAGAAGAGTTCAGCGTTCATATGAGGAAAGCTGCATAGCTCTATTACCTAATTATAGTCAGTAAAATCTACATGTTCAAGTTTTAAGCAAAGCCAAAGGCTAAAGTCCTACTTGAGACAAAGACTACTTAATTCGGAAAACAGTTTCTTGAAAAATAAAATCATAATATAGATTGATTTCATGCATTCACTTTTCCTTAAGGATTTCCAGTTTACTTCAAACTTGATCTTTATTTTGTGCTTGCTGCATGCTAGATAACTATGCATATTGTAACTCACATAGATGCCTAGTCTTCACTTTTGGACAAGGAACTGAATTTAACATGCTGTAATATCGTAATATCCAAATGAAGAAACAATCTTCCTTCTAGCAGAGGCCGCCACCAAAGGGGGCCTCACGGGCCGGTGCTATGATAGCCACCAGGGACCTGGAAAAAGCCAGTTTCGGCTGCTTCAGTGCGTCCAACAACAAAAGAGGATTCTCTTCCTCCCCTTACAAGAGTGCGCGCCAAAGGTGGTGTGAAAATACCTGGCCAATAGGTAGCCAAGTGATGTTTTGAACCCCCCAATGGGGAGTTATAATCGCACAATCGCCCCAGCACAGGCTACTTTTGGAAGCTGGGGGAGGGGCACTGATCAAGCAAATGAGTTTGTTTGGTGAAGGTGTGCTAGCTACATCACTCCTCCCATAATTGGTATATGACTGTCTCTTTTCTTTCATTTATGACATCTGCGTGTGGAGACGACACGCTGGGTGGGTGAATAGGATCCAACTGTGCTCGCACACAACTGCGAGAAATGGAACCAGCTTTCTGCGACCCTGAGGGGATTAGAGGCAGCATCTGCATGGCACCCCGAGGTCTTGGTGATCCAACTGGGAGGCAGAGACCTCGCACAGCTTGGGAGGCGGGACCTCCTCCACCCCATCCAAACAGGCTTGGCGAAGGCAGCCAAGCTGAGCGGCAGCACCACCATCATATGTTCAAAAATAATTACCAGGCTGACATGGTGAGGCGCCTTGTCAAATAGCGCGGTGGATAGCCCCAGGAGGAAACTAAGCAGCCAGCAGATTTTACAAAACCAATGGCCTGGAGAGCATACGTCACAGCCTGATCAACCCAGGACGCCTGGAGCTTTATGCCCAGGTGGGGGTGCATCTATCGGAAGAAGGGTTGGAAATTTTCTGGGCCAACCTATGGGCATTTCACACAGACAGTTATTGACACTTTTTCCCTCATATGCTCCATGCCACAACATTTTAATTGGACCCAGCCATTATGTAAATCAGTCTTGAGCCTGCTCCACTGAAAACAGTCCATCCCGAACTGCCAGGCAATGTCATTTCTGAACTGGAGCACAAGTAATCCAGGACTGTTTTTGGCATTAATAGGGCTCATCAACCAGGTATAGCTTAGGTCCAGTGGCATATTGTGCATTGGAGTCATGTCTGGGCATAACCATCCCACTTAGGGAGATGGATTGAATGCTTCAATTAATCTCAGCCACTGGTAATCACTTGGGCCACATCCAAGCCATCATTATTTTACACACCATACCTCCTCAGTTTGGACCCAGACATATGCAAATCAGTCTTTACACTGCTCCAACGAGATCACTCCATCCCACACTGCCAGGCCAGATCCACGCTGAACTAGAACAGAAGCAACTCAGGATTGGTTACACCTTTTTTAGGGCTCATCAGACAGGCATAACTTGGTTCCAGTGGCTGTGTGCAAGGGACCCATGTATGGGCATACCCAGCACACTCAGAGCAACACACTGTAGTGTACAAAAAAGTGAAGGATTGAACGCTAGAATTAACCTCAGCCGTTGGTAATCACCTGAGGCTGCATCTCAATCTTCTCAATCTACCAGGAAACAGTGCTTGTTGCACTCCTATTGGGGCCTGAGAGATTTTACCTCACCTAAAATGTCTACTGACTTCAAATGTAATGATGCAGTGGTATGTAAGGAGATTAGATACAGTGAAGAGATTATTTGAGTGGCACTGCAGTCCTTCCATTAGCTTCTCATCTCCCCGTGGTTGCAGCAATTGAGTCTCACTGGCACTGATCGTGGCACTCACTCACTAGAGCACTAACTTCCTGGAGCCTCAGAAAGAGTGAGCTCACAAAACAGAGTCTACCCGCCTGGGATGCAATAGTGACTGTTGCTCACTAAAAGTGAGAGCAGATCAGAAGCCATGGCACTTTACCATGCCCTCCACCACACCCTGCTGTTGCATCTGATATTCTCCCACCACCCCTGGAGAGAATGAAGTGGCACTTCTGCTATGCTAACAAAAGAGATTCACTCCTGGAGGCCCAGCCTGTCCTGCCACGACAAAGAAGCTCGACCTGCCAAGGACATCAGTCAGGGTCCCCTGCCAGTGTCTCCTATCCACGTTCCGGGTTTTATAGAGAGGGAGCATGAAGGAATACCAAGGGGAGCAAGAGTGATTGGTCTAGGAGAGGTCAGTGATCAAGCACACACAGCCACCAGATAGGCAGGCTCACCCCAAATACAGGATTGCACAACATCCCAGTCCAGGGTCTGAAGAACAGAGGACCACTCTCATCCCACAGAGCTCCTGGTGCCAATCCCATACAGGCCCATTCCTTACCTCCAGGCATTTATTAATCCCCCGGTCCCCCAGGGCAGCCACCACCAGGGGGCAAGGTTCAGCCTGGTATTGGAACTGCAGTACATGTGCTGCCTCAGTGAGTGAGTGAGTAAGGTAATATATTTCTCTCGGTTCAATGCAGAACTTTCATTGTCCTTGACTAAGGTCCTTAGTACGACTTTGGCGGTCCTACAGTGGACAGTGCAACATGCCGTCCACTGTAGTACCACCTAAGTCATGGTGCTGTGGCAAGATTGGAACTTGAATCCTGTTCTGGCACAGACTGCCGCTGTCAGAACACCGACTGCACCTTCTTGCACAGTGTGGCATACATGCCACACCATGCAGGAAATGGGGGTCCAAATCTAGCGGGGGCACTATCCTGTGCCCCCTCTGCATGCACCCCCAGGCCCAGGAGTGGCATAGAACCCTATTTGGACCCCCTTAGTTACCTCACTGCCACCCTTTTCATGGAAAGGGTGGTGGTTTGGGTTAATTATAATCTTGGCGGTGCCGGTGCCACAGTGGCAACGCAACCATATTACTATGCCTGACCGCCGTGCCGCAGGATTCTGGATTCCGGCAGAAACAGCAGCCCTGTGATGGTCTGACCGCCACACTCCTAACTAATGCGGCACACGGTGCCGCAGTGTGCCAGTGATCAGACCACGAGAACGGCGGTCCTATGTACTGTTGTACTCGTAATAAGGCCCTAAGTCTAGATCCTATTCTCTCAAGAAGCAATAGATAATATGTGTATATATATACATATCTCTATATATATCTCTATATCTATCTCTCTTTCTCTCTCTCTCTCTATATATATATATATATATATATATATATATATATATAAAACATTCTGCTTTGCAATCAACATAAAATTCAAAACTAAGATGAGCTTTTAATGTTAAAGGCACTCAAATCTACAATGTAAGAAAAACGTTTATTTGTAGTTTTTTATACGCAGTATGTCTTCACTTTTTATTGTATGTGTAGTTTCAACAATCACGTGATCACCTACACCAATGTATTTAAATGTAGTTGTTTGAGTAGTCAAGGTATGTGAGCAAGGCTACCCGTTAGTCGAAACGCGTAATCCTATCTGACAAGATCTCGCACCTGGTTAAATAAAAGTCACTGCAGCCAGCAGTGAGGAAGTTATTCTGGAGTCTGTGTTTTTCTCCTTGGGGTGGATCAAAGCACCGGAGCGGTAATTGGATATATATATATATATATTCACCGAAAAAACCATAGGTTTCACACCAGTTATAGTTAGCTGGTCATTTTACTCTTACAAAACCTTTGAAATTCCCCCGTTATAGTTAGTTCAGCTAACTAAAACTCGCGCGCCCGCAATGCACTGCTGATGACGTCACATATTACATCACTCATGACATGGTCAGTGACATCACTCATGACATCACTGATGACATCTCAAATGACATCACTGATGACATCACTGATGACATCATCCAGTGAATGTGTGTCTGTCTGAAAAATAAATATTTTTTATATATGTATATCTAAAGGTCGATGGAAGAATAAATGGGTAAATAGGTGTCTAAATGGATGATTTTTTTGTAAAAATGATTGCATAACTGACTTATTAAGTGTATCTTAGGGAATGCATGTATTAGCGAGTAATGTTTAAATATGTAAATATCTGTATCAGTGTCTCACTTTGTCTATAAGTCGCTGCATGTGTTGGTGAGTAGCTACATGAGTGTCTATATGGGTTATAGTTGGTTTTTTGAGTATCAGTATGAGTGTCTGTATGGTTCGGTGGGGGATATTACTTAGCGCATAGATGCATGAATGAGTGAGTCACTGTTTGTATGTGTTTTGAAGACAGCATGTGTGCAGGACTGTATGGGTGGATGAGTGTGTGTATGGGTGTGTTAGTGAGTGAATCACTGTCTCAATAGTATCTTTATGAGTAACTATATATGTGTTAAACTACTATATGTGAGTATTGGGGTATATAAGTGAGTATATATGTGAGTTAGAGATTTGAAGAGTTCCTGTATAGCTAAGTATGTGTTTCTATAAGTGATCGTTTAAGAGAGTCAGTATGTGTATGTTTGTGTGTATGTGTGAGTATATGTGTAAGTAACTCTATGGATGAGTATCGGTGTGTAACAGGATGTATAGGTGTATGAGTACATATGATGATTGAGTACATGTATGAGTGACTATATAGAACTGTTGGTGAATGAGTGGTTGTGGAAGAAGATGTTGGAATAGGTTGTTGTAACTGGTATTGGTATCTCCATTTTCTTGAAAATTTTTGTTTCTATTTTTGAATGTGTGTATCAAAGGTTATATTAGAGTGAGAGGAGGTCTGCCACTCTTTCACAAGGATGATGTCATCAGTGATGTCATTTGAGATGTCATCAGTGATGTCATGAGTGATGTCACTGACCATGTCATGAGTGATGTAATATGTGACGTCATCAGCAGTGAATTGTGGGCGTGCGAGTTATAGTTAGATGAACTAACTATAACGGGGGAATTTCAAAGATTTTGTATGAGTAAAATGACCAGCTAACTATAACTGGTGTGAAACCTATGGTTTTTTCAGTGAATTTCAAAGGTTTTTAAAATGCTAATTCCTAAATATAAAGTGTGTGAAACCTATGTTTTTTTCACTGAATTTGCAAGGTTTTTTAAATGCTAATTCCTAACTATAACTTGGATGAAACCTATGTTTTTTTCAGTGAATTTCAAAGGTATTTTAAATGGTAATTCCTAACTATAACGTGGCTTAAACCTATGGTTTTTTCAGTGAATTTCAATGGTTTTGTAAATGATAATTTTTAAATGTAATAATTGGTATATTTTTTATACTGATTTACAACATTATTATAAATTATTTATTTTTAGATATATTATTTTTAAATTACATTACATATTTTTAATATAAATTGAAAAAAAAATGTTTTCACACCTCTCTGCAACGCAGCCCCCTGGCGTGTTTGCAGAGGGGGAACTAATTCCCCTTGCATACTAGGGGTCCCTGGGGGCCAACTAGCCCACCTGGAACCTCCAGTATGCGCCAGGGGGCTGCAATGCAGAAAGGTGTAATGAGGCCACACCCTTTTTTACACCTCGGGCGCGTTTGCAGAGGGAGAACTAATTCCCCTTGCATACTAGGGGTCCCTGGAGGCCAACTAGCCCACCTGGAACCTCCAGTATGAGCCAGGGGGCTGCATTACAGAGAGGTGTAATGAAGCCACACCCTTTTTTACACCTCTCTGCAACGCAGCCCCCGGGAGCATTTGCAGAGGGGGAACTAATTTCCCTTGCAGGCTAGGGGTCCCTGGGGGCCAACTAGCCCACCTGGAACCTCCAGTATGCGCCAGGGGGCTGCATCACAGAGAGGTGAAATGAGGCCACACCCTTTTTTACACCTCTCTGCAACGCAGCCCCCGGGCGCGTTGGCAGAGAGGGAACTAATTCCCCTTCCATACTAGGGTTCCCTGGGGGCCAACTAGCCCACCTGGAACCTCCAGTATGCGCCAGGGGGCTGCATTGCAGAGAGGTGTAATGAGGCCACACCCTTTTTTACACCTCTCTGCAACGCAGGCCCCGGGCGCGTTTGCAGAGGGGGAACTAATTCCCCTTGCATACTAGGGGCCCCCGGGGTCAACTAGCCCACCTGGAACCTCCAGTATGCACCAGGGGGCTGCATTGCAGAGAGGTGTAATGAGGCTATGCCCCTTTTTACACCTCTCTGCAACGCAGCCCCCTGGCGCGTTTGCAGAGGGGGAACTAATTCCCATTGCATACTGGGGGTCCCTGGGGGCCAACTAGCCCACCAGGAGCCTCCAGTATGCGCCAGGGGGCTGCATTGCAGAGAGGTGTAATGAGGTCACACCCTTTTTTACACCTCTCTGCAACGCAGCCCCCGGGCGCGTTTGCAGAGGGGGATCTAATTCCCCTTGAATACTAGGGGTCCCTGGGGGCCAACTAGCCCACCTAGAACCTCCAGTATGCGCCAGGGGGCTACATTGCAGAGAGCTGTAATGAGACCACACCCTTTTTTACACCTCTCTGCAACGCAGCCCCCAGGCGCGTTTGCAGAGGGGGAACTAATTCCCCTTGCATACTAGGGGTCCCTAGGGGCCAACTAGCCCACCTGGAACCTCCAGTATGCGCCAGGGGGCTGCATTGCAGAGAGGTGTAATGAGGCCACACCCTTTTTTACACCTCTCTGAAACGCAGGCCCTGGGCACGTTTGCAGAGGGGGAACTAATTCCCCTTCCATACTAGGGGTCCCTGGGGGCCAACTACCCCACCTGGAACCTCCAGTATGCGCCATGGGGCTGCATTGCAGAGAGGTGTAATGAGGCTATGCCCCTTTTTACACCTTTCTGCAATGCAGCCCCCTGGCGCGTTTGCAGAGGGGGAACTAATTCCCCTTGCATACTGGGGGTCCCTGGGGGCCAACTAGCCCACCAGGAGCCTCCAGTATGCGCCAGGGGGGTGCGCTGCTTTGCCCCGGGGGGCGGCGGTCCCCGGGGCAGTGTGGGGTGGATTTGGCCCCCCCACACTTCTTTATCACTATGCCCCTGCGATTTGGTCCCCCCGGGGGGTAATTTGAAAAAAAACATACCGGGTTTAAAAAAAAAAAGAATTTGGGCCTTGTGGGTCCTTGAGGGACCACCTGGGCAGGCCTAGGTGTTCAGGGTGTTTCTACCCTGCCCCCTTTTTGTGTTCTACACGTTTGTTTTTCTGCTTTCTTGTGCCTCGGTCTACTGAGCACAAGATGGCTGCCAACACTTCCTGGTTTGGAGTGTTGACAGCCAATGAGCATGCAGCTTTCTCGGAAAGGTACGCGCACCGTATGCGTATGGTGCGCGTACGTACGAGCCCGTGCGCGCACCCCGCGATTTTTCGAAACAAATATTAATTTTTTGGGGGCCTTGGGGGTCCTTGTGGGACCCCCTGAGCAGGCCTAGGGGGTCAGGGTGCTTCTACTCTGCCCCCTTTTTGAGGTCTACACATTTGTTTTTCTGCTTTCTTGTGCCTCGGTAGACTGGCTGCCAACAATTTCTGTTTTGGAGTGTTGACAGACATTGGCAGCCAATCAGCATACAGCTCGCACATGCGAAGGTCCGCACACGTACACGTACGTACGCGAAGGGTTCGCGTACCGTGCCCGCACGGTACGCTGACCCGTGCGCATACGGTGCACGCTTATAGATGTATATATTTTTTTCTTTTGATTTTCTCAGGAACTACTGGAGGGATTTACACTATTTAAGCAAAAGCGTGATCTGCGGATCAGACTCTACCATTTTGCCAAATTTCTTGTAATTCCGTTCAGCCATTCAGGCTGTAGCCGTGTCTAATCTTCCTATGGAAAATAACATGGGGAAAACACGTTTTGGGACCCCCCTTTTTTCTCAGCCCCCACTTGACGAATCCCCCCAAAACTTTCAGGGAAGGAGCGGAGCGGGCCATCTTCTTTGAGAAATTCGCGAAGATTCATCAACCGGCGCCAAAGTTATCCCCAATAGAATGTTGCGGATTTCCTATGGAAACTAGGTCCTAACTATAACTACCTACTGGCAACCGCCAGTAGGTAATATATATATATATATATATATATATATATAGATATATATATATATATATATATATATATCCAAAGTCTTTACACAAAGTTGTATCATGCGCTCTCAGGAAATGAGTAAAGTACCACGAGTAAAGTTTTCACAGGTTTTAATCCACACAACGCGTTGTGTGGATTAAAACCTGTGAAAACTTTACTCGGGCACCTGCTTTGCTCCCAGCTACGCAAATTTATTCGTGGACTGGTGGGAGGAGCGGGTGCCCATGGCACTCGAGACTAACGGACAGGAGACAGGCAGGGTAGTGAGGTGGTACTGGTATATTGATGACCTCTTCATCGTGTGGCAAGGGACGATGGAGACGGCTCATCAGTATACCGAGGTCCTGAATAATAACACCTGCAACTTGCACTTCTCGGGGACAGTTAGTCCGGTGGCAGCGGACTATCTGGACCTAAGAGTGTTTGTTGAGCAGGGCAAGTTACACACCTCACTATATCGTAAACCCACAGCAGGGAATTCCATCTTAAGGGCAGACAGTAACCATCCCGCAAAACTCATACAGAGTATCCCCTAGGGGAACTACTCAGACTGAAGAGAAACAGTAGTAGGGATGAGGATTTTGAAGTGGCTGCAAAAAACTGCATTGAGAGATTCACCGTGAGAGGGTATAATACTCACTCCCTAACCAAAACAATGACAAAAGTAAGAAAGATACCGAGGGCTAGTCTACTACAAACTAAAACTAAGAACATGGAATCAAACTCAGGTGGCAAATTCCGGATGATAACATCTTATTCCACTGAATCGTGGAATCTTAGAAGAATATTAGCCAAAAACTGGCATGTTCTTCTAACTGATCCCGTGATCAAGGAAGACATCCCCCCAAAACCCCAAATAACTTTCCGCAAAGCAAGATCACTCAGAGACACCCTGGTAAGAAGTCACTTCGAGAAAAAGAAACCTAAAAAAACACATTGGCTGAAATGAAAGGTTTCTTTCCTTGCGGCAAATGTAAAGCCTGCGCAGGGAGCAAAAGGACTCTGTCATATTGGGTGGCTGGGGCAGAGATGACAAAGCCCATAAAGAAATTTCTTACATGCAGCACACCTTTTGCTGTATATTGTCTTGTCTGCCCATGCGGTCTAAGATACGTGGGCAGTACAATTCATCCATTAAAAATCAGGATATTGGAACATCAAAGAGCGATTGAAAGAGTAGACCCCTCCTACCCAGTCGCAAGACACTTTGATGAAGTACACAACAG
The DNA here is from genome assembly GCF_964263255.1 of Lissotriton vulgaris. NCBI lineage: Eukaryota > Metazoa > Chordata > Amphibia > Caudata > Salamandridae > Lissotriton > Lissotriton vulgaris. Next base: position 724,022,087 of record NC_141699.1, read on the forward strand.
AGACAGGAGCAAATTACAGTACTTTGGACTTGATAACATTCCAGCAAATGCAAGAGGGGGCGACAGGCTGAAACAACTCAGACGCCTGGAGTCCAGATACATAATTGATTTGATGACTAAGGCACCATTAGGGCTCAACAGCGGAGAAGAACTGGCTGTACATTTGGGAAAATAAACAGATGAGAAAGTCATTTATAAATTTATGAGAGATGGTATACTCCGTGATAACTGATAATCTTTGCCATGCATAGCTATAGATATGGACATTTCATATGGAGAGCAACAGTTGCTTGAGTTAAGAAAACTGCGCATGTACTGTTTTATATCTTGTGTCCTTTTGTGTTATGTTTTTGTTTTTCGGTCACTTTGGTTTTGCCCAGTCTGGCCCGGTTGAAAACATGTGATGAGACAAGACTGCAATATGAAATGCATTTAACTATTGAAACTGGACTTCGACCGTAATAGTCTATAAATGTATGATTAATTCGTTTTTTGGTTTTTTGGCTTTTGAAAAGAACAATGAGGTTATGATGATACCACATAGGCAGCGCTGAGGTTTTCTGGTCAACAAAGGAATTAGGGACATAGGCCGCTGTATGGCTATACAGCTAAAAGATCCATCCCGGAAAGGCTGCCAACATAACATATTCAAACCCCTGTGCACGGGTAAATCAGGGGTTACTTGCCGATCCATGGCAGAATTTTAAGAACTATGTGTATATATATATATATTGCGATCATCAAAATATTTTGTAACATGTTAAATATTTGGAGATATGCCAAGAACCGGGATGACAGGCCGATACACAGCAATATTCCTAACTGGTAAAGCATTGCAAAGCCCATTAAGAATGATAAACACGTATATACCCTTGCGTAAATCAATAGGTTTAAATTTGCACATTCCAAAATGATGCGACTATTTGCATGAATGCTGGAAGTCCCTCCTTTGTGTTATGTACTGACCAAAACCATGTGACATCCTTTAAATACACTGCTGTTACGCGTGCGATAATCGATGTTGACTCTGTAAAATAAAACAGGAGAAGCAATATCAACGTGCCTACGAGTGCTGTTTTCTGAAAGAAATCTTGAGGATTATGAGCCACATATATATATATATATATATATATATATATATATATATATATATATATATATATATCCAAAGTCTTTACACAAAGATGTATCATGCACTCTCAGGAAATGAGTAAAGTACCACGAGTAAAGTTTTCACAGGTTTTAATCCACACAACGCGTTGTGTGGATTAAAACCTGTGAAAACTTTACTCGTGGTACTTTACTCATTTCCTGAGAGCGCATGATACAACTTTGTGTAAAGACTTTGGATTGTGATTTACCGGCACGCTCCGCCGGAGTCTGCGCCAACCCTCTTGGGTCCCAGTATCTCGGAAGAAGCTCTTTTTGTGATATATATATATATATATATATATATATATATATATATATATATATACATACATATATATGCACAGCACCTTCTACTGGTATGTATGTTGTTTGTGCAAGGCTTCTCAAAACTATGGGGGTTATTTAGAGCTTGGCAAGGCAGGGTACTCTGGCATAGACGTGCCATAATACCCTGTACACCAAACTTTAGACTACGTCAACACAGACATCAGGATGTTAGCCTAAGTACCTCAAACTGTCTAACCTGTTTAGGGAGGATGTTCTGATGTACTTTCTGTCCTGTTTGGGACAGCCATGAAAAGCCTATCAGTCCTAAACAGAAAATAATTAACATTGACGAAGCCAATCGGTCCGGCTTTCGAAAGTAATGGGTATTTTTTTCTTTTGGCAAACGTGTGCGGCTACTTAACTTAAACTTAGCCATCATATCCTTTCAGTCAAGTTTATCAAATTATAAACTAATGTGGCTGTATATTAACCCGTTTGCTGCTCTGAACGTCCCGCGCCAGTGCGCAACGTTCTACTGAGTGGGCGAGGCCACGTCGGCCAACGGACGTGCGCAGCACTACCGAGGTAGTGCACGCGACGGCCGTTGGCCGACAGCAGCAGCCAACGGGTTAATAGTGATGTGTTTTTTTGCAAAGATAACAAGTCTTAGAGTTGTACCATGCTCTTAATTCCAACTGTTATTTGTGAAGGAAACAAGAACAAATCACCACCCAAAAAAGCACGCAAATTGCAGGCAAGTGCAATGTTACAGTGCACTCAATATGAAAAATAAAAAAAAGAAATTACATAAAAGGATTCAAATTTTTTTTTTTAATATACAATCGTTCCACACTGTTACAAATAATTGTTTTTTAAAATGATGTTTAAAAAATTTCAAAGTTAAAATGTTTTCAGAAACATACAAAAATAGCAAACAAATCATCACAATGTCTGGATGTGAAGCCCTGCATCAATTCCCCTCGGCACACAACTAGAGGTTGAGTGCAGATAGGTTCAGGAGGGATGATAGTTGAGAGTTCAGTGCAAGTTCTGGCCAGAGGTGAGACCTTGTGACCAACCCCCATTGTGACATGCGTAGTGAGATTGCTCACCTGAAGAAGGTGTTACACATGTTACATTTAGATTACGATTAAAGCACACCCGAAATTCACAGAAAAAGGCAACAATCAAACTGATGCTTTAGTTAAGTATTGTAAGAAGATCTTAACTTATGACTAAAAACCTGTGAAATTTACTGAAGAAAGAAAGGTTAAAGTAACAATATAGTAAAGTGACGGAATGATATACAAATTAACATTCGTAACCCCAATACAGCTGAAATTTGCCTGTTACAGTTTAGTTAACTAACTATACCACGCACTGCTTTTGACCTCACATATTAAATCGGTCATGACATGTTAAATTACATCATTGATGACATCACTGTGTCAATGAATGTATGTGGCAAGATGCAGCGTATGTTTTTCTGTGCTGCCTTCTGGCACATTCAACAGCTGTGGTGGTGGGGCCCAAGAGAGGCCAGGACAACAGAGCTGGGAGCACAGGCCTATGTGGCCCCCCTGTAGAGATGTCTGTGAAGGTGAGCGGGGATAATTCCAATAAACCATCCGAGCGCGGTGTTACCTCCAAAATTGGTAACGCTGCGCTCTGACATTTTTTAAATGCAGGAATGCGCTGTATTTACAAAAATACGGTGCACCCTTGCATTTCTCCTAGTGCTGATGCTAAAAAAGCTGCCTAGCGCCAGTGCAGGAAGCCTTGTGATGCAGCACACATAGAAAGAGCAAAGTACAAGGAGCAAAGTACGAGGAGAAATTAATAATTATTGTCTGGTGTCAGTTCTAAAACATGAACAGGGAAAGGGGATGTGATATGAACTTGAGAGGGCTCATCTACAATGCATCCCATTTTCTGATTGACAAGTTCGTTTGTATTTACAGAAATAGTGCCACTGGAGGACTGTAAAAGCCTACACGTTAATAGAATATGTAATTAGTTTAGCTAATCCTGCTTTGGAAGTGCTTGTAAAGCTTATGGGTGCTTAGCCAGTATATATGAAAAATTGCATTTTGGCTTTCCTCTTTTCCAAAATGTTCTTATGTGGAGAATCCTAAATGCCTACTGGAAAGCGCTGGGCTCATTCGCTCACCCGGGGTTAAATAGTGCTAGATTATTACCAGGGCCGTTTTTGGGTCCCAATCATTGTGCCTTCTTTTAAGACATTCGTGCACATCACCTTTCTTTTGCCTTGACCTGCATTGACATATGTTCTTTTCCATGTGTTTGTTAAATTGGATTCCTGCTACGATCTCTGTCTGGAATGGCAACAGTGTTTGGAGCACGTTCTGCATTTTGGGCTGGAATTTCTTGAAAACTTAAGTTGCATTCTGACTGAAAGCTTTTCTCATTCCAGCTATCGGTTTCCTCAGAAAGCAAGCCTTTTTTGCATCTGATATCCTTATTTTGCCTTTTTTTGGCTCCGTACTCAGGGCCGTATTTATGACCCAGTTTGTGTTGCTCTTGCACCATGCAACGTGGTGCAAAAGTGATGCAAACCTTAAGTCAGATTCATGGAGCCACGCAAGGCCACCTTGCGTGAGCGTGAGTGGCTTCATAAATCTCGAGTAATGCAACGCAGAGCAATTCACTGTGCTGGATTACTCTGCGGAAGGGAGGCGTTTCCATGGGCATTGCCGGGATGTTCTCATGCAACATCAATTGATGTTGACACGTTTCCAGATTTACCAGAATTGGTAGACTTGGGAATGCACCAAAAACCTACACCTGCCCAGATGAGGCGTAACAAGGAGAAACAAGGAGAAGTGTGGCTCAATGATTAGAGCGGTAGACCCTGATGCAGAGGTCTAGCCCGGGACCAGGGTTCAGTTCCCCGCCTCGGCGGGTCTTGGGCTCAAAATTCCACGGACCTGATAATTCTCGCCTCGGTGCCTATTCCAATCATGGAGTCCCACTCTGCAACTCTGGGCAATAGCTTGCTTAATCTCCACAACGGCCCCCACAACGCTAAGGATGCCTGGCCTCCACCTTGGGGGTGCCCAAGAGTGGATGCCTCACAGGGAAAGCCAGGATGGGTTCCACAGTGGTATTTGTACAAGCGCCTTGAGACCCTTGCGGGTGAGTAGTGCGCTATACAAGTATCAATTTACAATTTTACAATTTTATGTTTATTTCTCCTCATTATTTCCTCTTTATTTGTGTGCTGGAACAGGGCAAAAGAGTGACGCAACTCTTAAGTTTGCTTTATCTAGCCACGCAAGGCCACCTGTTTGAGAAACACAATGCAGTGCAAATTGATGCTTTGCGTTACTCTGCCCCAGGGAGGTGTTCCCTGGGTGGAGCGTGGGTATTCCCAGGCATCCACCCATGGACTTTGGTGCATTCTCGGATTTACTATTACTGATAAACCTGGGAATGCTTCAAAATGCTACCCCTCCCCAGGTGAGGCATAACGAGGAGAAATTGAAAGAGGAAAAAGCCTCAGAAGATTGTTTTTGAGCAGGAAGGTGTCCCTTCCTTCACAGAAATGATCCTGCTTATAATGTAGGCACCTTTGCACCATAGTGCAAGGGTGCCTACTTTGGCGCTAGGCTGCACATTGTGCGCCAGCGCTGGGAAATGACAGGAATGTGCCATATATTGTAAAGTACGGCACATTCCTTCCCTATCACACAGCGCAAAGCAGCAAGGCGACTTGCGTGAATATTTGTTAAATTTGCTGCTGTCTATGCATTTTTTATTCTTTGCTCATTTAAGAGTGACAGCATTTTCAATGCATACCATTATAATTGGTTTGTAGCTAGGAAGGTAAAATGCTTGTTACAACCCACAGTGAACAGGTTCAAGGTCTTCATCTGGAAGCAGATTAAAATCTGAAGCATGCAGGCATATTAAGTAAAGGAGGCAGAGGGAGTAACACGAAAATATATCATCAAACCTGATTAGCTAGATTATCTCACATTTGACACAGCCCACCGTGTAATAGTATACAGCTGAACTCAAGCACGCCAATCAAAAGGCCTTGCATGTTTCGATAAAAATACCGCCAATGCTACTGTGGCAAAGCTAAATTTCCGGTACAAAAGGGGGTGGTGATGGACGGAGCATCTGAATCAATCAAACACTCACACCCAGTCAAAAGATCTGGGTTTAATCCATCACCGTTCTTTAGCCCACTCTGCCACCCCAGTTCAGACATGGCCATATGCAAATCAGTCTGACCCTGTGCCTCATGGGAACAGTCCAGCCCGAACTGCCAAGCCATGTCTTCCCTGGACCGGAAACAAGCTTCCGAGGACCGGTTTCTGGCATTCCAGCCGTCTTCAGCCCGGCTTGCTTGAATCCAGTGGCAAAGCTAAATTTCCGCTCAGGCTTCCCTATTTAATGGTGGTGCTCAGTCACGGCCGCTGCAGGTAAGAGCGGTGGGGCCTGCTTGGGGAGGGATTTTGAGAGACGACCAGAAGGGAAAATTAAATAAATAATCAATTTCCCTTGTGTTCGTCTCTCAAAATTCCCCCCAAGCCAACCCCACCGCCCACCGCTCTTACTTGCAGTGGCCGCGTTTGGTGGTGCCGCATATTACCACAAGACGCATAAAATAGGACAACATTACTAGGTAAGGAGGCAGAAAAATGTAGTTTTGCTTAGTGTGTCAAAGTATTTTGCCTCGGCTAAGAATAAAGCGATAAAATAAAGCCATCTGTATTTTTTATGACATCGAAATCTGTCTCGTGGTGCTTGGCCTATCTACAGGCATATGGTAAGCCAGTCGTTTGGGATTTAGCTGCCGGGTGTGACGGGTGTCTGGAGAATCAGAGAAACATCAAAAAAATTAGCACTGGCCCAAAACTGTGGTTGGGTCTAGAAGGTGGCTGGACATTCAAGTGGGGCTCACTCTTGCCGTCACTGATGGCAAGTGTCAGTGGACATTTGACATGGAAGTATTGGGAGGTATTTTCTAGTACCTCCTTACCACGAACCGTAACATTTGTTGGAGCAGGAGCTAGCTTTTTGGATCTTTGTCTTGCAGTGCATGAAGGATTATTTTACATCTCAAAACTACAATAAATCATGGCACGTTAAATTATTTATACAGAAAGCAATATTTTGGGGTTTGTTATTATCACTTCAGCATGCCCTTTTAAAATATTTTTGTTGAGTAGTAAATGGGAGCTAGACCTATTGGCTCTGCCAATTATTGTTTTAGGTTAGATTTTCTAGAGTTTGTGAACATGTTAAATGCTTAATTCCTGTTTTTATCTTTTGTATTCTTTTTATCTCAATTATATTTTCTTCCCTTTTGCTTTTCCATCGTAATAATTGTGTAATTTGGAATGTGCCTGTTTTCACTTCTCTACAACCTGTGTAGTATATCGTACAATTTTACACTATCAGAGTTTGGTATCCTTTATATATTGGTAAAATAACAGAAAGATATATAGACCAACTGTTCCCAGAACTAGAAGGAAGTGAATATCTTATGACACGATACACGAATGTTATTTACAGATGTGTGAAGCAGGGGGCATATTTCAGGACAATGTACGGAATCTCTGTTATGCCACTTATCATAATAACAGCAGGCATGACAGCTTGAATGACAAAATGCCTGACGAGATATGGCCATTATTCATTCAGCCCAGTACATTGTAGGAACTGGAGAAAAGCCAGGGAGCATTAAATATCATGTGTATGTCTTTGGTCAACAGCAAGAGCCTAGGAGACAGCATTTAATTATCGTCACACAAACGTGTAGGGCAGCACCTCAATTGTTCTGTCCTCCTCCATTAGTAGACTTCTGATGATTTATATTTGCGCGTTAAAAGATATAAAAATTAACAATGAACAGAAGCTGGGTTTATGTACTATTGGTATAGTCTATGCGACCACTCTCTAACAACCCTGGAGAGTCATCTTTGGATAGTAAAAAGGCAAAAATGATCCTCACACATTTGTGTCTGCATTTATTGTGACTATGTAAATTGATGCCTACATATCCGAGCTGATTTAGTCATCGGTTCATGGTCTGCCTTCACCGCCCACTTTTTAATAGTGGTGCCTTTGTTCATAACTTCTGCTGCACACATTGACTTTGTTTTATAGGATTATGTCCATCATCCAGAATTGTCCTTTTTATTACAAATATACTTATGTACAGGATTGCTCATCCAATTGATCTGGGCATCTTTGTAAGTAAATAAATAAATGAATTATATTAATGATTGTTTTTTTATAAAGTCTATGGTGCATCGAAGACACAGCATATTTTACAGAGGAGCAGTGATGCTATGTGCTTTAGGAAATACTTGGCAATTATTCTATCGATATCTGTTTAATTTTCAACCACTATGGAAATTAATCATAGGAGAACTGTGATACCACTGTGTATCGGGGTGACAGGGGTCATTTCCCCATCCCTGGGGAATCAGGAAATCTCTGCAAATTCATCCTGGTTAGCTATGCCAGTGTCGGAGACTGAGAACACCCTGAGTCTTCGAGAGGGGGAGGTTTATTTAATGACATCTCCAAGATTCACGAGCCCCATTGTCCCCCTCTGCCATCCTTCTTCCATGCCAGGCCACATTTAAAGTGGGAGGTAAGAACCACTGCCTGACTCTAATGCAGTAGATATTTTATACATACATGTCAGTAGGCCAACAGAGAAGGCTGGCTATGTGGGATCTGTGTGCTTCTTTTAATAAGTCACCTGTGGTACCACAGCATCAGATAAAGTGAACAATCTAATCAATGCAAATTATCAGATTTTAACAATGAACCTGATAAGCTGACCTTTTCCAAACTCCCTGGAGCCATGAGGGCACTCTGTTTACATGCTCATGCATAAAAATCACCCTAATGCATCAAAACATTATATACACCTTCCCTCTTCTCACCCTCTCTGGCCTCCCTCCCAACTTTCTCCTCACGCTCAGCTACAACTCACATTCTGCTTACCATACACAACACAGCATCAATTTCTCAGCACCACACCACAACTAAAATACAACAAACCTACACTATGTCAATCTCACCTCTTCACGACACACCAACCAACATACATCAATTTGTCCCAGGTAACCCGCGCCTCTTTAGCCTATGACCCTCTTGCCCCTTTATCTCACACATACCCTCCTCCCATTGACCTCCTACATCAAGTTCCTGACGACCCTCCACATAAGGATATGGCACCATGATTTTACCACACAGCAATATACCTTACACCATATTATAACAAACCATACAGTCTCGGCCCATAACCCCCTACATCACAAACACTTCTACACATGGCTACTATACACAATATTTAATTAGTCCACCAAGAGTACACACTACAAAGGACAACCCTCAAGCTGACACCCACCCATTACTTATTCCATGCTCCCCGCATTTCTCCATATCAGGATATACCAACACCTCATTCCATGACAATACAGCACTAACAAATCATACACCTTTAACTTCACACCACATCACACAACACTGCACAGACTCCATCAATGATACAAAATGTAATTTTACATCTCACCATCCACCATCATGTTACTTCAACAACACAAACAAACATTTCTACACAATAACACAATCTACCAATATACAGACAATGGACCTAATACATACACTTGCAAACAGTTGTACGCATGCAAATCCACTCACACACTTTTTTATGAGCAGTAACAATCTCATCTCCATCAATAGCCTTCTACCTCACCTCCTAAATTCCAATCCAATTCTCCACGGCATCATTACAAGCAAAGAACTGATTGACTTATGAATCACTGTCTTAAGAAATGTCCATGCTAACAACACAACTGTTGATGAGCACTGGTAGAGCATTAAGCTAAACGGAACCCCCAAATAGCCCCCTCAATAACGGATGTATGACGGTACAACACGTGGTATTACCACGCGTACCGTTACAACGCAGGTTTTACAACGCAAGTCGTTACAACGACTTGCGTTGGGGGGCGATGGATAGTGAATAGTTTAATTTACTATTCCAACTCCAGTCCCCGTGGATAGTAGGGAAGGTGTTGGATAGTAAATTAAACTATTCCCTATCCTAGAGCGCCCTCCAGCGAAAGTCGTTGTAACGACTTTCGTTGTAAAACCTGTGTTGTAATGGTACCGCGTTGTTAGAGTTTCGTTGTAAAGGATGTTCCCCCTCAATAACAACTAATTATGGCCATTAAACCAGGTCAACCTTCCACCCTATATGTACCCATTATATTCTCTCCAACAGGTCTTAGTTAGTGCAACTCAAAGCTCCTGGCCTAACAACAGTACTGATCCAACTACAAAACATCTTTGGTAGAATATAGGGAATTCATCGAAACCCCGAGGAGGGATACTATGGGAAACAGGACTGGACCCGGGGAACATGGGAAGGAAGGACAGGACCTACCTCAGAATCATAACCTCAGATGCTCAGGAACACAAGAGAGTATGGAAATTGTTTACACCCAGATAATATTCCATCACCAAAATCCCTACATATAGACTAGAGCAGCTAGAAGAAGCCTCACAATGTAGTTACCCACCCGTGGCACTCATAGACGTTCGAAGACAACAACATCTTATACACCCCTTACAGAACTCCTTTATAAATGTACCCTGCATCTGTCAAACACCCATTCACATAAAACTGTGATGTAGGTAAGAGTCCACAGTGTTTAACTCTACAATCGGTTGAAACTCCACTGTACATCAAAGTCTGTACAAAGCATCATGAGGCTATGTTATCAGTGAGTGTTTCATTATACAGGATCAATCACATAATGCAATGAAAATAATATTGATTCAGTTGAGTCCAGTTCATTAAACTTTATTCAATTTTATAGTAAGATCATGAACGTGTACAATACATACAAGAGCAGTAAATATGAAAATAAACAGCTTCCCGTGGAGCAGCAACACTACTTAATACAACCTCAAATAAAATTACATCACATAAAAATTGATCTGAACAGTTTAAAACCAGTTAAAATAAATAGCGCTAAAAGGACCCGTATTATCTAAAAAATAACTGTATCCCTGCATTGCAGACTTAATAGGTAGTCGAGAGGACACCAGAAAGGAAACAAGAAACAAAGAAACATACTTTCGATGTTGCCAGCAGCTGTAAATAAAGATATGCCAGTCTGATTTTACTGAAATGTGCCAGGACCAATAGAGGCTTTCTATACTTGTGACGTAGTAGGAAAACATTGGACACACAAGTACAATATGCATGGAATCACAGATCAAAATATTACCACAACTGCAAACACGCAGATTGGGCAGTTTATACCAGGCCCTCTTTGTAAACAAAAGCTGGTGAAAGATATCCAGCCTCAAAAATGTTAGAATACGTTGTTGCCTATTAGACATATTCGAGAGGGGATGGGGCTCTAATCTACTTACAGATTTAACCAGGGCGTACTTCCAAACTGTCTGTTTTATCAAGGCAGAATTCTCCCTTTCAGTAGCCACCCTTTGGGAAAAAGTCTGTTTTACCCATGCAAGATCCTTTTTTTGTTATTCATCCAGGGTTAGAGTATAGGCCTGGACTTCCTAATTCCTTAAACAATTGTTTTAGCTATTGTAACCATGGAATATGAGCCACATTGTCTAAGAGCAAACAATTCTGGAGTATAATCCTATTAAAATGCAAATGCTCCGCATACCAAACCGAGCACCACGTTAAAAGAGTGTGAACCTAAATAAAATCAGCAATATATGACATGCGTAACTCGTCGTGTGCAATTTTGGTAGGGATTCCTTGACCAACAGCTAATACATTTCTTAAGAATTTGTTCTCTATCTCCTGAATACAGTCAGTATTGCCATACTCTCAAATTTCACTGTCACAGGAAGCCATCAGAACACATTTGGCCTTAAAGACATCAAGCAATAATTTCGGGTAATTATGCCCAATGCGCCTTATAAAATCTTAAAGCCCAGAAATGTCACATTGGAGTGCCTCTCTATTTTTAGATAAAAAAAGGTTTCCAGTTAAGACCGGAATTTAGGAGCAAACCAAGGTAGGAGAAATGATCCACCCTGGATAAAACCTGACCCTTAGCTGAGGGGTTGCAACATTTAACATTCCTGGGACCCACCACCATAAAGTGCGATTTTTTTATAATTTGTGGATAGGTCCAGGCTAGACATATGATCGACAAATGCATCTAGCAAGCCTTGCAGGCTCCTTGCCATACAGGCAATTAAAACTGTATCTTCTGTTTATAATAAAACTGTTATAGCTCTGCCATGCTTTAGAGATGTCAGCTCCAATTTCAATTAATTCCTCCTTTATGCAATTAATATACATAATAAACAAGGGGGGGCAAGAATACAGCCCTGACAAACACCTTTATTTATTTTAAAGGATTGGTACATTCCCCATCTAGGCCAAACCTAACCACTAAAATGAGACCTCTATGTAAATCTCTCATCTAATTTAGAGTCGGGTTTACCCCCAGGCACCTCAGCGGTCCATCTAGTCTTTATGGATCTCAGCTCAGCATAGGCTGAGCTGAGATCCATAAAGACTAGATGGACCGAGCCCCTCCTAGCCCTTGTGTACTTATGGGTCAAAAGGTACACATTTAGATTTTGCTCAACTATGCCCTGCCCTGGTCTGAAACCATATTGCAGGTCAGAGAGGATCCCTTTCTCATTAAATATTGATTTACAAAAATATCCGAAAATAAATGTTGTTTACAAAAATATTGCCATCTCTAACTTTATTAGCAAGAACACAAATATCGATGTCCAAAAATATTGCAGTTAAAAATATCTATTTCTACTAATATCAAAACCATAAATATCATCACCTATAAATAAGTATGTATAAAGTCAAAAGCATCAAAACATACATTATGGACTAGACTATTATCGCAAATAATAAACTAAAATATTACAAAATAATATAATACCTCTATTTTAATTAAAACAACACATACAATTAAACTCTACATAAATCAATAAATTGTCTAACTATATCATTTACATTTTATAGCAATAAAATAAACTTTGAACAACAAAAATAATGTCAAAACAATAAATAATTAACATATAAACAATACTTTCAACAATAAATGTATTATAAAAAGTTAACATTAATAAAGTTAAACATAAACATATGTGCAAAGTAACACCAAAAAAGAAATGACCTAGTACTTTACAGTAATCTTCATTACTCTTTGTCCTGTTTTCCTCATCCCAGTCATTACTAATAAGATATACCTATCTTGCAGACAGCAAAAAAACAGAATACTGGAAACCCTAACCCCACTCCCAATTGGAGTACTTAAGGAATACTTACCCAGCATTCCTTCTGAACTACCAAGCCCCACATATGAAGGTCGGCCGGGAGGGAGGGAGGGGTGTAAAGAATGGGATGAGGACAACAGGACCAGGAGTAATGAAGATTATAGGTAAGTAATAAGGCATTAACCCCAGATCCCACCTCTCCTCATCCCATTCATTTCTAATTAGAATACTGAAGCCACAAACCCAGCATTCACATACAACAAAAACCCAAAAAGCATACACTACCTTACAGCAGCACCCAAATGTGATGTATTGCAAAGGCTTAAACACAACGCAGGAGTGTACAGTCCACAACCCCCAAACCAAAAAAAGAGCAGCACCCAATCCATGCAGATGACAACAATGCCAAACACAGGAAGAAGAGGAGACCCCAGACAGCCACCTGGCAAAGAGCCGAAAAGGATACCCAAAGAAAAGTAGCCCAAGAAGCTGCCACAGCCTTGAACAGAGTGCCCAAGAACACCGAAAGAGAAGGAGACCCAGACAGATAATAAGTCATTCCGTTAAAAAACGAACGACAAATGGACAATGATGAAGCCTACACCCCCCCCCCCCAGGAGGAAGCTCCTAAAGAAACAACCCAGATCCAGGTATCCCGAAGGAAGACGTGCTAACGAAAGAAAACAACAAGGCCTATCCACGTCCAACAAGGACACTGGAACGGCACAGATGACCCAGAAGCAGCCATCAAAGTAGGCCGAAACACACCCGGGGACTAGGAACGGAAAAACCCCCGGGGAAGAAAGAAAGAAGGCAAAAGCACTTCAGTGGCAAAAAAACACATGGTTTCCATAGCATCCGAAAAACCCAACCATCATGACACAAGGGCTTAGGTGAAGGTCACCAAAAGCAAACATAACGAAAAAAAATAAAAACGGTCCTCCCACGTCACTAACCCCAAGGGGTGGAAACCAGAGTGCCAAACGCCAGAGGCCATGTCCAGGAAAGCAAAAAAAAGCAACATCAAGAGACAAGCAGGATAAAGCCCCACAGCAACCTTGTCCCCCAGCCCATCATCTCAGCTAGGGACCCCTGTGGGGAACCTAAAACCACAAAGGCAGACCCCTAGGCCTGCAAACGAGACAACTCCAATGGGTCAAAAAACTGTCCCACCTAACAACAAGACAAATGTTAGGGCACATACCTGGGGAAACCCCCCAAGAACCCCCTGCCAATGCCAAAAATGACATCAATAACACTCAAAGGACAGTAGAGGGGAAAACCACGAGACAAAAGGAGGACCACTGCTAAATGTTGAGGAGGCCCCATGCACGGTAACCCCCTCCCCTCAATCCCTGAACAGAAATGACGGAGAGACGGCAGAGCAGAGGGAAGCCAAAACAACCAGGGCACCCAGATCACCACAAGCCCGAAACCTGGAGACCAAGTATAACCAGGCCAACCAGGAGCACCCGAGAGTCCCCCAGCAGATAAATCAGGAACCCTGGAAGGAGAGGCAAAGAAGGAAATCAGCACACAACCGCAGGTCTGGCCACGGAATTGGTGATGTAGACACCCTCCAGATTACTACCAGCCGGCAACAGACCAACCTGATAAACCTGTGCAGTAAGGCAAGAAGATAAATAGGCCCGGGAAGGTACACCCACTTCTAACACACCTGAAGAAAGACCACCTCAGACAGTTAGAGGAAAGTTTGGGAAGGAAACACCCAACCAGGAGCAGCAACGATCACCAGAAACCACAGATGCCCCTGCCAATAGAAAGGACCCAAGCTCAGTGCTGAGATGACAGCAGGAGCAACCGGAAATAGGAGACCTAGAACCCGGGAGCGTGAACCCCCACAGAGTATACAGAGAAAACCAGGGCTAAGGAACCCGGACACAGCAGCTGCCAGGAGACCCAAGGTACACCACCACAGCTATACCTGAAGAACAGCAGAGCCTGAAGTCATTATTAGCCCGAAGAGCAACATCTGAATCAAGAATATAGCATGTTGAAACCTACATGATAGCTAAAAACTATGATGGAAAGCAGCCTAGTGGACTGCAACCATGAGCCTACTGAAAGTAGAGACAGACTACAGATCCCAACACAGGGATCAGGCAAAAAGGCATCCCGAGGGACACACATCCTCACAGATCCCAAACCGACAGGACTCTGCCCAGGAAACAGAAAAATAAGGCAGACCACAGCCAGAGTGGGGTAGAGCCAGAAACACATGGGAACTTGGGGGACATCTGACAAACCAGGATCCCCTGAGAGACCTTGCCCGCAAACACAATATACCAAGGATGACAACCCGGCTGGGAACACTGGGACTGAATGCCAAATGGCAGGCCCCTGAGAAAAGACTCCTCAAACGTCAGAACAAGATGACCCAGACCCATGGAGAACCACCAACAGACACTATCACCAGCACAACCCTGCACAACCAACCAGCAGCAGGAGCGAGAATAGGGGGGAGAGGCCATCCTGGGCAAGGCACGAGGAACTGAACAACTCCCAGTAGATGAGCCGCCCTCAGGAGGGAAGAAGACAAAGCCACAGGCCACCCCCTGAAACAACAAAGGGCTGGACTACGCCCAAAGGATACCACCCCCAGTAACAGCGTAGTGACGAGGCCATAAAAAGATGAGAAGGGCCCCAATAAGAAGCCAAGCAAACTGAGGAATACACAGGACGAAAAAGTGCAGAACACCCCAAAAAGGCGATCCGCAGCCCAAACCTGACCCAGTACCCCAGGACCATAGGCAACAATCCTGTCCCGCACAATATCAGGAACTCAAATGTCCCTAAGCCGCAGCAGAAAGGAGCAAACCAGTACTGGCGTGAGATTAACACGTCCCAAATGACCTACACCATAACCAACAGAAACCCACCAAATGAGGGAGCATGGAGGGAAAACAAGCCTACCTGCCCACAAGTGAAAAAACAGGGATACAGTTGCCCAAAACATCCGCCCCTCAACCTACAATGCCAGACACAGGATTCAAAGTCCCTGCCCCAAAATGGAGTGACAGGACCAAAGTCCCAGCAGGAAATGAAGACAGGAAAGGCCAGCACTGGAGACCCCGACACATCCCCAAAGGTACTGGGTGAAATAATACCCCAGACGGTACATACCTCAGAAATCAGCACAGGAGCCAGGGCCCAATACCCTGATCCAGCACCCTACAAGAGGAGGAAGGGGAGCCAGAAACAACCAGACGGCACCCCCCCCCCCCATACTCACAACTCACAGGCAGCATGCCATGAAGCAGGGGCCCCCAAACAGCCAGAAACCCATACTCAACCCCGGGAATCAGCCACATCTCAGGAAACTAAGACAGGCCGAAACCCATATCAACTCAGGGGCATATCATATGATTATTATTGTTAGTTTTTATGAACAAAAACATCCATGCAAAAGGAGCCAAAGGATACCCGGCAGGCACCCTAGCTACCCCACAACAGCCTCACCCAACATGAGTCGCAGAACATAGGGAGATCAGAGGATACTCCCTTTCCCTGGGATTCAAGGGAACCAGACTGTGCCTGAAGCCAACTCAAAGCGGATGCCACCATCAAAGTTCTCCCACCGTAGCTGGGAGGAACACATGAACCCCACCGACCGACATCGCTATCTCGCTGGAATGCCGGCCCAGGACCACTCAGTTACCTGTGGCCCACACAAAACACCGGCATGCTGCAGCAACATGCCAGCGACAGGTCCATCATGACCCCCAAGAAGGAGGTAACCAAAAGAGGTACCACCTGAGACACAATTGAGCAGGTAAACATATACATAGATTTGGGCATGTGAGTTACATATAGAGTGTGAACCTGCCCTCGGAGAGTGCCACAATAGAGACGGAGAGAAGGTGGCCTGCCCTGAAATACCAGATGCTGAGCCAATGCCCGAAAACTAACCCCCGCCCCACTGCTGATGGAGCCCTCATGCAGCCACGCAAAGCAGAACCGGTAAAAGGCACCAAAGAAAAGTGGTAGAACAGCAGCAAAGCAAACCGCTATGCAGCACTCACTCCAGTAACAGCAGCTGCAGTCGTCCCCCATCACCAGCAATTGAGAATACACCCACAACAGGATGTACAGGCACACCCTCCACCCTTAGCATGCCTGTGTTCTTCATCCCATGTACCACTTGGATGTCAGGCCACCCAGAAAGGTCTCACCACCACGAACTCCCCTGGCCGTGCTCCACCTGTATGCCCAATTATGCATCTCCTTTCCAGTCCAGCAGTCAGGGAGACACACACCAAGGAACCGCAACAGGAGCAGAAAGTTCCGCTCATCTGCATTCACACCTCCCTGCCAGCCCAGCAGCCAGGGAGATGTACTCACTGTCCGCAGTCACCTCCGCAAATGCGACTGCATAAGGACCCGCACCAAATCCACAGACTCCAAACAGAGCTCCGACACTAACCACCTGAAGTGCATCCTACTCAACACCCGCTCAGTCCACAGACACGCCATTGAACTTTGGAACCTACTCAACACTACATCGCCGGACGTCGCCTTTCTTACAGAAACCTGGATGAACGCATCATCAGCGCCCGACATCGCCATAGCCATCCCAGACGGCTACAAGATCATCCGAAAAGACCGCATCAACCAAACAGGAGGAGGAATCGCCATCGTCCATAAGACCACCATCCGCATCACGACCAGTTTCGATGACAACCTCACAACCGCCGAACACCTACCCTAAGACCACACTCAGAGGCACCCTCATCTATAGACCACCCGGACCCCGCACACAATTCAGCGAAGACATCACAGACTTCATCAGCCCTCACGCCCTGCCCTCCGAGGACTACATTCTACTGGGAGACCTCAATTTCCACCTGGAAAAGAACAATGACAGCAACACCACCACCCTTTTGGACAACCTCGCCAATCTCGGACTCAAACAACTTGTTGACACCCCCACCCACGTTGCCGGGCACACGCTCGACCCAATCTTCACCTCCAGCAAGCACATCTCCTTTAATCACACCACAGCTCTCCATTGGACGGACCACAGCTGCGTGCACTTCAACTACAAAAAGACTACGACCCACAACCACCCACAACCAATTCCCTGGAGAAACTGGAATAAAATTACCACCGACCAGCTCTTCACATTGCTTAACCAAAACCCTCCTGCAAAATCATCGGACCCAAACCAAGCAGCCACCAACCTCACACGATGGATCACCCACAGCGCTGACGAATTAGCACCCTTGAAAAACCATCAAATCAATCAAGGCAGCAAAAAAGCCCCCTGGTTTAATGATAACCTTAAGAAATCCAAGAAGATCTGTCGCACCCTCGAGAAAGCCTGGCGAAAAAACCCAACCACTGACAACCTGACCACCTTCAAGAACGCCACCCGCAAACACCACCAACTGATCCGATCCACCAAGAAATCAGCATTCAAGGATCGACTCGACAACAACGCCCACAACAGCAAAGAACTATTCAACATCGTCTAAGAGTTTACCAACCCCACCGCCGGCACCAACGACATCACTCCCTCCCAAGACCTCTGCGACTCTCTAGCCTCGTTCTTCCACAACAAAATCGCTGACATTCATAACAGCTTTGGAGACCAGCCCACCCCACCTACCTCCGAACTAAAACCCCCCTCCAACAACCTTTGCGCCTGGAACCCAATCACCACTGAAGACACCATCCGCCTGATGAACACCATTCACTCAGGATCGCCAACCGACCCATGTCCCCACCACATTTTCAACAAAGCAGACTCCATTATCGCACCCCATCTCCGAGACGTCATCAACTGCTCCCTCAACTCCGCCACCTTCCCGGAAAGCTGGAAACACGCCGAACTCAGCGCCCTCGTGAAGAAACTTACAGCAGACCCCACTGAACTCAAGAACTACCGCCCCATTTCGCTCCTCCCATTCCCTGCCAAAGTCATTGAGAAAGCCGTCAACAGTCAACTCGCCGCCTTCCTCGAATCCAACATATCCCTCGACCCTTCACAGTCCGGCTTCCGAGCCAAACACAGCACCGAGACCGCCCTCATCGCAGCAACAGACGACATTCGAACTCTACTGGACAATGGAGAAACTGCTGCCCTCATCCTACTTGACCTCTCCGCAGCCTTCGACACAGTCTGTCATAGCACCCTTATACAACGCCTCAGCAATGTCGGAATACAAGGAAAAGCTCTGGACTGGATAATCTCCTTCCTCACCGGAAGAACCCAGAGAGTCCGCCTCCCCCCTTTTAGATCAGAGGCCACCGAAGTCATCTGCGGCGTACCCCAAGGATCTTCACTCAGTCCCACCCTCTTCAACGTATACATGAGTCCCCTCGCATCCATTGCACGCCAACACAACCTCAAGATTATCTCCTACGCAGACGACACTCAGCTGATCCTATCCCTCACCAAAGACCCAAACACCGCCAAAACCAACCTACATGAAGGGATGAAAGAAGTAGCCGAGTGGATGAAGAACAGCCGTTTAAAACTGAACTCGGACAAAACGGAAGTCCTCATCTTAGGATCATCCCCCTCCGCCTGGGACGACTCATGGTGGCCACCGGCCCTGGGAACCGCACCCATACCAACGGACCACGCACGTAACCTGGGCTTCATCCTGGACTCCTCCCTATCAATGACCAGACAAGTCAATGCCGTCTCATCATCATGCTTCAACATCCTACGTATGCTCAAAAAAATCTTCCGCTGGATCCCCACCGAAACAAGAAAGACAGTCACCCATGCACTGGTCACAAGCCGACTGGACTACAGAAACACCCTTTACGCCGGCACCACAGCCAAACTACAGAAAAAACTCCAACACATCCAAAACGCCTCAGCCAGACTCGTCCTAGACATCCCCCGCCAAGCTCACATTTCCGGTCACCTGAAAGACCTCCACTGGCTCCCCGTCAACAAGAGAATAACGTTCCGCCTCCTCACCCACGCACACAAAGCCCTGTACGACCTAGGACCCGAATACCTCAACACGCGCCTGTCCTTCTACACCCCCACCCGCCAACTTCGATCGTCCAATCAAGCCCTCGCCGCAATTCCACGCATCCAAAGATCCACCATGGGAGGAAGATCCTTCTCCTACTTAGCGGCCAAGACCTGGAATTCCCTCCCCACCCACCTCCGCCTCACACAGAACCACCTCTCCTTCAGAAAACAAATAAAAACTTGGATATTTGATAAGTAAAGCTCCCCCCCTCCCTCAAGCGCCTTGAGACCCTCTGGGTGAGTAGTGCGCTATACAAATTTTAACTTGACTTGACTTGACAGCCGCCACTCTAGCCCTGCAGAAGCAGTCTTCATACTCCTTGTCCCATTCTGTCATCCAACAGAAAAACGAACAGAGGGAATGTTAGGTAAGTACTCCTTAAGTACTCCCGGTGGGAGAGGTTGGGGTAGGGGTTCCAGTATTCCTTTTGTTCTCTTTTTCTGTCTGCAAGATAGATATATCTCATTAGTAAACAATGGGACGAGGACGAGTGGAACCTGAAGGTAATATATGTTTCACATTAAAACAGATACATTAATTAGCATCCACCATAAAAGTCAATAACTGATTAAAAAATTCAACCAAACGAACACTAAGCAATAAAAACAACCACAGAGCAAACTAACCAATTATACTAGGAAACTATTTAAAAATTCAGTATATAAAGACTTACCACACTAAAAACAGTAAAGCTGCAAGACAGCAACACCAGATTGTCATCAGAAAACCAAAAATGAAAATCTACCTTCACAAGTAAGTAAAACATTTATTTTAACATAGTTGAATGTAAAAATACAAACAAGTAACCAAACTCTCTATTTTTATAAATCTATCAAATTTTGGGTACTACAGAACAACATCATCTATAACCTACAGGACCACTAGTCTAATTCAACCATCATACACCTAGAAAAAGACACATAACAAGTACATAAAATCAAATTTCTCCTAAATATCACCTAAATCTTAACAGTAGAAATAATACTAAAAGCCATCAATCACTACAAACTACCAACAAATAAGCATTTAAAATATAACAAATACAATTTGTTTTCCTCAACCGAAAATAATCCACATGACCCAAATAAGAACACCTTCAACAGAAAACTGAAAAAAGAACTGCAATTATAATCAACAACAGGTAAGTAAGTATAAAATGCAAAACTACTGTCACATTATTTTATGTACATTTACAAGGCAAAAGTAAGCTTATTATAAGTTATTTAACTGTATTAGTAAACTATTTTCAGATAGAATTACAGAAAGAGCAAGATTTATCTTCTCACCGAAAGGCAAACAATTACTCTAGCACATGGGCTACACTTGCAGTCAAGAAAAGCACAAGCACCAAGAATTTTATTTGAACATGTACACAATACTACTCTAATACATGCTATGGAAAGGCTACTACAAAACATGATGGTGTTATTAATGTGAAAGAACACAACCACCTTCTAACTCTCACAGAAATTACAGGAAGGCATGTACTTCAAGATTTAAAAGAGGCAAACACTAGTTTCCAAGAGCCCACTACTAACATTCTAAAATATATACTCACCAAAGTACCTTAACACATCACAGGTAAGCTTCCAGCTATACCCACTTTAAAACGCTTAATAACACATCCTAAGAAAGCCACCAGTAACAATTCTGCTGCCCCTTGAAGATATGAAAACATCCAAATTCCTGAACAATTAACCACCACACATAATGATGAACCCTTCCTCCTACATGACAACCTAAATAATGGTATACACATTATTATATTTGCTACAGCAGATCATGTATCAAGATTAAGCCAATGTCAAACATTGATGATATGCAGATCATTCAAAATGTGTGCCAAATTGTTTACTCAGATATACATCATACATTGTGGCTTCAAAATACTAATATGCCCCTCATATATGCAGTGCTAACTGATAAACAAAGTAGCATTTACTATGGCTACTAAACCACATTAAAATTAAAACAAACAACTACCCACATATAAAATAATAATCAACTTTGAACAAGACATGATAAGAAGATTAGTTGAAATGTACCCACACACAGCCATTCAAAAGTGTTACTACTACTTTAAACAAAGCATTTGGAGACAACTCCAACTATCTGCACTAAGTGTAGAGTATGCAACTAACAGCCAGTTTGCCTTTGAAATAAAAAACCTAATTGCACTAGTCTATGTCCCTGTAACACAGGCACCTAACCATTACTGCTTACTTATTGAAGGTCTATTTTACCAAAGAAACAAACACAAACTAAGACCACTAATGGACTACTTTGAAGACATTTGGGTTGGCAGACTGCACCGTCACAGATGCCACCCCAAATTCCACATACCGTAGTGGAATGTCTACAACAGCACTATGGCTCCTCAAGAAGCCAAAACCAACATTGCAGTAGAAGGGTTGCACAATGCCTTCCAAGCCACACTAGGAAGATTGCAACCTACACTCTACAAATGCAGAGAAGTCCCACAAAAAGAACAAAGCTAACAACAACTAAGAATCGAGCAAGCAGCAACCAAATTAAACCGTAAATAAGTAAAGAAACCAGTAGAATGTAAATGTTGAAAAGAAATGTTAGAAACTTTACAAACACCCAAGGAGTACACTACTTAGAATACATAGCAAATTCCCTATTGTAAAACACATATCTACATACACATTAACCAATAAATCTTAATAAAGTTACACACCACCACAATTTCAGGATTTTTTAATATAAATTAAACAATTTATCTAGTTAAATATAAGCACAAAAAAACATAAAAAAGAAGATTGATAATTAAAATATTTGTAGGCTTTCCTGTTTTCAGTTTCTATTTTTGGTAAATTCTGGTGGGGTTTTTTCAGTGTTTTCATTATCTTAAAAAACTGTTTTTATCAGTGGTTACACATTTTCACGCCACTAAAAACAACAGAAAAAGTGTTTTTCCGGTGTTTATGGAACGTTTTACTTTTATTATTGATTGCTTTCTGCACTGAAAGAATATGGTATATAGACAGTGTACTTATAGTGTATATGAGGTCCAAATAGATTTTTGCAAATTAATCTTATTGTAGTACACCATACAATACTTCTTCAGTGAGTCTTTGGGTCATGTGTGCTCGCTCTTTCCTTCGCATGTAAACTTCTGTGAAAAGGCCCTCTCAGCATTCATAGCCCATTGGGCTGAGAACCATCAGCTAAGGGACACAGTTGAGAATACTCTTTCTTTGATACCACATAAAGCACGAAATTATAAATATTTGCGTTTTAGTTCCAGTGCATCAGAAAACAGTGCACCAGAATGGACTAAAAAGTCAATAGCATCCCTCATTAACTCTTAAGATTGTAAAGATGCTTTCAGCATACCATCTAACAAGTGGCAAGGATCTACTACAGGGAATCACTTCAGCTCAGGTATCAATTTTGACAGGTCATCACACAACTTTTTTATATACGCAGCTGAATCACTGCAAATACAAACCATATCACTCTAATCTTTGTTGAACTTGGAAAGAACCTTTTTTGCAGAGCATTACAAATGACACTGCATTCCATGTTTTCCAAAGGTCTGGTGTCATGTTTTCACCACTATCCCAGATGCTTGGTGATATATATATACTTGTCACTATACCTTGCATTGAATGTTTAAAGCCTGAGGTGTTGGCAATTCATCTACTATCAATACTGACCCACTAGAAACTATGGTCTGATGTATTAAATGTTTTTACCCATTCTCTGTGGGTAAATGTGATGACACATATTAGGAAAGATGATTATAAAAAACAGCCATTTTACTTATTAGTGAAAGAATCAAATGCAGCCAAAATATCAAATATGAGTTTGATATTTCCTGATGCTCTATAGTTTATAAAATAATTAAACTAGACCTAAAACATGAAACTAAACCCTGCATCTTTAGACCAAAGGCCACAAAACTGAAAAAGTAAAAGGAAGAAGAAGCAATATTTTAGTGGCATCCCTAAAGAACAAAACTCAAGCAGAATAATGTTAGCCAGTCTTTCTTTCTGCTAGCTTGTATAACAAAGTTACATTGTATTGAACCCTTCAGGAAGAAAAAAATGACTCTTTCAATCTCGTTTTCCTTTCTTTGAATGGCATTTAGTTTGTGGTTGTCCAGGTGTTTTTTCAGTGTTTATATGTTTTCACCGGTGAGGGCTATTTTTCTTTCAGTGGGGTTTTATCAGTTATTATAGGTTTAAACCTAAAACCCCACAGCCTAAATATTTGTGTTTAATATTAATTAGAAATCAACACATCAGCGACCACAAAGCAGAACATTAGAAATACACATAAAATAAAACCAAGTAAATCCAACACATAGAAAAAATAAGAAATTGTACTTACAGCAAATACTCATACATCATAAAATATATTATTTCCCACCTACAAATAGATAAATAAATGAAACTTACAGTTCTGGAGCTGTAGCTCACCGTCCATACCCATGTTATCAATCAATCAATCAATCAATCACAGGAATTTGTATAGCGCGCTACTCACCTGTAAAGGTCTCAAGGCGCTGACGGGGGGGGGGTCGCTACTGCTCGAACAGCCAGGTCTTAAGTTGTTTCCTGAAGGAGAGGTGATCCAGGGTCAGCCGTAGGTGAATGGGGAGGGAGTTCCATGTCTTGGCTGCCAGGTAGGAGAAGGATCTTCCTCCGACGGTGGATTTCCGAATTCGTGGGACAGAGGCGAGGGCGAGGCTGGCGGATCGGAGCTGGCGGGTGGGTGTGTAGAAAGTGAGACGGCTGTTGAGGTACTTTGGGCCTGTGTTGTGGAGTGCCTTTAGTGCGTGGGTGAGGAGTCTAAACGTGATTCTCTTGTTGACGGGGAGCCAGTGCAGGTCTTTCAGGTGGGCGGAGATGTGGCTGCGACGAGGGATGCCCAGGATGAGTCGTGCTGAGGCGTTCTGAATGCGCTGGAATCTTTTCTGGAGTGTGGCTTATCAAACTATAATAGACCAATAAGGAAAAAGTGAATTCGAAAAGGCCCAAAAAATGGCCCAAAACATGCAAAAACAAATACGTCCACGGTAAATCCATTGAAGTAATCCAAAGTCATAAGGTATCTTTAAAAAACTGAAAAAGAAAACAAAAAAGAAAAACTCCAGGCAACCAAACAAAAACAAAAGAAATTAAAATTAGTAATAATATTAGCTGACTAGAAACTAAATTAATTTCCTTTAAAAACCAATGCAAAACGAAAAGGTCCACGAGATTACTTCCAATATGTAAATCGGTAAAAAACACAGAAAACCAACCCACACAAAAAGCTATGTACAAATACGACATATATATATTACAAATGTAATAAACACAAATTATAACATGCCAATAGCTAAATTAGCACTAGAGTACTACCAAACTATAAGTATGCACAACACTACTAAACAACAGAACACAAACTACAACTAACTAAACCTCAAAGTAGAAAGTATACTATAACTCACATTAACTAGTTCTACCCACATGCGCTCTACCCCCAAAACCCTCTAGAAAATCTTTAAAAATAGGTCTCACCTTATTCAACAATCAGCAGCAGGTAACCATGACTTGCTCCCAGCAATTCCAATGAACAATTAGAGGAATTGACTACAAACGTACACTCAACACTAAAACAAAATGGATACTAAATGAAAACAAAAAAAGACTAACTCTCTATAGAAAAAAATGGGATTTTAAATAAAAAATCTTAAGAATTGTGTAAAACTTTTTAATGTATAATGAAAAGATAAATAATGATGTAAGGTGTAAAATAAATAGTATTACAAAAATAACAAATTAAATAATATATAATACTATTCAAAATATAATTTAAAAAATATATCAAGCTTTTATAGGAAATATATGTATAACAAATGTATATGTCTAAATAATAAATATACCATACTTGCAAATACCATTATGGGAAGGATGCTAAATAAATATATAATGTTCTTTAATATATAAATATATATTGTTTCAAAAAAGTATAAGAAATGTTGTTAAAAAATTAACAATAAAAACTTTTTATTTTTGTTTAATTTACTGGCCTTTTAAAAATAGTCAATACTAAAGATGTATGTAAAATGCAATTCTTAAAGTTGTATATCTAATAATAACACTGCACTATTACATTTACTACTCCCACTGCTATTGAAACCCTTTAAGTGGTTATGTTGTACATAAAAGGGATCACAATTACTTTTACCACTCCAATCTATGCCGTTTGGGGAAAGTGTTGGACACTATAGTTGTCCCATGTACTATTCCCACTCCAATCTAAGCCATTTAGGGTAAGATGTTGGACACTAATGGGGTAACATTTAGGAGTTCCATTGAAATCTGAACCATTTAAGAAAAGGTGCTTGACACTAAAGGGATCACATTTACTATTACCACTCCAATCTAAGCCACTTAGGAAAGGCATTAAACACTAAAGTGGTCACATTTACTATTCCCACTCCAATCTTAGCCATTTAGAAGTAGGTTTTGGACATTAAAGTGGTCACATTTACTATTCTCACTCCAATCTAAGCCATTTATGAGAAGGCAGGGTCGGCTGTAGCGCTGATGCCGCCTTGTGCGACAATATTTTTTACCCCTCCCCCCCATGACCTCCTCCTCCCGGGATTCCTTGCATTTCTAATCTACTCCAATATCCACATAGTTTACAGATCTGTTATTTGCAGCAGGCATAGTGACCCTCTCCGCTAATTTATGGCGAGTCAAAGCTGCCACTAGACAAAACTCCAATCTCTCTCTCTAGCATTAAGAGCAGGGTTTTGGAAAGCCCCACTTGACTATCACATTTTCTCGGAAATTTGGAAACCATTTTGAGAACATCTCTGGGAAGGTGCTGACGTGTTTACCAATCTTTTATGCACTTCATTAAATGATATTATACAGTCAAGTGAAGTTCAGGCAATGAATAAGAGTTCTAGCTCATTGTGAGCAATGGGGCAGACTAAAAGTTCTAATTGGGGTTTTGAATTGAGACTCGGAAAAGTGGGCCACAATTTTGAGACACAGTATATCAATGTTTTTAAGTATGGAGTCATTCTTGCATTTTGGCATAGATTGGTCCCACAATCTACTTAAAAATAAAGTGCTCTAAACCTCATAAGCAGCTTTCATTTGATTGCATCATTAAAGCCTCATTGGAAGGTCTTCGTTAAGATACTACTTCAAAAACTGGAAATAAGGGCATATGATAAGAATCTGATAACATTCACTAAGACAGGATTTGGTAAGTCCTGCTCTATTTTAGATAACATCAAGGTCCTGAATAGCCAAACAGATGCAAATTGAAGAATATTGGAAAATGCCTCTGTTTCTGATTTATAGACTACAGCTTGGCAATAAAAACCGCAAATAGACTCAGAGCCCACGTGGTTTTAACTCAGGCACTAGTGTACTGATAAAACTCTTTTGTATATTATTGTCAAACTGCACAATCAAACATGTGTACGAGTCAAATGGGAAAAGAAACTGCACTTTTTTTGCAAACTTAAGAACAGCAGACGGGCTGAAACAAGGCTGCATCTTAGCCCCTCTGCTTTATACATTTTAAACAGCAGAAGGACTAATACATTTAAAACATCTGGATTTTTGTGCCCAGAGCTGGTAGAAATTCCGTGACCAAAATACAAGAGATAATCAGATGAATTCACTGATCACTAATACAATAAAAAATAATTTGTTAGGTTTTCAGCTAAACACAGATTGTTTATTGATAAAACTAAAATCCAACCATTTGTGAAATACCTGCATCTGGGTGTACTGATTTACCATAATCTTAATGGGAACCATCATCTTACAGCTATTAAACAACAAATTTTAAGAAACGATCTCAACAACTTTGGAACCATGGTCAAAGCACTGGCTTCATATAAATTAAAAGAAGGTACTATTCAATCAATCAATCAAAAAAAATTATTTCGGCTAAAAGCCATAAAAATTACCATCAAAAACCTAAAATTGAGTTTCAATAAGAACATCAAAAAACATCCTTTTTACAATAAGTGAATATGCACATAATTGGTCCTTCTGTGACTCTCTACAGTGGCTGGTAAACATTTAGAATCTCATTTGAAGTTGTACTATTAGTCTGCTTTAAGTTTTCTTAAGACAGTTATTAGTGCGGATATGAGGACTAATAGCAGGTTAGGGGCCAACTTTCTGTGTCTATATAAAAGACAGTAAATTATTATCACGTTATTACATCGGATAAATGTTATACCTTTAAGAGAGAGGAAGGGAAAAGGTGTTTAAATAAATCTATTAATGAAACCTCTTTTTTCAAAGTTGTGAAGAATGTGAACAGGAGAAGTGCACTATATAGACAGTTGAAATCTGCAATATGACATGGTAACCTTAAGTGGATTCCAACATAACTTTAGCATTCAAAAAATATTTTTGTCATCTTTTTATACTCTAGTTTCAAATTTGAAGATGCCAGTCGAACAGAAACTTTGATCAATTGTCAGTGTTGCTTGGGCAGCTAAGTAGGGCTTGATTACAAGTCTGGCGGTCCTCATACTGCCAGACTCCTGGTGGGACGGCAGTGACGTTCTCGCGACTGTCACATTACAACCCTAGTGGTTGTGTCACACTGAGACCGCAGACACTGCTAGGGAACCGCCATTCCCTGATGGTGGTGCAGCGTTCCAGAGGCCTTGATATGCTTGGCATGGTCCGGCCAAGCATATTAGGAGTTTTCTTTTGTCCAGGGTTTTCATGGTGGTTCCTCCTCCATAAAAACCCTGGTGGACAGGAAACAAAGGGGACTCTACAGGGCCCCCTTTTGCCTCATGCCCTGTGGATGCACACAGAGGGACACAACATGTGCCCCCGTGTGTGCATGCACAGACGTTCCACTACGGTATGGACTTTACAGTCCATGCAGTGCTTGAACTGTTTTTGACGGTCCCATTGCGGTGCCTATTTTAAAAGCACCACAGTGAGAATGCCAAATGAATTGTCAGCCAATTACTAAAATAGTCATTATACGGCAGGCGGTTCTCACGCGGGTTTGGCGGTGTGGTAGCGGAGCAGTCCTTCCGCCATACCATCAAACTCATAATTGGCCCTTATGTGTAAATGACTATTTATATTTTTTGTTCCTATCCAGCACACCTGGCATTAGGGAAAGAAATCTATGGGGCCGATTACGATGGCCGTAAATCTGCGACTGCTGGACCGGTGGTCGCAGATTTACCGCCATCACCCTTAAAATTCCTACCGCCAAATTAAGATGGCGGTGGGAAGAGGAAAGGTACCTCGGCGGATGGTGGTCTCGCAAGGCGGGCCTTTTCCACCCGCCTTGCGGGACCAGGTACAATGGGGCAATGGAGGCGGTGCCGTGCAGGCACCGCCGTGGGTATTAGGATGCCTGTCTTTTGCGGCTGAGTTTCTGCTGCATAAAGACAGGAGGAAAATGCCTTTGGGGGCCCGTTGCAGGCCCCCAGGGGGGTGGGAGGTGGAGTGCTGCACGTGGGGGGTACCTATGGTACATCCCTATATTTGCATGTACAAGGTGGCAGCCATCGCACGGTGTCTGCCACGTTGTACATGCACATGTGAAACATGTATTTTTACATTGTGGCGGGTACTGCCACCCCCCACAATGTAAACATACAGGATGCGCCCGCCATTGTGGCAGGCGCATACTAATTCGTTTTGTGAGACCGCCGCACCATGAAAGTCCGCCCGCCATCGTAATCGTCCCCTATGTTCCTTTTTTAACGGTTAGTTGTTGTTCAAATTCTCAAGCAGTTGCATGCTCTTACAAAAATCGACTTTATAGCAATAATAGTAAGGCTATTGAATTTAGAATTCTAAAAGTGGCAGAGCTATGAAATCCAAGACCTAACTTGTTAATATTGTGGAAATACAGTTAGCCAACTTATTGTAAAATTACAAATGTGAATGTTTTGTAATTTTGGTAGCAATGCCATGGTTCATCAATTGTTATGAAGTGTTTGAAGGGCCAGCTAGCCATCATAACCTTAACCTCTCATAGTGTTTTAATTTAGTTTGATGTTTTTCTTTTTGTATTTATCATAAAAGTTTTTATCTAACCTGTAGAATAAAAGTGTATTACTACAAGAAATCTGAAAACAAGTTTCTTCTAGATTTAAATCAATCCCACAGTCAGATCAACAGTAGACTCAAGAGGTATTGCTGATTGTCAATTAGATTACAAACAAATAAACTGCTGCTGTTTTAATCAAATCTTCTGCAGCATTTGTCAGTAGGATCAATCAATCGAAGCATCACATTATTAACCCAATTACTTATGAACCATGGAGTCACTAGCATTTGTGAATATGGTGTGCTACATCTTAATTTTAATACCTTTGTATTAATAAAAATGTAAGGAAAATGTATAATTCAGTGTTGATGTAAGTGTATGTATAGAACATACTTATATTTACATTTTTGTCTTTTATGTTCGTACCGACTTCAGAAAGCGGAACGCATTCAGTCCACAAAACATCTTCTTACATCATGAACATTTTTTTTAATACTTTGACTTAGGGCCTCATTACAAGTTTGGTGGTCTATGGGACTGCCAAACCTGTGTTGGAGGCACGATGGCGGTCAGGGACCACCACACTAGTTGTCTAGCTACCGTATTACGACTATGGCGGTCGAACCGTTGAGACCACTGCAACTGCTGGGGAACTGCGATCCCCGGCAGTCTTGAGGCTGCAATATGCTTGGTGATACCGCTGCAACACTGCCAAGCATATTACAAGTTTCCTCACCACCAGCAGTATTATGGTGGTGAGCCCGCCAATAAAATGCTGGCGATGAGGAAACAAAGCCCCGTGTTGCTCCAGGCCTGTGGGATGCATGCGGGGGTGCCTCCCTGTGTGCATGTACCCTCTTTCCTGCACGACATGGACTTGACAGTCTATGCCGTGCCAGAACTGGCTTTGGCTTTCCCATTGCAGTGCCCTTTGAAAGGCACAGCTGTGGGAATGCAAAAGGACCGCCCGCCGGACTACAAAAATACTAGCAATATGGCAGACGGTCGGCGGCCCTTGAGCAGGACAGCAGCATGGCGGCCCACTCCAGGACCGCCAATCTGGGCCTTAGTCTTCAGAAACAAATCCTTTCAGTCCAGGAAACACATATCAACTGTTCGAATGTATAAGGGAATGTGACCATTTTTGTGAGAAGAAGTAAAATGTATCTCTGACTGTTTTAAAGTATTAAGGGCTGTTATTTTTTTTTAAACCGCGTAAAACACACTAATTTCTTTATTTAACCTGCAGTTCAGCAGGTAAGAGATGTATCGAGGGAGCACTTGTAGCACTGGGTAATTATGCTGTTATTACCCTGCATCTTTAGCTTGCATTTGGGTTTTGAATAAAGGTACGTTGTGTCTACACAGGCACCAATGGAACTGTGTATAGTATTGCGGTTGTGGCACAGAAAAGGGCTTCCATCCACACCTTGGTCATTAGTGGAATTCCTATCCCAATCTGCAGGTTTGGGGTTTCAGCAACGTCACCCAGATGACAATAATGGTGTCCCTATTGAGGCGGTCTGCAGATGGGGTTAGGGTTTGGGTATTCATTCCCGTGCTGTAAATCCTGTGGTGCCTTTGTTGACATGATACGTGATAACTACAGTGGCCTCTGCCATGTTGTGGGGATTTATCCCGGCCAAGTAACCACATGGCCACATGGCCTCTTTCCACTCTTGTGGCACACTCAGGACAGCACTGGGAACCCAAAGCCGCCATGGCAATTTTCTCGGACCATCCCCTGGTGAAGCACTGCCTGGGCCCGGGAGGTTGGACACGCTTGCTTGCTTGCTGCTTTTGTTACTGGGTGCTTATATTGCAGCTCTGTTGCAAAACTGCTCCCCAGTAACCAAATCAGCCCCCACAGCTGCAAAACCGGCCCCCACCCTTCCACCCACCGGGGAAGCGCCCAATGCCTGGTAAGGCCAGTCCGGCCCTGGGCACACTGCCTATGCCTGTTTTGGCTGTGCAGGCTGTTCATCTTTGACCAGTATCAATTTATGTTGAGGCAGCATTGGGAAGTGACGTAGAGAGACAGCAGCGTGCATGTTTTTGGTGTGAGTGCTATTGGTGTGTGGCACTGTTTTCATAGGTGCTAAAATCTAATGGGTGGGCGTGTTTCTCAGTGGTGTTGTTAATAGGGCTCAGGCACAAAAGTTGTAATTGTAATTGAAATAATATATACCTGTGTGAAGTAACTATTGAGTGCTATTATTTTCGATGTTGAGATGGATTGTAGTAGGTACTGTTCTTGTGTGGGTGTATTTTGAATTGATTCAGCCAGTTATGGCTCATAACATGTATCCTGCCATCTCCTTTCTTGACAACCTCCATGGGAGTTACGCCCATTTTTAGCTTCATCCTGCAATTCCCAATGATGGGTATTTTGTAGGGGTGTTTCTGCTTTTGTTTCTCTTTTTTACACACCGTTAGCACTTGCATTAAAAATGCACACTGTGCAGATAATCATAAAACACACGTGCAAAACTGTATTTGTAACTGGAATGCACTCTAGATGAACATACACATGGGAATATATACCTTTGAAAATAGCTTCTGACTGGGGGTGCTGCACATGCTGCTTTGGGGGGAATTCCAAACAATATACGTTGTCTTCGCGGTTTTTAGGAAATCATTTGTAAACCTGTACAGTTAAACAGCTTCTGCAGTCCAGCTGTTATGGGCAGAACACAATTAACTCAGTTTTCACACAATTAACCCAGTTTTCACACAGTACTCCAGGGACATCAGGGGACACGCGCTATTACCTGATGCAATGGGGCTTCACAAATGGAAATCTTTCATTAGTGCTACACTAGACCCGAGTGTGCAGGATTGCATGCTCGAGCCCATAAATGAATTCGAACAGATTGACGTCAGCTCAGGCTTTGCACTAAGGAGGAAAAAAAATATCAACCTTGCTAGAGAAGAGGAAGCCAATAATATAGCCTCAGAGCCCGACCTAGTGGGGTCTACCGGCCCTTAAAAGGCCTGAGCAGAAGGAGAGGGCCTTTAACAAGGGAGCGAGTCTTTAATGGTCGGTAGAGCCCGCTAGGAAGGCTCTAAGGCTATGAGAACATTCCGCCCCTAGAATGTTCTAATTACTAAAAACGAAGGCCTCTTGGAGCCCGAGGGGGTTTAATTCCCCTCGGGCTCCAAGAGGTCTTTGTTTACATCAGCAGCTATAGGGAAAACAAATGTGGGCTTCTACCGTAGAAGCCTGGAGCACTCCCTTGTATTCAAAGGAGTGCTCCACATTCCAAAGTTCTAATAAAGCCTTATAGTCTGCTGCTGAGGGCTACACCAGTTCCTAAAGGCCCTGAACCTGAATGAGGCTTGGAACTATAACGAGGAAGAGGGCCTTTAACAACCAGTATAACCCGAATTAAAAGGACTATAATGCTATTGGAATATTCCACTACTAGGGATAGAATTTTCTACACTTAAAAGTGAGAAACAGAAAGACGAAGATTGGAATGTTAAAGCAGAAGGCTTACAGTTATTGGCCCTGAGCCACTCTATTGTCTTCAATGGAGCACTCACCATTCCAAGTTCTAACCATTTAGGTGGCTTTATTGAGCATTGTTCTTTGAAATCAAAGTACTGGAGCACCTACAATGACATTGAAGAAATGCAGCTGAATTCGGTAAACTCATATTTCATCAATATATGCGATGACTAACTCTGTTTTCATTTGACTCCAAACGTATACACATTGGACAATAGTTTGCTTTGCAGCTTTTTGTATGCTTCCCCAGCTGAAAATATTGTACTCCAGACACCTTTTCTAGGAAGCATAATCAAGTTGCAACTGATCATTCACTCGACCAAACCATTAATAAAGCATCCTAAAATTGATGAGGTGTTGCTAGTATAAGTGCAAATGCAGAGGACAGTTTACTTACCATATTAAAGGTAGCATGGAAGTGCAAACCATGACCACGATACGCTTAAAAACATACATTTGTCAAAAAAGTTAATTTATATCTTTTTTCCATTCAGATATTTTCTGGCTTAATTGGATGCCCATGTCTGTGGTTTGATCACTTTATATTAAAACACAGATACAAACATAAACAGGAAAGGGGCATTCAATGGATCATAGAATTTGTTACCTGCAATGCCAAATGTTATAGGTAAATCCATAACATTACCACCACTGTTGTAGTCTCTAAGAAATGCATTCTTATCTACTACACGTCAAACAATCTGTTGAGGACAAATATGAAGGGTACTTGTAAAGCGCACTTAAACCCCAACTGGGGTTTCCTGGCGCTGTACGCATACCGCTGTGGAACCCTTCCTGGCTTTTCCCTGTGAAATGTCTACTCCTGGGCACCCCCAAGGTTAAGCCAGGCATCCCAGCGCTGTTGGGGCTGTTGTGGAGATTAAGCAAGCTATTGCCCAGAGTTGCAGAGTGGGACCCATGATTAGAATAGGCACCGAGGCGAGAACTATCATGTCCGAGGAAATTGAGACCAAGACACGCCGAGGCGGGAATCGAACCCTGGTCCTGGGCCAGACCTCTGCAGCAAGGTCTGCCGCTCTAACCATTGAGCCACACTTCTCCACATCAAGCAGATTAAGAATCTGAGATCGTGAGAAACTCATGGTGATAAACTTCACCAAATACCAACATAAAGATAACCAGATCTGTGTCAATCAAACCAACAGACAATAGACAAAGCCTGTGTAAAGTCCCTGTAAAGTACAAGAAAAGATCCAAATGCACTTACAAGGACCAGCAATTACAGCCACAGACTTAAACACACCGGTCAGAACCCACTACTGGACACCATCCAGCAGGTGCGGCCCGTGCAGGTAAGAGGGTAGAGCGTGGTTGGGGGGGAGGGGGGTATTCGACAGACGACGATGAGGGAAAATTATTTATTTATTTTATTTTCTGCTCTACGTCATCTATTGAATCCCCCCACACGCCCCATTCCGGCTACCGCTCTTACCTGCACGGGCCACTCCTGCCATCCAGTCTTTGCACCCTACATGGGCAAACAGAAACAACCACTTCTACCATGACACGATCATTCACTTCAAATGCAAAACAGAGTGCATGGGTCTCAAAACAAGTACATAGTGCACACCAATGCAATATTTAAAACTGTGCACAAAAAAATAACAATCACCTTGTTCAGCCTCTATTGAACCCGTTACATAGCTTGCAAGCGCCAACTCCCTCACCAATGTCTAATTCAATGTCTGTATCACTTGAAGAGAGCAACCCTATTGCCACTGAATTTACCCTTGGGTCTCGCCTACACCTATGCAAGACTACGACGGGTGGCTCCTAGGAGACAGCTGTAGTGCCAAGGGTCAATTTTCAGGAGGGACTGCTGTGCTTGTTGTTGGTTCACTGACAGTAAGAAGGGGCCTTTTAAGAGTTTCTCCTACTCACTGCAGTCTCATGAATGCCTCTTATGCTTTTGATTCAGCTAAGCATCCCTGTGCTCAGCGATTGTTACAGTAGCTGCTGTAGCTGTTGTCTGTCCAATGCATGGCCCAGTAGTTGTTGCATTGGTCTTGACAGGTTTCGCCTGTGGAGAAATATGAAAGGGGGCGGTTTGCCGGTGGACGAGATGTGACAGATGGGACACACCTGCAACAGGTCTCTAGCTTCATTGGCTCTACTGACTCCTACATATGTCCAGATGGTGACAAGTGAATTGTTGTCCAAGAAATAAAATGGCCCACTTCAATGTAGTTTGTGTCAGGATCATTACTCTGTAATGAATATATGATGTTACAACGCAAACAATTACAACCCATGCTTTTACAACATGGTTTGTAAATCGCAACTACCATTACATCGCATGATTTTACAACGCATGCCATTAAAACGCATTTTTAAAAACTACCATTACAACGCATACCATTACAACGCATACCATTACAACGCATAATACTTTTATGGCAACAATAGGGTAAGTGTTGGATAGTCTAGGGGTAAAAATTACTATTCCTACTCCAGTGAGTGCAACAGTAGGGGAAGTGTTGGATAGTGTAGGGGTAAAAATCACAATTTCCATCTACCCCGTAACCCATACCCACCCTAAAACTAAAAAATCTCTATTACTTACCTTATAATGTGTTGTAATAGCATGCATTGTAATTGTATGCGTTGTAAAGGCATGCATTGTAGTGACATGTGTTGTAGTGGTATGCGTTGTAATGGTATGCGATGTAAAGGCAGTTGCGTTGTAACCGCTGTGTTGTAAAAGCAGTGTGATGTAATGACTGCGTTTTAATGGATATTTTCCCTCTTTCATACATCATCTGTTCCCTATTGCTCGGGATGTAGTAGTGTGTCATAAGTTATGAATATAGTGGGTTATCTAATGGCACCTGGAGTATTTAGAAGGATGTCACCAGTGGTTCAAGTATAGTGTATAAGGTGCTGTGTAACCTCTGATTTGATTTTGATTTGATTTATAATTTTGTAGAGCACGCGAATGCCCATAGGTGTCTTTGGCATTTGTCACATTTGGCTTTGTTGGCAACTTACTTGTAGAAATAAACACATTCACTGTTAATTTTCATCTTATTCTTCCCGAAAAAAAATCCCACAATTGCCTACAAATTGTGAGGATCATTACATTTCAGCTCCAATAAACGTTAATAGAGGTTAGTAAGTCCAGTTTCTTTAAACATAGACTGCACATACGGTCGATAGATGACAATTGGGACGAAGCATGCCTTCAATCAGTGGAAGAAGTTTTGGGATAGGTGGTAGAGAACTCCCACGCCCAAAGACAAGGAGGTCACTGTAGATTTGAAGTTAATGGGAGAAACAGGCCCTTACAGAAAAGGAGAACGTTGCAGGACTCTCAGAGGAGGTTCAGAAGAAGACACCTGTAATGGCTGCCCTTTTCTGGCTCCTTTAAGAGGGAGAATGATGGAGAGTGACTCCAGCCTATCACCCCCATAGCATAGGGATTAGGACTATAGACAGGATCCCTGCCTTTTATATAGTAGAGTATTTTCGTGTCCCTTTCCTTAGAGTAGGGCTTATGAATTTAAGTTAGGGGATAGATACATAAGTATTAATCATGATTTGCCCATTTGCTAATGTGTTAGGATATTTTCCATGGAGTTACGCATATTGCGGGCCCTGTAGGCCCTAAACGAGACAGACTCCATCTTGCTCTCTGCCTGGTAGCTCGAGAGGCCTTCTAGGTCAAGTGTAATGTTTTAGTTTCAAGCTGTTGTTCGCTTGGAGAGAACCGGCTCGGGCTGGCCCTTATCAAAGGAATGTATTTTTCTCCACTCCGAAGACACAACTTCAGGCCGGCCGGCTGGGAACGTGTCCTTGGTACGGGGAGGTACAAGAATTTGGTGGGCGGCAGGTTGCTGGCCGTAGCTTTCCATGAAGGAACAGGCTTTGATATTAGCGAAGGTGTTAGTTAGTCGTCAGTCAGTTCGTAGGCGGCATCTAGCCGTTAGCATCTCTGCCATTAATTATTCCATGGCGGACAGTCGCCATCTTTGAAGGAGAATTAGCGCGGAGCGCACTGAAACAGAGAGAGAGAGAGAGACGGTAGTTAATAACCAGCAAGGTTCCGGTGGCCTGGAGGGAAGCAGACGAGGTTGAGCCTAGCGGTGCAGACGTGTACTTGTGACGGCTGGGGTGTGACTGCGAGGCGAGCCAGGACACAGAGACGAGAAGGGAACCTAGATGACTGCCGAGTCCCGACTTCACGTTAATAAGGTGACATCTGCTCTTTTCACCATAAGCGCGCATTCTAACCCTTACCTTTTTCTTTTCTTTGCATAATTCGTGTTGCATAGTATTGTGTTATACATATATTGATGATAATAAATACCATAGTTTCTAGTGAACTAATATGTGCCGTGTATTTTTGTTCAATCTTGGTAAACCGCATTCCTAGGTGATTTCCATTTATATGAATGGACGAGTAATCCCAATCAGGTAAGAGGTGATCACATAAATAGGGAGTAACGTGGACCTTCGATGCCAAGGATAGTAGGCACATTGAACTATTTGGAAACCGTACCAAATTCTATTACTATAGTTTTATCCCAAGTAGACAAAGGAGACATTGTTCCGATAAGTGCTCATAGGAATGTGGTCGTCGTTGATATGCGGCGTTAGTGAGAACGTTGGGTTGGATTACCAGCGTGGATACCCACAGGATTGTGGCTTGCGTAAGTGAGAGCGTCAGGGGGGATGACTGGCGTGTAGGTTTACCGGATTGTGAACCGTTTGGTGAGGAGAGCATTGGGTTCTGCAGGCCCATGTGTAGACGCACCGGATTGTGTGTCATATCTGCCCTGGGGTAGATCAGTCTGGGTCGGAGTGGCCGCGAGACTAACTGATGTGAATAAGATATAGTAGAAAATCTATGCATGTGTATTGCTATTTCCCCATCCTTAGGTACGACCTGTATATACATATATCTATCCATATCCATTGTGAATACGTTCTAAGGAGGGAGGTGAGTACGTTTTGGCTGGGTTATAGGGGCCCCTAGGGGCTGATCCCATCTAAGCGGAAAATCCGGCCATTACAACACCTCAGAGGCAAATGCTGTGGACTCTGGTTGTCAGAGCCCTTGAATTCAGACTTCCGCTGACCACCAAAGAGGCCAGAGGAGGTCCTCTAGAGGTTTCCCTAGACTGTGTCCACCATCCTTCTCTAGGTTCCCCACTTCCTGGAGATCACTTCCTTGGGCAGGTTAGATTTCGCTGATACCCTGAAACCTGAGCTAGCACTAGTGGTGGCTGGCATCTTGGGGGTGGGGGCGAAAATGAAATAAAGAAAATTAAACACTTACCTTACACTTCCTCATTGCACTGGACCTCTTCTTCAGTGGACTGCAGAGCGGGCACCAGCAAACTCCCTTGCTCAATCCAGGCGCTGCTCACATGCTGTCAACCAGCATGAGAGCAGCACCCTGATTGAGGGAGTAGCTTCGCTCAGAGCTCCACAGCGCACTGGAGGCCTGCACTTGCTTTCCACCCAGCTGTGTTAAGACTGCTTGGTTGAAAGGTTTAAAGTGCGCATGTCTGGCTGTCCGTAACAAGACGGCCAGCCGAAGAGACATGTTCACTTTAAACAGTGCACAGGCTGCCAACTACTCCTCCCTGCTGCCACTCAGCAGGCCCCGCCCTGTCCTGACATTCAGTTCAGGATGGTATGATGAAAAATAAAATGGCAATGAATTACCATTTTATTTTTCATCTCTGGGGCTTTGGGGGGCATTTAAGTGGGGCGACGCTCAAACAGAAGAGCTGCCCCTGGCTGGCACTCCAGAAAGCTACAGAATAGTGAGAGAAGAAGGTTAGGGGGTTCCAGAGAAAGAAAATCATGTTAGTCTTCCAGAAAGAAGAGGACAGAGGAAGGTGTAAACAGGATAAAGGGGCCTCGAAAGAGGGGAAGATTCAAGCAGTAAGGCAGAAAGAGCAGAGAGCTAGGGAGTTTAAGATCAAGCAGATAACTCTGGAAAAAGAAAATCTCAGAAATAGGAACATAAAATGTGGTTCAAACGGGGGATAGTCATTCTTTCTCCAAGGAATCCACCTCAAAGGTGCCAAAGGAGTTGATGCATATGTAAGTGCCAGGAAATGACAATCTAGGATGAGTGCACCATTTTTGGAATGAGATGCAAGACTGAATGATATGTCCAAGGCAACAGCACTAGTGAGGTCATTAGAAGAATGTATGAAAATGACAATGTAGCTTGGGAATACGTGAATGATGCTCTGATTAGACAGTGTGGGCAGGTGCTCGCTGCACTTGCAGAGATTAGATGAGAGTGAGAAGGTGGATAGGGTTCCATTTCATAAATGGATGCATGACAGTGTGTGATTGGGATCAGTAGGTGAGCGGGAGGGAAGCAAAGGGTTACCATCTTCCTAAATCAATTAATGATAGTACAACAACTGAGGGAGAAGTGATCTCACCTACTCAGAGAGTTGATTGATAAGTAGTTATCTAGCAGAGTGCACAAGGGGCAGGAACAGCACGGTTGGAAGCTTAAACGGGAGAAGAACTACTATCAGACCAGTTACAGGCCAGAAGGGAATGCCTTAATGATTCCCAAGGGTCCTGTCTCTGACTGGGACCAAACCCTAATGAGAATTGGGTTTCTAGCCAGAACCAGAAGGAGACATGAGGGAAAGAGACTTCCCTCCGTGCCAGAAAAAAGGTAACCTGTTTAGGTGCTACAAGGAAAGGCATTACACAAAGGATGTGCTTATAAGGACCCTGTGCTACTGCACTTTTGAAATGTATCAAGCTTTCAGTAGGAATGGGTACCGCTGAGGGCTCCATCACACTCAACGTAGTCACTAGGCACATCTCCGAAAGGGATCAAAATGCTCTTAAGCACATTCAGCTAAATGCAGTGGAGTTTGTCAGTGAGATAGGTATTAAGGGGAGAGAAGTGTAAGCTCTAAGAGATACTGGTGCCTGCAGGTATGTGGTTGAAAGGATGGATCTCAAACCTGAGGAAATTCTCCCTGGCACCATTGGCAATGCCCAGGTAGCCAGTGAAAATGACAGTGAGACCTCGTTTGCTAGGGCTGAAGTAGAAATCAATGGCAAGACAGCCATGGTTGATATAGGGCTGTGAAAATAATCAGGGGCATGGTACCGGCTGGGCATTGACCTGAATGTGCCTGACTAGTGCCTGGGTCAGAGGTCCACATGGCCGGAACATCAGCAGTTCTGACTAGAGCATAGGCTGTACATATGCTTCGGGAGTAGGTTGTGGTCACTCATAGAATTGAAGGACTGGGAGTAAGAAGTGTAGTGCAGACCAGGACAGGCTCTCAGATGTCCTCAGCCATGGCGCCCATCGGCCATGCTCCGTTCAGAAAGAAAGAAGATGACCCAGAAGTGGACCTTCACTGCTAGAGCTTAAGGAGTTACTATCTCCCGGAAGACCATTCACTGAAGAGTTGTCTCAGGCCCAAGAAGGGTGGCCTATTCTGGTAGACCTACTCAGGGTTACCCAGGTACAAGCTGCCACAAGATTGGCTGGCAAGTACAACATGGTCTGGGAGAACGGGCTGCTTTATAGTGAACCTTTGGCTCCAGAACCTAGGACCAGTAAAAGGCTGTTGGTTCCACCAGCACATGGAATATTTCAGTCATTGCTAGCCCACGTGGCCCTTTTACCAGGACACCTGAGAATGAATAAGACTAAGGACAGGTTTGTTCTTCTGGCCAGGTATGGCTTGAGATGTAGAGTGGTTTTGCAGTACCAACCCAGCTTGTCAAGTGGAGGCCAAAATAAAGTACAGTTGATACCTTTGTCTCTGGATGGTGTGATGTTT
The DNA here is from genome assembly GCF_964263255.1 of Lissotriton vulgaris. NCBI lineage: Eukaryota > Metazoa > Chordata > Amphibia > Caudata > Salamandridae > Lissotriton > Lissotriton vulgaris. The sequence continues at coordinate 724,063,159 of NC_141699.1, forward strand.
GAGAGGATGGGAAATTATATAGTTGTTCCATTTGATCCCCCTATGCTTCAGGCAACACACATATCGCATATATAATTCAAATGTTGTGGAAGATGTAAACAGGTACTCTGCTGTGGTACCCCTGAGGAGCACGACTGCCAAAGTACTGTCAAGGGCCAACCTTAAGATCTTTCTCAAAGTCAGATTTTCTAAGACTGTGATATCTGACATAGAAACTAATTCCATCTCTTCATACATAAGGGGAATGCAAGCTGGAATGTTCTACAACTCCTCCATAGTGTACCACCCACAAACTAATGGGTTAGTGGAATGCTTTTTCAAGACCCTAAAGAGTACCATTGACCCTAAGGAGGAAATGGTGCCTCCTCCTTTTTAACTATAGGAAAATTCTAAAGACGGGGGTATTTACTTAATAGAGCTGCATTACATAAACAAGTCAAGTGCAGTGTTTCTTCAAGTACCTACATCAGCAGATGGTTGCCTTCCTGTTCACCTAACGGCCTGAAGGTCTAAACGATGTACCTACACCGAGCATTAAGTGGCTTTGGGGATGTATCTGCATCCCTTGTCCTGATGAAGACCTGGCTCGTATTATGTATATATATGGGTCGGAACCTTGGCACTGAAATACATTTTATGCCTGATGCAGGCTAACCTTTACAGGGCAGAATAAGAAGTTGACTGATTGCTCTATTGATTGTATACACATTATTTACAAGCTCTTATCTATGTGTTACATTTAGTCCATTTCTTTTATAAAGACCTCACTGTCACAAGCACTTCGCCCTTTTTCACCTTGTGGAAAACCCGAACATGATATTTGCTTTGTATATTTAAATTTACTTTGTTTTAACTAAGTGGTCTGGGTCTTGTAAGTCAACTCATAATGTGTTAAGGGGATTCTTTGAACCCCTAAGTAAGCATGAAAACTTTGCTGTAAAAACAACCCCTGACAGAATCCCCTTGCAATTGTACAGAGCAGAAATGGGCTGTCATTGTAAAATACTGCTTTTCTATAGTGTGAGCACTCTGCAGTTTCAGGCATTAATTGTTTGTAAACAAGTTTGTGGACAGACAGATCTCTATACACTCAGGTAGCTGATAGCTATGAATGCAAAGAACTCTGGGAGCAATCGCTTTAAAGTGTTGCTGGACTTTAATAGAAGTGGGTGGCTTGAGGAGCCTGACAGAATGAGTGGAGAGGTGGGCCACTGTAGCCCAGGGAAGGACACCATACATTGATGCCTTGTGTCCAGGTCCTTTGCAGCATGCCCCAGGAGTAAATGACTCATACCTCAAATCCATGGCAGTATGGTACCACCAGAAAAACTGCCATTGCACATGGCGGTTTTCCATGGAAGAATTAGCCTGTGTGGACCTGTTGAAACAAAGGGGATGTAGTTGTATTCAGCGTTCACTTCCCTGAAAAAATAAGTGTCTGTGATGGATTGCAGATAGAAAACAGTGCAACCATAGTCAGCAGTTGATCACTGAAAACCATTGACCACAGTCACTGAGACAACTCATGATGGGCTTGTTTGACACAGAGGAAGTTCACTTTTATCATCACTCACTCACAAGTGAAAGCACCTTATAAATATCTGGGCTTGTACAGACCCAACTCTTTGGTCTGAAGGTGCACACCTGTACACTACTGCAGGACTAGAGGCCATCACAGAAGGCAGCAGTGTTGAGGCAGAGTCAGTACCTCTGCTCTGAGAGCCAGTGTGTGAGCACTAATGCCAGCGGCGTGACACACCACGTTAGTCGGCTGTGTGTAGTGGAGGACCGCTATCGCGCAACTAAGTCAGGGTACTGTACACAACCAGGGTTACCCGGTATGCCAGGAACCTAAAAAAGCACTGGACAGCTACATCACTAATCCAAGACAGTGCCACTTATTTTTAGTTTCTATAAAGCGCATCACTAATCCCCTAGGGTATATCACAGCACTGAAATCACTGAGAGCAAAGGCAACGTATTACAGGGGTCGGGTTAGTGCAGTTAGAAAGGGATTAGTCTGAGAAAAAAGCCACATTTTTGAATTTTTTCTAAAGGCGATGCGGTCCTCCATGTCTACGGACAGTAAGTTCCATTGGGCCGCTGCTAAATTGGAAAAGGAGCACCCCACTGTCCTTACTTTTTTGATACGTATTGTTTTGGCTAATGCTAGATCTCAGATGGTTTGTATGATTCTAGTTTGGAGCGTAATATCATTGGGCCTGAATTCTAAAGTGCCTGGTGTGCGTGACAGAGAATTTTAAATTTTGCACTTTTGTGCATAGTCAGCCAGTGGAGAGTTTTTAAACATGTTGAAGCTGAGCTGATGATATCTTTATTGCAAATGAGCCTGGCTGCTGCACTTTATATAAATATATAAATATAAATATATATATAAATATATATTTAGTTTTCTCAAGAGTTTGAGAATGACAAAGGATTTACCGCATGTGGCATTGCCTTCTTCTAGCATAGATAGGAAGTTTTCTAACGGAACCCCCAGGTTTTTAGCTACTTTCTTAGTTTCTGGCTGAGACTAGGGCACCTGGCCACCAAAAGGAGTGCCAGATCTGTTGAGCTCCACCAAAGAGATATATCTCTGTCTGTTGTGCGTTCAATTTCAAGCACTCTGCTCTCGTCCAGCTTGACACCTGTTAGTCAGCTAGTAGGATTTGCCCTGTTTTCCTGGTGTTTGTCCCCTATCGAAATTACCAGTTGTCTATCATCCACATAGGAACAGATTTCAAATCCCCATTTCCTTACAATTTTCGCAATGGATGAGACATATTTGTTGAAGAGTATAAAGCTCAAGGAGGAACCTTGAGGAACTCCGCATTTGGACATACAGGATATGATTTAAAGGTGTCCAGCTGTATGGATTGAATTCTCTTACTCAGGAAAGCCAAACCATTTTAGGGCTTTAGAATGAATCCAGATCTCAAACAGTGTTTTAGGTCTCGCCTGAGCAGCGCACATGCTCTGCGAGACTTATTGTAAGGGGGCTTCAAAAAGCTCACCACACACTCATGCGTGTGTGGCTATTGCTTATGGTTACCCACACGGGCGCCATATGTTTTGAATTATCGTGCCCATACACAGGTGTGATTATTCAAAACATATGGCCTGATGCTCGCTCTCGGGCGCACAGCCTTGTTTGATTGTTTTTCAATGAGCCACGTGTTCAAACTAATAATCAACTTCTCACGTGAGGAATCGCGGCTCTTCAAATAGATAGTAGATTTTGGCGCGAGAGGAGGGGTAGGATCGCTGGCTTGTGATTGGACAATATAGAGGCAGAGGGTGGTTAAGCGAGGAAAGGGCAGGAGCTTGAGTGGCGGAGAAAGCCAGCGCTGGAGTAACCCTTCAGTGAGATGAGCAGCCGGTTAGTCACAGGCTGCGGGTAATGCTGTGGAGGTCGTCCAATCCTTAATGAACTACACGTATTTCAACAATTTATGAGGCGGATGGTAGGATAACTCGCGCTTGGCAGATGCTTAGGACTTACTTTTGTTTTATTAAGCTGCTGGATGGCAATATGTGGGACTTTCATGCGTCCAAATAAATGAATTACAAATTGAAGCATTTAGATAGCAGGCTAACGTGACGTACTACTTTCCTCAACATCCTCATTGAATTATTTCTTGGATACCCGTCTGTGCTTTCAATTAGAAGTGACAGTAAAGTAGTGTGGACTTTGGCAGGGAAGGGACAGAACTGCTTATTAAATGGGGTTGGTATTTGCTAAGGTATAAGGGGCCTGGGTTTATTTTTTTATATAGTTGTACTTTTTACGCGAGAAGCGTATTTACAGACTCCAGGGCGCTCTGTGCAATTCTAACTTGTTTTTCCATTTTTATATACGCAGTTTTATAAACAATACACTATTTCTCATACACATTGTCTGGTTGTTTATACCCAATAAGTTATAGTTTGGGCTTTACCTCTGACTGGTAAATGAGTGCTAGCTCTGGGTTAATAAAGGACGGTGGTGTTTTGGAGAAACTGCTGAGAGGAGGCAACTTTTGATCTGAGTCGAGCACTAAACATAATAAACTGTTTTTTTCTGATAATTTTTCTATAGTTTTTTTATACAAATGTTTTAGAGTTTATTTGATTTATGGCCATTTGTGTAGAAGTTATGAAGTGGTTCATAAATCTTAGGATTTAGTTGATGAGGCAAATTTGTCTGGGAGCACCATTCCTTACTAAAATATTTGGCAATTCTGTTAAGAAAGTTGATCTCTCCGTATGAAGATAATCGTACTAATACAGATATTAAGCAGGTTTATGTCTTATGTCATTGCCCCACTATGCTATTTAATCTAGTTCAGAATACTTGATCAATTAGCAACTCGTGCAATATGAGTCAATTGTGAGCTCTTGCTCTAGAGGCAACAGGTTGTAAGAAAACTGCACATATCAAGCTAATCTACAGTCAAGGGCTAAAACTAATGTCATATTTGTAAGTCTTAGGATTCACATTATACAAGAAATAGAACCCAGAGTGGTGCAAAAATACTCTGAACTTAATAGAAAGAGTAATCTGAAATAAACAAAAAAAGTATAGTGTTTTCTCATCCACCTTCTACTTATGATGTCCCATTTCATTACAAGTTATGATTATAATCAGCCAGATGGTAATGTGCCCACTAATAACAAGCATTGGCATAGCCAATAGGTCTTGCCTTTGGGACCTAATAAATGTTTAGCCATGCAACACTTGATGTTATTGCACAAAGGATATTGTGCTGGATAGCTAAACACTTATAAGGTCCCAAAGGCGAGACCTAGTGGCTATGCCAATGTTTGTTTAATCAGTCGGTAATGGGAATCCATGTCAAATGCTGCCGACGGGTGAAGTAAATCGAAGACTGCTGCCTTGCCCTGATCAACTTCTAAACTGATATTATCAAGTACGGCAAGTAGAACAGATTCAGTACTGTTATTAGCTCTAAATCCCATCTGAGAAGGGTCTAACAAGTTGTTGTGCTTCAGAACGGCAGTGAGCTGGGCATTAACCAGCCTTTAAAAAACTTTCGAAATGTACAGAAGCAATGAAATCGGTCGATAATTTGATAGAATATTAGCATCAATGCTTGATTTTTTGCTAGCGAGAGTAGTAACGCTTGCTTCCAGGCGTCAGGGTAATCAGCAGAAGACAGGCAAAGGTTAAATATTTGTGTCAAAAACTGGCTTAAAAGGAGAGCTAGACATGCAAACAAAAATGGGGACAGGGTCTAGTGGGGATCGGACTTGACTTTTAGCATCATTTTTTCGACTTGTTCTACGGAGAACAATGCAAAACTTATTCTAACAATCTTAACTTTGGCATCATAGTGGCTCCCCAGAGAGATAATGAGTACTGTGCTGTGACCCCTTAAAGGAGGTGGCCTAAATATGAGACACATTCACTGTGTCCCAAACACTGCTATAAAGCTTTGCATAGCTTGAAGTTTAGTGCTAGTCAGGGGCAGCCTCTCTTCTGGAGTGCCAGGGCGTTCCCCCTATTTATGTTATCCCCCCCAAGCCCCAGTGTTAAATCTATGTCCATAGAAGAGTACCACGGCAACCCATGTTGATAAATTCCAATAGGAACATGATTTAAAAACTACATTAAGGAGACTACAGGGCAGCGAGCGTATTCCTTAGGCCTGGCTCAGGTTTGTAGCAAGATCGATCACCCCAAAACAAACCTGATCCTGATATCTGGCGGAAGGCTTTCCTGTTTGCAACCTATAGATGAACCCAACACCAAGACAACATAGATGACATGAAAAACATTTGTCCCACACACTCCTACAGTGTGAGAACTCATGTTACTTTTGAACATGTGCCTTCCGTTACCATCTGTACCAGACAGCATGTAGATTTTGTTGGGTGGAGTTTTTAATCAGAATAAAGAAAATGTTCAGTCCTTTTATTATTGCAGTTTTATATAGCGTGAACTCGACCCAAAGGTTTTTGAGCACTTTACATAAGCAGCAGTTACATTACACAAGGACACATTCATTTTCGGTAGGCACGGGTAGATTAAGTGATTTGCCCAGAATCACAGGATGTTGAGCCGACGCTGAGACTCTAACCTGGTTCCCCAGCTCCAAGGTCAGCAGCTCTGGCCCTTGAAAATCAGTCTCCATGTGGAAGCTGATTCGTACTGCTTGCTTGGAATGCTCTTACCTGGGATGCATGTGACTTTGAGGTCCCAGAGTCTTTGTAGCTCTTCCCAACGCCTGTAATGTCTGTGAGCATTGAGTCAACCCCTCAGGAGTGTGATTTAAGTCCACACCCATGTTTCAAGCCAGTGGCAAATATGCAGGCAGTTTCCAGTACATCCATTTTACAGCTTTGCGTGAAATACTGCTTTCATCTGCACTTTCCTGCCAGGCCTGAGGTGAAGCATGACACTGAGGGAGACACTGACAAAGCAGTGAGTGCTGGTATTTGAATTTAACTTCCTTGGGTAAAGAGCTGTGGTCAGTAGGATGAATTGTAAGTGAAAATGCCTCATTTTACACATAAAAAAAAAATTCACAGGCTGATAACTCCCTGAACACTCCCAAGGAAAATTCATGATTTGGTCTTACGCCACCACTTTCAAAAGTCACCAGCCGCCTAGTGGCACAACTTTTAGAAAGTGAACAGGACCCCTGCCAAGTGGAAAACCCAAAGCAGACCGAAGGAAGTAAGTTAGGGCTGTGTTTTATACTGCTACAAGCTGTTCATTAATTGCTGACTGAACGCCAGCAACGGCGAATGGATTTCAGTTATTTCCTTCCCACTGCAAACATTATTTCAAGGATAAATGGTTGTAAGAGAAAAATGAATACTTGCTGGGCCAAGAGGCACTATCAGTCACACACTTTGGCTGAGAAGCGTGCACTCCTGAAAACCGCTGGCCCACACTGATCCCAGGAGCTTTCGATGACTATTGATATAAAGATTCCATTTTAACAAGTAATGTAAATTCCTTTACGGCCCGCCTAACGCTGTGGCAGGAACAATGCTGTCCGACATTAAGCCATGGAAATGAAACGTGACTGAATACCGCTCTGTGTAATGGGCAAGCCTAGAAGAAATATTATTTGTCACCGCCCATGCACCGTGTCTACTCTAGTGATACATGAGCTGACAAGAGTGCTAGGTTCTGCTAACGTAATTGACACACAAAAGGCTGGGTTCACAAATCATCATATTTTAGTGACAGCTCCTCCACTGAGGCGGAGGAGCGACTCCCCACTATTTTTTTGCAGTGAAACACATAGAAAATAAAATCATAATAACATGTGTTATTTTATTTGCACCGACATCCTTCCACAGCTTTGCGTGAGGGGGCGGGGGCAGGGGAGGAGTGGTAGCTACCTCCTAAAATGCGCAATGACTGCTTGGACGGCCCTCTCGGGCCAAACCAGTCTTGCCCCACTTTGCATGTTCTCCATGCAGGCTGCATTACAGCCTATGTTGAGAACATGGCCAGGCTTCCAGCCAGCGTCTGAGCGCCGAAACACAGCGCTCAGACCAATCACAACGCTCCTAAGGCAGCGTTGTGATTGGCTGACTGGGAGTCTGGGTGTGCTTCCTGTGGCTGAGCGAGGGAAGGACTACAGAGGAGAGAGACGTGGCGAGGAAGCGGCGAAAAGGTACGTTTTTATTTATAGCCACTTCCCCCACGTCCTCCCCCCCTCCTGCACCCTCCACCTACCTCGCGCGGTCTCCCCCGCTCCCATCCCTTTACCTCCGATCCGTGCCGGCCGCCGCTGTGTTATTTAATTTATTTTGGTTCAACAGAACCATAAACAGTACAATGTAAAACATTTTAAAAAAGAAGTACAATAAAAACATGTAAATTCACTATTTCTTTATTTCCTAGAAAACAAAAGCTGTTGTAGGAATTACAGTCCAACGATACAAATCTCACCATATTGTAAAGTCCATAGAATTAAATTTAATACAAGTTAATAAAAAATAAGCCTCCCAAGCTAAAAAGATGTGCAAAAAAGTCAAGTAAAATCCTCCCCAAAAAATAAATTAAGTGGTACATCAATGAAAAGAGGATTCAAAGCCTATCATAAGTAAATTTGAGCTACACAAGACGGTAGGTGTGCAAAAAGTGAACTTGCTGTTTTGAATATGCATTCAATCTAATATACCATATTACCGCCAGTTCAGGCACGGTATACAACGTTTAGCACGCATTTTTTACCACGCACTACCATTACAACGCAGGCATTACCACGCATACTATTACAACGCATTGCGCTGGGGGGCGCTCTAGGATAGGGAATAAGTTTAATTTTATATCCAACACCTTCCCTAGTGTCCACGGGGACTGGAGTTGGAATATAAAATTATACTTACCACTATCCAGCACCTCAAAGCGCTAACGGTATTTGTTGTAAATACCGCGTTGTAAAGGTATGCGTGGTAATAGTATGCGTGCTAACGTCATACATCCTTCGGGCACTAATCAATTTATTTGCTGTAAACATATGTTTAGCACCTCAAACTTTGGAGGAAGTGCAGTGCCAGGGGTTTCTCCGCATAGCATTTTTTTTACCCATTTTGCCCATGAGGAGTTGTACTATACCAACAGTTCTGCATTAGGAAGATGACACATGAAATTGGCAGGAATAAGTCTGGAAGAGGCCAACTGTCATAGATTTCCATGAGTACTGCTGCCAATGCATGAGAAGTGCAAAAATGTGTAATAATTTTTCACCAGTTCATGGGAGTACCACTAAAAGTGCAGATCTATTCGTTTTTTGACAATCCGGGAAATCTACTGGTTTGCTCACGAGGAGGAGGCAGGAAGTGGACAGAACTACACTGCCAATCACCCCTTGCGCTCTGATGCGCATAAAACAGCAACGCCGACCCGCGGCGTGCCATAGCCGGGAAATCTGCTGGTTTGCTCATGAGGAGGAGGCCGGAACAGTCTGGGCTGGGGCCCACCCTCTAAAGTCTTTGACAACATAAGGTACACTGTATAGTCCTGTTATTACCTGTTACTGTCACCGCACCGTTATTGTCATTATTTCCTGCCACTTTATTTAGCACTAAGGCTCTCTATCAGGATGATTCAGAAAAGGGGGTGGTGATGAACAGAGTGTCTGAATTAAGCAGACCACTCTTACCCAGTCCAAAGATCAGGGCTTGATCCATCACCGTTTTTTAGCTCACTGCACCATCCCAGCTCAGAACCTGGCTACATGCAAATTAGTATGTTCCTGCCCCAGTGCATGATGGGAACAGGGCAAACCAAACTACCAAGCCAATTCTTATACTGGGAAGGAAACAAGCTTCCGGGGACCGGTTTCTGGCATTTCAGCCGTCGTCGGCCCGGCTTGCTTGAATCCTGATGGTGCAATGAGCAAGGGACTCACATCTGAGTATACCCTTCCACGCTTATGGTGGACAAAATGATTCAGAAAAGGGGGTGGTGATGAACAGAGTGTCTGAATTAAGCAGACCACTCTTACCCAGTCCAAAGATCAGGGCTTGATCCATCACCGTTTTTTAGCTCACTGCACCATCCCAGCTCAGAACCTGGCTACATGCAAATTAGTCTATTCCTGTCCCAGTGCATGATGGGAACAGGGCAAACCAAACTACCAAGCCAATTCTTATACTGGGAAGGAAACAAGCTTCCGGGGACCGGTTTCTGGCATTTCAGCCGTCGTCGGCCCGGCTTGCTTGAATCCTGATGGTGCAATGAGCAAGGGACTCACATCTGAGTATACCCTTCCATGCTTATGGTGGACAAAATGATTCAGAAAAGGGGGTGGTGATGAACAGAGTGTCTGAATTAAGCAGACCACTCTTACCCAGTCCAAAGATCAGGGCTTGATCCATCACCGTTTTTTAGCTCACTGCACCATCCCAGCTCAGAACCTGGCTACATGCAAATTAGTCTGTTTCTGTCCCAGTGCATGATGGGAACAGGGCAAACCAAACTACCAAGCCAATTCTTATACTGGGAAGGCAACAAGCTTCCGGGGACCGGTTTCTGGCATTTCAGCCGTCGTCGGCCCGGCTTGCTTGAATCCTGATGGTGCAATGAGCAAGGGACTCACATCTGAGTATACCCTTCCACGCTTATGGTGGACAAAATGATTCAGAAAAGGGGGTGGTGATGAACAGAGTGTCTGAATTAAGCAGACCACTCTTACCCAGTCCAAAGATCAGGGCTTGATCCATCACCATTTTTTAGCTCACTGCACCATCCCAGCTCAGAACCTGGCTACATGCAAATTAGTCCGTTCCTGTCCCAGTGCATGATGGGAACAGGGCAAACCAAACTACCAAGCCAATTCTTATACTGGGAAGGCAACAAGCTTCCGGGGACCGGTTTCTGGCATTTCAGCCGTCGTCGGCCCGGCTTGCTTGAATCCTGATGGTGCAATGAGCAAGGGACTCACATCTGAGTATACCCTTCCACGCTTATGGTGGACAAAATGATTCAGAAAAGGGGGTGGTGATGAACAGAGTGTCTGAATTAAGCAGACCACTCTTACCCAGTCCAAAGATCAGTGCTTGATCCATCACCGTTTTTTAGCTCACTGCACCATCCCAGCTCAGAACCTGGCTACATGCAAATTAGTCTGTTCCTGTCCCAGTGCATGATGGGAACAGGGCAAACCAAACTACCAAGCCAATTCTTATACTGGGAAGGCAACAAGCTTCCGGGGACCGGTTTCTGGCATTTCAGCCGTCGTCGGCCCGGCTTGCTTGAATCCTGATGGTGCAATGAGCAAGGGACTCACATCTGAGTATACCCTTCCATGCTTATGGTGGACAAAATGATTCAGAAAAGGGGGTGGTGATGAACAGAGTGTCTGAATTAAGCAGACCACTCTTACCCAGTCCAAAGATCATGGCTTGATCCATCACCGTTTTTTAGCTCACTGCACCATCCCAGCTCAGAACCTGGCTACATGCAAATTAGTCTGTTCCTGTCCTAGTGCATGATGGGAACAGGGCAAACCAAACTACCAAGCCAATTCTTATACTGGGAAGGAAACAAGCTTCCGGGGAACGGTTTCTGGCATTTCAGCCATCGTCGGCCCGGCTTGCTTGAATCCTGATGGTGCAATGAGCAAGGGACTCACATCTGAGTATACCCTTCCACGCTTATGGTGGACAAAATGATTCAGAAAAGGGGGTGGTGATGAACAGAGTGTCTGAATTAAGCAGACCACTCTTACCCAGTCCAAAGATCAGGGCTTGATCCATCACCGTTATTTAGCTCACTGCACCATCCCAGCTCAGAACCTGGCTACATGCAAATTAGTCTGTTCCTGTCCCAGTGCATGATGGGAACAGGGCAAACCAAACTACCAAGCCAATTCTTATACTGGGAAGGAAACAAGCTTCCGGGGACCGGTTTCTGGCATTTCAGCCCTTTCTCACTGCACCATCAGGATTCAAGCAAGCCGGGCCGAAGACGGCTGAAATGCCAGAAACCGGTCCCCGGTAGCTTGTCTCCTTTCTGGTGAAGAATTGGCTTGGTAGTTTAGTCTGCCCTGTTCCCATGATGCACTGGGCCAGGGACAGACTGATTTGCATATAGCCAGGTTCTGAGCTGGGATGGTGCAGTGAGATAAATAACGGTGATGGATCAAGCCCTGATCTTTGGACTGGGTAACAGTGGTCTGCTTAATTCAGACACTCTGTTCATCACCACCCCCTTTTCTGAATCGTTTTTGGCCACTATAGGTGTGGCAGGGTATACTCAGACATGAGTCCCTTTCTCACTGCACCATCAGGATTCAAGCAAGCCGGGCCGAAGACGGCTGAAATGCCAGAAACCGGTCCCCGGTAGCTTGTCTCCTTTCTGGTGAAGAATTGGCTTGGTAGTTTAGTCTGCCCTGTTCCCATGATGCACTGGGCCAGGGACAGACTGATTTGCATATAGCCAGGTTCTGAGCTGGGATGGTGCAGTGAGATAAATAACGGTGATGGATCAAGCCCTGATCTTTGGACTGGGTAAGAGTGGTCTGCTTAATTCAGACACTCTGTTCATCACCACCCCCTTTTCTGAATCGTTTTTGGCCACTATAGGTGTGGCAGGGTATACTCAGACATGAGTCCCTTTCTCACTGCACCATCAGGATTCAAGCAAGCCGGGCCGAAGACGGCTGAAATGCCAGAAATCGGTCCCCGGTAGCTTGTCTCCTTTCTGGTGAAGAATTGGCTTGGTAGTTTAGTCTGCCCTGTTCCCATGATACACTGGGCCAGGGACAGACTGATTTGCATATAGCCAGGTTCTGAGCTGGGATGGTACAGTGAGATAAATAACAGTGATGGATCAAGCCCTGATCTTTGGACTTGGTAAGAGTGGTCTGCTTAATTCAGACACTCTGTTCATCACCACCCCCTTTTCTGAATCGTTTTTGGCCACTATAGGTGTGGCAGGGTATACTCAGACATGAGTCCCTTTCTCACTGCACCATCAGGATTCAAGCAAGCCGGGCCGAAGACGGCTGAAATGCCAGAAACCGGTCCCCGGTAGCTTGTCTCCTTTCTGGTGAAGAATTGGCTTGGTAGTTTAGTCTGCCCTGTTCCCATGATGCACTGGGCCAGGGACAGACTGATTTGCATATAGCCAGGTTCTGAGCTGGGATGGTGCAGTGAGATAAATAATGGTGATGGATCAAGCCCTGATCTTTGGATTGGGTAAGAGTGGTCTGCTTAATTCAGACACTCTGTTCATCACCACCCCCTTTTCTGAATCGTTTTTGGCCACTATAGGTGTGGCAGGGTATACTCAGACATGAGTCCCTTTCTCACTGCACCATCAGGATTCAAGCAAGCCGGGCCGAAGACGGCTGAAATGCCAGAAACCGGTCCCCGGTAACTTGTCTCCTTTCTGGTGAAGAATTGGCTTGGTAGTTTAGTCTGCCCTGTTCCCATCATGCACTGGGCCAGGGACAGACTGATTTGCATATAGCCAGGTTCTGAGCTGGGATGGTGTAGTGAGATAAATAACGGTGATGGATCAAGCCCTGTTCTTTGGACTGGGTAAGAGTGGTCTGCTTAATTCAGACACTCTGTTCATCACCACCCCCTTTTCTGAATCGTTTTTGGCCACTATAGGTGTGGCAGGGTATACTCAGACATGAGTCCCTTTCTCACTGCACCATCAGGATTCAAGCAAGCCGGGCCGAAGATGGCTGAAATGCCAGAAACCGGTCCCCGGTAGCTTGTCTCCTTTCTGGTGAAGAATTGGCTTGGTAGTTTAGTCTGCCCTGTTCCCATGATGCACTGGGCCAGGGACAGACTGATTTGCATATAGCCAGGTTCTGAGCTGGGATGGTGCAGTGAGATAAATAACGGTGATGGATCAAGCCCTGATCTTTGGACTGGGTAAGAGTGGTCTGCTTAATTCAGACACTCTGTTCATCACCACCCCCTTTTCTGAATCGTTTTTGGCCACTATAGGTGTGGCAGGGTATACTCAGACATGAGTCCCTTTCTCACTGCACCATCAGGATTCAAGCAAGCCGGGCCGAAGACGGCTGAAATGCCAGAAACCGGTCCCCGGTAGCTTGTCTCCTTTCTGGTGAAGAATTGGCTTGGTAGTTTAGTCTGCCCTGTTCCCATGATGCACTGGGCCAGGGACAGACTGAGTTGCATATAGCCAGGTTCTGAGCTGGGATGGTGCAGTGAGATAAATAACGGTGATGGATCAAGCCCTGATCTTTGGACTGGGTAAGAGTGGTCTGCTTAATTCAGACACTCTGTTCATCACCACCCCCTTTTCTGAATCGTTTTTGGCCACTATAGGTGTGGCAGGGTATACTCAGACATGAGTCCCTTTCTCACTGCACCATCAGGATTCAAGCAAGCCGGGCCGAAGACGGTTGAAATGCCAGAAACCGGTCCCCGGTAGCTTGTCTCCTTTCTGGTGAAGAATTGGCTTGGTAGTTTAGTCTGCCCTGTTCCCATGATGCACTGGGCCAGGGACAGACTGATTTGCATATAGCCAGGTTCTGAGCTGGGATGGTGCAGTGAGATAAATAACGGTGATGGATCAAGCCCTGATCTTTGGACTGGGTAAGAGTGGTCTGCTTAATTCAGACACTCTGTTCATCACCACCCCCTTTTCTGAATCGTTTTTGGCCACTATAGGTGTGGCAGGGTATACTCAGACATGAGTCCCTTTCTCACTGCACCATCAGGATTCAAGCAAGCCGGGCCGAAGACGGCTGAAATGCCAGAAACCGGTCCCCGGTAGCTTGTCTCCTTTCTGGTGAAGAATTGGCTTGGTAGTTTAGTCTGCCCTGTTCCCATGATGCACTGGGCCAGAGACAGACTGATTTGCATATAGCCAGGTTCTGAGCTGGGATGGTGCAGTGAGATAAATAACGGTGATGGATCAAGCCCTGATCTTTGGACTGGGTAAGAGTGGTCTGCTTAATTCAGACACTCTGTTCATCACCACCCCCTTTTCTGAATCGTTTTTGGCCACTATAGGTGTGGCAGGGTATACTCAGACATGAGTCCCTTTCTCACTGAACCATCAGGATTCAAGCAAGCCGGGCCGAAGACGGTTGAAATGCCAGAAACCGGTCCCCAGTAGCTTGTCTCCTTTCTGGTGAAGAATTGGCTTGGTAGTTTAGTCTGCCCTGTTCCCATGATGCACTGGGCCAGGGACAGACTGATTTGCATATAGCCAGGTTCTGAGCTGGGATGGTGCAGTGAGATAAATAATGGTGATGGATCAAGCCCTGATCTTTGGACTGGGTAAGAGTGGTCTGCTTAATTCAGACACTCTGTTTATCACCACCCTCTTTTCTGAATCGTTTTTGGCCACTATAGGTGTGGCAGGGTATACTCAGACATGAGTCCCTTTCTCACTGTACCATCAGGATTCAAGCAAGCCGGGCCGAAGACGGCTGAAATGCCAGAAACCGGTCCCCGGTAGCTTGTCTCCTTTCTGGTGAAGAATTGGCTTGGTAGTTTAGTCTGCCCTGTTCCCATGATGCACTGGGCCAGGGACAGACTGATTTGCATATAGCCAGGTTCTGAGCTGGGATGGTGCAGTGAGATAAATAACGGTGATGGATCAAGCCCTGATCTTTGGACTGGGTAAGAGTGGTCTGCTTAATTCAGACACTCTGTTCATCACCACCCCCTTTTCTGAATCCTCTATCAGGATGCGCAAGTGTGAGGGTCAAAGTGCCCAGCTGGGTGGAAGTATTGTGGGGACACTTGACTCCTTTCTAAGCAGGGCGAACTTAGTCTTAGCACACAAGATCGAAAGGACGGAATGTTGCCCATCTTTGGAGCCCATCTTCCAAGAAAGATCCTCTCTGGGGGGCACAACACCTTATATTACCCCAAATCAACCTCTCTTACCAAATAAGGAAGTTGAAACAGAAACATTTACAGGATCTATACCCCAAGACCCTGTATTGACATGAACTACAAGAAGAGTATCCAATAGGGCTGCAGCCGCGAAAAAAAACCTTGGGAACCACTCCTGATCCCGCAGTTAAGAGAAAGAGGGGTAGGGGCCCACAATGACTGAAACCAGCGAAAGCCCCGAGATCGACAAAAACGGGGGGGGGGGGGGGCTGGTGATGAAATAGAATCAGAACAATATGGGCTAAGGGCCAGATGTAGGTCGGCGAATATCGTCGGTAAGATACCGACCGGTATTTGCAAATGGAGATGTAGGGGCCTTCAAATATACAGAATCTGTAAATTTACTGATTCGGTAAATTTACCGATTCTGTAAAATACCGAATCGGTAAATATATTGAATCGGTAAATTCAGATGCAGGTGGCACTGAAAACAGTGCCACAGGCCATTACTAATTCGTTATTTACCATGTAATTCTATTGCATGGTAAATAACGAATACCTGTGTACATGCACATCTGTGCATGTACACCTGTGCCATGTGGCACACATACATGCCCTAAGGGCATGTATGTGTGTCACATGGCACACAAGCCAAAATCAGGGGTGCAACAGGGTGTCAAAGTGACACCCTGTCACCCTTGCAAAATCGGTAATTTTACTGAATCGGTATTTACCGTTTCGGTAATTGACATTGATTCCTATGGGCCTGTAGGCCCATAGGAATCAATGGCAATTACCGAATAGGTAAATACCGATTCGGTAATTACCGAGTCATACAGATTCGGTAAAAATTACCGAATTTTTACCTACATCTGATTTACCGAATCTAGAATACCGAATAGGTAAAATTCGGTATTCTGGAGTCGGTAAATCAAATTTACCTACATCTGGGCCTAAGTCGCTTGGAAACACTAACCTCTACTCCATGCCCCTTGAGGAACGAGGCCATGTGGCTGAGACTAGAAACTTTGGTCTCCACTATGTTGAATACCCTTTCATTAAAGCCAAGCCGGTTCGCAGAGAAATGAACTAGCTTAGAATCCCAGGCTAAAAAAAAAATGTTGTGCACTGGAGATATTACTTGTAAAGACTGGATCAATAACTGGCCTAGAGCCCCAAATTCACCAAGAGACACGTAGAACACCTTCGACCACACTGGCCACAAAGATGATGCCTGTTCACCCTGACTTGGCCTATCCTTCATGTATTAATTCTGACATCTGCATTGGTACAACCCCTGGTACAACCCCTGGTATAACCGCTGGTATAACTAGCAAAATTGCCCATAGCCATCCAAGTCATCTAAGCATGAAACACTCTAATGAAGTGGGGGACAAAATAAACCAGCAAAAGGATCACCCATACAAAGTGCCTGCATGCCAGGACAGATTGCTGCTGGGGGGACGAGGCATCAAGATGGTTACCAGAGGGATGAAAGATTGGTTTCTGGGCTATTGGTGACTTGAACTCAGACTTTATATCTCCCCCAGCAGCCACTCTCCTGGTACTGGTGCTGGGTAATGTACCCCCAGTGAGGGAGGGCCAGTTAGACTCGACAGCCCAAAAAATGTCTAAAGCCCTTCACTGGATAACCCAAAATTTGAATGAGGTGGGGGGAAAAGGCAGGAGCCTCCCAAACCAAATGATTATGGCTAGAAGAGTACCCTGGGAGGGACCTGCAAGGAAAGAAATGCTGGGAGACTGTGTGGTCTTAAATTTTAAAAATGAATTTGTAGTTAGATTCCTCTTAGAACAATTAGGTAGTGGCTTTTTTAGAAGTTCCCACATTACTGTGTTACCACTGGGATTTTTCTATAGACCCCCTTTCCCACTGGTAACAGGGGGCTATTTACAGCACAGGGAGGGGCAGATACAGGGGTCCTCATGGGGGGGGGGGCGAATGCCAGATTTGAGGCTTGCAAATAGATTATCACCCCTATCTGACCTATAAGCATGTGACTGACTACAGTTAGTGAAATCAAACTTCCAGGTGAATTGTGAGAGTCAGCCCATCTCAGCCCCTGTTACTTGTGAGAGCCTAGAGTCACCTAAATTACAACAGGGGGCACTTAAAACTGTTTTTGAAATAGCCTCATGGAATGTGGCTGGCATTGCTCCAAAACTGAGTGACATTAACTGGCTAAATATCTGGCAAGATCATGAAATTGTGTGTTTTCAGGAAACATGGGCTATGGGGCCAGTGTTCATAAACGGATACTGCTCCTTTCAGACCATAGCTAAACCTTCTGCCTCGGGGAGGGCTAAGGGTGGCATCCTGACTTTAATTCGAAATGACCTACCAGTAAAAGTAAAAAAGTGTGATCTTTCAAATTCAAACTTCCATATCCTCACGATGGAGGTACAACAGGAATGGACATGGCTACTAATACATTTCTATAATAATAGGTTCGGCCCAAACATGCATTCAACTGTGGGAGAGGTTGACAAGGCAATAGATAATATTGTACGCAACATTAAGAACGAGAATGTCAACGTCAATTGGTTGGGTGATTTAACATACATCCCTGTAATCACAATGCACACCCGGTTTGTGGTCTAGAGGACATGGAGGGAAATCCAATATATCACTTTACCCACAATGAGTATGGCAATTGCCTAAATAGGTCATTACCCTCCTTAAACGTGGAAGTAATAAGCGATCCAGACTCCCCAATTGGCAACTCATTGGGAAATGTCTACTGAAATGGGGTTGAGTCAACGATTGACTATATATTACTAACAAATCCCCTCAGTACAAGGGCTACCAAGGTAGGAAACTTTTCAAATTTTAGTGACCATGCCATTTTATCCCTAGAGCTAAAGGTATCTATATGGAACCCACATAACCACCAGCATGTTGGAACCCCAATTGTGGCAAGAAAAGATGGAGTCCAAATAAAATGGGCCCATATCAACAAAATAAAAATTATCCCGGAAATGATATCAAACACACAGGATAACATATTATTATGTCAAGAACCAAAAGCTGATGCAGGGAAAGGGGTGTCTGCCTTTTCCGACATCTTAGAGAAGGTAAAATCGGCCCTCACACGCACAAAAGTGCCAAACAAAGCAAAAGGTAGGGGTTGGTTCTCCATGCACAAAAGCAAGGAAGGCTCTGATGCACGCCTTGAAAATCAGGCCCAGAATCCTGGATCAGATAAAAATATTGCGGGCCTCATATAAACTGGCACAAATAAATAGAGAAAAAGCTATTAAGGAGGAGCTATGGGCAGACCTTGACAAGGCAGCTAGAATGGGAAACAGCTGTGACTTCTGGAAGCTAGTAAACGCACCATATTTTAAAAATTCTAGCGATCCTACAACAGATACAAATGCAGATAAGGAGGCATGGATTTCCCATTTTGAGAAAGTTGTTGCCCTAAATACCCACTCCCCAATCCCCTGGAGCCAAAGTCCCACGTTCCTCTTTCTTTTTCACTTATTGAAGTCAAAATAGGGCTGGAATCATGTAGTATGGGAAAGGCCACTGGACCGGACGGCCCCCCAATTGATTTCTTTCAGGATAACCCAGACTTATGGGTACCTGCCTAAACGAACATCCTGAAAAGTAAAAACTCTGGTAGGTCCCCCCCTCATGGTCAATGGGTGTCATTGTTCCAATCTATAAAAAAGGAGATAGGGCCAACCCAAAGAATTCAACTTCGAAGCTCATGGGCCGCCTCCTCCTCTCTAAGTTAGAGGGGTGGGCTAAGGAAAATAACATCTTAATCCAGGCCCAGTATGGTTTCCAGCAGGGAAGGGGCACTGTGGATCGGTGCTTGAATTTAGCACTCACCACAGAAAAATACACCAGAATGAAGGATGAAAAGATCTACATGGCGTTCATGGACCGGTCGGCTGTGTTCGACTGTGTGGCCCATGCTAAGCTATGGAATATAATGGAGACAATGGGGGTTGACCAAGTCATATTAAACTTAATTAGACAGCTTTATCTAAACGCCGCAGGATCAATCCGCTACACCATGAATGAAGACTGTACACGCCCATTTAAAATCGCCAGGGGAGTAAGGCAGGGCTGCGTCCTCGCCCCATTCCTCTTCTCCATATATACAAAAGGAGTCGAGGAAGCACTTACCGTGGCTACTAGGGACGTCCCCGGCTTTGATTCCTAACTGCTACCAATACTGGCTTACGCGGACGACACAGTGTTAATTGCTAGAACAGGGCTTGGCCTATAATGCCTGATAAATGCGTAAGTCTTCTTTATGGATTCATTACATCTGAAGGTAAATCAAACTAGTCCTTTGTAAATACAGCTGGGGCCGAAAAAAGAGATAAAGGGCCAGATGTAGGTGAAATAGATTTACCGATTTTTAATTACCGAATTTTACCGATTCGGTAATTAAAAATCGGTAAATCTATGGGGTCGACATGTAGGTATTCCAGATGTGCTGGAATACCGAATCGGATAATTTCGGTATTTACTGATTCGGTAAATACCGAATCGGTAATGCCCATTCATTCCTATGGGCTTTGAAGCCCATAGGAATGAATGGGCATTACCGATTCGGTATTTACCGAATCGGTAAATACCGATTTTCACAAGGGTGCAGGGGGTGTCACTTTGACACCCTCTGGCACCCCCAAAACAGGCTCGGGTGCCATGTGGCAGGCATACATGCCCTAAGGGCAGGTCTGCCTGTCACATGGCATAGGTGTGCATGCACACATGTGCATGCACACCGGAATCGGTATTTTACCATCAAATTGGATTTGATGGTAAAATACCGATTCGGTAAGGCTCTTGGGACTCTGAAGAGTCCCACCTACATATGGGTGGCTCAGATTCGGTAAATTTACCGATTTTTTATTTTACCGAATTGGTAAAATTACCGAATCAGTAATTTTACCGATTCGGTAAAATAATGCCCCCTACATACCTATCACCTATTTACCGACCGACCTACATCGGGCCCAAAATTCCGTATCTGCATGTGGACATTGAAAGAATAGAGGTGGTGGACACCTTTCCCATATTTGGGGGTTCTTTTTGATAAAGACCTATCATGGTCTAGGTTGATGGAAGAAAGGAAGCTGGTAATAGAGAGAGGTACCATGGCTGTTAACTCTTTTGCCCAAAAACTGGGGTCAAGACCTTCACTACCAATAAAAAACATCTACTAGGCTAAAGTAAAGCCAGCAGTAACGTACGGGCTGGTGTGTGGGGTGTGGTAGTGCCAACAATACTAACAAAATACAAAGGAGTAGTCTGGTCCACAAAACTGTTTGTGTGCCGTGTAAGATCTAGAACCAAGAGTCCATCAAGAACACAGATGCGATAGCACTGGGCTGAAAAAAATTCCCATCAGCCCACCCTTCTGGTGGAGTATCGTCACGTGGGAGATATATCATAAATCCAGATCTCACCCAACGCACCTAGTGGCGATGCGGAGATGGATTTTGGAGATATTTTACTAGACCACAGTGCTTCACAGGTAGTGCTGATGGAGTGCAGTGCTAGTGAGAGAATATGTGAGAGAAATAAAATTAACTACTACGACCAAAAATGGGTTTAATAGGTATGGTCCTAGGGTCAAGCTTTAAAAACAACGCCAAATAGTTTTAAATAATACTGTGACAGTCACTAGTTTTGAATTTTTCACTTAAATTGCAGTCGCTATTTCCACCTGGTCCTGAAGAAAGCTAGGACTCCTTGTCCAATTAGCTGAAACATGTCGACCTCAATGTACTATGCCACTACATAGTTATTATTTAAAACTATTTGGCGTTGTTTTTAAAGCTTGACCCTAGGACCATACCTATTAAACCCATTTTTGGCCCTAGTAGTTAATTTTATTTTCACTTTTCTCTCACATATTCTCTCACTAGCACTGCACTCCATCAGCACTACCTGTGAAGCACTGTGGTCTAGTAAAATATCTCCAAAATCCATCTCCGCATCACCACTAGGTGCGTTGGGTGAGATCTGGATTTATGATATATCTCCCACGTGACGATACTCCACCAGAAGGGTGGGCTGACGGGAATTTTTTTCAGCCCAGTGCTATCGCATCTGTGTTCTTGATGGACTCTTGGTTCTAGATCTTACACGGCACACAAACAGTTTTGTGGACCAGACTACTCCTTTCTATTTTGTTAGTAGCAATAGGGGCTTGAGCAGCCTTGGTCGTTAAATATGCCCTTTTGACCCTCCTCACATTATTTTTTTAGTGCCAACAATACTGCAAACTACTGAGAATAACTTTTTCAAATCCATAATGGGTCTCCCTCTCTCCTCAAATTATATTTTACACTTGGAATTGGGTCTGCCCTACATTACAGATTCAATATATCTAGCCCCAATCCTTCTGTGACATTCAATTTGGCGGAGAGACACAGTGACACATTACACAAACAATAATAAAGAGCTGCTTAATCATGGACAAGTGAAAGATGTCTAGGTGTCTCAGCTATGTGAAGTCAGTACTGAAGGAGATTGGTTTCCCTGAACTGTTTAAATACCCACTGGCCTGTAGAAATGTTTCCAAACAAAAGGTCACCAACATGTTCTTAATGATGTCTGAGTATAAGCGAAAGGAACATCACAGAGAGAAATACGTGGTCGGTATATACCGCCAAAACCCTATACTGATAGAGGGGGGTTGTCCTATTTAGTAAATGTCACGAGGCCGCAACATAGATTTATATTATTGAGGTTCCGCATGAATATGATCCCTTTGATGTTAGGTTATCCAGAAAAAACATATAACCACTCGGATTTAAGTGTGTGTGCACGTGATAACCTCTCACCACAAACTGAATTGCACCTAGTTTTATGAGAAAGAAAGGAATGACTACCTTAAACGAATTTTAAAGCAAGGGAATTTTAACCAATGCTGGGTGGCATTATATTTTTTAAAATTGTTACCTGACCCCCTGGTTTGGAATTCGGTAGCTACATTCCTAAGGGCCTGTATGAGAAAGAGGAAGTGGGGGCGCCAAGAGCATTGAGCTTGTCATGCGGTAACTTCATTGTATAGCTTTTAGCATATGAAATGATGTTATTGTAATAGGATCTTTATTCTAAAATCAATTAAGAATTATTTGCTGATTTGAAAATTTTTTGATTATGTATTTATCTGTGCTTTTATGATCATTTTAACTTGATCGAAAAAAGATTGAAATTGAATTGAAATTGAATTGACAATATGGCACAAAATACCTACTGTCCGGCATGTTATGGAGTGCTGATGGAGTGAGAGATGCAGGTGCCAGTTACCAAGGCAGTAAATGACATTGTGGAGACAGACGAGCAACAGGCTGGCGAGAATCTGAGCTCAATGTGAGCACCTGATTGATGACGAGCAATGACGTTTGAAGCAGGGAAGTGTTTATTGGTGGTCACATACAGTGCAGAAATACTGCCCCATATGTGGGGCAGCACAAGCTCATGTGGCCTCTAGTCCCAATATTCTGACAGACAAAGATGCTATAAAGGTGGAATGTTGTTTGAAGATCCAGTAATTCCACGATATATAGAACCTATACTGACAGCCACGTCCAGGAGTAAGTCTGAATAAACCGCTGAAAATGATTGGATTTACACATATAAGGTGTTTTCTAAAGGGCACCTCACAGATGTAAAATCATTTACCTCTGTGTGGGTGTACACCACCTCTAGGTACAATTCTTCAAAGTAACTCCTATGCAGGAAGTGGGCATTCAGAGGCATGGTTTTGCGTTTGATTACGTGAAAACTCAAAACATGAATGAATCCCCACAAGCATCAGTATGTGGACCTTCACAAACTGCTCTTCGACCCTTTCCCATCCTGAATATGGCCAGATATTGGCTCAGGCATAGGACTGGAGTAGATCATTTTTGTGATTGGAAGGGAAACAGAATTGTACTATGTGTATAACTCCGTATTTGGAAGAAGCAATAGGCCATAAAAAGCACATGACATTTAAAGTACTCTTACAAACGTGCTGGTAGTTTCAGAAGTACCACTGGAGTGGTACACAAATTTACACAAATGTGTGCTGGTGAGTGCAATGTAAATCTCCATACAAACTCTATATCCTTTTTAGAACCGAGGCCTTCTGGTAGACAAACTGTCCCAGAAGAAGACTACTGTTTGAGGATACTATTCCGCACAAAAGTGTGACAAACAACATGCTCTGCAGTGCAAGAAACACTTTCCTGGATTGTGACCTTTTCTCCTTCATTGTATTTATTTGCCCGCTAAACAAAAGAGTTGAAATCATAGATATGCACAATTTCACAAATTCATTGTTTTCCAAGGATATTTTTGTCAAAGTTTCTTCCAGAGTTAATATCACAAAAAATTTAGCTTTGGTTTTATTCTTCACTTCGACGTTTGAGCACTGACTCACTATTGGAATTTCACAGCCTTAGCAATTTCTACGATTTGAACCTCAGAACAATAAACAAAACTACAGAAACGAGTATGCGTCCACAGTCCTGCCAAGTACCATGCATCAGGCATTATACTAACGCATTTCAGTGTGGTTCTTTGCATCACCTCACTGAAATGCATAGTCACGCATACCTGATGCATTCCGCACTATGGGGCTCATTATGAAATCGGGTGGAACCTTTCCGCCCGACACCGACTCAGGACCGACTAACTTGCTGTCGACGGTTCCGCCCGCCCGATTACAATGCGACCAAACACTGTTCAGTAAGATTCCCATTGTTTCCTATGGGAGCTCATGTTACACCCGACAACCCGCCGTAAAACAGGCTTCTATGGGGAAATGCGGTGTGTGGGTAAAACCCTGCACTCTGTTGCGGGTACTCCATTGTGCCTGCCACACAGTGCAGGATTTTACAGGGGGGTCCCATAGGTACACCATCGGTCCCCAACCAAAGGGGCCCCCAAAGTCACTTTTCGACAGCCTTTTCGTGTCTGAAAGGCCGGCACGGAAAGGCTGTTGGAAATTGACATCGTAATCCTGAGGTCGGAAACGCTGCCTATCGGGGTGTATGGTGCCATTCCGACCGACATAAATTCTTCGAGAGCCGGTCGGAACCGAGTTAGAATGCCCGTGCGGTTTACCTTCTGACCGCAAACATAAGAAACGGTCGAGCTGATTATAAACCGACCGAGTCGGTCGGAAGGGTTCCAACACGGTCAGGGAGAATCCGACAGTCAGTTGGAGCCTTTCCTCCCGACATCCTAATCAGCCCCTATGTATCTAGTGTCTGAAGCACTGGCAGCACACCCCAGCTCGCCAGTGGCCTGCGCATGTTGCTTCTTGCAGGCTTTGGTGACTCCGAGCTGAGCTATCAAATGGGCTGCTGGCAGGCTCTGACTGCTCTGCTACAATATATCCACCTTGTGATTAAATTCCCACCGTGGCGCTGTGCGGCTGAGTTAGACATGGCGCTGTGCAGGGGATGTCACATCCTGGCTGCTGCGGGAAGTTTAAGTGAGCTGCTGGCTGTTTGCATGCGGCAACAACAACAATTTATGGACGGAATGTTGCGCAATGGCAAAACATTCACCCCCAGTCACAGATCTGGGTTTAATCCATCTTTATTTTGCTCACCACACTACCCCAGTTCAGACATGGCCAAATGCAAATCAGTCTTGACCCTGTGCCTCATGGGAACAGTCCAGCCCGAACTGCCAAGCCATGCCTTCCCTGGACCGGAATCAAGTATCCTAGGACCGGTTTCTGGCTATCAGCCGTCATCAGCCAGGATAACTTGATTCCAGTGGCATGGAGAGCACGGGACTCAGGTCTGAGCATACCCGTCCCACTCGGGGTGACAAATGCAAAAACAACAATTGATGGACGGAATGTTGCACAATGGCAAAACATTCACCCCCAGTCACAGATCTGGGTTTAATCCATCGTTATTTTACTCACCACACCACCACAGTTCAGACATGGCCATATGCAAATCAGTCTTGACCCTGTGCCTCATGGGAACAGTTCAGCTCGAACTGCCAAGCCATGTCTTCCCTGGACCGGAATCAAGCATCCTAGGACCGGTTTCTGGCTATCAGTTGTCATCAGCCAGGATAGCTTGATTCCAGTGTCATGGAGAGCACGGAACTCACTGAGCATACCCATCCCACTCTGGGTGACAATAGCAAAAACAACAATTGATGGATGGAATGTTGCACAGTGGCAAAACATTGACACAGATACCTCAAGATGAAGCACTTGAGGTCATTGAATTATACCTATAGAAGAGAACAAGACCTCACAGGGTTAAACTGAGTTCATACTGAGCCTGGCAACAGTGACTCTCAAAAAGAAATATTTTAAGTTCGGCAATGCCTTCTACCTCCAAACGAAGAGGACCACCATGGGATGTCCTTTTGCCCCAGAGATGGCGGTCCTCTTCATGGCTCAATTTGAGAGTAAGTTTATTTTCAACGACAATCCTTTTTCGAAAAACATCAAGCAATGGCTTCGCTACATTGATGATATTTGGTGCCTATGGTCTGGCCAGATTGAAACTCTGGATTATTTCTTTGGACAGCTGAACTCCAGACATCCGGATATTAAATTCAGCTATACCAAAAGTAAAACCAAACTGACATTTCTAGATGTGGATGTTGTTCCTAAGGCGAGGGCACTCATATGGCCAGCTTTTACGCATTCGTAGAAATTGTTCAACTAAGACCGACTTTGATTTCTACGCTGGTAATTCCTGCAATCAAATGCAAGTGAGAGGATATCCCAAAAAGATGCTGAAACACGTTATGAAGCGTGCATGGTACACGCCTCGTGAGATTTTGGTGGAAAAAAGTCAAAACACTTGAGAAACTGGTATGTGTGTCTACTTTTTGTCCAGGGACAAATAAATTCAAGCTAATTATATTGCGTAACTGGCACTTGTTAGAAAATCTTGAGGTCCCATTCCCACTGCCACTGTTTGCAATGAAAAAAAGTATTGGCCAAGAAATAGGGCAGATATTTTCCCTAAAGAAATAAAAAAAGATTTGCGTTCACAGTGGGGTATGAAACCCGTGGAAGGCCACCATAAGTGTGGAAACTGTGTCGCATGTGAATCTACAATTGAAGGATCTGAGTTTATACACAAGAGTGTGAAATGGAAGCATACATCATTTACTAACTGCAAGTCAAATTTTATTTGTGTATGCTGTTGTTTGCCCTTGCAGTAACATCTACATAGGCAAAACTAATCAGCAAATTAACCAAAGGATAACACAGCATAGGTCTAGAATAAAATAGAAAGTGAGTACTGCTCCTATGGTTTACAACTATCTGAAGGAGGGTCACACCGAGTGTGATTTTAAATGGACACTGTTGGTTGCACTCAGTATGTCTAAGAGTACAGCAGGCATTGAATCTTTGCTGTTGTCTAAAGAAGCATATTTAATAATGAAATTTAACAGTGTTGTGACAGGACTAAATGAAATGTCCGAATTATCAAGAGTGTGAATATCCAACAAATATCGAAATGCATAATAAGTGTCTGTTTGAATACGTTCATAGATATTCCTATGCTGTTTTTGAATCTGCTTTTAGTCAAAACTATGTTGATTAACATGAAAAAATGAGGTCTGATTTAACCGGGGTATACGAGTGCCAACTTCATGATAAGTAAGGTGTCAACTTGTTATATATAGCTTAATGGCCATGAAAGTTGAAATATGGCAGTAAATGGGGTTGTATGACATTACAACGCATGCTAATACATCGCATGCCATTACATTGCGGTTTTTACAACGCAAGTCGTTACAATGACTTGTGTTGCAGGGCGCTGAACTTAGGAGTAGTATAATTTACTATTCCAACTCCAGTCTACATACAGTAGGGAAGGTGTCGGATAGTAAATTATACTATTCCTTGTCCTAGAGCGCCATCCAGCGCAAGTCAATGTAACGACTTGCGTTCTAAAAACCGCGATGTAATGGCATCGCGATGTAACGACCGCGTTGTAAACACCGTTTCCCGTAAATGGTGTGCACCATAAGGGACTTTTCAATTTCAAGGAACAGGGTAACTACAAGTCCCATAAGCCCATATATAAGTCAATCAAAATCATAATGGTTAGTTGCATAAACTTTTCCGGCAACATAATGGGTAATTTAGCACATGTGAATAATCGCTCGTAGCCGGTTTTTAATAAAATACGCTCGCAAAATATTCCTGCTCGCGTAAGTTACAGTATTTGGTATTCTGCCTACAATATCCAGAAGTCCGTACTGCATTTATTGATCAATGGGAAGTTTGACTAAATACTTCTGGTTGAAATGATCATGTGATCGCAGAATCGCATCTTGAGTAACTTGAAAATCGGAAGGTCAGCAAGATGACTACTTCCGCTATCAACGTAGGAGTGATCGCGAGTGAACTGCAAGCACGAAAAGAGCGAGCCTGGTGAGGAGCGCAGATACGCGTCTAAGCCACAAGCGGCACAAACATTTAACAGGGCGCTTTGAGTTATATCGTTGGTTTTCCTTTTCCGGATGTATGGCTGTACGACGCGGGCTATTACCACGCGTACCGTTAAAACGCGTGTTTTACAACGCAAGTCGTTACCAAGACTTGCGCTGTAGGGTGCGGACTTAGGAATAGTTTAATTTACTATTCCAACACCAGTCCCCGTGGATAGTAGGGAAGGTGTTGGAATAGTAAATTAACTATTCCTTGTCCTTGAGCGCCCTCCAGCGCAAGTCGTGGTTACGACTTGCGTTGTAAGAGACGCGTCGTAATGGTAGCGCGGGGTAACATCCCCGTCGTAAAGGATGTTCCCCTCCTTTTCCCCACAGTGAAACACCGGACAAAAAGTGAAAAGGATAACCATGTGCCCGTAAATTATCTCAAATCAGAAAGTGAAGGAAGGTATGACATTAGTGTTTCATAAGCATTTGAGGCACATTTAAAGTATCGTGGAAGGAAGCTTTAATTAGATATCGCTTCCTCCAATAGATTCGAAAGTGTAAAGCTAGGCGCGCTTGTTGACAGAAAACTGCTGCAGCAGACCCACCAGCCTACACACTCAAGGTATGTGATATTATGCAACCTGAAATAAACATGAACAGTCGTGAGAAAATAGACATAGTGTAGATTTGATCTAACCAACTGGTTTGTTTATATAAGGTGCACACAAGTTATTGCCCTGCCTATAATTATAGGCTGAAAGGTCTTTCATGATTGGCTGAAGGATGAAAAACGGCACTTATGATAAATCCCAAGGAGATGGAGGTGACAGTAATTATGAAGGGTAGAGGCTGAATAAGAGATTTTGTATATATTTATTTTATATTTTGTAGATATGTCCAATGTGTTGTCACTAAGGAGCCCTGATGAAAGCCCGTAGAGAAAACCACGAGGCTTGAAACGCGTCGGCAATGTCAATATATGACGTTAAATAGTCTGTCTTGCAAAATTGGCAAAGTGTATTGATTAATCCAGGATTGTTGAAATACCAATGTAAATTATTTTTGTTCATACATAAATGCCATATACGTTTGGTGCTATAGTCAAATGACATATCGGTTCATGCTGATGAGGACAAATGATATATGTGGTTAAATAATGTTAATATCATTTGTGATAAATGTAGTGTAAATTGTATATGTCTTATATGTGTTTTTCTAAAAGGACATGAGTTTCCTCATGAAAAAAATAAATTATTAAATGTATTGGAAAAAATAGGGTGAATAAATGACCCCAACATCAAAAGTATATAGTGTGGTTGTTGTTGCTAATTAATTAAGATACCAGGTCCTCTCATGTTTATACATTTATAAATGACCCTTCCTGGTTTCTGTCCATTGGGCCTGACCCCTATCTTAGTTCAAGTGCTTCAATTGAGGGCACCAATTCTACGTACCACTGTTTGCTGTACTTGCCCTCCTTCCATAAATAAAGGTAAGGATACCAACGGAGGGGCATATCATCAAGGGGAAGAGATAAAATTATCGCCACTTTAGCGTCCGTTTTCGGGTGAAAAGCGGCAATAATTTTATTGCACTATCAGCAAGAACACGCTAGCACGTGTTTAAATGCCTCAGCGCCCTTTTTTCCTTAACGCCCAGCTTTGCATCTCTAATGATATGCAAAGTGGGCGTTCCTCCCCAAAATAACGTGAGAAATGTCGCTAACATGTTGCTACATCTTTAATGTGCACACCGCAATTAAACATTTTCAGTATTACACTTTGCATTTTTTATGTTTATATTAGCTAGGTCTGTGTCAAGCAATATTGCCTAGTATTTCTCTCCAACAGTGACCGTTCCACTTCAAATAATTAACAAATCCTCAACTTCAGTCACATAATCTCACAGTAAGAGGTGACTAACTCTAAGGACATGAATGGGGATTTGTGTAAGTCATTACTAATACCATTCACAGGACCAAACTCAGAGTGTCATCTAGAGTTTCGTACAAAGACAACACACCACCTGAGGCCCTATTACATAAGGTGCCCTGGGGGCGCAACGGGCGTATGCGCCCGCTTTGCACGCCCCGGGGCACTTTGGTACTATATGAGGGGGCGCGACGCTTGTGCGTCCCCCACTATAATAACGATAGCGCTGGCGCACTTATAGCGCTAGCACTATCAACAGAGGGTGTTGCCTCATTTGCATATTGGCGTGCCCTATGCCAATTAGGGAATTCCTTTGACTCTGCACCCCCGCCATATTACCGAGGTGGTGCAGAGTCAAAGAAGCCCTCAGAAGGTGCACTGACAGTGCGCCATTTAAAAGGTGGCTCACTGTCAGTGTGCCTACTGAGAGCAGCCCTCTGCAGGGTGTAAAGGGGGTCCCATGGAACCCCCATACATCCCCTTGCAGGGGGTACAGTCACTAACTGCACCCGCCTGCAAGGGGATCTCTAATCCCCTTTAAAAGTGCAGGTGGGTGTCACCTGTACTGTGAAAACACGGAGCAGCTGCTCCATGTTGTCACATTAATGCACTGCCCCCGGAGAATCGCAAGTTTGCGGCTGCCCTCGGGGCAGTGAATTCACCATAATGGGGTGCCTTGGCATTGTTTGCGCCCGGCGCACCTTTTCAAAGGTGCTCTGGGCGCAAACAATGCCAATAGGTAATAAGGCCTCAGGTGAGCGGGGGCCTTCACCACTGCCCCCAATGTGGAGCACGTCCTGCAATACATACAGCAGGGATATGGCAGGGATCTCTGTACCAACGGTGAATCTGTCAATGTGACGAATGCCTTTTAGGAACAGCTGAATGCCAAGCTAGCTCCATGTTCTATTTGGTCAGCTTGGCATTCTTCTTTGTACTGAGAGTTTACTTGAAAAAAATTAAAAACGACTGGCCTTTGCACAGACAGGGTTTTCTCCCAGGACATTTGTTTTCCATACCCGGTTCTGCCATGCCTCAAATGGGGTTGTGTGACGGACCCATGCGTGCGTTTACATACATGCTGTTTCCAGCGGGCTGAACCACGTAGGTCTTAACCACTCATATGCCTTTACCCTGCATGCTTTTACAACAAAATATGTGTTGTTAAGGCACGTATGGCAAACACATATGCGTGGTTAAGACGTTTCAGGTAAGTGCTACCCCGACACCTGCCTCTGCCCTGAGACCTAAAACTACCCCCTCCCTCCTGAAAACCAACCCTCGAGCCCTAAAAACGTACCTGCCCCATCCCTAAAAACTACCCTGCCCTCCACTAAGCCCTATAAACTGCCCAAACCCGAGCCCTAAAAACTACCCTGCCCCCCAAAGCCACAAAAAGTATCCCGATCCCTGCCCCCCACTCTGAGCCCTAAAAAGGCCCCCAAACCCCCACTCTGAGACCTGAAACTACCCCCACCCGCCTGAAAACCAACCCCATCTTCCCTCAAACCCTAATACCATTCTTGCCCCAGCCCTAAAAACTATCCTGCCCTCACCTAAGCTTTTCAAGTGCCCCGCCCCTGAAGCCCTAAAAACTACCCTGCACCCCCTAAGCCCTGAAAAGTATCCTGATCCCTGCACCCCACCCTGAGCCCTGAAAAGGCCACCAAACCCCCGCTCTGAGACCTAAAACTACCCCCTCCTGAAAAACCAACTCCCTCTCCAAGCCCTAAAAACTTCCCTGTCCCCCTAAGCCCTAAAAACAACCCACCCTCCTTTATGCCCCAAAAACGACACCAGCCCCCTCTGAGCCTGAAAAAAGTCCCTGACCCCCTAGCCCTGAAAACTACCCCAACTCTTCAAAACTACCCATCCCAAAAACCCAGCCCGAGCCCCACTTACTTCAATGTGTCCTACCTCCTTTACCGATCCTTCATTCTTCCACCTATTCCAGGCAGCAACATTACCACGCACTGCCTTAACCACACGTATGCGTGGTTAAGGCATACCAGAACCGCGAACTTTGTGAAGCAGAATATGTGTAGTTGAGGCAAGCATGGCATCGCTTGCGATGTTAGAACATGAGTAGCTCTTCCCGAGTTGCTCCGACCATTTCCCCTCAAATTGTAGACTCTGGTAAGAAAACCAGTCCCAGCAGCATTGCTTTATATGGGTCTAGATCCACCACCACGGGTGCTTTCACTGGCGGGCTACCAGGTCAAGGGTTTCCAATGGGGGAGACAGCTGAAGCTTCACTGTCAGAAACCTGGTGGTTTCACTGCCCCTGAATGGGGAGGTGGACCCCCCTGAGATTGGCTGGTTGAGTGCTCCTTCTCCATACCCTCTATCACCCCTTACCTTTTACTCACTCTACACCTGAGAAAGTGTGGAGTCCCAAATTGAATGCTTTTAGTCTCTAGGGTTTGACCTTCTCCCTGTCCTCCAAGCAAAGTTGGAAAGACAAAGAGATTTACCAGAGTTCTTTATGATGATGAAGAGCCTGGGATGGAAGATGACACTCCAGTTCTACCCCTAGCATCACCTGGCTTGTATGGACTCCAAAAGTAGGAGATAGCTTTCAGCGGCACTGCATTCGAAAAATATTTTGAAACCAGCGCAATGACCCTAGGACATTGAAGGTACATTGCTGTAATTTTGCTAGGTTAGAAAATAAATTATTTGCTGATATCCATTTAAAAATACTCCTAAGATTAATATTTAACATTACAGGTTTAGCTCATAATATGCTTCGCGCTATAACGGCTATCGCAAGACACTGGCTTTAAGGTACTTATTTGGTTTATTAACCCGACTCAGATAGCTCCAAACAGATAGTTTTATGACCTTTTACATTATTTGAAAGCATACTTCAGACTATGAAACAGGTGCATTTAATATGAGAAGATAACCACAGTCTGAATACTGGTATTGTAGGCAGTCATAATATGGCTTCTATGCTTTTTGGCTTGCCCTTTATGATCTATTTGTACCTATTGATAAGTATATTGTTCAAATGAAAAAAATATCTTCAAATGACAATATTGGTGCATGATACCTGTACTGTTGAGAATATTGATTTTTTTGCATGCATTGTAATATTAAGTACCTGTAGCATTAAATACTGTACATGAAAGTCGAAGAAGATCTAAAGTCAAATTAGTAGCTGCTGTATTAAAATGGGCAAACTACCAGTTTTACCAGTAATAAAGTCGGGCAGTTTAGACCTAGAGAAGGTGTGGATTAAGGGGATAAATAAAAGAGCTAGTGAAAGTGAAAACTGCTGGAAGTAAATGTATATTTACCTATTGAATCTCTTCTAACAAACCTCTGTTTAAGAACATCAGTGGAATCTTAGGGCGCATATTTACAAGATTGTCACGCCGGGCATTGCAGCATGTCACCACGCTTCGCTGCAGTGCGTGACAGGGAAAGGGCAGGAATGCACCCTATTTAACCCTTTCGATGCTCATGACGGAACGGTTCCGTCATGACCACACCCATTTACATTAGGGCCCAGCACCGGGGGTAAATTGGCACCGCACGGATGAGGTTAAGCAATATTGCACATTCCTGCCTTTTCCCCCCACGCTTTGGGCTGCCTAGCTCCAACGCAGGCACCCTTGCACAATGTTGCAAGGGTGCCTGCGTTGTTTCTGTGCAGGAAGGGGCACTTTCCTGTACAAAAACAACCCTTTGAGGCTTTTTCCTCTTTCTATGTGTGCTGCAGAATGTGTCACACGTAAAAAACGATGAGAAATAAAGATTTTGTGCGTTGTTATGCCTCACATGGGGAGGCATAGGTTTTTGGCGCTTTCACAGGTCTATCACTTCTGGTACATCTGAGAATGCATGAAAATGCATGAATGCTGTGTGGGAATGCCCTAGCAGCACCCATGGAAATGCCTCCCTGGCGCAGAGTAATGCAACTCAGTCATTTGAGCTGCGTTGTATTACTTGAGATTTATGAAGCCACACAGGGCCGTGCAAGCTGGCCTTGCGTGGCTTCATCAATCTCATTTTGTAGTTGCGTCGCTTTTACACCAAGTTACGTGGTACAAGAGCAAAGCCAAAGGGCTTGAAATGATGCCCTTTCGTTTTTCTTTTTAAATCAATTCCATGATGATTAAGGATTCTGTAGCAGCAATCCTATTGCCAGATGTTCTAGATCTCTCAGGGACGTGCATTAAATAAATGAAATCAACAATACATGATCTATTGCACCTCCTGTTTTTTGGCGACAGATTTGGATTCTTGCCGTTTGGGTTTACTCCAATTGCTGCAGGGTAGGACTTTTAAACTGATGAATTGCTTTGTTAATTGAGATCATCCTGGGTGTTAGCTTGTGACATGCAGTGGTGATTTTGTCTCTGAGAGGTTATGCATTAGTCCAGGGGTCTCCAAACTGGTCCTGGAGGGCCGGATCCATGCCAGATTTTTAAAATAACTACATGTATCTCAATGGGGATATCCAAAAAATCTGGCATGGATCCGGCCCTCCAGGACCGGTTTCA
The DNA here is from genome assembly GCF_964263255.1 of Lissotriton vulgaris. NCBI lineage: Eukaryota > Metazoa > Chordata > Amphibia > Caudata > Salamandridae > Lissotriton > Lissotriton vulgaris. Next base: position 724,097,325 of record NC_141699.1, read on the forward strand.
GGGGTCTCCAAACCGGTCTTGGAGGGCCGGATCCATGCCAGATTTTTTTAAATAACTACATGTATCTCAATGGGGATATCCAAAAAATCTGGCATGGATCCGGCCCTCCAGGACCGGTTTGGAGACCCCTGCTTGGATTAGTCCCTCTAGATTTGCTCCAGAGCTGGTTGACATTTGAGGTTGTTGTCGATTTGTAACATGACCTTCCCACTATTGGCCAAAAAGAAAAGACCTAACTCATATCGTTACCATTACCGCATAGTCCCTCTGAACAAGTACACTTGCATAAATAAATGTCTCAACTTCCCCAACCTATATACATCAAGTTATGGTGCTCTCTTTGGTGGTCCACAACCAGCAAGAACCTCAACACAACCAACAAAAAGGGAATGCAACCTAAACATGTGATTGTCAGACGCCAGTATCCGATACATGCAACATAGTAGCATATTTATAAATTGTATTGTTATTGTATTAAATTGTTTATTATTTCGTTTTTTTGTTTAACTATAACGAATGAGATAATGTCGCCCATACTACTGTTCTTATATTGCTGTAGAAATTAGCAACTTGCAAAGAAAAAAGATGTCCACATTTCCATGATTTCATGACTCAATATATTATTCCTACCTGCACTTCTGCAATAATTAAAACCTAATTTGTATATTGATGTAGTCATTGTCACATACTTCTTTTTAGAGTTCTGGAAAGCCTAACTAGAGCACAGAGTATTCTGTATAGAAGGCTGGTCTTCAACCGCAGATCTTAAGGAAAAAGTGTTGCCAAAAGTTGGCAATGTCCCCCTGGAGGTGAGACTGGAAGAGAGCTCTTGCTGCACTGCCAGCATGGCTTAGACACGGACCCAGTTGGTGTAGCATAAATACCTTGGACTAGACAAAAGCAGTAGTGGGTTTTGCTTAAAAACATAGCAGCTTGATACTTTAGACGTTCTTTGACACTAGGAACTGGAGTGTTTTCATTGAATCAGGCTGCACCTCATCACAGTTTCCTTATCTCCAGGGAAGGATGTGGCAGCTGGGAAGTGGTTTCTTCCCATACGCCTTTCCACCAAGGACATCTCTTGTCTCCACTGGAATACTTGTCAAGAAAGGTGCATGTTAAGGATCTGTATTTTATTATTCTGAGACACTGACTGAAATATTGTCACTAGGTTCATGATGTTCAGAGCTAAATCGATTTTGTAAATAAATTTGTCTTGTTTGAGTTTCAGATTGAGGTTGCCTACTGATATATAACACTGCACTTGGTCCATGCAGATAAAATGAGAGGGCCTCAGTAGAGACAGGCACAGCCAGGCGCGTATACAGCGAGGAAGATCAGGAGCAGTGTCATCAGCCACAGACAGTACTTAAATCCAAAACCAAAACACAACTGTCGGTAGAGTTAGGTAAAATCCATTAAGATCACAGGACATAGAGTTTGAGCAACAGCAAATCCTAACTATGGACACTGTCCAGAGGCACAGATACGGAGAAGGGCAGTTAAGAGAGCCGGGCAAGCGCAGTCACAAATGACTCAAGAACCAGGGTAAAGTATTGAATCGATGAACTGGTTATAACATATTGTCATTTATATAGTACTAGATAATGTAGGTACACTTGTTGTTGGAAGTGGGGGTCCTTATCGTTTACCGCCGCGACCAAATGCTGGAGGTGTGAGTCCCCGACCTCTCGCTTCAACGTTATGCTAAGTAAGGACACCCTCTGAGATAGACCTGCCCACCCCCTTAGTAGCTTGGCACGAGCAGCCAGGCTTGGGGTGCGGCAAGCTCGGGCCGGCGGCTCAGCTCATCCGGGGCTGCTGGTCTGGGCCGCTGCTGTCTTACTCCAATAACTTGGCCCTCCTTCCAGCCGTCTCAGTGGACACCGAGACCCGCCCTCAGCACTGTGGAGACCTTACTTCCAATTCGGGGCACACCCTACACAGGCACTCCTCACCAGCGCCTCAGGGTGCACCTCGACACGCACACTGCGCGTCCGAGACTCGCCTCTTCTCTGGTGCTCACAATGACCCTGCGCTCTTCACCAATGCCCTGCTTGCACCTCGACACGCACCCTGTGCGTCCCAGTCTCTCCTCTTCTCCCATTGCACACGATGTCCAGGCGCTCTTCACCAACGCCCTGGCTGCACTACGACACACATTTGGCGCGTCAGAGTCTCATCACTTCTCCCGGTGCACACGATGACCAGGCGCTCCTCAGCAACGCCCTGGCTGCACCACGACATACACTCTGCGCACCCTAGACTCACTTCTTCTTTCAGTGCACACGATGTCCAGGCCCTCTTCACCAATGCCCCGGCTGCACCATAACACGCACACTGCGTGTCCGAGTCTCACTCTTTTCTCGGTGCACACGATGACGAGACGCTCTTCACCAATGCCCTGGCCTGCACCACGACACGCACCCTGCGCGTCTGAGACTCACTTCTTCTTTTGGTGGACACAATGACCAGGCGCTCCTCACTAACACCCTGGCCTGCACCACGACACGCACTCAGTGCATCTAAGTTTCACTTCGTCAACCCATGCACACAACGACCAGACGCTCCTCACCAGCACCTCGGCCTGCACCACAACACACACCCAGCGCGTCCGAGACTCAGCTTACTCCTGCATGCCCACGATCACAAGGCACAACTTTTGAGGGCCTCAAGCTGCAAAACCACGCGCACACTGTGTTGCTTGGGACTTCTCTGGAAACTTTTATTATCCTGTATTTCCAAACAGGGTGCCAGCTCACCTCAGGCTCTTGGGGTTACAGGACACAGCACAAATCACAGTCTTCTTCAAGCAGGGGGACCCAGCGCCTCCAAGCCCCGTCCCAACAGCCTCTCCCTTGGTTAGAACAGCAAACTGCAGACCAGCCCCAGATAACGAAGCAAGGAATGGTCTTTCCACAGCAGTCTCTTCAGTTGCTCCTTCTTTAGCAGAGGTTCCTCTTGACCACAGAATAAATCCAAGCCTTTTTAGTCTCAATCCATTTCTGTTTCATTCCAACATTCAGGAGTTTTAGCACTTATAGTAATACCCCTTAATGTCTTTGAAGTTTGTTTGTGCTCATGGGCCCCTGACCCCTTCTTAAATCAGTTCTGGGTGTCTCCCTCCCAGTGAGTATCACCTCTCTCCCTTTGATACTGGGGGTCTGGATCCTCAATCACTCAGCAGGAGATGGGTCAATTGGTTTATAGCACCAGCCCTGAACTTTTCACCTCCCAGGCTTCTCCTCCCCCTACTCTCCAGATGAAGAGCAGCCTGGTTCCATCTCAACCCCTCTCTGGGTCAAGACCTCTCCCAGCTCCTCTGACCTTTCAGCTCCAGACAATCCACATTTCAGCAGAGACAGACAGAAATGCTCAGAGCACAAAACTGGACCACTTTCTAAAAGAGTGGTTTCTGAACACACTGTGACAAAACCACCTTCACAGAAAGATGTATTATGACACTGTGAGTTCATACATACTAAACTTCACTTCTCCATTATAAACTGACAGGAAACTAGGCTAACAAACACAACACCCAGCCTCCCCCATTCTGTCCTATGGGAGGGAGACCTTTCAGCAGTGAAAAACTGGAGTGTTTCTCACTGTCAGGAAATAACACACACTTTAGTATATATCCTGCCTTTTACCTACACTGCACCCTGCCCAGGGATTACCAGGGGCCTTCCACAGGGGTGCCCAATGTGTATATAAAAGGTAAAGTCAAGCCTGACAAGTGGGTGCACTTGTCAGGACAACATACTAACTTAGCACTCTGTGTGCAGGCCCTAAACTGCAGGCCTGAGTTCCCTTCTCCGTCCGCCTTTGCATTACTAGACCTGGCACGCACAGTGCACATCACTAGGGACTTTACTAGTAAGGCAAACATACTTTGAGACTGATCAGCAGTGTCAAAGTACCCAAAGCATCTAAATTACCAACTCTATGTCAGGAAAATGGTCTAGGGGGAAGCAAAAAGTTTACGGAACTTTAGCCAAAAAGGCCAAGTCCTACCTAGTGATGTTACATTTTATGGAAATGGAAGGCTTGAAGGCTAATTTGACCCTGCTGGGGTTTTAACCTAGGACCTGAAGACTAAACACAGATCTGCATGCTAAGGGCTTAATTCCACTGCCTATCTTGCGGCCAGAAAGGGCAGTGAAATCAATTTCTCACAAGCGATATATATGTAGGATCAGTGTGCAATAGAAGTAAAGATAAAAAAAATCATATTAAGGGCAGGTTCAGACACCCCAGTATCGACTCAGGTACTCATTGCACCTTTCACCTACATTGCCCTCATATTGCACTACATAACGGTTCTTAGGAGTGACCTTTTACCTAGTTGAGGTAATGACTAGAGGACTGGGTTTTTCTCCGAAAGGCCTAAGCCTCATTCATTATGCATGAGGATTCTTGGAATCACAGCTCGACAGCAGGCCGAACATCTCCTGCATAAAAACTATGTACAAGGGTCATTCCTTTCATCATCCTAGTTCGACATGACACAGTGAGGTATATCCCCAGGGGTTATTAATTTGGGGTATGTATACACCATTTCTTGCTAAGGTAGAGAGAGGAGAAAAGGACTTCCACGCCGACACACTGACTCTAGACGCGGAGGCTTCTGCATGCAGATACTCTAGCTCACAGTGGTCTGACATCCCTTGCAGGGTGTCCACCTCGAGACCAGAACGGGGTCCCGCAGTCTCTCACTTCAGGTAATGGGGTTAACTTTATCTTAGAGGTATTCTTGGCTTCCACACCTACATACATGTTAGGTACACCTAGGTACATCTAGTTAGGGTTGCATTGTAGGAGTACACTTTTATTATTGTCATGTATTCTTATACTTGCCTGTATTTATCGTTTTAGCACTATGGTAGAAATCTACCATCCTTTTACTCTGTTAATGCTTATAACCCCCTATTTCTGTTACTGTCTAATTATTGTGTCAGAACATCTATTTTACACTAGAATGGTGCTGGATCAATAAATACTTATTGGAAAACGTCTTCATCATTTATTCTGTGTATCTCTCTCAGAGACACAGTAAGCATGAATGACTGAGCGACTAGTAGAACTGTTTCCACGATTCTGAGGCATCAGGGTTGTCATGTTCGATACTTGCCATGAACTATTCTCTCCTTGGTAAGAGGGGTTTCTAGTGGCACTGTGAGCGAGCTGGTATGCAGGCTAACACACTCAGTGGGGTTGTCCGGAATCAGTTTGGACACCAAGCCCTCAGTGTATGTTGTCTAAACGTGTAGATCCTATGTAGGTTTATGGGGACTACACAACAACATTGTCCACAAGCGAGATCAGATCTGAGTATAGGTAAAAGGTTGAAAATAAGAAAATTGCCTTAGGAAGAACCAAGATCCTATGTGAAACAGATAGGCATTCAGACACGTTGAGGCAGCACATCCCACGCAGTGGCAGCTGGTATGACTTGCGGGTGGCGGGGGTCGCGCTGGGGGTGTTGTGGGAGGGTCGTGCGGGGTATAAAAAAAATACTTACCTTCCCGCCGGGTTCCGCGTCTGCTTCTGCTCTCCTGCCTCCGACTCAAGGAACAGGAAGCAGACAGCCAGGCTCCCTCCCCTAAGCCAAGCACAATGCTGCAATGCAGTGTTGTGATTGGTCGGAGCGCCATGACATGGCGCTCAGCCAGGGGCTGGAGCGGTGGGCATGTTCTCCATGCAGGCTGTAATGTCCACTTAGGAGTAACTGGGCAAACCACTCCTCCTCAGCCCTGATCCAAGAGCAGAGCAGCCCCGCTCAACTGCCTGCCCGCAAAGCAGCAGGACACGAAGCAGAAAAAGATAATAACTCTAAGTTATTATCATTTTATGTTTCTACTCGACACTGCTTAAAAGCAGTGGGACAATGCTCCACCGTAGCAGAGTAGCCTCCACTGAGCCCATGGCTAGAAAGTCAGCACTGCAATAAGGGAGTAAAGCCTGGATGTACATTCCAAATAGCTTTACGATGATGTGCAGACATAAACTGGCAGTTTGCTTAAGTTGGGGCAATCAACCAGGTCATGCTCAACCAGTAGCTGTAGGGTAGGTGCACAAGTCACAAAATGATCCTGCTTTCAGCAGCCTCAGAGGCGCCTTCTAAGAAGCCGGCTTCTTCTAACAAGCAGTAGATTTAGTTTATAGTCTTTATTTCGAAGTTTTCCTTCATAAAAGACATAACATACATAAAAGTTCACAGGAAAAAACAAGAAAATAATATTAGACAAAAGCAAAAATTTAAAAAGAATATACCTTAATATAAGCAAATAACCACTTAAAACATTATTTCCTTTAGCAGTTATCAACAAGAAACCATACCAACAATATCTGGAACAGTTTCCATTATACACAATGTTAGAACCAACGAATATAACAGACAATATGTCCCAGAACATAATCAATCAATTTCAGTTTCAAAATAATCTAGATAAATTAGTAATGGACGCTATTTGCTAGCTTCTTTGATATACCTTGCACGGATTACCCAGGCCCATCCAAGAAATTTTGCCAAACCAATAGACACCCACTCAGCTGTATTAGTTCTTAGAATGTGTATTGCTTCTTTACACACCCGTGTTTTTGTTCGTTGACAGACTGGTTTGAGCCACTTCAGGCGGGGTGCGCGATAGGCATGACATTCGAATAAGAAATGGCTCTCAGTTTCGTTAACTTCTAAACAATAGGGGCAATACATTTTCAGACTATTCTGCCATTTGTTAGTAAATTCCCTAATTGGTAAGGTGCCTACTCTGAATTGATGATAGAGTTTTCTATCTAGGCCTTTGGTGATGTTATCCCAATACGTCTCAAGTTGGGGGATTACTTTATAAAGCAAGAAGGAACTGGTAAGTGAAGAACCAGCTGAAAGTGAAATCATATCTTTTTTAACAACTGACCAGAACAACTGTTTAAACTCATTCTTTGAGGGAAAGGTTTGATTACCTGGATCTGACCAATGTAATGGTAGACCCATCTTAAGGAGGGTTGCTTTGATACTTTTGAACCAGGGTATATATCCTGAGCCAAAAGATAGTTGAACCTCCCGAAGCTCATTAGCAAACATTATCAATTCTGGGGTAGACCAAATTCTTCTCCATAAAGCAACCATTCTAAATAGGGCTTGATTTTTAAGAGAATGGCAGCCCATATCGAGCAATAGTGGGATTGTTGGGGTTGAGTGCGGTAAACCTACCAAGCTTCGAAAAAATGTGTTCTGTAGTTTATCTAGTGGTGCAAGATCAACATGGCCCCATAGATCAGAGCCATAAAGAACTGCCGAACTAATTTTGGCTTTATAGATTTTCGTGGCAGGAAGTACTCTTTTCGTGAGGGAGCAACGCTGTTCCTTCACGAGACACCCTGATAACCTAGCTAGTTTGAGGCACATAGCCTCAATCTGTTCTCTCCACCGCAATCTATAATCAATAGATACGCCTAGGTAGGTCATTACCCATACTTGCTCTAAAGATACTTCGTTCATGGTAACAAATCCCCTACGTGGTTTACATTTTGTAAATACCATAAACTTGGTTTTCGAGACATTAATCTCCAGATCATTTAAATTACAAAACTCCGTAAATTTATTAATGGCAGTTTGCAACCCCACCTGGGTTTTGGCCAGAATCAGGGTATCGTCCGCGAAGATTAAAAGTGGGAATTTAGTCCCTCCTAATACAGGGGCATCAGATGAAACAGACGAAAGGAACTCCACTACCTGATTAATAAAAAGGAGGAAAAGGGTTGGTGCCAAGACGCACCCTTGTCTAACTCCCCGCGTAACAGGGAATGACTCCGTTACTTGGCTTTGGGATCCCCATCTCACTCTCGCAAAGTTATGATTATGTAACCTAATCGTTAAGTCTAATAAATCAGGAGGCATTCCCATTTTACTAAATGCCAACCACATCTTATCTCTAGGGACCAGGTCGAACGCAGATTTTAAATCTACGAACGCAGCGTATAATGTACCTCCTCCTAGATGCACCGTCTTCCAGTAAATCATGGTGAATCTGACTACCTGGTCGATAGTGCTTGTGTTGGCTCTAAAGCCTGCCTGTAATGGGGACAAGATATTTTCTTCCCTCGCCCATGCCTGTATTCTGCCTAACAGCAATCTGGCCATTACTTTTTGTAGTGCGTCGATGAGGCTAATGGGGCGATAATTCGCCGCACTAGACTTATCTCCTTTCTTATGTACTGGGAGGATCTCTGCCCCTCTCCAAGATACCGGAATATCTGCTCCCAAAGCAATGGCATTAGCCAGGGCAGTGATATACCGGACCCAATTTTCCATATCATGTTTAAAAAGGTCCACTGGGACACAGTCCATCCCGGGTGCTTTGCCATTTTTACTTAATTGTATTGCTATCTCCGTCTCACGTTCACTGAAAACCACATGTCCGCCGTTCACCAACCGTGGAAGAATCAACATTCCCTCCTCGCTAGGATTATCATTTATTTGCTTACCACAAAACTGGGCTGAAAAAAACTCAACCCACGTATCCGCAGAGACATGGTTAGTTGGTGTTTGCTGATCACCACATCCTCCCCATTTAACTACCTGCCAGAATTTCAATTGATTGCCTGATAGACTGGCCTCATAAAGGTCCTGCCAACGATTATCATCCCATATAGTTTTGGCAAGTTTTAGGGTTTTTCTGTACTCCGCCCTCGCAGCTTTAATTGTCTGAGTATCCCTAGATTTAATTACAGATATCAGGTGATTACGAGCCTTCCTACAGCTCGCATCATACCATTTTGCCCCCTGATTACCTTTTTTTTTATGTTTAAGACCACCTTTAACCGTAAATTGGGTTTTAATTGTAGTAAATAATGATTCATGAATTGGGCCTACCTGATCAAGAATGCCCCTATTTGCCAGTATTAGCTCCAGCTTTTCAGTAGCCAATACGACATCTTTGGAGATCTTAGACAGTACTCTAGGGTCTTCCACAATCATATCCCAACGAAGCCTACGACAATCGTTACTAAGGACTGCATTCGCTGTTGTATAGATATCAACATTTTGTTTTCTGACTATGTCCAGTTCCATTTTTAACATGATTGACAACGGGTTATGGTCACTTTCGGGACGTACGATTACTTTCATATCTACCAAAAGATTCCAGTACTCCATTTTAAATAAGCAGTAGTCAATACGACTGTTACTATATCCATTGTCGAAAGTGGGATTTCCTACAAGGTCAGACTTGGACCTCCCATTGGCTGCCCTCAGATTCCACTCTAGACATAGCCCAAGCCAATGTAGCACTGCCTCTGTAGCTTTAGTAACTGGTGGGAGAGTTAGGCTGGGAATGTTCCAAAGCTGGTCTGCTTCCTCATAGCAACCATCATCCATAGACAATATGGGCTCGAATGTACAGTTCAGGTCACCCAGTAACATTACACAATTGTCAATACCAATGTCATTTAACAGGAGTTCAAGATCTTTCATCACTTCAGGGCATTTTCCCCCAGGTCTTCCCCTTGCATAAACATTGATCAAGAATAGATCCCGAGATCCAGCCCTAGTCAATTTCAAACCCATGAGATCATCATTCGAAGTTGGTAACTCATATATCCTGACATTTAGCGATTGGCGAACCCAAATTACAAGCCCCCCAGACGGCCGACCCCTTGGGCCTTTGTGAGCTGGTTTGTAAAAGTTCAAAAAGCCCACCCGGAAAAGTGCTTCCATTGACCAAGATTCTTGAAAAACCAAGACATCGTATTGCTCTACAAAAATCCCCCAGTCAATCTCGACCAATTTACCCCTTAGCCCTGCAATATTCCAGGACAGTACCTTTAAACAGTTTCCAGGCTCACATGGGGGATCAGTCGATAAAAGAACTGGTAGGTCTAATAATTCAACTCGACCTTCACACGACATATTAGACACAGTAGAACACATACCCTCAGTATATTCTTCTACCATCAAAACAACAGGAGAATTGTGACTCAAGTGATCGTCCAAAATTTCCACCACATCAGTTCCTGGGGAGATGACATCTTCCACTAGCTCCCGTGTACAATTTAGAATTGAGGGTGAAATAACCTTTGTCAAACCTAGATGTCCCTGGTCATTAATCATTAATCCACTATCATGTCAATCTACTCCATCCAGCCAACTAAGTGGAGCAAATCGATTCGAAAGGTGAGGCCGAAACAAAGGATGGATGGGCACATCAGGAAAGAAACAATCTCTTGAACCATTCCCAATAGAGAAATGATTATGGTTTGGGACAGTATTAATTTTTGGGTAAAAATATTGTAATGATAGGGTCTGTACATCACCAATGCGACCAAATCTGGGCTCTCTGCAAATACGTTCAGCAACCCAAGGTTCTCTAAAACTGATAACAATGCAGTCACCCTCTAAATCTTTTTTACTATATCCAACCCACTCTACTCTTCTGACATTGAGTATAACTGCCTTCGTGGGGTGCGGTAGGGGTCGGTTCTTATTAAGCCAATAGTTGACTTTGTTACGTAATTCATTATAAGATTCCTGTTTACCTGCTTCCAAGGGAGCCACACCAGTTAAAATAACAGTATAGGGTAGTGATTCCGGAGGAAGGTTCACATTACGCTTAGTACTACCCGTTCTAGGCTTTTTATTGGCTGGATTAGTTTTAGGTACAGGCTTGGGGGATTTAGGTATGGTACTGGGAACGGGAATGGAATTGTTTGCAGTAGAGGGTTTACTATTTCTATTTACTACAGAAACCTGAGTATGTCCAGAATTAGATGCTTGATTAGAAGTACTTGGGGCAATTGATGGGCCAGTCGATTTTCTTATGACCCCATCTGTTGTGTCCTTAACTTGCTCAGGGGGAATAACTTGTGGCACTACCAAGACAGAGCGGTGTAACAAATTATTTGAAATGGACATATTTTCTTTAATTAATGTTTCCATTAGATCCATTTGATCATTTAGGAGCCTTGTTCTTTCAAAGATAGGTAGTAACAATGATTTGACCAGAAACTCAATTTTCCCCAATAAGGTGGCTTCAATGCCACAATCAGCAGCGTTAATGCTCCCTGGGGGTTCTAAAAATCTAGATGGCAAAGAGGGTTGAGGAATGACAGCAGGGGTTGGGCTTTTCGGATGTGGAGTACCCTCACTATGGATAGAATCCTCTCTTTTCCTTTTGCTCGTTTTACAAGCGGACTGGTTCTCCAAAGACTTTGGGAGAGGATTAATAACAGAACCAAGTGTATTGTGAGGGGGCTGGTTTACTAGTTCACTAGGCTTATGCACAGGAGAATGTCTGATGGAATTACTTCCCAACGAATTGTCGGACACTGAGTCAAGGTCACCAGTATCTTCTACCAATACGACATCCTGATTAGGTGTGGTTGAAATAACATCTCTAGCATGTAAATCAACATTTGTCAGGTCAGTTAAAGGGACCGGGGAACGGGCATTATGGATCGGGCCTAGTGAGGAACGCCTACCAGTCACCAAGTCCAGCGATAGGCGCTTTTCAACCAGGGCAATTTCTTTTTCCAAAACGCGAGTAGTGCGCTGGAAGAATTGATCTATGGTGCCAGTAAAAACCCCATTGGAAGTAGACATCTGCACTTCCCTAACTTTACCAGAGCGGAGAGGCATATTAAAAGGTGTGGGGGCAAGTAGAATAATATACCAATATTAAAAAAAAGCAAGAATAAAAGATATACCAAAATAGTTGGAATATCATAAAATACCCAAGATCACAATGAAAATCGTCAACAAAACAGATCAATTAATAACCTCAGGAATCAATTATAACCAAAAAAAGAATAAAGAACCAGAATCCAAAAATAAAAATGTAAAGGGTGTAGCCCTGCCCGGCCTCGATCGGCCTCGGACGGCCGCTGACGGCCCCGCCCTTGTCCCGGGCTTCTCCCGCGCGCTCTCCCGCGCTGCGGGAGTACTAACAGCCGATATAGATTAAACACACAAGAGGTGGGAGGTGTAGGAGGGGTCGGGGAGAGCGGCCCAGGTGCTCACAATCAGGGCTGGCGGGCGCTCCTGGGAATTGTAGTCCCAGTTGAAGCACACGCACTCGCTCGCAGCCCCAGGGAGTCACTGTCTTCGCCGTTCCCTCCACAATCCTTCAGCTGCAACAATGTATCTCTGGCGACGCGGGACCCGCGAAGCGGGTTCCGCGAGAAGTAAAGTTAAAAGCGGTCAATCCCTGACGGAAAGGCTCAAATCAGCAAAGCGTCCCACACGCCGTCACAAGGGAAAGTGCTTAAAAATCCTCGGTGGAAGGGTAGGAGGGGTCGGGGAGAGCGGCCCAGGTGCTCACAATCAGGGCTGGCGGGCGCTCCTGGGAATTGTAGTCCCAGTTGAAGCACACGCACTCGCTCGCAGCCCCAGGGAGTCACTGTCTTCGCCGTTCCCTCCACAATCCTTCAGCTGCAACAATGTATCTCTGGTGACGCGGGACCCGCGAAGCGGGTTCCGCGAGAAGTAAAGTTAAAAGCGGTCAATCCCTGACGGAAAGGCTCAAATCAGCAAAGCGTCCCACACGCCGTCACAAGGGAAAGTGCTTAAAAATCCTCGGTGGAAGGGTAGGAGGGGTCGGGGAGAGCGGCCCAGGTGCTCACAATCAGGGCTGGCGGGCGCTCCTGGGAATTGTAGTCCCAGTTGAAGCACACGCACTCGCTCGCAGCCCCAGGGAGTCACTGTCTTCGCCGTTCCCTCCACAATCCTTCAGCTGCAACAATGTATCTCTGGCGACGCGGGACCCGCGAAGCGGGTTCCGCGAGAAGTAAAGTTAAAAGCGGTCAATCCCTGACGGAAAGGCTCAAATCAGCAAAGCGTCCCACACGCCGTCACAAGGGAAAGTGCTTAAAAATCCTCGGTGGAAGGGTAGGAGGGGTCGGGGAGAGCGGCCCAGGTGCTCACAATCAGGGCTGGCGGGCGCTCCTGGGAATTGTAGTCCCAGTTGAAGCACACGCACTCGCTCGCAGCCCCAGGGAGTCACTGTCTTCGCCGTTCCCTCCACAATCCTTCAGCTGCAACAATGTATCTCTGGCGACGCGGGACCCGCGAAGCGGGTTCCGCGAGAAGTAAAGTTAAAAGCGGTCAATCCCTGACGGAAAGGCTCAAATCAGCAAAGCGTCCCACACGCCGTCACAAGGGAAAGTGCTTAAAAATCCTCGGTGGAAGGGTAGGAGGGGTCGGGGAGAGCGGCCCAGGTGCTCACAATCAGGGCTGGCGGGCGCTCCTGGGAATTGTAGTCCCAGTTGAAGCACACGCACTCGCTCGCAGCCCCAGGGAGTCACTGTCTTCGCCGTTCCCTCCACAATCCTTCAGCTGCAACAATGTATCTCTGGCGACGCGGGACCCGCGAAGCGGGTTCCGCGAGAAGTAAAGTTAAAAGCGGTCAATCCCTGACGGAAAGGCTCAAATCAGCAAAGCGTATGACTTGCGGGTGGCGGGGGTCGCGCTGGGGGTGTTGTGGGAGGGTCGTGCGGGGTATAAAAAAAATACTTACCTTCCCGCCGGGTTCCGCGTCTGCTTCTGCTCTCCTGCCTCCGACTCAAGGAACAGGAAGCAGACAGCCAGGCTCCCTCCCCTAAGCCAAGCACAATGCTGCAATGCAGTGTTGTGATTGGTCGGAGCGCCATGACATGGCGCTCAGCCAGGGGCTGGAGCGGTGGGCATGTTCTCCATGCAGGCTGTAATGTCCACTTAGGAGTAACTGGGCAAACCACTCCTCCTCAGCCCTGATCCAAGAGCAGAGCAGCCCCGCTCAACTGCCTGCCCGCAAAGCAGCAGGACACGAAGCAGAAAAAGATAATAACTCTAAGTTATTATCATTTTATGTTTCTACTCGACACTGCTTAAAAGCAGTGGGACAATGCTCCACCGTAGCAGAGTAGCCTCCACTGAGCCCATGGCTAGAAAGTCAGCACTGCAATAAGGGAGTAAAGCCTGGATGTACATTCCAAATAGCTTTACGATGATGTGCAGACATAAACTGGCAGTTTGCTTAAGTTGGGGCAATCAACCAGGTCATGCTCAACCAGTAGCTGTAGGGTAGGTGCACAAGTCACAAAATGATCCTGCTTTCAGCAGCCTCAGAGGCGCCTTCTAAGAAGCCGGCTTCTTCTAACAAGCAGTAGATACAAAGTGTTGCCAGAGTAACCTTCTGCACTTCACTGGGCATGGTGGACTTGTGACCCTAGAACATGTTAAGGATAGTAATTTGCTCAAAAATGCCTTTGTTGTTAGACAATAATTCTTACTCCCAACAACCATATTGAGATTACCAAGCACAAGCATTGACTTAGATGCCCCACATTAAAGACAGTAATGTGAGCTATCTTGCTGTAGAAGGATTAACATGACTGCCAGAATATATATATTCTTTGTATTTCCCTATGGTGTCTCACAGTTGAAAGGCGATGATGAATAGCAGTTGTCAAAATGCAATGCTGGTAGATAAGATGATTTCCCTCAGACAATAGAGCAATTAAAATCCAGTGATGTTTTGAACCCATTTAGGATTTAGCAACCTGGCATTGTCCACCTGGGACACCTTCTTTGACCCACAGAGGTCAATAGTCAATGATAGAGACAGTCAACCTCTCCTCTGGAGCCAGGGCCTGGTTCCTACTCCATAGAAGGCATGGGATAATTGAAATATATTGCTTGCACAAACCAAAAACAACCATTACTGAAAGCAGCTGATTATAGGTTGAACGCGGTTTTTCGCACTATAGGTCTAATGCCAGGTTTCTAAAACATATCTGAATCAGATGCAGGGGAGGAAGTGAAGAATCTCACAAGAGATATGTGAAGAAGAATTCATCCCAGGAAACAGCCTCAGCCCGCACGGATCTGTAGCAATTTCGAGGTAGAGGGATCACAGCTCTTTTTTTTGCTGAGAGTCACAGCAGAGAGCCCGTAGGCCAGCGCAGTTGGCTTGGTGTCAAACTGGGATGCTCGCCAATGCCCAGTCTCCACATCTCAATTACTCAAGGGGAGGCACTCATCATTCACTCTGGCAGCGAGCGCCAAACTACTTTCTGCCCCCCATCCCTCCCCGCAACTCAGCTTCAAAGTTTGTATAAAACAGCACACAGACCACAAAAATCTCAGTCTAACCCCAGGGCTCTGGTTCAGATAACAGAAATCCATTACATTTCCATAAAGAAATCAACGAGGAATCAGAAGGCATTCTGCTGGATTGCACGTTCACTTTGTTTTTTTACAGCTACTTTAAAAAGAAGTTGTGGGTATTCCACGTTCCACACAGATGCAGCTGCAGATTTCATTTTTAATGCAGTTGGATCAGCGTAATTTTGATCTCGTCCTAAGATATCGTAGGAATGCATCATAATCATGTGTAGTCAGCACTCGAATGTATTCTGTGTGACTTGGGGGTATTGTATATGGAAAGTACTCCATGTGAAAACTAATGGGACTTATAAATTGTGTGCATAGAAATGTGACTGATAAAAGTTTTGCAACACTTTCATATTAATATTCTCTCATTGTGAAGCAGGGAAATAAAGTGTATGTGTAGACTAATGTTTAGGCATTTTTACGTCTCTAACAAGAAATTATATTCATATTTTTGTACTTTAAAATAACATATTTGTTTGCCATTTATTCATGTGTTTAGGAACTGCATTCACTATGTATTTAGAAATCTAGATGCATTTGTGATCCTGTACACTATTAAGTTGAAATGATTTTAGGACTTGAGAAGGGTTTTCAGTACAAGCTCATGTTTAAGTATAAAATCTAATTCGTATTTAACCTCCAATATAGAATGTGTATGCTTGTATTTTTGTTTCTATTGCAGGTGAGGACAAAGCTTCATTAGTTAGTAAAGAAGGGTTTGTGTTTCAGTGAGTTAAAGAAGTATGTGAAGTGGAATTTGGCACGGTGAAATGCGATACCGAGCATGGAGGTGAGCTCCCATAGAGGAGGAGAAGAAGGGCCAAGGACAAATAAAGTAGAAACTTATCGATATGGGAAAGGTGGTGCAAGTAGCCAATTTGTGCTGGAATCATGCAAAGTTACTGGAGTCGATCACGTGATTTACCTTGAATGCAACTAATATCTTTTGCTGTAACTTGATGAGGGGCAGAGAGACAGTCTTAGGACTTCATGAGGTACAGACCTCTTCTGCTTTGTGTGACTTCATGCTGCATGACCCTTAGTTAGAGATTTTTCTACTGAAAACTCTGACAACTAACACATTTCTATTATCCATTTTTATTCAATGCTGCTTAGTTTAGGGTTGTCCCTTTTAAGGTAGGGTAAGAAAAGATATCTTGATCAGCTCATGCTTACCTTCGAAAATCAACTGATGCAATTTAACGTTCAATTCTTTCTCTTGATTATTTGCACCACTATAACTGAATTAGTTGTATGCTTTTTGTTATATAGGGCGAATATTTTAGGAGATTTGGAATTATTCTGTTTGTCCTATATTTCCTTACCATGATTCTAAGACTGATTTATATTAATCAGTTTATGTATTTATAATTAAACCTTATTAAACTCAATATGAGTTGTCAGGTAGTTATTGTGTAGTCGAATTAGTTACACTGTAATTAGATTAAATTGTTATTGTTCTCTTCCCTTTAACCTCTCAAGCAGCTAAAAAGACCATCTTGTTGGGTTGGGATGCTTAAGTGGGCCCAAGCTTTCTCACTTATGACCATATTGATGAGGCATCCTCTGGGATGTTGAACAGAACCAGAAAGAGTATTTCAAGTTTTTTTTCTGACACATTAAGTGGATGTTTTAGCGTACCATGTATGGTGCTTTAGTTGATGAAGTAGGTGCCTTTCGTACAATACTAAAGTAATGCTTAATTTCTGCTGGTGGATGTAGGGAGTGAGCACCAGCGCTCATTTCTTGGGAATGGGACTTATTTTTAATTATTGGACCCAAAGTATGAGAGAGAAAAGCAAAAAAATTAAGAAGACGGAGATAGACAAAGATAAGAAAACAGTGACAGGGAGAAAAAACCTGCAGAAAAGAGATAGAGAGGTTATTGTAAAAAAGAGGAAAGAGGTCCAGCAATACTAAGCAGTCTTGATTTTCATCAGCCTAGCACTGAGCTCTTAAGAAAATCTTTGTACTCCATCGCTTTTCTTTTTTTAAATTTTTTTTACAAACAAATTCTTGCCATTGGAACATCATGCTGAATGTTTGAGCTATACTGAGCAAAGTCAACACTTCTAACACGAGGAAAGATGGCAGCTTTAGCGAGTCTTCACTAGGGGGAGGGGAGCTACAGCAAAGGACCTGTAAAAATTGTGCTTTTTGTTAAGGGCCAGAAATGCCCGATATACTTCCTCATTTAGTAAGTGAGTGTCAGGTCACTTGATAGAGTGAGGCACGAAAGAAGGCAAGCATGGAAGAGCGGGCACTCAGGACAATGGAAATTACACTGTTTGATACATAAAACTACATTTCCCAGAGTCAGAGTTGCAGCCCTCTCCACTAGAGGACCAACCTATGCAGACATACTTCCAGGTCAATAGTGGCTGCTAGAGTATTTAGGCCTGACTCACACTGAGCTCACTTGTCTGACAACAGAGGTTGTTTTGACTCCTCACTACTTGCATTAGTTTCCACTCAGCTTGACTCGTTCTTTCACATTTTCTGTTTTTCCCCTTTTTGATTCCCTGGATTCCCTTGTTCTACCTCCTGCTGTGCTTTGTAATTTGTGTTCTCTCACTGGTAGGTGGAGACCTAACCCTGTAAGTCCAAGACTAGATGCTGTGCAGAGGAATCCAGTTCAGATCTTCCAACTGCCAACCTTCAGGAATCTCTCTCTTTCTCTCTCTCTGTTCCTTCACCCTCTGTTCTGCTTAGTCTGCATCTTTCAATCAATCAATCAGTAGATTTGCAGAGTGCTTCTTGTCACCAGTGAGGGTATCCAGGCGCTAGCAGGGTCCCATTGATTAGCAAAATAGACAGGTCTTCAGGGACTTTAGGAACTCTGAAAGAGATGGGGTGGTCCGTAGATGAAAAGGTAGCTTGTTCCATGGCTTTTCTGCTAGGTAGGAGAAGGAGTGACCTCCGTGTCTGCTATGTCAGATGTGGCGGGTGATGGTTTGAGAAAGAGATGCAAAGATGAGGTGTCTGGTGGGCTGATGGAAATTCAGGAGGCGGTTCAAGTAGGCAGGTACACAGTAGTGTGTGTAGGGCCTTGTATCCATGGGTCAGAAGATTAAATTGGCATATTTTCTGTACAGGGAGCCAGTAAAGTTCTCTGAGGTGGGGATGATGTGGGTTCAGCCAGGGAGATCCAGGACAAGTCTGGCTACGGCATTCTGCATGGTCTGTAGTCATCAGAGGAGGTGAGCTGTGATCCCTGCCTGGAGAGCCTTGCCATAGTCCAGTCTGCTGGAGATGAGGACCTTGGTGATGGTGTGTCTTGATCTTTGAGGTAGCCATTTTAACATCTTTTAAAGCATGTGGAGGATGAAGAAGCAGGAGGAGACAGAGTTGACCTGTGTCATCATGGTTAGCTTGTTATCCAGAATGGTACCTATGTTCCGAGCATGGTCAGTGGGGGTAGGAGTAGGTCCGAGTTGTGAGGGCCACCAGGATGCATCCCTTGGGGAGCTTTTGTTTCCAAAAATAAGTACCTCTGTCTTGTCCGAGCTGAGCTTTAGGCAGTTGTCCTTCATCCAGTTGGCTACATCTGTCATGCAGCTATAGAAGTAGGTCTTGGTGATGTCTTCGGAGAGGGAGAGGATGAGTTGTATGTCGTCTGCATAGGATATAGAGTTGAGTCCGTGGGATTTGGAGATGCTGGCCAGAGGTGTCATATAAGTGCTGAAGAGGGTGGGACTGAGCGAGGATCCTTGGGATGCTCCACATATGATTTGCTAGGATTCTGAGGTGAAGGGGGGATAGCAGACTTTTTGCATTCTCCCGGTGAGGAAAGAGGCAATCCACCTGAGAGTAGCCTTGGATGCCAAAGTTGTGCTGCCTTGTGATGAGTATTTGGTGGGAGGCTGTATTGAAGGCTGCCAAGAGGTCTAGGAGGATCAGAGCTGTAGTCTCTCCTCGGTTGTGTATGGCTTGGATGTCATTGGTAGCCATGATTAGGGCTGTGTCAGTGCTGTGGTAACTGGTGTACAGACAAAATATCGACTCCAAAATATCGACTGGACATAATATCGAGTTTTAAATATAGACTGGACAAAATATCGACTACAAAAATATCGTTTTTCAGGTAAGTGAAGTAATATCGACTGTATAAAATATAGATAGCAAAAATATCGAATTTTTAATAATATATAATATTTTATAGTGTATTTTTATGTAATAATATGTGTGAATAGTGTGTATTAATGTTATAAAATATTTTATTAAATGAATTTTGTTTTTATAATAATTGCGTAATGTAATTCAGTAGCGGGTTGTGGGTTTATAGGGGAATAGGGTGGGAAGTAATTTAATAATAATTAATTAATTAATATATGTTTGTTAATATTTTTAATTAATAATTAATTGATAATTAATTAATATTAATTAGTTAATTAATTAATATAATTTTGAACATATTTTTTATTAGTAATTAATTGTTAATTAATTAATTGTAATTAGTTAATTACATTAATTAGAGTAAATTTTTAATATATATAATTTTGTGTTATTTTTAAGTAATTAATTTGGAAAAAATAATATTAATTATTAAAATAATTACAGCTAATGTTCTAATATATTTACTTTATTGTTATTGTTAATTAATAATTAATTGGTAATTAAATAATATTGATAAATTTTGGGTAAAGGAGCATTTTTAGGGTTCAGGGTCAGTTTTCAGTTTTAGGGTAAAGGGGTATTTTTGGGGTTCAGGGTCAGTTTTCAGTTTTAGGGTAAAGGGGTATTTTTAGGGTTCAGGGTCAGTTTTCAGTTCATGGGTAAAGGGGTATTTTTAGGGTTCAGGGTCAGTTTTCAGTTCATGGGTAAAGGGCTATTTTTAGGGTTCAGGGTCAGTTTTCAGTTCATGGGTAAAGGGCTATTTTTAGGGTTCAGGGTCAGTTTTCAGTTCTTGGGTAAAGAGGTATTTTTAGGGTTTAGGGTCAGTTTTCAGTTTTTGGGTAAAGGGGCATTTTTAGGGTTCAGGGTCAGTTTTCAGTTTTTGGGTAAAGGGGTATTTTTAGGGTTCAGGGTCAGTTTTGGGTTTTTGGGTAAAGGGGTATTTTTAGGGTTCAGGGTCAGTTTTGGGTTTTTGGGTAAAGGGGTATTTTTAGGGTTCAGGGTCAACAAATAAGATTGTAAAAAATTATTTTTATTATTTTCATTTATTATTTAATTATTATAATTTAATTTAAGTAGTTTTAAGTATATTTTAGTAATAAAAATTTAATATTAATTAAATTTAACACTGTTTTTAATAAAGTCGATATTTTTTACATCTATATTATTGTTAACGATATTTTGTACTCGATATTTTTGTACTTACCTGTTTGTAGATACAAACTCGATATTTTGACTGTCGATATTTTGTCCACGATATTTTGGCAAGTCGATATTTTGTCCCTCGATATTATTTCAGTGATCCGTGGTAACTGTGGAATCCGTTTTAAAAGGAGCTGAGTAGGAGGTTCCATTCCAGATGTGATGAGAGTTGTTGGTTGATGGCTGTTTCTAATACTTTGGACAAGATAAGGAATAGGGAGATTGGTCGGTAGTTGTTGAGTTCACTGGTGTCTGCCAATTAGTTCTTTAGTAGGGCATTAACTTCTGCATATTTCCATTCCTCGGGGAAGGTGGCAGTGGTAATTGATGTGTTGAACAAGCTGGTGAGTACATGGCTAATTCTGGATTCACCTAAGTTGAAGATGTGGTGAGGGCATGAGTCAGTTAGGGCCCCTGAGTGGACAAGGTTCATGATGGAGGCAGTGTCCTGTGAGGTGAACTGTCTCCATTCAGTTAGTCAGGTGTCTAAAGTAATAGCGGGTTGTTGTGTTCCTTGAAGAAGTTGGTAGCCTTCGGCTATGGTTTGAAGTTTCTTAAGATGTTGAATATCTTGTCGTGGAAGAAATTTTGCAAAGTTGTCACAGAGTTCCTATGAGGGGGTATTGTTGATTGTTGCAGCTGAGGGATTGGAGAATATGTTAACAATGCTAAAGAGTTATTTGCTGCTATTGGAGCTTGATTTGATGTGTAAGGCTAAGGCCTTTTCCTTCTATTCTCTCAACTGTCTGTGGTACAAGTTGAGGGATGTCTTCAAGGCAGTCATGTCGGTTGTGTCCTTGCTGGTGCGCCATCTCTTTTCCAGTTGTTTACAGTGTACCAGCTTGCCTGCTTGGTGGACCTTCTGTGTGGGTTTTTGCCGATGGGAGCAACTCTGTTGGCGCAGTTAGTTAACCAATTGTTGAAGTTTCTGACATTGGTTTCTGACATCTAGGTTGTTGGAGGAGATGGAGTGGGTGGTGTTGAAGACGTTGATCCATGTGCCCTTTAAGACTTTGCTGCAGCTACGGTGGGGGGTCACTGGGCAGACTGGGGACAGAGGTCTATGAGCTGGTGATGTTGAAGTGGATGATGGCGTGGCCGGTCCAGGTGATTTTCATAGCGTGGGTGTATCTGATGGAGTCGCTGGAAGGGAAGATGGGGTCTAACATGTGGCCTGCAGTATACGTAGGGTCGTGGACGAGCTGGTGAAAGTCTGATGTTATTCTTGCTGTTGAGGAAGTTGGTAGTGTTGATGTCACTGTGGTCATCGAAATGGAAGCTGAGGTAACAGAGGAAAATGTAGTTGTTGCAGTCTATGGTGAGGCTGGCGATGAAGTCAGCAATGAAGTTGCAGAAGGCTGCATGGTGGTTTTGCTGTCTGTTTGTAGTTGGAAGATGAGGTGTTCCATGGCAGGGGTGGTGTAATTTGTGGTTGCGCATTGGATGGATTCCTTGTGTATGATGGTGATTCCTCCACAAGGCATGTTGATGTGGTCACAGTGGGTAATCTTGAATCCTTCAAGTATTGTGGTGGCGATGTTGGGTGCGGAAGTTGGGTTGAGCCAGGTCTCAGTGAGGGAGAGGATGTTGAATGTGAGGGTGGAGATGAGGTCCCAAATCCCAGTGTTGTGTTTGCACAGTGAGTGTGTGTTGAGAAGGGTGCATGCGATTTGGTGTTTTACTTCAGATGGTGTCTGTGGTGTGTTCGGGGTGAGGCTGGTGTGTGTGCTGAGGTTAGTGAAGTGGCAGTGAGCACAGCTGAAAGATCCTACAGTGGAGCGCGGGTCGGAGAGGTGGCAGTGTTTGTTGCGGTGTCCAGCATTGAGGGTGTAGAGCTCGGTGACGGTGTATCTGCGGGAGGATCAGAGTGCTGGGTGCAGTTCGGGCACAGACGGGCTTGCCCTTGGCACATCCGCTGCACTGTCATGCTGTGGCCTTCATTTAATAATCGGTGGGTTTGGCTTCTGTTGGCAGGAAGAATGATTAGCAGAAAAACCCAGGTGAGATAATCTGGGCAGTGGCGGTGTCACTGGATCCGGCTGCAACAAGCAGGAACTCGAGACCAAAAGCAAGTGGCACGCTGGGTGCCCAGGTGCCACTTGCCTATGGTGCCATTTTTGACCTAATACAAGGAGGTGAATCGATCTCCAGGGTGGGAGAGAGGCATTGGCTTGAACACCAACATGCTCGCAATACTGAATCTGTGACAGTGAGTGAGTGAGCATTTATCCTGAGACATGCCAGCACTAGGAGAAAAGAAAGAGAGGGAAGCCAGAATTAGCAAAAATAAAATAGGTGGTAAAGTTAGAAACCTTTAATAATAGCATTGATGAGACCTGAGAGCCTTACAAAAGTTAGAATGACAAAGGAGAATTATGGAGTGGTTACGCAGCTGCTGAGTCAGCACCAAAAAATCCTCCCTCCAAGTTGCATGAGCCTAAACCCAGAAAAAAGATAGATAACACCCAGGTGAGGGAAGTGAAAGTGAACATGTCATCTTGCAAGAAAACATCTTGGCTCCCACCTTAGAAAGTCCTATGCAGCATGGACAGAATTTGCAACCCAGCAGGGACCCAGTGCAGCAAACAAACTTTAGATAAATGATTGAATATTAGCAACTTCTGTACTAGTCTCATTTCCTGAAAAAAGTCAGTCACTGGACAAATTCTCCAGCTTAACCTGTTGTTGATCTCACAGAAAACAATGTATGGATCTAGGACCATAGCTCTAATTAGTGCTGCAGGTGCACTGGCAACAGGGCCAAGCGGTGGGAGGATCAAGCTGTACCCAAAATCTACTACCCAACTGGCAAACAAATTTTAGTTGCTTGCGTTAGCTTAATTTGAAAAATAATAAGTGCAATAGGCCAAAGTTTTTCTTAGAAGCCCTCCGCTGGTGCCGCTGAATGCCAGGGTTGTAGACTACAAAGGCTGCCTAGTCTTGCTTGCACCTTGGGCTGCTTTTTCTCCCCACCTTACACTTCCTGTATCTCAATCTCAGTGGCAATGCTAGGCCTTTGGCCGCCCGTGGCGGTCCTTGTGTTTGCCGCCACGCGGCGGTTGCATTTAAGAGCAGGGGGAGGAGGGTGCTGGTGATTTCTGCGTTTGCCCCCCACGACGGCCGTGCCCAGGGCAGGGTCCCCCCCCCTTACTACGCCACTGCCTAATCCAATTCTATACAGGTTCTTAATATTTGTTACTGTATAATTTTAGCGTTCTATTCTTCCACCCTTTCCCCTTTTTCTGCCTTTCTTTCTCTCGCTTGTCCAGGATTCAAGTCTGATTATGAAAAATAAACCCGGTCCCCAAAAATGAGTGCATGTGCCCAATACCTGCAACCACCGGCACAAATCAATCACAGTTAGTTAGTATGGCGAAATCACATCTTCATAAATGACGATTCTTCAGTTTATTTTCCAACAGTGCAAGAGTACCAACACAGCACTGAAGGGCTATAAAATGAAGTCCTGGCTGCTTTTCTTCCAACCCATACGCAGGATAACAGTGGCAGCCCACCAGGACCTACCACAGGAGCGTTCATGGAGACTGACTCACCAATGGGACACAACATCACCTAATTTGAAGTTCATTACTTTGACTTTTTTTCTGTATCCGAGGCACCTGACACTCATAATGAACATAATCTTGCCTGGTCCTGGTAATCCTTGTTCTCGTGACTGAAAGGCTCCATTATCCCGAAGGGGGTAGAGAGTTTGACAAACAAGGATCAAAAGCTCACTCTTTTATTAAGAAACTTATGAAGTGTGTGGGCTGGCTCTGGGCTCCTTCCTGCATCTCCATAAGAAACGAGCAATTTCAACCACAGATCTGTCTGACTCAACACCCTCTGATCCTCAGCCCCACCTGCCCTGCCAAGAGCTGGTGCCGTGTTAATATCATAATCTCAGCGTTGCACTGTGTAAAGAGGAATGGTCTATCTGTGGTTATTGCTTTGGGGACCCACAGTTCATAACGATTGAACACACAGCTGCATGGAATAGGGTGTACAGCTGATTGACTTTCAAGTGTCAATGCAAGCTCTCTCACTCATTAGAACACCGGAAGAATGGGCGCGTGACAGCAATGTCCATTTCTTCCTGCAATTGACTCCTACTTTAAATGCATCAAAGAGGCTGGAGTGCATGACACCAAAGCCAGCCACACTCACTCACACGACTCCCTTGGAATGGGATAGTGATGATCACATGCTGGAAGGAAGCTTCCTGGACAGACATGTCTCAAAGATCTTCAGTATTTGATCCTGGTTCTAGCGAGACTCACGGTCGAGACCCACACAAAGGCCTGATTTCACCTCACCATTTGAAAGGGGTGTATATTTTTGTCTGACAAAATGATAAGTGACAACCAAATGTTGCAATACAATTACATTCATTTTGTGACTGTTTTGAGGCTTTAAACGAACCCAATGATTAAAAAACTGTGTGCGCTAAAGAAGGGAATACCTACAGTATTTACTAATGTCTCATCTCTGAGGTTGGGAGATTGCACGAATTTGGGAAATGCTTCTTTTCTATTGCAAGGTGCCAAGCAATCTCTCCCATTTTGTTTAAATCTCCTAACATTGATACTGAAAGAAACACTTCCTGGAATATTATCCCCCACCTTTAAGGCTTGTGCTATCCGAAACCAACCAAGCCCTGAAGTTCTGAACTAAAGCTTTCAAAAGTTATATTATTTAATTGCAACAATGATATACATTCCAAGCCACTTGAGATATGAATGAATCCAGGCAGGTGTTAGAAATCACCAAACGTTTTTTGAATGGAAAAGCCGAAGAATTTTTTTTTTTTTTAACTTGATCATAAATATTTTCTGAAAGGCAGTACATGCCCTGTCTATGCTTAATATTGAGTGTACACACAACAAAAAGGATTTTAGCAAATTTCGAAGTTCATCCTGGTCATTGTTTATATTTCTGTCATTATAATGCTCAGCAACGCGAACTTCATTTTAAGTGGCTCTTTAATAATAATAATAAGATGATTTGTAGAGCGTATAGTTACGCCAGCTGACGTGTCCCAGTGCTGGGGTTTCATTCCTACAGTGCAGAACATAACCTTCCAAATTAGCTGAAATTAGGTAGATCTAAATTGCATATTTTTAGTTTATTACAGAAGGATAACACAGACTTTCCCTGCCCAACGGGGAGGGAATTCCACAGCTTGGCTTCCAAATATCTGGAAGGGCAGCCTCCGATACGAGTTAGATGCAAACAAAGGATACAAATACCCAGGACCTTTGCTGTTGAGAATTTTGTGTCAATCGCACATGGCTTTGGAGGAAACCCCTGCCCTCGGAGGAAGCTAATGCAACTTTGCCAGAGTTGAGGGGGAGTGTCTAGGCAGGTTTAATAGTAGGTGATCTGCCATATTCTGCACATGTTGGAGTCTCATTAAACATGCCCTAACGACCCCTACATGTAGCACATTGTAGTAGTCCATCCAGTCTGGATATAATCAAGGACTGGACTACTATCTTTTTGGCTGCCTCTGGCAAAAGAATAAGGATTTTTTTTAGGGTTTTTAAAATCCTGAGTTATTGTCCCGCAAAGCTCGTGATTTCATTATCAAAAGATAGCTTTGAGTCAAACCATATACCCAGATTCCTGACTTCGGGCCGGAACTGAGTAAAAGAACACCGAATATACCCGTCCTCTTACATGCCAACATTTAAGAACTTGAAAGTAGGAGAATGCGAAAAAAAAATCAGGGAAATGTATTTTCCCCATTTATGTCTATTGAATAAAAGAAAATTGTATACAGGAGATTAAATCTACAAAAATAGGGAGTCTCCCGCGTGAATTGGGTCTGTTGACATACATGCGTCCTGTCTACCATTAAGCTGCCATCATTATCTCCGGGCACAGAAGTCCAACTCATAATAAGATGGTTTACTGTTTGACTAAATGACAGTGTGTCTGTCTTAGAGCCCCCTTCGGGGTCGCCACCCTGAATATCCAATTGGAACACCTTCTCAGCTAACATCCAATGAATCACTGTCGAAATGGCAGCCAAAGCGTAAAGACAGCTGAGCGTTGAATGTGAATATTTTGCAATTTGCAAAGGATGTATTCTTCACACGATAACTATGGCGTCCGGTAAGTTCCATCTGTATTTACCCGTTTTTATGATTTCTTGTTTTATCAGTGTTCATGCTTGCATATTTCCTGTTTGGGGGAAATAAGCTGCAACTAATACATTTCTGCATTTATTTAACCGCTAAATATTTAGCTGTCCGATGTCTTTTAGCTATCCATATATGATACTTCAAAACATCCATATGGAAACATTAGCATAGTGGGATAAACATGCGCATGTGCAGTTATTTGAGGATAATTAGGAGCCATTGCCCCTTTTTTATCCAAATAATTTTTATCGGTAATTCCCTTTGTTCATTTGTACAATATAAATAACAGCAGGTCAGCATGTTTCAAATCCTTTTAGACAGTATCAGACGTCAATAAATTAACATGCTTCAGCCCACAAATAGTGTGATTTTAAATATTGTCTTCCTTCCAACCATGTGTCTAACTACATTTGTCAAACTTGTCTTATTTCTTTTTCTTATATGCAGTTTAGTGAGTCTTTGGAATCTAAAATATGTGTCATGTTTCTGTAGGGGTAAATTGACATATCTTAAATGTATTGATAACATTTGGCTTATGCAGTGCAGATATTTTTAACTTTTCTCCCCAGCTAATGACTTTAAAGTCATGGTTGATGGTATTGAAACTCATGCAGTTTCTGTTTTTTAATATTTAAAAACAAAAATACAGATAAGGGAATAGATGTGTTTAACAATCTGTAAAAACAGAAAACTGGGAGTGTTAATTATAACTAATCTAGGTTTTTCGCCAGATTAGCACAACACAATATAGATGTGGTCAGAAGTCATGGGTGCACGGGGAATGGCGGGACAAGCATCACCAGCCCTGCTGCTGAGATTCGTTATTCCGATTTCAGACATGGTGTTGGAAAATGGCCCTCTCTGAAGGGTCCC
Organism: Lissotriton vulgaris; assembly: GCF_964263255.1. Classification (NCBI taxonomy): domain Eukaryota; kingdom Metazoa; phylum Chordata; class Amphibia; order Caudata; family Salamandridae; genus Lissotriton; species Lissotriton vulgaris. The sequence continues at coordinate 724,124,808 of NC_141699.1, forward strand.
CCAAACATTTTGCCTTCTTCCTCCTCTTTTTCTGACCTGGTTTTTCACGGCTTTAGTACTCTGAGCACTCTACCACAATGACCAGTGTTAAAGCACATGTGCTTCTCCCCTAAACATGGTTATATTGCTTTATCCACAATTGGGTATTTAATTTATCTAAAAGTCCCTAGTGGAGTGCACAACCTTGGCCTAAGGGTGGGTGGAACTCACAGAGCTTCATTCCACTGAATTCCACAGAGTTACCTAAAAACTTCTTTTCCACAGAGTTCTGTGAGTTGCAGAATTCTGGTCTGCTGTACACGCGATGATTGCTGTGTCAATATCTTTCACTGAATACTTGTTTCTGGCCCCTAATTGTGACAGGCTGATTTATACATTGTGCAGGACTCTGCCCGAGCCTGGAGTGTCGGCACTGCAACTGGAGGTGTCTTCCTCCCGGAACATTGCCCTGGTGGGACTCAGTGTCCCAGGGTGCAGCACTCTTCACCAACTGGGCAAAGCTGCTACAAGGGGAGCCGCTATCACCGCGCATTAAAGCGCCGCCTTTCCAACGGCAGCACAGGCCGCGCGCAGGCCTCGCACAGGTAGTGCCCGGGCCCAGCCTGGGCCAAAGGCGGGCCCGTCTGAGCCCGTCTGAGCCCGTCTGAGACTGATCCAGGCTGGGCTGGGCCACCCCCCTGAAAAGCCGTGCTACGTGAGTTGCCATGCTTATTGACAACATTGGGCAAAACTTGCTGAGTTGGGGAGAGTGTTTGGGGGCTTAAAGTGTGAAGTCTGGGGATTATAGTATTTGGAGTATTGAAGGGAGCTTGACTGTCCCACCCAATTGACCAACTATTTTATCTGTATTTCCTTTATACTAAGGAAGCACAGTTATTATATAAGCATGGGGGAGAGTACCCCTCCACCTATAATGCCAAATACTAGACATAAGGCTTCTGTGCGAACCCCCATTGTGAAACCCACAGCTATCGATAAAATGCTACGGCAGGCAATTGGGGCTGTTTCCAGCGAGATAGCACGCACTGATAGACGCCTCTCCCTAACACCAACAATTTCAAAAATCACACCCACTTTGGAAACAGGAGTTTTTGATACTTCCCAAAAAGTAAATCTCTCGATCACTCCTGATTTGATGGCTGTCCAAGAAAATGTAATTTCTGAAAATTTAAGTAAAACTGTCACGGGAGGGCAAATAGGAAAGGTGGCCAGCAGAAACAAAAAGCCCATAAGGGGGGGAAGCCAACGAACCGTACACCGAGGTTAACACCAAAGCATCAGATAGAGGTCCATGCAGCTGGCATAAACAATACAGAGTCAATGGAGCCTCCGATATGGGCAACCAATTTGGTCAAAGAGCTCAAAACCCACTTTGAAAATTTTATAAAATCTGAGCTACAAGTTGCAGCGAGACATATAGAGAAGCTGACCTCGCTGGTAGAGTCTTGGGGGAGTAAAATATACACAGTTCTGAATAATTTTGATACCACTAAACTTATGGATCAGGCCTCCGCTCACCACCGCAAACATGAGGTCCCATCTGTCTCTACTGCTTTACCCGTATTGAACCCTCCAATTGGGCCTATCCCCGTCATCCAACAAGCTGTAGACCTAGTTACCTTCCAACATGGGGCAACACAAGCTGGGGATAATGCCCATGGTTCTAGGAATATGTTAACAACTTTAGGCCCGCTAGTGGGCCAAAACTCATCTACCAGTGGCAAAGGAGATAATGAGAATACTCGCCAATCCATACTAATATAATAAAGAGAGAGCCCAAACCTTTGAGGCGGATAATCTCAGGAACCACAGCACCAATCACAACACTCAATACAGCGTTGGAAAGGGCAGTTGCAGCAGAAGGACATAGGCTATGCAGACGCCCACCATATACATTCACAAGGTAAAAGAACCGTGCCAGCAAAGTAGTCCCTTGTGGGCGTGTCTGCGTTGTGCTGTGGGCGTGTGATGGGGGCGTGACAAACGCTGGGGGCGTGTGGTACGTTCCGCCCTTCATGCCATGTCTCATATCGTGTGCTAATCCCACCCACCCTGCTCCCTTTAAATACCCCTGCACCCCATAATCATGACCCACCCTTACTCCTTAAAATACCCCAACACCCTTAAACTCTAACCCATCTTAACCCTATAAATACACCCTGTACCCCAAAACCCAAACCTAGCCCTGAACCCTATAAATACCACTGTACCCCAAAACCCAAAGCTACCCCTGAACCCTAAAATACCCCTGTACCCCAAAACCCAAACCTAGCCCTGAACCCTATAAATACCACTGTACCCCAAAACCCAAACCTACCCCTGAACCCTAAAATACCCATGTACCCCAAAACCCAAACCTAGCCCTGAACTTTTAAAATACCTCTGTACCCCAAAACCCAAACCTACCCCTCAACCCTAAAAATACCCCTGTACTCCAAAACCCCAAACTAGCCCTGAACGCTAAAAATAACCCTGTACCCCAAAACCCAAACCTACCCCTGAACCCTAAAATACCCCTGTACCCCAAAACCCAAACCTAGCCCTGAACCCTAAAAATACCTCTGTACCCCAAAACCCAAACCTAGCTCTGAACCCTTAAAATACCCATGTACCTTAAAACCCAAACCTACCCCTGAACCCTAAAAATACCCCTATACCCCAAAACCCAAACCTAGCCCTGAACCCTAAAAATACCCCGTACCTCAAAACCCATACCTATCTCTAAACCCTAAAACTACCCCTGTACCCCATAGTCCAAAACTATACCTGAACCCTTAAAATACTCAAACACCCCAAAACATATACCTCAGTACCCCAAAACATATACCCCTATACCCATACTTACCTTATCCAAACATAAAAAAAACATGCTTTTACCATTCATGAATTACAACGAATTTCGTTGTAAATGTATGCGTGGTAAAAGCATATAAAATGTAATGATGAGTTATAATGGCATTGCGGAGTCATGGTACTTTCGTAATGAAAGTATGCCGGAGTGATGGTATGTAGAAAGAAAGTTGCGGAATAATGGGTGTTTACCCTCCCCCGGTAAGTACATTGGTGGCACGGCGGCCCACATCTCCAGCAACATACTCATATTTTTTCACCACCCATTTGAAAAATGCACAGGTCTCTCTCATTGATGGCCCGCACCGACATACACTTTTAGACACACCTCCCGCCACAAGTTCTAGAATTGCGAACTTTAGAGCTGGGGAGCTAGGTTCGAATCTCGGCATCAGCTCAACATCCTGTGATTCCAGGCAAATCGCTTTGTCTCCCCATGCCTACCACAAATGAATGTGTTCTTCTGTAATGTAAATTGTGCTCATGCCGCCATGTTGTCGAGTTCGGGCTATATAATATTCCAAGGAAAAATAAAGTAGGGAAACTCGAGTTCACACAATTCTGAACGCGCACTCTTAAGTGCATCAGCAGTGCAATGTGAATCGGAGCGTTTCACAGGCCTGTCAGAGATAAGAAATGCTATCAAAACGAAATCCTACAAAACAATATACTACTGGCCGGCAGCAATTCATACCCGGACAACGTCGGGACGGGCTGCTAGTCTAAAATAAGGACAAAAAACCCTCCCCTGCCATGTGTAGATCTTCCTCCAGCCTCTACTCCCTATGTTGTTATATTAGCTGGAGTACCAGTGCTGGAAATACGTAGTGGGGAGTCTTATCCTGAATTGCAAAATAAACATAGACCTCTTCCACCCTTAATGGAGAGTGAAATGTTAATCTCACGGAGGTTTAGCTGGTTGGGACAGAGACCTAAAGAAATTTTGGGGGACTGCGTTCTGATTAATTTTAGGGACACCAGGGTGGTCCAACATATCTTTCAATGGAGACTAACTAGGGAGAATAGTGGAATTCAGACACTCCCTCTAGGCTACTTTTATCCCCCCAGTCCCCTGATAGAGAGGATGGGAAGTGTATATAAAAGGGGAAAATGAGAGCCCAGACCGGGAATTTGCTAAACTCGGGTAGGGGCCCGGAAACCATCTCGCCTTTCAGAATCCCAGTTAGCAATAGATATAGTAACCTAGATATAGTCGATTGATTGGATCCTATAGTTAAACAAACAGAAGGTACGTCTATTCAGTCAGTTGAGTATGAAAATGGTGAAAGATCTGAATCTGTGGGTCTCCTTATTAGGAAAACTCTTGAGGCTATTGTGGCACCTAGCAGCTTGGGCGCCCCTACTAATACCCCAGGGGAGTCTTATGGGACCACACAGGGTTGGGAGGGGATTCCCCGCCAAGTGTCTCTCCAGGAGGTGCGACCCCTGCACTCACAGATTGGCACAATAAAAGATTCGCAGAACACTAAGATTCTATCCGGGAACATAGCAGGCCTAACTTCCAAAATGGACCTCCCCGATTGGGGACAATTTATTGATTCACCTGAGCTATGTCTTTTTCAGGAAAAATGGTCAACTTTACGACTGTACAGAGCAGGATACGTTGCATACTCTATCCCAGCTCTCCAGGGGCCCAGGGGAAGACCCTCAGGTGGCCTCTGCATTTGGGTTGTTATACATTTGGGGTGTACTATTAAGCTGTTAGATACTGATTTCCCGGATATCTTGTGTATCCTTCTCTCTTTCGATGACACATTTAAGCTGGCTGTCCTCAATATTTATTCGCGACCAGTGAAGATGGGGCAAACCTCACAGACTCTAGACCACTTGGCTTCCTTCCTTTCCACTCTACCCGAGTCTGTTCATGTAATCATTGGATAGGATTTTAATTGTCATTTTGAATCTCTCAATGGCATAAGCACCACCATTACAAGTGAGAAAGACTATGTCTGGGCAATTCCAGAATGTAATATCTATCCATTAGGGGGTGGACCTCCCTTGTCCTCCAAATGAACTCACTCACATTTAGTCATTCGCTTAGGGCATGTAATGGTCGATTCCCCTTTGACAGTCCAGAAAACCCTACTTTTAATAGAGTGGGACTCGCTTCTATAATTGACTACATTTTGGTAGACGTTGAGAACTGGTCTAGAATTATGGACTTAATGGTCCAATCTCGATGTGAAAGTGACCACAATCCATTGGTCCTAGAGATAGCCTATTCCCAATTTAATGATGGTCGGAGTCCACCAACTCAACCTGTCCCAAACTTAATTGCAATAGAGGGAGGCAGAAGAGTACGCTGGGGAACCTTTGCTGCTACATGATCTACATTTCACTGTCTACCTCTTGTGTATCGATGGAGAATATTATATGTACGTCTATGACCTCAACCACCTGACCATTTAATACCCATGTATTTTGTTTTGACTACTGATCACATATGTTATCCATACACTATATACTAATAATAATGAGGATCATCATATGCTTGCATACTACCTCATCTCTTTTGTTTAATAACTGTATACTGTAAAGCGCTCTGATACCCTCGTGGGCCACGTTCGCGCTATATAGAACTTTATAAATAAATAAATAAATCTACTGAAAAAATGGCCTCCCTGTACGCACAAACCATTCCCTTTTTAGAGGCTGCGTTTGGTTTGTCTGAACACAATCAAGGCGAGGAATTTTTCCTGTTGTTAAGGCTCTGGGGCTGGATAGAATACCTGGTGACCTGTTTAAAAATGAACAAGAAGTGTGGGCACCCTATCTGCAGACCCTATTTAATGCCATCCTACAAGGTATGGCTCTTCCTCTGACCTGGGTTGGCGCGGAAATTATTCCCATTTTAAAAAAAGGCTCACTGCATAACCCAGCAAATTATCACCCAATAAGCCTTATTGATGTCACCTAAAAGATATTTGCCCGTGTCCTCTTGGGCCATTTGCAATCATGGATGGACGAGGTGAATGTTCTAACACCTTTACAAGCAGGATTTAGGGCTAAAACCTCGACCATCGATCAGATCTTTAGATTGTAATTGATCCATTGGAAAACTGTCATTCTGGAGGGTGGTAGCCTTTATCTAACCTTTTTGGATCTTAAGTCCACATTTGATATGGTGCAGCACGATCAGCTACGGGGTTTACTCTACGATATGGGAGCACAAGTTTACCTCTATCAGCTGCTGAAGCACCTACATGAAGATATGGTAAGAAAGGTGAACTGACAGCTCCCTTCCCTGTAGAGAAAGGGGTGAGGCAGGGATGCTTTCTAGCGCCAACCCTCTTTTCCCTGTTTCTAATTGGTTTAATTGAAACCCTCCTGACAGTGAAGGACATAGATTCACTAAGGTTAGCGAACCGCAAAATGCCAGCACTAATGTTTGCGGATGACACGCTGCTCCCGTCTAAATCACCAATGGGTATGCAGCGGGTACTGGAAGAGTTTAGCGCTTTCTGCAGGAAGAGGAATCTGGAGATTAATATCCAGAAAACCAAATATATGGTCTTTCATGCCAACACTTCCAATTGCCAACACCCCCAAATGGAAGGCAGGCCCCTAGAGAGAGTGTCTATTTTTGACTATTTCGGTATCACATTTAACGATAAGATGGACTGGGGGACACAAATAAAGAAAGCCAACTTAAAATTAACCCAGTCAATGGGTGGCATTTTGAAAGTACACAAACATTGCACTCAAAAAGTGGTTGGCCCTCCAGCGGAAATCTATAAAACCCAAGCAAGGGGAGCCTCATTTAATGGAGCTGAACTTTGGGGACATTGCCCATCCAACATTTTATCTGTCACAGAGAATACCTTTATTAGGCAGCTGGTGGAACTTTCAAAAAGTGCTCCTTTAATTCCACTAAGGATAAATATGGGTATTGAACCCATTGCCGATCTAATCGTCTCTCGTCCTCTTCTATTCTGGCGTTGCCTATGGAGCACGCCTGAGCTGGTTACCTATAGGGAGGAATTGAGGGATTTTATGTCCATATTGGGAGCAGGAAATCTACCCTGGCTGTCGTATATTAGGAGCACACAGTACTCACTAGGGAGGGTAAACATGTGGCTAACCCCAGAAGAGACCTGCTCCTCCATACCCAAAAAGTCCCTATTCCTAGCTCTTAAAGAATACAAATTCGCTCTATCAACCCAGAGTATAAATCCTTGCTGCCTGACATCCAGGTTTCTGGATGCCAAGCAACAGTACACATTGGAATTGGCCCTGGACAGAATCCAACCATTCTTGGAAAATAAATAATTTTTGCAATTTAGGCATGGGATGCTCCCACTCCGTGCATTTACAAATAAATGGAAGGGAGCAACCAAACTAGATTGTCCTGGGTTCACCTTTTCTGAAGAAACGGAACTCCATGTCTTGTTTTTCTGTCCCGCCAATAAAAGGTCAAGAAGATCCAAGTTGGTTCTCCAACTTTGCAGAAATCTGGGTCTTAGAAACTACATTAAGGTCTTTAGGCTACTTAAACATGAGACACATCCATTATTTGTAGTCGCTACCTCACATTTTTTATTTGCGATGTGGTGTATACGCAGAGGCATTATAAAGGGGAAAGAGATGGGCAACAACTTGACTGGGCTTTCCCCCTAGAAATGCTACTGTACTCTATTTGTACATACTCTCACCTAGAGTAATGCCTTGAATTTTTTTTTATATGGACAATGCAATTTTTAATGTTTTACTTTTAAATTATTCTTTTAAAAATGTTGAACTGTCTTAAATGTTTTTAATTGTCTAATGTAGGACATCCCAGGTATACTTGATACATATGGCTGCCAATCTTAAGAGGTCGGGTAGTAGGGGCAATAGTTAACTACATAATAAATATGTAGCATATTTTCTCACATCCATTTATTGATACTCTGTATGATTACCTCTTGCCCCTAATTGTTGTCAGTATCAACCAAATCTATTTATGTAATGTCATCATTATTTGCGCTTTTATGGCTGTATAGCCGAAATAAAGTTTTTTGACTGACTGACAATATCTTTCATTATTAAGGAGGAAGGTGCAGGACGCGTAAGTCGATGTTGGGCAGACATTACTCCGGCCTGCGTTCCTTGTTCTTGTCTTTCTGTCCACACCTTCCTTATTGCATATTTGTATTTGTTGTGAAGCGCTCGGATACCCTCGGGTCCAGCCAGCGCTATACAAAACATCAATAAATAAAAAATAAGAAAATCTTCCAGCTCTTCGGAAAAGCACTACTTCTACCAGCACTTCGTCAGACTTCTTGGCATCACCTCCCCGACGCTCTTGACATCACAGAGCACACTTCATCAACATAACATAGCAGTCCGATCCCACCATACATATTGTTACAAAAAACACCCACTAGGTGTAAAACACAGTCATAACACCCACCTTCACATATTGTTACACTGTCTGGAGTAAATTGTTACTCACCAAAGGAATATGTTGGTCTAACGTTCTGCCCTACACATTGAGTCTGTGAGCGTAGATCGCATGTAGATCCTATAGTGACTGGTGCCAGACGAACTATACACAAGGTGCAGCGCACGCAGCAGACAGGTGTAGGAAGCTGACTCTGTATATACTATACCAAAGTAAGGCATAGTGTGCACAGAGTCCAGTGGATCCCCAAAGAAAGGCAGAGGTAAAAGTAGATTACAACGTACTCTCTATTTGTGGTAGTGTGGGAGAGCAGTAAGGCTTTATCAGAGGGTAGTGTTAAACATTTATTGTACACACTCAGGCAAGAAATGATGTCACACACTCAAAGACTGAACTCAGACCAATTTGTTATATATTTTTGTATATTTAGTTATATTTTATTTTCTGGCACCAAGCCAAGCCTGGTGTAGGTAAGTATATCATACTTTGCAGGAATTATGCAGTGAAAAACTATTTGAATGCAGTTGGATTGGTTTACAGGTAAGTCATTTGTTGAGAAAATAGTAAAATGACTTTTCAGTTTACTTTTCAAGTTACTTTTGCAGATTACTTTTTAAATTACTTTTTCTACTCAGTGTGATATGCCTAGATATCACCCTGGGACATTTCCTAGACAAAAGGTAAGTAAAACAGGTTTTGTACTTTTGTAATTTCTTGGGATTTCATACAAACCAACTCCACACACGATTTTTCATAGAAAAGCTGTCAATGCAGTCCTATGGGAGCAAACAGTGTTATTGGTTTATCAGTAAATACTTAGGTTTTGAAGTTGGTATTCTGGGGTTAGAACCAGGGTTCCCCCAGGGTTGAGGATGCACTCTCAAAGCACCCTCAGTTGCACTAGGACCGCCCGGTGCAGATTGCTGAGGCCCAATGTTATCCAATGGGGGATAGGGGGCCTCCGGTTGGTGGCTGCTAACGAGCAGGCCACAATATTATATGAGTAAAGCTCCTAGACTTAAGCTCAGGGCAAAGGGGATCGAGTTAGCACACAAGGTTTACCCACAGCGGCACCAGGGCGGCAGGGTGCAGAGTGCTCTTTTGGTGTTGGATGCTGTGTTGTTGTCAATGGGAGATGCCGGTTTTTGATTTTGGATGCAGGCTTGGTCGAGGAAGAATTCTGGGAGGAACCAACGGTTGGGCAGGTAGGTTGGAGAGCTTGGGGACATAGGTGAACCTCGAGTACCCTTCTCCATGGCGCAGGGCAGCTGGATGCAGGCGTGTCATTTGAGGTCGAATTTCACCTTACTGAGTCACTCACGATTGGGGGGGTCTCCATGCAGAGGCTGCAGGCGATGTCAGGGAGTCCTTTAGGGGTCAACCCATGGTGAACTCAGACTCTGGAGCGCTGGGGGTCCTCGCTTGGAATGGAGGGGCCACTCGACCTCGGTCCATGGGTGACGGGCGCAGTGGTGGGTCAAGGTGTCAGGTTTCTTTGTTCTCAGCAGGCTCTGAGTCTTACTTTAGAGATTCTTTTGAACAGAGCTGCTGTTCACAGGAGCTTTGTGGAAGGCAGGTGGTCCTCCCAGGGGTTCTGGAGGTCGTTGGCTGCACCACAAGGTGACTTTTGGTGCAGGTCTCTGGAAACTGCAGACGGCCCGGTAGGGCTGGAGATATTACAGTTCTTTTCTGCAGTCTCCCCTGCTGGGCATCTTCTTTCGTCCTTCTTCTTCATAAATTGTGGGAATCTTCCTACTTCGTTCAGGGCTGCACCCTAAATACTGTATTTATGGGCATTTTAGTGGTCTCGAGGTCAGTAGCCAATGGGCTACTGACCTTAGGGTGACTACGCCCTTGGTGTGCGCTCCCTGATTCGAGAGTGTCTGCCATCCGCAAGATGGTGGGCACTGAAGAGTGGGCTTTACTTCGCCTCACCCACCTGAGAGGTTGGGTTGGCAGAGGTGGGCACACCTTCTCGGCTGTTCTAATTTTTCCCACATGTCTTCCAGCTGAAAAAGAGGGGAGACAGGAAGGGGGCCTGCTCCTGATAGCAGAGGAGACTGGGGGTTGCGTTACAAAGGCGGCAAGGCCTTTGAAGCTCCCCTGCCACAAATGGCTTTTTCTGACTTGGGGTAGGTGTGACCACCTCTGCCCAGAAAGTCTTTGTTTCGGGGACCAGGGAGCGAAGGCTTCCAACCCAGGGGTCCAGAAACATTTCTAGTGTTGGCATACTGGTGTGTACCAGTCAGGGAACCCACCAGAGGCTCGTCATTTTTTCAGGGGGCATCTCTAAAATGCCTTCTGAGTACATTGTATAATAAATCCCACACTGGCATCAGTGTGGATTTATTATGGTGAGAAGTTTGATACCAAACTTCCCAGAATTCAATAAAGTCATTATGGTGCTGTGGAGTTCGTAATGAAAAACTCCCAGACCATACTCTTTTATGGCTTTACTTCGCTTACAATGCCTAAGAATGGACTTAGACACTGTAGGGGTACAGTGCTCATGCAACTGTACCCTCACCAGTGGTATTCTGCACCCAGCTAGAGGGGTGTCTTACCTATACTATAGGCAGTGGGTTGAAGGCATGGCACACAGGAATGTGTGGCATGTCGACTCTTCACTTTTCTCTGCACCAAAACATGCAGCTTGCAATGGCAGTGTGTGTTTTAAGGTACAGAACACATTATGTGTCACAATAAGGGCTGCAGCCCTTAGAGGCCTTCCCTGGTCACAGTACCCTTGGTACCCATGGTACCTTTTACAAGGGACTTACATGTGGCCAGAGAGGTGCCAATTGGGGACACAAAGTAGAGTTTTTTGAAAGAACACAGGCCCTGAGAACCTGATTGGCAGGGACCCAAGGCACTTCAAGTCAAAGTGCATCAGCTATCTGGCAAAAAGTGTTGGGGTTACTGAAATAGAAACCCAGCTTCCTATAACAGGCCACCAACATTCTCCTGCATGGAATGCGTGTCACACTCAATTGAAGCGATTTGCTGCCATCTCACACCACAAAGTACTCTTCCGAGCAGTACTAAAAACTACTTTCAGAGCATGGGGATGTTTCACTAAAGTACTGTGTATCTTGCCTTTAAATCAGGGTGCTGAGTGATGGCTCGATCACAAGCTTTTCCATTAGGGTAGCAACTTCGAGAGTGCAAAACTCAAACTGTCTGGTAAGGTGACACCCCCGCCTGTGAGACAAACTACCATTAAACCCTGGGCTCTGAAGTGTGGTAAACATCAAAGGGCCATGGAGGGAGGCAGAGGGCAAGTGGAGGCTGGAGGCATCTCATACCCCTAGCCACCGGGACCCAGTGTGGGGCAAACTGCCCATCATGTCTGCTTCCGAACTAACTCATGTACACTCCATGAATAGCAGGATTTAGGATGAAGGGGTGGCACCCACCATGCCTTGCCATTGCCACAATTGGAGTGCATGTATGTTGTCGTCAGGGAAGATGGCCAATGCTCCCGTATGGGCATATGTGTGTTTTGCTAAACCTTGGCCAGTGACTAGGCTTGGTGAATTAAATCCCAATTTGAAATCACTTTCGTTTTGGTCTGTCTCATAAAAGGAAATAGCAAACATTATTCATGAGGCAGGGTTTGTCCAAGCAGAAGTCTGTACATCTTTTTTCGCTTACAAAGAATGCCTTTGAAGAGGGTGCCTAGAGTTTTTTACACTAATCAGAGCACCCGCCACTAGGTATCATTGGGGTTACTGTAGAGCAAAAATGTGCTGTCATGTTGCCAAATCGTGCCTGAGTAAAGTAGAGGTACCTGGTACGAAGCCAGGACTTTTAAATGGTGGTTCCCTTATTGCACACTGGCCTTTTTTGTGTGTACACAAGGTATTTGAAGATGTCTGCATAGACCCTTTTGGGCTCAGTAACAGAGGTTCGAACATCACCGTGTGCCCTCCCCTCTGTGAAGCATGCAGTAAACAATGGGAGAAGGGGTCATCTTCTCTTGAACGACGAACTAGTGCAGCGGTGCCCGACCCCACCGTTGGGTGACCTTCGGAAACACCTCCAGTATAACTGGAAGGTCATCGGGTGGGGGAGGGGCAACATGGGGTGAATGCCCTAATTGCTCCAGGTTAGACCCGAGCCAAGTGCAAAAGGCATGCACCAGACAGGCTTGCTCACCCACCCTGTCTCTTACTGCAGGTCTCCACACATACAACCAACTCTGTCCCAGCTCTTCGTGTTTTCCAGTGGCAACAGCAGACTAGGCATAGCCCATCTTACATCACCCCTGGTGGCAGGGCATGGACCAGTCAGCCTGGTGCCAACAAGTGCCGGCTTTGAGAACAGCTGCAAGAGGATTTATTTAATATTTGTGAGTAACGTCTGGATGGTGCAAACACACATCATCTCCGTTTCTGAATATTTATGACAGTGAAGAATCATTTTGGAACCATGAACTATTATTCCAGCTATGGCTGTCTGGGAGGGGTGCAGGTATTTTTGCACCTGCCACTTACGTCCCCTCCTTGGCGAACATCACTAAGGGCCAGATGTACGACGTGATTTTGCCTGCACAAACGGGTTTCCGAACCCGTTTCTGCATGCAAAATCACTGATGGCCATGTACGAGTCCTAAATAGCGAGTCAAAATGTATTTGCGACTCGCTATTTGAAGATTGGGAGTCGCAATTAGGAAGGGGCGTTCCCTTCCTAATTGCGGCCGCAATGCTATGTGCAAAGGTTTTGTAATCGCAATTGCGGTCGCAATACACTCACAAATTACCACCCTCTTCAAGACACAGATCTGGGTTGAATCCATCACCATTCTTTAGCCCACTTTCCACCCCAGTTCAGACATAGCTATATGCAAATCAGTCTTGACCCTGTGCCTCATGGGAACAGTCCAGCCCGAACTGCCAAGCCATGTCATCCCTGGACCGGAAACAAGCATTCTGGGACCGGTTTCTGGGTAACACCCGTCATCAGCCCGGTTAGCTTGAATCCAGTGGCAAAGTGAGCAAGGGACCCACGTCTGGGCATACCCTGCCAACTTAGGGGGAATAACACTGTTGTAAATTTCATTTAGCGCCTCACAATTTGCGACTAACAATGAGTCGCAAATTGCAAGGCGCTAAATGAAAGGGTCGTACATCTGGCCCATAGTCACTTTATTACTGATTGTTCACACAGCCCACACCGCAAGAGGAATGTACTCTTAGCCCAGAAAAGTGAGTTGATACTATTTTTTTCCTTCACAGCACTCATTTCATCGACCTTGACATGATAAAAGAATGAGTTTTCCTTGTTGCCATTTGAAACTCTGCCCTGCTAGATACCCGGACATCCCTGCTTCACAAGTTCACACAGAGATCCGGCTGTGTCATGGTTGCAGAAGGTGGAGTGTTATTGTGTTACTCTGTCACCATCACTCACACCATTTCACAAGTTTGCACCTGGAATCCCAGGATGGAACTCAGGGCGCAGTCTTGTGCTCGCATGTGTTCCTTGCAAATTGTTACAGTGCCATTGTGGGCATGCTTGCTGTAGTTTTGTGTGTTTGCTAGAGGAGAGGAGTGCTTGTCATTGGAGGGTAGACTATGTTCTTACCATGGGGGATTGCACGCATCTATGGAGCTTGCTTTTTATGCGGGGTGTGTGGATACTGAGCGTAATGTGCTAGCCATTGCTAATGATGAGGGGGGGCACCAGTAAACTCTGTCGCAATGCACTGGGCAGAGACTTTTAACAAACTTCACAAACTGCCAAAAACTCTGCAAACTCCTTCATTGGAGTAGAGTTGACTGCCCACCCTTACCTGTGCCCTTTGCCTGTACATTAAATGTTACTGGTGGGCCTGCAGCACTGATTGTGCGACCCACACAAGTAGCTCTTTAAATATGTCTCAGGCCTGCCATTGTAGAGCCTGTGTGCAGTTTTACTGCAATGTCGACTTGGCATTTAAAGCCCCTGTCAAGCCTTAAACTCCCCTTTTATTACATATAGGTCACCCCTCAATTAGGTCATAGGTAGCCCATAGAGCAGGGTGCTGTGTAAATAAAAGCAAGGACATTTACTTTTAAGTTTTGCAAGTAGTGAAAAAAAAAGTAATTTTTTTTTCACTACTGTGAGGCCTACTGTTCTCAAAGGTTAACATTGGGAATTCCTTATTACACTTTTAAGCTGTCATTCCTCATTGAGAAGGAGTAGCTCTATCACGTTTCATATCATTGGAATTGTAACGATAAATCCTCTTGTAAAGTTGGATTTAACATTATTCTTTTACAAATACCCCTTTTAGAAAGTTAGTGTTTCCCTGCTCTTAAAGCTCTCTGTGGCTGCTGCATGCCACCTGTCTCCAATACACGTTTTGGGTGGGTGACAGCTTGATTTTGTGCATTCCTTCTAGATAGCCACACACAAATGAAGGTTAGATGTGCCCATCTCCATCCTGATGGCTCATCATGGTCAGGATGGGAGGGAGGAGCTGACACCCCTGAATAGGCATTGTCCTGTGCCCACACAAAGGGTTGATTACCCCCCTGTAGTGAGTCTGGAGCCAGGCCTAGGAGGAAAGGCCTCTGTGCACTTCAAAGATTCTTCATAAAAAGTCACCCCCAATTCAAAGGCACAACTGGATATAAGTACTGGGTCTCTGACCACACCAAAGCAGATACTTCTGAACCTGCAAAGAATCTCTGTCAGACGAACAGCTGTCCTGCTATAAGGATTGTCACTCTGCTGGACTGTTGCTCTGGAAGAACTGTTTTTCTGCTGTGCTGTCATGCTACCTGCTGCCCTCTGACCCTGCGGAGGAAGAGCTGTACTCTGCCTTAAACCCAGAGTGATCTTCAAGGGATTGTTGTCTTGCCTTCTGTTTCCTGAGACTCAGAGATATGAAAGTCTCACAACCTGCTCTTAGGACTGGTCCATTGGAAGTGGACCTAGGTGCTTGCTCCAGTGAATTTGATGCACCTCCAGTGTGTAGCATAACCTGTGTATTGACCCTGCTGCAGGAGCAGAATAGGCGCATTACAGTTGGAACCAGTGAATCTCCTTCAAGAATCAACACATCGGAACCAACACATCATCGCTGATGCAGCGCGGGAACATCGAAGCATCCCCTCGACTGCGTGGAGAAACCCAGAGCAGCCTCTATGGACCCAATGCATTTGGCTTGGTGCAGCACCTTCGGAACCGCGCATTGCCGCCACTATGTGATAAAAACTGTTGCATCACTGTTTTCATGCAGCGATGCAACAGGCACCCAATTCCCAACATATGGCATGCATCCGTGAAGTAAGAACACAAAACATGCATCTTTCAAAATGCATCACCTCAACTGCAGGATTGACATCGACGCATCGCTCAGCTGCGCCCCGCATCTCGCTGTTGCGACCATGATCAAAGTACTTTCTTCAGCGGGCCTTGCATGGTTCCTGTATCTGGCCCGCGCTCAATAACTGTCAGCCTGAACTCTTGACTTTGCCCAGTCCAGAATGACCAGAAAACTCCTATAGGCGCTTATTGCTTCTAAGCACTATTTTTACATTAAAGGCCATATGTAGGTAATCTACATTTACCGATTCTAAAATACCGAATTTTACCGATTCGGTATTTTAGAATTGGTAAATGCTATGTAGGAAAAAATTTGGTAAATGTTACCGAATCGGTAAAAATTCGGTAATTACCGATTCGGTAATTCCTATTCATTCCTATGGGCCTGGAGGTCCATAGGAATGAATGAGAATTACCGAATCGGTAAATACCGAATCGGTAATAGGGGGAAGACTTACAAGGGTGGCATGTATGTCTGCCACATGGCACTTTTGGAAAAGCTCAAATTTGCTTTTTCAAAGGTTTTCGATATTTACCACCAACTTGCAGTTGGTGGTAAATATCAAATCCTTAAATGAAAAATGCACTCTCTTGAGTGCTCCCTACATTAAGGATTCGGTAATTTACCGAATCGGTATTTAAGAATTCGGAAATTTGCCGATTCCTTAAATTACCATTCGGTAAATTACCGAATCCTTAAACCTGCCTCCTACATCTCAAATGCCCAATACCGGTTGGTAACGGCCGAAGTTCGGTACTTTCGGCCGTTACCGACCGGTATTGGGCTACCTACATCTGGCCCTTAATCTTTAAAAATTCATATCCCAACTTCTACTCATTAGATTTCTGTCATTTTGGCCGATACTTACTTATATTAATCATATCTATTTGTCTAACTTGGTGTGGAGTCTTTTTTTGCTGTTTTATTGTGTGTTATTATGCACAAATACTTTACACATTTCCTCCTAAGTTAGACCTGCTTGCTCAGTGCTAGGCTGCCAGAGGGTGAGCACAGGATAATTTATAGTGTGTGACTGACTTACCCTGATTAGGACTGTGGTCGTTAATTAGACAGGGTGCATAGCTCTGCCAACTATAGACCCAGGGCCATATTTATGAGGCCTTGCATCACTTTTACACGAGTGTGCATTCTTTTTTGTGACCCAACAGTGGCGTAAATAATGCCCCATGTTCTGCCATATTTACAAAGTGACTTTGTAAACCCCTGCGCCACATTATACCTGCACCAGGTATAATGAATGCAGGGTGGTCGTTCCCACACAAAAAGCCTTGTAGAAGTGGCACCTTGAAGTCTATGAGATTTCAGTGCGCCACTTCTAGGACGCCATTGCGTCACTATCTTCCACCTGTCTCACAGAAGGCGTAAGACTGACGTAGTGCTATAAAAATAGCCCGCCACCCTGCATTGACGGGAGTTGCATCCGCTTTGCGCCGACAGCTACGTCAGTAATACTGACTTATCTGTCATTCCTTGCAACATGATTCCTCATACAGTAAATAAGATGTATCAATCATGTTGGAAGAGGACGCAATGAAAACTGTTGCATCGCTGTTTTCATGCAGCGATGAGCTAGTTTTCATAAATAAGGCCCCCAAGCCCCACTATATGGCATGCATCTGTGAAGTAAGAACACAAAACATGCATCTTTCAAAATAGTTAATTTAAGTTTTAAATCATATACCCTGGACCACAGCAGCGTTTCCATTGGCCCAATGCCAATGTGGCTGTTCCCTGGCCTCATGGCATTACACTCAACTTTTTAATCATCCTAAAGCCTGCCTTGCTTTTTGTCCCAGTCTTCTGTGATTCCCACTCTTTCCGGGTCTCATCGGTGACAAATATGCCCGAAGTAAAGTTCACTTTGCTTTTTTCTATTCCAGACGTAAGGTACTGTCTGACATTATGTTACATCTTCCTGACCTTGCTGCTACTTTTTTTCGCACGCTGCTGGTAATAAACTGTTGTGAGCCATTTATTCAAGTCCCACATTCATTTTAGAGGCCCTCCTCTTCCTATTCAGACCATTGTCTGGCCTTGCCTAGTAAGAAGGTCTGTTGTAGGGCTTGTTCACTGCTTCCAAAACGCTGCTTTTATCCATCTGTCAATCCCTTCTCCAATTTCCCTAAACATAAGCTCGTAAAGACCTGTACTCTAGGCTCTGATAGGAATTTGTAGAACGCTCTCTGACCATTGCCACACACAAATAGCTTTTCATACTACACGGGCGACCACATCTTCACAAGAATCACATATGCCTGAAAGGAGGAAAAGGAGACAGGAAGGACAAAGATGTGAGGAGATAAAATGGAGGCATGACATGAGAGGGAGAGTGAAAGTAGATGAGCAGTGTGATAGGAAAGCCGAAATAAACATAGGTTGGAGGATGATGGTAAAGGGATGAGAAGGTCAAAAAGAAAATGGAGTCAGGGAGAGGGTAGGAGAGAAAGAGAGATGAAAGGAGAGAGGGAGAAGGCGGTATGAGGTAGGAAAGAGGAAAATGGAAAGGCAATGAGAGCTAGATAAGTAGAGTTGAAGGAGAAGATGGCGAGGAGAAGAAAGCAGGAAAAAGAACTGAGAACGTGACCGCAACAGAGGGATAAGAAGAAGGACAAAAGGAACGGTGGTGTGTGTGAAAGAGAATGAATCACAGAATTGCAAAAGTTGTAAAGTGAAGTATATGGGTGCAGAGAAAATAAACAAGCATTTGCAATGCAATCGGTCTCACCTTTGGGACCTTATATGTCTTTAGCTATGCAGTACATTAGCCTGGGTGCTGAAACATCTACTGTTCTTTAACATGGAAGGAAAGTAAGCACCAAGCTGCGTGACACACCAGGTATGGGAACACATGGAGAGAAATATTGCCTTTCCACAGGAAATGGTATAGTCCAAAGCTCTGTTTTTAATATAAAATCAGGGCCTTTGGTGGTCATATCACTGAAAATACAATGTTTGAAAAAAATATAATTGTCTACGGGTGCTTGTGGAAGACAATTTCTGTGGACTGGAATCAAGAGAATGCTAAAGTGATTCTGGTATTTTACTGACCTCTTCTGGTCGTTTTCTATCAAGACAGTTTAATAGAGGCAGTTGAACTGAAAAAAAGTCCCTAAGCGGAAGCAGACAAGTCCTAGGGCTGATCTCCAGAGCCCACAAAGTACATATACATAAGTATATAATAAGTATATACTGAAGTATATGCAATAGGTCTTGAATGCTCTACCTAAAAAAGGAGGGTAAGAAATTAAAGAGGAGAGAAAGGAGGCGATGCAGGGATGGGTGAATGAGAAAGCAACATATGGAGAGGCAGTGTTGAGTTATTCCCATCTGTAACAAAAAGGAAAGATAGATAGTGCTGTATTCATATTTCCATAGTTCCCTTGCAGCCCAGCAGTTTAAGAAGCTTATTTATAGTGAGGGGTGAGCAAGCCAAAAGCTTCACAGGAAGAGCCAAGCCAAATCTGAGCCAAGGGTCAGGCTCAGATCCAGGGCCGATTTTAGTGCTGGTGGTGCCCGGTGCAAAAATCATTTGGGCTCCAGCCCAATGGCCTCCTCCCCAAATTCCCTCACTACCACCCAGCAAAAGTTCCCCTCATCTCTCCATTGCCACTCTCTCGCATATATTTAATTTGTTTTAAAGCGCTGTTAAGGCTGGCTTTATTAATCCACTCAGCTATCCACATAAAATACACATCTGTTCTTTGCAGCAGGCCTATTAACCCTTTGTGCTACTTTATGGTGAGTCAAAATTGCCGCTAGACAAAACTCTTATCTCTATCAGGGGTGCACTGACATCAAGGGGGGCACTGTGTTTAGCAATAATATATTATTTAAAAGTACCTGCAGCAGTGTTACTTGTGCATCCAGCTTTCAGACAGCAATAAAAATGTTAAGATAACTTTTGTGATTAATGTTTCTGCTAGAGAGAGGAAGCTGGTCCCTGAGCCTTCTTGGAACCCGGGGACAAAATCTAAGGGAAAGGGGCATGAGTCCCGAAGCCTCTTTAGGCCACGGAACACCCATCCCCCGGGCCCTCTATTTTTTAATGGGAAGGGGCCCACATGGTCCCACCCAAACCTTTTTAGACTCCCAGGACGCAGGATTATCATGCTCCCATCCGCAGAGAATGGACTTAATGTTGGCTCTCACTTGGTGGGAGTTTTGAAATTGCTCCGACCAAGCGAAAAACAACACTGGTTTCCCTGCCCGCACCAGTGCAGGCATTGAAACTGCTATATCCCGGGGTTGGGCACCACTCCAGTCTATGCCACTCCACTCAAAGGTATAGCACTCTACGCCACTCCATTCTACACCACTACACTCTATGCCGCTGCACTTTATGCTATTCTACCCAAAGCCCCGCCACTCTACCCCACTCCACTCAACGCCTCTCCACTCTATAATACTCAGTTGAATACCACTCTACACCAACCCACGGTACACCACTCCAGTCTATGCTACTCCACTTTATGTCACTCCACTCAATGCTACTCCACTCTGCACCACTCCACTCTAACTCAGTCCACTCTACGCTATTCCACTGTATGCCACTCCAATTTATGCCACTCCACTCTACATCACTCTGCTCTCCCCCACTCCACTTAACGCTATTCGACTTTACGCAACTCCACTTTATGCCAGTCTACTGTACGCCACTCCATTCTACACCACTCCACTCTACACTATTCCACTCTATGCTATTCTACTCTACTCCATTTGGCTCTAAACCACTCAGCGTCACTCCACACTGCACTATTCTACTGTATGCCACTCCAATCTATGCCATTCTGCTTTACGCTATTCGACTCTATGCCACTTCACTCTGCACAACTCCACCTTATACTATTCAACTCTATGCTTCTCTACTGACACCAAGCTACTGTATGCCACTCAATTCTATGCTACTCCACTCAAAGCTATTCCACTCTACTCCACTCAACTCTATGCCACTCTACGCCATTCCACTCTACGTGATTTAACTGTAAGCCACGCCACTCTACACCACTTTATTCTATGCTACTCCACCCTACGCTTCTTCACTCTATACAACTCCACTCTACACTATTCCACTCTATGCCACTCAACTCTATGCCACAATACGCCCAATGACACTATGCTATTCCACTCAACTTCACTCGACTCTAAGACACTCCACTCTATGCTATTCCACTGTATTTCACTCCCATCCATGCCATTCTGCTTTACGCTATTCCACGCTACGCTAATCCACTCTGCACCACTCCACTTTATGCCATTTCACTGTACGCCACTCCATTCTACAGAATTAGACTCTGCGCAGCTCCACTCTACTGACACCACACCACTGTACGCCACTACACTTAATGCCACTACACTCAAAGCTATTCCACTTTACACCACTCAACTCTGTGCCAGTCTACGCCATTCTACTCTATGCTATTCAACTGTATGACATTCCACTCTAAGCCACACCACTCTGTACTATTCCACTCAGTACCACTCCACTGTATGCCACTCCAATCTACACTCTTCCACTGTACGCCACTCCACTCTACACCACTCTATTCTATGCCACTGGACCTTACATTACTCCACTCTACGCCACTCCACTCTAAACTATTCCACTCTTTGCCACTCAAAGCTATGCCACAATACACAATACCACACTACTCTATTCTACTCTACACCACTAGACTCTATGCCACTCCGCTCAATGCTTTTCCATTGAACGCCACTCTACTGTACACTACTGCACTCCACGCCACTCCACTCTAAGTTATACCACTGTAGACCACTCCACTATACTCCACTGTACTCTATGGTACTCCATTGTACCACACCCACTCTAAGTCTCTAATCTACACTATTCCAATCTCTGCCACTACACTCTATGCCACTCTACTGTACACCACTCCACTCAATGGCCCTCCTCTCAACACCACTGCACTGTACACTATTCCACTATACGCTACTCCCTTGTATGCCACTCCAGTTCATGCTATTCCACTGTAAGCCACTCCACTGTTTGTGTAGTTTAAGTTTGGGTTGTAAAGAAAGAATAATGTAATTTTTTAGTAACCATAAGTAGGCATTAACCTTTTCTTTTGTTCATTAAATTTGTAATGTTTTCATTTTTTTTATGTTTTTGCAGCGTATCACAAAGTAAATCCATCATTGTCTTTGGTATACAGTAAAGTGCCATAGAGTAGAGTGGCGTAGAGAGAATATACCTAGAGAGAAGCTTTTAACCCCTCCCATGCCCATGACGAGCTCAGCTCGTCATGAGCCAGAGTGCTCCGGTGCTCATGACGAGCTGAGCTTGTCATGGCCCGTGGAATGCTCGCACGCTGGGCTAATTCCCCTGCTGTGCTGAGCATTCCATTAAACGGGTGTGGTCATGACGAGCTCAGCTCGTCATGAGCATGGGGGCGCTGTGCTCTCCCCCGCCCCCCAGCACAGCAGGGGAATAGCCCCAGCAGCCAAGGTGTTAATCCCCCTTCAGCAATTACTTGTTGGAAGTGTCAGTCAGATATTGGACCAGCCCAAAAGACAGTAAACAAATAGAGGAGCAAACAGTCAGCCTTCTTCACATGGACAACATATAAAGGTCACCAGGGGTCGTAGCTGCGACCCATAGCTTGCCCCTTGCAACTCTTAGAACTGCCTGTGTGACCCCTGAAGTCAGCGGTGAAGAAATCAGTGCAAGAAACACAGTTGCAACTCCTCCTTATGGACAAGGGTTGGGGCTCCACTCTCTTTGTTTTAGCAAAGTTTTTGTATTTCTTTAATAGTAAATACTGTTGTATTATTCACTATTAGTATAATAAAAAAATGAGTACAATTAGCTGGAACAAGACCTTCCCTGGCAACTGAGTTAAGTGAAAAAAGGCTTTTAGATGTATGTTGTATGCATGCTTGGGGGCGGGCGTGTATTTTCGTGAGAGAGTGTATGTAAGTGTGAATGTGTGTGCATGTGTGTGTGTGTGAGTGTAAAGGGTCAAAGGGACTGTGATGTCACTTCTGCTAACTTTTTGGTGAATTGATGTTCATGCTTCTTCAATGAATGCTTTGTTAGAGTTGTCGTTCACATTTTTAGCAAGTAGGGAGTTCAGGGACGCAGGTATAGCGACGAATTGGAGTGGGTGAGATTTTCCTCAAACTGGTGTTGGTCCTCTATCATAGACCAGTAGCTGGGGTTCAGGTCGGGGATGTGATCACTCAACCAATTATGATATCGAGAGGCACGCAGCAGGGCTGCCCTCTGTCCCTCACTGTTGTAAGCAATTGTAGCGGAACCTCTGGCTTGTGCACTGCATGAATACCACGGGCACAGAGGAATATGCTTTCCAAACTACAATCTCATTGTATCTGCTTACACAGAAGGCATGCTGCTGTATGTCAGGGAGCCGCGATCTAACCTGACACTGATAATAAAGTAAGTGTTGAGGTTTGGGGGTGTTTCTGACTTGAAAATGTATTGGGTTAAATCTATTGTATTCCCGCTGATCCTGTCTACAAAGCAAGTCGCCAAGGACTTCCACCTACAGTGGTCCACAGTCCCGGTGCGATATCTTGGGACACAAATCCACACCAAATCAGAATTAGTAATCAGTGATAATTATGGCAGGCCGATTGTGAAATTAATAATAATAATAATAATAATAAAAACATTTATTAAGCGCCTGAATACACTACAACAGTGCGTCTCCGCGCTAGGATGCATTCCTACTAGAATAAAAGGCAGGATCATCAGCTGCCCAGGGAAACGAAAGAACAAAGGGGGGGGGGGAAATACTAAGAAGATGTTACAGTACAGGGAACAGATAGGTTTTAAGTTTCTGACGGAACCTCGTTTCCGACGGTTCCATTCGGAGCTCCATAGGAAGATCATTCCACTGCTTACTTGCCAAGAACCTGAAAGAGCGCCCACCCATCGTGATTTATGTATGCGGGGGACCAGGAACTGCATACTGCCCATAGATCTCAAAAGGCGATTCGGGCGATATATGTTAAGTAACCTATGCAGAATTAGAAGAAGATATTGACCGCTGGATTCTCCTTCCCTTGTCCCTGATGGGACGTATCTCGCTAATGAAGATGGTGGTCTTGCCTAGATGTCTATTTCTCTTCCTACACATTCCCATGGTTCTCCCCAAACACAAATTTTAGATCCTACGCTCGCTAATGGTGTGATTGGCCAGGGCGGGTAAGCAGCCAAAAGTTAAATGAGATACTCTCCCACTTCCCTATTCAATGGGTGGATTGGGAGCCCCAGATCTAGAATTATATCACAGAATTGCTCAGAGCTCATACGCACATTTTTGGGTGCATGGGCCGCAGGATCTCCCACATCTGTATTTCGCATGGGTAGCGGTCAAACCAGACCCTCTCCCTCAGAGACTGTGCTGTAATCCGATCAGACGACATAGCATACTTGACGTGGTCAATTCAACAGTCCATGCTTGCCATTATTGATCATTATTTGTACTGCTAAAGTCCCCGCTACTGCCTGTGGAGTGGTGTCACTGGCTTTCAATGCGTGTGGAGAGGGAGACGGTGTAGGCTTTACGATCCATTAACATTTCAACTATGGGTTATCTATTCACAGAGGGTAGGGCTCACACATGCGATGAGGTAGCAGCAGAGGGGTAGGACTTCACTGCACTCTCACAATTCCATTTCTTCAGGGTAAGACATGCTCTGCAGGCACTTTTGAGAGGCGATCTACAGGAACCACTTGAATTACTTACCCCTTACCCTCACATACTTGCTTCACGCCAAATCCCCCCAAAATTGTAAATCTAATTTATTTGGAATATCACATGAATTTAGAAGAACCCAGTATAGTAAATCCAGTTTAGACTGGCAGGGTGATCTAGGGGTAACAATAGATGATGATAAATAGAGATACCGCTGTGAGGTCACACAGAAGGTCTCAATAAATGGCAGACACAGACTCATACATTTTAAATTCCTAAACAGAGTATACTACACACCAGAGAAACTAATGCGATATTGCTTGAAGGACTCAGCCAGGTGTGATCGATGAGGAGAGGACCCTGCGGGCTTTCTTCATATCGCCTGGCATTGTCCTCAGATTGCTGAGTTCTGGTGTCAACTACTCCAGAGGCTTAACGAGATCACTGGTCTTTTGCTTGCCCCAGATCCCCTGCTGGCACTGTTGGGTTACACTAGGGAGTTTCAGAGAGATGTCCGTAAATTAATGGCATTGGGGCTACTTCTCGCTAAATGCAGAGGAGCAATGCGGTGGGCTCAGGGGCTGTTCCTACGGTTTCAGAATGGTCTAAAGATATGTTGGACTTTAATACACAGTCTCAGTTGTATAATGAACTGTTACGCCCTCAGAGTCACCCTAGGAGCTTTTGGGGACTTTATGCACAATTCCTTACTGAAGAAGAAGTGGAGGTGGCAGAGGAGGAGCATTAAGATTCCATGCATGCTGTAGGTAGATTGTGTCCTCTGCCACCTAGAACAGGAGGTACGCTGCAGGAGGTATATACATATGTACAGGCAAACACACACTTCTAAACATATTGTGACTTGTATTTTGTATGCCGCTAATTATAGTGTGCAAGCGTTGTCTCTTCCTACTGTTTTAAGATGTACAACTGAGAAGTTTCCTCTTGCTGCCCTCTGTACTTCATGTGTGTTATACTCTTCTAAAAGTTATCGCTTTCTGCAAATATGTAATGTTTTACGGTGGAACATTTAAATACAATGTACAATAAAAAATGAAAAAAGTAGGGATTTCATGGTAGTTCCCAGGTGTTAGGTGGAGAGAAGTTTCTTTATATGGAACAAACACTCTACAACATCAACGACACTCTAAAACTGCTCACCTCAAATATCTGTTTTATCAGCATAGCTTTAAAGCATATGATTAGCATAGTGCCATACCTGCTGAGCTAGGAAAGTGAAAAGCTCTTTACCATTTTGGCAACAAAGTCTTTAAGCATAGTTAATTAGCTGGTGCCACCCACACCGACCTTAAAACTTGCAAAAGCCTTTTAACAATTGGATTGATAAAATACCTTCAAAGGCAACTGGGAATGAATAAGAGCAGTCTCTGACTTGTGGGTAGGGAACTCTGCATTTTGGGAACTACCCAAAGCTGTGTTTCTTTGGCGAACTCTAATAAGAGTGAAACACGTGTCAGGGACTGACTTTATTCATCCCTTGTGGGCTTGGATGGTATTCAGGCTAGCCAATTGTGAGATGGACATATTTCAGAGGTATAAGACATCACTGTGACAGACAGTAAAAAAAACATGTAGCTATAACCTCATAGAGATCCAGGTAGGCAGTCCAGAAAGCAAAGGCACACTACAGAGAAAAGAGTTGGAAAATCCAAGATATTAAGTCAATTCGATAGTTTCAAATAGGCCCGCATTTGAAATTATTCAGAGAGACCATCAGGGTTGGAGCAAATTCAGCTCCATACCCAGAGCCAGCTACATATCACATTTACTAGACATGTTGCTTAAAGTTCTCCAGCCGCGTGGTTATTGAGATATATCAGATTATTGTCAACTTTCCAGAATTTCCTTTTAGCCCAATGGCTTCCCAATGGCTGCACCCATAACGTATCTTGAGACAGTCCTTAGAGGGCTAATAACGTTATTTTCTTACCTTGAAATTCAGTGATGTGATCAACAATCAAAAACTTGAGCTCAAAGTTCAGTGACCGTATGCCCTGAACGAGTTCCCTCCGAACAGCTGCTTGATAGAACTCTTCCATTTTTTTGGTGCAGCAGGTAGGTGCTGTCAGATGACATATCTGAAGATCTGACTCTGTTGGAAAAACACAAATCACCAAGAAAGGTTATTTAATATGTGAAAAGTAAGGAGCATTCTTAAGTGTGGTTTACTGTTAGCTGTTGATTCAAGAACTGTTAACAGTAGTAAAGCAACAAATAGTAGTGTAGTGTGCATGGTATGTGGATGATGCAGTTGGTCTGGTACACAGAGGTGCTACAACAAACATTGGCAAAGATAATAGGTTTGTGTTTTGTAAAGTGCATGCACAAAATCACACATAGGACATGCACCCATACTTAGACCATCACCTCTACAACTGTCAATTCTTAAAAGTTCAACAGATCTGCAGACACAAATGCCGCAGGGCAACAATAATATAGAACCCTGTGTGGCAGCAGAGAGAGTGTGATCTGTGCATCAGAAGAGCACAGACTGATGCACATCAGACACGGGTGAAGTGAGGTAGAGGGGATAGCTGTGGTTTGTCCCCTTTGATCACTGTTTATTCATTTCAGTAGAGTACTGGGTGGGTGATGAGCGTCAGATGTGCAATGCGTGTAGTAGCTCAGGGGAGCAGCAGCTGATAGACCTCACAATAGAACTTGTGAAAACACTTTGTACTGAAACTCCAAGAAGCACTGTGGGCCTTATTTACGAGGTCCCAGAGGCATAGCTACTTTACGTGGCCTTGTAAAGATGTGCCCATGTCACACAGAACGTTGCGTGAAAGAGGTGTTTCATGGGTGTTGCTGTGGGTGTTCCCACGCAACAACACCCATGGAGCTGAAGCATTCCCAGATGAGAATGCATCGGATTCCTACTCCTCCCCAGGCAAGGCGTAGGAGTGGTGCAACAAGGAGAAATATTTTTTCTCCGCTTTCTATGTGTGCTGCATTCTGCAAAGAAAAAGGAAAATGCCATCAGTTATTGTTTGTGTGCAGGAAGGTGTCCCTTCTTGCACAAAAACAATCTTCCCGGCAACGCGTGCACCCTTGCAACATGTAGCAAAAGTTTCTTCATTGGTGCACGGCTGCTGTTAGTGCACTGGCGAGAGGGATAGGAATGCACCATATCTCGTAGATACGGTGCATTCCTGCCCCTTTCTTTTGATGCACAGCAGCACAGCAGGAAGGCCTGTTGCACTGGAGGTCATCAAAAGTTTGTAAATGAGGCCCTTGTGCTGAACATCAAGGGAGACTTGGGTATTTTGCATGAGGTGGTGGATGCTGTGCAGCTCGTGAGCACATGATGATGAAAACTTTGTGCATTTTAAGGTGACACATAGGCAAGTACAAAAGATGGATCATGCCACTTGCACTTTTGTGGTTTTTTGTGACGTGACAAGCAAAATCCTCAATTTTCGGCAAATTACTATTAGTGAACTGTGATTTTATTCCTATAAATATTACAGCAAAATAATGCAGTGTTCGCAGGGCCAAATAGATAGACTGGGGTTAAGGTGTCACACATGACATGGGACCATGGGAGCTGTAGATATTAATGGATCTTTAATAAGTAAAAAGTGTATATTTCATCCCCATAGCATGTGATTTTTTTGCCGCTTCAAAACACTCTGTTTTTGTTATGCTTCATTCCGAACAAAAACAATCTTTTCAATACAAATTTCGCATTTTTGCACTTACTGTATTCCAGTGGTTAATTTGTAACAAAACTATAAGAGCCAGGGCCCTCGTCAGGAGTCCAGTGCAGCCTTAACCACCCTGTGCCACTATTAGCTCTGCCAATGACAACCCACAAAACTACTAACCATCACACTCCAACAAGTGTGACCATTCAGAAAATTCCAGGCCATCCAACACAAGAACACTAGCTTGCGTGCAGGTTTTGTCATTTTAATATATATTGAGGTATTAAACAAGTGTTGTGCTTATCTATGAATTTGACAAACAGCGTTGCCATGTGGCAGACTGTCATAAGTCACATACAGCCTGATTCATGAAAACCGGAATCTGCGATTCTCAATTTGCGAAAAACTGCGAATCGCAATTGAGAAATCGCAGAACGGAATTCATGATGTTTTGCGATAAAAAAAAGCGATTCGCACGCGGCCGCAAAAGCCATTTGCGATTATCGATAATCGCAGAAAAATTGCAATTTCCGGCTACATCCGTGTCGGGATTGCGATATCGCAAAAAGCGATATCGCTAATTGTGAGATTGCAAAAAGCGAGATCGCAAAATCGAGAGATTGGGAAAACGGGAAGTCGCATTTCGAGCACAGTCATGACATCACAACCAGGAAGCAGCCAGTTCCCACCCCCATTCACCACAGTGAGGCAGACCTCGAGTCAGCAACTGGGAGAGCTCCTGCAATTCTGTTTGGATTTCTACTCTGAAACTACAGTGCAGCAACGTCTGAGGATGCAGTTCCTGGGCCCAGCAACACCACAGGGCGGAAGAGAAAGTTAAAATTCTCCGAGCAGGAGCGGGAGCGGGAGCATTTAATAGAAGGGGTGGTGGCCAACCACTCCAAACTGTTTGGGAAGGACTCTAGGAGGGTGCCGGAGCAGGAAAAAGGCAGGATCTGGCAGGGTATTGCGTCCACGGTGAACTCTGTGGGTGTGGCTGATAGGTCACTGGACGAACTTAAAAAACGCTGGTACGACCGCCGAGGTCGTGCCAAAGATAAGGTGGCTGAGAGGCTTGGAGAGTCATCGGGCACTGGAGGGGGAGGACCTACAGTCCCTCCAAACATCCCCTTGGAGGACCAAGTAGAAGACACGCTGGAGACTGAGGCGTGCATCGGAGTGACTTGCCTGGACTCATCCCGCCCCACCCAAGACATCCAAGGTAAGTGGCATGCGACTGCGACCCTGTCCCCTATGAATGTCCATGACCATATAGCCTCCAATAATGTTCCATAGTCATGCCATCGTTGCACATCAGGTAATGCCCTGAAGCATTGTGGGACATGTAGTGTGGCCACAATGTAGAAGTACCGCAATGCAGCCAGACAGGTTCCAAAGTACGCAAAGCCATAGCCCGTCAGGGAATGTCACCCAGCATGCATGTAGCAACTGCACGTGTGACAGATACATGCAACTAATGAACGTCCACTTCCCCTCACAGGTGGCGCAGACAGTAGCGACAGCGAGAGGCCGCAAATAGATGAGGAGGCACAGGATGAGGAGGAGGTGCCGCCACATACACAGCCACCAGCCCCTGCCGCAGCAACAACTCCTGCAGCCAGGCCCGCAGCCAGGCCCACAACTAGTGTGCCCCCAGCCTCTGGCGCAGCAACTACTCCCGCAGCCAGGCCCACAACTAGTGTGCCCCAGCCTCTGGCGCAGCAACTACTGCCGCAGCCAGGCCCACAACTAGTGTGCCCCCAGCCTCTGCCGCACCAGCAACGCCTGCCGTGACACCACCAGCAGCTGGTGCTTCAACATCAGGGCCCGCGACAGCGGCAACACAGCGGCCACCCACTGTGTCAGGCCAGCAGAGCAGGCGTGGCAGGTCTCGCCTGCAGACCAATGCACCTATCATCAGGAGGGGGAATGGACAGCGGCTGGCGAGAATGAGCGTGGAAAGACGCATGCTCCGTATACATCAGCTGCAGGCACGCCGGCAAGGTGCCATACAGCTACAGCTGTACAACATTGGGCGCAATGTGGCCGGAGTGGGGGACCGGATGGACCTCATGACGGCAGCCATGGCAGGTGTGGGGGAGGGAATGGCCCGCATGACTGCAGCCATGGAGGCCAACAGTGCTGCAATTACATCGCCGCGCAACGCAGCACGCCGCCGCCACCGTCAGCTATTGACCCGGGTCACGGCCTACACCAGGTCCAATTATGTTGTAGGCAATGCCACCTCACAGTTATCGCAGCGGTCCCTTGCGCAGCAGCTCATCCAGTGCTGCGAGGATGTGGCCAGGGTCCTTGAGCACCTGACCACTGCTGTGACAGCACAACACCCTCCTGCTGTACCTGCCACTGTTGGGGGTGATGATGCCAGTGAGGGGACATCGAGTGTGAGCAGCCACTCTGCCTCACACGTAGGGGCACTCAGGCGCAGCACCTGGCCCACTGCAGGTACACGTGCCTTGGATGAGGATGAGCCGCAGAGGCGCTTGGGTGGTACGCGCAGGAGGTGCACATGACTTGATAGGACTATTACAGGCACAGGCTGAGTATAAGCCTGCCCTGTCCTTTCACACAGCAGTATGCTGAAATACTGTTAGCAATGTGAACATTTAAACTGGTACCATTATTGTGAATGAAACAATAATATTTAATTTTGCAGCACACATTGGCGTTGTGTCATTATTACATTTTGCATGCATTTGTGATTTGTGGGGTGAGGGTAGAGGGTGCACTAGAAACTGTTCATTGTGATGTGGTTGCGACGTCTGTGGCCTTCAGCTGGGTTCTCCCCGCGTGCATGGCGCACATGTGCAGGTGGCCGGTCGTCCCCTTCCGATTCACTGCCAGAGATGTCGACAGGTATCCGGCGCTTGGTAGCAATGTTGTGTAGGATAGCACACACAGCCACAATGCGGCAGCACACTTCAGGACTGTAGTACATGGCCCCATCTGTCTTGTGAAGTATGCGGAATCTGCTCTTCAGTAGGCCAAAAGTTCTCTCTATGCAATTCCTTGTGCGTATGTGTGATACGTTGTAACGCCGTTGCTGTGGTGTAGCAGGGTTGAGGTATGGGGTGAGGAGGTATTCACGCAGGGCGTAGCCACTGTCACCTGAATGAGAGGAGCAGAGGGTGAGTGCCAGTGCAGCGCAGCTAGTCATTCGCAATGTGTCATTGAGGGCAAAGTGTACTTACCAAGTAGGTGTCCTCCCTGAAGTCTCCCCTGACCAGTCGTGTGTGGAGGCCGCTGTGCCAGAATATGAATGAGTCATGTGTACTCCCCGGGTACTGTGCCACTATGTCCGTGATGTATGTCTTTGCATTGCAGACCATCTGGATGTTGAGGGAGTGGTAGGACTTGCGATTGCGGTACATGTACTCCGTTCCAGCAGGTGGGCAAATGTGGACGTGGGTACAGTCAATGCATCCTATCACGTGTGGGAAACGGGCAACATGGTAGAATTGTAGCTTGGTCTCATCCAATTCCTGTTGGCTGGTGGGAAATTTGATGTGGTGGTGTAGCTGGGTCAGCATTGCGTCAAGGAACCTACGTAGGCAGCGGGACATGGTGGGCTGGGATATCCCCCCAGCTACCGCAACTATCCCCTGGAAGCTCCCAGAGGCCAGGAGGTGCAGGCTACACAATACCTGGACATGTGTTGGGACTGCATTGGTCCACCTTGTTGGGTGCTGCATCAGGGGGTCAAGGTCCTGTATTAGCTTGATGATCATAGCCCCATTGAGCAGGTACTTTGCGTATATTTGCTCTCTGGTCTGGCCCAGCAGGGTGACCCGCTGGCGGAATATCCTCTCCTGGATTCTGCATCTCCTCCTTGCTGCTCACTGTAGCCTTCGCCGCCTGACCACCATCTACATTCCTGGCATGGTGAGACTCCTTCTGCTGATGCTGCTTCCCCTTAAGTGTGTTTGGTCAGGCCTGCACCAGTTACTGATTGGCCAACTGTTTTTCAAAAAAAAATTTCCTATGGGTTTGATGGTTACCACCTGCTTTGGGTTGTCCTTAAATTGCGCCTCGCAAAATGCGATTTTTGGCTTTTTCGCTATTAGCGATTTTTCATGAATACCGATTGCGAGTAATGTGCGATTTCGCGATTATTTTCGCAGAATCCGTGCTTTCTCGCTATTTCCGATTCGCAATTGGTATCCTGTCGGCATTCTGCGAATATGTTTGCGTTTTCGCAAATCTGTGTTTGCGAATTCGCATATTTAATGGTGAATTCCGATTATGGGAATTGCGCCCGCGATAGCATTTTCGCATCTATTGCGGGCGCAATTTTGCTTCATGAATCAGGCTGTTAGGTTCAGTACCAAGCATCAAAAAGCACCTGCTCAAATTCCGCACTGCTGTGTTCCTCTCAGACTTTCAATGACCATTTCAAAATGTCATTAGGAATGTGTTATGTAAGCATGAAGGCTATGCAGAGTTATTATATATCATCAATCGTTTTCTTGATTTGCGAGTACTATACCATTGTGCTTTGTTGTTAAATGTTTATAATGTACGCTAGGGACATAATTGAGAAAAGGTGCCACAAAGTATTGAAAAAAGTAGGCATTGTTTAGAATGATTTCGCCCTGCAGGTATTTTCCACTTTTTAGCTGTGTTTACTTTTCTTTTCAAAACAATGGTTCTTATGTTTTACATTTTCTTAACCCTTTCCTTGCTGCCGTCGGCCATTGGCCGACGGCAGCACTACCTTCCCAGTGTTGCCGTCGGCCAATGGCCGATGCGGCCCCGCCCGCGCATGGAAACGCCCGCACCGCGGCGGAATTACCGCCATGGCTAACGGGTTAAAAGGCAACAATAACCTGCATCTGTTACTTTGTACCTCATTACGAAAAGCCCAGTAGTTGGTGTGATATTTATTGCACTTGATATAATCTAACTCGGCAGAGTCAGAATTTGTCAGGTGCGTAAAATATCACCCATGTACGAGTTTCTGGGGAATAACATGCAGATTTTGCTGCATATAACACCAAAATCTTCATGTTACAGTAAATATTGAGTATTTTCCCCCAATAAACATCAGTGCATTTTCCTTGTTTGCATCCAGTGCACCTTTTAAAAGGTGCACCCGGCGCAAACAAGGACAAGGAACTGTATTAGGATGAATGTGCTGCCCCAGGCAGCTGCAAACTCGCACTATCCTTGGGACAGCACATTCACGTGAAAAACCCGAGCAGCTGCTTTAAAGCCGCACCATGTTTCACAGAGCAGGCGGGAACCCTCCTGCAGTATGAAAGGAGATTAGAGTTCCCTTTGCAGGCTGGAGCATGAATGACTGCACCTGCATACAATGGGATGTCAGGGGGGTCCATGGGACCCCCTTTCTCCCCTCCAGAGGGCTGTCATTATGGGGCACACTGGCTTTTAGATGGCGCACTGTCAGTGCACCCCCTGACAGCTTTGTTGCCTCTGCGCCCGGGTCTATAATACAGCGCGGGAACAGAGGTAAAGGGATTCCCTCATTAACATTTGGACTCATTTGCATGGGGCCACGCCCACATGCAAAGGAGGGAATGCTGGTGATAGCGTTGGCGATTTATGTGCGTTCGCTCTATTAGTATTACACAAGGGGACGCATAAGCATCTGTAACCCATTCTGTAAAACCAAAATATCCCAGGGGCGTGCAAAGCGGGTACAAACGCCCTTTGCGACCTCCAGGCACTACTGTAATACAGCCCTGGGAGGATTAGTATGCGATATATATCACAAAACTCATAATTGCTATATGTGTGGTAACCCCAAGGGGATTCAGTACTGCACTGCGACCCTTATTTCCATTCATCTCAAAAAGGGCTCGTCTTTAGATTTCCTTTCATAAACCAAAACATAAAAAGAGTCGCATTAGGTATTTTCAAATACCTTTAACTCTTTGGGGCCATACCTATTGTCAGGATTGACTTTAAGGGGTTGTGGAATGTGCCGCTGCACTGGTTGTCAAGCTGGGGAGGGGTGGGCGTATGGGCCGCTGGGAAGGTGTCACACTGGGTGTGACGAACGCTAAAACTGGTACTGCCTAGGGAGGGTACTACTGGGAAGATACAACAAAGCAGGCACCAGCAGAGAACCCACGCCACCTTTCACCTTTGCAGTGAAGAGACATCTCCACTTGTAGCCCGCTTTGCCACTTTTTCAAATACTTTTATCGGAAGGAAAACATCAAAACTCCTCATGAAATGTAAGGCCACAACATCCCTGATCAGTCTGACCACCAACTCAGTAACATATTACACCTCATTTCCTACTTGGAATAATTGCTACTGTGAAGCGCCGCAAAATTACAAATACCTCATCGAAGTTGTGTAATGTAGACAACAATTTTGTGCATCTCACAAATTGTGATATTTATTGGAAAATTAATTTTTGTGGGGGAAATATCTCCCAAAACGTTGCAGGACAACTCTCCAGCTAAAAGCGCCGTTTTTCCGTTTTGTTTCTCCCAAAAAACGTGCTTTAAACAGACATTTTTATCTGCTTTTTTGAAAAAAACTCTGGCAGCAGTTTGAAAGTTTTACGCAAAGCTCGCAAAGAAAAAAAAACACTTGACTAAATACCGATATGAGATGTGTGACTCCACCCACCTCTAAATAACCCATGGCTTGTTGTGGGTCCCACCCAAGAAGCTGATTGCCCCAAACTAGATTATATCATGTTGTCAATAGCTTCCAGTCCAGCCACACCCCTTCGGTTAGGTGGAATTCCCTGGAAGGGGCACTTCTCCTTAATCTGTCATATCAGTAGATCATGGCGTGACTGTCAATTGACCCACAGGTCAGGACTTCAGGGACAGATTTTGTCAAATGCACTTTTTATGTCTTTCGCTTTCTAGTAGGCGTGCCTAAATTGAGATGTTTAATTAAATCTAAGCATCGGCGAACCAACTACAGGTACAAGTATTCTACAGCAGAAAATAAACACAATATGGTATGTAATCACTGTGTTATGTCTCACCGACCTGAAGCTTCCTGCTTCTCAAAAGAACAACAATTCATACATGTTTAAGGGATGCCATTTAAACTATACAAACAGGTAAAATAAACCAAAGCAATCCAACCCTGCAGCACCCAGACAAACCTCCACTATTCTCTGTCCTGTCACCAGACTATTACATCTTGTGGTAGTTTTCTCTGCTCCTATCACCCAGCCACCAGCCGCATCCTTGACCCCACTCTCATCTGAATCAGTATGTACAACTTGGAGGTGGTGACCCAGGACGTCTTTAACAATAGTGGCTTCTACAGGCTGATAATCTGAGTCAACATGTCTCTAGACTCTGGAGTCTGTCCAGCCATGGCACTATTCTTGAGGTTTCTATTTCAGCCAGTTTAAGATTATGCATTTGTTGGATGCTATTGCAAGTGCCTTTGAAATGTATTTGCTCCACAACTCTTCAATAAGCAGACGTGATCTGATCATGATGCGTTGTATGACCTAATATTACAAAATAGCTTTGAGAGTTAGCCTTGTGAGTCCAAGGGCCAGAATATGAGTATGGCAGACCTGGAGCAGGCTCCCATGTCTCCGCCCGCTCCAGGACCGCCAAACGGGATCGCTGCCAGATTACGAGTTTTTCGTGGTCTGGCTGACTGGTAGCATGGTGGTCTTGTGACGATACCTTTCAAAGGCACCTATATATGCCTTAGGAAGGCACCACCTCAGGACCGCCACAGCATGTATGCACACTGGGTGTCCAAAACGTGCCCCCTGCATGCACCCCCATGTATGGGGCACATCTGCCAGCAGCTTCATGGAGGAAGAACCTCTATGACACCGCTGGCGGTCCTGAAACTCATAATATGCATGGCGGTGCCACAGAGACATCACCAGCATATTGTGAGCCCCTGACCTTTGCGGGGCCACCAGGGAACGCGTTTCCATGGCAGTTGTAGTGGTGCAATAGCAGTCTGACAGTCAAAGTTGTAATATGGCGGTTGAATCGCTGGTGTGGTGGTGACTGGACAGCCATGGCTGTGCCCCCTCGAGTTTGGCGGTCCTCTGACAGCCAGACTCATAATCAAGAGTCTTCTATAGAATTAGGATGCAATCGAAAACTCTCAAAATGCAGGTCTATATGATCTAAATTTACCGGCACGCAGCAATGGGGCTTGGAGCCATTTGTTGGGATCCTCACAGAAGTGACAGAATAAACTGAAGTGTGTGATGCATTGTGCTGAGTAGTTGTCACAAGGACATTGAGATAACCATTTGTTCCACAAACCCTTCACCGGAAGGACAGCATGTAGTGTACCATATTGAACCTAAACCTTCTGATGAGGAATATGTGGTGAACATTTGATACAATGACATGGTGTGGCTTCATTATACTGGTGGTCATGTTCACTGTATAAGTGTGCATGGAGGATTTAAATGACTCTTTTATGCATTCCGCCTCAGTGCATTTATCAAAGACTAATGATTTCAGTGTGTGTCATTCGGGTGTCCCAATCATGTCAAAACCATATTTAATGTATTTGAACCAAGGAATTCGATAGGTATGCTCCTCAGCTAGGCATTCCACTCTAATGATGCTGCTACGTTTTCCTCTTTGAGCCCTGTCGATAACCAGAGTACTGGTGGCTGTCACTTGGTATAATCCTCCAAATAGGCAACCCATAATTCAGTGTGCCAAATATAGGGGCATATTTACAACAATGTGTCGGAGCACGGAGCTGTACTAAATATAGCTGGGAGATCTGTTGAGAACAGAGGGAAGTCTTTGAAGGAATACATTCCTAATTTGTTGCAGACCATTTCGAGCTCTATATGAACATAATTCAGCCCCATCAATTGCCCCACAGATGCATTTGCTCCTGTAGAGGACCAGCATCTTATTTAAGAGTTTTGAGCCTAATTGCTGGAAAACTGTTAGAAGGTGGTTCTGACACTATGGTCCGCCCGGATTTTTCGCTTTTTGAACACCTAATTGTTGAGCTTTTACTGTAGGGAGCCTCATAAGTTGGGACTCGCCCACAGGGAACTCAGGATGAAAGAGACTGGTGTCCCCCTTGCTTGACCAGGCCACTGTGCAGCAGCCGGAGTAAGGGACACCAGGCTGGTTACATGCAGACCCAGGTGTACATGCATGTGCACACGTGTAGGGGCTGCACAGGGTAGATTTCTAGCATGCACAGTCCAGGAGCAGCTACAGAGTGAATGGTGTGGCAGGACTTATGCAGAATTGAGTGGTGTGACATGGAATAGGCTTTATACACTGGGAAGGAACATGCCAGGGAAAGTCAGTGTGTTTTATTGTTTTTCACTTTATTATTCCCCTATAGGGGTGTGGAGCCCATGGGCTAGAGTAACTTTCATAAGGCCTACAGATTCCAAACACGCACTAAAGTCCACTGTAACGGATGTGAGAAAGAGTATTCTGCAGAGTCCAAAGTCATATTTGTACTGCTTTTGGGTCATCCAGAGCGGTCATATGTGTGGTCTGCTGAGGCAGAAGGTGCTGGAGCCTGGCGCAATGGGCAGTTGGAAGGAGGAACCCCCTGACTGTTCCCGAATCCTGAACAGCACCAGGAGAAGAGTCCAGGACCAGTGCACAGAAGCAGGGGCCTCTGCGCAGGGAGAAGAGAGGCCCAGGAGGAGAGCCAGGTGAAAGGCTGGTGCAGGGAGTCAGTGAAGACAGCTCCCTGCTGAATCCCCCCTCCTTGAGACAATGAGGGTGAAGGAAAGTTCTCCCAGTGGCTAAGGGGCACCACCAGGAGCAAGAGGGCACAAATAAAGAGAAGATCGGACCCCTGGGGGCTGAGATATGCCCCCAGAAGGTAGGCGACCTTTGACCCTTGATTGGATCGACGACGAAGCACGTGGGGCTCCGCCGCCGGTCTGGAATGGGCCCCCGGGGTGGGTCAGGTCCCAGGGGCTTCCCCCCCAAAGAAGACAATTTGGGGTGCGCCATTGCGCACCCCATGAAATTGCCCCCGCGGTGTGCCAGGAGCCTATCTGGCCCCTGCTGAAACCAAAGCTGGAGAGCGCCAATGCGTTCCCCGTAAAGAAGGGGGAGGGGCCCGGGATCCCAACTACGGGCCCCATGCATGGCTCCCGCAGCAGCACACGAGGGTGCTGGCCGGGCAGGGAGCCGGCGGGGGTATTCAGGGGTAGGCTGCCCTTCACCCAGGACAGCGTGCAGGGGTCCCGGGTGTGACCGGGACCCCCAAAACAAAGGAGTCAGTGCCTGGGGCCCGGGTGGGACCAGGCCCCCCAATAAGCCGCAGGAGCGGCCGAGGTGTGCTCCCCGGGCCGCATAAACCTCACCTTGGGGTCCAGGTGGGACCGGGCGCCACGGAAGAGCGAAGGTGGCATGAAGCGCCATAAAGGTGATCGCCGCTCTCTACCCGGCACAGCGGAAGAGCCGCTGCTCAAATATTCATAGAGTGAATTAGCTGAAGCGCTCCACAATGCCTTGCAAGGCATATGGAAATCGATTGTTTTTGTGCCTGGTGGCCCCCAGAGGAGGGAGCTCACCCTCATTTTTAAAAAGTTGCTAGGGGAGCTGCTGGAGAAGCATAGTTTTCCCCAGCACGAAGAGGAGTCCCCCCCTAAGTCACATGGGGACTTGAAAAGAATAACCCCTCAAGGGCTCAGCCAGCATTTAACACCTTCTGGGCTGGAACTTTTGTTCTACATCTGAGTGTGTATTGAGAAGGGCATCAAGGAGTGAAGGGCTGAGTTGGGGATGTCTGGAGAAGGGAATCTCCTGGAGGTGAAGAGGTGTAATTGCACTTGTAGTGTGTTACTAATGTTATTTCTTTCAGAGGGACTAAAGCTTGAAGACTGAAGTTCACGTGTCTAATGTGAAGTACTTGATAAAGATGACGTCATAAGCAAAGTGGGGTTATGTTGCCAGACACTCCTGCTAGGGTGTCTGGCTGTATATGCGTACTCCTGTGATTTAATCTGTGATGCCTTATGGGGCTGTAATTGCAATGCATTCTAATGATACACAAAGCTGAAGAGTACTGTTATTCTGGAGTGATGCTTAAACATATATTCTTGCTGCTGTGCTTAGGTGAGGAACCCAGACTGCTAGCCCTTAAGATGTAGAGGTGTGTACTTCATGGTCAGTAGGAAATGCTAGGTCAGGGTTGTGTGTCCCCAAGGCAGGGTTACCTATTTTAAATGCTGGTTGACATAATCGGGGGGGGGGTCGCCAATGGGATGGTGCCAGTGCGCAGGGCCCTCGCTCCAGTTTATGTTCAACTAATTGCATTGGGGGCAGGATGATGTGTATACATGGGAGTGGTGGTACTAGACCCCACCCTCCCTGAGGGAGGGGTGGAGATGTTATGCAATGTCACAAAGTATTTCCAACAGCTTATGTATATTTGTAAATTGGTGCATAGTATTGAGTAGTGTGTGTGTTTAATAAATGTACTCTTACTTTTATAAAGCAAAGTACAGATTGGACAATCAATTAATGAGTGTTATTTTTGTGCACCTGCAAATGGCGATTACTAGCCCACACCACCACCCTTGAGTAAGCCTCAGACTGCTCTGCAATGCTACACTCTGAGAGTCAGGCGCTACAATTGGGTGTTTGGTTCCCAGTGAAGGACAAATGCAGTCATGTTATTTGTGCAGGCCTCACAGATGCTGCCTCGTTTTCCAACAAAAATCTAAAGGGTGCTAGTTCAATAGAGGGTCTTCTAGCATTACATATGTGATTCCAGCTTTTGACGGAACCAAAAAGGACCCCTAAATACTGAAAGGTATTAACCTTCTCTATTGGGGTTCCACGCTCAAAATGGTTCTTGGTTTATCTTTATCATTATCAGCAGATGTCAATGACAAAAAATGTCCTTTCAATGTCTAACCCTTTCTCTTCTGATTGATGTATTGTCTTTTTTCACTATATAAAATAAGGTCTGCCTCATAGAAGCCTTCACCCAACTGTTGTCTTCATCTTCCGTGCTTCTCTCCTGTTGTCAATTAAATCACCACCTATCCTACACTGAAACTTTGCTCGAACTGTCTCACCTTTTCCCAAATCTTAAGCAGGTCACTATTACCTACAGCAGTAGCCATAAATAGTTTTCCCTTGATGGATTCATGGATCACATTGTTTTCTTTTTTCCATGCATGTGCTCCCATGCTTACCTTAAGCATGAGATTATATAATATCAGCCAGAGAGACTACATATCAGTAATTATGTTTACTGAGGTGGTGAGAGGGGAATATAAGCCTGATTGTCAGGATTTTATAGCAGAGACCTCGTACACTATCCAGAGACTTGTACTTTTAGTTAACAAGGCAACAGTGGCCACTCCTCTGCTAAGGAGGAGGAGAGTCACCCTACTGCTTTTATAGCAGTGAAAGGGAGAAATATAAAATGATAATACTGAAAGTTATTATCATTTTATTTTTAGTTGCTGCTGGGCTGGGTTAGGGTAGGGCAGGCTGGTGGCTCAGGGAGGAGGACTATGCACACTAAGTGCACATGACTGCTTGGACGACCCTTTTGTCCGGCCAGTCATGTGCCCTTTGCATATTCCCCACTAGTCTGTAATGGACAACCTAGTCAGGAATACGTACAGTCTCCCTGTCCTGATCTGAGCGCAGATCCACAGTGCTCACACCAATCAGAACGCTGAAATGCAGCATTGTGATTGGCTCTGGGGAGCCTGTGTGCCTCGGGTGCTTCCTGCAGCTTCTTCCAGACTGGAGTCAAGAAGAACAGAGAAGTGGAGGAGAGATGCGGCCCGCGGAAAAGGTAAGTGCATTTTTTTATATTATCAAACGCCCCCCCATAATTCCCCTGCCTGGCACCCCCATTCTGTTCTAGTAGCCACTGGAAGGCAAGGATCTAGGACTGGCATCAGAAACTGGATAATAAGTTCAAAGAATAACCATGAGGGTATGTAACTGCTTACACACACTCCAATCATCTAAATATTGATCCAGCAATACGGGCTATCGTACGTTACATTCAGTGTGATTTCCATATAATTCTACTGGAGAATTAGTAATACACTTGGGACCAGATGTACGAAGCATTTTATTGGTCGCAAATGGCAGTATTTAGCCATGTAAGGAAGGCAAAATGCGACTTTTTAACTTGTTACCGAATGGCATTTTGCTTTTGGATTCGGTATTAGGACAGGCTTTGTTTAGGGCATCCCTTCCTAATACCGAATAGCACTGGTATGTAGGAATGTGTTGTGACCGGGAATGCAGTTGCAAAACATTTGCAGTTACCACCAACTTCGCAAATGGGAAAGGGTCCCCAAGAGACCCCTTCCCTTTTGTGAATGTGGGTGAAAACATCTTTAAGAACAGGCAGTGCCTACTCTTAAAAAATTAAAAGAAAACTTTCCATTTTTATTTTTGGAATGCAGCCCTTTTCTTTTAAGGAAAACAGGTGTATTACAAAAAAGAAATATTGCTTTATTCTAAATGCAATCACAGACGTGGTGGTTTGCTGACCCCATCAAGCCACCATCCTGTGATTGTACCCATACACAATGGGTCGCAAATTACGGCCTGCCTCATGAATATTGATGAGGCAGGTCCATTTGCGACCCACTGTGAATCGCTAACAGTATCAAACACGCTGTTGTATAGCGCAGTTTGTGATTTTCTAATACCGAATTGCAAACATTTGCTATTAGGAAATCGCATACACACGATTTCTCACATCTGACCCTAAGCCCTTGTAAGGTTATAGCTGGCAAGTGGATATTTGCTCGATTTTGCTCATATATTATTCTGGAGGTGAATGAAGAAATGCACTTGCCATATAAGTATGAACATTGTTATGATACAAGTGGGAGGCACATAAGAAAAAAGGGACTCTCTAGGGGCAGATGGACCAGCATCAAACAGGGATTCTAAGTCCTGTCTAGTGAGAGGTTTGCAGATTTTGCTGTGTCTTACTTTTGTAACACTTGTGGCTAACTCTGAATTCTAGAAGAAAGCCAGAAGTCAGGAGCAGTCCGATTCACTGGGATTTAAGCAGCTCTACAAGAGTTACAGCTGCTCATTGCAATATCTTTGGGAATTGGTCTCCAAGGGGCATATTATCAAGGGGGTTTATCTCCGCTTTTTTGGCTTTAAAAGCCAAGAAAGCAGAGATAAAATTATCTCCCTATTACCTAGCTGTCGCTAGCACCAGTTAGCAACAGCTAGTAGGAGATAGCGACCATCTTGGGTCCCACTTTGCATGTCAGAGAAATTTATCACTAATGACATGCAAAGTGGGCGTGCCAAGATGTTAGCGACTGGAAACAGTCGCTAACATCGCTATCTCCTATTACCAACTTTTGGAGATATTCGCGCTAAGCGCAAATATCTCCAAAAGCTAACACCTGCCCTGAGCAGTTCTTAGCCATGTTATCCAATGGTAGGTGGATAACATGGCTAAGAGCATTAGCTCGGTAATGCCTGAATATCGCTGACTTTTCAGCGATATTCATGCATTGCGGCCGATTTTTATCGCATTTGCGATAAACTTTGGTAATACCATGGTTTATCTGCGATAAAAAACGCCGCAGGTCGGCGATACATTTTTGTCTCTAACCAAGCAATAGCGATAATTATTGCTATTGCTTGGTAATATGCCCCCAAGTGCTTTGCACGCCAATATGCTTTACCAATGACTCACATCTCCCTCGATGTTTGACAGTTACATGAATTCCATAAGTGATCAATATGAGGGACTACTATATCAGTTCCAGAAGGTTACACTTCCTATCTCACATCAGCATTCACTTTCAGAGAGTTTTTTTTACATTCCATTACACTTTAGTATTCCAACAAGAGACTCATTAAACTCCCAGTGTAGGAATGGAGATTGTACTTTGTAATCAGTTATTTTCAATACTGCACTCTCACTCATATCAAATTAGGCAAAGAGATTTCAACTGGGAACAATAGTGTCAACTGCTAACAAGAGGCAATCTGTAGTAGTTATGAAACAATACTGAGGGTGGCCTTCATACCACAAGTGGCCATCAAGTGCTTGCAACTCAAGTTAATTCAATATGTTCAGGACAGAATCTAATAATTCTATATTTAGAGCCCGATTACGATGCAGGCTGAAATGGCTCTAACCGTCGGAAGAGCCCTCCAGCCCGCATCATATTTGTCTGGTCAAATTCCTTTCCGACAGACCCATTTCAATTGGGTCTGTCGGAAGGGAATCCAAATCAGTTTTCCAAATGGCCTCCGACCGTCTCTGAGAGCCCATCGCCATTCGGAAACCCTGCAGTAATCCCTCAGCTGGCTCTTTCCAGCCGAAGGATTACAATGGCAGATTCCAACTGCTTTTCTGGGCTGGCCTTTCCAACACAGACAGGCATTGGGAATCAGTCTTTGGGGGTCCCAAGCAAGGCCTCCATGGGTGCAAGGCTGCTGAATGGCGGCCTAGGGGGCACCTATTCTGTTTGGAATGCATGCTACCATTCTAACAATAGGATTGCAACTGAACAGGGTTCGGACGCATCCTACTTCCTGGGCTGGAACCAACGACAGGATGTTGTTCGGTTCCAGTTCCCAACCGATGTCGGGCGGACTTCATTCCATCCAACATCGGAATCGGACCCTTAGTGTTTGGTTCAGTCAATGAGAGCTGATTGCATGATTTGGAAAATCTGGTCATTTCTAGAAGAACTGTAACACGGCTTAGTGGCACTTGACATCCTAGGATACCAGGGAGAACTGGCAATATCCACCCCTGATACTGCTCAGCTCCAGGATGCAGAAAAACACCTGAGGAAAGTCTAAACATTGTTGGAAGTCCTTTACATTGATTTAAGGTTTCCTTGATCACTCCTCCAAAACACTCTTTGGAATCTCCATTCTTTGCCTAGGCTAACAAGCA
This sequence comes from Lissotriton vulgaris, assembly GCF_964263255.1. Classification (NCBI taxonomy): domain Eukaryota; kingdom Metazoa; phylum Chordata; class Amphibia; order Caudata; family Salamandridae; genus Lissotriton; species Lissotriton vulgaris. Next base: position 724,168,614 of record NC_141699.1, read on the forward strand.
CTGGTAAAGCCAATAGGTTTCGCATTTTTTTACTTTAGTTTTTCTCAATTGTTGCAGTCATGCTGTTGAGCATCCCCGATGCAGTGCGACATGGTTCAATAAAAAGGGGGGAAAAGCCTATGACATGGCATTTTTACCTTTTCTTTGCTGATCCAAATTGGATCGGCAAATAAAAAGTAAAAGATGTGCACAAATAGTTTTTTGAAGAGTGAGTGGGCTGCAACAAGAAGGGAATGGCTAGGGTAATAGGGAGGGCACAGCTGGGGAAAGCAATGAGGCGGTGGGAAGAGAATCAACCGGTGACAGACTGAGAATGAGGGTAGTGAAAACAACACAGATGGGAGGAGGATGAAAACAACACGGAGGGCAGGGTTGGGGAGGAGAAGCAATAAGCAATAGAGCAACGTGGATTGGGTGAGGGAAAAGCACACCGGTGGGAAAGCAACTGCGGGAGGACACAAGAGCAAGTGTAACGTGGAAGGGTGTGGGAAGAAGCACACAGGTGACAATGAGCAACACAGAGTGCACAAGGAGAGAAGCACACGAGGGAGACAACTGGAAACCACATGTAATCTTGTAGAGTGTTTAACCCAAACAAGAGAAGCGCTTGAAAAGCGAGCAGTGGAAGCATAAAAGCTAACCCGTCAAAAGGCATGGTATTGAAGCTATGCTCCATGAGATGGACAAAATAAGGTTTGATCATCTGAGACACGAATAAGAAGAAGGCAAATGAGAGTGTGAGGAAAGCCAACTAATGGTAAGCAATGGGCAGGCTCCAAGCCCTTTGTGCCTTTGGGAAGCCCACAAAAAGTCTTTCACAACCAGACACCTGTGGTGTTTTTTAGGTGTGACCTAAAAATTACTTATGCATCAATTATTTTATGATAGATGTTTCACACACTTATGCCTGTACTTACACCTTTTGTGGTTCCACTTTAATTATAAAAACACATAATTTAAGACTATTTCAAGGGCAAAGATTTTGTCTTTGTCTGTAAGTGATTAATGTCAAAATTTCTAAATATGATGCCTACATTATTTTCATGCCCCTTTTCGAATTCAACTATTTAAGTGAATACATATAGTCCACTCTCGTGAAATCTAGGTCTAGAACAAAAAATCAGGGAATGCATTGGCTTTTTAAACAGGTTTTTGCACTGTTTTAGCAACACTGAGTAGCACATCCACCAGTTAGTTTACCTCTGTTTATGGTGACTAAAATATAGACTAAGAAATAATGAATTCAATTTCAGTGGCGGTTCTTCGACTCATTTAATCAAGATGCGGAATGATGTATTACATAATTTCCCCTTTTCGCCAGTGAATGTTTATCATGTTTTATGGGTGGAATAGAGTACCATAATCTGTGAATATAAAAAGCCATAGCGCAAGTGTGCAGTAAAAAGATTAGTAAATTAAAATTCATATGGATTGCTTGTCAGAGAGCACATTACATTAGCTTTATCAATGGGGAGTTGCTCGGTTTTATAAGGAATCTCTTTCAGGGGAATATTTCCCATGGGTCCCATGTCTCACAAAGCGCGGTTATCGACCACGACGGGCTGACGCGTAACATATGTATAAATCTGTTGCTGTTCACTGAAGATATATAGGCCCTCAATATGAGTGAAAAGGTATTTCGGTGCAGTAACACCGCCCCAGCCAAATACCAATAATGCAAGGTATGGATTTTCCCCGGTGTGCTTTCAATTCTCCATTCCATACGCTTTTAAGGGTTAATCTGCAAAATAGACGTTGGCACACCCAAAAATTCATAAGGGTTCCTTCTTTTTAGCCAGGTTTCCCTCAGCAAATTTCAACAGGATATTATGGGCGAAATCTGCAGGGGGGAACTACTCGGATGGGCAGTCATTTCTGCACATCATGTAATGCTGCACCCAGAACGGCGGCCATATTGTTTTCTGGCTCTCACCACGCTTGTGTTTATATACTGCCACGTGGTGCTGATTTGGGTTCTTAACACTGCTCGCATGATGTTCCTCTATCCTGACATGCTGAAATTTGTGCGGTATCTCCCTACTGACGTTACGCCTCTTTGTAAAAATACTTGTCATGAGCATACCTGGCGCTCTTTTAAAAATCACAGCGCAAAATTGGATAAATGAAGTCCTTTAATCATTGAGGCATCTATGTGTCCTATTTTCTCTTTCAATTAACTATGAAATTAATAGGAGACAGCAGTTCTGTGGTATATTGCACACACACACTGTGCATTAAAGACATTTTTAAGGAGAACTCTGAAAATGTTTTGCTTTTATGGTAATGAGTCATGGGCACACACAAGAAAGGTAGTAATGATGCCAGGGCCTAATGGGGCGAAATAAAGAGGCCCTTCATTCAAAATACAAGCTGGAGTTGAATCTGCTTGAGAATTCTGAGGTTTTTATTTTTCCAGATCAGTTTCCACCTCTTTGAAGTCTGCTGCATGGAAGAAAAACATTGGGATGCTTGGTCAGCAGGATGGAGCTGCCTGCCTGTCGCATATTCACAGGTACAGCAACAACAAATGCTGGATTCCTGCTTGTGTAAATCATTCAAACTACAGCCCCCTAGCATACCACCCCTTCAAGATATCTCTGCATTAATAATGATCAATGGACTTTTAATTTATATAATAAAAAAGCAGTAATGCACTAGAATAAATACAAAATACACTAGTGAGTATTTTTTATCAACATAACTGCAGGGACTGAAACAGTGAAACCGTAAACTATTCACTATTTCGAACATAATGTTAGTATGACTAAAAGAACTAAGGGGCATATCCATACTAATATAATAAAGCGAGAGCCCAAACCTTTGAGGCCGGAAATCTCAGGAACCACAGCACCAATCACAACACCCAATACAGCATTGGAAAGGGCAGTTGCAGCAGAAGGACATAGGCTAAGCAGACTCCCACCATATACATTTAAAAGGTAAAAGAACAGTGCCAGCAAAGTAGTCCCTTGTGGGCGTGTCTGCGTTGTGCTGTGGGCGTCTGCTGAGGGCGTGACAAACGCTGGGGGCATGTGGTACGTTCCGCCCTTCATGCCATGTCTCATATCGTGTGCTAATCCCACCCTGCTCCCTTTAAATACCCCTGCACCCCATAATCATAACCCACCCTTACTCCTAAAAATACCCCAACACCCTTAAACACTAACCCATCTTAACCCTATAAATATACCCTGTACCCCAAAACCCAAACATATCCCTAAACCCTAAAAATACCCCTGTACCCCAAAACCCAAACCTAGCCCTGAACCCTATAAATACCCATGTACCTCAAAACCCAAACCTACCCCTGAACCCTAAAAATACCCCTGTACCCCTAAACCCAAACCTAGTCCTGATCCCTAAAAATACCACTGTACCACAAAACCCAAACCTACCCCTGAACCCTAAAATACCACTGTACCCCAAAACCCAAACCTACCCCTGAACCCTTAAAATACCTCTGTACCCCAAAACCCAAACCTAGCCCTGAATCCTAAAAATAACCCTGCACCCCAAAACCCAAACCGACCCCTGAACCCTAAAATACCCCTGTACCCCTAAACCCAAACCTATCCCTAAACCCTAAAAATACCCCTGTACCCCAAACCCAAACCTAGCCCTGAACCCTATAAATACCCCTGTACCTCAAAACCCAAACCTACCCCATAACCATAAAAATACCCCTGTACCCCAAAACAAAAACCTAGCCCTGATCCCTAAAAATACCACTGCACCACAAAACCCAAACCTACCCCTGAACCCTAAAATACCCCTGTACCCCAAAACCCAAACCTAGCCCTGAACCCTTAAAATACCCCTGTACCCCAAAACCCAAACCTAACCCTGAACCCTAAAAATACGCCTGTACCCCAAAACCCAAACCTAGCCCTGAATCCTAAAAATAACCCTCTACCCCAAAACCCAAACCTACCCCATAACCCTAAAATACCCCTGTACCCCAAAACCCAAACCTAGCCCTGATCCCTAAAAATACCCCTGTACCCCAAAACCCAAACCTAGCCCTGAACCCTTAAAATGCCCCTGTACCACAAAACCCAAACCTACCCCTGAACCCTAAAAATACCCCTATACCCTAAAACCCAAACCTAGCCCTGAACCCTAAAAATACCCCTGTACCCCAAACCCCATACCTATCCCTAAACCCTAAAACTACCCCTGTACCCCATAACCCAAAACTATATCTGAACCTTTAAAATACCCAAACACCTCAAAACATATACCTAAGTACCCCAAAACATATACCCCTATACCCATACTTACCTTATCCAAACATAAAAAAGAAACCATGCTTTTACCATTCATGCATTTACAACGAATTTCGTTGTAAATTTATGCGTGGTAAAAGCATATAAAATGTAATGCCATGCGTTATAATGGCATTGCGGAGTCATGGTACTTTCGTAATGAAAGTATGCGGAGTGATGGTATGCGGAAAAAAAGTTGCAGAATAATGAGTGTTTACCCTCCCCCAGTAACTACATTGGTGGCACGGTGGCCCACATCTCCAGCAACATACTAATATTTTTTCACCACCCATTTGAAAAATGCACAGATCTCTCCTATTGATGGCCAGCACCAACATACTCTTTAAGACACAAGTTCTAGAATTGCGAACTTTAGAGCTGGGGATCTACGTTCGAATCTCGGCATCAGCTCAACATCCTGTGATTCCAGGCAAATCACTTTGTCTCCCCGTGCCTACCACAAATGAATGTGTTCTTCTGTAATGTAAATTGTGCTCATGCCATGTCGTTGAGTTCGCGCTATATAATATTGCAAGGAAAAATAAAGTAGGGAAACTCGAGTTCACACACTACTGAACGTGCACTCTTAAGTGCTTCAGCAGTGCACTGTGAATCGGAGCGTTGCACAGGCCTGTCACAGATAAGAAATGCTATCAAAACGAAATTCTACAAAACAATGTACTACTGGCCGGCAGCAATTCATACCCGGACAATGTCGGGACGGGCTGTTAGTTACCAATAAAGTGGCAAAGAGAGGTGTTAGCCGCCTTGGCTTAACGCCTTTCTTCGCCACTTCGGAAACGCTAGGCTGCACCATATTACCAAGGATATGGTGCAGCCTAGATTTCCCCCTGCAACGGCGATAAGTTTACAACTTAAAGCCAGCGCAGGCAGGGAAGGTTTGTTTATGTACAGGAAGGTGATCCTTCCTGCACATAAACAAAGCTGAAATGCAATTTTGTAACTTACATGTGTGCTGCTTCATGCAGCACACATGTAAGTTACAAATTGACATTTTTAAAAAGAGGTTTGTTTATGTACAGGAAGGGACACCTTCCTGTACATAAACAAACCTTGGCATTTTGCTTTTTCCATGTGTGCTGCACAAGGCAGCACACATGGAAAAAGCATAAATGAGGAGAAATGAAGCATTTATCCTCGTTTCGCCACCTTAAGAACAGGTCTTTCCTGTTCTTAAATTCGGCGCTGCCACCTATTATCGCCTCTCTTGATAATAGGTGGCAGCGTCAAAGTGAATGGGTGTTGCGGTGGAACGCCCACCGCAACACCCACTGCACGCCCCCTTTCATGAAGAGTTTATCGTGAAAGGGGCCGTATTACCAAGGCAGCGTTAAGTCAATTAGCGTGGCTTTAAGCCACATTAATTGACTTAACGCTGCCTTGATAATAGGGCGATGCAAATATCGCCACGTTATCGGCAGAAAAGTGCAGATGACGCTGCGATAAGGAGCTTGATAATATGCCCCTAAAACTCAGCCACTGGACACGTCTAGAGTCTAGATGGAGTAGAGTAAGAAAAGCTGGTCATTAAATCGTAAATGCTCTCAAAATTAGAGTGTGTGAAATTTGCATCATTTGCTTTTGCAATTTCGTCAAATTTTGTAAAAACTGACATGAAAATACAAAAAATGCAAACCAGGAATTTGGTGTTGTATTTCAGTTTGAAATGCTTCCCAGTGTACATTTTGGAGACAAGTGTGCATTTTGGGCTATATCCCAGCACAACAATACACAAGTGCCACGAACAACAGCTGCTTGTGTTCTGGGGTTTTGTCTCGTTCATTGCTCCCGTGGTAAACTTGTGCCGCAAATGTAGCGTAATTGCCCAAAGTGGCATAATGAGTTTAGTTTGGGAATTTCACATAGCAAGCATAATTTCCAGTTGTGGCCGGCATGACTAGCTGGTGGGGGGGGGGGGGGGGGGGGGGGTTAGGGTGAGGAGGGGGAGGTTTAAATTAATAATAAAAAAATTAATTAACTTACCTTCACGCAGGCCGGGTCCTGCTTTGTCTCTGCTCCTCTCATGCCTCCAGCAGGAACAGGAAGCAGTCAGCCAGGCTCCTACCCCTAAGCCAATCACAACGCTGCAAGCAGCGTTGTGATAGGTCGGGATGCCGCCGATCCAGGGGCTAATGGCCCGGCCATGTTCTCCATGAAGGCTGCATTGCAGCCTGCATGGAGAAGGGCAGAATGTGCATGACTGTTTTGGTCGGCCTCAGAGGGCCGACAAAACCAGTCATGAGCATTCAGGAGTGGACACACATCTCTCTCCCCTTCCCAGCCCTGCTCGCATAGCAGGCTAGCCCACAACCAAACCTTTCTGCTTTCTCGCAGTGCAAGAAGCAGAAACATACAATGGTAGTTATTATCATTTTATGTTTCTGCTTCTCGCACTGCGAGTTAATAGTGGGTCGATGCTCCTCCGTCCTAGTGGAGGAGCTATCCCTGATAATTTTACCTGTGCCTCCGCAAGTGGGCTGTTAAATACGGTATTGACATATTTCACTGAAAACTATTCACGTTATTATGCTGTCAGACAGGGGTTTGTTTTCCCTTATATAAGGGAAACAAGTAAAGATGAGGACTTCATGCCTTGTGTGAGCTAGGAGTACACTTCAGATTCTGTGTATAGAAGGAGCCAAGTTAGATCAGGAGTTTCAGAGTTGGGGCTGCCCTTTGCAGGCCTTTGCTGTTTGGTAGTAATGTTTGCAAATTGCTCTAGCCACAACCTACGATAACGCAGCCTGTAGCTTGGCTCCTTTCTGGATATTCAACCTCCTAACAGTTTTGAGGTTAAGTAACCACACTTGGCTGCACCCTGCGTTGTCTCTCAGCATTGACAGGCTCCTGTTTAGTAGGGCATCGCTCGTCTCTTTCTTTGTGGTTTAGGAGATGTGTGTGATTACCAAATTCCTCTCAGCTTCTCCCAGGCACAGCACTCTGTTGTGCCTAATCAATAGCATTTCATTTTTGAGCTTCACTCTATATTCTGCGGGTCTCGCAGTTGTGACATCACTACCAGACATTACGCCTTCATAGGTCCTCCTCGTCCCTGTCATTACAATATGAGGCGTCCTGCCTCCCGACAGGCACTCTAACACTCTAGTATTTTTTTTATTTCCATAGAATAAAGGCCCCTTCAACCCACCTCTATGCCTGCTAGTATCATGACCAGACAAAACAAAAGAGGGGGAGGGACAGGACATGACTGGGACGAGGAGGACCTTAATCGGGGTAATGAAGATTACCAGTAAGTAATAGGACATTTCCCAACTTGGCATCATATGGTATGAGAGGGGAAACTGTGGTGTCTCCCAAAATAGAAATGAATGAACAGGAAACAGGTAGTCTTCAGCGTAGGTTTTATTAAACCACAGCCACAAACGCTCAACTGACTCAAAACATCGTAAACATTCTGGAATATAGAATCACAGCATAGAAGTAAATGACATAAGAGATAGATAAATTAAAGAAACAGTACACCACATCACACATCTTCCTTCGCAACAAAAGAAAGAAGATAAAAAAATAAGGAAAAGATTCAACATAATCCTTCAGTTACATAGGGGCACAACGTAACCTCATGCTCCTCTTTCGGGCAGTGGAAGATGAAGATGGAACAGCTGGAGAGAAATTGGTGACATTGAATTAATCATTTTCATTGGACAAATCAGAAACTAAAACACTAGATCTAACAAGCACAACACGACTCTTATTCCATATTCTCCCATCTTGAGTTTTTATGGCATTCTTGAAAACCTTAACGTCTGACATTTGAATATTTATACCACGATTTACGACCAGCAGATGTTTTTATTTTAACAAGATCGCCAACTTTAAACTCTTGAAAACGTACACACTTCTTTTTGTCAAAGTAAGACTTTCTCAACATCTGTTTATTCAACTCCCTTTCTCTCCATTCTCCTATGCGAATGTCAACCAAACCTTTATTCAATTTCATCCAACCAGGACACCACAAAGTATTGGGAATACTACCCTTAAACTATTCAAAAGGAGACCTCCCAGTTGAGGAATGGGGAGAACAACGATAAGCATCAATCCTTTCTTGAAGAGCAACAGTCCAGTTCAAATCTTTTGACCTAGCTAATTGTATAGACTCCTTAAGTGTTTTATTAACCCTCTCAACAGCACCATTCGTCTCAGGATGATATAAATACCATCTCTTATGTACAACTCCACATTTAAAAAAAAAATCAGAAAACAAACTAGAACAAAATTGAGGACCATTATCAGACAAAAGACTATTCGGAAAACTCTCTCTTTTAAAAATATCTCCCAAAAACATTATAACAGAGGAAGAAGTAACATCTCTAACCGCAGACACTTCAATCCATCTGGAATATAAATCAATAAGAACAATCAAGTATGGGGTGTCTGATACACCACTAAAAGGACCTAAAATATCAATCGCAACCTCATCCCAAGGATGCTTAGGCAACTCTCTACACACCATAGGCATCTGTCTAGTTTTTAGGATCTTATCACTCGCACAACATTCAACACAATGTCTGACTAATCTCTCTACTTCTAAATCCATATTAGGCCACCAAAACTGCAAACGCATAATTTCCTTCGTTTTTACAATACCTAAATGACCAATATGGGCATGAAACAACAGTTTTTTACGAATACCGACAGGAGGAACCAACTTGGTACCACGAGTCAGCATACCATAAGTAATAGAGAGTTTATCAGCCACAAAAGACCAAGGTTTATCCAAATGTACATTTCCTTTCAAAGAACTAATAACAGAAATCATCTCATCATCCTTCTCGACCTCACTTTTCCATTCACTCTCTTCCACAGCACCTTCAGTGACCTCACAGACATTGATAAGCTCCTCCGTATCATATTCAGCTTCCACATCACAACACTCAATGTCAACTAATCTTGATAAGCAATCCGCAGATTTGTTTGCAACCCCAGGAACGTATTGAACTTCAAAGTCAAATTCTTGCAAGGAAATAATCCATCTTCTAATTCTTGAAGAAATAGAATCCAAACCTTTTTTTGAGAACACTTCTTTCAAAGGCTTATGATCAGAAAATACAACAACCTTAGTACCCCAAATCAAATTTTTGAACTTTCTTAGAGCCCAATAAATCGCCAATGACTCTCTTTCAATTACAGAATAATTTAATTCAGACCCCCTGAGACACCTGAAAGAACAACAGATCAACACCTCTTTTGCTTCCTTCTTTTGAAGAAGAACAGAACCAAGACCCTTTTCACTTGCATCAGTAAACATATAAGTAGGAAGACCAGGAACAAAAGCATGAAGAGAAGGAGCTTTTTTTAATTCATTCTTTATACACTCAAACTCATGTTTACAGTCAGAAGACCACTCATACGTGACATTTGTTTTGTCAACTTCCTTAGATTAAAAGACTTATCAGCAAAGCTCGTTATGAACTTTCCATAAAATTCCACCATACCTAGAAATGAAAGTAACTCATCTTTGTTAACTGGCTCTTTAACTTTTCCAATGGAGTCAACTAACTCCTTTTTTGGAAAAACATCTTGGCACGAAATGCGATGACCAAGATAATTTACTTCTTCTAATCCAAATTTACATTTTTCCTTTTTTAAAGACATGCCTGCACCACTCAAACGTTCTAAAACAGCACTCACATGCGAATTATGTTCTTGAATGTTCTTGCCATAGATCAAAAGATCATCCTGATAGCATTTCACTCCCTCAAGACCTTTCAGAATGCTAGACATAATACCTTGAAATACAGAGGCAGCCGGAAAGGCAAGATGGCGGTCCAAGCGTTAGACCGATTTGCAGCACTTCACTGAGCTCCGATGTTTTCTACGATGACCGGAGATGACCGAAACTGATCCTGGACGGAATCGGCTCTTGAATGATATGGGCTTTTCTGCTGATTAAAAGAAAAGAAATCGAAGATCAAGCTACCGAGTTGCAGACTCGCGGAGAGCCGACGGAAAAAATGCTTGTCGGACCCCCGCTAATGAGCTGACACTCTTTCTACGAGTGCTTACGGCTCCTTGATACTAACTTGCAAGGCGGTATGTTATAAGGACTTGTACAATGCTACAATGCTACAAAGTCAGCACACATCATGAACAATATTTAAACCTACTCACGTTTGCTTGGGGATCCGCGGCTTCTCCACACGGCGTCTCGGAGAGATTCAGACCTACGCTGTCAGCGGCGCTTCAGGGGGTGTGTCAGACGGTGCAATCATGGCGGCGGAGTTCCGGTCTTACGGTGTGCGGCTTTGTTTGGCGAGTGCAGTGGTGTCTAAGGAGGAGAACGCTGAGGAAGCCAAAGACAGCAGCAATGCCGCCGAAAAGTGCCTCAGACGCCTCAGCCAGAGCACGGATCGCGAAGGCAGCCAGAGTGCTCCGCAAAGAGGCAGAAAGGCAACAACGAGAGGGCTCATTGGACGGTGAAGACTCTGATCATACACAGGTAAAAGCAACCAATTCAAGGACAAAGAAGCCATCGGCTTTGCCCTCAACCAACACCCCAAGGCAAGAAATTCTAGCATCACGTTGAAAGCTAAGTAACACGGGTGGGAGGTCTGTACTTGATTTATTACTGAAAAAAACACCAATTCAGACTAACTCGCAGACTGAATTCGAGCTAGTGTCTACTCTACCTTTAAATGATGAACACAATAGCACAACCACTTCTCAGCCAAATAACACGCCAGGCTTAGATAACGGACTATCTGACCCCCAAATGCTCCTGTCACCCCACTGCCTATAGCTGGTAACAATACGGAGGATCTGAACAATATCAATATCAATAATAATACTTCTGAGACTTTTGAGACTTCTAATCCCAGACAAACCAGTGAATTGATAGAAGGAGCAGAAAATGGCGAGAAGCAAATTGAGGAGGGGCCTGCAATGTCATTCTCAGGCCCCGGCGGAAATATTTTAGGTGTACAAAATGAACAGGTTAATCTGATTACAGAAGCAACATTAATTAATAATCAGACCATACCTACAACACCTACTCCACGCTTAATAACCCCGTAAGAGGTATCATGTGTACCCCCAGAACGAGTCCCTGAGCAGATTACAGCAAATGAAGGTACTAATGATTTATTACCGAATACAGCTCTGCTACAAATAGGACAACTCCCGGAGGGTGAAAAAGACTTTAGTGAGTTTTACTCCTTCTCCGACGAAACCGGTGAGGTTGAAGCAGATGCACTGAGGGAGTGGACAGAGAGCTTCGAGTCTACGGAGGGGGAGGATGACGACGAGGATTCAGAACCGCATCCATACTACTCAGAAGATAGCTATGGGGAAGGAAGACAGAATGTTAATACTGTCAAGGCTAAGCCTAAAACAGGAGCTAGAACTACACAGAACAAGTTAGTTAAAGATCATCTTGAAACTAACCAAGGTTCCAGTTCCGACACCTTGGAGATAACTCCCACGGCAGTGGAGACCATCCTACAAGCGATAGCAACTCACAGGGAAGAGACTGCTCTAGATAGTAAAAGATCTCGCGCAGCACTGCGTAAAATGCAAGGGGTTGTCAAGAAACTCTCCAAAACGTGTAATCATATCGGTGAAAGAGTAACAGAAATGGAATTAAGGGTGATGTCAGCAGAAAAAGACTCCTCGGAGAACCACAAGAAAATCAAGCTTCAGGAGGCAGAACTGATGGATATCAAATGGAAGCTTGAGGACTTTGAAAACAGACAACGCCGCAATAATCTGCGCATCTTAGGAGTGCCTGAGAAAATGGAGGGAGAGAATGTGCGAGCTTTCATTGTCAAACTTCTCAGCGAATCCATGCCTGAAATACAGAACTGGAACTGGGATCTGGAAATCCAGCGGGCCCATCGAGTCCCATTCAATCCACCACCTAAGCCAGGGGTATACCCACGTGCTATCCTAGTATATTTCAGTAACTTTCTACTACAGCAGGCAGTGGCTGAGAAAGCGAGACCTGATCGTAAACTATCTTTTAGTGATTTCTCCTTTTTTTCAAGTCCTGACTTCTGCCACGCAACCGTCGAAAGACGATGGCGGTTGCGACTATTGATTAAACCATTTCAGGAAAAGGGAGCTCTGGCATTCTTGAAGAACCCTGCTAGACTTAAGATTATTCATGGTGGTCAGACAAAGTTTTTTCAGTCTGAGGTAAAAGCAAAAGCCTATCTAGATGAAATATCTTAGACAACTCTGGGTAAAACTCATAGGTAACTGCAGCAACAATTTGTATATGCTTAAGAAAGAACGACATTCCAGCATTTCTTCGTGATGTTTTTGTAATATGTAAAATATTTGTTGACAGTTCTTTGATACTCTGATGTCTGGTTGGTGTGAACCAAGAAGTATATAGAAGCCTGACAAGATATAGAGGTCACAATGGTCATGGTTATGGTATATAATGCTATTTTTTATTTTTGTATTTTAAGCTTTATTCTTACTCACTCATTTTTTTGTTATTTATGACAAGGAGCGGTAGCTCAGTAGAAGTGCAGCAACTTCATCACACAGACTCTGGTAGAGTCTGAATGCCTGCGTAAGGGGGGGGGAGGAGAGGGTCTGCGGGAGGGTCTTGGGGAGGGATGGTGGGAAGGGAGGGTGTGGAGAAAGTGTCTACTCTACCTTTAAATGATGAACACAATAGCACAACCACTTCTCAGCCAAATAACACACCAGGCTTAGATAACGGACTATCTGACCCCCAAATGCTCCTGTCACCCCTCTGCCTATAGCTGGTAACAATACGGAGGATCTGAACAATATCAATATCAATATTAATACTTCTGAGACTTTTGAGACTTCTAATCCCAGACAAACCAGTGAATTGATAGAAGGAGCAGAAAATGGCGAGAAGCAAATTGAGGAGGGGCGTGCAATGTCATTCTCAGGCCCCGGCGGAAATATTTTAGGTGTACAAAATGAACAGGTTAATCTGATTACAGAAGCAACATTAATTAATAATCAGACCATACCTACAACACCTACTCCACGCTTAATAACCCCGTAAGAGGTATCATGTGTACCCCCAGAACCAGTCCCTGAGCAGATTACAGCAAATGAAGGTACTAATGATTTATTACCGAATACAGCTCTGCTACAAATAGGACAACTCCCGGAGGGTGAAAAAGACTTTAGTGAGTTTTACTCCTTCTCAAACGAAACCGGTGAGGTTGAAGCAGATGCACTGAGGGAGTGGACAGAGAGCTTCGAGTCTACGGAGGGGGAGGATGACGACGAGGATTCAGCATCGCATCCATACTACTCAGAAGATAGCTATGGGGAAGGAAGACAGAATGTTAATACTGTCAAGGCTAAGCCTAAAACAGGAGCTAGAACTACACAGAACAAGTTAGTTAAAGATCATCTTGAAACTAACCAAGGTTCCAGTTCCGACACCTTGGAGATAACTCCCACGGCAGTGGAGACCATCCTACAAGCGATAGCAGCTCACAGGGAAGAGACTGCTCTAGATAGTAAAAGATCTCGCGCAGCACTGCGTAAAATGCAAGGGGTTGTCAAGAAACTCTCCAAAACGTGTAATCATATCGGTGAAAGAGTAACAGAAATGGAATTAAGGGTGATGTCAGCAGAAAAAGACTCCTCGGAGAACCACGAGAAAATCAAGCTTCAGGAGGCAGAACTGATGGATATCAAATGGAAGCTTGAGGACTTTGAAAACAGACAACGCCGCAATAATCTGTGCATCTTAGGAGTGCCCGAGAAAATGGAGGGGGAGAATGTGCGAGCTTTCATTGTCAAACTTCTCAGCGAATCCATGCCTGAAATACAGAACTGGAACTGGGATCTGGAAATCCAGTGGGCCCATCGAGTCCCATTCAATCCACCACCTAAGCCAGGGGTATACCCACGTGCTATCCTAGTATATTTCGGTATCTTTCTACTACAGCAGGCAGTGGCTGAAAAGCGAGACCTGATCGTACACTGTCTTTTAGTGATTTCTCCTTTTTTTCAAGTCCTGACTTCTGCCACGCAACCGTCGAAAGACGATGGCGGTTGCGACTATTGATTAAACCATTTCAGGAAAAGGGAGCTCTGGCATTCTTGAAGAACCCTGCTAGACTTAAGATTATTCATGGTGGTCAGACAAAGTTTTTTCAGTCTGAGGTAAAAGCAAAAGCCTATCTAGATGAAATATCTTAGACAACTCTGGGTAAAACTCATAGGTAACTGCAGCAACAATTTGTATATGCTTAAGAAAGAACGACATTCCAGCATTTCTTCGTGATGTTTTTGTAATATGTAAAATATTTGTTGACAGTTCTTTGATACTCTGATGTCTGGTTGGTGTGAACCAAGAATTATATAGAAGCCTGACAAGATATAGAGGTCACAATGGTCATGGTTATGGTATATAATGCTATTTTTTATTTTTGTATTTTAAGCTTTATTCGTACTCACTCATTTTTTTGTTATTTATGACAAGGAGCGGTAGCTCAGTAGAAGTGCAGCAACTTCATCACACAGACTCTGGTAGAGTCTGAATGCCTGCGTAAGGGGGGGGGGAGAGGGTCTGCGGGAGGGTCTTGGGGAGGGATGGTGGGAAGGGAGGGTGTGGAGAAAGGGGGGGAGGGGAAATGAAAAATGAACCAGGCTCAGCAGCAGGAATAAAATTAACTTTTGAGATATTGAGAAAGGAGACACAGCAGGACAAGGATATGGAACATTATTCGAGCAACGCTATTAGTCAATTTTTCCACATTAATAATGGGTAAGCTTAGTATTCAATCCTGGAATGTAGGAGGGCTACTATCTAGAACGCCTTAGACTAGAGGAATTAGTAAAATTAAACCCTGTAGACATTTTGTGCATCCAGGAGACACACATTCCTTGGAGTAAAAGAGCTTTATTAAGACTTAAGGGATATAACTTGCTGATAGCATCATCTCAATCATCAAATATTAGGGGTGTAGCAATTTTTGTACAAATCTGTTATGGTCAAGGAACACGTTTTCTATCTGATGCACATGGAAGGTGGGCAATCGCTAAATTAGCAAATGGACTATATGCACTGTTTATGGGTCAAACTATGATGACCCCACAATATTTGAACTTTTGGAAACAGAACTAGCTATGTGGCAAGGTCCGCTAATTTTTTGTGGCGATTTTAACATCTCCCTTTTACCACCCTTATCGGCGCATTCATCTAAACCGAAATATATGGGCCGGAAACCAAGTGTTTATCGCGCTGTTAATAGCTTGATATGCAGCCTCGGCTTAACTTACATATGGCTACAAAATAATCCAATTGACCCTGGCTATACGTATTATTCTCATCCCCACCAAAAGCATGTATGGATAGATTATATTTTTACTTCCAGGGACTTAGCACCTTCTTCATATATAAACAGTTTACCAAAAATAATTTCGTATCATAATCTCTTAACACTACTAATTACTTATGATACCAATCTCATTCAAAAATGTTCGTGGTCTTTTGATAGGAATCTGCTATCCAACAAGGAATACATTGACTATATTAAAACCTTGACTGAGGAATTCTTTAATATGAATCGTTTTAGTGCATCAAGAAACACTGTATGGGATACTTACAAAGCTGCATTGAGGGGGGAGACCATGAGCTACCAAAACTAAATCAGAAAAACCGGGAAAAAAGAATTTGAAATGAAATGGGGCGGAGCAGATATCATTGTAATACCCAAGAAGGGAAAACCTCCAGATGTCCCGGGGTCTTATCGCCCCATCACTCTAATGAATGCGGATGTCAAGGTGTTCTCTAAAATCCTGGCTAAAAGGTTATCTAGGGTAGTGGAATCATTGGTAACCCCCTCCCAGCATGGGTTTATTCCGGGTAAAGGAACAACTCAACACACTAGACAGGTAATCACAGCATTTGATGCAGCAAGTACTCTAGGAGACCCTATGGCAGCTTTGTTTCTGGACGCCGAGAAAGCATTCGACAGGGTCTCCTGGAGGTACTTATGGGCAGTCTTGAGGTGGAACGGCATAGGGACAGGATTTATTAAGGCCCTGCAGACCTTATATATAAATCCGGTGGCCAAGATAAGGGTTAATAGAGGGCAATCAACCGCAGTTAATATCCACAGAGGAACAAGGCAGGGGTGTCCATCTTCTCCCCTGCTCTTTGCTTTATACCTTGATCCTTATATATGTAAGTTGGAAAGTAATGATCAGATTCCACCGCTAGTATTAAATGGATGCAGGTTTAAAACGTTAGCGTATGCAGACGATGTGGCCATCTTGACTTCAAAACCTACAGACGTTATTAGGGCAATTGAAGAAGAAGCTATGCGATTTGGGCAATTCTCAGGATATAGCCTGAACAATACTAAAACCCAGATAGTTAACAACCATTGGGCAGTATGTAACGATGATAGAGTTGTGGGAGCAGCAACCTATTTAGGGGTGCAAATTACAGCAGAGGTAGATAAGATTGTTAAAAACAACATGGCCCCTTTAATAGCCCAAGTCAAAACGGACTTAGAGAAGATGAATAACCTTCACCTATCATTGGTAGGCTGTACAAATATCATCAAGATGATGGTTTTACCTAAATTTTTGTACTTCTTTAGGGCTATACCCCTTTTGTTTGAAGCCAGCTGGTTCAATCGCCTCGAGGCCATATGTAACAGGTTCATCTGGGCACACGGTAAGACCCGGAGGGCCTGTAGGTTTATGACACTTCCTAGGGAAAAAGGGGGATGGGGTGCACCAGATTTTCGTTTATATTATATGGCAACTGTTTTGCAATATATACAGGGATTAATTGGGGGGAATAATGATGATGAAAGAGTGTATAACATGTCTACTGAGGTTTACGCTGTCGTGCTAGGGGCAAATCCCTATAATTGTTTCTTAAAATGTACAGATTTTAGTTATTTCAAGAGAACCCGGTTCAAGACGGTTATGGCGGCTGTAACTGTGTGGAATGCATTTCTAAAGAAAGTTAAGATGGGGAGGTATAATAGATATGTGTCTTTGATTTACAATAGATCATTCCCCATGGAAATTTTTGCTGATCAGACGATGGCAGAGTGGGCAACAAGAGGGATTACGCAAATAGGGGATTTGTTTTCCCAGGATGGTTTCAAACAATTTTCAGATCTGCGAGATACATATGGCCTAGACAATAGGGTTTTTTTAAAAGTATTTACAGATTAGGAGTTTCCTTAAAAACAAAGTGGGAGGTCCCGCAGGCTTTGATAAAATAGAAATAATGGAGAAAATTAAGCTGAAGGGGACTGCACAATTTGGTCTTTCTATGCAATTTTGTTAAAAGGAAAGTTGGACGACCTAGAGAAATTTAGCACGAAATGGGCAGACAAATTGGGAGATGAAAGTAATCTGTTTTATGAATCACTGAATTTAAGATGTACAATATTAAGCGCAGCCCCTCTGCAGTCTCAGCATTATAAAACACTATATTTTCTTTATTTTACTCCTGCAAGGATAGCAAAATGGGGTGGTAGTACATGAATCAACTGCCCTCGATGCGATGTGCTGGAGGCAGATAGTATACATATTTTTGCAACATGTCCCCATTTACACTCATTGATTAAAGAGATAGAGGGGTTTTTAGCAAGATCCTTGGGCATATTGATCTCTCTTACATCATCTTGGATCATGCTAGGAGTGGCTAATGGGGAGCAGGATCAGTATGCAGAATTTTTGTTTGTTGCAATGGCTGTTTACAGATCGACAATAGCCAGGGCTTGGTTAGACAAAAATCCCCCAAAATGTCAAACTTGGTTGGCAAATATGTTATATGCATACAATATAGAGAAAAACATCTATGCTCGGAAAGGGAGGAGAGGAAGATGCTTGGGTAGAAGGATCTGGGAGCCCTTAAGTAAATGGAAGGAGAAGCAAAGTAATGATGAATAGGGAAAAAGTGTACTGTCCGTTTTTATCCCTTGTTTATTTAATATCCCTTTATTGTTTAAACAAAGTGTTAAAACAACTTTGATGAATTTATTACTTGAATGGTGTATTATATACGTACCAATGATTGAATATATATAATAGAAATTAAGGAAAATATTGTAACTGTAATTGGTAAAGTGTATTGTATGCAAGATAAACTGTGCTTATTACGAAGAATAATAAAAAGAAATAAAACAAAAATTTTTAAAAAGAAAATGGCGGCTTTAGCTAATGCTGAGGAAGAACATACTGCCAAAATCATACAAAAACAAGATACTAGTCGTTTGATGATGCAGGTAGCAGTACTGAAATCTGAATTAAACACCAAACTTAGCCAGAAAGCTGCCCAAACATATCAATCACATAGGAAACAAGTCTACGAAAGTGGAGAGAAAGTGGGTAGACAATTTGCACTTAGTACACGACAGAAAAACGCAAGAAAGGATATTACCTCTATAATAGATAATGGGCAGACCTTCACCCATGCGACTGATATCAACTTTCAATTTCAAAGGTATTACCAGAAACTGTATTCGGAGGAAGTTCCAATTTCTGAAAAGGATATAAAAGACTATCTAGATAATTTTCTTATTAATCCTGATGCCACGAAATTACTAGATGACGCTACCAAGGATGATCTCGAAAAAGAAATCACGCTGACAGAGGTGGGTGCCGCATTAACATTATTGTCATCCGGTAAAGCAGCAGGCCCCGATAAACTACCGATCGAACTGTTTAAGATTCTCAGCCATCAATTAGTCCCTATCTTGCATGACCTATTCCTTGGGATACAGTGTAATGGTGTACCTCCAACCTCCTGGAACGAGGCTAACATAATCGTTTTTCCAAAAAAGCGAAAATCCCCCGAATAGCTAACCTCTTACCGCCCCATATCTCTAATCAATTCGGACTCTAAATTATACGCAAAGGTATTAGCGCTCAGACTCAGCAGGGTTATTGAACATTTTGTCTCCCCGTGGCAACATGGCTTCATTCCTGGTAAAGGAACTACAGAACATACCCGCAGGGCAATTGCCTTATTTGACGCCATGGTTGCCAGGGGGGACAAATGTCGATGATCCTGCTCGACGCTGAGAAAGCTTTTGACCGCGTCACATGGGAATTTCTTTGGGAAGTTATGACACGTAATAATTTTGGCCCTAAATTTATTAACTCTATCAAATCAATGTATCATCGCCCCAAAGCAAAAGTTCTGGCAGCAGGGTTATTCTCTGGATATATCAACATAGCCTGGGGCACTAGACAAGGGTGTCCATGCTCACCCCTGCTCTTTGCTTTATATATTAACCCCCTTATTTTGAAATTATTAGAAAGCAATAATATTAAACTTGTTATTAGTCATCATTTTGAAACAAAAGTATTGGCCTACGCCGATGACATCGCAATTACTACATCTGAACCGAGTGAGGCTATTCGTGAAATAGAGAAAGTTACTACTGAATTCGGGTGCTGTTCGGGCTATTCCCTTAACAGAGGAAAAACGATTATTGTATGTACTGATAACACCACTTGCATGGACCAACGAAGAGCTGAAAAAGCTACGTATCTGGGAGTTGTACTCTGTGCAAACACTAAGTTAATAACAAAAGCTAATTTTGATCCATTACTGATTAAGATCAAGAACGACTTCGAAAGGGTTAATAGCCTCCATCTCTCTATTATAGAAAGAGCCAATTATGTTAAAATGAATACGCTACCCAGATGCCTCTATTTGTTTCGGGCAATTCCATTAGCCATTAAACATGAAACGCTAGTACTGATTAACTCACTTATATCTAAATTTGTGTGGCAAAATGGGAAGATTCGGATATCCCTTACATCATTATCACTTCCTTTTGATAGAGGTGGCCTTACTATACCTAATATAATTTTATATTATTGGGCAGCACAGATAAAACAGCTTACACATGTGATTAGAGGCTATAATCCAGAGTGTTCAGAAGGCTCTGGAGAAATACCCTCAATATACGAGCTCCTCGTGGATTTTTGACAAATAATCCACCTCCCCTTCCTAAGCGCCTTGAAACCCTCTGGGTATGTAGTGCGCTATATAAATGTTTTGACTTGACTTGACTTGAGGCTAAGGGCCTACTATTACGGAAGACCAAGACAAGAAATTATAAAGATTTTAAAGGAAAAATTATGGCTAGCGCATGGAGAACCTGGAATAAAGTGGCTAAATATATGAAAATCGAGAAGATCAATAGATATACGCCGCTTTGGCACTCTAACGCCATTCAAGGCCAAGATCTCACTAGCGTGTTAAAGAAATGGGACAAGCTGGGAATTAGAACAATTGGTGAGTTCTTAACAAATGATTTTGAAACCACCTTTTTTGATTTAAAAGTAAAATATAATTTACCCAATGGAGACTTCTTAAAATTTGCACAGATATTCGCTAAATTAAAGGCCAAAGAGTCCCTAATTTGTCTTTCTAAAATTGAAATTTCGGACGCAATACCTAAAACAAATACTAGAATTGGAACCTTGTATAATATTCTTTTGAGTATGAAGAATGATGATCTTGATAAGACTAAAAAAGAATGGGCTACAAAATTAAACAATCCTAATGTAGACATCAATAGAGTATTAGAGATGGGCCAAAAATTACTGATGGCAAGTAATCTTAAAGCACAACTCTATAAAACTGTTTTTGACCTCTATTTCACCCCCACTAAATTGTTTACTTGGGGTAAACGTGAGAATGATCTATGCCCTAGATGTACTCAAGGACCGGCAACTCTTACCCATATGTTTTACACTTGTCCTGATTTGATCCTAATTAAAAATATGATAGCTTCCTTTTGGGAAGAGGTATTCAGGCATAAAATAACAAAATCAGAAACCTTGTTTCTACTAGGCCATGATCATTCTCGAAATCTAACGAAATCTGAAGAAAATCTAATTTTTATTGGTATAGCAGTATTTAGGATAATTTTGTCTGCTCGTTGGAAAGAGGTAGATCCGCCAAGTTTTCAGATGTGGCTAGCACGCTTCCTGGCGGTTTATAGATACGAAACTGCTATATTTGAAACAAGAGAAGTAAACTCTAGGATGCGCGGGGAAACACTTTGGCGCCCAATAACTAAATGGAAAGATTGCATTATTCCCAGTGGTATTGGTTGATTTAAAAAGTATGTATGTGATCTTATGTTTTAATTTGCCTACTGCTGTATTTAATCTGACTTCTTATTTTATTCTCATTGCTTCATCATGGTTTTGACTTACCTTTCGGTCTCTAGTACCTGCTGTATAGTCTTATCATTTATGTTATGTATTTGTATCTCATATTGCATTATTGTAAAATGATTCCTGTTTTGCCTGGTAAAAAAATAAATAAAAAAAAATAAAAAAAAAAGAAATACAGAGGGAGCCGATAGAAGGCCAAAAGGCATTCTCCTGAATTTGAACGTACCCATGGGTGTAATAAAGGCAGTCAAATCCTGAGAGACTTAGTGTAACTCCACCTGATGATAGGCGGAAGCCAGATCTAATGTGGTAAAATATTTTGCACCCTCAAGTGTACCAACCATCTCATCGATGTTAGGAAGGGGAAAACGATCAATAACCACCTCCTTATTTAAAGCACGTAAATCAATACAAAAACGAATCTCATTATTCGTTTTTTTAGCGATAACCACTGGAGCTAACCATTTTGTGGCCTCAACTGGTTCAATGATTTCATTCTTAACAAGTCTTTCAATTTCTTTCTGAACACTAGCTTGTTGACTTAAAGGAATTCTTCTTACTCTTGCTACAACAGGAACAGCATGTTCTTTTAATCTAATATGATGTTTGTACCCCTTCAAACATCCTAGACTTTCCTTAAAAACATAAGGAAATTTCTCAGAAAACATAGTAGACATGTCACTTAACTCTTGAACTATAACTTGAGGTGATGTATTAGGATTGAGTTGAACACCAAGATCACATTGATGTAACCAACTCAACAAAGCATCACCTTTCTTTGTCACATATATCTTGCCAACTCTCACACGACTACCCAATTCAAGTTTAGCCATGAAGTAACCTAACATTTTGATGGGTTTATCTCCGTAACCCAAAGGAATAATGTCACATCTTAATAGTTTAACTTTACTCTTAAAATTCTTTACAAACAATTCTTCATCAATCATAGTAATATGTGAACAAGAATCAAATTTAAGATATATCATCACATTTTCAATAGAAACTAAATGAGAAGGATGTTCTAATTTTTCACTGTTGACTTGAAAAGTAACCGTTTTCACTTGTGGTTTTGACCATCTCCTAGTTGAACTCTCCCCACTAAACGTTTTAGATCTACAAAATTTTGCAAAATGTCTTCTTTTACCGCAAGTGTTGCACAAAGTTTTTAGGGCAGGGCAACTAGGAGAATTAGCTAAGTGACTAAATTGTCCACACCTGAAGCAAGAAAACCTATTTCCAGAATTTGTATTGGGGACAAATGGTATCGAATTTTGCTTCTCCATTTTAAGATCAGTTTTATTTTTTACTTGACAAACAACTTCTTCCACCTTAGGTTCACTTTTCGTTTCCACAGTAGATGTCTTCTCTTTACCTCTTTTCAATTCTTCTACACATTTAGTCATATGTTCTACTTCAATTCAATTCAATTCAATTAAGCTTTATTCGATTTTAGTTTAAAAATCATAAAAACATCAACAATACATGAATAAAAACCATATCATTTCATGGACGTCGTAAAATATCATTACAAAATTAATAAAGCAAGATTAAATCAGTATAGCGAATCAGCTAATGGATATGCAAGGGTTATAAGATCAATGAAGCAACTCTAAAACAATATACTTATCAGTTACCTCCTACCCTGTCAGTTTGGCTCAAACTTATAAGTGGCCTTTAAATAGTGGGGTCTTAAAAATACATTTTGTAGACAAAAGTTCGAAACCTTTACAGCCTAGGAAATTGGTTCTAAGTAATATGTGGAGAAGTCGGGTAAAAATCGTACAAGTCCCATATGCGAATAGTGCCATGTCTTGCTTTGGGGGGGCAAAAGCGTAAATAGGGGTTGACATTTCTGTTTTTGAATTTAATTAATACCAAATCCCCAGAAATGTTTTTGGGCAGCGTGCCTAACCATCCCACCCTCCTGACACTCAGGATACCACCATCTAACCCGGGTGGCAAGGGTCTATTGTTTTGTAACCAAAAAATGACCTTATTTAGCAGGTCCTGCTGGGATTCATGTGTTCCCTGGGTGAGGGCAGGGACACCAGAGAGGACAGACACATATGGGGTGGCTTCAGGAGGTAGGTTAATACGTGGAGCGGGTCTAACCACTTGATGAGTTTTTAAAACGGGTTTTAAAATTATTTTCGGGCCTGTTGGGGTAGGTGTACAGGGGGTCTGTATTAGAGCTACACCATGACGAATAGCAGGTTTATGTTTTTCGGGGACGAAGGGGGGGTTAGGGCAGACGGATGTAGCCGTTTTAATTGATGGAGGAGGGTGCTTTCTGATTACTTCCTCGATGCATGTCAGCCTTTCCCCCAAGTCGTTGATTTTTTTAACCAAGGGAGAGATGATAGTTACCAACAGTTGCTCAATTTGGGCCAATAAAGTCAATTGGGGAGACAAGACAGGGTCATCTGATTTGTCCACAGCAGGGTCCTCCATTAATGCTGTTTGGTTAGGGGGAGATAAAGTTGTGATGGTACACAAATTTTGTGTACTCACGAAGTTCCCATTGTCTATTTCACTGTCGTGCTTCCCTCTAAAGCTGGGTCCCCGGGTCGAAGTGCTTACTTGGCTATGGTCGTTATTAGCGGGAGGAGCAAGATCCCGTGGGGAGCTATTTGGCGTAACACAATAAGTACCCACAGTAGGGGAGATTGCTAAGTCAGGGACGTACTTTGTGCCACACAAGGCATTGAGCTCTTCCCAAATGGACATTATGTTTTGAGGTAAGGAATTCGCCTGACAGTTGATAGAAAAGGAGCATCACATTACCTCTTCCTGAGCTAGAAGCAAATGGGGTGGCCCGTCCCGTCCTCCTCGTGCCTCTGAGGGCCTCAGAGGGCCCGCCCTTTGCCCGGGCTTAGCCCCGGGCACCAACCCGCGCGCGATCCCGCGAGGCGGGGGCTCGCGCTGTCCTTAAGCGCACCTCCGGGGCGGGACAGGAAACACGCCTTCCTAGGCACTAGGAGTGCTGGGGGATGTAGTCCCCGATGTGCCGCCTCGCCGCGATTTTCGGAAGCGGCAGGCAGCAGGGAGCCTGGTGTGTGTTGCTGCAAAGCAGCTCTGAGGCTGCGGTGGTGGTGGTCAGGAGCCAAGAAGAAGGACGACCTCCCAGGTCAGTGTAGCCCAAAAGTCCCCCGCTCCCCCGGGGCTCGCGCTGTCCTTAAGTGCACCTCCGGGGGCGGGACAGGAAACACGCCTTCCTAGGCGCTAGGAGTGCTGGGGGATGTCGTCCCCGATGTGCCGCCTCACCGCGATTTTCGGAAGCGACAGGCAGCAGGGAGCCTGGTGTGTGTTGCTGCAAAGCAGCGCTGAGACTGCGGTGGTGGTGGTCAGGAGCCAAGAAGAAGGACGACCTCCCAGGTCAGTGTAGCCCAAAACTCCCTCTTTTCAATTCTTCTACACATTTGGTCATATGTTCTACTTGTTTTGCAATGACCAGGACTTCATCAAGAGGTGGTTCATCTTTTAACCACAATTCCTTCCTTATGTTGTGTTGTATTATGTGCACATCTCAAAACAAATTGATCTCTAATTCTCTCATCCAAAGTTTGTCCAAAATTTCGCGAAGATGCTAGCTTCCTTAACACTGAAACATATTCTTCGACAGTTTAATCTTTCTTCTGTTCTCTTAATCCAAAATGATACCTCTCCATAATCGTGCTAAGTCTTGGTAAATAGTGCCGATCAAGTTGAAGAATAGCAATTTCATATTTGTTCAAATTCCTTTGTTCTGCTGCACTAAGTTCAGGTAGGTGCTCTAAAACTTCTTGACCTTCGCCACCTAAACAGTGCAAGAGTAGTGAATGCTTACGCTCTGCACTTAAATTTGTCCCACAAACTCTTGCATAATTTGCAAAAAATGTTTTCCATTTTTTCCACTTCACGTTGGGTTCACCAGGACTAGTTAAGAAAAAAGCAGGTTGAGTAACGTTTGCATAGTTCAAAAATGTATAAATTATCAATATTCTTAATTCAGAATTACACCCTTTTTAAAAAAAAAAATAGAGGTTTCTTTTTTTTTATTGCAAAGAGGTTAATTTTTACTGTTAAAAGATTGAAGCTGTTGTGCCTTTAAGAGAAGGTGTTCTTTAATTGCATCCTTTTGACACTGTTTCTCAAATGGGAGGCTTTGTCACAATTGCGAGCCGTCGTGAGAACGAGAAAAGCGTCAATGAAACGCAAGCACAATGTTATTGAGTGGAAAGAAGAGAATACGTCACAATGCGCTGGCAATCAGTGGAACGCAGGAATAGAAATTCAATGTGTCACTGACACGCAGTATCGTGCGTGGTTCAACGTCTACGTCACAATGCGCAGGCAATCTGTGGAACGCACTGATAAAAAATCAATGCGTCA
Source organism: Lissotriton vulgaris (assembly GCF_964263255.1). Taxonomy (NCBI): domain Eukaryota; kingdom Metazoa; phylum Chordata; class Amphibia; order Caudata; family Salamandridae; genus Lissotriton; species Lissotriton vulgaris. The sequence continues at coordinate 724,194,407 of NC_141699.1, forward strand.
CTGTTATGTTATGTTATATGTTTATTTGTAGCGCGCGCTGTTAGTCGAAACTGTCCTGGCGCGATGAAAAGGTCATGGTGTCAGCTAGAGCAAGGGAAAGCTTACATAGTCTCCATAAATAAGTGAGTTTTTAGCAATTTTTTAAAGCTAGCAAGATTCACGCAGTATTGTGCGTGTTACAACGTCGTATTGCGCGTGCTAATTCGCTCGCGCAGAAGTCTTTTTCTTTTCCTTTCCACCTGATTTTAATTAAATTAACAATCCTCCCGCCATACTCCTCTCCGAAGGGTTAATATCAGCATGACAGCCGCAGGCAAGACACCGCTTCACTTCGTAAATGCAGCCGCAGGAGGAGAGACGTTAAGAGAAGGCACAGCTTTGTTTCTTCTTTTGTGTTGAGGTGAACACTTATTTCCCAATCGTCGCCAATTTATGTGGTGTCTCCCAAAATAGAAATTAATGAACAGGAAACAGATAGTCTTCAGCGTAGGTTTTATTAAACCACAGCCACAAACGCTCAACTGACTCAAAACATCGTAAACATTCTGGAATATAGAATCACAGCATAGAAGTAAATGACATAAGAGATAGATAAATTAAAGAAACAGTACACCACATCACAGAAACCTTTCGATCTCCATTGTTCTGCTTGCCTTGCTTGGTTGGCCGATTGTAGCAATCGGAGCACATCCTACAAGGCAGCACAGCCAATCAGTTTTGGTTTCCCTATTAACTGTGGATATGCAGTGTTGCTGTTAGCATTTGTTTGGGTAAAGGCTATGTTGACCTTGCATGTGCTTTTTTTACACTTATCTTGCCCATGATTCTCATTATCTTTGACATTTGCTTAGCAAACACCCAGTCAATCATCGCTGTGCCTTTATTGCTAGCAGATCAGGTGCCAGAGCCTTATATCCAGTCCCTCTAGCCCACCTGCTCCAGCTCCAGTCTCACCCCTTGTGTCTGTGACTGGCCTTCTTGGCTCTGCTCTCTCTCCATCAAGACTTTGAGGGCTAGACATAAGTCCTCAGGTGAGGAGTGCTAGCCAACAGCCAGTAATTGGTGGTTCCTTACTATCTGTCAGGCCTGCCACCACCGCTACTACTGCTGGGGCTAATGTTTGCGAACTCATTTTACTCTGATCTGAAGTCCTCCATGGGGGCTGAGTTCTTTACAAACTTTGGATTACATGTTTAGGGGTGGGTAAGGGAATTGGGTGATAAGGGTGTGTTTAGGGTTTAGGAGTGGGTAGGGTATTAGATGGTAAGGGTGATATTAAGGATTTATGGATGGGTAAGGGAACAGGGAGGGAAGGGCGTTTTTAGGGTATAGAGGTGGGTAAGGGTATTGGGAGGCCAGTATATTTTAGGGGTTGGCAAGAGTGCAGGGTGGTAAAGGTATTTTAGGTCTTAATGGTGGGAGGGATAAAGGGCGGTAAGGGAATTTTAAGGTTTTGGGGTAGGTGGCAAGAGTGACTAAAAAGGGGGGGTTTGCGACGTCCCCCCAAAACAAATTATATATATATATATATATATATATATATATATATATATATATATATATATATATATATTCCAAGGATATCCGAATCACTTGCGCAGAGTTCAACAAGACTGCAGAAACAGATACGGGCCCAAAGTAGGTGCAACGGTTAATTCTTTATTTCGTGCTGGGTTCCAAAATCGCCATGACGCGTTTTGCGCTTCACAGAGCGCTTGATCAGATGACGCAGTACACAAACAGGTATTGGCTTAAATAATCACATTGGCAGGGTCACATGTTTATATAGTCCGGATTTCCAACAACATAGCAGACAACACTGGCACACCGTAGTCCGAATAACCCCTTTTTTATTGCCACCAAGGATGACACGTTTCAGCTACCTCCGTAGCCTTTGTTGAGAACAAGTGGCTCGCACCTCATCAGCAACATAAACGATGCACACTCATAAACATAAACTATATACTTCTAAGTGAAGTCTGTGTTTAATTAAAATACATCAATTCAGCATAACATCCCAATTTCATACAAATATAGCACAAATGATCATACAGTGTATATATGTAGACATTTTGCATTTCATCGTTTAATATCATTCAAACTAACGTAATTCATATACATGGAAAACAGACCTCACAGTATCTGTCTTCACACAGCTATTCTGATTGCTTGGCGAACATTTTGCCAAGCAATGCAAAAAGAGTAGTATGCATACACCATATGCATTAACACACAGACTTGCCATATCAAAATAAAATACTTAATAATGCTCTAGATGGGCAAGCAAGTGAATATAATGTGCTGGACAGTGCAAAATTCCAGATTCAAGATGCCACTCACAAACATCGTGCTAAGCAACGTTTTTGCAATATAAATGTGATTCATATATCTGATTAGCTCCTTGGTGATCACAGTAATAATAACATGATAATCCATCATAGCAGCATAAAACTTATATACCAAAATTGTGTAAGTGATACCTCACAATGTACCTCTCAGAATTCCACCATTCAAATTAATAAAGAAATGTGCCCACAATCCTATAGTGAAATGGTTCGGGAGACAATATTGAGTAGCAATAAGGTGCCCCTCCGTCTACCGCATATATGTTGCCATCTTTGACCTATATGTTAAAAATGTAGTCCCACAGAGAAAGAGAGCAAACTCTGGGCTGACATAAAGGGTACCAGGCGAGGGCAAAATCATTCCCATAAAGAAAGGTGATATTCTATACTCCAATATGTACAGATAACTCTTTGTTCGTATTTTAATCCATAAGGATACTTGGATTTCAGCTAAATAATGTACCGGGATTCTGCAATTCTGAGCTGTTTTTCCCGATCACCACCCCTGATTTTTTTCTCTATTCTGCCAATCTCATAATATGTCAGAAGCTCCTAATTTACTCTCATGTTTAATATAGAAATATCTGGCCACCTGATAGTTGAGAGTATTATTTTAAATGGCTCTAAGATGTTCAAAAATTCTCTTTTTATACTGGTAATTTAGTGCTTCCTACGTAACTGAGGCCACACGAGCACTGTAGTACATAGACGGCATAGTCAGAAGTACAGGTGATGAATGTACTGATTTTCTTCACTTTACCAATGAGAAGTTTGTACTGGTCACAATTACTGCTTGTCTTGTAGGCTTTGCACGAGCCACGTTTATCGAAGCCCGATAATGCAAGCCATGTAGACTTGGTAGGCTGAGTATAGCAGGGTACAATCCTGTCCCTAATCGATCTTGGTTTCCAGTATGTGATTGCTGGGAAATCTGATATGTCCCAGCCTATCACCAGGCCTGCTTTAAGCAAATTCCAGTGTTCCAGTGTTCTGCCTAAATTAGGAGATAAACTCAAATGCAACAGAAGTATCTCCATCCCATATAAGGAACAAATCATCGATGTATCTGATCCATAATAGTATATGACAAATATATCTATCATTATCTTTCGCCCAGACCACCTGCTCCTCCCACCTTCCAAGGAATACATTCTCAAAGCTGGGGGTGAAGCAGGTATCCATCGCAGTACCTATCCATTGCTTGTACAGTGTATCCTCAAATAGAAATATATTGCTCGCAAGGCAATAGGTCATCATCTGTCACAGCATGTTAGTGTGATCGCATAATGCCATAGGTCAGCTTCTAAAGTGATATTTATAAGTTTCTATCCCTTGACTTTGTCCTTTGCTCATACATAACGATCAGACATCTAGGGGCATATGTACAAGACCTTAACGCCGTAGCGGCCATTTTTTTACATTATGGCGGCTATTATTTATTGCCTTATGTACAAGTTCCCACTCGCTGGAGTTTGCAACACTTTTCCTGCAAAAACGTGAATTTTTAAAGATCACCACTTCTGTTAGCGAGAGTTAACGAAAATTAGATGCAAGGTGGACGTTACAGTGCAAAGACTGCCGCTAAACCCACTTCGCGATATTTACAAGGAATTCCTTTTGATTGAGGTATCCCCAGCTGTTCTTTAGTGTCTCCCTCTGTTTCCGTATAATGTTTTCCAAAGTGTGTTTCTCTTTTTCACCATATAACATCATCAGACCATGTTGAATAACACTGTGAAAGGCTTCTATGTTATCATATGCAGCATTAGGAGTATACTTGGACTTAGGTCGTAGACCACTACTGGTGGATATATTCACTGTGAAGCCCAGACTGCTCAAGGTATTCCCCATATTATCTTCCATTGTGGTACATTCATTAGATTCTAGCTCTTGGATCGAAAGAATAGAGTTAACGTCTTGTAATTGCCAGTTGGAATTGTTAGGGTCTAGCATAATTCTCTCTTTCTTGGTTCTTCATTCCTGATTCAATTTAAAAAAACGTATATATATATATTCCACAGAACGCACATACCCTTCTGTAACGTGAGACAGGCCACACCAGCAGTGCTTTTAACAGTCATTTATTTGGAGGCAGAACAAGTATGACGCGTTTCGCCTCCCATTAGGCTTAATTATATGCAATGTTCTTTAGGTGGGTTAATTGGCTCTTATCAACATGACTTTAAACATTGAAGAATGACCAGTGTCCACAAATTCGATTTAAAGTGGCAGTAGGTGTCTCTATTATGTGCAATTCATTTCGCAGGATAGATAAGTACACTACATTTTTAAATTTCATTATGGATAGTCATTTGAAACTAAAGTATTTTTCTCATTACTGTTTCCCATTTCTGCCAAATCAGTTTAATGTATTCAATTGTAGTTACCAAGACCACATTACCCAGAATGCACCAAATCTGCTGTTTTTCACCCAGTTTACAGCAATGTGGATTTTGGCAAAATTCAAACTTGGTTTCACTGCGTACCCTGTATATCCAAAATGCCTTTAAAAGGAACAGTTCCATCGTATGGCTGAATCAAGAGGGGCAGGGGTGGCTCTAGGCTCATGGCGGCCCTGGGCATGGAGCGTAGGTAGGAGGCCCCAGAAGAGGGGGTCCAGGTGGTGTGGAGCGCGGAGGCCAGTGAAGAGGGGGGGGGGGCAGGGTGTTTGGAAGTGGAACAGAGCCGGAGGCCGCCAAATGCCAGCCAGGGGCCACCACGTAAATAGGTATCCATCCTCAGAGGATTATTATATTAAGGATATATATTAGCGTGGTGGCCCCTGGGGTTTGGTGGCCCTGTGCAGGTGCACAGCTTGCACATGCCTAAAGCCGCCCCTGAGAGGGGTCACAGTGTATATCCAGTCAAAACCGCTACCACCAAGTTGTTAAACAATTATATTCAATGCCTTTCCCAGCGACACTCATAAGCATGAAGTGCATGGGATACTCCCTTTGCAAACCCTGGCTGTCTCAATGTTCATCTCCCAAGTCGAAGCGGACCTCTCAGTGTGGTGGCCCTTCCATCAGTACTTCGTTGACGTACAATTACACAGCCGGCAGGCGTTCCTTGACGATAAATCCAAACAAAAGATCCGGCAACATGAGCGCCTCTGCCTTCCGGGTCGGGCCCATCACAGGTGTGCCAGACACCTCCAAAAATTCCACAGAACACACGCACCCTTGTGTAACATGAGACAGGCCACACCAGCAGTGCTTTTATCAGTCCTTTATTTGGAGGCAGAACAAGCATGACGCGTTTCGCCTCCCACGAGGCCTAATCATATGCAGTGTTCTCTAGGTGGGTTTGTTGGCTCTTATCAACGTGACTTTAAACATATAGAAACTGCAAAACGCCATGAATGATTGTTTATGTGCAGGAAGGCTTCCCTTTTGCCGCTAGGCAGCTGATTTTAATGCCAGTGCAGGGATAAGCACAGAGGTGAGCCGCATTATCATAAATACGGAGCATCCCAGCTTTTCTAAAGTGACGGAGTGCAGCGTTAGCAATTTTGGAGCTAGCCCGCGCTCTGCCACTTGCTTGTAAATATGCCCGTGAGTGTGTAATATTGCTGGGCTTGCATGCCAATCCTTTAGTTTTCCTTTTTCCTTTACCAATCAATTTTTTTTCCTTTCCTTCTCATTTATTTATTTATTTATTTATTTATTTATTTAATTGGGAGTACTCACAACCCCCTAGACACTGCTACTGGGCCGATCGCTTGCCGCTCATTTAATTTGCAGTGCACTACATACATCCCCTGAGACCATTGCTTCTAGCATGGGCAGTCATCGTGTAATGGTGTTGTCCATAATGTATCACTGATTTACAGTTCCAACATGACCAACATGTTTATATAGGATGAAAACCATTATTTTAAGATGGCTGCGCGCTGCTGTGTGTTTTACTTATCTTTTTATTGCAAGCACATGCCCATCACATGTATGCAGCAGCATTCTTTTTCTATTTTATTCATTACATTTATCTTGCATTAGCATGTTGTGTGTATGAGTGTCTGTTATATTGTGAATGATGAGTGTGTGAATGCAAGAATGAGACAGTGAATGAACTGATATTTACATACACGGACAAGCGACAACGTGCATGCATAAAGAGGTGTTAAGGTGCCTACAATTAGTAGTGGCTGGAGAGGCACTTTTATTTATAAGTGAGATTAATTGGCAACTTTATTTAATAGAATAGTAACAAGGCATTTAGGTGAGTTACCCTGGGTTGAGATTGAGAATCTTACTGTTGAAGGAGACAAAGGTTATTAGCTTTTTGGAGGAAAAGGGTTCTTTTTCATATCTCCTCTCTCCCTTTGTCACTCTATCCCATCTCTCTGTGTCTATTTTCTCCCTATTCAGCCCTTCTCTCTCTTCATTTTGATCAAAGACTGATGATAAAAAAATAAGTTAAATTCTGCAAAATGTAGTGTGGACCTACCACTAAAATGAAGCACTGGGTACACAGCCGGAGGTGAGAGAATGTAAATTTATCAAAGACAAACATTTATATTTGAGATTCCTATGAGTTGAGTAAAAGCTTAGTCTGATATCAGATTCTAAGGCAGCTCTCATGAACCCTGGGCAGCTGTAGGAAAACCCTCGCATCCCTGTAATTCATTTTTCTTGTGGCAACAGACTACAGGCTCACACAGTGTGTCACAGTCTAGAGTCTAGACTGAGCAATGAACACATCATACGGGAGCAGAGTAGCCTACGGGAAAATTACTGATTAAAAGGCCCATTCTGCTGCTCTGAAAGAAGAGCAAAGCATCCTTGATTGATGCTTTATTGATGGCAATTCCACAAACACAGCTCAACACATTTGTGTGCAGCAGTAGTGACACCAGTGATGTGTATGACTATTTAGTGCAGCGGTTAAAAACTCTAAGACCGTATCATGAACGTGCCTTGCAGGGCGTCTGTGTTTATGTGCCTGCAGTGTCTAAAGACAATTTAACCTGGTACATCTCCTCTCGGAAACAGTGAGCAGGGGTTGCCCCTTTCTGTTTCTGAGTTGCTCTGCCTGAAATAATCCACCGACTTGGAGAAAGATCCGGTCAAATTAATGCACTTTGGAGGGTGAAAGCACTTAAAAAGGTGCCCGGCTCTGTGCTGACCCAACGCATGCATACATGACATGATACAGCCCCAAAAATCAAGAACATATTTCCCTCCACCTACTTGTTCTGAAAGGAATAAGGGCCTTATTATGGCTTTGGCGATCTTGGAGCGGGCCGCCACACTGCCGCCCCACTCAGAGACCACCAAAGTCATTAAAGACCGCCCGTCAGAGTACGACTTATTCTAACTCTGGCAGGTGGTTCTTTGGCGGTCCCACTGCGGTGCCTTTAAAAAGGGCACCGCAATGGAAGCATCGAAGGCAGTTCCTGCAGGGCATGGATTGTCAAGTCCATGCCCTGCAGGAACTGGGGGTGCATGCACACAGGGGGAACAATATGTGCCCCCCTGCATGCATCCAATGACACAGAGGCAACAGAGGACCCTGTAGGCCCCCTTTTGTTACCTCACCACCACACTTTTCATGATGGTCGCACCGCCATGAAAATATTGGCAGTGAGGAAACTCCTAATATGCTTGGCAGTTCCGCAGTGGTACCGCTAACATATTATGAACCTCAGATCACTGCGCCACCAGCAGGGTTCGTGAATCTTTGGGGGCAGCAGCAGTCCGTTGGGGTTCAACCGCCACAGTCCTAATACAGCAGGGGGACGCCCGGCTGGTGGTCTGCGGCCCGCCACCATGAGTTCTGCAGTCCATTGGACTACTGAACTTGTAATAAGGGCCTAAAAGAGTAGCTTATTGTGTCACCTCCACAGCCCTAAGGTCATGTCGATTCAGGCGGCTGGAGGGTCAGCTGGTCTGTGCCCATGCCCAAACACCTAATCTTATTTATTGACTCTAGCTGCTTGTTTGCTGAGACCCCGCTACCTCTATCTGACAGTGGTAGCACAGTGACAGGGCCAGGAGGTCACTGTGTCCTGGTCTGAATACATATTTCGGGGGTTGTTGGAGTAATTTGCCTAAAATAATATACATGCATTGCTCTGGTCCCCAGAATGGTGGCCCACCGAACTGGGTGCCGCCCCGGTTCCTAAAGCCGTGGTAAAAAACATAGGCATACATCTCGACCAAAAACCTACGATGAAGGAGCATGTCACTACCACCATAGGCTCATGCTTCCATATGCTAAGCCTTTTACGGAGGGTTTCCCTTTTCTCCCTCTGACAGTGTGTAAATCACTCCTCCAAGCATTAGTAGTTAGTCGTCTAGACTATTTTAATGCTTTTCTGATTTCAGCTAACGAGTCTTCCCTCAATAGGCTTCAGGTGGTTCAAAACACAGCGGCCAACCTTGTTTCCAACTCTCCTGCCAGGACCGCCTCTTCCCCGCTTCTTCAAGGATTACACTGGTTACCAATCCGCAAGCGGATCAGATTTAAGATCCGCTGCATTGTGCACAAGGTACTAAATGGCAATAGACCTAGCTACTTAGCAGATAGACTCACCAGTTACCAGCCTTCTAGAACACTCTGTTCAGGTTCTAAGTCACTACATCTGGTACCTCGTGTTAAGAAATCCCGCACAGATGGGAAAGCCTTCTATTTCCTAGCCCCTCTAGTGGAACAAACTTCCCAGCCACCTCCGGAAATGCCCAGACTATTTACTATTTCGAAAGGTCCTTAAAACTGAGCTTTTTGAAAATCTCTTCCTCTCCCTAACTGTAGCACCTCCGTAGTGCGGAGATACCCCTGTGGGGGAGATTTGGGTGCTTTACAAGATACAAATAATAATAATGCAGTGAGCATGTGCATAAACAGCAACAAATACCATTACATTGGGCCAGACTGGTGGGCACAAGTCTTGATATGAATCTGGATCAAGTCTTATTCTCCCATAAAGCATCTATATGCATAAAACAGGTTCAGAGTATCACTCTTACGCCGTTGTGTACTGTGGCATTATGCACAGCAATGGAAGCACTCGTTGTACAAGAGGACAACAAATTCGAAGTATTTTCTATCTTTCTGCCATGTACCCTACTCTACTAAAAACCAATTGCTCTGCCATGTAGATCAAACACAAGCCTATATCAACAATAACAACTCCTTTTAACATACATATTGTACATGGATGTCATACACATTTTGTATATGTATTTCATTGACAAACCTCATGCCTTCTTCAAGAGACTGCTTTTGTCTCAGATTTAGCTTTATACCTTGCCCTATTTAGGTGGCAATTTGCCTTTCATTTGTTCCTGGTTGCTTCATGGGTTCCCGCTGCTGACGTGAGTGAGCAGGTGTGATGACAGCTACCCTTACTATCTTCTTACCTCATCTAGGTATGGATACAACCGACCTCCATCTGTATTGCTTGTGAATCTTAGAGGTACTACTGCATGATGTAAATAGTGCCAGTATCAGGTGCTGTATTTACCGGGAGTGATATTACCTATCCATTTTGTTCACAGATCTGCCTTCTGAATAAAGGATAATGCAGTAGCCCTGCATCTTTTGACCTGGTCTAATCTGCAAAACCCATAACCTGGTGTATTATATCCCTCAAATTCTACCAGATATTATTTTGCGAAGTTTGTCCAGACAATAATGTAGAACTCTGAGTGGTTCCTAACATTGCCTCAGAAAGCATTTTCGCCCATTGTGGTGCTTGGTTGCTTTAGAAGCTGAGCTAAAATTGCAATTTCTGTGCTTAATGAACAAAAGTTACTACCAGCTTGCTGTACTGGTATTTCTTGAGCAAAACCATGTGCAAGAGGTAGCAAAATATGTGTGACGGGTACAGAAAGTGTTTACTCATGTTATTCCACATATTTTACCATCATGGTCATAATAATTTACAAAAGACACTAGTGCCTGACTCTAATGTGTGGGGTTTTCACCAGTTATTACAGCATAAATCTAATTACACCTATTACTTTACACAACTAAATCCTACTTGTTAGACCTGGCATCTTTGGGGTGGTTTTCCTTCTAATGTTTTGCCTTCACCCCTTCTGTTCTGCTGACTTTGTTTTTGCTGGTAGCAAGACTCTGCACACTTTACCACTGCTAACCAGTGCTAAAGTGCATGTGCTCTCTCCTTAAAACATGGTAAGATTGGCTTATAACGAAGTTAACATATCTTTTTAATGGTATACCTCTTAGCTTTCCCAAAGAAGGAATAAGTAAAATCCAGGGTAAAATATCGAGTTTTATTTGGGCATCCCGGGGCGTGCGCCTGTCAAGGAGAAAATTACGGAGCAGCCTTAAAAACGGAGGGTTAGCACTGCCGAACCTCCAACTTTACTGCATGGCTTTCCAATTTAAAAACTTCTGTATGCCGGTTGGGGAGCCTTTGAACCGTACATGGGGGCTAATATTGAGAGAAAGGGTTAATTATTTAAGCTCTACAGCATTTTTATACACATTTGGAGCCCACATTTTTTTTTAAAGTGAGGCTAAATGTCTTAAAATCTGCATTGAAATTATGGCTCACAGTGAGACGACTATTAAAGATTGGCTACTTCTCAGACTGTTCTCTAATTTGGAAATCCCCTGGAACATCTGAGTGTATGAAAGAAGCTCTGAGTGTGCCATTAAAACATGCTGGAATAACAAACTGGGGGGACCTCTTATCAGCAGTTGGAATGATTCTGTGGGAGGTATTAAACAATAGGACAGGTAAAAAGTTATCTAGGTTTAAGTACCTGCAACTTACTCTATGGTCCTCCACTATCGCAGAGGAGGTGGGGGCAGTTGGGACTTTGAAGCCTCATTACAGGACATAAATCCATGCACTAAAGAAGTGGCAAAATGGTATGGACAGTTTTTGGAGGCGGAAGCAGACAGATTGAAGGCTCCATCCGACATCTGGACAAGTACACTACAGGAAGATGGCATAAAATCTTTGTGGAGGGAATCTTTGGAAACTTTATATGCCTATGTATTACCGGCTAATCTTAAACGCCATCACTTTTTTGTCATCCATAGGATATATTGGACACCACAAAGACTAGCCAAGTTTGTATCAACCTGTCCCCAGTTGTAAGAGGTCTAACCTCTTAAGGGCCATCGATGTCCATGTGATTTTTACTTGCCCAGGTATCCGAGAATTCTGGAAGAAAGTTGAAATTACCTTTAGGGCTATCCTAACCAAGAACATTGTCTTGACTGAAACATTGGTGTTCTTTGGAGTAGACAGTGCATCCCAATAGCAATCAAAGGGGACTTTTATTCTATCTGCTGCTTCAGGCTAGAAGAGAGATTTGTATAAGATGACTAGACCCCCTGTCTCCCCACCCAGCAGCTTGGTTAAATTCAGTAATCCAGACATGTAAACTTCACATCAAATGCAAGCCTCACAGGCCAAAAGAGTTTTGTAAGGATTACTTGGTGTGGTTAGCATAGTGTTTTTAATTTAAAGTTTGTCGGTTTGGTTACGAATTCGAATACATGGGCCAATGATTACATCATGCCATGGACTCAGTGGAGGTGGTCTCTGTTTGCTTCCCATAAGACTAGGGCCTGGGTGGCCAAAAGTCTGAATCTGCATGGATCATGGATGGCTCGAGGGTGCACATAACGGTTCAGAATGCAGTAGCCAGGGTGAAATGAGGACCACAAAAAAAAAAGATTGGCTTATACCCAATTGTCATATTTAATTTACCTGTAAATCTCTATTAGAGGGACACTACCTGTGGCCAGGGTCTGTAAATTAAATTATACTAGTGGGCCTGCAGCACTGAATGTGCCTCTTACTTAAGTAGTACTTTAAACATGTCTCAGACTTGCCATTGCAGTCTGTGTGTGTGTGTGCAGTTTAAACTGCCATTTCAACCTGGCAAAATAAACCTTCCTTTTTAATACATAAAACTCGCCATAGAGTAGGCCCTGGATAGCACAGAAGGCAGGGTGAAGAGTATTTATATAGGTGGACATGTACTTTTAAGTGTTACATGTCCTGGTAGTGAAAAAGCAATTTTTCACTATGGTGAAGTTGGATTTTAAATTACAATTTTGAAAATAACAATTTTAGAAAGTTGATATTTTCATGACTGGGCAATTTGGTGTCTGCAGCCTGTCTCTGGGTCACATGACAGGGGGTGGGTGACAGTCTGGGTTTGTTTATTCCTCCTAGACAGCCACACACAATAGTAAGCTTAGGTGTGCCTGAATAGGCCATCACTGGCAGGATGGGAGGGAGGAGCTGGGCACAGCCCCACTTACACTTGAATAAGCTGTGTCCTACCTCCACACAAAGGGATGCATACACCCTGTATTTAGTCTGGAGCCAGGCCTCTCTGCACTTCAAGTAGGCAGGCCACTCTGCACTTCAAGAATATGTCTCAAGAAGCTTCTCCCCATTTCAAAGGTACAACTGGGTATAAATACTGTACGTCAGACTCAACCCCTTTACTACACTTCTGGACTTGTGGATACTCTGCCAAGAAGAAGAACTGCTGTGCTGCTGAAAGGACTGCAACTCTGCTGGATTTCTGAGCTGAATGACTGCTGCCCTGCTGTGCTGACTTGCTGCCTGCTGCACTCTTACCTGGGTTAGAAGGACTACACTTGCATGTTTTTAACCAAGAGTGAATCCAAGGGATAGTTGGCTGGCATTCTGATTTGAAGCCTCAGGGACCCAATAGGCTTCCGACAACCCTGCACCGGGACTCTGCCATCTGTGAATCTACCCTGCCAAATGGTGCCACCCCAGTCCTGGACTCTTGTAAGTGGGCTTAATGTGCTTTGTCAGCCTCGTGGATCCAACGGAACCGATGCATTTACTCTGGTGCATGGTGCAACCCCGAGCAGAACTGATGCATCTCCTCTACTGCCTGTATTGGACCCGTTGCAAAGACCTGCATTGCCTCTGCAGCCCCCAATACCTTAGGACCCGCTCAGCATAGGCCCTTACATCCCTCATCGACGGCAGCCTCAACGACGTTGCCAGATTTGGCATTGCAGCCTCATCGCTCCGCGGAAGTGATGCATCTCCCCGACTACGTGACACAACCTCAATGCTGGACTTCACATCGCAAGCCCCATCGGTGGGATACTCGACGTGCCAACTAAAGTGCCAACTTTAGTTATCTGGTTGCGTTGGACATGGACAAAGTCACATGTTCAGGCTGACCACATTGGAGCACGTGTTGGCTACAAGGACCCAGTTAGGCCAAATCCTGGTTGTGAAGAGATGCTGAGTCCCATGTCAAGGATGCGTCGAACAGGACAGAAGATGCGAGATTCGGGCAAAGAGGTGCATCATGCAGTGGCGGTTTTGGGGAGCAATTAAGTGTGAGGCCATGTTTGTGCTTGGTGATGCGCCACACAGTGGCACTTCTGGGCTGCGGTGGTAGTGGTGATGTCCTTCAGTCGAGATGTGTCTGCTCTGATGAGCTGCATTGGACGATTTTAAGTACTTGCATCAGGGAAGTCTGCACAGAAGAGGCGTTGCTTCTGTTTTGAAGGCGATGCGCCAAGCAGCAAAGGCAGTTCTGCAGGAGATGCACTGCGCCCCTGAGGAGAGGCATCGGGTCTACTGGATCCAAAGTTGGGCTGGCAGAGCACCTTCTGGCCGCTTCCAAGGGTCAAGGACTGGGGTGGCACCATTTGGGAGGGCAGGACTCACAAATGGCAGAGTTCAGGTGCGGGGTTCACGAATGTTGGAAACCTGTTCTGTCTCTGACGCTTCTGATTACGAGGCCAGCCAACTAGCCCTTGGAGTCACTTTGGGTTCCTGGGTTTAGAGATGCCAGTCCAGCCCTTCTCACCCTGGCAAGAGGACAGCAGGACAGCACAGCAGTGCAGCAGTACTTCAGAGCAGTGGTCTAGCAGAGTGGCAGTCCTTTCATCAACCTAGTAGTCCTTCTTCCTGTCAGAGTATTCACAGGTTCAGAAGTATACCGAAGAGTTGGGACTAAGGGTCCAATTTTTATACCTGTGTCCCCTTTGAAGTAGAGGAAGCTTCTAGAGGTTTCTACACCCCCCCCCCCTAAGGTGTCAGACATCCCCTTCCTCTGTGTCCTGGACCCAGCTTGTCTAGGGTCACAAAAGATTAATGACAACCCTAGGTAAGAGTGGAAAGAAAAGATATATCATAAGCTTATTTCACAATCAGTCCAATTTCTTAATAGGTCAACACCAAGAGGTATTCTTGATCTTTTATTTCTTCAGAACTTCTCGAAAAAACAGTCCTAGCCACAAACACGTGTTTCGTCTCTTTGTGGTGTGAACCACAGACTTCCTCAGGGCTAATGTAACACAGTGTTCCAGAATGATCAGCAAGATTCAAGACAAGAAGCAAATATAATAAGTGTATCAAATCCAGAAAAACCAACAGATATCCGTAAAAATGCAGCATTGCAAGAAGAGCAGGGTGAAAATCGACATCTGCGTAATTGACGCCCAGCCACCTGTTTTGTGTACCTTTGTAAGAGTGCTCATTCAGAGCTTGGTAGTTGACAGGTCCTCCCCCACGTTACCTCAGTGTTTCCCATCCTGCCAACACATTTCTTCCCCTTGTCTCACTGCCTGGGAGCAATACACAAGGATCAACTGCCAGCTATATCTAGTTATGTGACCCAGGATCAGGCTGCAGGCACAAAATGGTTGAGACAAGAAAATGCCAACATTCAGGCGAAACTGCCCCCGTAAAGAAGATTATGAAGTACATGCTGGGCCTTATACGACCAGTTGAAAGATCGAGGGTACCCCAAACAAACTACTGAAAAATGCAATGAAAAGAGCGTGGTATACACCTAGGGATTGACTCTTGACAAAAAAAATTAAACAATGACTAGATAAATTAGTGTGTGTATATACTTATGGCCCACACACATAGAAATTCCAGCAAATCATTTTGAAGAAGTGGAATCTCAATCATAACTTGGAATATCCATTACAACCACCATTATTTGTAATGAAGAAAAACGCCAGTATTGGCCAACAAATTGTGCATGCAGAGATTGCCTCTTCAACAAGGAAAAAGGATCTAAGATCACAATAGAACTTAAAACTGACCGATGGCCACCATAAGTGCGGCAATTGCTCAGTGTGTGAATCAACAATTGAGGGAACGGATTTTATACATACTAATCTGAAATGGACTCTAAAGATTGTTCAAATTGTAAAATAAAAAACTATGTGTATGCCATCATATGCCCATGCCAAAAACTATACATTGGGAAGACAAATCAAGAGGCAAAACAACGCATTGTACAACACCGGTCAAGAATTAAAACAAAGGTAGTACTGCCCCAATGGTCAGCCATTTCATGAAAAAGAACCACAGTGTGTTGGAGCTTAAATGGGCCGTTTTATGTGCAATTAAACGGAATCCAAGAGGAGGACATACTGAGGCAGTATTGCTGCAAAGAGAAGTTTATTTATTATAGAAATCCGATAGTACTGTTAGTGGCCTTAATGAAATGTCGGAAGTAGGCAGACCTTAATGGCATAGAAACCAGAATTGATTTTCAAGTATGGGTGACTAGTAGCTCGTTTGATGAATCAAAGAAAGCGCCAGAAAAAAGATAAATAGTAACAAAGGGTTCGAGTTAAAGCTTGAATCTCAAACATCACATCACAATTTGAGCCAATAAAGGAGTAGTGTAAATCCATATTGTGAATAATGCACTACAAATCCCGAAATGCAACATCAATATCACTATGAACCGCTGACTACAAATAAACAGGAAACCTGAAGTAAAGATTCAGCCGCTGTAAGGAAATGCGCGAAAACCGTTGAAAGTGTTTGGAATGATTGTCGTTTGCTCGACTGTAACACGTAAACTGCACCACACAAATTCGAACTGGAAATGGATTACAGATTATCCTTGTTGTGTGTCCTGTTCACTATAGAATGGAAATGGAACTGTGATTCAGCCTAACCAGACCGGGAACATAAGATTGCGTCTAGTGAACAAGACAAGGAGTCCCAGAAAATTATACTGTTTTCGAACGACTGCAAAGTAAGTTGCAACAATGATTACTTGGATATAAAGTGTCTTTTTGACTTAGATAAACAAGTTTGACACAAACTATCAATGTTTAATTCTCACATTGCAGACCAATGAGTTTTTCAAGTAAAGGCAAAGGCGTCAAGATAAAAGACGTAAGATTCAGCAGGTACTATGAATGAGACAATAAATACAAGAGTTTCAGGAAAATGTTAAAGCGAGTCTAGAAGGGGTCAGAAATTATTTTTAAAATATTTCCATTTTTAATTACAGATTGTACCCAGTCATAGCCCTGAGGAGAACCCCAAAAATCACATTGGGGCTTGAAACGTGTCTGCATTATTCACCACCTGGGGAACATATGTAATCAATTAGAATCTGCTCTTGGGGAATGGTTTGAAAATTTCTAATACATAGTTCCTAGTGGACAGCAGCACTGAATGAGAACAATAAATTAAAAAACAAATGATGATTATTGTTGCTGCTTTTTTAGAAATTGATGACTGGTTCATACGTGTAATTAGTTTTTTCACCAAATGATTGTGTTTATGTACTGTTTGTACCACATTTTTGTGTTGGATTATGATTTAAAGTTTGAATGTATGTTTACTGTGAAAACAAACAGGATCTTTCTCTTGTTCTGACACAAAAAAACAAAAAGTAAATGGTCTATAAAAAATATAGAATGATGAGCAAATTCAGCGCCAAGACGCCTCGGCAGTAATGCGCTCTATAAATACCCTCAGTCAGTAAATAAATACTACAGACCAGTGTAATCAGTGAATGGTCTGAGTCTGTTCAAGTAAAAAACAGCCTTTAACGTGACAGCTAGATAAAATGTTGTTCTAATTTGACAGGCCGTATCTAGTTGTCTGAATTAGGGCCAACCCCTTGATAAAGTAACATTCTAAAAGTGACATTTTCAGAATTGTGAATAAAAATCTGACTTTACCAGGACTTTTAATTAGAATTATTTAGACACCAAACTCAACCTGTCCAACTGATACCAAGTGAAAGTTATCACTTTTTAAATATAATAAGTTAACTCATTGTTATCCTATGGGAGGGGTAGGCCTCACAGCAGTAAAGAACAAATTTAGGAATTGGTTACTACCAAAACACTTAAAACTTAAAAGAACATGTCCTACTTTCTAAATGCACTGCACCCTGCCCTCTGGGCTGTGTAGGGCCTACCATAGGATTGACTAATATTAATAAAAAAGAAAGATTTGGACCTGTCAAAAGGTTTATTTTGCCAGGTCAAAATGGCAGTGTAAAACTGCACACACAGGCTGCAATGGCAGGCCTGAGACATATTCAAATGGCTATTTAAGTGACCCTTCCCTATGGGCTGTGTAGGGCCTACACTAGGGCTGACTTATATGTGTTAAAAAGGAAGGTTTGGTCCCGGCAAAAGGTTTATTTTGCCAGGTCACAAAGGCAGTGTAAAACTACACACACAGGCTGCAATGGCAGGCCTTAGACATGTTTAAAGGGCTACTTAAGCGGGTGGCACAATCAGTGCTGCAGGAACACCAGTAGCACTAAATTTACAGGCCCAGACCACAGGTAGTGCCACTTTACTAGGAACATACAAGTAAATGAAATAGCCCAATTTGAGGTAAGCCAATTCTTTCATGTTTTAAGGAGAGAGCCCTTTAGCACTGGTTAGCAGTGGTGAAGTGCTCAGGGTCCTAAAAAAGAGGAGGCGGAGTGCAAAAAAGTTGGTGATGACCTTGCAGACTGGGCCAAGTCCAACACATACATAATGGTATTTGAGTATTTTTGAACAAGTTGCAGCTTGACAAGGCTCAAATGCCACATGCAAGACAGCTGATATTCCTGGTCTTTATCCTAAGTTAATCCTCGATGCTAGCACAAATGTTGTCAATTAAAATGTTTATGTCATCAAAGGTATGCCACACAGCATTTGCAGGAGACATGTCTTCAATGGAGTCGCATTGCCATTAACTGCGGTATAAACCATTATAGCTTCTTTGACACCCATGAAGGGATCCTCCAAACTCATCATGAACATGCTGTGGCACGTTGCTTCTTCTGCTAAGACATTCGAAGTTTCCGTTTTCTTTTGGGATCATTTTCAAGGAATCAAGGATACATACCAATTCTGTATGTGCAAGTTGAGAACATTTCTCAGACAGTTATCATTCTTTTTCTTGCACTATCGACACCTCCCTGGTGTCAGTGTTGGGGAAAAGCACCAGGTACTAGATGCGGATATGACTTTTGTGTTACCTATTTCTACGGGCCTGGCTGGTTGTCCTTGAGGTGATTTGGTGACGTTCTCCAGCAATTACATTGAAATGTCGTCATCACTGCAGGGACCAATCACTGGCACAAGCATATAAATCATTGTAAATTGTGTACCATTGTCTTCTGTTATGTGATCCACCTCCACTGAAGGATAACATTTGATTGCGAAACTTAACATTATCACACACATTATAATGCTTATCAATTGATAGCGTAAGATTTGTGCTTCCTGTTACATATATCACTGTCCAATATGCATTGAAACCAAAATAATGGTGGGCAACATTGTAATGTGTACCATTTTGCAGTCAATATATTGCTTGGGGTACACCTAGAGTGGGGCATTTCATGGAGGATGCTTTGCAAACTAAAATAGTCTTATATCTATAGTGTCCCTTTTCATTTTAGCATACAATATATTTTATATTACATATTGCATCACCACTATTTCATTTCATAAGAGTACACAGCTTTTATCTGCAAGCAGAAACAATATATCCATCGCTCATCTGTAGCATATATAATATTACCACTATCCTAGGCACTGAGAATCGTTGCTTTCAAAAAATTATGTGTTGTTGTATTAAATAAGTTCTCCGTTCAATGTGGCAGCAGCGCTACCAATGTATCCGCTCTTTCCACCCCTACCCTGGTGTTTGTAGCTTGTAGTTTCATATTTCCTTTACTTGTGTTTTTGCATCGGGCACTTTGTTTTGTTCCTTCTAAATTCTTGATGCCTACAAGTACCAGAATGCAAAGTTAAATAAGGCCTGGACAAGCTACATATGCATTGAACCTGGAAGCCTTTAAGTTTTGCTTACACCTGAGCAGTGCCTATGCCCTCAATTATTGTCACGATATTTTGTTTAATTGTAGCTGCTGCATATGCCTTTGTCCTTCTTGTGCGACTTATTATGCCAACTTTTTACTTTTCTCCTCGCACTGATGAGTCCAGAACATCGAGCTGGCAATATCATTTTACCATAGTATCGTAGCCACAATATTGAGGGCCTAGATATCGACAGATAGATATGCATATATTTTCTATATCTAATTCCACATTCATGTGCCAGCGATATATATATCTTCGAGGTACTTAGATATCTTATGTAACTAAGAATAAATCTATCATTTATATTTTGAATACGAAATTAAGGTATGAAGGTAACACAATATTCCCCACTATAACCCTTCTACGGTTCTTTTATTTAGGTACCACTTTATATATTTTCACAATGGTTACACACATTTCCTGGTGCAATTTTAGAATTCCCAGTTTGTTCTTATGGTTGCTCAGGTCGGAAATGAGGATTTCCTGCTCCTCAGCTTTTCTGTCATTACCGTTTTATGTTTCTGGGCCTGTCTCCCAGACTCTAGCTTGTCTGGTATTGACTTTCATGGGCAGTTTTTGTTTCACACAACTATGCTGCTAACTTTTTCATGTACATCATGGGGCTTATTTATGACCCCTTGCGTCAGTTTTGCGCTGCCAATGTGTCACTTTTTGTGATGCACCAGCAGCGTAAACAATACACCATGTTGTCATATTTACAAAGTGACGCATCTAGGTAGATGTGTCATTTTGTAAACCCCTGCACCACATTATACCTGCGCCAGGTATAATGTATGCAGGGTGGGCGTTCTGACACAAGTAAGCCTCTTAGAAGTGACGCAGTGAAATCTATGAGATTTCACTGCATCACTTCTAGGACGCAAATGCATCAATATTTTACGCCTGCCGCACAGCAGAGGTCAGACTGACGCAGGAACATTTGAAATGGGACTTGCCCATGTGAAAATAACCCATTGATGTAGTTGCATCACTTTTGTGACACACTCCAGCAATGCGTCATTTTTGCGCCTACAGGTACGTCAGAAATACTGACATATCTGTAACTCCTTGCGACATGATGTGTCATACTGTAAATATGAAGCATCCAGCATGTCGCAAGGAGGGTGCAATGAAAAGTGACGCATCGCTGTTTTCACACAGCAATTCGTCACTTTTCATAAATGAGGCCCATCATGTTTGCTTTAGACTGTGCATCACTTGTTTGCGTGGGCGTCATATCCGTGCAATGGTTTGCAGGTCTGGTGCAACACAACACTGGCTGTTTTTGCGATGTGTCCCCATGTTTCAGTGTTGGGAAATCCATGCAGAGGCATGTTTTTCACTTTTTAGTGAGAAGAGGGAGTTTTCCTTACTCCTGGCATTAATTAAAATAAATAGGTAAATAAGGGAGGGCAAGCTAGTGAAGAGAGGGTGAGGGTCTCTGAATGCCAGGTATGTATGCCTTTTGTTTGGAAAAGGGTTACTTAGGGGTCTGGAATGATGGCAGGCTTCAGTTATATATTTTGAAAATATAGTAGGCGTAGTAAAGATAATGGTAGCTATGGTGTACATCAGCTTCACCTCCTGCATGGCTTCTCTCTTTCAGCATAGGAGCACCATGCAATTAATTTTCTTGGGGGCTACACATATGTATGGAATCAGGAAAAAGGACACATAAAGGATACATACTATCAAAATCCATATTTAAAAAGCCCTCTATGATCAATTAAACCCTTTTCCACTATGTATTTTAACACATTTAAAAGACATCTCCAAAATAGTTATTTTATTCTCCTTCAACTGGTTTTATAGCCACTGTAATTTATTATCATTCTCAGTGCTCAAGTCTGGATTAATATACTGGTCCTCCAGCTTCAATGAACATTTACATTCTACTTAATATGCGTGCCCCGCTCCAGGTCCAAATTACAATATCTGCCCCAGGGATATGCCTTTGCTAGACCCTGCCAGGCACATCAAATCGGATCAGGTTGAGTAAATGGACCAGGCAAATGTGTATGAATCCCCTATGCAACTCTCAGCAAACTTTAATTAAAGTGCCACAAGAACAATGTTTTACTCTCCAAGGAGATACATCAGCCTTGCATACCAAAATCCAGCAGCTGAACTTCAAAAAGGTTTTGATGGACTTTCCTAGATAAGAATATAACAGATAAAATATTCGATGAATTCAATGTTTGGCAGTTTGAATATCCTGAAGCAATTCTCCAAGAGCTGTTGAACTATTGGCATTGGCTGTTTGGGCCTCTACACCACTAGTAAGGCAGTAACTCATCAGTCCAGGTTTTTAATACATCATACACAACATTTAATAAATCAAAAGTTACCATTCATAAAGGCCTCAGCTTGCCTCTAGATGTCTCAATTCCACTAGTGTAGATCTATTGAGACCAGAAATTGTCTCTAGGGATTATCAAATCCCAATACATTTCTCACCATCATATTTGTAGCCGATATACTGAAGCATCCACAGTTTTACATGGTAGGACGTTGTCAACTGTTTTGCAAATTGTACCACTAATTTATTACAATCCAGTCATATCTGTTTTTATCTTACATTTTTTTCAAAATGCAGGTGATAGGTTAGTCACTGATCAAACGTCACATCATGATTGTCAAAACCCTTGACACTTTTAATGATACTCTGCCCAATTTTCCAGATAAACTTACATTGCTTATGCCCAGATGGTAATGAGGTGGTATTTTCATGATGGATCTTGATTTTAGTTCTGAGTTAAGATTTGAGTTAAACAGTATTATTCACATAACACCATCAGTGCATACCTCTAAGCATATGATCCATGACGATGGTTACATTGGCATTTTAGAGCACAGAACAAGCAAAGCACCCAACCTCTGTTAGCAGGTCCAATTCGGAATTCACTGTAATCACTGCACAATACACATTATCTGCTGTGCAATAGTATTTTACTGTTAAAGAGAAACTGCTTGGATTGTTTTTACTGGTTTCATTTTACCACATAAGCTTTCAAATGTGTTTTTCAAGGCTAACTAAGGCCAGTGGGTGCATGTACTTCTCATAATGCCATAGGCAGCAGGACATCAGCCACAAGGTTTCCCTGTCATATCTGTGTCCCTATGTTGGAATATCTTCATTGACACCAAAAATTATTTTAACCTCATAGATGCTATTAAACATTCCTCCCCAGTGCTGCGCTGTCCATTGGAACTAGTGCTGAATGGACGTCCAATGGTCGTGCGCAGCACTGGGGAGGTAGTGCTGCCGTCGGCCAATGCACTGAGGCAGCACTTAAGGGGTTAATATTTTTCCTTTAATTTCCTGTCAACTGTTGACAAAATACCTTGGCTGTGGACATAAGCTCAATTACACTTGCAATATGCCAGATAGGACATATGCCTTGTTAATGACGGAGGATTCCATCTTCCAAACTCTAAATAAAGGCCCAGGTCTCCAATATTCTCTACCTATCAAACCTTGAAATGCAATAGAAAACCTTAAACACAAATGCATAATCTGGCACCATGTAACATGTATTGCTTCCCTATACCACTGCATTAACGGCAGTCTGAAAACTGAACTTTTAATTTCCCACAATTCCACTCTTTGTTCAAATCTCTTTCCAAAAGAACTGAGTATGTCTTCCAACTCTAAAATCACCTACAACCAAAAATGTTTGGTCTCTGCCACTTCTATTGGTCTCTATCTTTAAGAACTGCAAGGTAGTAATTCAAACAATGGATGAGACCTTGAAAAGGTTTCACCAATGCAATCAAACTGTTCTCTAGACTCTTAACAGACAATCCTCTCCATCATTCTCCACATCCATTTATTCCACCTCTTAGAGAACCCTTCCACTCACTGTCTTTTCCCCTCCCATACTCCTTTGCAATGTTTGACCTCTTTGCACTCCTAGGAATGATGATTCTTGTGACACTACCTCAGCCAAAGGACAGCAGCACACATCTGTCATTCTCCCAGATTACACAATGACAGATTCAAGCTGACTCTCACCTCCTATCGTCATACGCCACCTCTCTGAAATTCTGCCTTGCAGCCATTGTTCCTCTAAATATATCCTAAGATGTTCTCTTCTACCACCTTCACCCAGTGTTCCAGAGATCTATTGCCACTATCTAATCTGCACTGTCAGATGCCTGGCTGCTGTTTAGCTCCAATCACTGCCCCTGATCCCTCCCTGTTTGATTTCAACTTCACATCCACTTCCACTTTAATGTGCATCAACTTGGTTTGACGAAAACACATTACACCTCCTTCCTTCAGCTCCACACAGGACATGGCAACAAATAAAATATCTGTAATTAGATTGATAAATATTAGTATTTTAGTATCATAAGATATTAGTATTATAATATTTGTGCCTAATTTGTTTTAGTATAGTTTGTTAAGTTTTTAAGTTTCAAAATGCAATTAGACACTTTGAATTTAGTAGTGGATTGTTGGGTTTGCTTATGGTGCCGCCGCCAGGTCGACTGACGCTGGAATCTGGGGATTTGGCGGCAGGTTAGCCCAGCACCATGTGACTCTAGGCAATAGCTTGCTTGATCTTCCCGACGGCCCCCAGCGCCTGGAGGCCTTACGGGTGGTTGTTCGCGCTTTACAAATGTGGATTATTATTAAGGGATAAGGGTGGAAATGTAAAATATTTTTATAAATTTGAAATTAATTTTGTATGTAATTTAATTTTTTACTGACAATTATGTAATAATGATGGATTATTATTTTAATTATTTCTTGAATTTAATTTAATATTTATGAATTGTTTTTTGTAATTGTTTTATTTAATGATTTATTTATTTTTTGCAATGGTTCATTTTGTTATATATTTTATAATTATTGTTAATTGCTTGCAATCAATGTTAGGTTTTAGGGTCATAATGAGGGAAGACTTTAAATTGAAAGTGTTTTTAATTTTATAAAAATTTACTTTTTACTTCTAACATAGAAATTTAATTGTTTTAAATTGAATTCAATTTGTATTAGATTTGAAGAATTATTTTAGACTTTGTGTTGCATTTTAATTTTTTCTGGTCCATAATTAAATGCTTTATTTAAAAAAATATATAGTAGCGGACCCTTCCAAAATCCAACAAGTTCACTACTTTTGCTTATGTTGGAGTGGACTAGTAGACTTGACCCCTCCAAAGACTAACAATTTCCCTACTGATGCTCATATTGGACAGTAATGGATGGGTCCTTAAAACTCGACACTCTCCATACTTTTTCTTACATTTGACTGAGAATACTAAATCTGATCTCTCCAAAGTCCAACATTTTACCTACTGTTGTACAGACTGATTTGGGAACAGTTAATATAACCCTTCCAAAGTCCAACACTTTTCATACTGTTACTTAGATTGGAGTGGGAATAGTAAATCTAGCCCATCTTGCATCCAACACTTTCCCAACTTTATCTAATGTTCGAGTGGGAATAGTAAATCTGACCCTACCCCAGACCAACACTTGCCCTACGTTTGCTTATGTTAGAATGGGAGTAGAAAATCTCACCCCTTAAAAGTCCAACACTTTCCCTACTTTTTCTTAGATTGGAGCTGGTATTTTAAATGTGACCCCCTCCTAATTCCAACATTTTCCCTACTGTTGCTCCACTTTAAGTAGGAATAATAAAGTTAACCTCTCCAAAGTCCACCTCTTTCACTACTTTTGCAAACATTGGAGTATGAATTGATAAAGCTGGCCCCTCCAAAGTCTAACAAGTTCCCTACTATTGCTGACATTAGAGGGACAAGAATAAATAAGACATCACCAAAGTCCAACACTTCCCCTACATCTGCCTACATTAGGGTGGGACACATAAATCTAACCCGTCAAAAGGCTATTACTTTTTCTACTGTCACATGCTTGTGCTCTCTTTTTTTAACTTGGTGAAATTGCCTTACACTTAATTGACACATTTAATGTACTTGTAAGTCCCTAATAAAGTGAACCTACATGTAGCCAGAGCCTGTAAATTAAATGCTACCAGTGGGCCTGCAGAACTGATTGTGTCACCCACTTAAGTAGCCCTTTCAAACATGTTTCAGGCCTCTCATTGCACCCTGTGTGTGCATTTATAAACTGCCATGTCAACTTGGCAAAATACACCTTTTTACCATAACTAAATCTTCCTTTTTAATACATATGTCACCCCTAGGATAGTCCCAGAGGGCAGAGTGCAGTGTATTTAAAAAGGTGGACATGGGCTTTTACGTTTTACATGTCCTGCTTGTGAAAAACTCTTAAATGCATTGTTTACTACTGCAAGACCTTCCTCCCCCATTGGATAACATTTTTACTTAGAATGGAGTGGCAATGGTAACTTTGAACCATTCAAAGTCCAAAACATTTCCTATTGTAGCTCAGCAGGAACTGAAATAGTAAATGTAATCCCTCCAAGGTCCAACATTTTCCTGACATTTGCTTACATTGGTGTGAGAATAGTAAATTTGACCCCTCCAAAGTTAAACACTTTCCCTACTGTTGCTTAGATTGATGTGGGAATAATAAATGTAACCCCTCCAAAGTCTAACATTGTCTCTACTTCTGCTTATGTTGTAGTCAGAATTGTTAATCTGACCCCTCTAAAATCCAACACTTTTTCTACTTTTGGTTATATTGAAGTAAAAGAGTAAATTTGAAACCTCAATGTCCAACACTTTCCCTACTTTTGCAAACATTGGAATAGGAATAGTAAATCTGCCCCCAAAATATAACATTTTCTCTAATTTTGCTAATGTTGGAGTGGGAATAGTAAATTTAACCCTTCCAAAGCTCAACACTTTCCCTACTTTCGCTTACATTGGATCGGAAATTTAAATCTGACCCCTCCAAATCCACTACTTTTGCTACTTTTGAATGGGAATTATACATGTGGCCCCCTCCATAGTCCAGTATTTTCCCTACTATTTTCCCTACTATTGCTTTGATTTGAGTGGAGATAGTAAATCTACCCCTCCATAGTCCAGCGCTTTTCCTACTGTTGATTGTTTTAGTGGCAATAATAAATGTGACCCTCCAAAGCACAGCACTTTCCTCTAATTTTCTTATGCTGGAGTGAGAATCAAATCTAACGCCTCCAAAGTTCAACACTTTCCATGCCTTTGCTTACAGTGGAGTGGGAATAGTAAATTTGAAGCTTCCAAACTTCAACACTTTCCCTACTGTAGCACAGATTGGATTGGGAGCTGTAAATCTAAACCCTCCAAAGTCCACCACTTTCCACATTTGTGCTTACATTGGAGTGGGAGTAATACATTTTGTCCCTCCAAAGTTCTAAACATTGCCTACTGTTGCTCAGATTGCAGTGGGAATAGTAAAGGTGAGCCCTCAAAAGTCCATGTTCCCTATTTTTGCTTACGTTGCAGTGAGAATATTAAAACTGACCCCTCCAAAGTCCAACATTTTCCCTAGTGTTGTTCCCTACTGGTTCTCCAGTTGGAAAGGGAGTATTGAATTGTACCTCTTCAAATCAAATGTTTGTATTGAATTTTTTAACACTGTTAAAACATGAGTGGAATATACAGTGTTGCAGGACTGTCTGCCATCACTAATGAATTTGGGACACTGAGAACACTATGGGATATTTGGTGACAAACACTTGAAAGAGAAGAGAACAGGTTGGTGACAAATGAGACGAACCCCAGGAGACTAAGGGTGATTGATCCGGAAGTGATCATGATATTTTTACCAAAAGCCTTACTCGCACTACTCAGGGATGTAAAATTAGTGAACAGTTGGTTGGTCGGCTGTCTTAAAAAAAGTATAGGACCTTAAAGGATGAGGATGGAAATGAAGTAGTTTTGATTAACTGAAGAAAGAATGTTGGTGACTGTTTGAAACCGTTCACTATTAAGAAGAATTGACAACAGGCATATGATCTCAAATTTAGTAGATTAGTGTGGAAAAGTGGAGAATTAGTTGATTAAACACAAAATGCACTAGGATGCTGGGGTATAAAGGTAGATGCCAGATGGTTCAGCTGTTAAGTAGGGAAAAGGGGTCAACAGTCAACTTCTTTAGTAACAGAAGTACCAATGCAGATTTAATAGAACCAAGAGAGTCTTAAAAAGGAAGCAGTGACTAGGATTATAGCATTTGACAAACCTGAATCAAATTACATGGTCTTTTTATTAGTTCTGTTAGAATTGTCCTACTAAATTGGATGAGTTTGCTAATTGGAGAATCTATATTAATTCCATGGTGATATGATAGTGGGGTGAAGGAGTTGAGTAGCAGGAGGGAACAGTGAGAGTTTAAGTTGTGTACGAGGCCAGTGAATGCCATACAATAAAGTGCTCAATGGGTGTTCTTTTTTGGGGAGACTTTGGTGGTAATATAGGATGCAAAGCCATGTGCTCTGAGATTAGATACGTTTAGTAAGGTACCAGGAGGGATGAAAAGAGAATTAAGTGTGTGCAAAAGTATCTGAGAATGAAAACAAAGAAGAGGATGGTCCTGATCACAGTGGTAGACACAATTCTTTTTGAAGCAACATGTTCTGAAGTGGAGATGTTTTAATATGATACATATTAACCAAATAACAAGGAATTTGGAATACTGATTTAATAAATACCTTGGTTATACAGGCTATCCTTCATCTTCCTAAAATGAATAAAATGGCATCAAAAAAATATCAAAAAGAACCAGACTCGCCTAAAATGGCTACAATGTATCCATGAGATTAACATGAAATTTGCTGTTGTATTCTGCATATACTCCAGCACATGCAGCAGAAGGCAGCTAAATCTAATTTTGTTTTTTTTAATTGTAATCACTAAGTAACTGGAATAGTAACATTTTAAATTGATGGAGTGATAAATAACAAAGATAAGGCAGCAGATGGATTCCGTACAACCATTTGCTCCATGGAACATACCCGCCACGATTCACAAAACAGATGAGGAAAACAGAGCTGAAACCGGTCCTGGGTTGCTCGGGTTCCCGTCTTAAAGAGACATGGCGTGAGGATTACAGCTAGACTGTTGCTATTAGAGCATGGGTAAAACTTATTTGCAAATAGCTGGTGTTTGCTTGGGGTAGAACTTTGGGAAAAACAATAGACTAGAATGAGGCCCATCTAATTAGTAGTAGCTAATCTTATTTAAAGTATTTCACCCATCATTTTTTCTGCAAGAATCTTTTTACTGTGGAGTACATACTGATAGATTGTGGGTTTTCTCCACCATTTGAGACAACATTGATTCTGGGAAACCAATTTGTACATAGATGACAATACTAAAAAGCAGCATTGAGGATGATCCTTGCTACCCTTGTCTACATCATCATTTAACCCATTACTTGGATTTTGCAATTAGTTTCCTGTATGCCCGAGAAGATGAGGGCAAATTTCAGAACTGTCAAACAATTGTAGGGATGTCTTCACTACTATTTAGAGCGGAAGTGTGGCTTCACATTTACATGTTTGTGAGTGAAAGGGAGTGCCAGTCGCTCTTTTCTCATAGCCCTGGCGTGCAATCACTCTATGCATGAAGATGGGACTGGACATTTGTTAACCCAATTCCTAGTCCACCGCATGGTTGTGGACCACTGGAGATGAGGTGGAGCCATTTGTAATCTGGATCCAATTGCATCTTATGAGACAGTAAGTGGATGATGAATGCAGGTCACTACGATCAGCCTATTTGGTCACAAGGGCAAAAGTTACATTCCGCTCCACATCCAATTGTTGGCTTGGCAGGTATTCTCAGAGAAATCTCACTCTGCTGCATCTCAGTCAAGATGTCCAAGCTCACGCAATTCTTAGATACATCCCCACAGACACAAACGGTGCCTAGTATGTCAAGTCAATTTTATTGACTATTAAATAAAAACCTTTACAGACAGTAACAGGTGTTAAAAGTACAGGGCTCTATAAAACCTGTGTGATAAAACTGTGTGATAAAAACAAGTATAACAAGTACAACCAGTGGACAGAGCATACATAGAACCAGCTGAGCACACAGGAATATCAAACCTGGCACAAATTGCGCAGGAATCAAGCCTAAATATGGATCAGTACGATGTAAATTAAAAGTTCTCTTGCTGGAGACTGGCCCAGTGCGTTCCAAACTACGCAGGGTAAACCAGAATTAAAGTGCAGAGGGTGCATACCGTCGTGAAGGCTGAGAACAAGGAATTTCAGACAATGTGACAATGTCAAATTTCACAAGTCCCAAGCCTAAGAATGGAGCTATAAGGATTGAAATCAAAAATGCTCTTGCTCAAGCCTGGCCCCGTATGTTCCAGCAGTACAAGAGACCTGCATTAAGGTGCTGACAGTGCATAACATCAAACCGGCTTAGAACAAGGAGTTTCAAACCGTGTGCTAAACTCTCTAGCCTCATGCCTGAATATGTTTCCGGATGTTTTGTGCACTAGGTGTAAGTTTCGCAGGCTGCGAGTCTTGATGTGAACTATCAACAGGAGTTGGAAGAACAACTTCTATTCTTCACTAACTGGCATGATGCAGTCTGGATGGTAGATTTTGTGACAAGTCTAATAAAGATGATGGTCGCAGCGGGCAGTGAGTCCAACGCTTGAGAGTACATTGCTGCTGAACTACTGCTGTTTACAGGCCCAAGGGATTGTGTACAGTGTACAAGTTCACAAGAATCAGGCGTAGATGTTGAGCTATCGATATAGGAATCATCTACTGCCATTTGCCGGGTCAAGGAATTCCGTACAGTGTAGAAGTTCACAAGACTCAGACCTAGATGTTGAGCAGTCAATGTAGGAATCAATGGATCTCTTACACTAAAGCTCGTCTGGTATGAACCTGTTGGTGCTTTTTTTCTATAAGGGGAGTGTAGTTCTTGACACCATCTCACATGATCCTGTAACTTGCTTCACCACTTGCCATTTTCACTCTTAGAGTGCAGTGATTGAGAACACCTATGAAGGCCAAATAGGGAGAAAGATGGTGTCCCAAGCGGGAGAACAGCATGGTTATGCAGTACCCCAATTTACAATACGATTAGGGATACTAAAACCAATTCTGCTTGTGAGTATGACTTGATCACTTGAAAACATCTGAACTGATTTTTGACTCAATCAATAAATCAATCTGTGAACTTTATTCGTTTTCAGCATATAAAACCATAAAAGTTATCAATACATAAAAGAATTCATAAAATCATAAACATTTCATCACACAATAAATCAGATTCCACAAGAGTCTATAGTAATCTAAAGCTGTAAGTACAAAGTTAAATACATATTCCCTTGACCCTCGATTAAAACTTTAAACAATTAAAGGAATGGGCCCCAAAACCTTATCTAATATATATATATATATATATATATATATATATATATATATATATATATATATATATATATATATATATATATATATATATATATATATATATATATATATATATATATATATATATATATATATATATATATATATATATATATATTGTCATAGTAAAAGTAAACCCTGACCAACACTAAAAATTATTCAAGGCAGGCCCTGGCTTTCACCGCAGATTTCAGGAAACTAACAATAAAAAGAATACATTCTTCATGCAACAATTGTAAATAAATAAGAGCTGGATGGTCCTGCTTAAAATTCATCCTCTTTAAAATAGGGATTATAAAAGTTTTCTGGGGGACCTTATAGAATTTGCAGAATAATATAAAGTGTAGCATATGCTGTGGAGACTCACCGTCACAGCCACAGGGTGCTAACAACTGTCCTCTTCTACTCCCGCTTGGCATTGCTCAATTATCCAGATGGCCCTGGTGTCATTTTATTGACATACTCGGACTGATTTACGCAGACTGATTAGCCAGGGAGAACTTTCTTGCAATATCCTTCATCCCCAAGTTAAAGACCAGTGTGTGGCACTAGCACTCAGACTGACATGCTCAGGAGCTTTATTCATTAGAAAGCTCACAGTTTGTGGACCAGAATATTTTATGGTTGTACTAATCATTCCAAAGGGGGTACTTTAAGAAGACCAGAGGCCCATTGGCTGTTTTTCTATAGTATCAGAAGCATTTGTCCATTTCTACAAGGTTCAATGCCATTCACTATGAAAGTTTTTTTTTCTTTATAATGTATATGTAACCATGCAATTTTAACACGATGGCTCAACAAAAAGGTGAAATCATGCTTAAATTTTTTTTAAAGTGTTCATAAAACCAAATTTGACTAAAACTCTGCCAAAGTCACGGCACAGAAGTGAAGACAGGGGACCCATATGCCTCATCCACTGAAGTTTAGCCTTCCAAGAGATCAGAAATACAATTACAGGCCAGCAAGGTAGGTAGCACAGATGTAGCCACCAGCAGATATTCACAGGGTGAACCCACAGGCCAACACTACAACTAGCAACAGTTCCTAACCCTGTCTACATTCGGTTAAACAGACATTGTCATAAACACCTTAGTAAGAAATTGTATTATTATTTGAGGCGCATGACTACCCACCTCGAGAAAGAATCACAACCAAAGTCAGGTTGAACCCTCAAAGTCACTAAATTAACATGAGCCGAACCCCTGGTAGCATGGAGCAGACAGACTTAACTCAGGCAAATGTGTAAAATATTTATGCAATACCAAAATAGTAATAAAGTTAAAATTTGAATCAATAAAGTTCCAAACTGTATTAGAAACGCAGAGTACATTTTAATCAATAAAATGACACCAACATTACAAAAATTCAGTAAGGATAATTAAAGATGTGAATTTTTTAAAGTTTTAACTAGAACTAGCACTAAAAAGTACTAAGCGTTAATGATATTTAATTGTCACAGTAGACTCAGCCCTAGGCACAATTTAAGGCTGACCACAATGGAACACGAGATGATACACCAACCAGATTTGTCCTGGGTAAAGATTTTACCATCTGACTTAGGGTCTGATTGCGAGTGTGCGGTGTGGGAGCAGACTGCCATGCCAACACACCAGCCAACACTGCCAAACTTGTCCACACACTGCTCGGCAGATTATGAATTCATTCGTTGTCTGGTGAGTGGTGCATTGGCGGTCCCACTGAGGTGCCTGTTAAAAAGCCACTGCAATGGGAGCACCAGAGCACGTTCCTGCATGGCCTGGACTATGAAGTACATGTGGTGCAGGACCTGGGGGTGCATGCAGGCAGGGGGCACACCATATGCTCCACTGCATGCATCCCCTGGCCCAGAGGCAACAGGGGGCCCTGTAGGGCACCCTTAGTTTTCACACGGCCATGAAAAAAGTGCCTGTGAGGAAACTCATACTATGCTTATTCAAGAAGGAACAAAAGTGGGTGTTTCTTTTGAAAAGCCATATTCAGGGCCTGAATGACGACATACCGTGGACATCGCTGTAAACATCTAGATCCGGTATGTCGTAGTTCACTACTGTAACATAATTTTCTTTTGGGATTCAAAACAGCACTATAGGAGTCGATCCAACATCTCTTATAAAAATCTACACACATCGCTCCAGACATGGCGCCCTTAGTGTAGAGCTGCATGGTCTATCATTTCACTACGCATGCGTGAAGTTAATACACATATAGATCTCATGGCACACGCATGCGCAGGTGTTATGACATTTCTTTTGGCGCAAGCGCACATCAGCGATAGCGTTCCTTTTTTGACCCTGCGCAATAGTCCATCGACAATACCTGTTACAGCTGTAGTCAATTATTCCATCACTACGGGTATAAAAGGACTTGCGCGTTCACTAGCCAGTTACCTCCACTCCCTCTCGGATGTTGGTGTAGAGGTACCGACGGACAGGTAGGGCACTTTATTCAATCTTTGCTGCCCTCCCCTCTTTCTCGTATTCGTACATTGCCAAATTCTGCTCTCTTAGCCTTAATTTCTCCTTAAACTTCCCCTGCATGGTCTTAGCCACTAGCTCAATTGAGGTCGAGTCTCTTTCTCATACAACTGGTCTTGTTAGGGGATTTTTGGAAATATGTAATTACATGCATGTAAACAACTCTGATATTTTTCTGAGGATGTTTATTACATTTCCACCCTAACAGAGCGGGGCCTCCTTCTTCCCGAGTGGGTGCCGGGTGAGGTGAGGCAGACTCCCACACAACGCTGGGTGAGTCCTTATCTGTCTAAACTGTCAGTGATTTTAGAGGCACTGAAACCGGTAAATTCTAGCGTTTACTGTGGTAGCGGGGAGACAATTTCTCCACCGTACTGTTTGTGTGCTTAGTGTTTGTTTCTTGTATCCTTGATACCGTTAGACACTAACTTTCTTCTGTTGTACACTTTTCTCTCTTTTTTCACTTTAGGAAACAAAACAAGACTTGGAGTACCACCAGTATACATCTGGGCTCAGAGGAGCTGGTAGGATTTATCCAATATATAGTGTACATAGTCACTTTTTTGTTTTTGCAGTCGCATTTTTCACTTGGTCCTGACGAAACCTTGGATCAGAGAGTCCATCTAGCTGAAACATGTCGACCTTCACCAACTTTGCCTTCATATAGTTATTATTTAAAACTATTTTTGGCATTTTAATTTTGACCTTAGTACCATACCCATTAAACTTATTTTTGGTCCTAGGAGTCAATTTTATCCTCACTTTTCTCACATATTAATTTTTCACTTGCACTGCACCCCATTAGCATCACCAGTGAAGCACTGTGGTCTGAGTTTACATCACATAATCCATCTCTGCACAATCAATAGGTGCATTGGTTGAGATCTGGATTGATGATACATCTCCCAAGTGACGATCCTCCACCAGACGGGTGGGCTGATGGGAATTTTCTCCTGCCCAGTGCTATCACTCTAGTGCTACTAATGGATTCCGGGTTCTAGACTCAACACGGCACACCTACAGTCATCTAGACCAGGCTATTTCTTCTTTTTTGTTAGTTGTAGTTAGGGCACAAATAGCTCTGGTCGTTAAACATGCCCTATTGACCCTCCCTACATTTTGTTTACAGCTCCTCCCACAAACCCATTTATCTAGGGCGAGGTGAGATAGCCGTGGTTAACAGGAAATCATAGAGGAAGGAAATCTTCCCCTTCATAGATGATGTGCGTGTAATGTAAGATTCGAAATCCGTGGGAGACCTCGTCGCAGCGTCCCGCACCTCAGGAGACAATGCCCAATGTAGCAGCTGGGCGTGCCGGTAGCGCTCAGTAGGTGGCACACCATAGTCACGCATGCAGTTTTGGAAGGTGAGCGGCTCATAGCCGTGAAACAAATGTGTAAGTGCGTGGCAACCCCCCGCCCTCCACCCATCAAAGGGCCCCTCAACAAGAGCCGGCGGAAACGCTGGATTAAAGTGAATAGGTGTCAAGGGGGAAGGAAAGGAGGTCCATCTTTCATCAGTAGAGACCGAGTCCCAGACCTTCAGAGTGGTGCTCGTAGGGGTGCTAATGTATGCGTTGCGAGGCCGATCCCCCTTCGCCTTCCAAACCAGGTCCCAAATAGAGCGCCCCGCCACACTCCTGTCAATATGCAGCCAATGCTTCTCTGACTCCATTTGGGTCCATTCAGCCAACACCCGGAGTTGTGCTGCCTTGTAGTAGAGATTTACAAAAGGGGGTGGTGATGAACAGAGTGTCTGAATTGAGCAGACCACTCTTACCCAGTCCAAAGATCAGGGCTTGATCCATCACCGTTATTTATCTCACTGCCCCATCCCAGATCAGAACCTGGCTATATGCAAATCAGTCTGTCCCTGGCCCAGTGCATCATGGGAACAGGGCAGACTAAACTACCAAGCCAATTCTTTACCAGAAAGGAGACAAGCTACCGGGGACCGGTTTCTGGCATTTCAGCCGTCTTCGGCCCGGCTTGCTTGAATCCTGATGGAGCAGTGAGAAAGGGACTCATGTCTGAGTATACCCTGCCACACCTATAGTGGCCAAAATCGATTTACAAAAGGGGGTGGTGATGAACAGAGTGTCTGAATTGAGCAGACCACTCTTACCCAGTCCAAAGATCAGGGCTTGATCCATCACCGTTATTTATCTCACTGCCCCATCCCAGATCAGAACCTGGCTATATGCAAATCAGTCTGTCCCTGGCCCAGTGCATCATGGGAACAGGGCAGACTAAACTACCAAGCCAATTCTTTACCAGAAAGGAGACAAGCTACCGGGGACCGGTTTCTGGCATTTCAGCCGTCTTCGGCCCGGCTTGCTTGAATCCTGATGGAGCAGTGAGAAAGGGACTCATGTCTGAGTATACCCTGCCACACCTATAGTGGCCAAAATCGATTTACAAAAGGGGGTGGTGATGAACAGAGTGGGTGACTGGGTGAGAGCTTTCTGCTTAATTCAGAGACTCTGTCCCTCACCACCCCTTGTTGTAAATAGCCTTGTAGTAGAGAAGCATGTCTGGAAGGCCAGCCCCGCCCTTCCTCAAAGGCCGGCGAAGCGTAAGAAAGGAGAGTCTAGCACGGCCCCCTTGCCAGATGTAACGCAGAACCATAGTCTTCAGACGTCGAAAAAAAAACCCGTCCAAGGGAATGGGGAGGGCTTGGAACAGATATAGAAGCTTGGGGAGCAGCGTCATCTTGACAGCATGCACACGTCCAAGCCAAGAGATAAACATAGGCTTCCAGCGATTCAGCTCAGCCTGTATCTGAGTCAGCAGAGGAGGGAAGTTAGCTGCATACAAGGTGGCGTTTGAGGAAGTCAGCTTGACCCCGAGATATTGAATGGAGGAGCCAGACCAGGCCAGGGGCGTGAGCGGTCGAACGCGCTCTACCTCAGAGGGCGGAAGCGTGAGATTGAGTTTGTATGATTTGCCGGGGTTCACCCGGAATCCCGCCACTGCTTCGAACTGGGACAGCACGTCCTGCACCCGTGGGAGGGAAGTCCCGGGGTCAGCTAGCGACAAGAGGACATCATCAGCAAACAAAGATATTTTGTGCTGTTCCCCCGAAAAGGGGAGGCCCACAATATCTGGGTCCTCTCACACCCTAATGGCAAGAGGCTCAATGCTAAGCGCAAAAAGTAAGGGAGATAGAGGGCAGCCCTGCCTTGTGCCTCGGGAATGAGCAAAAAATGGTGAGACATGACCATTCACCATAACTCTCGAACGCGGGCCATGATAGTTGGCCCGAAGCATATCTATAAATTTGGGAGAAAATCCAAAAGCATGAAGAGTACCAAAGAGAAAGTTCCAGTCCACCCGATCAAACTCCTTTTCAGCGTCAAGGCCTAGCAGAACAGCTGGAATACTAAAGCGCTCGGCTTTCTCAATCAGATGAATCAGCCGTCTGGTGTTATCATGGGTCTGACGACCCTTTATAAAGCCTGATTGATCCGGATGGATGAGGGCAGGCATAAGGTCCTTGAGCCGGGTGGCTAAGATAGAAGAATACAATTTGGCATCAACATTCAGGAGGGCTAAGGGCCGGTACGATTCACATTTAGAGGGGTCTTTCCCCGCCTTGGGAATAATCGAAATCATAGCCTCCGCCATAGTGCCCGAAGTGTGGCCCGCCTCCCTCATGGTGTTGAAAAGGAGCACCAAGTGGTCTCCCAACTCGGACGCGAACGTCTGATAAAAGGAGGCCGTATAGCCATCCGGGCCCGGGGCCTTTTGCGGTTTGAGGGACCGAATGGCTGAAAGCACCTCCTCCCTAGTAAACGGGGCCTCCAAGAGCTCGTTCCATTCCTTGGAGACCTGCGGTAGCGACAGGGCCTCCAAGTACGTTTGTTGAGCGGCCGGCACCAGGCGGTCCGCAGAGTAGGGGTGCGGCATAGAAGTCGCCGAAGAGCTCTGCCTTAACCGCGTCCCTGTGTTCCACTACCCCGGAGGGGGTCCGAATGCCACCCACATATTCCCTCTCACGTTTATCACGGAGCTGCCGTGCTATGTGCTTCCCCACTTTGTTGCCCTGAGCGTAGGAGAGGCGCCCTAGGCGCAGGAGGGTATATTCAGCTCGATTATTATAATGCGCCCTGAGCTTCCCTCGCACCGCAGCAAGAGGGCGAAGGGTCTTTCTAGAAGGATTCTGCTTATGCGCAGTGTCCAACGTCATCAGTTCTGCCTCCAGCACCTCCCTCTCCTCACGACGAAGCCTGTTCAGGGCGGAGTTCAATGCAATGCACGTGCCCCGTGTCGTCGCCTTGAAGGCGTCCCATTGGGTGAAGACCGAGGTGTCACCAATCTTATTCAGCTCAAAGAACTCACCAATGGCCGCCCTAAGCTTCTTGTAGGATTCCTCATCTCGCGTAAGGGATGCCGGGAAATACCATTTGCGATGAGGGGACGACTCTGGGGCCCAGATCAAGCACGTCGCCAAAAGGCTATGATCCGAAACTGAAAGTGGAAAGATTTTGCTATCGCGCAGGTCGCCCTGTAAAGATTGATGCACAAAAATATGGTCGAGACGGGAATATGTGTGGTGAACATGTGAATAGAACGTGTAGTCCCTAATGCGGGGGTTGAGGGAGCGCCAGCTATCAATAAGGCCCAGACTCAACAAAGTATCGCGCAGCTCCGGGGAAAAGAGACCCGTCTCTGTCCTCTGTTGATGTGAACAGTCAAGACTTTTATCCCAAACCAAATTGAAATCCCCCATCACAATCAACGCTCCCTCCCCAAAGTCCCCAATCACACTCAGAAGAGTCTCAAGGAACCCATGTTGCCCTGTATTTGGAGCATAACCCACCACCCAGGTGCAAAGCTTACCCATGAGCATTCCCTTCACCATGAACCACCGCCCTTCCTTGTCCCCCCGCACCCCCACAGGCTGAAATTGAAGGGCAGACCGGAACAAAAGCACAACCCCACGGTGCTTAGTAGTGGCTGAGGATTTATAAATCAGGGGATACTGCCTGTGCTTAAGCCTGGATTCATCTTTGCGGGCCAAATGAGTCTCCTGCAGGCCCACCACATCTAGCTGATGATCTAAAATATACTTCCAAACTTTCTGGCGATTTTGAGGAGAATTAAGGCCTTTAACGTTCCAGGAGCCTATCGTAACAGGCAACATCGAGACCAACTCCCCCCCCCAGCGCTCCAATCAATGCAGCCCACCGCTAAACACAAACCAGACACACCACAGCTATACCATGTCCCCATCCACCACCACCAGGAACCATCCCCAACAAGCCTACCTAAACCCACAGGAGCCTCAGAAACAAACCATAAAAAGGGGAAAGCAGGGGGGCGTGGCTAAGATGGCGGCTCGGTAAGACGTGTCTCGCAGAGGCTCCCCGGGCTCGACCCCCCTGCCAGGGAACCTTGCGGACCTTCGCCCTCACCGAGCCGGCCAACTGCAGCGGGCAAGAACCGGGAAGCAGTGCGACACCGGAGGAACCGGCGGCGAGGCTCGAAGCTGCCGCGGACCGCCGATGCGAGGAGCTGCCTGACTGCGTGGGGCTAGTGCGGGCGGCAGCGACCTGTGCGCAGGGGCCGAGCGGCCCGGAGAGGCCCCAAGCGACACCTGGGGCCGGCGAGTGGAAGAGTCGGGGGTCCCGACAGCGACTCCGGAGCCCCGGAGGTATCACCCGGCATCACCAGGCGGCGACCGGCGCAGACAGAGGAGCGGCAACAAGGCGCCGGGCCCGCCGGCCCCAGAATCTACCCGAGGCCCCGGCGTGGGCCTAGTTGAGGTGAGCGCAGAGGGCCGGAGACGCTTGCCAGCGCGACTGAGGGAGAGCGGCGCTACGGCCAAGGGGCGGGTCGGCCCTGGCACGGCGCTACTGGCGCGGGCCGTGAACTGGTGGGGACCCCCCACGGTGTCTGCGGTGGCCGGGGAGAGCAGGCCTGCAACAGTAGTCCACGGCCTAACGGCCTGAGAGGAGCCAGGTCCGTCGGCCGACGGGACACAACACGGGGCCCAGGCGTGGGCCCAGCCGAGGAAGCACGGCCCAGCTGTGCAGCGGGCCGGTGGGGCATATCGACCCCGGGCAGTAGAGGAGCTCGGCGCCCCTGCGAAGGAGGTGTGCGGCGCCCAGAAGGCGGCCGGGACGCAATCCCCCACCTACGCCTGGCTGAAGCGCGCCTGGGGCCAAGGGAGGCCTGAAGTGCGGAAGGCCCTGGAAAGGGGAGCACCGAGCGTGGGGCCTGCAGCCCGGGGATACCGGGCGGGAACCAGCCCTATACCTCGAGCGAGGGACAGCAGCCGGGTCGAGGCCCGTGGCCTAGGGAAGAGGCCCCTGGGACACGATACCAGCCTTTTCAGACTACGGCCAGAGCGCATCGGAGCACCCTGCCGAATCACACGGAGTCCTGACCAGGCTAGGGCCCACGGCTGGGATAGCCATGTCGAACCGGAAAGGGAACCGCAACATCTCGGAGATGCTGGTCAAGGGACCCCCTAAGCCCGAGAAAAGCCCGGACAAACCGGCGACGAGACTCCCCCCCGGGGGGAAAGATCTGCCAGAGGGCGAGGCGCCAGCGACCAAGGCGTTCATGGAATCCCTCTTCGCCTCCCTAAAAGACGATATTCAAACGTTCCGACAGGAAATGACCGGGGAGCACAAGGAACTCCGGCGGGACGTCGACGAACTGGGGGAGAGAGTGGCGGCCAACGAGCTCTCGGGCCAGGCCCGCAGTGAGGAAATAGAACTCCTTCGGCAGGAGATCACCCGTCTTCATGATCAGCAGATGGATCTCCAGACCCACGCGGAGGATCTGGAGAACCGCTCCAGACGCAATAACATTCGAGTCCGAAATGTGCCGCTCAAGGCGGAGGGGAGGGGGACGACATGGCGAGATACCTGCAGGCGCTCTTCCGGATGGTGCTGGGGGAAGGAGAGGACTTCGCGGTTCGAATTGACAGAGCCCACCGTGTGGGCCCGGCCCGCCGGACCCAGGGCCCCCCACCGGACATTTTGGCCTTTCTGCCGGACTATCCCTTGAAGGAGCGCATCCTGAGGGAGGCCCGTCACAAGCAACCCCTTCGCTTCCAGGATCACAATGTGGAACTTTTTCAAGACTTGGCTGCATCCACCCTACAAAAGAGGAGGGCGTTTAGGGTCGCCACTACTTTCCTGCGTAAAGAGGGGGTCCCGTATTCCTGGGGACACCCGTTCCGCCTGGTCTTTAAGTGGAATGGCACCCTCCACCAGTTGCGTTCCCTGCGAGACACGTGTGAGGTGCTAGGCATCCCCTATGAGGACCCACAACAGGACGACATGGCAGACCGACAGTCCTCTGGGGCCGGGACGGGCTCCCCCGGGAGGTCGGGGGACGGATGGCAGACTGTGCGGCGGAACAGACAGCGGAAGAAGCCTCTCAAGCCCGATCCGGACACGGTGGCCTCGGAACAAGCTGCAGCAATCCAGGAAGTATCCAAGGACACGGGCGCTGGCCCCTAAATGGATTTTGGTGAAGGTCGACATCAGATAAGTTTTGGCTCCTGGATGGGGGGGGGACGGGGGGCCGTGAGCCGCCACTGCCACACACCCACTCATTGACTCATTTACCACAGGCCTAGACTGTCTCATGATTGGCCTGGGACAATGTTCACCAGTTGGGGGGGGAGGGGTGCAGGGGACTGTTGGGGGGGGAGTTGGGGCTTGGGAGGAGGGGAGGGGGGGAGCTCGGTTTGTTCACTATCAAGTGGTGTTTGGTACTAGGGGTTGGGCTGGTTGGAGGTCTAGGGCACGGCAGAAGGGACGCACGCGCACTCATGGCTGCTGACACCATACG
The DNA here is from genome assembly GCF_964263255.1 of Lissotriton vulgaris. Classification (NCBI taxonomy): domain Eukaryota; kingdom Metazoa; phylum Chordata; class Amphibia; order Caudata; family Salamandridae; genus Lissotriton; species Lissotriton vulgaris. The sequence continues at coordinate 724,235,459 of NC_141699.1, forward strand.
TATCCTCTCACTTAATGTCAAGGGACTCAATAATCCCGTCAAAAGAAGGGCAGTCATCTCCTTCCTTGAGCGCTCGGAGGCTGAAATATGTCTGTTACAGGAAACGCACCTCTTGGCGAAAGATTGGCACCGCATGAAGGCTAGGGCCTTTCCCCACCAATTCTACTCCGCGACTGGCGAAAAGAAAGCGGGTGTCGCTATATTCGTGGCCAGGCACTTCAAAGGGCGGGTTGGGAATAAAGTGGCCGAAATCAGGGGCAGGCTCCTAGCACATACGATACATGTAGGCACCTCCTCCTTCACACTGGGCTCCATTTATGCACCCAACACCAAACAAGAGGTTTTCTTGAAAGGTGCGCTGTCTGAAGCGCTCTCGGGAGATTCGCGACTGGTTCTAGTGGGGGGGGACTTGAACCTGGTCATGGACAATGAGAAGGATAGGTCTGGGAAGAGGTTTGGGGACTCCGGAGCGCTGTCAGTGACAGGGAAGCAGTGGTTAGGGGACAGAGGGCTCACTGACATCTGGCGGGACAAACATCAAACTGCTCCGGGATACACCTTTTACTCTCATGTGCATCACACATATGCCAGACTAGACCACTTCCTGGGCTCGAATGACATACTTCCCATGGTTCAGGACATTGACACTACGCCAGCGGCACTTTCAGATCACAACGCGGTGACCCTCCAAATGACCGTCCCGCGTACTCCTCCACATAGGGGCAAGTGGCGACTCAGGGAAAATATACTGGCACGCAAGGGAGTCGTGCAGCAACTGTCCCAAAGCATCACCACTTATCTAGACCAGAACGACACGGGAGAGGTGACCCAGGCGACACTGTGGGGGGCGCTGAAGGCGGTCATCAGGGGCGAAATCATGGCGATCGCCGCGGCGGAAAATAGGGAGCGAAAAGATCGGAGGCGGGACTTGGAGACACAGGTGCTAGAACTGGAGCGGGTCCACAGCCGGACGGGAGCCCCCCGGATTTGGCGCAAGCTGAAAGCGGTCAGGGCGCAGCTGGCGAGTCTAGATCTGGACAGGGCGGAATATGCGGCACTCCGCCTCCGTCACACGTATTACGTGGGGGGAGACAAGACGGGCCGCCTGCTGGCCAGCAAACTCAAGGCCAAAACCGTCCGTTCGCAGATCCCTGTGATTCGAGGTGACGATGGTGGCGAGGTCCGAGAGGATGACCACATAGCGGAGGCATTCCGGACTTTCTATGAGCAGCTGTATGCCGCCGATCAAACCATGGGGGAGGAGGAGGGGAAGACCTACCTGGAGTCTATGGAGGTCACTGCTCTTAACGATGTGAACTCCGCAGCGCTAGATGCTCCCTTCCGCCTGGAGGAGGTCATAGCGGCCATTGCCCGTCTTAAACCCCTGAAGGCTCCGGGCCCGGACGGCTTCTCCGCGGGCTTTTATAAAACCTTCTGCCCCATCCTGGCGCCAGTCCTTACAAAGCTATTCAACTCATTCGAGGGCCGGGGCTCAATCCCGAGGGAGATGTTGGAGGCAGAAGTCGTGGTCCTTCCAAAACCGGGCAAGGACCCCTCACGCTGCGCAGCGTATAGGCCGATCTCGCTCCTCAACGTGGACCTTAAGCTCTTCACGGGCATCCTGGCCTCCCGGCTGGGCCCGTGCCTGCCGGGCGTTATCGACCCTGACCAGGCGGGCTTTGTCCCCTCCAGGCAATGCGCGGATAATACAAAGCGCGTTATGCATGTCATAGACAAAGCATACGCCAATGCCTCAGATGCAGCACTGCTCTCGGTGGACGCCGAGAAGGCGTTCGATAGGGTGGACTGGAGGTTCCTGGAACAGACACTGGTCAAATTCGGAGTGGGTCCGCGATTCCGCTCCTGGGTGGCGGGATGCTACGCGTCCCCGAGGGCGACCATCAAAGTCAACGGGGTCAGCTCTAAGCCGTTCGACATCCAGAGAGGCACGCGGCAGGGCTGCCCGCTCTCGCCGCTCCTGTTCGCCCTGTATATTGAGCCATTTGCCCAGCGGGTACGGGACAACCGAGCCATAGCCGGGATCAAGTTTGGAGGAGTGGAGCAAACCATCAGCCTCTACGCGGACGACATTCTGGTGGCGGTGGATAACCCTCGGGTCTCTCTGCCGGCCTTCCTATCGGAAATGACCGCGTTTGGGGCAGTGTCGGGCTTCAAAATGAATGTCCAGAAGTCCGTCGTCCTGCCGCTAGGTAGCAACACCCGACCAGCTAACAGGGCCTCGCTGCACGTAGGGGGGCTTGAGGTCAGCACCACCGTGCAGTACCTGGGGATAGACCTGACGCCGTCAACCGCTCAAACGGTCGACCTTAACTATTCCAAGCTGCTGTCGCGAGTCCAGGGGGACATCGCGAGGTGGAAGCAACAGCCGCTTTCATGGCTGGGCCGGGTGGCGGCCATAAAAATGTCCCTGTTGCCCAAGATCCTTTATGTATTCCAGACCATCCCAGTCACTCCCCCATTGGGGATGTTGAAGAAACTACAAGATGCCCTGCATCACTATGTATGGGCGTATAAAAGGTCCAGACTGCGGCGTGACCTGGCCACAAGGACGACAGCGGAGGGGGGTCTGGGGGTTCCGGATCTCAAGCGCTACTTCCAAGCGGCTCAGCTTAGATTCCTCCTGGAGTGGTCCCGACCGACCTCGGAGAAGCACTGGTTGTTCCAGGACAGGGCCATGGCGGGCCTGGCCCTCTGGAAGGTCCCCTACCTGGCGCGCCCAGACAGACCACCGTACCTCAAAAGATCCCCCATCACCAGGACCCTCTTGCAAGTGTGGGATGCCACCGCGGTCCCAAGGGGCCTGACGACCTTTCCCTCCCCCATGACGCCTCTGCTGGATAATCCGGCGTTCCCCCCTGGCAGATCCGCGAGCTCATTCCCACAGTGGCGACAATCCGAGTGTCGCTCAGCGGGCCACCTCTTCGATACGGAGGGCTTCATGACATGGAATGCCGTGACAGCACACTATTCACTGGATAAGCCACTCCGTTACCAGTACTTCCAGCTTAGGCACTGGCTGACGCACGCCGATGTGGCGCCTTTGGTTGGACGCCCCCTCACCCCCTATGAGCGTTGGATAGTGACCAAAACATCGGACACAAGGTCCATCACGGAATTATATCAGATGCTGTCCCCTCCCCCCCCTTCGGAGAAATCTGCTGGGCAGAGGCGCTGGGAGAGGGAACTGGGGCGCGCTCTTTCAGCTAAAGAATGGCGAGAAGTATACCACCGTGCTCATCACACGGCCAGGAATACCGCTAGCAGGGAGGCGGCGGTCAAGATCGCCTACTACTGGCACTTGACCCCTGAGCGTCTACACCAAGGGAATCCGAGCAAAGACCCTAAATGTTGGAGAGGATGCGGGCACACGGGGACCATGCTACACATCATGTGGGACTGTACCGAGGTACGGGAATATTGGACGGCGGTACTCAAGGACATAGACACTCACTTTGACACCGACATTCCACGATTCCCAGCATACGCTGTTCTCGGACTGCCGAACGACCTGACGTTCCCCCTCAAATCCATGAGGGGAAAACAGATGGGACTGGCAATGGGGGCAGCGACGCAGCACATCTTGTCACTCTGGGGGTCCACTAGGCAGCCCACACACACGGGGTGGTTGCATCGGTTATGGTACATCATGGGAATGGAGAGGATACAGGCCTCGCTTACTCAGTCCTCCGAAACCTTCAGAGAAACCTGGCGTCCACTCATCTCTCTACTTTCCCAGGAATTTACGGAGCTCACATGCCCGAGGTATCTCCGGGTCCTGAAATTGGCGGAGGGGTTTAGTGAGGAAGGGACCAGGGCGGAACACAAAGTCTAGCCTCTACACAGTACAACCAACATCGGCGCTACAAGGAACACACCGGGCGGGAGGAGGGAGGTTGGGGGGGCTTGGGGGTAGTTGAAGGGGTAGGATACAGTTGGGGTGGGGTGGGAGGGAGGGCTTGTTTGGGAGTTGGTGGAAAAGAGTTCGGATGGCCGCAGGGGGGCATGCCCCTCCGCCAAGATAGCATACCCGGGCGCCCGGACTTGCCTCACCTCATGGACACTCAGTGGGGTGCGCTGCTGGGCCGGGGACGGGCGCCACGAAATCGCTTTTTGTTTCTTCATATATTGTATGCATACCATTGCTTTGTGGAACTCAATAAAAAATATATTTGATCAAAAAAAAAAAAAAAGGGGAAAGCAAAAAGTAGAAAGAGAACAATGAAAGCCGGACATGACCGTAAGGGTCGGGGGTAGAAGACCCTGGTAATGCCCCCCCCGAATCCAGGGTCGGGGTAACCCTCCATCGGAGAACTGTCCCACAGAGTACCTGAGATGGTAGAGCCCCACGGCTCCCACGGGCCGCTGTTGAGGGGGCCTAAGCCGCCGAGGAGCTGTCCACTCGGCTTGATTCAGTCACCTGGGCCACCGAGGCCAAAGCATCTCCCCTTTCACTCTGGCTCGCCGATGGGGATGGCCCCTCTGCTGCGCCATTTCGGCCCACTCTCTGCCAAGCTGGGGATCGGGAACGGCGACGTCTTCTTGGTGAGGCGCTGGCGTCCGCTGACGCAGATGTTTCCTCCATTCCGAGCAAGTCCCTGGCGGCTGCTACTGTTCGCACTTGCACCAGTCTATTTTGCCACCGGAAGATAAGCCGAAAGGGGTGACCCCAGGAGTAGGACACCCCGTGCTCCCTCAGGAAGGCCGTGATCGGGCGAAAGTCCCGTCGCTTTTGCAGGGTGGAGGCCGCCAGGTCTTGGAAAAGTTGAGGGCTGTGCCCACGAAAAAGCAAATTGTTAGTGTCTCTCGCCTTCCGCAAGATCGTCTCCTTCAGCTGAAAGTCGTGGACACAAACCAAGATGTCGGGGGGCGGCGAGCGCGCGCCACGCGGCAGGCCCACCTGATGTACTCTGTCCATCTTGACTTCATTGCGATCGTCCTCCGCCAAAATGTGCAAAAAGAGAGCCTCCACATATTCCCGCAGGTTTCCACCGTCTCCATCCCACGGCACCGCTCGTATTCGGATGTCATTGCGACGGGACCGGTTTTCCAAGTCCTCGCAGTGGGTCTGGAGGTCCAGATTCTGCTCGCGAAGCTGAAGTAAGTCTTGCTCTAGCTGATGTACATCCCCACTGAGGCCCAAGTCGTGGTCCTCCAAGGTCGCTACACGCTCGCCGATGCCGTCTACATCACGGCGGACCTCACGGAGGTCGGAGGCTAGTTGTGCTTTCAGCTCCGTGATATCCTCCTTGATGGAGGAAAAAAGCTCAATCAGGAAGGCCTTCGTGACCGGGCCATCAGCGTCGTCTTTGGTCGGCGACTTGCTAGGACCGGGGGGCGATCCAGATGCCCCCTTACCGGGGCCATCCTTCCCCGGTTTATTCAGGCGATTCCTCGTCGACATGATGCGACGCCTCAGCTCAGATGGTGAGAGGCAAGATGGCACCACCTCTCCGCCCGTTCGTCGTCTGTGCTGTCCAGCAAAGCTCCAGACAGGCCGGCGCCTCCTCGTCACCTCTGCTCGGCGACAACCGCCAGCCAGGACGCCGGAATCACAGGCAGGCTCGTCACAATCTCAGTGGGGGGGACTCGCACAGAAGCGCTTCACTCGACCACTTGCCAGAGTCCCGAGTCCCCTCTTGCGAAGAGTCGATGCCGCCCAGACAAAGCCCCGTAGGCCGCTCCGGTGCTCGTGCGTCACCAAAGTAACACCTCGGTTAAGTCCGCCGTCCCGTGTCGTAGCTCGACGGGAGAAGGGACAAACCAATGCAGGACGCCTCAGCGAATCCAGGAGAGTCAAAAGCCGGGGCTGAAATCGCCCTAATGCCGCTAAACAAAGTTTTGAAGGGCTCGGGGTGCCGGAGGAGCTCGCAGGCACGTCTTACTCCGTCGCCATCTTGGCCACGCCCCCGAATTCTCTTTTTTAATCATAAAGAAAAAAATGTTTTTAATCTAGTAATCAAAGTGTTTTTATTAGAAAAAAATTGTGAAATTACCTATGGAAGCATAAAGAAATGTGTATATATTTTTTTTATAATTTAATTAAAGGAAAGGGTTTTTGATATACATATCTACATGTGTGATTATAAGTGCTTTAATACATCCTGAGTGGTAAGCAGTGCATGTTGAATGTGCATGTGGTTATAAATCTAGTGTAATTAATCTCTGGTAGTTCTTAGCAGAGGGAAAAATTGTTTTTAACTTTTAAGTTACTGGGAGCTCCATCCCTTTGGTTCTTCGAGGCCCTGTCCTTGATTTCAAGGCATCTTCATATTAAGACAAAAATTGTGAAGGTAACAACAACAGTCCAAAGAAGAGATGGGCTGCTCATGAACGTTTTGGTCTCATACCGTGACAATCCACCAGACCATCTTCAGGATCACAATATTTAATGAAGATGCATGAAAGACCCCACTACAAATAATAACAAAGGATCACATGATGATGAATCAAGAACGTGTGCCTGTCTAAAGCACTTAACACATGTTGTGGATAAGAAGAAAAAGAAAGCTGTCTCCAAGACTTTGGAGATGGAGTAGTGAAGGAGAGGAACCATCACCTGAGTTAAAAAACAGATTTAAAAATCATGCTCTGTGTAGATGACTTCCAAGAGAAGGAAAAGGTTGTGCACAGTCAAGGTGTGTCCCAGAAAAGCCAAACTTTTTCAAGACAAAGTAAGAAAGTCTCATAAGTGTTTCAAACGAGAAACTGATAGTGATCACTTCACTAATGGCTGAGTGGTACATTCTAAACAACTCACCTCTGGAGGAGAGTCCACTCCTGAAGGGGAGCTATTTGCATAAGACATGACTGGAAGTTGTTAGTATGGTGTCCTCAGAGCCAAATCAAAAAGAGGAATTATTCAGCTCATGAACCCTACTTACTTATAATCAGGGTCACTGGAATTATGCGGCAGGAGAAGGCCAAATTATGCAGTTAATAAATTATGTGGCAAGAAAAGGCAAATACTGTGGCATAATGTAGAACATTTTGTAGAACTTTTACTTCATTATTTTGTCATTTTTTAATTTGGCAACACTGTCTGGGCTTTGATTGCAGCTCATTAGTACCAGTTATTATCCCATTTTAGCAATAAGCATCAGAGAAGTGACCAGTCCAGCTTTACAAAGGTCCTTACACTGTATTAAAACATGTGTCTTTTGAACCATTTGAGCTAGAACCAACATTTGTTTTGGATAAAATCTGCAGAGTATGCGGTAGATGATGGATTAGGTGGCAAATGCATTAAATCTATATTTTTGTGAGAAAATTGCCGCACAATAGCATTATTCCAGTAGCCTTGCTTATAATACTCATAGTGCAGCATAAGACACTGAAGACTGTAATGTTATTCAGAGTGTGTGCTCCTCACACATGGGAGTAGCCAATAGTATGAATCATGTACACAGACAACAGGTGAGTTAATCAAGCGTTTCTATGGGGCATGACAAAATAAAATAAAACCAAAGTAAGCAGTCAGACTCATTCAAAGCAGTATTCTGTAGACCACGTAATAGCATCAAAATACTTTTTAAATCAGGAGCGGCAACATTGCTCAGCATCCGACTCATCTGGGACTGAACCAGTGTTCGTCTAATCCCAATACTGAGAATCAGTGTGGGAGAACACTTTAACTCGGAAAGGGGCGAATTATAGAATTGGGATGCCAGGCACTATTCGCAAGCACCCTATAAAAATATATTTGAAAGGCTAAATATATTTGAAAGGCTAAAATGAGAACTAGTGACTCAACCCAACACTGCGAACCAGCGCGGGATAGCAGTTTCAATCAACAATAAAACTGCAAGTGTGCGGTAAAACAACAGTGTAATAATGCTGATCAGGGCCGGACTGGGAACCAAAACCCGGCCCTGGCAAAGTGCTTGGTCGCCTCCCCGGGGGTTTGGGGGTGTGACCAAGCTCTTTGCAGTGCCGATTTTCGGTCAATTTTGTTACAGGGCCGATTTTGCAGCCATGCTGCAAACACGGCCCCGTAACAACCCCCCCCCCCCCCCCCCCCACCAGGGGCCCAAAACCGGCCCCCACCCTCGCGGCGCACCGGGGGATTGCCCGGTGCCCGCAAGGCCAGTCCGAGTCTGATGCTGATGGGGCTGTGTAAGACTGCTCGAACAGCAACAATTGTAGGAGTCAAACGGCAAGCCTGAGCAGCTAGCATAGCAGCAAGAGATGCTGAGACATGGACAAGATCCCTAAAGGCTTATATTACCATGGCCGCCATATAAGTTTTGCACGCCGTGAATGGAAAAACAGCAGAGATGTTGAGTCCTGATTACTCGAAACTCTTGTGACCATGAAGTATAAGGATAGGTCAAATGTTAAAGGAGTGCTCAGAATGCCACCGCATGGCATTTCAAGGAATTAAGATATGAGCATTTTGTATGGCTACATGCTTTTTTATGATGCAGACGCTTAAAACAATAAAAATGTAAGGAGTGAATTAGAACAATATAATGAACTTTGTCCAGCTGTTTAAAGATTGCATGCGGTTCCATAAGTGTACCAAAAGAATGAATACAGCATTGTAAAGAACTGTAAGTTTACATCTGTTATGTTATGTTAATTTATATTTATAGAGCGTCAATTCAGAAATCACCAAAAGTTCTCTAAGCACTTGCAGCATAGACCAAGAACCCGGGAATCCCTAATTCCTGCTGGTCTCAGCACGATTAGGGTGGGCTTATCCAAATGCCTCAGTGAACAAGAAGGTCTTGAGTTTCCTCCTGAATTGGAGTAAGGTGGCTTCCTCACCCTTGTAGCTTGAGAATAACAATTGAGAATAACAACTGAGAAGGTCCGCCCCTCCCCAAGGTGGCTCTATTAAAGAGCGGGCAGGTCAGCAGGCTTGACTCAGATGAACGGAAGCATCGTCCAGGCACATAAAGCTTCAAACAGTCTTTAATGTATTTAGGCGCCACTCCATACTGTGCTTTATGTGCAGTGCACAGGCCCTTGAACCTGACACTCTGCTTAATAGGGAGCCAGTGTAGCTGTTGTAGCAGGGGTGTGGCGCATGCACTTCTTGTCAATTTAAAAATCAATCTTGCCGCATCATTTAGAACCACCTGAAGTTTCCCCAGAAGTTTATCAGGAAGCCCTAGGTTTACTGCAATACCGTAATCCAAGCGTGACAAGATTAGTCCCGACATGACGGTACGCATGGTGGAAAATGACCATAGGGTCGCAAGTTTCCGGATTTGTCTCATCAAGCCCACACAATTCCCCACTACAGCAGACACTTGATTGTTTAGAGTTAACTTGGAGTCTAGCCTGATACCCAAGCTCTTCACAGCTGGCACCGGTGTCGGGGTGGTGCCAAGCTTTAGTGGCCAAAAGAGGCTGAACCAGGCGTTAGCCCCTGTTGTGAGGACACGCACCTCTGTCTTATCGGGATCTCAGGTTGTAAGGATGTTAACCAATAAGTAAGTCTTACATATGGTCAAAGTGTGGAATGGACAACGCAGTGATTTAATGTATAGGGTGATGTAGTTGCATATCGTCAAAAAATCAATAAAAATGTACCAATGGGGAACTTGGATACTTTCAAGGTACACCAATCATCATAGCGCACGGCAAAACATAGGACAGAGTAAAAGATCACAGAGGATCAACAGATGAATGCACAGAATAACTAAAGTGTTGCTAAGGTTTGCCATTCTGAGGAGATGTTTAGGCCTTTCCCTAAACTGTCATCTTTCCAGATCCATCCATTTTCCTTAATAGTAGGCATATGATCAACACTTTGAAAGCTTGTTGTGGGTTTGATGACATCTATGACCCATCATTTTATGCCTTTCTCTCAGTGTCCAAGTTGCATGAAGTGCTCGACTAGGAGAGCAAGTTCAACCATGCATCTTATTCTTGATTGGTGTTGTAGAATGCATTTTCTGACAGGTTGTGTTGTTTTGTCAATATATGGGAGACCCCATGCATTCAATGCAGTAAATTAAATTGTCAGTGCTGCAGTTAGAGAAATGTTTCACTGTGAAACAGCGTCCATTAATATTGACACATTTGACTGTGTTGGTTGTGCTGCAGGCCCATAATAGGTGGTAGGTTGAAACTCTGTTGGATGGTTTGTAGAGGGGAATGGAAATCTACAAATTAGTCTCTCTGGTTAGGGCTTCTCTAGAATCCAAGGTAAATTAATGGAGAACGTAGGATCTCCTCTCAGGAAATTCCAATGTTTACAGATGAATTTTTTTAAATTTATTAGAGAGTGTGCTGAATGTTGTGACACAGACCAACCAAGACTGTCTTGGGCGGGCTTTGATTTGTAAGAACAGCCTCCCTATTATTGTAATATGCTCTCTCGAGCAATCTCTTCAAAATTCTGTGTGGATAAACAATTGATTTGAGTTTGCTCATGAGTTTACGGGCTTCAAGAAAGTAATCATCTCTTCTACAACAGTTGCGTCATAGGTGGAGAAATTGATCAAATGAAAGATTGTCTTTCAGTGCTTGTCGGTGGTGGCTGTCATATTTGAGAAGTGTGTTTCTGGCAGTGGGTTTAGCTAATAGGGTGGAATATAATTTATTATCTTCCACTTTAATGGTGACATTCAGATAGTTCATGCTGAGGTTATTATGACCATATGTACATTTTATATTTGGTGTTCAAGTTGTTGAGCCAATCATGAAAAACCTTAGGGGTTTGTGTGTCTCCCTGATAGTGAAGATGTTGTCATTGTAGCACATCAATTTTTTAATACGTGATTTAAACGGGTTATGAATGGTGTCAATGAATTTGTAGACATAATTGGCAACATATATATTTTCTGTATTGGGACAAAAACAGCCCCTTGATCTGTTAGGAAAACTGGTTCTTAAAAATAAAGAAATGACAGTTGAGGGACCGTTCTGTGCATTCAAGATTGAAGTGTGTGGGAACTTGGTGTGGGCCAGTTCTAGTTTGGAGTAGCTCATCAAGTAATTCCAATACTTCTGTCCGGGTTATGTTAGTGTAAAAGCTTCCTATGTCCATAGTGCCAAGTATGTCATTGTGCGAGTAAATTGAACAACCTTTTACGGAATTATTGACAGCAGTGGTGTCTATGATGAAGGAAGGGTTATTAGTGGCAAGGGCTTTGATGAAGAAGTCAATATAATAGGCCACCCTGAAACTATTGGAGGTCATGGGGCTTTAAGGGATTCTTATGTATTTTGGGTAAGATATAGATTGCTGAGATTGTGAAATCTGCATTGTTCATGAATGCTGACTCTTTTGGGGTCAACCAACCTTCATCAAGACCTTTTTATACTGAGTGCAATGATCAGTTTCCTAATTTTAGTGGTCGAATTTCATGGGAGCTTTCAATAGAGATCTGTATGTAGAAGCTGTTTCAATACTTCTTCATTGTCACAAGATGCAGCCATAAGAAAAATACACCCCCTTTTGTAAGCAGGTTTAATGTTGACATTGTGGAGAGATTGTAAGGTTTGCAAGGCTGCTTGTTGGTCTTTAGAACAATTATATCTTCTGTAATGATAGCTCTTAAAGAGATGATCAAGTTCAGTTAATATGACATTTTTTAATGTGATCACTTCTTTTGAGGCCATGTGGTTGCTTGGGCAAAATGAAGTTGGATTATGTAAGCCCATAGTGTAGTAGATGGGAACTGTGTCAGTGTTATAAAAATATTTTTTAAGATGGATGGATCTGAAAAAGCGATCCAGCTCAATAAGCGTCCAAATGGATCATTTTTATATGTGGGGACAAATGTAAATATGGAGTTCTCCAAACCTGCCAAGCTGCAAGATTAAAGTTTGATCATATGTAACATTTGATTGCTATCTACCATTCATAGTATTGGATGCGTGTTTGTCTCTGTCCTGGGTGTATTGCTTCCCTAACCTTCCCTCCACCCTCCTCTCTGTCTCCTGTGTGGGCCTGAGCTGCTGGTTCCTTTCCTTCCCTACTGCATCTCCAAGGTCTTGGAGATGGGTTTCTTTTCTTACTTATCCACAACAGGTGTATAATGCTTTAGACAGGCACTAGTTCTTGAGTCTACATCTTTTGATCCTTTGTTATTATTTGTAGTGGGGTCTTTCATGCATCTTCCTTAAATATTGTGGTCCTGAAGATTGTCTCTTGGATTCACACCTTATGAGACCAAAATTTAGACACACCGCCCATCTCTCCCTCAGACTATTCTTGTTACCTTCACACATTTTGTCTTAATGCAAAGATGGACATTCATGTGTTGTCACTAGAGAGTGCGTCTTTGGTACATTGCAAAATGTTAAGGAGCAACAATATTAAGCTTTTTTGGACAACATATTGTCAATGTACTACATTTTATAATTACCTTTGAACTCCATCAATTATTTTCAGTTTGAATCTAATATAATTTGTCTAATTTAAAAGCATATGTGCTTCTCTTTGTGATTCATTGGACACTTTACTGTTTCAAATGTATAAGACTGTATATACGATGTTACCCAAAGACACCCTTAACTAACTTAAATGTAATAACTCCTTTTTTGAATGTTTCCCTTGATGGCAGTCTACCATACCTGACTCTCCATAATTGAACATACTTAAGCAAAGTCATCTGATTTGTGACTGGAACTCAGTGGTAATGGAACAATTTGTGTGGGTCTTGCCATTAATGTTACAACATTGAAGTAATACGAATTGTGAAAAATCCAGGTATCACACAAAGAACAAGTGTAGCAAATAAGCCAAGCTCATTCCTTAAGAAAATGGCATTGGTGTAGTATGTAACCAGTGGTGCATTTTGGAGCAGACTATTCCAAATATATTACTAAAGATGGTGTGGTAACGCACTGGCCACCAACTTTGCACAGACGTGCAGTTTTACTGATAAAACTGTATAGTGCACAAATGATAATGTGTGGAAATAGATTTCAGCGAATATTTATAATTTGTGCATTACCAAGTGAAGAGCCTTGAATTGTTTTGATCAGTTTAAAATCGTTGTTTCCATTATACTTCAGAATGACAAAAAATGTGCTTCATTTGTGCTGTACTAACTGCTGATATATTTTGATATTTGTGGACAGGTTATTTACAGGCATTAGATTTTGTTGTGCGTTAGAAAAAACATACATTAGAAAAAAATACATTCTACAACCTTTCTTTTCAGATGCCTGGTACCCAAGCAAGACTCTCAGATAGTTATCTTTACAAAATCCATTCACTTTGGAGTCAGAGAAAGAAAAGAAAAATCAGAAATGTATCTGCAGAGCGCTGCTCTCAGGAGGCATACTGACAGTGTGCCACCTTTTAGATGGCGCTCTGCCAGTGGGCTTCCTGAGGGTTTATTTGCCTCTGCGCCCGTGTCAGTAGTAAGGTGAGGGCACAGAGGCAAAGGGATTCCCTCATTTGCATGGAGCACACCCCCATGCAAATGAGGGAATGCCCCCTTGAAAATAGCGCAGACAGCCTGCAGTCCCTTCTGAAATACCAAAGTGACGCTGGGGCCTGCAAAGCAGGCGCTAATGCCCCTTGCTCCCCTGGGCCACTTTATGTAATACAGCCCCAGGTATTCCCTTACTAATGGGCAGGTACTTGCTCTAGCAATCCCACAGCTGTCTTTTAGGAGTAGTGTGGTCGAGCAGCCTTAGGCTTATCAGAGAGTAGTGTTAGACATTCACTGCACACACAGTCAATATATGATACACATGACTCAATGAGGAGATCCACACAATTTATTAAAATAACACTTATCTTTATATAACTTTAGGCACCAAGATCATCAAAAGCAGGTAAGTACTTTTTAAAATAGCAGGTTTGTAGAAAACGAATTTCTGATACTTTAAATATTAATTTAGGCACTTTGTGGCAATGTTAACCTAGGAGGAAAACATACGTTGCATACAGTCACTTAGCAACAAACTGACCCATCCCAGGGACTCAAGATGAGTATGGGGCAAGTCCAAGGCAGCACAAATAAGTCACCTCAGGAGGCTTGTGTGGGTTTGCGTGCAAAGGTGTGTTTTTCCAGCGTCGGGTGATTTTGATACTTTAAATCATGATTGAAGCACTTCCTGGTAATGTCAACCTCTGAAGGAAAAACATGTAGTGCATTCGGTCACCCAGCAGTGACTTACGGGACCAATCGTCTGGACTTAAGGTGAGTAGGGATCCAGGTGAAAGGTCCAAGGCCACACCAGCAGGTCACCTCTAGCTGCACTAGGGCGGCCTGCTGCAGTGGTGCAAAACAGGGAGACCTCCCAGGCTTTGGAGGCACTACTGCTACAGGACGAGACATCTTTGGTGCAGTTTCAATGGGGAAAAACAGACAAGCTGGCAGGGCTGGGGGCAAAACAGTTGCTCTTATTCATTCTTCTACTTTTGTGGGGCTTCAGTGTCCTTCTTCTTCATAGGTCAACAAGATCTGATTTCCAGTGCCAGGGTTCCTCGAAAAACTGAATTTAAGGGTGGTAGGGTAGTAGCCAATGGGCTACCGACCATTGGGATCACTACGCCCTCTATATGACCACTTCCTGGGGGAATTGGTCATTTCCCTGTCCCAAAATTCCTAATTTCGCCATCATCAGTATGACTAACTTTGAAAAGTTGCCTCCACTTCAGGTAGCCTACCTTAGGGGCGAAACTAGCCTAAGGGTGGACATGCCTATTTCACTAGATACTTTTCCTGCCTGTCCAGGTGTCAAATGGCTCTGGCCACAGGGGTTGGCTTCTTTTCATGCGGGAGAAATCAAACCAAAGGCAGTAGGCGCTTTGATGCTCCCATGCCTTGGAATGTTAATCTGCAGGGCATCCTGTGGGAGGCAGTGAAAACACACCCTGCCCATGCAGGCTCGGTTTATGACCCCTGTAGATCAGAGGCCCTTACCATTGAGGTTCAGACACTCGTCTTTGGTGGCAGTCTGACGAAAATCAGTCAGTCAGCACCAGGGACTGGTAGGTTTTCAGGGGCCACCTCTAAGGTGCCCTCTGTGTGCTTGTATTACTAAATCCAACACTGGCATCAGTGTGGGTTTATTAATATGAGATGTTTGATACCAAACATCCCTTTCTTCAGTGAAGTCATAATGTAGCTGGGGAACACGTTCTCACAGCGTCCAGCACAGGCTTTAAAATGACTTCCCTGATCACTGGTACTGATAGTAATGGAAAGGACATGCACTGGGGCATTTCGGCTCATGCAGCTATGTCCTCACATGTAATACAATGCACAGTAATGCCTGCTGTAGGGGTGGATTACAAATATTACATGCAGTGTTAGGCAGCATGACAGCATGTCTGCACCAAGACATGCAGCCTGCAGTGGAAGTTTGCATGAGCTTAGTGAGGGGTCCCTTAAGGAGGCACAATTTGTGCTGTAGTCCTTACCGAACCTCTTTAGTGCCTTAGGTCCTAGGTACCAGCTGTACCATTTTCTAGGGACTTTCAAAGGGTACTAAAGGTATTGCCAATTATGGTACAATTGTATAGTTTTGGGAAAGAGATCTGAAATTTGGGACCTGGTTAGCAGGAACCCAGTGCACTTCCAGTCAAATTCATGTGACATACCAAGCAAAAAGTGGGGGTGACCATGTCAAAAAGGGCACTTTCCTACATTACCCCCTCCCAAACCAAAGGGGATGAGACTAACCTTTCCCACGAGAGTCCTCATCGTCTAAGAGGAAGAACCAGGAAAGGCTATCCGCATTGACATGGTCAGTCCCAGGTCTGTGTTCCGCTGTAAAGCCAATACCCTGTAGAGAGATGGACCACTTAACAGTTTGGGGTTTTCACCTTTCATTTGCATTAGCCATCTGACAGGCCTGTGATCAGTTTGAACATGGAAGTGTGAGCCAAACAAGTACGGTCTTAACTTCTTCAGGGACTAAATAACAGCAAAGGCCTCCCTCCCACTGGCACTCTAATGCCCCTCAGTTCCGTGAGGGGGGCTACAAAGGACCCATACCCCATTATGATCCTCTGGTAATACCCAGTTAAGCTTAGGAATGCTCTGCCTTGAGTCTGGGTTGGTGGAGTGACCCAGTCCACAGTTCTCTGGATCTTGGCCTGTAAGAGTGGAACTTGACCTCCACCTACCAGGTGACCCAACTATACAACAGAGATATGCCCTATCTTGGATGTGCTCGCCTTGATAGCGAGGCCTGGATTTTGCAGGACCTCAAGGACCTTAACAAGGTAGATCGGGTGATCCTGCCAAGTGGACCTAAAGACAGCAATATTGTCGAGATATGTAACACTAAAGGACCCCAGCCCATCAGAGACTTTGTTCACCAACCTTTGGAAGGTGGCAGGGCGAATCTTTAGTTCAAAGGCCATAATAGTGAACTGATAATGTCCATCTGGGGTTAGGGATGCAGATTTCTTTTTTGCCCCCGGGGTCAGACCATTCTGCCAGTTCCCTGATGTCAAATCAAACATACTGAGAAATTTAGCATCCCCTAATCAGTCAATCAGTTCATCAGTCCTAGGAACTGGGTGTGCATCGGTCTTGGTTACTGCATTGATGCCTCTATAGTGCACACAAAACCGTAGCTTTTTTTACCACCTGCGGTATGTGATTTGGGAACTAAGACAATTTAGCTGGCCCAGGGGCTCTGAGAGAGTTCAATGACACCCAATTCCAGCATCTTGCTTACTTCATCTTTGATGCTCTCTTTGACAGGATCAGACTGCCTGTAGATTTTATTTTTGACACATGGACATCCACATTTACAAGGACAAAAGGGTTTAACAACACAAATTACTATAATGAATATGTGATGTTGTACATTATGTGTGTTTAAGATTGTTGTACTTAGTGAGGGACAAGTGAGGGTGGAGGGACAAATCCAAAGACCACTACAACAATGATGTAAAATGTGCAGGAGACCATCTCCACAGTAGTAACTCCTCCAGGAAAGAGCCTTTCTCTCCACAGCATGAATCCCTCCTTCCTGGGCCAAAGCCCCCAGCCAGCTTCACTGCTGCTGGTAGTTGAACCTAAGGCTGATGTCTCTCTAGTGGGTTGTGACTATCTCCTGAAACACCCAGAACTCCTACTATTCTCTCAGTGGTGAGGCATTGAAGAGCAGACACCACTGACAACCTTAACCCACCTGGGACATTCTGTCCTCCTTTTCCTGATTCAAGTTTTTTTGCTCCTGGATTTTCCCGATCCTCCCAAAAACGTGTTCCTGGTCCTAATGAACCAAATTAAATATTAATTAATTTGAAGATAGTGGTCTCCAAAATGATTGGACTATGAAAATTTCCCATATTTCCAAACAGTTTTATTTCTCAACAGCACACCTCCTCCATTCCATTACACGTATTACATCTACAGTGACCCATTCAGAGGTTAAAGCGTGTAATAATCTAGTACACTTGACATAAATCAAACACGTGTATGTAGGTAGAACCTCATGCAAGATTAGGACTCGGATAGTTGAACATAAGAGTCGGATACGCAACAAAAATAAAAATTCCTCTCCAGCAGTCCACTGGGAAAGTGCCGCACACACAATTCCTCAGCTTAGATTTACTATTCTAGAGTCAGTACAGATTACTGCAGGCGTTGATTTTAACACACAATTATCACGCAGAGAAACACGTTGGATCAAAGATCTAGGAACTGTAATCCCGGGGGGTTTGAACGAACATTATGAATTGCTATGCTTTCTATAGTTGTTGGTTGTTTAGTAACATGTTACCACTTAGCTTTTACATTGTACAGGATTCGCACCTGTCTTTTTTTCCTATGTCATATCACTTATGAACAGGTTTCTTGGTTTTTCACATTTTGTTTTTTACCTTTTGCTTTATCCTTTCACCTTATTCTTTGAACTTTGGGGCTTTGCTTCTTAGTAGCAGGATTAGTCTTTATAGTTACATATTTTCATCTATTCGATCGGGAAGTTACCATTCACTTTAGGCATTTAAGATAAGAACGTTACCATGCAAACAGGATTGATATTTTCACTCACTTGGGTAAGACCTTGTTGTAATAGATTTTTTAATATATTATCTTGGAATACACGAAGGATAATAACATTTGAGTGATGTACAATCAGCAAGGTGTCATGGCATTCAAGTATCCTAGAATGTTGAATAAAGTTCAGTGAATCGAACGCCCTTTTTTGTGAGGCTGCTTTCTATTTCTATAGTGTTGCACGCTTTTCAAGCATGTAGGGAGGTCACAACGTCACTAACGTACTTACGTACACTACGGGGGCCGTGTGTTTAAGCTGAAGTTTATCGGGGAGGAGGTTAGCGGGAGCAAGTTTTAATCACTGTGAGTTTCAGCGTTCTGTGACACTTTATAGACAGTAGTTCAGATTGATGCCATGTGAGTTAGCGTTTTATGCAGCCCCCAGTGATACGGGGTGCTTAATCTATGAAGGTTTTTACTCGACGTCTATTGATAATCTTTTGTCTATAGGTGCACTAAAGGATACTAATTGCGGTTCGCGTTCACTCTTGGTTATAGGCATGACGTTTCAACTCAGAGTGTGGTAGCACAGGAGGACTTTGTCACGTTTCACGGGTAAGACCCTAATGTTTTATTGAGGTCACCGAGAATGGTGGGAGGCTAAAATCAAGATTTTCACAGTTGAATGTTAATGTATTGTTTACATATCTTTACAGAGGTTCACATTAGCTCCAGGGAGTTGGTTGTGAATTGAAGCTGTTGCGGTAAGCTGGTTGGACTATTGTAAGTTGCACAGTGATATAGGTGTGGTGATCGGACTTAGGTTAAATTTGGTCACCATGTGGATACTAAACCATTATGGTTATCTGATTGCTCACTGGGGTGATAACGATTTTTCTCAGGTTTTCGTATCCTTTTTCACGCTAATTTTTCTTTACTTTTTCTTCACTATAGTTTCATTTTTTCACGAGTCAGAATCCTATTAGTTTTTAGTGGTGTTGTCTTGATGTTCACTACATTTTTCATTTAATGTTCATTTTTTGTTGTAGCTCCACATAGAGGACGTTGAGAGATCCATTATTTGTTAATACTTATTACTTTTGTATTCCCTGAAGAAGGGTTTTTTTCTTAACCCAAAATGCATTGGGATTTAGTGCAATTTGTTCTATGTATATAGTGAATATGTTTCAATTTGAAATTTGAAATGTGAATGAATGTTGGTAATGGTTTACCACAGCAGATTTTGAATTCTGAGGAGTATAATGAAGTTCTAATTTGAATTTTTGCAAAGTATGTGTTTGAATCATTTGAAATATATGATTTGTTAAAATGTTGTTCTTTGTCAAAAAAATACAGCTTTTTTGATTCTCATTGGATGAAGTTGGATTATTTTGAGAGAGGTAAGTGTTGCCCTTAGCTGTGCTTCACGCAGATTTTGGTTTCCACAACCTCATATTTTCTTTTCATACTGATAGGGCGACAGGACGGTTTCCCCCAGCGTGAATGCACGCACAAACACGGTTAAAAATTGAGACATTGCTTTAGAGTTAGTAGAGAGTGTTCACATAGGTGTGCAGACCAGACTTTTTTGATTTAATATTATTTTACTTTTTGCCATGCACACTATGAGTATATGGCAACCTATGCCCCCCGCCCTCTGTTATTGCTTTTCCCTCCCCTCTCCACAGCAGCACCCTTGTATTGCACCCCTCCATGCCCTCCGCCCATTGTACATTGCTGATCCCTCCTTGCTCCCGTGTACAAACCCCTGGTGTTGCTTAGCCCCAGCCCTCTTCCTGCTGCCTGTTCTTTCTGTTCCCTCCATCCTCACCTACACCCTCCCTTTGTTAGACATATCACGCAGCAGCGTGGGCAGCTGTGCAACACAGCTAAACAAAAACAAGAATTTCCAATGCAATAGGTCTCGCAATTACATTATTTTGAGATATTGACATTGTAAATTACATTGTTTTTTTATGTTGTTTATCTTCTGTAAAACCTAAAAGGCATTTGCTATTGACTATTAACATTGCAAATGACAATGCCTTTTATTTTTGTTTTTAAAACATAAGTAAAGGGAATCAGTATTTATAAAGGCTTAAACTCGCGTAACTGCAAGACCTATTGCATTGCAAATGCTTCTTTTAGAGGAGTGCAAGGTTAAATTAGAGGGGTTGGGGGGCACCAGTACTTCGAATGCATAAAGGCTATGTGGTTAAGATTATCGATCAAGTGGGGTGCATTCCAACGATCAACTAAAATAAATGAGGGGGTATAGGTTACTGGTGACATTCACAAAAGAGCAAAGAGCACTAAGCACTCAGATTCCTGAGATGGATTTATGAATGAACGCGTTTTAAATTATGTAAAGTACCTAAATATATTTTCCAGATTAGAAGTTTTGTGTAACCTGAGGGATAGCTCTGCTGTGAGACTAAGGCAGGAGAGGGGAGCCCGGGGCAGGAGCATACCTGCTCCACTAGATGAAATGAGGACGAGTAACCTGAGAGATAGCTCTGCTGTGGGAGCCTGCAAGACTGGAGGAAGAGAATGTGTAACCTGAAAGATAGCTCTGCTGTGGGAGCCTACAAGACTGGAGAAAGAGGCTGTGTAACCATAGGGATAGCTCTGCTGTGAGACTAAGACTGGAGGAAGAGGCTGTGGAACCCGAGGGATAGCTCTGCTCGGGGAGCCTGTAAGACTGGAGGAAGAGGCTGTGTAACCTGATAGATATCTCTGCTGTGAGCCTGTAAGACTTGAGGAAGAGGCTGTGCCTGAGAGATAGCTCTGCTGTGAGACTGTAAGGCAGGAGAGGGGACAGGGCCAGGAGCATGCCTGCTTCACCGGAGGAAGAGGCTGTGTAACCTGAGGGATAGGTCTGCTGTGAGACTAATACTGGAGAAGGAGGCTGTGTAACCTGAGAGATAGCTCTGCTGTGAGCATGTAAGAGTGGAGGAAGAGGCTGTGTAACCTGAGAGATAGATCTGCTGTGAGCCTGTAAGACTGGAGGAAGAGGCTGTGTAACCTGAGAGATAGTTCTGCTGTGAGACTGTAAGGTAGGAGAGGGGACAGGGCCAGGAGCATGCCTGCTCCACTGGAGGAAGAGGCTGTGCAACCTGAGAGATAGCTCTACTGTGAGCCTGTAAGACTGGAGGAAGAGGCTGTGTAACCCGAGGGATAGCTCTGCTGTGGGAGCCTGTAAGACTAGAAGAAGAGGCTGTGTAACCTGAGAGATAGCTCTGCTGTGAGACTGTAAGGCAGGAGAGGGGACGGGGCCAGGAGCATGCCTGCTCCACTGGAGGAAGAGGCTGTGCAACCTGAGAGATAGCTCTGCTGTGAGCCAGTAAGACTGGAGGAAGGGGCTGTGTAACCTGAGAGATAGCACTGCTGTGGGATTGCTGTGCTTGGGATTTCTCTGCAATCTTGCTGCTTTTTGGACTCTGAGCTCGACGTGCTGCCTGTGAGTACAGAACTCTCTGCCTCTCATCAACCTACAACTTCGCCAGAGGCTATTTCTGCACAGCGCCAGTGTTTGGAACCTTCCCTTGGGTGTTGGGACCTGCAGGGCTGCGAGCGTGTTGTGGGCGCAGGACTCCAAGTCCCAGGAGCACCCACAACTCCCAAGTAGTAACAGCTGGGACGCTCTCCCTGCAGGCTCCTCCCCTTGCTAGGCAACGCTGTAAAAACCTGCCTCCTGCCTGCACCTGAGGATTTCTCTGCAATCTTGCTGCTTTTTGGACTCTGAGCTCGACGTGCTGCCTGTGAGTACAGAACTCGCTGCCTCTCATCAACCTACAAGTCGCGGTACCCGCTGCGCGGGTCCCGCTTCGCCAGAGGCTATTTCTGCACAGCGCCAGTGTTTGGAACCTTCCCTTAGGTGTTGGGACCTGCAGGGCTGCGAGCGTGTTGTGGGCGCAGGACTCCAAGTCCCAGGAGCACCCACAACTCCCAAGTAGTAACAGCTGGGACGCTCTCCCTGCAGGCTCCTCCCCTTGCTAGGCAACGCTGTAAAAACCTGCCTCCTGCCTGCACCTGAGGATTTCTCTGCAATCTTGCTGCTTTTTGGACTCTGAGCTCGACGTGCTGCCTGTGAGTACAGAACTCTCTGCCTCTCACAGCCCCTGGTTAAAACTAATACTAATACTGCAGTTACTCCTGAACCATCTGTACAAAGGAAGGAGAATCCATCTAATGGTAATTGCGTAGCTTTTATTAGTCAGAAGATCGAGACTTTATTGCCCCCAGAGGATAATTCAAGTAATGTTTTACCCCCCATCTTCCCAATTTTCATTCCACAATCAAATAAAGAAACTCCAGTCCCTCCTACTACTTTAGAAAAAATTTCATCATTAAGGGAGGAAAAAAAGGAAATAAAAACATCAAAAAAACAACGATGCAAAAAAAGAAAACCAAATCGTAGATTTTACAACAAAAGGCAAAGGAAAATAATTTTTGATTGTGAACAAGAACCCTCGCTGGATAACTCCAATCCAGTGGATCTTGACTCAACAAACATACAAGAAGATTATCATTCGCTCATAAGTCAACAACATCTTGATGAGCAAACTGAAGTGGTGAAAGAAAAAAATCCAACTTCAATTATAGTTTCCAAACCAAAGCCACCTCTTAACCCTTCGGCTATTGCTTTTTCAGATGTTGTTGCAACTGATCATATATCCAAAACAGTGCCTAAGATCAGAAACAATGTGGATACTCTTTATCTTGATTTCATACCTATTTTTGATCCTGACCTCATTTTAAATAGATCTGCCTTAGTTAAGTGTTTTCACGAAATAGAAAGCTTAAAATTGATCCAGTCTGTAGATCTAGACATAATTTCATTAATAAACTCTGAGAATGGAAGGATAACACGGGTAAAATTTTACTCAAAATTGGTAACAAACCATGTCTTACAATGGGCAGAAGAATTCCAAATAAGAGGAATCGATGTTGATCCCTTTATACCGGTTAAAATAGAAAATCATAAATATCAAAAAATGTCATTTTATCAAGGCATAAAATCCGGTCCTCGCGATGGCCTTACGGCAGCGCCTGAAGAGCTAAAAATACGGATATCAAAAAATGACCGACAGGTGATAATTAATAATCCGTTGCCCATCAAACAAACTAGGGTAAAGGATATTGATCAGGAATGGAGTTGGTTGCCCGCTGTCTTATCAGATAAATCAGGTTTTGCAGCCAAAATGAATTCAGAGTTTTAACGATAACTTAAAAATAATATTGTGGAACATTGCTGGATTAAACCAGAGCTCAGAAAAGCTGTTGTTTTTGCAGTCTCTTGACGCTGATATTATCTGTTTGCAGGAAACGTGGTTGGCAGGGAAATTTCCGGTTGTAAAAGATTATTATGTTTTGGAGAGTAGTGCTATTCCCTCTATGAGAGGCCGAGCAAAGGGATGGTTAGCCTGCCTTCTGTCCAACAAGGTTAAATGGAATTATACTCACTACCAGGATCCAAATAAATTATTTCAGGCAATAACTATAACAAACTCCGCCATGGACGCCTCTCAGAAATCATTTGTAATAATAAATGCTTATTTGCCCCCAGAAGCAAAGTATAATTCGAGTATTAAGATGATTAGTTCTTTTATATTAAATTTACAGGAATCCCCTTTTCCCCCCCACATTTTACTACTAGGAGATCTAAATGGTAAAATATCTAATTATGCCCTTGAGATATTTAGGAATAAGATAAGAGAGGAAGCATTTATGATACCTAAAGCTATCTTTCCAGAGAGCATTAAAATAAATAAAAGAGGGAAATTAATATTAGAGAGTTTATACGAGGTAGACTGCATTATAATTAATGGAAGGTTCCCTTCGGATATTCCCGCCCATTTCACTCACAAATTAGGAAATGGTGGTTCTATCCTCGACTATATGATAGTTGATAGTACCTTCTTTTGTTTCTTAGATGATTTTTCCGTTCTAGTTACTGATCTTAGTGATCATAATGTTCTACTTTTAACACTAAATATAACATCATCTCAAAGGGATTCATGGAAAATTGGTAATGATTTATTGAACATTAATAATAAAGGGAAATGTTATTGGAATTTAGGGTCCATTAGAAGTTTGTCTAATATATTAGAACACACAGCTGAGAATTTAAGTTCATGGGAAGGTAGAGAGCTATTTTATTTTGCGTCTCTTTTACAAACTTTAAAAACTAAAGTTCGAAAGCCACAATCAAGAAAGCCAATTGCTAAAATCCCTCCTGACCTTCGTTACCTAAATAAAGAAATAAATAAATTAGTCAGGGCTCAATATCTTTCCTTTATTCCTGAACGTAGGCAGAGAATTTCTCTTCTGAGAAGAAGAAGAAATAGGTTAAAGGTTAGATTAAAACGGGAGAAAGAAGATGCTCTCTGGGTTAAGCTTCATGAGGCATCTAAGAATGGCCAGGTAAAGTCTTTCTGGTCATTAATTGGAGAAGGATGTGGGGTGCGATCCAGACCCTCTCCTATATCCATTAATGAGCAGACATGGGTTGATTTTATACAACAACTATATAATAGCAATGATGAGAAGTTCTGTTCTGATAAACTGCAGGAGGATTCAACCCCATATGACCCTCCTTCTGAATTAGAAATAGTTGCAGCAATCAAAGCTTTACGCTCATCTGGCGCACTAGGCCCAGATGAAATCCCAATTTCCGTGCTAAAATCCTATAGCACGTTATGGGGAAAAATCTTATACCCAGTCTTTAAACTTTGCTTTATTAATGGCACGGTTCCACATTCTTGGAAGGGGAGTTTACTAATCCCGCTCCACAAAAAGGGGGCTAGAGACTTACCTCAAAATTATAGACAAGGGGGGAGGAGCTTCGCGGGCAACCAAGATGGCCGCGTAAGCTCGGAGCTCCGTGGACCGTCCGACCCACCGCAAATATCCTGCTTGAAATCCTGATCCACGTTGGTGGAACCTTATTGCTGGTGGTCTGCTGAGGCTGGGACTGCCCTCGGCTTCCAAATCGGTGGTTCCTGTGCAGAGTTACACCGAGTTGAACTTCGCGCCGGGACGGTGCCATTGTCCCTTCGAACTTCGCCACTTCGCACGATTGGTCTGCGTAGTGGCTGCCTGCTGTCCTCACTGGCGGAGTGATAGTGTTTCCAGCCTGTGCCTTCTACACCCTGGTTTTGTCTTCTCGGCCCTGCCTGCCCGTCGTCTGAGGACCCGGACTTGAGGGGCGCCTTGCCTTTGTTCTCTCGAACCCATCATGGCGGGCAGAGGCGACTCGGACAGGGCATCGAACAAAGGTGGCCGGGGCAAGTCGCAACGCAACAGAATCGCATTGAGCGATATGTGAACCTAAAGTCGCAGCCTACATCGGGGGCCGTGTCTAAGGGGCCCCCATCGACGAGCCCGCAGGATGGATCGGACCCTACCCTCGGCGACATCATGGGCGCCATCACGAGTTTCCGGGCCGATATGCAACAACAGCACGAAACTCTGAATCACAAGGTCGACTCAATGGCCGTTGATATCACTCTTATAAGGGCCGATTTAGGCAAGACCAATGAGCGTGTGAAGGCGCTCGACATTAAGACCTCCAGCCTGACCTCCGACGTTTCCGAGTTGCAGACCGAGGTCCGCAACCTGCGGATGACCACGGACCTATTCTCGAGGTGGCTGGAGGACTTTGAGGGGCGAGCCAGGCGGCAGAACATTCGCATAGTCGGCGTACCGGAGGGATCCGAGGATGCTGCGACGGACCTATTCGTGGAGGACTTAATTAAAACCCATTTGGCGCCCTCTGGACTGAGCAACTTTTTCTCGGTGGAACGCGCCCACCGAGTACCGGGTGGCCCGCCAAAGTCAGGGGTGGCGCCACGGCCTATTGTGGCGCGCCTCCTCAACTTTAGAGATCGGGACGTGATCCTGCAAGCTTCTAGATCACATGGGCCACTCCATTACCAAAATGCGGAGGTGCACTTCTATCCGGACTTCACTAGGTCGGTACAGCGCCAACGTCAGAGCTACGCGGGAGTGAAGAGGCGCCTCAGGGACATGGGCTACAAATACTCGATGATGTTCCCCGCTAAACTCCGTGTTGAACATAAGGGACGTGCCCTTTTCTTTGACTTCCCTGAAAACGCTAGCGAATGGTTGGACACAGTCTCGCCTAATCGGGATGAACAGCAGGACAGAGATGGAGGTGCCTCTGGTGGAGCGGAACAGTGAGACTAAATGGGGGCTGGCGGCTCCCCCGCCTCGAATGACTGCCGGAGCTGGTATCTGTGACTTAACCTGACTCTCCTTTCCTTACATGGTGGGTGGCGGGACGGGTTCATGGAGATTCCCTACTCCTCTGGGTCTTTCGTAGATTAGTTAATGGGGCGACAGGCACACTGCTGGTTGGGAGGGCTTCTTAGTCTGATGCAGGGGTGCAGGGTGGGGGGTATGTTGGGAAGAGTTATTTTGTTTGCTGGTTATTTCTTTCTTTTCTCCGTCTGGCAATGGGTCACTTATGCTCCTGAACTGTATTTGAGATTGGCGTCTCCTGGGACTGGGTGGGGCGGGCTGCGGGGTGATGGGGGGTAGGAAGTTAAGAATTCTCAGTTGGAATGTCAACGGGTTGGGTGACCGAGTCAAAAGAGGGGTGGTGATACAGCTGATCAAACGTCATATGCCTGATATTGTCCTCCTTCAAGAGACACATCTGGTGGGTAACACGTGTAAAGCTTTGAATCGTAAAGGCTACAAAATGGTGGCTCACTCGGGGTTCTCTTCCGGATCCCGGGGGGCGGGTATCCTTATGCGCGCATCCCTTCCCCTAGAGATAGATGTCACCATGATTGACGACAGGGGGCGTTACGCTGCCGTGGCGGGTAGATGGGAAGGGCGTTCCCTTTCGTTGTTTTCTGTATACGTCCCCCCGGGGTTGCAATCCAGTACCTTTCAGGACCTTGGTGGTGCCATTTTGTCTATGCCGGATGGCCTGTTGATAGTGGGGGGTGACTTTAACTCGGTTTGCTCTGGGTTGCTTGATCGCCAACCGTCTCGGGACCTCCGCAGCTCACAGATGTGGCTTCCCTCCTTTCTTGAGTCCATGGGCCTGGTGGACGGCTGGCGCCTTCTCCATCCGACACTCCGTCAATTTTCTTTCCTCTCGGGTGCACATGGGAGTCTCTCCCGCATTGACTATATCCTTACACTGGCATTGCACGCATCGGCCATTTCCGAAGCCCGTTACTTAGCGCGGGGCATCTCTGACCACTCCCCTTTGTGCGTCTCCTTTGACTTTGGCGTGGTCTTGTCGGAGCGACCGGCGACGGTCAATCCGTGGTATTTTCGTAACATCAAGACCCGCTCCCTCCTGGCCAAAGCCATTGACATTTATTTTGCTGAAAACGTGGGCTCGGTTGGTTCGGCCGCTACGCTGTGGGAGGCCTTTAAGACAGTGCTCCGGGGCGAGGCCCATGCGCTCATTGCGGAGGCCCGTCGGACTAGGGATGCCGACTTGCTGAATATTGAGCAGGAGGTCTTACGTCTCGAGTCCCAGCTGGGGCCCGAGCCAGACCCCTCGGTTTTGCATACCCTCTCATTGAAGCAAGCGGAATACCACGATCTTGCCACGAATGCCGCACTCACTCTTGCTAAAGAGCAGCAAGGCCGTATCTATGATGTAGGAGACAAGGCCGGGAAGTTGTTGGCTTGGCTGGACAGGAGGGAGATGGCCAGCCGAGTGGTGCCTGAACTCTTGGGAGACGACGGAGTGGTCCTTACGGACCCGAGTGCTATTGTCGACTCCTTCGCTGGTTACTTCCGGGGGGTCTATGAGTCCGCTTCGGACTTCTCTGAGGCGGACTCGTCGGCTTTCCTCTCGGGTATTGAACTTCCCTGTCTTTCCGAGGACGAAAGCGCGGATTTAGACAGAGAGATCACCGCTGACGAGATTGCCTTGGCGATCCGTTCATTACGCACCGGTAAGGCCTCGGGACCTAACGGTATCCCGGTTGAACTATATAAAATCCGCCCGGACGCGGTGTCTCCGCATATGCGAAAAATGTTCCTGGAATCCTTTGAGAGGGGTCGTCTCCCCCTGGATCAAAGATTGGCCACTATTGTGGTCATCCACAAGGAGGGTAAACCACGAGACGTCTGCCGCTCGTATCGTCCTATCTCTCTCCTGAATGTGGAACCCAAGGTCCTCGCCAAGTTGCTCGCCAACCGGCTGATTGGTGTCATTGGCGACCTTGTACACCCCGATCAGTCGGGCTTTATCCCCCAGCGGAATACCGCCCTCAATTTACGCCGCCTTCACGGTGTCATCGCTAGAGCCCACACCCTCGAAGAGCCAGCTGTCCTCGCGTCCCTTGACGCCACGATGGCTTTCGATTCTCTCGAGTGGCCATACCTCTGGGCAGTTCTGTCCAAACTCGGATTTGGGCCGATCTTTGTGAGCTGGGTGAAGCTGCTGTACGCTGAACCGATGGCTAATGTCACGGTCAACGGTCGCCTGTCGACGCCATTCCCCTTACATAGGGGTACCAGACAGGGCTGTCCCCTGTCGCCCCTTCTGTTCGCCTTGGCCCTTGAACCGCTCGCAGCCCTACTGCGTATGCATCCTGATCTACACGGTATTACTTGGGCCCCTGGTCTTGAAGACAGGGTATCCTTGTATGCCGATGACATTTTACTTTATTTGACTTCCCCCTGCAAGTCCCTCATCGTGGCCTGTGACGTACTCAGACTCTTTGGACGCTATTCTGGCCTGATCATAAATTGGGCCAAGTCGTCCTTGTACGTCCTTAAAGGAGATACTCCACGGCTCCCCAGGGGCTGCAACATTCAGATTGCCGTACATGGCTTCAAGTACCTGGGCATTTACATCTCCGGTAACCCCAAATTGCGGTACGACCTCAACTTACTCCCTCCTCTCCAGCGTCTACAGCGCGATGTGGACAGCTGGCGTAAGCTCCCGCTTTCCCTCCTTGGCCGTGCTGCGCTGTTTAAGATGATGTCCCTGCCCAGGTTCTTGTACGCCCTGCAGAACGCCCAAGATCCGGTTCCGGCGCGCTATTTCCGAGACCTTGAAGGTCTTCTGCGAAATCTTCTCTGGGACGGTCGACCTCGTGTTGCCATCCATAAACTCACGCTTCCGTGGTACGACGGCGGCATCGCCCTTCCGGACGTACGCCGCTACTACTGGTCCTCTCAACTTGCTGCCCTCAACCACGGGTTCTATGGCCCTGTGGATAGCCCCGGCTATGCCATGGATAGATGGCTCATGGGTGACGGCAACTATTATCGGGCCCTGTACTCGAAGTCCTTCGACCGACGGTTGACGGGTCCTACACGGACGGCGATCCACGTTTGGCGGGCGATCACCAAGGCGCAAGGTTGGCAAGACAGACTGACTAGGTTCACCCCCCTCTTTGATTCGGACATCCTGGGTAGACTGTGGCACACCAAGGGGTTTGATAAATGGGACCTCATCGGTATTAGCAGAGTTGAGGACATGCTCTCCAGGGGCGCGATTAAGACCTTCCTCCAGCTGCAGACCGAATACCAACTGGGTGCGACTGAGTTTTTCCGTTACGCCCAGCTGAAGCATGCGCTGCTCTCGGCCACCCCGCCGGACGGCGACATCCCTGAAAGCTCCCCTCTGGAGGATAGGATATTGGATGGGCACATGCCGGACAGCGCGATTTCCCTATCATATAAGAAACTGATAAACGTGCGCATAGATCTCCTCCTTGGCTTGCGAGACCAGTGGGTGGCGGATGGTCTGGAACTCGACGATGAGGATTGGCAGAGCGCAATTTCCTCCCCTAAGGAGGTCGCAATTTCCTCTCGTCTCCGCCTCGTGTAGTTCAAGATCTTGCACCGGGTGTACGTGACGGGGCCCCGATTGATGCGCATGGGATATTCGCCTGACGGGCTCTGCCGCAGAGGTTGTGGGGCCCTCGCCACCTTCCTGCACATCCTTTGGGAATGCCCCGTAATAGCCTCCTACTGGAGGAGGGTGCACCGAATCATGGAAGAAGTTACTGGCGTGATTGCTCACGCGGAAGCTCGTAGATGCCTCCTGAACGTGTGGGAGCCTTCTGACCACAGCGCAGCGCAGACTAGGTGGGTGACCCTGGGGAACATGGTGGCCAAAAGGGACATTGCTCAGAAGTGGGGTGCGTCCACGGCCCCCCTGGTGGTACAATGGAAAGCCAATATGGACTGGTGCATGTTCCGGGAGAAGACAGTCTATGTGGCAAGAGGGAGACCCCGAACATGGAATAAAGTGTGGGGGGCCTGGAATGAATATAGGGGAGACGTGTGCTTGCCACCCGAACCAGTCTCCCTGGACGAACATGTGTCACTCTGACCTGTGACACCAACTGAGCTTTGATGTACCTCATTCTCCTGTTGTCCTCCCCCCCCCCTTCCCGTTCTGATATCCTCTCCTTGATGATCGCTTCCCTGCCTTTCCTCCCCTACCCGTCCCTTGACGCCCTGATTCATGTTGACTCTATTGCCATCTTTTCGCGCCCCTGGGCGCTCCTTTGTTGAGTTCTTCATCTTAATATAAAATTAACCTTCGATGATTATGTTTTGATCTTTTTGCACTACTACTCTCCTATTACCTGTGCTGCCTTGCCTCCGGGATGTCAGGCTGAATAGCTGTGTGCTCTGCTCTGAATAAAGGTTTTCAAAAAATTTTTTAAAAAAAAAATAATTATAGACAAATAGCCCTCTTAGATGCCATAGGCAAAGTTTTTTCTAAATGTTTATTGAATAGTTTAAATGATTGGGTAACGAAATCCGCAATACTCCCGTTGGAACAGACTGGATTTAGGAAACAGCATGGTACTTTGGATAATCTTACTGCTCTTCAAATCCTGGTGGAAAAATATGTTTCAGTTCGTAGAGGGGGTGTATTTGGGGCTTTCATTGACTTCTCTACGGCTTTTGATAAAGTGGATAGGTCCCTGCTGTGGAGTAAATTAACCAAATTAGAGATACCATCTAGTTTATTAAAATTAGTTATCGCACTACATACAGATACTTGGTGCAGAGTTTTAATGGGTGGCGAGCGAGGACTGTCTAGGGTTATACCCACAGATAATGGTCTGAAACAGGGCTGTCTATTGGCCCCCCTGTTATTCTCCCTATATATCGCCGACCTCCCCAAAGCTATTTTATCAACCAGTAATGGTATTGCTCCACTTTTGGGGAGAGCTTCAATAGCGTGCTTAATGTACGCAGATGATATCTTAATCTTGGACCTCACCCCAAAAGGTTTGAATAACCGCTTACAAGCCCTGTCCTCCTACGCTAAGGCTCACTTTTTAAAAATCAATATCTCAAAGAGTAAAATAATGTGCTTTCAGAGAAAGAGAAATTCCAAATATGAAAATTACTACTGGTCCATTGGGGGTGAAAGATTGGAAGTAGTGAAATCTTATCCCTTCCTTGGTAAGATTGTCATGAACAATCTTAGTGAAAAAGCCCACACGGAGAATAACAGCAGAAAAGCCCTCGTTCAAGGGAAGAGTCTTATTTCCCTCTACAAAGCGACTGGCAGAAGGCATTTTTCCATATTGCTCGAGGTTTTCCGAGCAAAAATCCCTGCATCCCTAATCTATGGATTAGAAATAGTGGACATGGCATGCTGGAATTTTTTAGATTCTACTGAAGGAAAAATATTACGCAATTTAGCCTCTGTCAGTACCGCAAATTCTACCTCCTCTTTAAGACGAGAATTTGGATTGCGCAGCTCTCGGGCTCAGGCATCTGCGAGTGTGGTGCGTTGGGTCTATAACATTGCAAGAGGAATGCCTGGCACATTGAGATATCTAATAAGAAATGAGCTGTTGGGTTCCTTTAACGCTCATTCCTCCATTGTGAGGAATTTCCGACAGGCTGTTGCGCTACTACAACTAGACGAACAAAGTCTTTTCACATTATCTGACACCCAACTGAAGTTATCTTTAAAATCTGCCTCTTGGGAGCTGAGCTTTAGAGTTGATAGTGGGACCAATAAAGCGGTGAGTGGAATGTTCCCTATTGGTAAATTTTGTAAAATAAAAACTCCCCAACCATACATATGCTGGAATCTTCCTCATGGAATTAGGCGATTTATGCTGCTGTTAAGGTATAATTTGCTCCCGTTAAATTGCCTTCTGTCCAAATGGTATGGTAGTTCAGATATCTGTAATCATTGTAACCTTAATACAAAGGATATGTACCATGTTGTTTTCGTTTGTCCGGCCCTTATGGCATTTAGACGTAAATGGCCAAGACCTATGTGCCTCCAACTGAGCATTCGTACTGCTTATGATTTCATTGAAGCAATGCTTAATCCCCCCGATGAAATGTTTTGTTTTAAATTATTTTATTTCTTTAAATGCTTTTTTAACATTATATTGATTACTTAATACTATGTATATTTCCTTTGTACTTTTTATGGAATTTTGTTGTATGGCTTTATGAATTCTTATGTGGATCTCTTTTGAGTTCCGTTATCATTATAAAATTAATTTGAATTTGGTGTCACTGCTGTGGGAGCCTGTAAGACTGGAGGAAGAGGCTGTGTAACCTGAGAGATAGCTCTGCTGTGAGACTGTAAGACTGGAGGAAGGGGCTGTGTAACCTGAGAGATAGCACTGCTGTGAGCCTGTAAGACTGGAGGAAAGGGCTGTGTAACCCTTGGGATAGCTCTGCTGTGGGAGCCTGTAAGAAGAGGCTGTGTAACCTGAGAGATAGCTCTGCTGTGCATGTCTGCTCCACTAGAGGAAGAGGCTGTGTAACCTGAGGGATAGCTCTGCTATGAGACTAAGGCTGGAGGAAGAGGCTGTGTAACATGAGGGATAGCTCTGCTGTGAGACTAGGACTGGAGGAAAAGGCTGTGTAACCTGAGGGACAGCTCTGCTCAGGGAGCCTATAAGACTGGAGGAAGAGTCTGTGTAACCTGAGAGATAGCTCTGCTGTGAGCCTATAAGACTGGAGGAAGAGTCTCTGTAACCTGAGAGATAGCTCTGCTGTGAGCCTGTAAGACTGGAGAAAGGGGCTGTGTAACCTGAGAGATAGCACTGCTGTGGGAGCCTGTACGACTGGAGGAAGAGGCTGTGTAACCTGAGAGATAGCTCTGCTGTGGGAGCCTGTACGAGTGGATGAAGAGGCTGTGTAACCTGAGGGATGGCTCTGCTGTGGGAGCCTGTAAGACTGGAGGAAGAGGCTGTGTAACCCGAGAGATAGCACTGCTGTGTCAGCCTGTAAGACTGGAGGAAGAGGCTGCGTAACCGGAGAGATCGCTCTGCTGTGAGCCTGTAAGACTGGAGGAGGAGGCTGTGTAACCCGAGGGATATCGCTGTTGTGGGAGCCTGTAAGACTGGAGGAAGAGGCTGTGTAACCTGAGGGATAGCTCTGCTGTAGAAGCCTGTAAGAAGAGACTCTGTAACCTGAGAGATAGCTCTGCTGTGCATGCCTGCTCCACTGGAGGAATAGGCTGTGTAACCTGAGAGACATCTCTGCTGTGGGAGCCTTTAAGACCGGAGGAAGAGGCTGTGTAACCCGAGGGATAGCTCTGCTATGGCAGCCTGTAAGACTGGAGGAAGAGGCTGTATAACTCAAGGGATGGCTCTGCTGTGCGAGCCTGAAAGACTGGAGGAAGAGGCTGTGTAACCTGAGGGTTAGCTCTGCTGTGGGAGCCTGTAAGAAGAGGCTGTGTTACCTTTAGAGATAGCTCTGCTGTGCATGTCTGCTCCACTGGAGGAAGAGGCTGTGTAATCTGAGGGATAGCTCTGCTGTGAGACTAAGACTGGAGGCAGAGGCTGTATAACCTGAGGGATAGCTCTGCTATAAGACTAAGACTGGAGGAAGAGGCTGTGTAACCCGAGGGATAGTTCTGCTCGGGGAGCCGGTAAGACTGGAGGAAGAGGCTGTGTAACCCGAGAGCTAGCTCTGCTGTGTGCTGCGTAACCTGAGAGATCGCTCTGCTGTGAGC
Organism: Lissotriton vulgaris; assembly: GCF_964263255.1. Classification (NCBI taxonomy): domain Eukaryota; kingdom Metazoa; phylum Chordata; class Amphibia; order Caudata; family Salamandridae; genus Lissotriton; species Lissotriton vulgaris. Next base: position 724,269,326 of record NC_141699.1, read on the forward strand.
CTGTAAGACTGGAGGAAGAGGCTGTGTAACCCGAGAGATAGCACTGCTGTGGGAGCCTGTAAGACTGGAGGAAGAAGCTGCGTAACCTGCAAGATCGCTCTGCTGTGAGCCTGTAAGACTGGAGGAAGAGACTGTGTAGCCCAAGGGATAGCACTGCTGTGGAAGCCTGTAAGACTAGAGGAAGAGGCTGCATAACCTGAGAGATCGCTCTGCTGTGAGCCTGTAAGACTGGAGGAAGAGGCTGTGTAACCAGATAGATAGCTCTGCTGTTGGAGCCTGTAAGAAGAAGATGTGTAACCTGAGGGATATCTCTGCTGTGGGAGCCTGTAAGACTGGAGGAAGAAGCTGCGTAACCTGAGAGATAGATCTCCTGTGAGCCTGTAAGACTGGAGGAAGAGGCTGTGTAATCCAAGAGATAGCTCTGCTTTGAGCCTGTAAGACTGGAGGAAGAGGCTGCATAACCCGAGGGGTAGCTCTGCTGTGGGAGCCTGTAAGACTGGTGGAAGAGGCTGTGTAACCCGAGAGATAGCTCTGCTGTGAACCTGTTTACTGGAGGAAGGGGCTGTGTAACCCAAGAGATAGCTCTGCTGTGAGCCTGTTTACTGGAGGAAGAGGCTGTTGAACCCGAGGGATAGCTGCTCTTCCCTGGTGATAATAGAGGGGTGGAAGTACCTGGGATTGCTCCTACACCTGATAATACCTCAGACACCTCAGTGGTCGTGTGCTGTCCCAAAAGCCCTCTTGTGGCACAGGATAGTGGCCATGTGACCTTTGCGCACCTGCGACTGGGGCAGTTTGTGAGGCCTCGCGACCAAGCAGGCCCTGACTTGCGTACATTGGGCTCCCACTGTCCTGGACAGTCACCCGTGAAGCCTCGCTCTCTGCCCCTGGGTCCTGGTCTCTTGTCTGCCCCATCCTCTCTCTTCCACTCAGCATACGCTGTCCTCCATTTCTCTCACTCACTCCCTCTGCGCCTCAGTTTTTTCTGTCTCCTCTCACTGTATCTTGGGTGGCTGACACTTCCTCTCACGGGTTTCCACTCTCACTCCAGCTCTGTAATGAAGAGTCCGACCCTCCCTCGTGTCTATGCGCCTCGTACTCTCCTCCCTCGCTCTTCTCTGTTATTTTCACAAAGTCTCTCCTTCTTCTCTGCCTTGTCCTTTGCACTAACCCCTCTTCCTCTGGCACTCAGGGTGTCCCCTCTGTTTGAGATCACGCCTTCTATAAAGGAAACAACCGTTACATCGCAACTTTTACAACGCACTTCTATTACAACGCAACTTTTACAACGCTGGATCCATTACATCGCATGCCTTTACAACGCATGACATTACATAGCAGATGCTATTACAACGCATGCTATTACAACGTAAGTATAGGTAAGTATATAAAAAAAAAATTATTTAATATTCTTTTATTTATTTTATTGATATTCATAATAAATAAATATATTAATTTATGTTTTTTTATATTATAAATTAAATATATTAATTTAAGTAATTTTATAAAATAAGTATGAGTATAGGAGTATATGTTTAGGGGTACTGAGGTATACGTTTTGGGGTGTTTGGGTATTTTTAGGTTTCAGGGCTGGGTTTGGGTTTTGGGGTACAGGGGTATTTTTAGGTTTTAGGGCTGGGTTTGGGTTTTGGGGTACAGGGGTATTTTTAGGTTTTAGGGCTGGGTTTGGGTTTTGGGGTACAGGGGTATTTTTAGGTTTTAGGGCTGGGTTTGGGTTTTGGGGTACAGGGGTATTTTTAGGTTTTAGGGCTGGGTTTGGGTTTTGGGATACAGGGGTATTTTTAGGTTTCAGGGCTGGGTTTGGGTTTTGGGGTACAGGGTTTTTTTAGGTTTCAGGGCTGGGTTTGTGTTTTGGGGTACAGAGGTATTTTTAGGTTTTAGGGCTGGGTTTGGGTTTTGTGGTAAAGGGGTATTTTTAGGTTTTAGGGCTGGGTTTGGGTTTTGGGGTACAGGGGTATTTTTAGGTTTCAGGGCTGGGTTTGGGTTTTGGGGTACAGGGGTATTTTTAGGGTTCAGTTTTTTTAAAAAAAAACGACATTAAATAAATTAAATTAATGTAATTAATTAAAATAAAATAAATTAAATTAATTAAATTAAATTATTTATAATTTTTTAATTAATTAAATTAAATTAATTACATTAAAATAATTAAATTATATTAATTACAATTTTATTTTTAATTAATAAAATTAAATTAATTATATTGAATTAATTACAATTTTTAATTTAATTAAATTAAATTAATAGTATTCAATTTATTAAATTAAATTAATTTCAATTTTAAAATTATTTTATTAAAATTAATTAAATTAAAATAATTAAATTAACTTGATTACATTTTTAAAGAAAAGATATACTTACCTATACTTACGTTGTAATGGCATGCGTTGTAATAGCATTTGCTATGTAATGACATGCGTTTTAAAAAAAAAGGCATGCATTGTAATGGATCCTGCGTTGTAAAAATCGCGTTGTAATGGAATGCGATGTAAAATTATGCGTTGTAACGCCATACATCCCTTCTATAATGCCCTCTCCATCATGCAGGAATGCTTAAAAATAGCGAAAGGGACGCAGGGGGAGTGCACGCCACAGCAGAACGTTCGTGTGTCCGAGAACGGACAGGCAGCTGAGCATGAGGGAGAGGACAGCACAGACCAGAGGGAAAGAGCATATTATCTCAGAGGATGGAAGGCAGCATACACCAGAGAGGGCAACCAGGGCACGAAAGAAAGCATGGACCAGAGAACAGTAGAGAGCAGAGACAACACAAAGTCAACGTTCACAAGAGGGGGATTAAGAGTAATAGATAGGGAAGGGAATAAACTACAAGAAAAGGAAGCGTTAACAACTGAAGAGGCTGAAGGTGGGAGTGCGGGGGAGATACTCTCCCCTGCTACAGTGTCTGTCGGCAGACACTGGGAGGGAGAGCCATACCCTGGGGAGAGCTGCACTCCCCATCGCCCCCTGCGCCTCCGCTCTCTGTGCCTGCAAGAATTTTCTTATCTGCTTGTTAAATAAGCAAGCAAATAAGAAAAGTCTTCACGACTAGCCGGAAAACAGGCCACGGTGTCCATAGGGGCTGTCTAAAAAGCGGACAGGGAGGCAACTGAAAACCCTCCTTTTCAATGGGAAGCCAGCGTTTACCCTAAACGCTGACGCTACCCAATGAAAAGGAGGGGCGGGGTTTACAGTACCCTTTTTTTTACAATATCTCTTGCAGGGCGTGGCAGCAGCTTCGCTGTTCCACCCACGCCGCTGCGAGACCTAAAAAGTGCTATGATGTGTTGCAAGATGGATACATCATAGCCTTTTGTTTCCCCTTTACTTTAAGCCATGTTTCACAGCAACCTGCACATTTGTGCAAAATTTCTAAAACTAATTGACAAAGCCAACAGATCTCGCATATGCGAAACCTATTGGCTTTGACAGTGCTTGTTTATCGAAAATGCCCTGCACCCAATTAAAAGGAGGGTTGTTTTGAAAAATAAATACCACTGCTTGCTCTCCGCAGTTTCACCAACCACCCTTCACAAAGGGGAAGCTGTTTGCTATGGGCTGACATCCTCTATGCAAGTGTGTTAATTCCGGCTTTTGGGTGCCAGTGACGGATCAAAAACGAAACTGCAAATTGCATTCACAATTGATTCATACATTGCGTACCGAGTCGCAATTGAGCGAGGACCATTACATTCCCCCGTCCTCTACAATTTTGTATACATCTGACCCTATCTACTCTGAACCTGGTAAGTGGTTAATTCTGGCACTGACACAAACCCTCACCAAATTTGATAAACTACACTTAACAGTGCCAATCAATAGTGATAGAACTGGATGACACTTGACATCCATCCACCGACTATGCCTCTGGAAGTAAACAATGTGTAACCCCCAAAGACACAAGACCTCCTGTAGGGATTAAGAGCTGGCATCATGGCTGTTCTTAGAGATATAGTGTGGCCCCATAAAGTAACAATGGGATATTTTTGTGTCGTATCTTGAAAGTTGTAATTTCAAGGAACTTCAGATTTTCAAATCTGTGTTTTGCTTTTATAAACGTGTATTAGACATGTATTTCATAATGGACGACTATTTCTGACTTGATATTCCTTTTTATAAAGTGAGAAAACTGATGTGTTATATTGTTTCTGAATCCACACCACTTAACATTGCAATGCCTACCTGAACACCCCTAACATAGGAGAGTCAAGGATGATAAGGGGCTGATTATGAGTTTGGCGGTGCATCGGACAGCCAAACTTGTGTTGGCGTGGCAGGAACCACAACTGGCGCATTACAGTGCAGCTGTCCCACCTCCACAGGACCACCACAACTGCTGGGGATCCGTGATCCCTCCGCTGTGGAGTGGCGGTCTGGCACAGCATTATGGTGGTGATGCTGCTGCTGCACCGCCAAGCATATTATGAGTGACCTCACAGCCACAGGTTTCATGGTGATGAGCCCGCCATGAAAGATGTGGAGGTGAGGAAACTGTATCCTCTGGGCCAGGTGATGCATGCAGGGGGGCACATGGTGCGCCCCTCTGTCTGCATGTACCCCCAGTTCCTGCAAGCCATTGACTTCACAGTCCATGCCATGCAGAAATGTGCTTTCGCGCTCCCATTGCAGAACCTTTCTAACAGGCACTTATATTGGACCGCCAAAGCACCGCCCACCTGACCACGAATTAACTCATAATGTGGCGGTAGTTGCATGGACGAATTTGGCGAAGTGGGAGCGAGGCGGTGGCATGGCGACCCACTCCCACGCCTCCAAACTCGTAATCCGGCCCTAAGTAATTTTGCTAAATCCTGAGGCAGTGAGGAAAAAAGCCGCTTCAGGCCCTGGTGGAGTAGACTCACAATCTGTTAATGTATCTTTTATAAGCAAAAACCTCTTGGATATGCACTGAAGCATATATATGCTCATGCACTGTGTGAATCGCATCCTGTTATCTGCGCTGCATCCACTGATTTTTTTTAAATCATTATTATTTTCATTAAGTATATTAGTCAATACAAACAGGGAATAGCCTCGGCGCTTCAAATCAACACTTCCATCAAAGTAAAGAGACTTATAGCCAGTCACTTCTTACTTAAGAACCCTTTGTTCGTATCAGGAGAAAGGAATAGCCCTACACCATGTACAAGAAAGGGATAACTCAGTTCCGCCTTGAAGCATGGGTGGCCAGCACAGCTCTCGGGTGGCGGGGCGGGCACACAGGGGTGGGGGCGCGGGTTGCATTAAAAAATATATATATAATAACACCTTGCCGCCGCCGGGTACCGCGTCTTCTCTCCTGCTCGCCTGTGTCCGACTCCAGACCAGAACAGGAAGCAGGCAGCCAGGCTCCCACCCCCTAAGCCAATCACAACACTACAAATCAGCGTTGTGATTGGTCTGAGCACCGTGACACACGCTCAGACAGGGGCTGGTGGGCATGTTCTCCATGCAGGCTGTAATGCAGCCTAAATGGAGAACAGGGATGTGCGCATGACTGTTTTGGGTGGCCCGAGAGGGCCGACCAAACAGTCATTGTGCGCACATATGTTCTACCACTCCTCCCCTCCAGCTCTACCCCGCACCTTCAGGCATTGCTGCAGCTGGAGGACAAAATAAAATGATAATAACATTCGTTATTATCATTTAATTTTTTGCTTTCTGTTGCTGCTTTCTGGCAGTGGGGTGATGCTCCTCCGCCTTAGCGGAGGAGCCGCCACTGCCTAGGACCAGCCAACAGTAAAACAAAACTCTCTCCCCATTTCCCTAGTTTGATTGTAAGGTTTACAGTCTTGTGTAGAGGGCAGGCCTAGTTTCCTTTTTAAGCTTTAAAAGCGAAGGAGGGGCACCATGTTGCACAAATAAGCAACACAGGCGCTCGATTTTACAAGTCACCCGTGCCCAGCCATGTTAGGTAACATCTTGAATGCTCCACTTTTGTTTACAAATGTTTCAATCCATAGTAATATACGGGGCTTTTGGGGAATCTGGAAAGTTTTACTCTCCCTCGGAGCGTAAACTCAGAAGTTTTGTTTGTCCCCATAACCCCTAAAGACCCTTAGCCCACCCATGGCCCACTGCACCATGAAATTACTCCCTTGAAGAAATTGTTATGTACTCAGGCAACTTGACAACACTGCGCTTTTATAAACTTGTCAAGCGCTGGATTTAGAGTAGCCTGGTAACAGGCAATCTTCAGATTTCTGTAGGGAGTGGAGCATCCTGCCACAGGAGACTGAAGGTTTTGCTGCCTCGTCCAGAAAAATTAACACTTTGCTCTAGACTACCACCCAACTGCCTGTGTGTTAAAGTGATAGGCCTCTTGTACCTTTCAATTGTGTTGGACGTTTTGAGTTGTAGTGTACATTCAAAAATCGCTTACTGCACCTATTGAGCTGTTGAAGCGCTTTGCTTGAGTGCTACTGCGTTCAGTACAGAGTTAGTCTGCTGTGCTAGTTTTAAGAGCTACAGTTAGTCATTTCCATTCTAGCGGAAGGTTCGTTGGCAATATTTACACAAATAGTTTAGGTATGATTCGCTGCAGGCACACAACCCAACCTCATGAACTAGTTTCTATGATCCATGTGTAGGCCGCAAATTTTATTTAGCTCGCTTTTCTGAGGGTCTTTTTTATACAACACCTGACACAGTGACCCCAATGATTGGCTGATGCCCTCAAGGTAGTTGTATGCGTTTCAGAGCACAGCCCTCTCTCTGTGAACCTTAGACCCCCTAGCTATTCGCTCTCCCAGTACACCTCTGTTGTCCATCATGCTGTAATCTCTTTTAATGTATTTATTTATTTGATTTATTTTTGTATCACTTTCATACAGAGCAAACTTGGTCCAAAGACATTAGAAGTATTTACGTGAGCACCGGATTTTCCACCCCTTGTGTTATTGCTATAAGTCACTACAAAAGGTCCAATCATAGTAGTGGAAATTCCCTAGAACATGTGGGTGAGCTACACGTCACTCACTCATCTCACATGTGCCTGGGAGATCACAGGCGGATCTCGAAGCACTGCCCTACTGACAAGTGCTTGTCTTGGGGCACCGGGGTCAGTAGATCACGGCGCCGGGAGGCAGGGCAATGAAAGCAGAGCTGCCCGGCGGGATTAAAGAGTTTAACTGACTGGCCCGGTCCTCGGGGACGGCAGGAAGGTCAAATGACCAGAAATACATCTGATGTCCTAAGGAACAGAATGCCGGAAACGTGGCCTGGTGAGGGGGGACCGATTTAGCACGGCGCTCGCGTTGCACGAGGGCGCACGTTTTCTGTTGACTATTGACGTGAACCTTTGTGTGCGGCGGGACGTTCTCAAGGCAGCTTCTAGCTGGTATCGACGTCAGAGGTTCACGCGTAGCAGGGCCGGTCCTAGGATTTCTGGGGCCCTGGGCAGGGGAATGTGAGAGGCCCCTCTAATTTGCCTATGGCATGACATCACATTAATACTATTCATTGACTATTAATCCTGTGGCGTTGTTGAAGTGATTGTGCATGAATTAACTTTACTGATGCAATATTAACAGAAATATAAATAATTGCACTGATAAAATTAGTTGGAATATTTTAAAAGTATATTAAGTGGAAATACATTATATTATTTAATCTAATTGTTAAATCATTAAACTATAAGATCATATATACATGCTCACTGGCAAATCTGCCCTGTTATCCAATGTCACTTACATCCCAAGGCTGGGAAGCCCTTCTTTAATTGGCAAACAAAACTACATATCCCAGAATGCAAATGATTTTTCACTAATTAAAATGTCACATGAGAACACCGGAAACCTGGAAGTGGCACACATAGGCAGACTAAAAATCTTTCCCTGGCCTCTCACACATTCTGTAGCCATGCCGGACCGAAAGTGGAGGCCCTCACTCTCTGCATGTGGCAGACTGGTCTAATGGTAAGAGGACCAGCGGAATTCACATCACTCCTGGGCTTCGCTGCACAATACCATAACTGCGAGACCTAGGGCTGAAGTGCCCCTCTCCTTGTAACAGAGCCATGGTATACCCCTGCAATGCCCACGGTAGGGGGCTCTCTTGGGCCTTGCAGAAATTGTGACCAAGGCAATAAATGAGGCACCCTCATGAGCAGTAGACACTGTGGCTGCTGTCTCCTCCACTCACGGTCAGGTTTGCATGCATGTGCACTGCGCAGACAGTGTTCAGTTCCCTATGCTCCTTCCCTGCCTTAGTTACTGCCTGCTGGGGCCCGGCCCCTGCGCGAGCGCGACGAGAGTGCTGTGCGCACTGCGCATCGCTTTTCCCCATGCCATGATTATTTATTCCATTATTCCCGCAACTGCGGGGCCGGCGGCGGGGCCCCCCTGAGCGCGAGGCCCTGGGCAGCTGCCCATACCGCCCATGGCTAGGACCGGCCCTGACGCGTAGCACCAGCAGTACTTCGAACCCAGAGATATCGTTATTGGCTCCGTCTGTACGGTAATGTTTTCACATCCAAGCACCAATGTTTATTTAGCATTACGAACCAAGAACAGCAAAATATGGGCCAACTATATCTCAAGACAGCCACACTAGATTTATTGACGAATCTGGCTGCTTTCTCCTTTTGTTCCATTTTGTTTACATGGTGGTCAAACGCATTCATGAGTTCTAGGGGTTGTTTGTTTATCAGAAATGGTCACTCTAGAGGTACTCTTCAATAACATGACTTTGGTTTTGGGAGTGTTGATTTTTAAAGTCTACCGTAGTCTGCAAAACCATCAATTAAGTTGCTCATGGATAATTGTGCCAATTATGCTAAGACTGTGTCCTCAGCAAATAATAATATTGGAATCCTTTTACAATTTATCTTTGATGAATCAAGATTCAGATTTTTTAGAAATTTTAATATGAATAATTATCTGACTATAAAACAAATTTATGCTCCATTTCAGCTCTTTCATGCCCACTCTGGCCTGGTCACTGACAGTGCACAGGCACACTGGTCCCTATTCTAAATGCATTTACATCTAATATTTAGGGCTAGTGAGGTGTGTTTTCAATATTGCAACACAGCAGCAGATCACCAATATTACTGCAAATAATCTGTGACATATGAATATGTGAGGTCCTGCTTTGATCTGAAAAAAATGAAACAAACACTACATTTCAATGCAAAATGTCTGCTTCAAATACAATGTTCCTTTAATTTATTTTGAATATGAGTGATGTGTGAGAGTCTATTACAATCTGTTTAAGAATTATTTAAGGTTATCAGGGCAAGAATTTCTGCAGAAAAGAGGTGGGTCTTTATCAGGGGGGCCCTGAAAGGCTGGGCCCCGGGGCCAAACCCCACTTTGCCCATGCCTTAAAATGTCTCTGAAGGACAGAAGTCCAGACCTTGAAAGCCCTTCTATACAGATAAATGGGACTGAAGTCTGGAATTGGCTGGGGGGTATGGTCATCTGCTGGTTTAGGATTTCTGCCTTTAAACTCTTTAGGAAAAATAATGTATTTTCCACATATTACAAATTCAGGTCTTCAAAGGTGCTAGAGATTACAGTATAGGCTTTTTTTTTTTAGAATGCCTTACCAACTCATTTGATCCAATACATATTTGGGTGTGGTTTGTTTCAGCCTGAAAACCCCTTATCACCAGAAATGTTTGGTATTGTGTTGCATTACTGTGACCATTCCATAATGTAAGCTATGTACACTGTGTTTAGCTAATAATTAGATCTTTAGAGGACTCCCAAAGGTTTTGAAAATTAGTGTGCTTATCTGCAGATTTAAGCCTAACAGCTAAAACCCTTGAGAGCTCGTATTAAATTTTTCAACATTTGTTGTCAATCCAGTCATATTTTATTTGAAAACAATTTTTTTTGAAAGGTTGTAAAAAATACAGATACATTTTCTTCAATCTGCTCATATAAAGTTAGAATTCTGATATCAGTCGCAGTTCCATCTTAATGCATGGGCAAGTTGGGCCTTGTCCATTAGCACAGGGCCCCAAGTGGACCAGAATTTAACATACATTTTCTGTTAAACATTTCTATTACTGTGAGTGGTTGTGTAGACAGGGCCAGTGCACTGCTTTGCCAGGGGGCCTATAATGCTGTTAAGACGGCCCTGATCAGTGGTACTACGACAAGTGGAAACGTCAACTAGCTCAGTGCTTATATTGTCCATTAATAGGGGGGCAAACTTTGTATAGTTCTCTATTCTCCATCTAATTAGCCTCATGTGATTTAGAGGTTTGTATTCTAAGGGATGTTCCACAGCCTTGATTTTGCTACAATACTGTTTGCAAGATCTGAAATAAATAGTGTCTACTAGAAGGTCTATATTATCTACAACCGTGCCTTGGAATGATAGCTAGGCTTTGATGATTATCATAATATACTCAATCAAGCATGATCTCGACCTGGACCTCAAGATTATTTGCTGGAGAGAGCATCTGATGAAGCGCAGGAAACACAAGCCGTTGCCTAAAAGAAAATTGGTAAAGGATGCCCCGTACCCTTCCTTTTGTGGTAAGGCAGATCTGCTTTGAGGATCCCCTTGCTATCGACTCTTCTGGATGCAAGATTTCCAACAATTGCTTACACGGTTTAATATTATAATCGCCATATGAAACAATGATGTGAGGCGCACTTTAATTACACCCATTGTTTAGTGCAATAACCAATTCTGAAATGTCAGAAAGGAGATTCATAGCTTGGGGGGAACATAGACATTAAGAATCTTAAGGATGTCACCCATCCCACCAGATCCAGTGATCCTGGATGGATGATATTAAAGAGTGGTGTTGGTGACAATGCTTTGTTCAACTAAAACATTGTGATAATTTGCATTTCTTATGGCCAAGCCCCACTCCGGTCTCCCCATTTTGGACTTGGATGCTTTTATAAAGTATTGGTTGAACCCATCAGTGGGTATCTCTGTCAAAATGCCAATTACCGTGGAAACTGCAGATCTCTATTTTTTATAGACGATTGCCACTATTAATATTCCAATTTAGCAATTTAACCTGAGATAGTCTTGCTAAGTATCTTAGTATGCCCAAAGTTAGTTTTGAGGTTTTGAACTAGCACTACACTTCTCTGCTTGCAGCTCCTGATCATTAAATACAATCTGTGCTAATGGTATGGGGCTATGAGGATTACTGAGTATAGATGGAAGCCAATCCCCAAAGAGAGGTATTTAGGGGTTGTAGGGGCGATTTTTAGCCATTTCTTGTTGAATACCTTTGTAAAAATGAATTGCCATGAATAAAACAGAATATTTTGGAGCTCACCTAAGTAGCCATGGGTCAATGAGAGATCAAGTTCACATGCTGATGAAAGCTCCCTGGGCCACTTCTTAAAGAGTTTTCTCACGAATGGAAGGGACTATGGGCCAGATGTAGGAAAGCCATTACCGGTCGGTGTTTACCGAATCAGTAAATGAGATGTAGGAAGCACTTTAAAGAGTACTTTTGTGCTTTAAGGATTTGTTATTTACCACCAACTATTAGTTGGTGGTAAATAACGGATACCTGCGTAAATGCAAATCTGTGCATTTACACCTGTGCCATGTGACAGACATACATGCCCTTTGGGCATGTATGTGTGCCTCATGTGCACACCAGCACTATTCAGAGGTGCAACAGGGTGTCAAAGTGCCACCCTGCAACCCTTGACTCCTTCCCAATTTTACAGATTCGGTAATTACCGATTCGGTAATTGACATTCATTCCTATGGGCCTCCAGGCCCATAGGAATGAATGGCAATTACCGAATCAGTAATTACCGATTCGGTAATTACCGAATCTTAACGATTCAGTAATTTTTACCGAATTTTTAGCTACATAGCATTTACCGATTCGTAAATACCGAATCGGTAAAATTCGGTATTTACGAATCAGTAAATACTATTTACCTACATCTAGCCCTATATCTATATCCTTTATGTGTAGCTCATCAGCATTCTTAATGATCAATATGGGCACATTATACAAGGTAAATTAAACATGTCAGACATGAGTTGATATATTCCCTGTACAGTGCCTAAGGCAGCTGGGGGTGTATGGCCGCAGTGGGTTGGGCACAGGCCAGGTCCTGCGTCCTACCTACACCCAACTTATGGCAAAGCCTATGTGCAACGACGGTCCTGTGCCAAGCCTCCACAGTGCACAGTCAAAGGCTGTACTCAGCGGTTTGGAAATTAATCAAAACCTAGATTAAATAATGAAATTCACTGAACTAATCAGAGTGAAAAGGTAAATTATGGTTCTGTTGCAAATGCGCATAATACTTATGGATATCAACGTATGAAACACGCTCCATAACTTGCTGGCCCACCATGCTCAAAACACCTGTTTTTTAAATGGCACAGTCACACAATAACAGTTGTAAAGATAACAACATGGAAGGCAAGTTGAGTTATGGTGTGTGTTGAGTTAGTTGATAACCATAAGTGTCAATTTCAGTGGTCTTGCACATTTGAACCAGATACATATCTCACCTTTTACATGTTTTTTCCTGTTTACAATGGGTTAGCATCTCCTGTGCAACCCATAGAGCCGTAGTTGAACAATGGCATGCTACACTTTTTGCACATGCATCACCAACGCACTACAGACTGCCACATGAACTGGAATTTCTCAGTCCCAAAACAAATTTATCCAGACGTAAAGAGAGCACAAATCCATAGGAGCTATCATGAGGTCCATAGTCAAGTGATAGGCCCTAGGCCAATCATAACTATTTAGCCAACAGCACTGTTCGTGCAGGGATGTGTAAGCCTATATTTACGACGTTAATAACAAAAGTATACGTCTAAAAATGCAAAGTGCAGTTGAATCCAAAAAGGAAGAACTGGATGAAGAAGTCACTCTCATTTATGACATTGGTCCCCTTGAGAGAGAGGTTTTCAACACAAAACAGATCAGCTTAACCTGACCTGTGCATGCCAGAGTGAAATGGTTGGGCATACTCGGGGTGGCTCCTCCATTTGAGTGGAGGAGCATCGCCCTACTGAAATGCCCCCAGAGATGAAAAATACAATGGTAATGAAGTTAAATCATTACCATTTTATTTTCTGTCGCCCCATCCCAAACAGAGCATGAGGACAAGGGCGGGACTGCTGCTGACTGGCAGCAGCAGGGAGAGCAGGGCACTTTCAGTTAAAAGTGTGCACATCTTTTTGGTCATCTGTCTTGCGATGGCCAGCCACACATGCACACTGTAAACCTCTCTAACCCAAGAACATCTAGTGTTCTTCTGAGCGCTGATAGAGGCATTCTCACCAATCCTGGAGCAGCGCTCATGGTGGTGAGAGCAGCACCAGGATTGGCTTGGGTGTTTGGAGCCTGCCTGCCTCGAGGAGAGAAGACCATCAAGGAGGACATCGTGCTCGCAAGTAAGTGCTTGTATTTATTTTTTTAATGTCCAACTTGTCACACCACCCTCTGGACATTCTAGCCACCACTGGACAGTAGATCCTCGAATACAACTCATCAGTGAACTTTTTAAACAAAGACAATAATAATAACAATAATAATAATGTGATGCACCAAACTGCTGGAGACTCGCAGTCGAAGGGAAACACAGTTACTTTTCTATACTTGCCAACATTCCGTGACTAAAAAGAGAAAAAATATTTCAGATTTCCAGACCACCAATTAACCTGCCGCTGCTATCAGCAGAAATGAAAAGCATCCTAACTATCATGAAGCTAGCTATCGTAAAGGAAACTTTCAAATCAATTAAGGACTCAGAGGCAAAGTATATGCTTAACTTTCTTGATTGGAATTCACAGCATGCAAGTATAAACTACAATATCCAGCATTCCAGTGTGGTTACAATAATAAACAATGAAAATCCATGAGTAGTATATGAGTGCGTCCCTCTCATTATATAGTCCTCTTTCTTTATGTGGTGGTAAACCACATCATTTTCCTGAAGCATTCTTCGACCTCGTAATTGGCACTGTAGACTTAAAATAGATAATTACCTGTTGTTATTTGCCAGTAATGAGTCATGTAATTAAGTCATTATTAACAAACCAATCGCATTATAATCAGTCCATGGCAAAGTATAACACACAATAGAATGTAAAAAATATAATCCAAACTTGAAAACACTTATTATTATCACAGAAGGTAGGGTGAGAAACAATATTTCAAGGTGGTATAATCTCAACCCATTGTTTTTAATAGACTTTCCTTCACAGTCTATAGGAAATTATTCATACTATTGCATGATTAGAGGCTCAGAATATGTTTATTCAAAGTCTAATTGTCACCAATATTGCCATCTCTGACTCTGAGATTGGTTTAAAGTGAATGAGTCAAATGAACAGTCTGTCACTTTGAAAATATTCTCAAACCTAGCCGTCAATAAAAAAATCCTTAGAAGCCTTGCAACCTCTTGGGGAATGACCACCAACAAACACACAAACATCAATTTCCGCTTCCTGCAAAACCCATCTGATCCATCTAGATAGAGTGCATGACAATACTGTTTTATGAGGTTTCTTGACTGATATCAGTAGCTGATTAACTCCTCTGAACCTGAGATCCAGCAATTTATTCTCATTCTCTATTTATTCCTGCAGGCACCACACTACGCACAAACTTGGATTGTCTGGAAATGTTGAATAGAGGACTGTCCAGCTGTCGAACTTGGTACTTCTGGTGATGGCAAATATTACCTTGTCCGGGATAAAAGATCACTATTACAGATTTAACGCACCTACAGCTGAGACCCTCTTACAGGAGAATAGGCATACCAACATTATTAGTTTGGCAAACAGCTGTTTCCTGGAAAGGCCACCATTAACTGGCCAGTTACCAAAAAGGTGAACAAGCTTGTTCACGCCCCAAGCCATAGTGTATTTAGGTGAAAGTGGTCTAATTTGTGTGATGTCCATTGTGAATTTATAGACTAAGAGGTGTACACCTACTGAGTTAACTGCACTGAGAGTTGACCCCTAAGAGAGCACATCAGAAGAAATTGACTGTGGAGTTTGCTCTATCTGCCTAGGCAAGCTCAGAAAGAAAATTTAGAATGAAGACATCATTTGCTTCCAAGGGATCAGCGTCTCTCTGCCTACTTCGACTGCACCAAATTTGCCAGACTGATCCATATCTGCTGTGAGTATCAGATACCTAAGACCAAAGAAGGTAAATCCTTGCCTGGCAGTGACATGCCATAAGCACCTGAAGGTTGTCTGTGACCATAGTATGTAGCTCCCCTCCCACTCCAGATTCCAAAAGATGTCCTGATGCTGGGGAAACATGACCAGGAAATCACAGCTCCCCATGCAGTCTATCTTCCTGGATTGTGCCTTGCCCCGTCATCGACGTTGGGGACCCCAGTGAACTTTCCCCAGGTATGATGGCGCGGGAACTACAACCGGCGGATGGTCTTTCGGCGTTGCTCCAGTGGACCCGAGCCCACATGCCTCCTCTCCCTTCCTGACTTTGATTTTTTAACTTTGCACCCCCCCCCGCCCTCGGTCTTCCCCTGGCACTTTGGGTCATACTCACTGCTTTGGCCTGGCCGCCATTTTGCTGCTGCTCTCTACCATTTTTTTCTCTTGACCCTGGCCCGCCATCTTGTCTGTTCCCTCATCCCTTACCCTTTTCCCTCGTTTCCCCCTTGACGATCTTCAAATGTTTCTTCCCTTTTCTGCTTTGCCTTTTCTCCATACCCTTGTATCCCTCCCACCCTCCCTACTCCCTCCCAATCTACTATTTGTATATTTATGTACATAGAGATAGCTCTAATCACTAGTATATGTAGTAGACAATTGTACTCTCTACCATTCCTATGTGACGCTTATAGTTTATTCATTTGTATCTCCTCCTTGAGTGACTTTACTACTTGTACAGTTGCAATTTTTTTCTGTTCCTATCTCTTCCTTGTGTGACTTTACAATGTATATTTTTGCAATTTTTTCCTGTTTGTATCTTTTATGTAACGCATGTAATCCTATGTCCTTATGTATCGCAACTGGTTCTTATGTAAAGAGTTCTGACACCTTCGGGTAAAGTTCGCGCTATAGAAAATCTCATTAAATAAAAATAAAAATAAACTAAATAAATAAAAAAAAATACACATAAGATAGCCCCTTTTTTATAGGTGTTTGATCTTGAGCCACTGAAAGACCAAGTAGTGCAGTGGTCCCTGAAATATTGCCTGATTAGAAGTAGATAGAAGGCCCACTATACTGGAGTATATCATCTCCATTTTGATCACTTTCCTCAGTTCCTTCTTTGTCGCCTTCATCTTGTCAAACCGTAATTCCAGGGTTGCACTCTGTGAATCTATTGTGAAACTGAGAAAGTTCATCCTCTTCTTGGGAGTCAAGTTTGATTTCTCTCGATTGATCAGTAACCCTAGAGCTTCCAGAATGAAAGGGCTATCTGAGCCTGGTCCAGCACTGTGTGTCTTTCCTAAGCCAAGAAGAAGAGGTCCTCCAGGCAGATTATTAATGCACCACCTTATTCCTGTTCAGGCAACCACTAATTTGAGGAGTTTTGAAGCGCATCATGGGCCAGAAAAGAGGATGAATGGAAGCACCTTGAATTCCCACACCTGATACCACCAAAGAAATTGCTGGAAATTCTATCTTAAATCCCTGCTAGGTCTGAATGACCATCACGTCTGAGGCGATCTCTTCCCTCTTGGGGAAGTGCTCAGCAATCCTGCTTCCAGTTTTACTAGGAAGAACACTGGACCCTTACCTGCAGTTTCATCTCCCATTAGCCTTGCCAGCACAACCTCTGTTAACTTATTCCTGGATAGGAAGACAGTGGTGAACCCCTACTGGTCTTACCAGTCTGCTCTTCTCATCCCTTCATTTCCCTGGAGACTGTGGCTGAAAGCATAGCTGGATGAGCTTCCCCTGCCATGCCCGGCCCAGCCCAGCCAAAAACGATTGGAGTAAAGAGCTTGTCAAGTGGGATTGTAGCTTATCCAGTGTTGTAAAGACCTGGAGGAATTTCGAGAGGTCCTTCACAAAGGCCTCCCCAAAGAAGTTTCCATTGGCCTTGGGACCCGCCTCAGAAGAAGCCAGTTCCCTGAGCTTGGGATCTAGTCTCAATAGATCGCATTACCCAGCATGCAGATCGCTTGCTGAGCCAAGCCAGAAAGCATCTCTGGGTCCACCTGGTGTCCACACTACTTTGTTATTCGACTATCTCCATAATTTTTGTGAGAGGATCAGCCTTACCTACACACTTGCTCTGGAAGGTGCTTCAGGACCTATTGAAACCCTTTTTGGGATGCTTAATGAATTTGCCCAAATTGGTTACCAAAGTCGAATCATATTCTGGGGTTGCAGCGACCTTGTCCTCAATGGAGCCTCTGTAATAGGCCACTCTGGATGTTCGTCCCTTTTCCAATGATTGTTCATGCCTTATATTTTTGGGGTTGAAGAGGCCGTCTGTAGATTCAGTTTTTCTCATGGTCACTGGCTCACACTCAAGCTTTTTATTGCCCACCCCTGCGGTGCCAGTCCCTTGTTCTTTTTGACTAGTGGTCCAAATTATCAGTTGCTAAAGCATCAGTGTTTGCCATGTGTTGGTTGGAAAGCAAATCATGTGTGGCACCCTTGTTCGATTAAATTACTCCGCTGGGCCCGCTACCTCGCCCCTGGTCTACTTAACTAGAGTGCAATGGCATGTACAGCTTACCAAAAGTGTTGCCCATCTTTCTGAGTGCATCCAAACTCTGAGTCCCACTGGCCGACCCTCCTGCACTGTATAGTGACACTCTGCAAGCCCAATGGAATTGCAGTGGGCTTGTAAGGGTTTTGACATGGCCATATCTACAGATTTGGATACCACCAAATCTAGCATCATAGCAAAGTCCTGGCCCATATGATTGTACAATTCTCAGGTACAGTCATGTCTCACATTACCAGTGGTCTTTAGCCATGCTTTTTGAATGATGTTAGGGAAGTGCAGTGATTTCACCAGGTTCTTATATATATATATATATATATATATATATATATATATATCTATAGAGAGTAAGATAGATAGATAGATTCTCACTAGAGATTTCAGGGGAATCAGTGAACTCTAGCTAATGTAGGAAAGAAACGCCAGCTTATGGGAAACCCAAATGTACAAGAGCTTCACACTTCTGAGCTACCCAAGCACAGCTCGGGCGATCAAACCACGCCTCCTATAATGATTGAGGTCAGTGATGTAACATTGCGGCCCCCCCCCCGCGGTGCGGGGGGGGGGGAGAGCTCCAGTGCCCCCCTCCAGCACAGTACCTTGGCCTGAGAGCTCCTGACTGACTCCAGAGGGGGGTGGACTCCTCCATGTACTTTGCAGGGGGGTGCTCAAGTTTCATTATGTCACTGACCATGGTAGCAATGTCCTCCTATCTGAAGCCCGCTGAGGTGGCACTGTTTGGTGTACCATACGGCCACCAAAGCGTGTCGGGATAC
This sequence comes from Lissotriton vulgaris, assembly GCF_964263255.1. Classification (NCBI taxonomy): domain Eukaryota; kingdom Metazoa; phylum Chordata; class Amphibia; order Caudata; family Salamandridae; genus Lissotriton; species Lissotriton vulgaris. The sequence goes on from NC_141699.1 coordinate 724,287,755, forward strand.
ACTACTCTTTACACTGGCTGCAGGAGACATGGCACACCACAAATGGAAATGTGCTGAGCCGACTACTTTAGCTTCAATAACATGACATTTTAGCATTAATAAAAACAAAGCAAGAAAATAAACAATGGGGCTTATCTCATGTGCTGCAGGTGGCACAGGAAAAGGACTATTGACTTAGGATTGCCTTTATTTACTATGTTATGGATGCTAATTGGCTACTTTGATTACCTGTTGATAATTGCAATCACACTCAAATGCTGAGGACTGTACATTGCTTTTGGCTTCTTTGAATTGCAGTAAAGAAGGTTGGGTGTAATCTTAGCCTCTGGTTCTGCCACAGAATTGCATCATGTGTCTTTAGGCCTGACATCACATACTATCATTTCATTTGAAATTTCACTTAGAAGATTTAAACGTTTGGCATTGAATACAGGCTGATAGCACGAGCAATAAATGAGTAACTGCTGAGCGCTGTGGCCAGCCGCAATCTCACAAAAACAAATCTTCACCCGGTGAGCATATCGATTTAGTTTGGAGTCAGGAACCTCGGAAGGCGCCGAGAACCTGCATTTCAAAGAACTAGCAGCTTCAAAGGAATGCTGATAATTCTCTTCGTGCCCCTGGAGCAGACTAACGGGGCTAGTTCATCAGATCAAATGTGCTGAGCTCGCAGCCTTGCTGACGAAGCAGGTATTACTGTGAAGGTAAGGCTGGCCTCGCGCATTAAACAACACCTTGTTTCAGTACGACTCTTATCAATCGTGCCGTCGATAAATAATGACAATTATGCGGCTACCATTTAAACAGTGCCTTACTGTGGGCTTTGTGTCATCCGAATGGTGGCAAAAAGCTGGGTCTGGTGGCTCAGTGCACTAATGCACCCACTTTCGGGGCCTGTGTTCGACGTCATGGTCACAAGTTGAAATCCTGGTGGGCCAACCAGCCTTTCATCTTTCTGAAGTCGATAAAATAAGTACCGTTGAGTAACAATAAACATCTGTCATTCAGCGCCAAGCCACCTTGGGTGAACTTGCACTTTACAAATACACTTTTTTTTTAACCTTAAGCGACCCTACCAGGTGACCCCAGTGTCCACGGTCTCACTTGTTCTCTGCTGCATAGGAAGGACTGAGCTAGTCAAATTAGTCAGTAAAACCTGGCTGATTTAAAACATGCGTCGCTCTGCAGTTCCAAGGCCACCAGTGGGCTGTGAGACAGGGAACAAAGCTGAGCCAATGAGGGTCATCACCAGAGCACCATGTACCGCTGGCTCGCTCTCTTATCAGAAGCCCTCGGTGGTACAGCCGAGAGTGCTCATCTCCACTGAAGGCCAAATGATTGAGCCCCCTCGAAGAATATGATGAGGAGTCCATTGCAGTAGTGGCTCCTGGAGGGAGTGCTGCGGGGAGGTGGGGCGAGCGGGGTTGGGTGGGTGAGGGGCAGGATGGGAGGTAGTAAACTCCGGCATATGGCCGATCGGAGTTAGGGAAATAAATAAATAAAACAAATTAAATTGTGCGTGCTGCAACTCCAACTACTCTGCACCACAGCACTCTATGCCACTATACTCTTCTCTGCAGCACACTAATCCATTGCTCTCTACACCACTGCACACTATGCCACTCTAAAACATTGTGCTCTACGTAACTGCACTCTACCTCATTCTCTTCTACTCTGAACCCCTGCACTTTATGTCACTGCACTCTACATAAATCTACTCTGCGCAACTGCAGTCTACGCCAATGCACTCTATGCCAAATTCACTCTACACCACTGCACATTAAAACACTCTACTCTGGAAGACTTCACTCCCCCCACTGAAAATCTATGCTGCTGCACAATACACCACTCTACACCTTTGTGCTCTATGCCTCTGAGAGAGCGCAAACTGACCTAAATGTAGAAATACACCACACTTACACGTAGTAAGCACAAGTCATGAAGAGAAATGCCATGAGTGCTGATAGTACCTACATCTATATTCTGAAATATATAGTTAATGTAGAGATTTAAATAGAAGTGGAACTAATGCAGAAATGTGTGAAACTATATGATTTTATTAGACGTGATTATTCCTGAATCCATGTCGTGTAGCTGCTAAAATGTAAGATGGCATACGGTTAAACGTAGAACGTGGTAGGCCTCAGGGCCAGAGCTAGAAGGGAGGGGGAAGGTGGTTCATTTCACGACATGGATTGCACTAATGTTTTAGTAATAACGTTAATAGGTCATGATTTATAGATGTGTTACCGAATAATAGACTAGGAGTACTAACATGCTATTAATTAAAGAAGAAGTTGAATGCTATAAACATTATGAGAAATGCTGTAGGCCTGAATTGCTTAAACAGTGATTTACACATATTGGTCTGGGCCGAGGAATGTTGCAAACTTAGTTGGAAGTCTATGAGAATTGGGGTTTTGGCTGCCGATGTCTGTCTGCAAGAGAAAGGGGAGATCCAATTATAATAGAATGAATAGAAGTTTGTTCTAGAGACGGACCAGACATGGAGGAGGGTTCCGGAATGTATTGAGGGGTATCAGCGGGCCGGAGAAGAGTCTGAGAAGCAAGGTCGACGCTAACCACGAAGCCTCATCATGGAAAAAGCCAGAAGATACACCACGTGAGGGGCGTCTCACGAGGGGCGTCCCAAATGTTGTTATGTTTTTGCATTAGGGACAGCACCCCGGGGTGGAGTTAGAGCAGATGCCTGAGGACCCTTTAGAGAGCGGATGGGTAGGCAGAGAGGGGTCATGACTGCAGAACTATAGGTTTTCACCAAGAGCTTGAGAGTGGGTGACTTCCCTTGGGGGTCATTCACTGCTGACACCTTTTGATAGGTTGAGACCTGGTTAAGTAGGGATACCATCTAGAGCAGGGTAGGGACAGCCTAACCTGTATTTTCCTTCCGGCTGTAAATGACTGAGAGAACACAATACGTGTCTATGCTCATAGCCCTCTTGTTAGGTCTCGCCCTGGAACAGGGACAGAGACTCTATAGCCGGCTGATGCCGGGGAATGAGGGACAAGAAACTGGCACGATTTTTCGCATTCGGATTTGGCTGCGCGAACGCGCACGTTCCGTCCTGCGCCGCCCTCCCAGCCTACTGCGCATGCGCCGCCCTCCCAGCCTACCGCGCATGCATGCATGCACACAGACACAGACACACACACACACACACGTCGCAGACAGACACTCGCTCACACACACACCCCCTCCCCCACAGTCACACACACGCACTCCAAGACACATACACACACGCACGCACGCACACACATACACACACATACACAGGCCGCCCCCCCCCCCCCCCGCGCCTACATGCTCCTCTCCCTCCGCCCGCCCGCCGCTCAGCAACGCACTCACCGGCTTCCTCTCCTCAGCTGCAAGGCCCGGCAGCAGGACTCTTCTTCCCTCCTTCGGCACCGGGGCGCAGGGTAGGCTCCTGCCTGCTCCGGTGCTCCCTGCTCCCAACACGGCTCCAATCGCGGCTCTTCCGTGGGAGGCGGGGTAGGCTCCCGCCCTCCTACTTCCTGTTTCCGGGTGTCGCGCCGGCCTGCCTGACTTCCTGGTCGCAGGCCGGCAGAGTAACGAGGATGTTTTGCGGTATGTATTTATTTATTTAATTATGCATTTTTATATAGCGCAGACTTTACCCGAAGGCGGTATTTATTTATTTATGTATTTATGCATTTTTATATAGCGCGGACTTTACCCGAAGGCGGTATTTCTTTATTCATGTATTTATGCATTTTTATATAGCGCGGACTTTACCCGAAGGCGGTAATGCTTGCCTTAGCGTAATGGTGTTCCTTCTTAATTTATTGGTGGTGTCCCTGTTAGAATTATTCCCACTTTTAGTCTAGCAATGCTTGGCATGATGTTGGCATCTTTGGCATTATTGAGCCCATCCCTGGTATAATGGGACCACAACGTATTGTGGGCATTCTTGACACAATTGTGCTTCTCTTCACCAGCGGTGATGGTCATCCCTGGCATGCGATGGGTGTTCATGGAATTGGATGTTGATATGTAGACATGTAAAGCCAGACTCTGTCCATGGGGCAGTAATATTCATGAGTACTTGATGACATGGAGATCAAAGATACAACTAAAACTGAAAAGCCATTATTTTGAGAGACTGTCATATTTGTTTTTGGGAATCAGAAATATTTATTAAAATGAAATGCTTGTAATAACAAGCCAATGCATGATTACCAGCTGTGATCGTGTTTTCAAAATGTTTGTAAAGTTGATATTAAAGTGATAATTCATGCTAATTTCTGTAGTCTTATTTACATCTTGTTTACAATTATACTATACTACTAATGTATGTTTACTAGCCATAACTGTACTGTTATATGTTACATTTTAATTACAGTGTTTGCCTTTTACAATCATTTTCTTACAAACTACCTCATAAAACAAAAATATTTATGGCTAAAATATTTTGCACTGTTTGCACAATATATTTGTGATGTTTACACTTACCTATTTGAAATTAAAATGTACAAATGGACATTTAGTCAATTACCATTAAAAAGTTTAACTTTTTTGCTAAGATATTCTTGTAATCTTTTATGCAAACAAATTTAAATACTGCATAAATAATTTTAACAACAAATACTTTATATGTAGCTTTTTATGTACATAAGAAAACTATAGCATAAAGCAAAAAACATTGCCATTTACAATAATAATAGCTCAAACTTAAATAATGCGAGACCTATTGCATTGCAAATGCTTGTTTTTAGAATTGGTTCTTGTAGTTTCCGTTGCTCGTCTGAGGGCTTTCAGAGAGCACTTGTATGTAGTTGGGCCTGTTTATCTTGTGAATCTCATTCTGAGATGCCTGTATCTTCAACTTATATTGACTTTATAATAAACCTTTGAAAGCTAGAAGTTGTTTGTGATCCTTTGGGCGGAGTCCTTTATTGGGTGAACTAACTTGGTAAGAGATGCACTTTCTTCCCTCAATGACAGGCAATAAAGGTTCAGTCGACCAGACCGGGGTTTAGATCAATAGTGATAAGGTATCGATCAAAATCTCGCCCTTCCAGTTGGTAGCTATAGAGGATGGTTGCCTTCTTGAGGAAGGTGATCTAGGCCAGGTTAGATTACCCCAAGGCCCCTAGAGACCGATGATCGGAAGAACCGCCCGCCGAAGAAGGACCGGATGACGTGAGACAGAAAAGCAGCAGTATCGGTCGAGAGTGAGTATAAAGGGTCATGCGTGCTAGATTGCGGTGTTTTTGTATTGTATCTATGTTGTAATGTCTGGCGGAGTTGAATGCCTGTAGAGAGACTGTGGAACAGGTTGTGAGCGCGCGCAACCGGTGGAAATCTTAAGCTCAAGGAGAGCTTAAGTGGTTCGGGTGTATCGGACACCCAGAGTAATTGTTAACTAGTGTGAAGGGGGTCATGAGGTACCATTGATCACCCGAAGGACCAGATAGGGGGAACGTAAGAGTGAGTGCGTGAGTAACGGACGCTGGTCGGAAGTTACTGTGTGTGTAAAGAACCTATCAGAGAGACGATAGACATCTCGTCAGTTGTGTTGACAATTACAAATAGACTGTGGACGTACAGTCGAGGGAAGTGACCGCTTGGTCGGAAGTAGTCATTTTTCGGTGTATGAATGGGACGCGTGCATGACCGCGAAGAGAGCTGAGAAAGGAGGGGTGCTGCTGCGAAGCGGAGACTAGTGACGTCAGAAAGTGCCGCGCTGGGATTGGCCGGCCGGTGAAAGACCGCGCTGCGATAGGCCAGCTAGCAAAGCCGCGCTAGGATTGGTGGATTGTCATCAGGAAGTAAACAAAGTATTCAAGCTGGAAATTTTGCGCATAATTATGAAGTGTTTTAAATGGTTAAGAGCGCTGTTTAAGAGAGAGAGGCGGAGATCTTATGAAGGGGAAGAAGCCCCGCCGGAGGGTACGCCTGCTTATTATATGGCGGCAAATGTTGGGCTGCACACAATTCTGTGGATCTCAGAGTGGAGTAAGATTACAGACGGAAATGAGGAACTGACGTTCCCAAAGTACGGGACGTTCAGATTAGAGGTGTTACACAGATTAAAAGCAATTATGACCGCAACGAGACCCTTGCCTAGACCGACCCAGTTTGAAGCCCTTAATGCGTGGATTAGGGCGGCGCATGAAAAGAACATGAACAGACGACAAGAAAGGGTGAAACGATCGGTAAGGGTAGTACAAGATGCAAAGTGGGATGCGGATGCTAAAAGATGGAGAGTGCATAACATAGAAGTAAATAAATTGTATCCAGTGTTAGAAATGCCCGGGAACAAAAGCCCCCTAGAAGAAGACGATGAGAGCGAGACAGAGGACAGCCTGATAAACAGATTATTGACAGACAGGCCACCCCCGTATAACAGAGCAGGGGGAGATGTCGAAAGTAGTGAGAAAGGGGGGGGCAATGCAGGACAGCATGGGCCGCTTCCCAGTTCCGATTGGGATCCCGCTGCAAAGAAAGAACTGTCCCAGCCTAGCCAAGTGCAGCAGGTAGTCGGGAGGTTTGTGGTGCAAAGGGCGCCAGAAACGGAGTGTGCCACATCCTACGCCTTACCCGATGCACTACAGGTACCTGTTACCATAGGTCCTATAGTATCGATATATGACCCAGAGAGAGCTAGAGGGGAAGAACGGGTACGGAGGGACAGAGAAAGAGCAGAGATGGCAAGGAGGAACGATACGATTAACTCCCCAAGCCTGTTGCCGATACCAAAAGAGTGGAGCACCCCAGTACACACAGCAGGGGATCCAGGGGGCCATAGATGGCCAGAAGAGATGAGGGGATCAGGACGGAAATCCTTTCAGGAGCTAAACGAGTACATGAAGAAGTGGGATGAGGCAGTTGAGGCTCACAAGAGCATCATAGCTGCGGAAGCTGGAAGAGAAAGTCAGGATAGCGGAGCCCGGACTCACTGCGGGGCTGAGGAGAGCAGCCCGGAGTGGGACGGGAGGGAGAACGCTAGTAGGGGAGTCACCCATTGGGCCCGGAGTGGAGGTAGATCAGGCCTAGAAAACGGGGGCCCAGAAAACGGGGTGGTGTCTCGCCCAAAACATAACGAAGGAGACCGAAGGACTCGAGAGTATAGAGACAGCTTTAAGTGTATCCACTGTGTGCCCGGCAACAGAGAACAGAATGGGAGTTGCGAGAGGTCGCACCATAGTCCCTGTGATGACGGCCATGAGCGAAGTCCAGGGAATATGGGGAACCAGGAAGGATCGTATCAGATACTGAGTGATACTAGACCGAGAGAGAGTGGAGACCGGAGAGAGGATAGCAGAGAGGCATACTGCGAAAAGAGAGAAGAGAGAGAGAATGGGCAAAGTAAGATTGGGGGTAACAGGCCCGTATTCCATCACCTTCCAAGATCGGATGGCAGAGCATGGGACCTAGAGAGGTGGGAGCAAGGGAGAGCACTCCTTAACTCTCCCGAACCCAAACGTAGGGCCCGGAGTTGGGATGGGAGAGAAACCTGTGAACCTCCCTCGAAAGAGATATTGCGAGCGGAGATAAAAGCCAAAAGACTCGAGGTCTCCAGCTTAAGGTCAGATCTGGATGACATGATAGATGGTACCCTGCCCTTAGAAAGAATGGAAATGTATGAGCAGGAGGAAATTCTGTTCATGGCAAAGGACGTAACTCGAAAGGCGAGAGCAATTCATGAGAAATTAGTGGAACTAGCAGGCAAATATATGGTGGACCTGTCAAGGACCAAAGCATTACAGGGTAACCACAGGCTACATTACACAGATCGAGACCTAGATGAGAGGAGAACCATCGGATTGAAGACACACATAAGGGAACTGATTACTGGAATAAGGACATGGAGGGCACTAGATAAGTGGGAGGAGAGGTGGTCCAAGAAAGGGACCGTCAGGAGAAGCACACTTGGTATGACACCAGGAAGACAGCAGGGAGTAGAGGCATACCCTTTGAGGGAAGTTGCAAATGGGACCTACGTCCACGTCCCGTGGAGTAGGGGAGATTTAGCCGCTTTTACCACCTCCTTCCCCAAATTGCGGGAAAACCCAGTGGAGTGGTACAAGCAAGTTGAGAGATTCGTAAAAATCTCAAAGGTCCTATGGATAGATCTGAACACGTTGTTTGACATTGTAGTGCCCGGAGATTTGTGGACGGCATGCAAGGTTAGCGCTGAGTGGCCCATAACTGAGCCAGAGAGAGATGCTAGGACTAATGGGCCGTCTGAGATTGTAATGGCAAAATTCGAGAGAGTAATGACTTGGCTGAAAGATAAAGTGCCAATGCAAGACATAGATTGGGTCAAAATAGACCGAACAAGACAGGAACCCAAAGAGACAGTCCACGAATACTATGAGAGATTGCTGAAGGCGTTTAAACAGTATAGCGGTCTGGATGTAATGGATCCAAAAGACATAGGGCAATTTGTGTCCAAGTTCGTCTTGGGCCTGAGACCGGATATTAGTTTGATGATCCAGCAACACTTGATTTGTTGGCAAAATAAGCCCCTAGATGAAATACTGAGATATGCCAGGTATTGCTGTGATGAAATAGACTCCAAGGCTAAGAAACTAAAGGAGAAACTGATGGTGGTACAGATGCAGGCAGCAGGGAAGGGGGGACAACAGCAACAGCAACCAGGAACAGGTACTGGGGGAAGGAAACAGTACGGTCAGAACAAGGGCAATGAGGAGAATTCCACCTTTAGACCCAGGATAGATATAGCTGCCTTAAAGAAAACGACTAGGTGCCACCAGTGTAACGAGGTGGGGCATTGGAAACGCGAGTGTCCCTATAATGTTGAGATAGGAGAACAGGAGGTAGAGGAGGAAGAGACCCGGAGTGCGCCTACAAGAGGGGTAACGCAGTATCAGGGAAAGGTGCTCAAAGGGGGGGGGCCTCCTCCCCGAGCCCAGTTCCCGCAGGCACCCAGGGTAGCGACTATGGGTAAGACATATAGACAGATGCCCCTGTTTGTCGGAGGAGAGGAATGCTATTATGTGGACCCACTAACTGGACAGAGAGTGGAAAGGGATGACTGCACCCTCGGGCAGCGTTAGAGGTGGACCAGAGGGGACCCTATGTTGAGGCCGAAGTGGCGGGGTTCCCTACGACATTTCTAGTGGACACAGGAGCCACTCGATCCACGATCAGATCAGCCGCAGTTCCAGGCCTGCCCATGTCTGGAGAGACCATACAAGTAGTGGGGGTCGCTAACAGGAGGATGACCAGCCCACTGACTGAGCCCGTGCAGGTGAAAATAGGGAAGTACAGTGATGAGCACCAGTTTGTGGTTTGTGATTCTAGTCCTGTATGTCTGCTAGGAAGAGACCTTTTGTGCAAACTAAATTGCACCATATACTGCACACCACAGGGAGTGGAGGTATTGACTAATGACGATGATGCTGACTTCAAAGTCGCAAATTCCAGAATATGTGTGGAGTTGTATCCCACTCTGACAGTAGATGAGCTCCCCTGGGACCTGAGAGAGACAGTAGCTCCAGAAGTGTGGGATTTCACTGGGGAAGAGATTGGGTTGGTGAAAGGGGTGGACCCAGTGAAAATTGTAGTGAAACCTCATGCTGAGTTTCCAAGAACACCTCAGTATAAATTGACTCCAGAAACGATTGCAGGCATAAAACCCGTGATTGAGTCCATGATTAAGCAGGGAATACTGAAGGAAATCGTGGGTAGTCCATGTAACTCCCCGATTATGGGTTTGCAGAAACCAAATGGGAAATTCCGGATAGTGCAGGACCTCCGAAAGATTAATAACATAGTCGTTTCATGTTGTCCAGTGGTACCGAATCCATCAGTGATACTGTTTCAGATACCGTTCCAAGCAGAATGGTTCACTGTAATTGATCTTTGCCAGGCTTTCTTTTCGATCCCTTTGGACGAAGAGAGCCATTTTCTTTTCGCATTTAAGCTGGAAGGTCGCGTCCTAACATGGTGTCGTATTCCTCAGGGGTATACAGAGAGCCCATCGATCTTTAACCAGCTTCTGAAGAAAAATCTTGAAAGTCTAGTGCTGCCCCAGAGGTCAGTTCTGGTCCAGTACATAGACGACCTTCTTGTGGCGTCAGAAACAGAAGAAGCTTGCAGGGAAGACTCTATTGCATTGTTAAATCACCTAGCTGAAAATGGGCATAAGGTGTCCCCGGGAAAATTGCAGTACTGCCTGACTGAGGTGCAGTACTTGGGACACAGAATTGAGAAAGGTAAACGAAAAGTGTCACCAGACAGGATAGAGGCCATCATGAAGATGAATGCGCCTAAAACACAGAGAGAAGTCAGGATGTTTCTAGGGATGGTGGGATATTGCCGACAGTGGATTGCAAACTTTTCACTGAAAGCAAAACCCTTGCAAAAACTGACGCACAAGGAGGTGAGTGATCCGGTACCATGGGACAAAGACTGTTTGATGGCGTTCCTACAGCTGAGAGAGGACTTGTGTCGTGCTCCGGCTCTGGGAATGCCAGATTACGATAAACCATTCTTGCTCTACTGTTGTGAGAGAGAGGGTTGCGCGCTGTCTGTGTTAGTCCAAATTCATGGGAATGCCCGTAGACCAGTCGCGTATTTCTCGGCTACTTTAGACCCAGTAGCCGCAGCGTTGCCCGGATGTCTCAAATCCGTTGCCGCAACAGGTGTCAGCATTGAGAGGTGTGAAAACATAGTTATGGGGCATCCATTAGAGGTGCATGTGCCCCATTCTGTTGAATTATTGATGACCAGGACCAAAACACAGCATCTGACAAACAGCAGGCTCACGCGCTATGAGCAAGTTATTCTTGCTGCAGAGAACGTGACCCTCAGGAGATGCTCTGTTTTAAATCCTGCTACCTTGATGCCACTTCCAAACGATATTGAGGATGATGATGAATGTACAGACCATGACTGCCTCGATGTGACTGAACTATGCACCAAACCAAGACCCGACATCGTAGATGAGCCACTGACTGACCCAGACGAAATTTTCTTTGTCGATGGCTCATGTGTAAGAGACGAAGTTGGGCAGTTGAGAGCAGCTTACGCTGTTTGTACAATTACTGGAGTTGTGGAAGCTGGATGCCTGGAAGGAGTACACTCCGCTCAGGTGGCCGAGATTATTGCCCTGACGCGTGCCTGCCTGGCAAGCAATCAAATTCGAGTCACCATATACACTGACAGCCAATATGGATACGGGGTAGTTCATGATTACGGGCAGTTGTGGTCTCAAAGAGGTTTCATGACCTCTTCAGGCTCTCCCATTCGCAATGGAGAGTTTGTGCGCCTGTTGTTAGAGGCGTTGCAATGTCCAGCAGGTATCGCAGTTGTGAAGTGCACCGCACATACCAGAAATATGGACTTCGTGTCACAAGGCAATAGATATGCCGACGAAGTCGCGCGGTATTGCGCGGAAACAGGGTACTCTTTCACAGAGGTGGAAGTGGGTGGAATAAATGTAAGTACTGAATTAGCCATGATATTAGAAACTGTTGATACTTGGGACGAACTGAAAGACATGCAAGAAAATGCTCCTGATTGTGAAAAAGAAACATGGCAAAAAGCAGGATGCGTGGTGGGAGAGGCCCATTTCTGGGTCTCAGCAGATGGCAGAGCAGTGTTGCCCAATGAGATGGTGAGCCCAATGGCCAGACACATACATGGTCCTGTCCACTTAGGAAGAGATGCTATGCTGAGAGTGTTTAGACAGACCTGGTACAACCCTAAGTTCAGAGTAGCAGCTGAAGCAGTGTGCCAGCGTTGTGTGACGTGTCAGCAGTTGAATGTAGGGAAAAAGACACCAGTTGCACTGAGCCACATAGGGAGGTCAGGAGGTCCATTCAATCGAATGCAGATAGATTTTATTGAAATGCCAAGGTGCAACCGCCTCCGCTATGTCCTGGTGGTTGTTTGCGTATTCTCCAGGTGGGTTGAGGCATACCCTACACGTAGGTGCGACACCCTCACAGTAGCCAAGTTACTGCTTAGGGAGCTTATCCCGCGCTTCGGGGTGCCGGCCTCTTTGGAATCAGATAGGGGAACGCATTTCAACAGCGAGCTTGTGAAGATGATTTGTGCGGCTCTGAATATAGATCAGAAATTACATTGCAGTTACCGACCAGAAGCCTCAGGAATTGTGGAGCAGATCAATGGCACCATCAAGGCCAGAATCGCAAAAGTGTGTTCATCCACATCCTTGAGTTGGCCTGACGCTTTGCCATTGGTCCTTATGAGCCTCCGTAGTACCCCAGACAGAAGAACGGGGCTGTCACCGCATGAGGTGTTAATGGGGAGAGCAATGAGGTTGCCATCTGTCCCAACTACTGCACTGTTAAATATCACAGATGATATGATCCTGGACTATTGTAAGGGGCTGTCTGACGCCATTCATTCTGTGTCCCTTCAGGTGCAGGCTGCCGAGGTTCCATCGTGCCAGGACCCGTGTCATGACCTGTTGCCTGGGGACTGGGTCCTGGTGAAAAAACACGTGAGAAGAAGTTGCCTGGATGTTCGTTGGCGTGGGCCTTTCCAGATCATCCTGATCACGAACACGGCTGTGAAAGTAGGAGGCCTGCCCAATTGGATCCACGCGTCACATACGCGGAGGGTTCCAGCACCTCTGGAAGAAACAGCTCCTCTCTCGGATAGACGTCCAGCTGCGGACCGAGAAGCCATAGAGGGGGCTAGCCAAGCTGTAGAGGTGCCAGCGGAAGCAGGGAACGAGTCTGACCAAGCTGAGGACGGTCAGTACAGCAGCGAGACAGACGACGCTACTGAAGGAGAAAGTAGCTGGGAGTACGAGTCAGACACTGACAGGTCTGACAGAGAGCGTGAACAAACAAGAAGAAGAAGGAGTAGAAGGGTACGTGGAGAAGCTGATTGGCCGCAAAGAAGGAGCTCTAGCCTGAGGTCAACTCCGGAGAGAACCCTTCCTCCGATATCAGAAGACTCAGACCCGGAAGAAGGTGCTCAGGGCGCTGAAGCACCGGACTTGAGGAGGTCAAGAAGAGTGCGTGTGCCTAACAGAAGATACTCCACCCCTGAGTGGACATATCTGGCGACAAATGTCTTCGAAACCAGAGACAGGGAGGATCCGAGCGGTGGTAGTGTCCAGTTCTGAGCCCATCGTCACAGTGGAAATAAGACTGTTAGTACCCGGAGTCGAACAAGAAGGGTCACTGACATTCATGCTCCCCCGTCCTCCCCGCCTCAGCAAGTTAAAGCACATGTTTCTTACAGAATTGCAATTCCCCGATTTTGGTACAAAAATAACAGCCCATGAAGAGCACAATCTTCGTTTGGAAATATTGAACTTTGCTATTGAAGCTGCAGGCGAACGCCTGATAGTGGATGCTTAAAAGACTTTGTAAATAAGCGAGAAGAAAAGAAGATTACCTAGCGCCCAGGAAGCAGAGAATCGTAGGGACTTTCCCTGAGTTGATGGAGAAGGGCTAGGGTTGTCTATATTGAACTGTTAAAGGACTTTTTGCGAAGAAGGTTGTCAGCTTCCAGTTGTGTGGTTCTAAGAGCAAGAAGAGTAAAAGAGACTGTAAAGGAACGAAAAGAAAAGAACTTTGTGCTGAGTTACAAGAGAGCCATACGGTCTGACGAAATGGAAGCCGGCACTCAGAACCGCAGGGCTAAATGTATAATAGGCACACTAATAGTAGGAGTGATAATATTAATAGCTTTAGTGGTAACTGTTTCCTATGTAGAGGGACGTAATGAGGAGGCAAGGGTAACCGATGTGAAATCTGTAGAGACGCTTACCCCCACCGTTGCTGGGGAGAAAAGGGAAAACACTCGAGAAAAAGCGTTATTAGCTGCAGAAGCCCGCAGGTTACATGTAGATGAGTCCCAAGGTGACTTTAGGTCAAACGCTTATGCTAAACTTCTATATGAATACGTGGATGCCATGGAGGTTAAGGACTGTTACGTCTGCATGCAGTTGCCAGCGTCTGTAGATGAAGGCATTAGGTATCATCACCTCCCGCTGACATATGGCATTACATGTAGCTTATTGCTTAGTATATTTTATGGGAGAGATAGTTTTGAATACTATTTCTCCAATTATGACTCAGTGTTGCCAGAAGTCCCAAATTATAAGCAAATGAATAAATGGGACTACTGGAAAAGTGAAGACAGGTTGGCAAAGTTTTTCATTCCTTGGATTACCTTAGATACTTCACATGCCCGTAGAAATAATCTTACATGCAAGGTGTCAGAAGTCGAGAAGAAGTTCATAGGGCAGGTGGATGATCGAAATAGGAGACAAAAGATTTTGAAAAAATCAGGACAATGGAAAACAGATTGGACCGAAGAAGAGAAGTCACACAAGAGAAAGGGTAGTAGTGGTCCGATAGCTTTGGATAAAACGCAGAGAGGAAAGTTATGTCTTCACAGAGCCAAAACGTATTATGAAAATGTATACGTGGGAGAAGTTAGCTGTGAACATGCTTTCAATTTAGAGTACTATACCAAGGACTTCCTGAAGGGAATGCAAGTGATTCCAAATGTATATTTTGTATGTGGAAGAAATGCCTACGTGAGGCTACCTGACAATTGGTATGGCTCATGTTACTTGGCAATTATCTTCCCCAAAATATATCATGCCCAAGACTTAGAGATCATCGAGGGCAAGACATCATCGAGAGGAAGGAGAGATGTAGGAGATGTAGAAATGGTTGGAGATGTCTTTGGAGCTGTGTTCCCTATTTTGGGATTAATCCTTAATGATGTAAAAATTAGACGACTAGCAACAGTCGTAGACAGGTTGTCTGCCAGCACTGCCCAGTCCTTAATGCTGGTAGAAGGAGAGATGCAATCGATAAGGGCTATGGTTCTCCAGAACCGCCTTGCATTAGATGTCCTATTAGCAAAAGAGGGCGGAGTCTGTAAGGCTTTGAAGGTCCAAGAATGTTGTACTTACATTCCAGACAATTCAAAGCCCCTTGAGAAAGTTATTAGGAACATAACTAATATTCACAAGGAGATCAAAGACCTGAGTAGAGAAAATGTCTGGGAACAGGTGGGCCATGGAATGAGTGAAGCTGGAAGTTGGCTCACCACCTTAGGCAAAAGCTTTGTGTGGTCTATCCTAAAACCTATCATCATAATATTGATCTGTGGGATCGTGTTATGGGGATTGGTGAGGGTATTCAAATGGTACCGAGCAAGAAGGTCAGAGAGAGCCCAGAGGGAACAGCTGCAGAGATTGGCTGCCATACAAGATAGTCAGTACAGGAGTCTGAGGGCTCTGGAGACGCAGAAACGAGTTATGCTAGCAATCACTGCAGTTTAAATGTTAATGATGACCCCGAGAGGTCATCAAAGGGGGGAACTGAGAGAGCGCAAACTGACCTAAATGTAGAAATACACCACACTTACACGTAGTAAGCACAAGTCATGAAGAGAAATGCCATGAGTGCTGATAGTACCTACATCTATATTCTGAAATATATAGTTAATGTAGAGATTTAAATAGAAGTGGAACTAATGCAGAAATGTGTGAAACTATATGATTTTATTAGACGTGATTATTCCTGAATCCATGTCGTGTAGCTGCTAAAATGTAAGATGGCATACGGTTAAACGTAGAACGTGGTAGGCCTCAGGGCCAGAGCTAGAAGGGAGGGGGAAGGTGGTTCATTTCACGACATGGATTGCACTAATGTTTTAGTAATAACGTTAATAGGTCATGATTTATAGATGTGTTACCGAATAATAGACTAGGAGTACTAACATGCTATTAATTAAAGAAGAAGTTGAATGCTATAAACATTATGAGAAATGCTGTAGGCCTGAATTGCTTAAACAGTGATTTACACATATTGGTCTGGGCCGAAGAATGTTGCAAACTTGGTTGGAAGTCTATGAGAATTGGGGTTTTGGCTGCCGATGTCTGTCTGCAAGAGAAAGGGGAGATCCAATTATAATAGAATGAATAGAAGTTTGTTCTAGAGACGGACCAGACATGGAGGAGGGTTACGGAATGTATTGAGGGGTATCAGCGGGCCGGAGAAGAGTCTGAGAAGCAAGGTCGACGCTAACCACGAAGCCTCATCATGGAAAAAGCCAGAAGATACACCACGTGAGGGGCGTCTCACGAGGGGCGTCCCAAATGTTGTTATGTTTTTGCATTAGGGACAGCACCCCGGGGTGGAGTTAGAGCAGATGCCTGAGGACCCTTTAGAGAGCGGATGGGTAGGCAGAGAGGGGTCATGACTGCAGAACTATAGGTTTTCACCAAGAGCTTGAGAGTGGGTGACTTCCCTTGGGGGTCATTCACTGCTGACACCTTTTGATAGGTTGAGACCTGGTTAAGTAGGGATACCATCTAGAGCAGGGTAGGGACAGCCTAACCTGTATTTTCCTTCCGGCTGTAAATGACTGAGAGAACACAATACGTGTCTATGCTCATAGCCCTCTTGTTTTTAGAATTGGTTCTTGTAGTTTCCGTTGCTCGTCTGAGGGCTTTCAGAGAGCACTTGTATGTAGTTGGGCCTGTTTATCTTGTGAATCTCATTCTGAGATGCCTGTATCTTCAACTTATATTGACTTTATAATAAACCTTTGAAAGCTAGAAGTTGTTTGTGATCCTTTGGGCGGAGTCCTTTATTGGGTGAACTAACTTGGTAAGAGATGCACTTTCTTCCCTCAATGACAGGCAATAAAGGTTCAGTCGACCAGACCGGGGTTTAGATCAATAGTGATAAGGTATCGATCAAAATCTCGCCCTTCCACCTCTCTATTCTACTCTGCACAACTGTAGTGTAGCGACTGTTCTCTACAGTACTCTACTCTGCAACACTCTACTCTATGCCAATGTACTCTACACCACAGACTTGGAAAGGCACTCAACGCTGCTACACTACACTCTCTGCCGCTGACCTCTACACTGCTCTGCACCACTGCACTCTATGCCACTGAACTCTACTCTGCACCACTGCACTCAATGCCAGTGCACTCTACAACACTACACTCTATGTAATTCTAATCTACTCTGCACCACTGCACTCTATCCTACACCACTCCACTTTACCCAGCCTCACTTCTTTCTACTCTGAAACAATCTACTCTATGCAACTGCACTCAACGCCACTGTACACCATCCTGCACCACTCCTCTCTAGTCCCATTGAACTCTACACCACTGCAATCTATGCTCCACTCTACTCTACTCTGAACCACTCTACTCTGTACCACTCTACTCTGTACCACTCTACTCTACGCCACTCTACTCTATGCCAAGGCACTCCACATTACATTTCTCAAAACCAATGCACTCTAAGCCACTTCACTCTAGGCCACTCTACTCCACTCTATAACACTCCACTCTACTCCACTCTTTTCCATTAAACTTTACTCCACTCTGTGCCGCTCTACTCCATTCTATGAAGCTCTATGCAACTTCCTCTACACCACTCACTGCCAGTTTACTCACTCTACTCCTCTCCACTGTACTCCACTCCAGTACTCAATCTACACCACTCTATGCCACTTCACTCCATGCTACTCTATGTCACTCCACTCTGACACTCTATGCCAATCCACTCCACTACACAACTCCACTCTATGTCACTCCAATCTACTCCACTCTACACCACCCTACTCAACAACACTCTACTCCAATCTATGCAATACCCTCTATGCCACTCCACTCAGTTCTACACCATTCCACAAAACTACTCTACAACACGCTACTCTGCTCTACACCACTCAGCACTACTCCACTCTGTTAATCTCTATGCCCTTCCATTCTACACTACTCTACTCCCTTCACTACACTTCATAACACTATGCTACCCAACTCTATGCCACTCCATTTCACTTTACCTCACTCCACTCCATGTTCTCTATACCACTCCATGACTTTCTAAGCCACTCCATAACACCCCACTCTACTCCACGCCACTCTACTTCACAACACTCGATGCCACTCTCCTTTACGCCTTTAACTTTTAGTCACGATGAACAGCTGCCACGCTGGTGCACAACATGGCTAAAACATATCCGCCAGACTCATCCTCAATATCTTCTGCCACAGCCACATCACCAGCCACTTGAAATACCTCCACTGGCTCCCAGTCAACAAAAAAATCCCCTCAAGCTCATCACACACGCCAAAAAAACCCTACTCATGCACCCACCAGAAATCTTCGCTATGCCCAACTGGTCCTGGCAATCGTCCTACGTTTTCTCAAGACCACTGCTGGAGGAAGATCCTTCTCCTACCTAACAGCAAAGACCTGGTTCAAAGAACCTCTCCACCTCAGGCAATCACTGTCACTGCCTCACTTCAGGAAGGCCCTCAAGACCTGGCTCTTTGACTGAACCACAGCACCCTGTACAGACCAGCAGCTACACCCCCAGCACCTTGAGATCCTTACGGGTGAGTAGTTGCACTTTACAAAACATCGGATTGATTGACTGAATAGTTCTTGTATAGGCAAAACCTATTGGTTTTGCCAATGCTTGTTATGAAAGAAGCCTGCCCCTCTGACTCCTTAAGCATTGCGCAACAATGCTTCACCTTGAACCCTCATTATGAGGTCCATGGTGATTCTGGTGAGCCAGGAACCGTGTGTTTTCAGCCCATGGGAATTACAATGTTCACAGACCTGTTGTTGTTCATCTGGGAATGTGTTACCAGTGGAATCAGACCTGTAATTACTGATCCCTCAGTGGTTCCCTATTTCCAATTGGACCTCTGGGCACTACTCATGATCCCTGTTAACTCCATACTCCAGGAATTATAAGCTCCTGTAGTACCAGTAACTTCAGGCGGGCGGAGTTAACAGGACTTCTTAACTAGGACTTCTTAATGAATCTTGGGGCGTGATTTCAGGTAAATTCCTATTCATCCACCATATGAACCTCACTCTATGCAAATTCTAGTAAAAATTAATGCCCCATTCATTTACCTCTGGTATTTTCCTAAATCTAAATGTGACTGCAAAAAGATGCTGATCAGTCATCAATGGACGCAATGGTGTGAAAAACATCAAGGGAGATTTTCTGTTTATATAATTGACATTTCAGTCGTGAAAAAGACTTCTAACATTGGCAGTGATGAAACTAATTGGGTTCAATCACTATTTTATCAATGTAATTAATGTAAAGCTTTTTTTTGCAGTGTTTTGTGTCATGCTTACCATTAACAATTGCTGCATTGAACATTTTGCCACAGAGTGGGCAGTCTGCTTTCTATAATGCTTTTTTCAATGCGCGTAAAAATTTCCCTGAGAAAATTGTACTCTCTAGCGGCGTTATTGGAATAGCCTTACACCCTCTGTAGCTGGCTCTACCGGCCATTAAAGGCCCACTCACTTGTTAAAGGCCCTCACCTTCAGCTCGGTACTTTAACACTGGAGCGGGCCTTTAATGACCGGTAGATATAGTGACGTTTCTTGCCCAAAAAGAAACAGGCTGTGAGAGAAGACTTGGTAATGAGCTCACCAATTATGAAATAAATTAACATGGCATGGCAAGGCTTGGCCAGAGAGAGGAATTGGTAGCAGAGTATGCAGAGGTTCACCACCTTTGAGAACATGGGGCCAATTCTGAGATGATCTTCATGGGTTGGACTCAGTCATCAGTTGAGTAGTGCCATGGTTCTCACAGTTGAGGGTATATTGGTTGATATGGTCATTACTTTGAATATTCTTGCCACCCAGACCCACAGGCGTAGAACTGGAATTGTTGCAGACACTTTCTTTTTGAAGGGTGATAGATAAATATGCAGGTGAAAGAGGAGGCGGACTCTTCGAAATAATTTGTGAGCAAGCCCTTGATGGATTTGCTTTCTGGGCTGGGGGTTCTTCGCATGTGATGATGTCTGTTGGTTTGTTCTAGAGAATGTAGTAGCTTTTTTGTTAATTGTGGGCAATAATCAGTGAGTCCGGTTTTTGTGATTGGGAGAAAGTGGGGGGCAAACTCTGACAGTATTATGACTATTGGATCCATGCTTCAATGCTAAGCTGACATTGAGTAAGGGTCCATGGCAGTCTGCTTTGGGCTTTGGGAGAGTTGAGTGATGACTGCAAGGAAATTGGGGCTAGGGACTGAGGTATTAAGCTTAAGGCCACTGAGAAGAGCTGGCACAACTTGATTCTCGGTATGCCAGTTTGCCTGTTTGTGAGAGTCTAGTACTACTCAACACCTTTAGTGTGATATAAGTGATGTTATGCATTTGCAGTTGTCAGGAGCCAGTAAGGTATCAGTAGGAAGATAACTGATAAAAGTGTTTGAACTGAAGTAGGAGTTGAACTCATTGTTATGCTGGAGATGGCATGAAGGTGTTGTGAGGTAGATGAGGTTGAAACAGCACAGGGAACTACTACTGGGCATGCACAACTAAGCAGGGGGAGAAGTAAGCTATTTTGGCTAACACAGAGTAGGGAAGTTGAGTAATAGGGAGTTTGTGGGAGCAAGAGATTGAAAATGGACTCTGTGCTTGATGGGATTGTAAACAGCGCCATGATGTGCCCATGGTTTCCTTTTATTATGTAATGCCTTGCACTTGTTGTGATGAACAGCATTGGGTGATGGCCAGGTTCAGCTCATACAGTAAGCTCACAGTCTCCTGGTCTTCCATTCAAATTATAAGTGGGTTTTGAATGTCTTTAAGACTCATTTTTAAGTTGTCTGTTCCTAAATGAGATCACCTGTTATAGTTTGTTTCACACACATTCATGTTTTTTTTTGTTTTAGTGTGAAGTGCATTGCTACTCCTAAAGTGGTTGTGCAAGGAAACTCAAAATAACTCATGTGCAAATGAAAGAACATGTCTTTATGTTCAGTGGGTCCTTGGGACATCCTTCTGCTGAGGACACTGAGACTTATGGAACCGACTTTTCAATTATGCAGTGATTCCAATGAAAACGTGGTGGTCCCTGTTAAGAAAGGGGGGATCAAAAGAGATGATAAGGCAGCCACTCATGATACCATCATGAAGGGGGTAGCTGTCTCTGTGCAGGACATTTGTTTCTGTGTACTGGCTTTCTGTACTATTTCAATATGAAGGTATTCCTGAGCTGGCTGTTGAAGAATGGGATTTAAAACAGCTGAGTTTTCAAAAAATAGATTTTTTTCTCAACATCTAGCACAATGAGCAAATAATTCCTTATTTTACAGGTGATAACTAAGAAGCCTCTACTGTGGTGTGGCGGGGGAGAGTGGTGACCATAACATTGATTACAAGGCTTTGGGGCAGTGAGTGGGTATGCTCATAAGCAGGGACATAGCTACCACTGTTGCAGCAGGTGCCTCAGCACCCAGGCCAAAACCCTGAGGGGCAAATTGAACCCTAATGATTGCTGTGGTTTACTACCAGGATCCACCAGGCTCTGGTACTATTGGACCTTTCGGCGGCGTTCGACACGGTTGACTATGCCATCTTGGTCAACCGTGTCGAGCAAGCAGGTCTTAGGGGCCCTGCACTGAGCTGGATTCGCTCATTTATCACTGGCCGCACTCAATCTGTCAGATTGGGTTCTTTTACAGCCCCCACTATACCTACCACCTGTGGAGTACCTCAGGGCTCGTCATTATCACCTTTGCTTTTTAATTTATACCTACGCCCTCTTCTGTATTCTCTTAGGGAAGCGAATGTTACCATCTTCAACTATGCGGATGATTTGCAGCTCATCTTTCCTTTAAACACCAAGGACTCAGTGGAAGATTTTCAAAACACCATGTCTCACATCCTGAGTTGGATGAGCTGCAATCATTTGAAACTCAACCCAGGCAAGACTGAACTGGTCTTGCCTGGGCAGAGTGCACTTAGTTGGAACCCTAGCTTCTGGCCATCTAGCATGGGAGCCCCTCCGTCCAAGTCATCTTCAGTTAAGAGCTTGGGGATTTTTATCAGCGAGGATCTCTCCCTGAAAAGACAGGTAGGCGCAGTTGTTTCATCCTGCTTTTTTCAACTGAAGAAAATTAAGAAAGTTGCCTGCTTTTTCTCCTCGGCTGCCCTTACTCAGATTGTCATTTCTCTGGTCCTGTCTAGATTGGACTTTTCCAATAGCCTCTACCTTGGGCTCCCAGCTGGAGAGTTAAAAAGTCTCCAGTTGGTTCAAAACCAGGCAGCGAGACTTATTTTGAACCTATCTAAAAGGCAGTCTGTCAGATCAGGGCTGAAACAGCTACACTGGCTGCCCGTTGAGCAGCGAGTGGCCTTTAAAACCGGGTGCATCCTATTTAAGTCTTTACATGACTCTGGCCCTCAGTTTATTAGAGATCTATTCAATAGATATAACCCTTCCCGTAATCTCCGGTCCACTCACAAATCCCTTCTGATCATCCCCTCTTATAAGAGGACGCGCCTCGGAGGCTGCTGCTTTGACCACCTCGCAGCCACCTTTCTGGAACTCCCTTCCTCTTCAATTAAAACTGAGCGATAACATCCTGAGTTTTAGACACTCCCTTAAAACCTGGCTCTTTTCCCAAGCGTATTGCTGAGCTGCTCCATCTCTGTCTCTAACCGGTGCGTTGTGTTTCCTCTATAGCGCCATGAAGCCCCCGGGCGTGCGAGCGCTTAATAAATTCATATTAACATTAACATTAACATTAACTGAAGTAGTCAATAGGGCAGCTTTGGTGCTTGCACCGAAGCCCATGGCGTGCTTGTTACACTAGTGTTCATGAACAACTTTGAAGAGGAGTTCAGAGCCAAGGAAAGGACACCAAAAAGTTTTCTAAGTGAAATTGACCATGTCCACACAGATAGAAGCAGTCTATATCTTCTGTGATCAAGTTACGTTTACAGGCATTCCCAAATCGGGAGCTGCAATAATCTACACTCCCTCTTGTAAATGCTACTGCTATTTTCTGTGTGCCATTTTTCTCGTTGTCATATTCCTGCACATTATGGATAGGTGAAGGGCAATCAACCAATCAATCAGTGTGTGTTAAGAGCGGCTACTCTGCCGTGAGGGACATAAGGCGAAGGGAGGGGGCGGGGGGGGGGGGGACTGCAGGTCCAGATGGGCGCTGAGGTTCAGTCGAAGAGCCAGGTCTTAATATCCTTCCTGAATTGGGCAGGGTGGATGTCCAACCAAAAGGTTAGTGACCGCAGCCCCATTCCTTTCCTATGCTCATGTTACTTTTACTGGATGAGTAAACATTGTGTAATCATTGCATCGTGCCATAGAGGTTGTCCAGCTCTGCCACTTAGAACACAATGAAAATTTGAATGCAACGTTTATGAAATGCTCATTAAAAAAATCAAGAAGACACATATATGGGGAGAGGATATGGTCTTACGGCTAGGGCGGTCAACCTCAAATTTGGGGAACCTGGTTCGAGTCTCGGCAATGAGGTTTAGCATCCTGTGATTCTAGGCAAACCACTTAATCTCCCCGTGCCTAACAAAAAAATGAATGTGTCCTTGTGTAACGCAACAGGCGCTTATGTAAAGCACTCTGATACATTTGCGTCATTTTCGTGCAATTTAAAACTCTGAAAAAATTATATATATATATATATATATATATATATATATATATATATACATATATTACCTACTGGCGGTCGCCAGTAGGTAGTTATAGTTAATATTATTTTGTATAGGGAATTCGCAATATTCTATTGGGAATAACTTTGGCGCCGGTTGAGGAATCTTCCTGAAAATTTCCTCAAATTTGCCTTGCGGCGCTCCGCTCCTTCCCGAGATAAAAGGGGGGTCCCAAAACGTGTTTTCCCCATGTTAATTTCCATAGGGCGGTTGAACTCACTTTTAGCCCGAACGGCTGAATAGATTTCCACCAAACTTGGCAAAATTGTAGGGACTGGTAGCCCGATGTGTCTTTGCTATGTCTCAATATATGTGCTCCAGTGGATTTTGAGTAATTTAGGTTGAAAAAATATATATATCTATAAGCGCGCCCCGGTACGCGCACAGGGGCGCGTACCAGCGCGCTACGCGAGTTCGCGCGCGGAAAGCTGATTGGCTCTCGGGTGTCTGTCAACATTCCAAACAGTCCGGAGCGGCCGCCATCTTGTGTCTCGGTAGGATCGAGACACAAGAGGTGGCAAAAACAAAGGGGGAAATGACCAAAAGGGGGCAGGGTAGACCCCCCTGACCCCCTAGGTTTGATATGGGGGCCATAAATCGATTTGCGCGGGGGGAGCGCCCTGTACGCGCACCGGGGAGCGTACCGGGGAGCGTACCATAGGGAAAAAAGAATGAAAGAGCTTTTGAAAAATGTAGCCTTTTTTTATAAATTGGAGGTAGTTCTAAAAAGAACTGTTTTTTTCTTTTTGTTGTTTTATATTTATTTATTGTTTTTCTGAACATTTTGTATTTTTTTTGGCTTTTATGAACAATTTTATATTTTTTTTGTTATTTTTATGGGGAGAAACAAAAAGCAGGGAATTGTAAACGGCTCAACTGGAGCAAAAAAAAATCAGGAAAAAATTAAGGTTTTTTGGGGTAATTGTGGTTGTCACCAGCACGGTTGATGAGTTTTATGCTTTGCTCACCGTAGGTAATTGTTTTACCACAAAAAATACAACTGTTTTTGTATTGTCCAAACTTGGGTTGTATGTTTGGGACCATCTCCCTTGTCTCTGGACCCGATGGAGTGGGTTGCTTACTTTTGGAGGTGCTGGGTGAAGATTGGGGAGGGTTTCTGGCCAGTTCTCTCACCTCTGCCTCAGCATAGTTGTTAGGGTGCCGGCGTTGCATGTGGTGAATCATGGTGTTATTGCCAAAAGAGTACTTTTTGTTAGGGTTCCCCCTTAAAAGTTCAGTGCCACAGATTAGGCAAGTAACCCTTGGCGCATTTACTTTTTTGAGGTCCTTTGGGATTGAAAAAAACTCCCAGATAATGTGCTGCTTTGGTCTATATGGGGTATTATCTTCTGGCAGGAACCTCCTCCTCTCCTCCTCCTCTTCCTCCTCCTCCTCCTCCTACTTCTCTTCTTCATCTCCACCACTGTGGTGTTGTGGTGGTCCTCTTGGTGGTGGTGGTGGTGGTGGCTGAGATGCTCCTGCTGCTGCTGCTACTGAAACCATTTTTCAGTCCAAAAAGGTACAGAGAGGTCTATCAACAGGTCTTCTTCACTCAAAGTACAAAGTGAGAATGAGGAAAAAAGGTGGGGGCTTTCATCATTAGGAAAAAAAAACTGTCCTGAACCAATGAAAAGTGTTATTTTCAGGTCACATGACCAGGGCTTTCATCATTTGGAAACCAAAACTGTCCTGAACCAATAAAAAGTGTTATTTTTAGGTCACATGACCCGACGCGTTTACGCTACGCTCCCCAGGGCGCGCCCAGGGGCACGTCGCGTAAGCGCGTCGGATGCTTACGTTGCGCAATCGTATGCGCTCGAGTGCTTCCGGGTGCGTTTATGCCGTGCGTATCACGCGGACGCGGCTACGCGATACGTCACAATTATGTTTTCGTTCGCGGCAATAGCACTAACGGCACGCTCACCGGTACGCGCCCTGGGGCGCGCCGCAAGACTGCGCTTACTGGTGCGCTCACCGGGACGCGCACCGGGAGCGCTCCAGGGCAAAAAAAAAAAAAATAGTATTACATAAATATACAATATAGGATTCATTATAAAAAATATTACATTTCATACCTATAGAAATTTGCTGCGGCAGAGGTCCAAAACTGGCCAGAAACCCTCCCCAATCTTCACCCAGCACCTCCAAAAGAAAGCAACCCACTTCATCTGGACCAGAGACAAGCGAGATGGTCCCAAACATACAACCCCAGTTTGGGGAATACAAAATCTGTTGTATTTTTTGTGGTAAAACAATTACCTATGGTGAGCAAAGCATAAAGCTCACCAGCCGTGCTGGTGACAACCACAATTGCCCCAAAAAACCTTAATTTTTCCTGATTTTTTTTTGCTCCAGTTGAGCCTTTTACAATTCCCTGTTTTTTGTTTCTCCCCATAAAAATAACAAAATAAATATTAAATTGTTCATAAAAGCCAAAAAAAGTACAAAATGTTCAAAAAACAATAAGAAAAATATAAAACAACAAAAAGATGAAAAAAAGCAGTTATTTTTAGAACTAACTCCAATTTATAAAAAAAAAAAACATTTTTAAAAAACTCTGTCATTCTTTTTTCCCCATGGAACGCTCCCCGGTACGCTCCCCGGTGCGCGTACCGGGCGCTCCCCCCGCGCAAATCGAAAAAAATATTATTTTTTTTTTGCCCCGCGGGGCCCTTTTATGGCCCCCACATCAAACCATCAAACATAGGGGATCAGGGGGGTCTACTCTGCACCCTTTGGTCATTTCCCCCTTTGTTTTTGCCACCTCTTGTGTCTCGATCCTACCGAGACACAAGATGGCGGCCGCTCCGGACTGTTTGGAATGTTGACAGACACCCAAGAGCCAATCAGCTTTCCGCGCACGAACTCGCGTAGCGCGCTGGTTCGCGCCCCGGTGCGTGTACCGGGGCACTCTTATAGATATATATTTTTTTTCCTAAATTACTTAAAATCCACTGGAGCACATATCTTGAGACATAGCAAAGGCACATCGGGCTACCAGTCCCTACAATTTTTCCAAATTTGGTGGAAATCCATTCAGCCGTTTGGGCTAAAAGTGAGTTTGACCGCGCTATGGAAATTAACATGGGGAAAACACGTTTTGGGACCCCCCTTTTATCTCGGCCCCCGCTTGACGAATCCCCCCCCAAACTTTAAGGGAAGGAGCGGAGCGCCACCAGGCAAATTTGAGGAAATTTTCAGGCAGATTCATCAACCGGCGCCAAAGTTATTCCCAATAGAATGTTGCGAATTCCCTATTCAAAATAATCCTAACTATAACTACCTACTGGCGACCGCCAGTAGGTAATATATATTTATATATATATATGTTATGTTATGGCATGTTATGTTATGTGCTCGTCCATAAAGATGTAGTCTCTAGGTTGACCAATCGTCCGTAAATTTCACAGACCGTCCATTATTTTAGTATGATGTCCACAAGGCGTCTGTAATTTGGGGTCCCCAAATTACGGCTGCCTTACAGACATCATACTAAAATCAAATTGGGAAATTTCAGGAAGGTATGCTGTTTCCCTGTGAGAGGCCGGATGAGTTTAAAAGTTTTCACTGTGGCCTCTCCCACTTATCTTTTAAACTGAAGAGGCTACCTGCAGCGGCACCTCCCGGACCTCCCACAGACTGTGGAGTGGCCTATTGTTATTCTGAGGCTGAAGCTAATTAGCACTTATAGAATGATAATGGGCCCTATTATAGTGACAGCATGTGGTGTGCCTTCTCCTGCACCTGACTAGGGCAAGGCACTCTGCTTTTGTCTTGGCGCCATGCTGGAGAAAATAAAAATAAAAGAACTAACAGCGTTTTCACTGTACATTTCGAAGTCAGATTTCAATATACAAATAAAAAAATTCTATTTAATGTTTATTGTTACATTAGCATAAATCTTGATTGCAGAAAGGGCCTGATGTCGCTTTGCACAGCTGTGCGCATACTGAAAAACTGTGAAGTGCACGATTGTCTCAACCTTATATAAACTTATTCTGACTTGTACTTATTTTGGTTGTCTATTTATTTATTTATATATTATTGTGCAACCTCCTCTGATATGCCTGTAAAACGTATGTTTTGTACCAAATTTTTGTCCTGAATTTTGACCTTTTGTCCTGATTTTTTACACTGACCCGTCCTGAATTTGCACCCATGCCAGTTAGTCACCCTAGTAGTCTCAGATCTATGCGTTTTCATGCACTCTGTTGCCTACGACCCCAGTGCAAATGTGTGCCCACAAGAGAAACATTTCCCTGTCTGTTTGCGGTTTGCAATACTGCTGTCACTTCGCCCAGATGGACAGTGACATTTCTGCACAGTTCCCAAGACACGAGAGGCCTCGCCATGCCTGAGAAAGTGCGAGCCCCGAACACAGTGCCGCCCTTTGTAGCGCTGGGTGTCTGTGTGCTTCAGGGAAGGCCCCTCCGACAGGGGCTGTCGCCTGGGCTACTGTTGACCCCCCGAAACCCCTGTCTTTGCAAAGCAGAAACTTCACTTCCAATTTCCTCATTCACAGCTGAACAATCGGGGAAATAAATGTGTCACCACAAAGCAGGCTTTTGTCGGTCACGCCATTTCTACAACGCGACGACGGAAAAGTGTGAGAACCTAACACGTTCTCGATGAGTACCAAAAAGAAAGCAGCTCATGCATGCAGTTTACCTACGCGCAGGCGCAAAGGTAATCGAAAAACATATTTATAGCTCCCGATGTATTTGCTAAATCATAGGCCTTGCGGCAGTAATACGCCACGATGAAATGTATCAAGGGCATTTTGTGAGCCAGAAAAGACTTTCCTTTAAAAAAAAATATGGCATTTAGGAAGTCAACAGCGGAGTAGGAAGCAGCCAGAGGTCGTCTGGACCAATCAACCTTTAAATGGTTTCTCCTGAAAAAAAATAATTATATATATATATATATATATATATTTTTTTTTTTTTCAGCAGCAGCTGTCCCTTTTAGGGACACAGATTGCGTTAAAAAAAGAGACTTTTCCACTAAGGAAGGCAAACATTCTGTCCCTTGCAGGCCATGCAGCCTTTCAGCAGCCATTTATAGGGGTCAGAAACAGTGATCTGCCTGATTCAAACTCATTAGGAAGGTCATCATGTGGCCTCTTGCAAATGGACAATTTTGCGATGCATCCTCATCGTTCATATGTCAGTTCGCTAATTAATTTGCAGATAAACAGTTTGTAAGCAGGGATCAGTGCATCGGGTCTGTAGCTCTGTTCTGAGTTGATTATAACTAAGGCAATTATTAAGTAGGCCTGGGTGAAATTTTAATTATGCCAGAGGAATCCGAGTAATTTCGGTAACTATGCGATACTCTTGTGAGGTGAAATTACCAAAATTACAAGATTACGTCAACTTGAGTAATTAAGAGCAATTTGGGTCAACAAATTCTACCGCAGGAGCCCAGGAGCAAGGAACTAAGAGAGAGTGAACGGCCGCTGGCTAAGCTGTTCATGTCCTGTAGCATTTAGTGCTATTTGCATCCTCTTTGATGCAAGGGTGCATTTTGTGCTAAAAAAAATAGCGCTAAATGCTACGTTATGCTTCTTGTGTAATCACACATAATTACAAGTAATTTTGAGGCAATTACAACTAATTACACTAGACAGAATTATGCCAGTTATGCACACTCTTATTATTAAGTAGGGGTGGGCGGTAGATTCCCTCCACCAGCGGAGTTTGCAGAGTTTTGCCCACTCCCCACTCAGCACTCTACTTGGAGTGCGGAGTTTGACGAAAACTCCGGCCCCTGCCACAGAATCGGAGTTTACCCTAGCAAGAAGGACCTATCTACCGATGCGGTCTGCGTTTCCATGTTTTTGTGGGCTACCGTGTCACCCCGAGGAGATTGGTAGAGAAATTAAAGATTGACAACTGCTGCATACCACACAACAACGCTGCCCTTGGGAATCATGGCCTCATCGATAATGAGTGAGATTAACAGCCTGATTCATCAAGCCGAAATCGGCTCGCAAAGGGCAAGATTCTGAGAATCTGGCCCTTTGCGAGCGCTATTTTTGCATTTGGGATTCATCATCCCAAATGCAAAAATCGGTAATAGCGATTTCGCAATTTTGCGAGGAATTACATTTAAGGAATCTCTATTTGAGATTCCTTAAATGCAAT
Organism: Lissotriton vulgaris; assembly: GCF_964263255.1. Taxonomy (NCBI): domain Eukaryota; kingdom Metazoa; phylum Chordata; class Amphibia; order Caudata; family Salamandridae; genus Lissotriton; species Lissotriton vulgaris. Next base: position 724,317,410 of record NC_141699.1, read on the forward strand.
TCATCATCCATTTAAAAATTGCGAATTCGCAATTTCGGCCCGCTATTTACCGCGAGGTCAAACCTCGTGGTAAATAGCGAAAACTAAGAAAAATGCTTTTAAAAGCATTTTTCTAAGTTGCATGTTGCACACACACATGTCCTTTGGACATGTGTGTGCGCAACACCTGTTTCAATTTGCATTTAAGGGGTGCTACAGGGTGTCCTTTGGACACCCCTGGCACCCTTAAAATCGCTATCTTATTTGCGATTAGCTAATTGCTAATCGCAAATAAGGAACTCCCCATTCATTCCTATGATCCTTTTGGCCCATAGATATGAATGGGGAGTTATTCCGTATTTGCGATTAGCAATTTGCTAATCGCAAATAAGGAATGTGTAGGAATCGCAATTCTTTTTGCGATTCCTACATGAATCCCGTTTTGCGAGTCTGTAATAGCGATTCCTTATGAATCGCTATTATAGACTCGCAAAACGGGTCTTTGATGAATGAGGCTGAAAGAGTAAAGGAGTGTCTGGTAGTGAATAATAGAGCCAATAGATGCAATCAAGACTACACATCCTTGATATTTTGGCATACTGGCAGTAGAGCTGACCGCAGGCTTCTGACCCAAAGTTTGGGCCCAGGCACTTATTTTTTTTTCAATTTAAACACTGCAATTACGAATAAATTGGATTTTTTCGACCCCTGGAGATTTTTGCAAGCAAATATTGGCAGTTTAACTGCCATTATTAACTGGGGAGAGGAGTTGGCCTAACAGCCAGGGTGATCGACCTTGAATCTGGGGAACTGGCAGGGCCGGACTGGCCATAGCGGGCACCGGGCAATCCCCCAGTGCGCCTCACAGGTGGGGGCCGGTTTTGGGACCCCGGGGGCCGTTTTTGTTACAGGCCCTGTACCAAAATCACCCGAAAACCTGACCCGGCAAAGAGCCCGGCGGCACCCTGTTAGACCTGGCACCTTGGCGTGAGTCTCCCTTCCACTTTTTGCTGATGTGCCTCCGATGTTTTGCTGGTTTTCCGATACTCAGGGCGCTGCGCCACGGCTGACCCGTGCCGCAGCGCAAGTGCTCCCTACTGTAAATTGTACATGCGATTGGTATCCATGATTGGTTCATTGGATTTACTGTTAGTCCCTAGTAAAGTGCACTAGGAGTGCCGGGGCTTGTAGATGCCAATACTGCTGGTGGGCCTGCAGCGCTGGTTGCGCCACCCACCGAAGCAGCCGTAAAGATGTGTCTGGGAACTGCGACCGCAGAACCCGCGTGCGGTCTCGTACTGTCACGCTAGCTGGGCAAGTGCACCCACTTGCCAGCCCCCGAACCTTCCCTTGACTACATATTAGTCACCCCTATGGTAGGCCTACGGGCAGGGTGCGTTGTAGGCGTAAGGTAGGACAAGCCCTGATGTGGGTGGCATGTCCTAGTAGTGACTTACAACCAAAACCGTATTTCACTATTGAAGGCTACTTGCTCCAATAGGCCAGACTGAGCTGCTGGAGTTATTACACCCTATAATCCCAGCAGGCTTAAGGAGCGTAGTAGCGCGTTGTGTTTAGTATGCCTAAACTCAGGATGATAAAATATTTCCTTCAGTAAAGTTTATTTTAGTATCCTGGGTTTGCAAATGCTACTTTTTAGAAAGTTAGCCTTTGCTTGCCTAACCATTTCAGCCCGCCTCTGCTGGTATGTGTATCTGACTGTCTGGGACGTGTGAGTGACAGGGCTGGGGGGATGACAGGTGGTGAATGCGCAGATTACACCTTAGTGGGAGGTAGGAGTGGCTCTTGACTCTGGATCTTGCTGTGCTCTGCCACCACAATGCTGGCTCCACCCTCCTGGGGAGCGTCGGATGACTCAGCCGACACCTGGCCCAGGAAGGGCGAAGCCCCATCAACAAGGTACTCTGGCTGCCCCTGTCCGCACAATGCTGGCTCCACCTCCTGTGGGGCGTCTAATGCGCCTGCCCCTCACACTGAAAGCAGAAGCCGGAGTACACCCGCCAGGGTACTCAAGGACTGAGAGTGGCTATGCAAAGGCCCCCCTGGCCTGCGAGAACAAAAGAAATGCCATATAAAAGAAGGAGCCCTGCTCCTTGAAAATTAGATCCTGTTTGGGCTACAGAAGGAACTCTGCCCGACGAGAAGGACCAGGAAGGACAAGGAAGAGTGCTGTCTCTTGCCTGTGTCTGGTGCCTTGCTGCTGAAGGAGAGGACAAAGGAAAGACTACGAAAAGACTTTTGCTTTACAAGACTTTGTGCCGAACTCTGCTTAAAGATCTCCAAGGGCTTGAAACTGAACTTGCCCCCTGACCAGCGCCCCAGGACCAGTGGGCGCTACACCCTGAAGAAAGCAACTGCGTGTGCTGCTCCTCGTGGCAGTACCGACGGAGGAATCTCCTCCAAGGCAACGACATCCACCTGACCACCGTGACCGGGGCCCAGAGCAACAGCGAAAGCAAAGTGAGGACCAGCCGCCGCTGGCCCGAACACCGTGACCGCAACTGCACCGGGAGCCCGAGAGCAAAGCGAAGGAGGACCCGTCCGGTCTGAGCTCTCGAGTTGACTGCGCAACGAGCAGCCAATCCACTTGCAAAGACGGACAGTCGCCCTGTGAGAGTCCCCTAGGTCGGTACCTTGCCCGACAGCCAGCTGTGAGCGCACAGCTGCACCGGCACTTGGCTGGGTACGTCCTGCACTTGAGGACCGTACTGCCACCTGCCGCCACCACGCAACCGCCGCCTCCAGGGTCGGAGCGGACGACGAGGAGAGGACCCTGCCGCCACAGAACACCGCTGCCCCGGATGACCCGTGAACTGCTCGGCTGAGAGCCGCACCGAACAGCGACCCCGGGAAGGCAACGCAACGTGGGACAGATCCCCTGGGAGCCGCCTGCTCCACAAGAACTTTGTTGTACTGGGCAGAAGACCCTAAAGAACTCTTATTGCTCGAACGAACTGTGGCAACTTGAACTAAGTAAACTTGGAACCGCTATTTGAAAGTCGATAACTGTATTCTTAAGCCTGCTTGAAGTCTACATAAAGATATATATTTTTACAGAATACAGTCTGGTCTCATTGTGTGGTGGGTTGGTTGTGACGGTGTAATATTGCAAGTGTTTAACCCTATGTGCCCCAAAGATTAGCCTACGACTGCTTAAGCCACACTACCTAGAGGGTAAGCAGAGGTTGTCTGGAAGGTAACCCTCAGCCCTGACGAGGAAGAGAGAGTCCCTGCTTGTCGCTAGTGTCGCCACTGCGCCAACTAGAGCCTCCCCCTTCCTACATTGGACGTAGCGGTGGGGATTTTTCGAATTTACACTTGCGGTATCTATACCTTAGCTTCCGACCATTGCACAGTGATTTCAGTCCAGTTACTTAGCCACAGACTTTGCTTTTCGCTGAAAGAAGATTCCGAGTGTGAGAACCATGCCGGGCACGAAGAGCCTGGATGGAGCGGAGTCCACGACCTCTGAGGTGTTGGAGGTGGAGTGGGACGCCGCAAAGCTGGACAAATACTCAAAGACGGAGCTGAAGTTTTTCTGTAAGAAACTCAAAGTTCTGCACGCTGGTTGCAAGAATAAGCCAGAATTCTACAAGGCCCTGAGAGCCTGGATAGAGTCCAGAAAGGCCCCGGAGGATCAAGATGCCCTCGCGGAGCAAGATGCGACTGAAGAGCAGACTGCACCTATGGATCTGGTGGATCTCGAAAGGCAAGACAGCGTGCACAGCTTTGGTAAAGGCCTGTCGCCAGAGGAACTGGCAGACAGGAAGGAAACGAGGAATCACGAAAGAAAGCTGGCAGAATTGAAAATACAACTGGAGTTGGAAACAAAAAGAATGGCGCTGGAAGAGCGAAAGCACCAAATGGATTATGAAGTGAAAATGAGGGAGATAAGTCTCAAGGAGAGAGACTTGGATTGTCCTCCCTCTGGTGGCAGCACATCGCCAGTGCAGGTAGAGTCAAGAGTGCACATCCCGAAGGACGTAGTTAAGGAGTTCTTTAAGGGGGATGACATAGGACAGTGGTTTAGGGCATACGAGGTAGCCATGTCCTCCCACCGGGTCCCTGACAAGGATTGGGGAGCGGGGTTGTGGGGAAGGTTCCTTAGCGAAGGGCGAGATACCTTGCTAGATTTGCCCGTTGAGAAACAGAGATCCTATTCCCACATGAAAGAAGCTTTAATGCGCAGGTACGGGCTTACCCCTGAAATGTATAGACAGAAGTTTAGGGGATGTACTAAGCGGCCTGGGAATACGTATGTGGAGTATGTGACTTATTTTTGCAGAGCCATGGATGGTTGGGTGAAGGGTAGCAAAGTGAATGATTTTCAAGGTCTCTTTGATTTAATTGCATGGGAGCACTTGTCTGATCACTGTTTTCCTGAGCTACGCCAACACCTGATCGATAGCAAGCTGTCCAACCCGAGGAAGCTTTCTGAGGAGGCGGACCGCTGGCTCAGCACCAGGGTCCACAAGGGTCCCGTGGGAGACTCCGCCAAGAGTGGGCAGGGTCCCCAGCAGAAGAGTGGGGGGGACAAGGGGGGAAAACAGAAAGGGTTCCAAAAAGGCCCCCAAAGTAGTTCCCAGGGGAACCAGCAGCAAGGTTCTCAGCCTCCCCCACCCCCAAAGTAGAATGGGGCCCGACAGGTAAACCTGTTCCAAAGGGGCCCTTCAATTGTTACAAATGTGGCGAGCCTGGGCACATATCCAGTGACCCCAAGTGTCGGCTGTTTGGAAAACCCGCACCCACTGGTGCTCCGCCCCGTCAAGTGACTAGTGTTCACTTAGGAGAAGAAGTGATGGTCCCGGGGGGTGGAGATCCCGTTCAGATGACCCTAGTCTCGCTAGGAGACAGTGAGATGATCCCTACGAACTACCTGCCCTCTAACACTAAGAAATATGGGCAGATGGTGATCATCAATGGCAAGGAAGCTGAGGCTCTTCGAGACACAGGAGCCAGTGTGACTGCAGTGAGGCAGCACCTGGTGTCTCAAGAGCAGGTTGTACCCCATGCCTACTGTAGGGTTATCAACGCTGATAATTCTGAGAGTCAGTGTCCGATGGCTCAAGTTCCCTTCGAGTGGGGGGGGGGGGTCTCTGGTACTCTGCAGGTCTGTGTAAGAAAAACCATGCCTGTTGACTGTTTGCTAGGGAATGACTTGGAGCACTCCCCTTGGGAAAAGGTGGAGAAAACGACTCACCTGCGGATGGTGGGTCTGCCTGACTGGGCGTGCGTGACCACCCGGTCAATGACAGCCAGTAGGGGTGATCAAGAGGTCCTGGGGCCTGAAGGAGAGGCCCAGGAACCGGCCTTAGGGAGAGGGCGCAGGGGGCGCGGGAAACCGGCCCCTGAGGTTCCCACGGTCCAGGAGGAAGCAGACCTTGAGGGGGATGCCCTGGAGCCTACAGGGGAACAGATCGCCGAACTGGGGGACCTGCCTGAGCTGACCCATTGGCAGCAAGAAGGAGGACCCTCCAGGGAGGAATTCTGCAAGGAGCAGAAAGAATGCCCCTCTCTCATGGGTATGCGGCAGCAGGCTGCAGACCAGGCCAATGGTGTTCAGGCCAAAACACATTATGTGTACTGGGAGAACGACCTCCTGTATTCAGAGCCTAAGGCTGCGGAACCTGGGTCAGCCCGTGTGCTGGTGGTACCACAGAAGTTCCGAGCCTTCCTACTGGGTCTGGCTCATGATGTGCCTTTAGCAGGACATTTGGGGATGGACAAGACCTATGACAGGCTTGTCACCCACTTTTACTGGCCCCAAATGCATAAGAGTTCAGACGCTCATTGCAGAACCTGTCCGACTTGCCAGGCAAGTGGGAAGACCGGAGGGAAGAAGAAGGCTCCCCTCCAACCCTTCCCTGTGGTCGGTACGCCATTCCAGCGAGTGGGTATTGACATTGTTGGGCCTCTGGACCCCAAGACAGCCATGGGCAATAGGTTCATCCTGGTCTTGGTGGACCATGCCACCCGGTACCCTGAAGCCATCCCTCTGAGGACAGTGACGGCCCCCGTGGTGGGACGTGCACTGATGGGAATTTTCTCACGAGTAGGATTCCCTCTAGAGGTGGTGAGCGACAGGGGGACCAACTTCATATCCAAATATATGAAGTCCCTTTGGCAAGAGTGTGGCGTAACGTATAAGTTCACCACACCTTACCATCCCCAAGGTAACGGGTTGGTTGAGAGATTCAACCGAACCCTGAAAGGCATGATCATGGGCCTGGAAGGTCCGATGAGGCATAAGTGGGACGTCCTCTTACCATGCCTGCTCTTTGCATATCGCGAGGTACCCCAGAAGTCCCTAGGGTTCAGCCCCTTTGAACTGCTGTACGGTCACCCCGTGAGAGGACCGCTGAGTTTGGTAAAGGAAGGCTGGGAGCAATCTCCCAGGAAACCTCCCCAGAATGTATATAGCTACATGCTGGCCTTCAGAAACCAAACCAGACGCTTCAGACAACTTGCCGAGGCAAATCTGGAAGCAAGCCAGGAGGAGATGAAGCGGTGGTACGACCAGAATGCCACTCTGGTCGAGCTTCAGCCTGGACAAGAGGTGTATGTCCTGGCCCCAGTGGAGCCCTGTGCCCTTCAGGATAAGTGGACAGGCCCATTCGAGGTTGTGGAGCGCAAGAGCCCAGTGACATACTTGGTGGACATGAAGACGCCCAGGAACCCTTTGAGGGTCCTACATGTCAACCGCCTCAAGCCCCACTTGCGAAGGTCCGAAGTGGGCATGTTGTTGGCAACTGATGACGGAATGGAGGAGGAGTCGGAGCCTCTCCCTGACCTCTTAGTGGCCTGTGAGAAAGACGGGTCAGTGGATGGAGTTAACCTCTCACCCACCCTGACCCCCGAACAACAGGAAGACTGCCGCCAGTTGCTGGGGCAGTTTCCAGATCTGTTCTCCCTGGTTACGAGTGTCACAGATTGGTGCGTCCATGATGTGGACACTGGAGACAGCTTACCTGTGAAGCATAAGGCTTACAGGGTGACTGACAGGGTCCGGACCTGCATCAAGGAGGAGGTCTCCAAGATGCTTGCCCTGGGGGTGATTGAGTCTTCCAGCAGTCCTTGGTCCAGCCCCGTGGTTTTGGTTCCGAAGGCTGCTGCGCCGGGAGCCACACCCGAACTCCGGTTCTGTGTGGACTACAGAGGACTCAATTCAGTCACGAGGACTGACGCGCACCCCATCCCCAGAGCTGATGAGCTCATTGATCGGCTAGGGGCTGCTCGGTTCCTCAGTACGTTTGATTTGACGTCTGGGTACTGGCAGATCGCCTTGACCGATGGGGCAAAGGAGAGGTCGGCATTCTCTACACCAGATGGGCATTTCCAGTTCCGGGTTATGCCATTTGGAATGAAGAATGCCCCTGCCACCTTTCAGAGATTGGTCAACCAGGTGTTGGCTGGGCTGGACGAGTTCAGTGCCGCCTACCTGGATGACATCGCGGTGTTCAGTGGCACCTGGCCAGAACACCTGCGACACCTCTGGGAAGTGTTGATGGCTCTGCGCAGAGCAGGCCTCACAATCAAGGCAAGCAAGTGCCAGATTGGGCAGGGTTCCGTGGTGTACTTGGGACACCAAGTTGGGAGTGGCAAGGTAGCACCCTTGCAACCCAAAATTGAGACCATCCTGGCTTGGGAACCCCCCAAGACCCAGACTGCAGTGAGAGCCTTCCTGGGGCTCACTGGGTATTACAGGAGGTTTGTCAAGGGCTATGGCATGATCGTGACCCCCTTGACAGAGCTGACTTCGAAGAAGCAGCCCAGGAATGTGATTTGGACTGACACCTGTCAGAAGGCTTTTGACACCCTGAAGACTGCCATGTGCACGGCGCCCGTGCTCCTGGCTCCTGATTTCTCCAAGGAATTCATAGTGCAAACAGACGCTTCAGAGCATGGTGTAGGGGCCGTTCTTTCACAGATGACTGAGGAGGGCTTTGACCAACCCGTAGCCTTCATAAGTAGGAGGTTACTTCCACGGGAAAGTAGGTGGAGTGCAATAGAGCGTGAAGCATTTGCTGTGGTCTGGGCACTGAAGAAGCTAAGACCCTACTTGTTTGGGTCTCACTTCCGAGTTCAGACGGACCACAGGCCCCTCAGATGGTTGATGCAAATGAGGGGTGAGAACCCGAAACTGTTGAGGTGGTCCATTTCTCTACAGAGTATGGACTTTACGGTGGAACACCGCCCTGGCACCGATCACGCCAACGCTGACGGTCTGTCCAGATTTTTCCGCCTTAGTGATGTGGAACTCCCTGGGGAAGGGTAGTTCCCCCCACATTTCAGCTGGAGGGGACACATGTTAGACCTGGCACCTTGGCGTGAGTCTCCCTTCCACTTTTTGCTGATGTGCCTCCGATGTTTTGCTGGTTTTCCGATACTCAGGGCGCTGCGCCATGGCTGACCCGTGCCGCAGCGCAAGTGCTCCCTACTGTAAATTGTACATGCGATTGGTATCCATGATTGGTTCATTGGATTTACTGTTAGTCCCTAGTAAAGTGCACTAGGAGTGCCGGGGCTTGTAGATGCCAATACTGCTGGTGGGCCTGCAGCGCTGGTTGCGCCACCCACCGAAGCAGCCGTAAAGATGTGTCTGGGAACTGCGACCGCAGAACCCGCGTGCGGTCTCGTACTGTCACGCTAGCTGGGCAAGTGCACCCACTTGCCAGCCCCCGAACCTTCCCTTGACTACATATTAGTCACCCCTATGGTAGGCCTACGGGCAGGGTGCGTTGTAGGCGTAAGGTAGGACAAGCCCTGATGTGGGTGGCATGTCCTAGTAGTGACTTACAACCAAAACCGTATTTCACTATTGAAGGCTACTTGCTCCAATAGGCCAGACTGAGCTGCTGGAGTTATTACACCCTATAATCCCAGCAGGCTCAAGGAGCGTAGTAGCGCATTGTGTTTAGTATGCCTAAACTCAGGATGATAAAATATTTCTTTCAGTAAAGTTTATTTTAGTATCCTGGGTTTGCAAATGCTACTTTTTAGAAAGTTAGCCTTTGCTTGCCTAACCATTTCAGCCCGCCTCTGCTGGTATGTGTATCTGACTGTCTGGGACGTGTGAGTGACAGGGCTGGGGGGATGACAGGTGGTGAATGCGCAGATTACACCTTAGTGGGAGGTAGGAGTGGCTCTTGACTCTGGATCTTGCTGTGCTCTGCCACCACAATGCTGGCTCCACCCTCCTGGGGAGCGTCGGATGACTCAGCCGACACCTGGCCCAGGAAGGGCGAAGCCCCATCAACAAGGTACTCTGGCTGCCCCTGTCCGCACAATGCTGGCTCCACCTCCTGTGGGGCGTCTGATGCGCCTGCCCCTCACACTGAAAGCAGAAGCCGGAGTACACCCGCCAGGGTACTCAAGGACTGAGAGTGGCTATGCAAAGGCCCCCCTGGCCTGCGAGAACAAAAGAAATGCCATATAAAAGAAGGAGCCCTGCTCCTTGAAAATTAGATCCTGTTTGGGCTACAGAAGGAACTCTGCCCGACGAGAAGGACCGGGAAGGACAAGGAAGAGTGCTGTCTCTTGCCTGTGTCTGGTGCCTTGCTGCTGAAGGAGAGGACAAAGGAAAGACTACGAAAAGACTTTTGCTTTACAAGACTTTGTGCCGAACTCTGCTTAAAGATCTCCAAGGGCTTGAAACTGAACTTGCCCCCTGACCAGAGCCCCAGGACCAGTGGGCGCTACACCCTGAAGAAAGCAACTGCGTGTGCTGCTCCTCGTGGCAGTACCGATGGAGGAATCTCCTCCAAGGCAACGACATCCACCTGACCACCGTGACCGGGGCCCAGAGCAACAGCGAAAGCAAAGTGAGGACCAGCCGCCGCTGGCCCGAACACCGTGACCGCAACTGCACCGGGAGCCCGAGAGCCAAGCGAAGGAGGACCCGTCCGGTCCGAGCTCTCGAGTTGACTGCGCAACGAGCAGCCAATCCACTTGCAAAGACGGACAGTCGCCCTGTGAGAGTCCCCTAGGTCGGTACCTTGCCCGACAGCCAGCTGTGAGCGCACAGCTGCACCGGCACTTGGCTGGGTACGTCCTGCACTTGAGGACCGTACTGCCACCTGCCGCCACCACGCAACCGCCGCCTCCAGGGTCGGAGCGGACGACGAGGAGAGGACCCTGCCGCCACAGAACACCGCTGCCCCGGATGACCCGTGAACTGCTCGGCTGAGAGCCGCACCGAACAGCGACCCCGGGAAGGCAACGCGACGTGGGACAGATCCCCTGGGAGCCGCCTGCTCCACAAGAACTTTGTTGTACTGGGCAGAAGGCCCTAAAGAACTCTTATTGCTCGAACGAACTGTGGCAACTTGAACTAAGTAAACTTGGAACCGCTATTTCAAAGTCGATAACTGTATTCTTAAGCCTGCTTGAAGTCTATATAAAGATATATATTTTTACAGAATACAGTCTGGTCTCATTGTGTGGTGGGTTGGTTGTGACGGTGTAATATTGCAAGTGTTTAACCCTATGTGCCCCAAAGATTAGCCTACGACTGCTTGAGCCACACTACCTAGAGGGTAAGCAGAGGTTGTCTGGAAGGTAACCCTCAGCCCTGACGAGGAAGAGAGAGTCCCTGCTTGTCGCTAGTGTCGCCACTGCGCCAACTAGAGCCTCCCCCTTCCTACACACCCCAATACCCCCCCCCCCCGAGTGGGGAGTGGCTGAGCACTTTGCCAGGGCCGGTTGTGGTTCCCAGTCCGGCCCTGGGAACTGGGTTCTAATCTCGGCAATGACGCTGAACGTCCTGTGATTCTGGGCAAATCACTTAATCTCCCTGTGCTTAACAAAAATGAATGTGTCCTCATGTAATGCAACTGGTGCTATCTAAATCGCTCTGATAGCCGATTCGGGTCAAGTTCGCGCTATCTAAAACTCTGTTAAAAAAAACTGAGGGAGAGGGCCTGGAAAAGTTTGGCCCATGTGGATTTTGGGTCCCCTACGCACCAAAATCCAAATTATTCACTTTTTAAATGGGGAAACTGGTCTTTGTTGTGATTTATCACAGGGTATTGTTATTTACCAGGTACGATACATAATGAATAGATAATGAGTTACTTATAGTCGGGGCCTAAGTCTTTCCCGGAAAGTTCAAAAGATTTACATGTTGGAATTCATTTCTTTATGGTTTTTGCTAATAACAGCACATAATGGTTTGAATGGTGATGTTTCCGTACTAATGATATTACAAAAAGCATTTGATTTGAGGTTATGTTAAAATAGCGCCTCATAGCCCCCGCAAGATGCTGATGGTGTTTCAGTGGACGTGGACACACTACTCCTTGCGATTGGGACCATGAGTGAGAGCTCATTGGGATGACTACAGACTTTAATTCTTTGTCCAAGTGAAAAACGAAAGTGCCACAACAGTGGGAATATAACAATTATTTGTGTGTGGACAATTGTCCAAAGCAGAAGCGGCTTCTCCGCTATAGCGAAGGAGTGTTGCCCTCCCAGCCAGCTGCCTCAAAACAGCAGGAAAAGAAAAATACAACGGCAATAAACATATTTCATTATCATTTTCTTTTTTCCTTTCCTGCCGTGTCTAGGGGGCGGGCCATGGGGGATGACAGGCTGCAGGAGTAGTAGTGGACACTGTTGTCAGTGCGCATGACGGTTTGGCCTGCCGTTTCAGGCCGGCCATACCGTCAAGCGCCCTGAGCTGTCTCCAACCCAAGCAGTGTTGCCGGGTTGGAGACAGCAGGCACAGGCCCCCAGTCGAACTGGGAGCGCAAATACACGGCACTCAGGCCAATCCTGATGCTGCTTTCATGCTGCCACCAGTAGTTTGAGAGCAGCATCAGGATTGGCCACAATGGAGTCTGGGAGCCTGTGCCTGAAGAGGAGAGGAGCAGAGGAGCACAACGAGGCTGGCTGCAGGTAAGTTGTTTTTTTATATATATTTTTTTGTTTGTTAATCCCCAAACCCTCCCCCTTGCACTACTTACCAAAACCAGCCATCACTGTTCTAAAGTACGCAAAGAGAATGTTTCCCTCTGCATTCTTGAAATAAATGCACTCGTTAATGCTGCTTGGTGGCCCATGTATGGGTCATTGCTCTGAGCAAATGGTGCAAGGTATAATCAATTTTAACCACTGTATGTTGTCTCAGACCAGCATGGGTGAGTGTGGGGTGCAGGGGCTCCTTGACCAGCGGGGGCTGGTATGGCTCGCGGGTGGGAGGCAGGCACAGGGGTTTGCAAGAAGGGGGCTGCGGGCGGGTCGTGGGTGGTGTCAAGTGGGGTCATCAAAATAATAAAAACAATGTTTTACCTACCTTGAGGCCGGGTGCTGCGTCTTCTCGGCTCCTGCTCTCCTGCCTCCGACAGGAACAGAAAGCAGGCAGTCATGTTCCCTCCCTAAGCCCATCACAACGCTGCAATTGACACAGCGCTGTGTGCACTTTACACCCGCTACAAGCGGCAGAGGATGAACATAAGATGTGCAATAGTTTATGATTATGAAAATCTCTGCCACTTAAATTACTATAGTGATTATCGAATCCGTCCGAATCACTTGTGAATATTCATACAAGACTATCCTATATTCTTCGATTCACAGAGCGTGTTACCTTCACTTCTATATTCAAGTGCAATAGAAGAATCTCTGTCCACTCAAAACTTTCAACGTACGAAAAGAACACAAAAGATCTGAATGCACTACTTCAAATCAAGACGCTATGCCATTCTCATGAATTAAGTTAAATGTTTAATGTCCTCCTTGTTTCACTAAAAATGAATACTAGCCCATTACCAGACCACTCACATGCTTAAGATGAGTCCTGATTTCTGTGAGCATCAATTGGTCCCTCAGTTGGTCTTTACATGATCAAGACCTCACCATCTTCTCAACACACAAAGACATTTTATTTGCACATTGGCAATGACTCCCTCAAACTTTCACAAAGCACTGTTCTTACAACAAACTTTCTTCTCCCCAAAGCTCTTGCAGGTGACATGCACGCTGTGCACAGTGCTTTGCAAAAATCATGAAAAAGAGGAGTAAATACATTTTCTCTATTACCTTTTTCTGAGGGGCTGTGACGAGAAGATCAGGTAAATTTTACCTGCTCAACTTTCCCCCAACGAGGGACTACTTTCATTGGCCATCACGTGATAAACATACATCCTGATCCCTATGAACCTACCAGCTACAGCCAATATTGTGACAATGTGGGTAAGCCTGGAATCAAAAAAGTCAATCTCAAGAAGTGGTTTACAGATCAATTAAAACTGGACAAACTGGCCCTTAGAGAAGCTGAGCGCCGCTGGAGGCGTAATTATGACCCACTGCTAAAAATTGTATATGTGGATTTATTAAAACTCTATAAAAAATCTATTTTACTGGCTAAAACCTCCTACTTCTCTCAGAAAATCCTCAGTTCTGCTTCTAAAACAAAGGATATTTTTTCAATTGTGGAGGATCTCTCCCTGCCAGATCGTGTTACCGCCCAACCTCAACCTTCACAAATCTTCTGTAATTCCCTTAATTCATTTTTTATTGATAAAATCATCACCATTAAAAACAATATTCCTCCCCCTTCTTCGTCTACTGCCTGTTCTTTACCCCCCATGAATCCTTGTTGTTTTAATTAGTTCCCTCCCATTTCGCCGACCGAGTTCATCTCCCTGTTACATGCGGTCAGTACAGGATCACCCAACGACTGCTGTCCCCCCCAAATCATGAAAGCCACCTTTTTGGCATGTCCTGGTCCCCCGTTGGCACTTCTTAACAACTCGCTTGCCACAGGCTCTGTCCTGGATGCTTTCAAACAGGCGGTTGTTGTCCCCATACTTACAAAGCATGGTGCTGATCCGTCTGTTCTGAGCAATTATCAGCCGATCTCCCTTCTCCCCTACTTGGGGAAGATTCTGGAGACCTATGTCACCCGCTGCCTCAGCGCATTCATTGATGGGTCTTCTTTTTTAGATGACCAACAAGCCGGTTTTAGACCGGCCCACTCCACTGAAGCTGTCATCGTGGCTGTAATGGATGTGCTGAGGCAAGGCACCGATAAGAACTTGGCCCAAGCACTTGTTCTATTAGATCTGTTGGCTGCTTTTGACACGGTCGATCATGCTATCTTGATCGACCGTGTCAAAAATGCGGGCATCCAGGGCATGGCTCTAACTTGGATCAGATCTTTCCTGCACCAGAGCTCTCAGTCAGTTCATTTGTCCATCTTTTCAGCCCCCTATTCCTCACTTTCCTGTGGTGTCTCTCAAGGCTCTGCCCTTTTGCCCCTTTTATTTAATCTTTACATGCAACCCCTTATAGTTTCTCTCTGTCACACTCCGGTCACTATTTTCAATTATGCAGATGATTTACAGCTGATCTTTCCTAGTGATTCCTCTCCTTCTTCCAGTGTCAATTTCCAATCCACCATGCTTGCCATCTCTGAGTGGATGCATTTTAGCCAGCTGAAGCTCAATCCCAGCAAGTCGGAGTTGGTGTTGACAGGAGGGTTGGCTAATCCTTGGAGCTCTAGTTTTTGGCCCCCTTCCCTTGGCCCCCCGCCCTGTCCTGTCAATTCGGTGAAGAGCCTTAGTGTAATTATATCTAGTGATTTATCTATGAGGCCTCAAATTAATGCTGTTACTTCTTCCTGCTTTTTCCACCTACGCAGGATCTGCAAAATTCGTAGGTTTCCTACTACTGAGGCTCTCATACTTGCCATCATGGCTCTTGTAACCTCCCGCATTGATTATGCCAACTCCCTCTATGTTGGGATTCCTGCTTACCACCTTCATCGACTTCAGCTGGTACAAAATCAGGCGGCCAGACTGGTCTTTCAACAGCCTAAACACCAACATGTCTCGCCCCTGTTGAGGAGATTGCACTGGCTCCCAGTGGCCTCTCGATGCATTTTTAAATTGGGTTGTTCCGTTTTTAAGGCACTCCTTGCTCTTGCCCCAGCTTTCACTTCCCTTAGCCTTAAGCGTCACATTCCCTCAAGAAATCTCCGGTCCTCTGCTCAGAACCTCCTAACTGTCCCCAGGTATAAACGTAAAAAGCATGGAGGTTGGTGTTTCTCTTTCCTCACCCCTGCATTGTGGAATTCCCTTCCGACTCCCATTCGAGTCTGTCCTAACTATACCTGTTTTCGCAAACTACTCAAAACTCATCTCTTTCAGTTAGCCTATGAGTAACCCTGCTGCTTGGCCCCTCTGCTTTTGTCTATGAGCGCCATGAAACCGTTTGGTGACCGTGCGCGGTAGAAGTGATTTTAACATAACATAACATAACATAACAAGAATGTTCAGGCAGATCATTCTGTAGTTATCCAAATTTTTGAGTTTTGAGTTACAGAGCGTCAAAATAGTGTTCTAGTAATGTTTTCACTTTCTGGAGTGTCAAACGCACCCAAGTTCATCTGAGGAGGTATAATATGGAGAATATTGTCCAGACATTCCCACGTATACTTTTAGCATTGACCCAGAGATGGGCCCCAGTCAGTGTTTGCAATAGAAATATAGGAGTACAAGTACTCACTTTCTCAGAGTACCTGTTTGTAACTAAGAAGTGCTGGAACTCTTCCTTTCAACTAAAATAAATGTAGATACTGCTTGCCTGAAAGTACTTGGCCATTTAAAGTACTAATCCTAGTGAAACCCGATGGCCCCCGCCATCTGAACCAGAGCTTTCTAACCACCTTCATAAGACCTGTAGCCAAGCTAAACTCTGCAAACCTTCCTCCTAAGCTTTCCCAAACCATTGTCATCTCACACCTCATTAACATCTAAGAACTGCAGAGAATCCACCTGTCCTCTGAAGAATGTCACTTCCATTGCTTAGTGGCTGTTCACATTCACTTTTTCCAGACCAAAATGTGATTTCAGAAAAGAAAACATCGTTCATAATGGTACATCCCATTAAGTAGCTGTCTTGCTTAAATGAATGTGAAGGGTCTATCTTTACAGCCCTTTCAAGAACACCATTTTTCTTCTTGTTTCAGAGCTCTCTCCGTGCGTACTGTCTACAAAAGAGTATCAGGCAATATCAAAAACCCAACGGTGTAAATGTTATTGTAAAGCTTAGTTTATAAATAAAATCTTACTTTATTTCATTTTTTTCTCATGCACATTGCTAAAAGCAAGTCTGGGAGAAGTTAACATTTGCTATGATTAGCATCCTTCTAATAAAAATTTGTAGACATTGATAGGAAAAAGTTTGAATAGCTGCCAGCCCCTTTGAAATTACGCAAAGAAGGTAAGCATTTGATATCACACAGTGGGGTAATGATTTTATACAGGGTAATGTAAGGGATTCACCTTCTTCCCCCAGGAACGAGGAGCCTATCAAAAAGAGGAATTTTCCTTGCCTCCTTCAGTATGCTTCAATCCCACTTCTGACACCAGTGTGAGAAATTTGGCCAAGACAGGCATACAAATATAATATTAATGCACTCCAAGCACGCTTCACAATGTCCAAGTTAATCAGTGAGAAGCAAAAAAAACTTTAGGGATGCTTATTACTTCGTCTGTGTGTGAATAGCTGTTTGTGGGTGCTGCAGACACTCCTTTAGAGTGCACTAACTCTCCAATTTCTCTGTCACTCCGATCTTGCCAGTGGCTTTCTCACATTCTCACAAGTACATATTGATTATCCCCATATCATTATGGTAGGAGTATATAGGAAAGCTTGGAATTACTGCTCTTTTTTTTAATATAATTATTTTTAATAAACATTATTGACAAAGTTCAGCATTAATAATCATGAGCACGAGATAGTACAAGTTACATCTTTTCCAATCTAGTACACAATATATCAAGTCACAATTAACCATAAAGGACAAATCAAGGGGTCGCAAGAGTCTCAGGGTCAATCAGGAGAGCTGGCGGAGTACAGACATCACCTCTGTAGTGGTTCCATGGCCCCCACACTCTATTCCATGTCCCAGGGAACCCTCTCACCACTTAGACCGACTTCTCCCTGAACATGCACCAGTCTAAGTCTTCCTTCCATTTTTCCAGTGTAGGTGACTGGTGCCCCCCCCCCCCCCACTGTTATGCTATGTTCCTTTTCGCTATCATGAATGCCAGAGTGGCCCACTGTGTAGTGTACGAGGTGAGATCCGTAGGTTCCCAAATGTTTAGGAGACACCTGCGTGCCTCGAGCTAAAGGTCAATGGGAAGTACCTCCCGTATCGTGAAGTGTATGGCTTGCCAGTAAGACTGTATGTGCGCACAATTCCATATAGTGTGGATAAAGTTTCCGGTCTCCCAGCACCCTTGTCTGCACTCCCCGTTTTCTGCTCTGCCCATTAGCACCAGGCATGGCCCTGTGATATAAATCCTTTGTAATATTTTGAGTAGCACAAATCGCAATCGTGCCTGGACTGCCACTTCTCTTGGGGAGGAAACCGCTTCCTGCCAGTCTTCCTCATCCAGTTCAAGGCCATCACCGGTCAATTTCTCCTTCAATGATCATAATGGGTCTTCCATATTATTGATCAGTTTTTTATAGATCAGGGAGATGTTTTATCAGGGAGGTGTCTGTCCAATAGTCAGTCTTCCAAGGGGGAGGCTTCCGGAAATGAGGATCTGGTAACTACCTGGGGTAGCAACGCATGTCGTATTTGAAGATATCGATAATATTCGGTATCCGCCAAGTGGAACTGTTGTTGGAGGGAGGCAAAGGAAAGAATAGTATCCTTACCCCAAATTTACTTGATCTGCAAGATTCCAATGAGGTCCCGTTTATTGAAGCCCTTGGATTTCCATAGGCTCCCCAACTTCTCGGAGTTCCACAGTGGGGTAGCCAGGGTGAGTCTATTGTGCCATCCCAAATGTTTGTTGGCCTCACGCCAGACATGTATTGAATGTGCAGTCAGTCCTGTGAGTGGGCATTTGCGGGGCCTGGCATAGAGCGTCCTGCAGTACTCTCCCCCTGGGAGTAACCATTTCTCCATGACATAACCGGGGTCATCTGGTCGACCATAAATCCCATGATTGATGGCTGCGAGATGGGACGCCCAATAGTACTTCCTAATATCAGGGAGACTGATGCCTCCATCATACGAGTTGAGGGTCAGCTTGGTTAGGGCATTTCAGGGCTTACCATCCCATATGGGATCTCTTTATAGGTTCTCTATTTCTTTGAAATAGGACGAGGGAACTGGGTCCATCCCGTTTTGGAGCGCGTATAGGAAGCGGGGCAGTGCCATTATTTTGAAAAGGACCGCTTTGCCTGACAATGAGAGGGATAGGGACTTCCAGTGCTTGACATCACTTTTAAGTCTCTATATAGGTGGTTCCAAATTGCGGGAAAATAGGAGCTCCGAGCTCAGCGTGACGAAAATACCCAGATAGCGGAAGCCTTCCGTCACTATTTGAATCAGGCAGCCCCTCAGAAGGGAGGGTGATTCTCCCTGAAGAACATAGATCACCGATTTCGAACAGTTTATGGTAAAACCAGGGAACCTTCCAAATATTGCGAGAATGTCAAGGAGGCCGATCAAGGAAGCTTTTGGGGAGGCCAGATATAGGAGAATATCGTCTGTGTATAACGATATCTGGTCTTCCCAATCCGGGGACCACCGCATCCCGCGAACAACCTGATTCCTGTGGATCCATGCTGCCAGGGGCTCGAGGGCTAACGCAAAGAGTAGCGGAGACAGAGGGCACCCGTGGCGCTTGCCACGGCTTAGGCGGAAAGCTGGGGACTTGCGGTTGTTCACAACGACATGGGGCAGGAATACAACAGTCGGGCCCAGCCTGTTAAGACAGGACCGAACCCCAGTTTGTCCAGTACAGCAAAAAGGTATGGCCATTCAACCATATCAAACGCCATCATGGCGTCCAGGATACTAAAATGGCGGGTTCAAGTATGGTCAGTACTCTGCCCAGGACACCATGCAGACGGCGTAAGTTAAGGTGGTATTTCGATGCGGCATGAAACCTGACTGGTTGGGGTGCCCTAATATATTAATGACTTTGATCAAACATGTGGCTAATAGTTTTGCGAGGACTTTGGGTTCTGCGTTTAGCACATCTAGTTTTGGGTTTGCCCTCCTTATGAATGACCACAATATTTGCGACCCCTTGGTCAAAGGGGAGCATCCCACTATCTCCATGAACATAGAATGGATATACGGGGATATCTTATGTGCTCGCAGTTTGTACAATTCAATGAGAATGCCATTAGGTCGTGACTCCTTCCCCGAATTCACCCCCCGTGTTGCCTGTGCCACCTCAAAGTCCATGAGAGGGGATTCGAGAAAATCTCTATACTCAACCGAGAGGGTGGGAAGCCTGATATCCCTAAGCAAGTCCCTATTTTCCATATCTGAGTGCCTACAGGTAGTGCAATACACCGCCTGATAGTAATCCGCAAATGTATCTGCTATTTCCTGTGGGTCTGTTATGGGGACGGAACCTTCTACCTGCAGTTCGGGCACCAGACAAGCTGCCCATTCCCTCCTATCCAGCCACGGAATTAGTCTCTCCCGCCTCGTCTCCATTCTCATATATTTTGCTCTACACCTCTCTGCCCTGCGCTCTAGCTCTGTCTTCCGCTATAGTTCTAAAATCATCTTGCTTCACCTTAAGGAGATGGAGTCTTTCGGGTGTCACTGTCTGAGCTAATTTTTCCGCTTTAAATACCTCCTCCTCCGCACGCACCAAATCAGCCCACCTCTCCTTTTTCTTTCCCGCGATCAGGACTAAGCTTCCCAGCGGATAACTGTTTTATTAGCTTCCCATAACGTTTGGGCTGAGTCAACAGATCCCTTGTTATCCTGAAAATAATTGTATGTGGCTTGGGCTATCTTCTTCCGTGTTTCTGGGTCTCTCAGGTACCATGGGTTAATGGGGGCTATTTTCCTTCATCTGACCCAGAACCACCTTCATCCAGACCGGAGAGAGGAACAAGATGCCTCTACCCAAGTGTCGTACCTCCCGGATGCTGAATGCCTGTGCTGCCGGGACTAGGATATAATCAATATGAAACAGACTACAGTGGGCTCCCGACAAGTGAGTGTATTGGGACCTTTCTGGGTTATATGACCTCCAGGCATCCACCAGCCCCATGGACTCAAGAAAGTCCGGCAGCCACTTCTGGGCGGGTCTGAGCTCCTGTGGTGGATGACAGTCGAGTGTTCCAGACAAGTCTCCTCCTATCACTAGGAGGCCTACAGGGAGTGACAAAAGAATAGTACCCAGGTCTGCGAAAGCGTCATTTTTCAAAGCCAGGGGGAACATACACTGACACAAATGTGGCCGTCCTGCCCTCCCATATCCCTGAAAGCCCAATATATCTACCCGTGTGTCTGACCATGTTCCTTGCACGGTAAAAGGGAATTAATTTTTGATTAACACGCCAACCCCTCGTGACCCAGTAGTAAAGCCTGCATGCGCCACCAGTTTGTACCCCCCGTTGAGTGCCTTACACATGTTACCTATAAGGTGCGTTTCCTGTAGGAGGGTAACATCTGGGGCATGTTGCTTGAGGAAGTGATTGACCATGCCACGCTTAATCTTGTCCCTTAGACCATTCACATTCCAGCTGAGAACTCTAACTCCTATCTCCCACTGCGTACCCATCGGTTTTGATGCTGGGAAGTCTCTCCTGCTCTGCAAACCATGTTGGTGCTGTTGATATAACGAACTCTACGCAGATTTCAAACCTATAAAACAATAATGTTCACTCCCAACTTCCCCCCTCCCTGCACCCCAGCACACTAGCCTTTGAACTGCCCATGATCCAACTGGCAGAGTGCTTGTCACCCTACAAAATACTAAAAGTAGAAATGTGGCGTTTGTGGTGCTCCCTCCGTCTCCCCCCAATCACCATCAATAGAGTTGTGCACTATCACAATGGCAGATCTGCATGCCCCACCAGTGCACTGAGAGTATCATCGGGCTATCCCGCTAGAGTTTCGACTCTCCTTCAAGGCCAGGTGGTGATATGAACCCGCCCCACCCAGACGCCCACTCCCAGCCCAAACCCCCCCCCCAAGTCAAGTCATCTCACCACATTTTCACGTGAGGGGGCAATCAACGACTCTCCAGCCAGTCTGCTGATATTTCTGGTTTATTTAAGAACCAGTCCTTTCCGTCTGCCTCCCCGCGAAGTCTGGCCAGGAACAGCATTGCGTATTTGTACCCCTTGTCTCTCAGTGCCTTCTTTATTCCTAGGAATGAGCGTCTTTGCCTCTGCACCATCTGGGTAAAGTCTGTGAAGACGTTTATTTCCAAATTTTGATATTTTAGAGGAGACCCCGTCAGGGCATGTTGGAGTATCACATCTCGATCACGGAAATTGAGGACACTGGCTGGGATCGGTCAAGGGGGGGCTCCAGGTTTCGGCTGCCCCCCTAGACTCTATGTGCTCTTTCAATAACAAAAAACTTCCCGAGCCCCCTGGGTTGCTGGTGATTCAAGATAAGCTCCTCCACAAAATCGCCTACCCCTCCGATCTTTCCGGCATGCCCAAAATGCACACATTGTTGCGCCGAAGGCGCCCTTCGTAGTCGTCCAGTTTGGTTTCAGCAATCTAGGTCCTTGGTCTGTAGTTGGGATGTATCTTCCACCAGGCTCACCTTGGTTAGTTCCACTTGTTTATTACGCTCATTATTTTTGTTCATGTCTGCCCGAAGCAAGTTGACCTCCACCGTAATGCCGTCCATCTTGTGTTCCAATGAGGACTTGATTCCGGCAATGGCTTCTAGTGAGTCCTTCAGTGTAGATTCTGGGTCAGCCTCTACTGTCGCACCTCAACTCCTGAATTCGGGAGATGGTTCCGGCATATTTGCCTTGGAAAGCGTGTATTTGTCCTGCTTGGTCTGCTGTCCTGGTTTACTGCCTCGGTTGGATGCCATTGCGCCTCGGGTGATTGAGCCTACCTTACCGGTCACTTATGTGTAATAAAAGGGGAGATTAAGGCTTGGCAAGTGGGTTTGAATGCCAAGTTGAAGTGGCAGTAAACTGCACACAAAGGCCTTGCAATGGCGGGCCTGAGACAGATGTGAAAGACTATTTGTGTGGGTGTCACAACCCGTGCTGCAGGTCCACTAGCAACATTTAGAATACCGGCCATGAGCATATGGCATACCACATTACAAGGGACTTCAAAGTAAACAAAATTTATAATTTGTGAATACACCAATGTTACCATGTTCAGGGGAGACGCACATGCACTTTAGCACTGGTTAGCAGTGGTAAAATGCTCAGAGTCCTTGCTTTATTCAGTTTCTTGACAGACTTCCTCCCATTCTTTAATTTCTAAATCAAACTCAATTCCTTGCTTAGTTCTGCCCTTACTGTCACAAAAAAAGAGTGATATCAGATTCTTCGAAGCACTTCTTTATAACCACTGTAGACATGGGGTGACCACCTGACTCGAGGTCATTACTGACACTGTTTCCACTTATGGACTTTCGTGTGATAGTGTGATGCTTTTTGGGTGCTTAATTCACCTCTAGTTTCCAAATTAGGCTAATACATTTTACATTATTGATTTGCATGTTACAATCTCTGGACTTTAAACAGTGTCCAAAATGACCTGGAGCCAGGTGGCCCCCCCTGGAATATAGCAATGTGGTATGTATTAAATAGTATATGTGTCATATGTTAGGAACACATACAATAATCATTGGATTCCATTGTCTGCAAATCATTTTACTTTTATGTACAGAAAAGTGTTTTTATTGCTTGATTTACTTTTTAAAATTTTAGAAAATCAGAGTGAACCAGATAAATTTCTAGCCTCATTGATCTTTTGTAAAAAGATTGGCGGGAAACCAATGTTTTAAAAAAAATGAATGTTACATCTAAATTGTGTTTTGTATTTCCAATCACCTCCACAAATGGGGCTGACGTCTAATTGAGGGCTTGGTGCAGGGCTCCAAGCCCTTGACCCATTCAGTGTCCTGCACTGCCTCGAGCGTTTAGAGGATAAACAGGCCCCCCAGCCACAGGCCATTAGGCCTGTGGGTGTACGACTGCACAAAAATTGTATGCAGCAACACGATCTTAACCCCTTCCATGCTGGTGACGAACCCCAGCCGTCACGCTCTGCGGCGCTCGTGTGCTGATGACAGCTGGGGTTCGTTACGGCCCCGCCCTGTTCTTTTGTTTACCGCACAGCGGCGGAAACGGCCCAGCATGGAAGGGGTTAAAGAAATAATCTCAGGTTAAAGCTATCTTATCTTCATAAAATTACATTGATTCAAAGGAGAGGGTGTCATCTTAAGCATCAGCAAATATGAGACACTTGGTATAAACACTGTGGTAAAATACCTTCACATTCCTTGACTGATTGTGCCTATAATGTCATCAGTGCTTAGTTTGAGCAGGTGGTTGTAGGTGTGGGTCATGGCAGTTATTTTTGGAGACTGGCACACATTTTTCCTCATCAGATTTTCAACCAGAGCAAGAGAGAGAAAAACACACAAGTGGGAAAGAACGAGAAAGAGCATGACAGAAAAAATAAATAATGCTAAAAGAAGAAAGCGGGATGAAAAGAAGCCTGAAAGAGGGAGCTAAAGATGCAAGGAGCATGTAGTGGTGCATTAAAGTGGAATTCGGCGGAATCAAGACTACGCAGCCTTGGTATTGGGCACTCCCAATATTCGTAACACTACCTGCGAGTTTCTGGTGAATACTCAGGGCCATGACAGTTATTACTTTACAACTTAAACAATGAATATCATCCCCACTGCATGTCACGGATAGATATCCCCGGCGAAGCTCGCTAATGATTTAAATAGCACAATCTCTTAAGTGGACTGTGAATACTCTGTTCTGTCTTTGGTGCTGATGCGAACACTGTCTTAAGGTAACCGCCTCATATTTGTTGCTACAGCTCCATTGTGGTTTAGAAAAAAGTTTAAACTCAATAGACTTTTTTAGATAAAAATACATGCCATAATAGGGGCAGTGGGCACAGATATGGGGTGGGAGGGCGGAAAGAAAAAAATCATACCTTCCCACTGTGTCTGGCCGTATCTCGACGCTCTCTCACCATCCTCTCCGGAACAGGAAAAGAGGACCCAGGAAGCATCCAGTCTCCCCTGAGCCAATCATAACACTGCAATGCAGCATTGTAATTGATCTGAGCGCTGTGGTTCATGTGAAAAGACTGTGACTTGGGGCCTGGGCATGCTTTCCACCCAGGCTGTAATGCAGCCTGCATGGAGAACATGTAAAGTGTGCATGGCTGTTTGGCCGGCCCTAGAAGGCTGGCCAAACATTCATGCACACATAGGGAATGCAAACCACTCCTCCCCAGCTCTGTCAGCAGAGCAGCCCTACCTCATCCGCAAAGCTGCAGCAACATGGAAAAATAAATTGATAATAACTTAGAGCTATTATAATTTTTTTCTCCTTTATTTCTACTGCTTCAAAGCAGTGGGGTGACGCTCCATCGTCTTAGCAGAGGAGCTGCCACAGCAGCGCATATTCTTACTGAAAAAATATATTAAATTGAATCAAGCATTGCTGAAAGTGTCAGACGTTTTAGGCAAAACTGGGAAGGCAGAAATGTAATTTCCTCAAGGCTTGTCGGTTTGCCTTTTCTTAGCTTCTAGTGTCTCTAAGGAGATACATTTGATTAGTACACAGCTACAGTGCAAGCACGGGAAAATAAGGACCATTTAACAACTGCATCAGATGCAATAGTAAATAAAATAGGAGTCGCTAACGGTCGTTTTCCAGCTTAGATAAGGAAGGAGGACACTTGTTTCCCCCTTACTAAATTCCTTAAAAGATGCAACCATTCCAACATTGAAGGCTCTAGCATGGCAACTCTAGAAAATGGCTATGCAGATAGGGTGAGTTGAGCAATTAGGAGAATACGCTTGTGCTAATTGTCTCCTACACTCTGTACTGGATAATAGAACAACATGTCCTGAAGGTACCATTTACTCTTATGCAACTTGGAAGAAGAGACTTTACGTACATAATAATGCACCCCAAGCTCCAACTTAATTAAAACTTAAAAAATACATTTATGGAACAAAACATTCAAAGTTGCCAGAAGCTATTAAGTTTAGCTTTGGCAGATCCTGTAATAAAATAATTCATAAAGCTTTGCCATTTTTAAGCGAGGTAATGAATATTGATCAAAACATTTTGGGGTCGATTCCGATTCGGGAAACAAATCCGTCCCACGATTCGATTTCGTAGCCGTTTCCGTATGAATCGTACAAATCCATTTGAATCGCGTAGTACGATCCGTAGTAAAAAAATACTTCCAAATCGTTGCAAACTGTACGAAAAGCAAGGGAAAATCCACACAATACGGACCCTGAAAGCGAATCGTATACATACCGTACGACCCGACAAGTACGATCCGGACCAGGGAATGAATACGAGATTCGTACGGTAAACATCTTGTATGAGCAATACGTACGGAGAGCCACACAATCACATAGGGTACGGTTTGTACACCCCATGATCGTAGGGGTACGGTTCGTACACCCCATGATTGTAGGGGTGCAGTTCGTACACCTATGATCATGGGGTACAGTTCGTACACCACATGATCGTAGGGGTACGGTTAGTACACTCCATGATCGTAGGGGTACGGTTCGTACACCCCATGATCGTAGGGGTACGGTTCGTACACCCCATGATCGCAGGTGTACGAACCATACCCCTACGATCATAGGATGTACGAACTGTATCCCATGATCGTAGGTGTACAAACCGTACCCCTACGATCATGGGGTGTATGAACCATACCCAATGATGGTAGGTGTACAAACCGTACCCCTACGATCATGGGGTATACGAACTGTACCCCATTAAGGTAGGTGTACGAACTGTATCCCTAGGATCATGGGATGTACGAACCATACCCCATGATCGTAGGTGTATGAACCATACCCCTACGATCATGGGGTGTACAACTGTACCGGGGGTCCGTTTTTGCATGCATTTCGAGTCAAATTCTGCTTTTCCGGACGTTTTGAGCTCTCGTATAAAATGAGTCGTACGGAGTGTTGACTGGACAAATCGTACTTGCTGGGTCAGAAAAGTATGCTTCATTCCATACGGACATCGCGTACTGCGTGTCCCGAATGCGGTTCGTACAGATTATTGAGTCGTACGGGCTTTGGTATGATTCGGACGGAGAACTGCTTTGGTTATGCATCGTACTACATCGTACGTACGGGGACGTTCGAGGATACGATTCGTATGGAAAAAATGCTTCGTACGGCTATTCGTACGGAATTTTACCAAATCGGAATCGGCCCCTTAGGCTCCAAAAAATGGACTGGTGACATGGGGCCCGATTCACAGAATGAACTTAAGACTCAATCCTAAACTTACTACTGTTTTGGTATTCACAGATTGCACTTACTACTTTTGGTATTCACAGAATGAACTTACTACTTTTAGCATTCACAGAATGCACTTACTACTTTTGGTATTCACAGAATGAACTTACTCATTTCGGTATTCACAGAAGTTAGGGCTCCTAACTTTAGGACTCCTAAATGCCTTCTTTGAATACCAAAAGTCCTAAAATTACGATTTTTCTCAATTTAGTAGTAGTAAAGTTAGGACTACTAACTTTAGGACTCTTAAATGCCTTCTGTGAATACCGAAAGTCCTAAAATTACGATTTTTCTCAATTTAGTAGTAGTAAAGTTAGGACTACTAACTTTAGGACTCCTAAATGCCTTCTGTGAATACCGAAAGTCCTAAAATTACGATTTTTCTCAATTTAGTAGTAGTAAAGTTAGGACTACTAACTTTAGGACTCCTAAATGCCTTCTGTGAATACCGAAAGTCTTAAAATTAGGATTTTTCTCAATTTAGTAGTAGTATAGTTAGGACTTCTGTGAATACTGAAATGAGTAAGTTCATTCTGTGAATGCCAAAAGTAGTAAGTTTATTCTGTCAATACCAAAAGTAGTGAGTGCAATCTGTGAATACCAAAACAGTAGTAAGTTTAGGATTGAGTCTTAAGTTCATTCTGTGAATCGGGCCCTTAGTATTTTTGAAATACCTTTATTAAGGGCCCATCCCATTAGGGATTTATTTGGTGCGGTCCTGATGAACTGTGAATAAAGAAATGCATAATCATTTTTTTATAACTCATGCTTGTGGTTTATTATTCGGTGATGTGAATACAGCACAGTTTGTCTGCTACTTTGAATTAAAGCATCTGTTTTTAGAAATTGTTATTCAACAAATGTTTTGATCCACTTTCTGAATGGCATACATTTAGGTGTATGTCCCCTATGCTAAAACAATTTCTACTTACTTTAAGCAAATTTCCATTATTAAATTTAACTGCCATATCCCACCAGATTGAGACCTTTTCTATGCCAGTAGATAATTTTCCCCAATCGTTGTCAGTTGCTTTCATTGTTTTAAGGTCTCGCCGGTCGTTGCTGCGCGCATGCGCTAATCGCTCTGCGAGACATATTGTGGTAGAGGAGGCTTCAGAAGGGGACTTGAAGCCCCGTCCATATTTTCATTGGCTGACATCTTTGTTTATTTGGAGAAGTGTGGCTCAATGGTTAGAGCAGGCAGACCTCGATGCAGATCTCTGGCCAGGGACCAGGGTTCAATTCCTGCTCTGGCGGGTCTCGGGCTCATTAATTCCCCTGACCGGATATTCTCGCCTCAGTACCCATTCTGATCATGGGTCCCACGCTGCAACTCTGGGCAATAGCTTGCTTAGTCTCCACAACGGCCCCCACAACACGAGGGATGCCTGGTCTGCACCATGGGGGTGCCCAGGAGTGGACACTTCACAGGGAAAGCCAGGAAGGGTTCCCTTGCGGTATTCGTACAAGCGCCGGGAAACCCACTGCGGGTAGCTGTGCGCTATACAAGTACATTTACATTTACATTGTTTATGCTAAACGATGGCCTCTCATTGATAATGAGGCTTCTTTATTTCGGCCCTGTCTCCATTTGTGATGGCCCATCCGGATTGGGTTGTGTGCTTGACGGCTGTCGGGAGAGTATTTCTTATTTTTAGGAAGCGTGTAATGACGGATCATGTTTACGGAGTTAGTCTGTGAGCTCTATAATAGCGGCGCGTGTTTATTTTTGTATTGTGCTTTCACTTAAAGTAAAAGTGCGATGCAAATATAAGCAAGAGGCTGCCTTTATTAGGTTTCGCCTAGCACTGCAGTGCAAGCTGCTTTGCTTCGCGAGGCATGTTGTGCTTCCCCCACAGTTCATCGCGTTGTTTGGTGCTGCTTGTTCTTTTTACCGATCCTGGAGTGAGGGCGTAGATCGGCGCTCCCTCCGCTGCCTCTGGCAGCAGCTACTGGTTCCCCTGCAGAGCAAGGGACGGAGGGCCCTTGCCTGGCTGGGTGTGCGGGGGCTTCGGCGAAAGTGCAGGACAAAGCCGCGCTGCAGCAGGTAGGAGCAGAGAGCCCAGAAATAATTCATGAGGCAGGGGATCGGATTCCAACAGCACCAGGGCTCATCACCAACAGGTAGAGGGGGGAGAAAGTTGAGTATAGAGGCGCCTCTTGCATTGTGATCTTACTCAGTTCAACATATGCATTTCAGACCCTAAGGGCTGTGTAGATCTCACGGTGTCCTAAGTCGTGCGTTGGTAGAAACATCCTTGTTTTTTTAATTGTTATATTTGGTATACATTATCATTCAAAGTGCAAAACTATAAGTTGCATGATGCGGTGCACGGCACAACTTTAGATGTCTGCCATAATGTTTTGTTTTGTGCCTGTGTGTTGAACTAATGTCTTGAGTTATTTGCTTTTCTCACTTCTCCCTTCACATGCCTAGCTGGGATGGAACGGGGCACATTTTACAAACTGTTCTTGAGGATTGTGCAGTTTTCAGTATTTTACGAATTCCCCGTGGCTTCAAAATAAGCTGTTGCTCCTGCAGTGCGTTCCGCCCGGACCCCCGTGTTTTAAAGCTATAGTGATTCTAGGTTGTGGTGTGAGTATAGATGACAAGGAGAGACAGGCCCTCGACTGTGCTGGCCCAGATCATGCAGTGCCACACACATGGGCCACCTGCACGAGGGCGGGGCCAGGGCTATCCATCTGGAGCTTGGAGTGTGGGCTGCAAGTGCCCTCTGCATGCGCAGGTCTG
The DNA here is from genome assembly GCF_964263255.1 of Lissotriton vulgaris. NCBI lineage: Eukaryota > Metazoa > Chordata > Amphibia > Caudata > Salamandridae > Lissotriton > Lissotriton vulgaris. The sequence goes on from NC_141699.1 coordinate 724,346,461, forward strand.
CCCGAGGATTACAAATTAAGAGGCCAGGCAGCCCCAGTGGAGAGAGAAGGGTTTGCAATAGACAACCAAACCCAGCAGTGTTTCTGGGGCTGCACATTCCTGTGAGTCACCAGCCGGGAGGCTGCAAGTTTTTCCCCAGGGCACAACAGCGGCTCATTGACTTTGTTGGGGACAAGTATCCAGTCTGTTGTTTATGCCTAATTCCCTCAGCCACAATCTGCTCGTCCACTTGTGTTCATTTTTCTTGACATTTTCACATTGAATCTTAAGCCCAGGGTTATGCTTGTCAATATCAGGGGAGACTCTGTGACCTTATGGCAGCGACTTTGGAGCTCTGGAAGGTTTGAGTCTTGGCGTCCGCTCAGCGTCCTGTGATTCTGGGCAGATAGGAGCATAGAGCCAAAAAATAATTCATGAGGCGGAGGATCGGGTAATAATAAAGAGCACCCGCCCTCTCCTGCACTACTCTTTAATGTGAGAGGGATGGTGTTGAGCTGGTTTAGATCCTATTTAGCTGGTCGCCGGCACCTGGTCTGGGCCCCCCCTCACTCTGCCGAAGTGCCGCCTTTGGAGGTCGGAGTCCCACAGGGGTCGGTGCTTATCCCGACTCTGTTTAATATCTTCATGACCCCTCTGGCGGTGCTGGCAGAGTCCTTTGGGGCTCAGATCATGTCATACTCCGATGACACCCAGCTCCTTTTCACTTGTGGAAAGGGGGCGGAGTTCAACGGAGAGAACATCCGCGGGTGCCTCGGGCTGTTTTTGACTGGTTTCAGCTGAACAGCCTCAAGTGCAACCCTGATAAATCAGAGGAGCTTTTCTTCAGGTGTCAGGCTGACCCCAGTTGGCAGGATTGGTGGCCTGTGAACATGTTCCCACCCTCGTCCTCCTCTCTGGTGGCTAAGAATCTTGGGGTCAAAATTGATAACAGCCTATCTCTTAAGTCCCAGATTCTAGGCCTGACTGGCACCTGCTATGGTCTTCTTAAAATGTTGCGCAAGTTTCTTCCCTTGCTCCCTTTGTCGCATAGGAAGACGACGGTCCAGGCTCTTATCTGCTCCAGGTTGGATTACTCAAATGTTTTATACTTGGGTCTTCCGGACTATCTACTACAAAAGCTTCAGGTGGTCCAAAACTCGGCGGCACGGGCGATTTTTGGCCTGCCTTGTCGTGCGAAAGCCTCGGACCTGCTACTTTCCCTACATTGGCTCCCTGTTAGGAAGAGGATTGTTTTTAAAGCACTCACGCTGGCGCACAAGGCACTCCACGCGGTCGGAGCTGAATATATCCAGAAACGCCTTGCTTTCTTCAAACCCACAAGATCCCTTAGATCGGAATCTCTTGGTTTGGCTATTGTCCCTGCTGTTAAGAAAGCAAGGGTAGGGGGACGCTCTTTCAAACTTCTGGCTCCTCAGCTATGGAACACCCTCCCCCTGTTGCTCCGCTGTACTTCAAACCTGTTGGCCTTTAGGAAAGGTCTGAAAACGTGGCTCTATGGACAATGATCGATCTTTTTCCTTTGCCCTCTCTCCTGCTTCTTTTTGTAGTTTTGCTGTGGGTTAGAAAGCGCCGGGACACTCCTTGGAGTAGCCGAGCGCTATATAAGATACCCATAATATTTAACATTAACATTAACATTAACATTAAAAATGTCATCCCAGGGTGGAGCTTTCAGGAAACACGCAGGCGTTGGGGGGGGGGGGTGCTATTAGCATTGGAAATGAATTATATTTATGTTGTTAAAAAACAATCACATTAATAAAAGCTAGTACCATTTACAATGCCAACAGCTCACACTAGTGTAAATACAATGCAATAGGTTTCGCGTTTAAACTTTTTTAGCAATTGCCATATTAAATTCCAAGGCATTTTATTTATGTTTTACAAAAGAAAAACAAAAGAAAAAAACAATGGCATTTACAATGTCAATAGCTCAAAATAATGTCAGTGCGTGACCTATTGCATTGTAAATGCTTGTTATTAACGGGGGTTTGGAAGTGGTACCTGACAGCTATTTATCCACAATATTGAAATAGCATAATCAAACCCAAAGGTCTTTATTTCAAATGTAACTAGCTGAGGCTACGTATTCCTCCACACTTCCACTAGACAAAGCTCCAGGGTAAATTTCCAGATTATGCCTTCCAAACCCTCACCCCCTCTTTTGTTTTCTTTTGAATAATCAATTGCCAAGGACAAACTTGTTGCTGGCTCTTGGCAAAAATGGCTTAAAAACTTTATAGCTATTAAAGTGTGTGGTGTATAATGTTAGAGGCATGATGCTGCAAATATATAAAAACCTATTTAATATACATATTTTAATAGTATTCACATTTCCCTGCAATGTACATAAAAGAAGCAACATTAACAGATATGTTTCCAGGAACATTCATAATTATTGTTCTACCCTTTTATTTTCTCCTCTCTTAGCCCATTTAATATTCCTGTTGCCAAAATGCACTCCCCTATAAAATGAGTGTCAGAAGGACCTGGAGTTTCTCCAGTTGATTTTATAACCTGGCCCTACCGCTACTTTCTCAATAAATGAATGAATGGAAAACATGTTTCATCTGGATATGATATAAATAATGACAAATAATTCACATTTAACAAAGACTTAATATCTTCCCCATATTTTATTCCCACAATATGTTTGTACCTCCATACAACCCAGACTACAGATTCTTTGGTCAAACTAAAATAAAAATGTCCAAAGGGGCATGCCCTGTTTGCTCATGACATATTAGATCTCTCTTATTATCATCAATTATCAAGTCCATTCTTCAAATTCTCAAGCATTTGCACCAGTAGTGTGCAAGCCATATAAACTTCCTACCGAAATACATACAGAGAAAGAGAACAGATTTTTCAGCCTTATTTGTAATTAGCAGGTTGATTTCAGATCTTCTACTTGTCACATTTAGCAGACTTTCATCTATTTAGGATGGGACATGGTCAACTCAACTTTAAAATACAAAAAAAGCCTTAAAGCATATTTTTCCTTTTCCTTCACTCTGCTTTGTAATTAATGATAATCTATTACAGAACATTCAATATAGGGCTTACAACAGCCTACACTACTTGCACAGATCTTGTGTTAGTTGAAGAAAAACAAATCGTGATGCCATTCCTAATTATTTCTGTGAACTTGAGATCTTCTCAAAGTGATGGATTTGAAAGTCCTCGATTCACTGAAAGTATGGATTCTGTAAACATTTAGTTGTATAGACAACTTAACATTATCATGATCTGAAAATACTATCTCACCAATACCTGAGCTGACAACTCCATCTAAAAGAAAATGAGAACCAGAGAAAAAGATGTATAATCACATTCTAGGAGTTGACATTGTCTCCAGTACCCATAAGTCTATATATTGAGGTACAGGGCTTGATTGGAAGACAGGCTTAAAGGAGAATCTGCCAATAAAGAGCGGATTCTTTATCTGCAGTGGTCAAGATGCATACATCTTGTCAGCTGGGGCAACCGGATCAGAATTTAAATATCGAGGGACAGAATATCGACTAACCAAAATATCGATGCCAAAATAATGAGGGACAGAATATAGAATGCCTATCTACAAACAGGTAAGTACTAAAATATTGATTCCAAAATATAGAAAGTTAAAATATAGTTAACTAAAATATCGATTTTTTAAAATGTATTAAAAATACTATAAAAGTAATTAAATAATAAACACAATTAAATAAAACATAGGTTAAATAATGTAAAAAAGCTTAAATGTAAAAATAATAAATACAATTTAAAATTTTTTTTTATTATACTTACTTAATATTATTATAAAATAATTATTAATCTTAATTATGAAATATTTAAAACATTCTTAAAAATATATTAACACATATATATATGTAGAACAACACCAAAGTTCCGGTTCACAACCAGTCACGTTCACGGGTGGGACGGCATAGGGCGTAGGGCTACCGGTCACCCAATACATCCACAAAGTACCTTTATCCGTTTGAATAAAACGTCGCCGACACTCAGAGAGTTGCTGTGCACGAAAGATTTTAATAAAATTTTAAAATCTTTCGCGCACAGCAACTCTCTGAGTGTCGGCGACGTTTTATTCAAACGGATAAAGGTACTTTGTGGTCATATATATATATATATATATAAATAAACATATTATTTAAATATAAAAATAATAATAGATAATAATAAAAATAAATAAAGTAATAATTTTTACGTTAATTAATAATGAGTGCAACAGTAAAAATTAGTAATACCACTCCAGTGAGTGCAACAGTAGGGAAAGAGTTGGATAGCGTAGGGGTAAAAATTACTATTCCCACTCCAGTGAGTGCAACAGTAGGAAAAGCGTTGGATAGCGTAAGGGTAAAAGTTACTATTCCTACTCCAGTGAGTGCAACAGTAGGGAAAGCGTTGGATAGCGTAGGGGTAAAAATTACTATTCCCACTCCAGAGAGTGCAACAGTAGGGAAAGCGTTGGATAGAGGGAGGGTAAAAATTACTATTCCCACTCCAAAGAGTGCAACAGTAGGGATAGCGTTGGATAGCGGGAGGGCAAAAATTACTATTCCCAATCCAGAGAGTGCAACAGTAGGGAAAGCGTGGGATAGCGGAAGGGTAAAAACTACTATTCCCACGCCAAAGAGTGCAACAGTAGGGAAAGCGTTGGATAGCGGGAGGGTAAAAATTATTATTCACACCCCAGAGAGTGCAACAGTAGGGAAAGCGTTGGATAGCTGGAGGGTAAAAATAAATAATCCCACCCCAGAGAGTGCAACAGTAGGGAAAGTAATGATATAATATTTAAATATTAATAAATTAATTATCAATACCAGTTTAAAAATTAATTAAAATTAATTACCAATTACAAAATATTTAATAATTAATTAATTATAAATACCAATAAATGTTATTTATTAAACATGTATCACCTAATATTCATTACAACTAAATACTTTTCAATACCAATTAATACAAATTAATTACCAACTAATAACTAATTAACAATTCATTAATTATCAATACATATAAATATAAATACATAATTCCTTAGCTACGATTAAATTACTTCCCACCCTATTCCCCTATAACTCACAACCCACACCAAATAATAAATTAAAACAATTACCATAATTACCAATTAATCAATTAATTAAAACCTAAATACAAATTAATACAAAATAATTACCAATGAATAATCAATTAACAATTAATTAATTATCAATACATACAAAGAAAAATACTATATTTACTCAATTACAAATAAATTACTTCCCACCCTATTCCCCTATAACCCCACAACCCGCTACTGAACTAAAACACAAAATTAAATTAAAAATAATTATTAATACATAAAAACAAATTTTTATTTTACTATAATTAAATTACTTTCCATCCTATTCCCCTGTAAGCCCACAACCCCCTACAAAATTAAATTACGTAAAAATTAAATAACAAAACATTCATTATTTTAAAAAAATTAAACATACATTACAAATATAATATATATTTTTAACACATATACTAGCATACATGACGCTAAAATACATTTGTAAAACAATATTTTAAATTCGATATTATGGGAATCGATATTTCTTACCTTCATTTCGATATTCTAACCAACTATATTTTGGTCATTCGATATTCTGTCCATTCTATATTTTTCACTCGATATTCTGGGCAGTCGATATTTTGGAATCGACATTTAGGGTGTTCACCGGGGCAACCCCGTCCCTCTCATCAGGTCGTCTGTAAAGCAGTGCAATTCTGTTTCGATATTCTAACCAACTATATTTTGGTCATTCGATATTCTGTCCATTCTATATTTTCACTCGATATTCTAGGCAGTCGATATTTTGGAATCGATATTTAGGGTGTTCACCGGGGCAACCCCATCACTCTAATCAGGTCGTCTGTAAAGCAGTGCAATTCTGCCACAAATGGTGGCAGTTAAGCAGTACCATCTAAAGTGTTATATACACCACCAAATGATTATGTTAGCATTCAAAGACCACCACAAACAGCTGGATGGGATTTCATCGAAAGGTGCTCTTTTGTCCCTAACATGCTGGGGCGCCCCCACCTTTTTAAGAGGAAGAAATGTGTGGACACTCAAAGTGATTTATTTTTGATAACAGATTAGAAATTTGTAACTAGTCTGAAATGGCTAGTTGTCTTCTTATTCAGTTTTTACGTAGTGCAAACCTCGCCCAAGGGGATTAGAGCACTTTACACAACACCAGATTACTTTACACAAGACCACATTTTTTATTTTAATTTTTTGGCACCAGGAGAAACTGAATTACCCAGAATCACATGATGTTGTTGAGCAGTCGTAACCTGGTTACCGAGCTCCAAAGTCGGCTGCCCTGGCTGCTTTACATGACTGCTCCAAACCCAGTAACATGCTGATTCCAAATTTGAACCCCAGGCAACACTAATGCCATTTTTACCCACTAATAATTAAAGTTGTTTCTATTATAGCAAAGCTGACTGCAAGTCATAGGGTTTTGCATATCTTGCCTATGAAATTATCCTCACACTTACTTGTGGCTCAGCTTCCTGCATACAATGCTGATACAAGCTGCTGTGCCAAGTGTGGTGCTCTCTCTGGGCCTTTTGCAAAAACACCAAACTCAGCACTAGTAGATTAAATTGCAACCCCCACCATTCCCCATCTGTTCAATGGAAGAATAGGTAACCATCTACTCAACAGGCTGGAGGGAGACTTGGAGCCACAGCAAGATTAGGAAAGTGTTATAGAAATTCCTCTTTAGTAGACTTCTTAAAGTGATTTACCAGTGATTTAACAAGGTCTCCATGGTTAGGCTATCCAATATTTCATGGATGGACTCTATTAAGTGGTATACTGATGGTTTGATTAGCCCTCCTATTGCTCCTGAGTGGTTTCCTTTAGTGGTTTAGATGCAGTTCAGCAGTGCTTCTATGATTAGGGTCTAGTTTTGCTTCTCATGGACTCGATAAAGTATTTTACTGGTGAACTAACTGGGCCTACTAAAGTTGGGTTCCAATCCCTCCTCGGTGGAATCTATGTTGGGCCTGATTACAAGTTGCACAGTACTGTGGTAATGGGAAAATCACATGTGATTTTAGCATTACTGCGTGGTAAATCTACAAGAGTATTGTGCAGTAAAATCACACTGAATTTCCATTGCCCTAAGGTTTTAATGTACACATTTACCATCGGTTCTGAGCAGATGGTAAATATATCCAGGGACCTCTGGATGGGGGATATAAGGGAGAGTGTGTGCAGAGCAGCCACGGCCTGTGGAGGGAGTTGCGGTGGGGCAGGGAGGCGGGCGGGGGAGGGGCAGGGTGGGGGGGGTGATAAAAACCGGCATATGGATATTTGGAGGTAAGTAAACAATTTCGTAGCGTTCCCTGCATCGCAAAATGGATACTTGCTTGTGGTATAAAACTGGAAAATGCAAACATAGGAAAGAAATGTATCAACATTCTGATTGTCTATATGCATGCAAAAAGTATCTCTATTCACAAGGGAAATATTGAAGTGTTCAAAGAGGATGAGGTTAATATAGGTGCACAGTACCCCCATGACCTGATTATTTTGATGGGAGATTTTAATCATGAACTGCTCTCTGAGATTGTGGAGGAAAAATGAGAGGATTGTTTAGCTGCTTTTAATATACAATGTGCTCGTTTCTCGTCAATCGAAGCCTCAGGGAAGGAGGTAGCCTTCTGAGACTTCCTTGCGTTAAATGGCCTTGTGAGCCTAAATGGTTGAGTGTCTGGGGACATTCCTGCAAGGAAAACGTTTCAGTATAGTGATCAGAATTGTCCAATTGATTACACATTTGTAAAGTTATGGGCTTTTGAACTAATTAGAAAGCTTGAAGCTCCCCAGTTGGAGGGGAGGGATCAGTACCCACTAAGTACAACCCTTAACTTGGATATTGTACAGAGGCATATGAAGGATCTCCCTTTAAAGGTGGGATGTTCGATGCGTTCGAGAACAAGACTCTCAGAGAAGCTTCTAAGCCTATTGAAGGCCCTTCAACATACATATGACAGCTTTATATCTGGAACTGTATCCTCTGATTCCTGGTACGAAGAAATAATAAAAAGGGTAGTTACTTGTCTAAAAATAGAAATGACAACCTTCAACAGCACACAAAATAAACTTAAATCCATGAAGCAGGCCAGGAATAGTTGGATTGATAAAGAACGTAGAATCTTAAAAAGCAATATTCAGAAGCTCGAAAGACACAATAGATGGAATAAAACCGGGGGTCTACGTCTTCTCAGTTTAAAGAAAGAATTTAAAAATCTTGTCACTAGGAAGAAGTAGGAACCAAATGCAAAATTCTGGGAAGCAATGATGGAGACCATAGAAACTAAAAATACAAGGACATTTTGGAGATTGGTGCAGTTGGGGATGGTAAATTCCCAGGGACAAACATCAAACTCCATGGGTGAGGACTCGTGGATAACATTTTTAGAGGAGGCCTATAACAATGATGCCTGAACCATTCAGCGCCATATTATATTCCTTATTAAGGAGGAGAGAAAGGAGAGGTTCACAGAGCTAGCAATCAAGAAAATAATTGAAATGTTAAAACATACTCAGGCTGCTAGTCCCGACAACCTGCCGGCAATAATAATAAAAACAAACACTGCATAGTGGACCACTGCATAGTGGACCAGTTTGTTTAATACCCTCTTCCAGGAAATACTTTAGACTGGAATATTTCTGGATAGTTGGAAGGGAGCAGTGATCAAAACTATATATAAAAAAGGCGAGTATGCCCTCCCAATAAACTACCACTAAATAAACCTGTTAGATGTAAATGGAAAGGTCTTCTCAAAAATCCTCTAGGGATGTTAAATGAGTGCACTGAAGTAAACTCTATTATCCCACAGGGTGGTTTAAAGGAGAACCACTCAGTGACTTACCACTGTTTTAGCTTACGGCCATCGCTAAGAAATCGATAGAGCAGTGTGGAGTCCTGTATTGTTGTTTTGTAGACTTCTGCTCTGCATTAGTTTCTGTTGATCGAACTTTGCTATGGGAAGCATTAATGACATATGTGATCCCTAAAGATTTGCTTTTAATCTTGCAGGAACTCCACCGGGATAATTGGGTCCACGTTGAATTAGACAGAAAAGGATCCCTTACCAAGAGAATTAATATAAGAAATGTCCTGAGACACGGGTGTGTTTTGGCACCGACATTATTCTCTTTGTTTATTGCTGATCTTCCTAAAGTCCTCAGACAATCAATACATTCAGCCCAAAAATTGAATGGCATGCATATTAGCTGTCTTTTATATGCAGACGATTTGGTGATCTTTGAAGGGAATGGGCTTCAAAGAAAATTAGATATATTTGCAGATTACTGCAAGAAGAATTTTTTTTAAACAACAAGGAAAAGACCAAGTGTGCTCCTGATAGGGAAGCTAAGGAAAAGCTTGTGCTCGGTAATAAAGGCAAAATAGAGAGAGTCAAAAATACAATATTTAGGCGTGTGGTTCTCTCATGATTTAGGATGCAAGAATCACCTTGATTCGACCCAAGCTAAGGCACCCTCATCAGTGGTGGGTTTGAAGAATTTTGATAATTGTTATGGGGGGCCCTCCCTGTGGCCAGTGCTGGTGGTCTATCCGGCTGTGATAAGGCCACAGTTTCAGTATGGTGCTGAGGTGATCGAGATAGGGGGCAAAAAGAATTGGGACCTCGAAGAAGGAAGGTGTCTAAAAAGACTACTCTCTCTCCCATCTTCCTCAATGGTGCAGGCAGTTAGAGTGGAAACGGGCCTGATGGGGTGGATGGATTTAGCACATGCAGAGATAATATAATTTTAGATACTAATGGATAGTATGGAAGTCTCTGAAATCTCTCTGTTATGTAAAGGAAGATTTTGCAAAATGAGCTGACCTGGACCCTTGGAGTTAGAGGGAGGATCCAAACTTGTTGTAGGGAGTTAAAAATAGAATTAGCAAATGGTACTAACCCATGAGGAGCGAACAAGGATATGTTAAGAAGAATAACAAAACAGGTCTCCAGGGAGGAGGATCTTACATATCAGAGGAAGAAACAATCTGTCTCCCACTTGATAAATTCATGGATAGGAGGTGAGACCGTTCCCTATCTGGAGAGACTCCCAAAAATCAAGATGCATCAAAGTCTCCTGAGATATACATGTGGGTTAATTCATGTTCTGATTTCAAAAGGATGCAGTACTCTGCTAAATGAAGGAGAAATGTGTAAATGTGGCCTCAACATGAAAGGGGATTTAATTCACACCCTTGTGGATTGTTTGTGATTTTTAACCCAACAGAAATCCTTTTAAAAACCTATCTTTATAAAATATGATATCAAGGAGAGAGGGCAAGCAATTCAATTATTGGTTGAAATTAGGTTTCTTGATGTGACGTGTGTCATAGGGCGATTTTTATTGTCTGTGGATACGTTTTTACAGTCAAACTGAGAAAATGTCATTGAATTAAGTGAGTTTCTCATTTTATCTTTTATGATGATTTTAGGCATTACAGATTTTATTGGCTGAATGAATTGTGTTTTAATCATATGTTATGCGTTTTATACTTAGGTCTCATTACAATGGCGGTCGGATGAGAGTCTGATCACCATAATAGTGGGATGGAGACCGTCTGACAAGTAGTCAGTGAATTCACCTGCCATATTATGATGTGACCGCTGTTCTGGTGTCAGAAACATACCTTTTACTATTGCGGCTTGTGCTGCAACCCGAAAAAGGGCAGCAGCTCAAGCCGCAGTAGTAAAAGGCATGTTTTTTCAACATCCCTGCACCGTGTGCCAGGCACCACATGGTGCTCGACGCACGGTGCATTGATGTTTAGAAACATGCTGCCTGCACATGGTGCCTGGGAAACGGTGCATGGATGTTTGGGGGGGGGTACCACATGTGCCATCCTGGCCACATAGTGGATGCCCACAAGGGTCAAGGGCCCTGCTAGGGGCCCCCAAAGTCCCTTTCCTACAGCCTTTCCTTGGCGGTGGGACCGAAAGGAAAAAGCTGTGGGAAATGGACACTGTAATCCCTATGGCGATGCCTGCGCAGGCACCGCTTTCATTGTAGGGATTACTGTCCAACCGCCGACTGTCAAAGGCGGCGGTCCCGCTCCCCCGCTGCCCTCCGTTCGCTGGTATCATAATCCAAACAGCCGATCGGTGGTGGTCTGCCCGACATCCTAATGAGGCCCTTGGTGTTTTGTGTCAGGTTTTTTCTGCCATATTGTGTTTTTAAGAACTTTTGCTTTAAAGACTAAGGTCTAAATAAACATGTTTTGACATGAGTCACCAACAGACCTTTTTAGTAGCCTGAGAGGAAGAGGGGTAATTTAAATCTCACAGGACAGTGTGACCATTAGTACCACAGAATAAAAGTCTGAGTCAGTAACTTGATGTTAAAAGGTTTATTACAAACTCAAAGCCAGACTAATGTAAATCAATCTCAAGAACATACAGTAAAAGTATAAGATTATCAAAGGAAGACCACAGCATCTTACAATATTGGTTCTCAACAGCAAAGAGCATATAAAGATCTCAGTAGCAGCAATACAGAAGATAAGGAAAAGGATCTGATAACTAGACGAATGGTTTCGATCCTTCTCTCCATACATGGAAAAGATTCACAACATTTACTAAACCACTTTATGAACACAGATGCACATTATATGTCAGATATATACTGTGAGTATTGATCAAGTAATGATGCTAATGAGAGCAATAGCTTTATTTTTAATGCAAGAGGACGCTTTATTGCCTTTCATCAGACATTATTATTTAATATGCATTTCTCCCCTCGGATGTATTTAATGGTCTATGATTTTTAACATATTAATTGCACTTTATGAGCAAAGATACACCTTATATGTCAACTATATACTATGATAATAATTGGAGCAGTGGCCACATTTCTAGTGCATGCAAGCACTTAATTGAATTTTATTGTCCATCAAAATTGTTTTTTTTAAATACATTTTTCTACTGTGATGTTAAAACTGATATTAATGGGTATTTATGTTCACTATATTTTTTAGTGCTTGTCCTGCTCAATATTTAAAAGTAATTAAAAAAATCTACTAAACCCTATACTAAACTACGAGTAGGGGAAACCCTATGACTCAAAGTAGCAAGAAAAGTATTAGCATGAAACAAGACAATCAGAGATGTCATGAGAGGTCTGTCCCTCTATAAGACTAAAGTGAATCTAACTAAACTAAAGATGGGTTCACTATTTAAAATGCACAATGACCATTCAAGAAAAAACGATCTCATATGGATCATAATATGTTTTCAGGTCCCAGAAAAGAACTCAAAACAGAAAACCTGTATTCCAGTTTCCGCTTCCAAAGAGTCCTTGGTTACTCCCTTCATCTAATAGCACCAACTGGTAACACTCCCTTTGTTCTTCATTAAAATCATTTAACCATGCCAGCTCTTCACCATCTCACTATCTATGCAATACAATGTGCTTTTCACTAACTAACAAATGACTTTGGTCTGCAGCTGCAGGGGAGATAAACAAGCAGAAAAACAGCTTTAACGTTAATGTGAAATGTCTTGACTGCAACCTTAAGGTGGACAATCACGCTAACTTAACATTTCTCTTATACAAACACATAAATTCTACAACCTACATATAATTCGATAAATGAAACCCTTACTAATGAATCAGGATATATCGTATGGTACTCCTATATGTGACACAATTACAAATACATATAATTTTAAGCAAAAACGACATCTGGTCACAATTTATAAAGCATTATACACAACTGCACTTCATTCTAACTAATCCCTGGCGAATGGACTGCATTAAATGAATTTTAGCGTACCACCTTACAATCTAAACCTGTAGAAGATTAATATCAGCAGTCCAAATGTCTTTGAAAAGAGAAACGTTAAAATGCACACACACACACACACATATATGTCAAAACACACAATAGATGCACTTCTATACCTTTTTTGTACCATATCTCTTTAGTATCATTGCGTCATACGAGTACATAAAGACAAATATGAATATATATTTATGTGGCCTAGATAAATATATAAGGATGGAGCCAAAATTATGCTACTCCAATCCCCCCTCTGATGGCGATCAAGCCATCACAGATTGCAATCAGATCATTGTCAGATTAGACCAATCACAACATAGTGGTCTTGAGCATCTTTCATCTAGACTCCTCTAGACGCTTCATATCATCATAATATCTGCTCTGACCTTCTTCTAATGCTACATTTACTCTCTTCCTCTTCACTTCCTGTCTCACTTTGCATGCTGATATCCTTTAAAGATCAAATATAGGAATATCGCACAAAGTGCGATTATCAAAAAGGGTTTGAAAATGGCGCCCACAATTCCACTTCCCATGTTTCCAAACCATCTGCCAATCAAAATAAACGCATTTCTAATAGCTTCGCAAGAATCTGTCGCTTCCAACTCTTACAAATCCTTCATCAACCCAGATATACTTTTAATATATTTCTCTGGGTCCTTACTTTTGTCCGGAATATTAGTACAGTATTGCTGAACTTTCAACATCTGGCAGACTCCGCCCTCTTTTGTAAGCAAAAGGTCTATAGGAAGTTGGTTCTGCAAAAGACCATATCGCAAGCATCTCAGTATTTACAAGTAACAGTGAATTAGGGGTTGTTAAAAATGGTCCTTTTTGCAGGGTTATCCCCAAACTTTTTGCTTCTTCCTCCTTTATTTTTCCTGACCCGTGGTTGTTGGCAATAGGACTCTGGGCACTTTACGACTGCTAATCAGTGCTAAAGTGCATATGCTCTCTGTGTAAATTGTTATTGTGATTGGTTATCCCTGATTGGCATATTTGTATTACCAAGAAGTCCCTAGCAAAGTGCACGTAGTGTGCCAGGGCTGGTGATTCAAATGCTACTAGTGGGCCAGCACCACTGATTGTGCCACCCAAATGAGTAGCCCTAAAATGGTGTCTCAGGCCTGCCACCGCGGTGCCTGGGTGCAGTTGCTAACTGCCATGCTGCCCTGGCAGTGTCCACACTGGCCAGGCCTAACCCTTCCCTTTCTGTACACATTGGACACCCTTGTAGAAGGCCCTAGGTACCCCCTGGGCAGGGTGCAGTGTTTATGAAAGGTAGAGCATGTACTGGTGTGTGTGACATGCTCTGGTAGTGAATTACAGTCATTTTCGTTTTTCACTAATGAGAGGGCTATCTTGCCCATAGGCTATAATGGGGAATGATGTGTATAAGTTTACCTACATATCTTCCCACAGGAGCAAGATCGGAAATTAAAGTCTGGTATCCCTGAACTCAGAATTTAATAACACATCTTTTAGGAAGGAGGGTTTTTAAATCCTGTGTTTGAGAACAGCACTTTTGGAAAGTGGCTGTTCTCTTGTCTAACCTTTCTGTGTGCCTTGGCCTGGTTGTAAATTGACTGTCTGGTTTGTGAGTGACATGGGCTGGGGAGCCCACAGGAGGCTGGCTGAGTCAGCCCTAGTCTGAATAGCTGCATCTGCATCTTGAGTGGTGGGAGGGGATAGCACCTGGGCCTGAATAGGGCTGTGCCTGCCTTCCACAATGCTGGCTTCACCTCCTGCTGGGCGGCTGACGACCCTGCCCCTCTCTCTGAAAGGAAAACAAAATGCTCCAGGACTGACCAGAACTGGTTCTGACTAAGTCAAGGGCTCTCTGCCTCGAGAGAACAAAGGAACGGCTAGTATAAAAAGGGCTACCCAAACTACAAAAGATTAAATCATCATGGAATCAAGAAGGAACCTCTGCCAAGGCGAAAGTTGGAAGACTGAAGAGGAAGGACTGTCCTGTTGTGTGCTTGTGGGCAGACCTGCAGTTGCTCTGCTGCCAAGGAGAGAGGAAGGACTTTGCTGTTGCTTTGTCCCCTTGCTTGAAGAGATCTCCAGGGGCCTGAGAAGAGCTGGTTCCCTTTTAAGAAGTCCCAGGAACAAAAGGACTTCATCCCCAGCTTCCCCCTGAACTCTGCTGTATGAGTTCTGCCCTTCCTAGAGTGCTTGATCCAATTGTGGTGCCTCTAGAAGTTGTGCCTGCTGTTTGGGGAGCTGGACAAGGAGAAAAGAAGACAATTTGCAAATTTTCACGCTTCGCTCGTTTGCGGAGCGCATCCCCGACAGTGCAAGGAAATTCCCGCCGCCGCAAAAATCGAGATCATGGCAGCACCTGTTGCCACTGCAAGAGCCGATGCATCGTTCGCTTGCGGAACGCATCGGCCCGGTGCGGGAAGATTCCTTTGGCTGTGAATATCAACGTAGAGCCTGTCGTCGCTGGGTGAGATCGCCGCAACGCTTGCTTGCGGAGCCCATCAAGTTGCTGCGAACATTGTTGCAGAGCCATCATATAGAGGGGCCGCAAGAGGAGAAAATCGACGCTGCGCATCGCCGCCGCACCTGAGATCGTCGCCATCCCGAAGATCGTCACATCATGCCTGTGCGAGACGCTTCCTACCGAACCTGCGCACCGGAATCCATACAAGGTATCGCATCCCTCCCCATACAGACCGAATTCGTCGCAACATGCCCGCTGCATCCAGCGGAGCTGTCGCATGGCCTCCCCATGGTCTCAGGAGTGACACATCGCTTGTTTTTCAACGCTGCAGCTTCCACTTGGAACTTTTGTCGCATCTACAGGTACTTTGGGCTAAACGTGACGCAACTGTGGATTATTTTGAAGCAAACCCTAGAACTCTTTTAAAATCATATTCTTGAACTGTGTATGTTGGATTTTTGTCATTTTGGTCTTGTGTAGTTTAGATAAAGATACTTTATTTTTCTAAACTGGTGTGGAGTCCATTTGTGGTGTTTTCATTTTGTTACTGTGAGTGTTGGTACAAATACTTTACACATTCCCTTTGATAAGCCTGTCTGCTCGTGCCAAGCTACCAAGGGGGTGAGCAGGGGTTATCTAAAGAGTGTATCCCACCTTACCCTGACAAGAAGCAAGGGTCCCTATTTGGACATTGGTACCTACCTCTGCCAACTAGAGACCCCCAGATATAACAGGGGTGCTAGTTGTCAATTTGTCCATTAAACTGCTTTCTAATTTTCCAAATCAGTTAGAATTACTCCTACAGACGGGATTATAGCACCAAAAATATTTCCTACTACTTCTGCAGCACTAATACCTCGTTTGGTTCTGGATTTCTCTTCCCAAACAGGATCATTAAAATGTTCCACATGATAAATCTTCTGTGAAACTACGGCAATATATCAGATAGGATATATGATGTTACCACGCGTACTTTTAGCACGCATACCATTACCACGCATTTTTTACAACGCAGGTCATTTTACAACGAAAGCCTTTACAACGCAATACACTACAACGCAGATACTATTACAACGCATACCATTACAACGTAAGTATAGGTAAGTATATAATATTAATATATAATGTAATTATTTTTTTTGTATTATTTAATTTAATTATTTATTATTTAATTATTAAAAAATGTTATTAATAAAATTTATTTAAATTTTATTATTTGTAAATATATGTTAAAAATACCCCTGTACCCCAAAACCCAATCCCAACCCTAAAACCTAAAAATACCCCTGTACCCCAAAACCCAAACCCAGCTCTAAAACCTAAAAATACCCCTGTACCCCAAAACCCAAACCCAGCCCTAAAACCTAAAAATACCCCTGAACCCCAAAACCCAAACCCAGCCCTAAAACCTAAAAATACCCCTATACCCCAAAACCCAAACCCAGCCCTAAAACCTAAAAATACCCCTGTACCCCAAAACCCAAACCCAGCCCTAAAACCTAAAAATACCCCTGTACCCCATAACCCAAATCCAGCCCTAAAACCTAAAAATACCCCTGTACCCCAAAACCAAATCCAACCCTAAAACCTAAAAATACCCCTGTACCCCAAAACCCAAACCCAGCCCTAAAACCTAAAAATACCCCTGTACCCCAAAACCCAAACCCAGCCCTAAAACCTAAAAATACCCCTGAACCCCAAAACCCAAACCCAGCCCTAAAACCTAAAAATACCCCTGTACCTCAAAACCCAAACCCAGCCCTAAAACCTAAAAATACCCCTGTACCCCAAAACCCAAACCCAGCCCTAAAACCTAAAAATACCCCTGTACCCCATAACCCAAACCAGCCCTAAAACCTAAAAATACCCCTGTACCCCATAACCCAAACCCAGCCCTACAACCTAAAAATACCCCTGTTCCCCAAAACCCAAACCCAGCCCTAAAACCTAAAAATACCCCTGTACCCCAAAACCCAAACCCAGCCCTAAAACCTAAAAATACCCCTGTACCCCAAAACCCAAACCCAGCCCTAAAACCTAAAAATACCCCTGTACCCCATAACCCAAACCCAGCCCTAAAACCTAAAAATACCCCTATACCCCAAAACCCAAACCCAGCCCTAAAACCTAAAAATACCCCTGTACCCCATAACCAAATACCCCTAATAAATGTTTTTAAAAAAAGATAAACTTACCTATAGTTATACTTACGTTGTAATGGTATGCGTTGTAATAGTATGTGCGTTGTAGTGTAATGCGTTGTAAAGGTAATCGTTGTAAAATGACCTGCGTTGTAAAAGTATGCGTGGTAATGGTATGCGTGGTAAAAAATGCGTGGTAACAGTTACATACCATCAGATACCATGCTAACCATGTGGAAATTTGAAATATGCATTTTGTCCACAAATAAAATAGACTCCAGGAATCGCAGGATCCTGTCCCTCCAGGAAACAAATACCGTTCCCTCTCGCTTCAACATTGTGTTCACATTTGCTCTGCCCTAAAAACAACATCTCTTTATAACTCTGATCATCATGAACAAAACTTTCCCTTGTGTTTCCAATCAAAAACTAAGGCAGGTAAATTTCCGTTTTCCTAATGTTCAATTTCTTCACTACTCCCAAAAAATTGTCTGTGTGCATATGCATGTGTGTAGTGACTTAAGAGATACAACATATCTACCTGCAATCTCTGCATATTTAAAATAAAGATCCTTATTTAAATATTTGAATGGGGACCTGTGGAAGAATTCGCCATAATTCAAAATTAAAAAAAAGAATTAAAAACTGCCTTCTCCACAAAATATACTTAATAAGAGGCTACACGAAATACCATATGTCAGAGGAAGATGGTGGTAGGCAATTCCCTCAGAAGCAGAAGCGGGTAACTGAGTACAAACATAGCAACTTCTAGCATTCATCATGTCTATATACTCATAAACCAATCTAAAATAAATGTTCAAGGTATAATCCCCTCTTGATACATCTGTGTGTAATTTCTTAACCACTCACAAATGCATGCTACTTTCAGAAGAATGTGGCATGGTAAGGGCAACAGTAGACTTAGATTCTATTGAGCTATCTGTACCTGAATATGACTGACTGAATATTTATTAAGCGCACTATTGCCGAGGCGTCTTTGCGCTGAGGTAAGTATAGTCCATACAACTGCCGAGTCTAGAGTATAGAGAAAAGCTGTGTTTTTATCAATTTTCTGAAGAGGGTACTGCTGGACTGTAGTCTCATATAAGTAGTGAGGGAATTCCACAGTTTAACCGCTTGGGCTGAGAATCCCTTTCCTCTCCATCGAACTCTTCTGGTCTTGGGGACAAGGACCAGTCCAGTATTGGCTGACCTGAGGCAGCGTGATGGCATATAGCGGGGACATTGTAGTTGGATGTCGTCTGCACCTCCTCCATAGAGGTATTTATGAACTAGACAGAGGGCTTTAAATTCTATTCTCCGTCTGACAGGAAGCCAATGGAGGTGTTTTATACTCGTGGACGTTGGATGATGTCTGGGCAGGTCGAGCAGTACTCTTGCATTTTGTAGTGATTGGAGTTTAGAGAGGTGCCCTACACCTGCCCCCCAAGTATAGTGTGTTGCAGTAATCTATCCTTGACAGGACTAATGCTGCGATTACAGTTTTCCTTAGTCAGAATGGGATAAATTGAAGAATCTTACGCAGGACTTTCAGCGTGTGGAAGCAGGCAGAAGACACCTGGTTGACTTTGGGGGCGAGTGTTAGGTCTTTGTCGATCAGAAAGCCTAAATTCCCGGCCTTAGGTACAGGGGCACAACATGTTCCGGCTTCTGATGGCCACCACAGTTGGCTCCAGACCAAACTCTATGACCTCAGTTTTTCCTGTGTTTAGTTTCAGGAAATTCGAGTTCATCCATGTCATCAGAGCCTTTAGGCAGTTCTGAAACCGTTCCGTCATTAGGTCCACACTGTGTTTGACTGACACCGCTAATTGGGTTTCATCCGCGTACGACACTAGCGTGAGACCATGGCTTTTTATCTGTCTTGCCAGTGGTACAACATACACATTAAACATGGTGGGAGACAAAGCAGAGCCTTGTGGCACTCCACATGGGAGAATGAACTTTCCTGATTGAAATCCATTCCAATGTATTGTTTGTTCCCTGGATGACAGACAGGATGCTAGAAGGGCTAGGGCCTTACCCTTAATGCCAACCTCTTCCAGCCTCTGCACCAGTACCGCATGGTTTACAGTGTCGAATGCTGCGGTTGTCGAGCAATATGAGGATGGCCCTTCCCCCTTCGTCTTTCTGATCTCTTCTGTGGCCATTATCAAAGCGGATTCCGTCGAATGCTGAGCTCTAAAGCCATGTTGTGTGGAATCAAGGATTTTATTCTGATCCAGGTAATCCATCATCTCTCTATTTAGTGCTTTCTCTAATATCTTAGATGGAAAAGGGAGACATGATATTGGCCAGTAATGTTTAGTATCAAGTGAATCAGGAGTGTTTTTTTAAAGATAGGCCTGATACAGACCTTTTTCCAGCATGTAGAGAAGATTCCCGAGCTCGTGATTTTGTTTAGTATAGGGGTCAGGGCGGCACTAATCTCCTCCGGGACAAGATGTAATATTTGAGGGGGGCATGGGTCAAAAGGAAACCCATATTTGGTTTGGACCAACAGATCCGCCCCCTGTATTTTCCCTAACGTAGAAAACCTTGATAGGCTACACTGAGGAGCAGTTTTTTCCTGACCTGCTCTACTGTCCCTCTCTGGACTTGAGTCTGTTTTCAGAAGTTCATTGTACACTGACTGCACTTTGTTTAGAAAAAAACTGGCCATGTTATCCACAAAGTATTGGTCGGGTGTAAACGTTGTTTCCCGCGGGCTCTTGGATAGGTTGGTAATAGTTTTAAACAGTTCCTTAGATGAATTAGTGAATTTTGGATGTGTAATATTCAATTTTGGCGAGTTTTATTGCAGACTTATATTCCTCTAGTACTGCATTATAGCCATTCCTATGTTCCATACTGTAGTCAGACCTTCATAATCGCTCCTGGCATCTGTACTTGATTTTAATTAGTTTAAGCTTGGTCGAGTACCAAGGTGACGAGGCTTGTCGTCTCCTTTGGTGTTGAGTTTTTTCCGGCGCAAGCTTATTTACTGCCTGGTTCAGCCAATTTTCATAATTACTGGCTGCCACGTTTATGTCTGATAAATCTAAGGTATTTTTTGCCAAGGCCGCAATCAGGTCGTCTTTTTAAATTAGTTTCCGAGGTCGTGATTTTGCCTGGACAGCGCTAGTACTTCGACAGCTGCTAGTTGCTGTGATCTGGACATTAAAATAAACTGCAGAGTGATCTGACCAAGGTACTTGTAGTACACTCTTTACTTCAATGTGTGTGTTATTAGTAAACATTCCATTTAGCGTGTGGCCAGCTTGATGCTTTGGCTCAGTGATTAACTGACTCAGGCAATATCCGGCCTGTTATCGATCAGGCATGCGGTATCAGAGTCATTGTTTGCTTCCCGATGGAAGTTAAAATCACCTAGAACTGTAAACGTGTCCGTATCTAGGCAAGATTCTAGGAATGTCTGCAGTGACTTGGTAAAGTCAGTTCTCTTACCGGGAGGTCTATAGATAAGCAAGCCAGGGAAAAGTTCGACATTGTTGCATTTAACTATTGAAAAATGAGATTCTGATTACAGCACTCCTAAGAGTCACAGATATTTCAGTCTGGGCTTAAGTATTGAGCCCTCAGCAAAAAAACTCTAACTGTCATAGAGAGTAGAATTAAGAACAGAACAAATATTCTAGTGGATAAAGGGGGTCCAAATAAGCCAAGATGAATTCAAATAGAGTCTTCTTTAAATTTCTTCAATGTTTTCTTTATTGATATTCAAATTTCATCAAAAAGATTCTCCCAGCACGTAAATCGCTGCTTTCAACACTGAATGACATTGCCTCTGCTTCCAGCTGGGGTTCTGATACGATCCTCACTTTATAGTGGGATCGATAGATCAAAGCAATCCCTCCACCTTTCCCCCCTACCCTGTCTATATGAGCCCCAAGATAACCCGCTGGCACTGCGACTGCCCAGTCTGGCTCAGCTGTATTATTTGACCAGGTTTCTGTGAGAAACACCAAATCTGGGTTTCCCGATTGAATCAAACATTCAATCTCATATTTGTGTTTGATCAAGGATCTTGTGTTTAACCCTATTGTGCTTATAACCCCATAAGCACTATAACTAATGCTACAACTAAAGCCATTAGTGTGCCTACTATGATGTTGTTACGCCTACTAGTATTAGGATCGGCTTCCATTACTTCCCGTGGAATTTAAAACTTGGGTGGAACATAGCAGCTGCAGAGACTTCTCTGTCAATTTCCACCTGTGCAGACAGCAAAATGAAGTTTGAATGATTGTGCAATGAAACTATGTACATAGCCTTAATAAATCTTTCTTTAGCCCTACAAAGTCTATGAAATGTCTTTAATAAACGGTTCTACTTATTCACTACTAGTCCCAATATGTAATGCTTCACTTCTTCAGTACTTTAATTTTTTGTAATCCGCCATCAGACTTAGATCCAATTGCGATTAACCAGCCTCCCTAACTTAACTGTACTCCCCCCAAAACCCTTGATGATTTGTCTTTATTGTTGGAGTACTTATGTAACGTGAAGTTAGTGGTCGCCTTGGTACAGATATTTCAATATACCGGCAGTCCCAGGTGTGGTCTGTTTTATTTTGACCAGATTCATTGTTGTATTTTATATATTTATTACGTGCTTTTATTTTTCTTTATATCTGAAACCGAATAAAGACTTTTGAATGAATGCTTCAGTTCATCAATTAGCACAAGAAACTTGTTTGCATCCAAAAAGGTAAATTCAGCCACATCTAACATAAGATGTCTCAAGGCACTCAGGGGCAAATTTACAAGCCCCTATCGCCATGGGAACATATCTTTTTATGACGTTTCTGTGGTGATATAGGTTTTGCCTTATTTACAAGGCAGCGTAATGCCGCTTAAGGTAGTTTAAGGCTGCCTTGTAAATAAGGCCCCATTTCACGGTATGCTTAGCGTGAACGGGAAGGGCAATGGATGCTGCTGTGGCCGCTCCACCACAACACCCATTGATTCTCACGCTGCCCCCTATTTACAAGGGAGGCGTAAATAGGAGGCAGTGCCAAAAGTAAGCTTAGGGAAAACCTGGTCTTACCCTGGCGCAACGAGGAGAAATATTTCATTTCTCTTCGTTTTTGCTGTTTTCATGTGTACTGCGTTGTGCAGCACACATGGAAACAGCAAAAGGCCAATGATTGTTTATGTACAGGAAGGTCCCCCTTCCTGCACATAAATAATCATTTTTTTAAATGCTGTTTTGCAACTTCTATGGGTGCTGCATTAAGCAGAACACATAGAAGTTACAAAACGGCAGGTAGGGGGACCTTCCTGTACATAAATGATCTTCCCCTGCACTAGTACAACCCCCCTGCACTATGGTGCAAGGGTGCCTGCATTGGCACTAGGCTGGCAAGTGTAGTGCCAGCGTAGGGGGAAAAGCAGCGCTGCACCATATTCTTGTAAATATGGTGCAGCCCTGTGTTTCAGAAGTGGCGGAGTGAGGCGTTAAGCCGGGAAGGCCAGCGGCTCACTCCACCACTTCCCTTGTAAATATGCCCTTTAGTCTTGTCAACAAAGGAAGTTCAAAGGTTAAATCGAATTGGAGATCAAGTTCCTGAAGTTTCAATTGAACTTTCACAGTGATCCCCTAATTCCCAGAACATGTCCTTCCTGTCATTTGCAAGAAAGTATGTCCATTCAGGGGTTGAGTACATTCGCTTTGACCTCTTGAGTGTTATCTTTTCTCCTTCTTCACTCAGGTCTGAATCCTCTTCATCCTCTGGGATATCTGGGAGATCACTTTCTGCCTGCAAGACCAGTCTCCCTTTCTCCCGCGTTGTTGGCCAACGATCTTCTAATGCCCCTTGTGGTTCTCTAGCACTAGGCTCTTCATCAAGGTCTGAGTCTATCTCTGTTATGACCACTGGATTTGCCGCTCCTTCACCAGTTTTGTCATTCAACTCTCCAAAACCCTCCTCAGGCAGATCAAGTGCTATTTCAGTTTCTGACTGCTCCCCTAAAGCTTGACTAACCTGCTCCCGTAATCTCTCGACCATCACTGGCTCTTCTGATAGAGGTGCTGATATTTCATCAAGGGGACATGGGAAGCTGCAAGTATGACAGCATGGATCCACCTGGAGAGACCTCCGTACTTTACAGCCGTTGTAGTTACTAGTATGACTTGGTAAGGCCCACGCCAATAAGGCTCCAAGCACAACTTTTGTACATGTTTCTTCACCACCACCCAGTCTCCAGGACTTAGGTCGTGGCATTGCTCCTGGTGCAGTGCGGCTGAGGCAGATTCAACATGATGAGACACAGAATGCACCACATCAGTCAGTCCTTTTAAGTAATCTAGTATCAGATCATCATTAATATTTACCAGAGCATTTGCAGGTACAGCTGGCAACCTCATTGTCCTCCCCATAATGATATCATGGGGAGACAGTTCTGTCCTATGATAGGGTGTGCTGCGCAGACTCATCAAAACCAATGGGAAAGAATGCAGCCATCTCAAAGACGTAGAAGCATACACTTTGATAAGTCTTAATTTCAGTGTCCCATTGACTTGCTCCACCAGACTAAAATCTCAGGTTGATAACTACAATGCAGTCTCGGTTGAACCTGCAAGGCAGCACACATCATCCTCAGCACTTCGTTTTTGAAGTGCATGCCTCGTCTGGTTCCAAAGAAGTAGGGAAGTGGAAACTTGTAACTCCCTCAACAACAACTTTGCTATTGTGAGACTATCATTCCTCCTTGTGTGATATGCCGCAACCCATTGTGAAAAGATGCACATGACAACCAATACATATCTCAGCCCATTGCATTCAGGTATCTCAATACAAATCCATCTGCATCCTATTGAAAGGACCTCCTGATCTCTCTATATGGCTTATTGTCACTGCTGTTCTTTCCCCTACGTTTTTCTGTTGACACACAACACACCTGTGACATATTGCTTCCGCCATCAATCTGAATTTTGGATTAAACCATATTTGGTGAAACATTATGACCATGCATGGCATCCCTCCCTACATAAGTCAGACCATGGTAATGTCTAGCCATTGGTGGCAACAAACTATTTGGCAACCTAGGTCTGCCATCTCCTGACACCCATATTTCATCCTCATCTCTTTTAACATAACCTGCACCTACCCGGTATTACTGTTCTGCTTCTGACACCTCTTCCTGTAACCTCTTAACTTCTTTTCAAGTATCAGCTGCTGTGAGTAAAAGGTTGTAATTTGTCTCCTCTGTTTCTTCATTTACATACTATCCATTAAATGTACAAGCATTGTAAGCACAGTACCTTGCGACTTTGTCAGCATATCTATTGCCAAGAGTCACATAGTCCTCTCTGTTGCAATGTGCAGAACATTTTACAACTGTGACCTGTGCAGGCAATTACAATGCCTCTAACAGTTTTTTCACCTGCTAACCATTACGTGAGGGGAACCCTGATGATGTCATAAATCCCCTCTGGAACAATAACTGTCCAAAGTCATGCATCACACCAAATCTGTGCTGACAATCTGTAAGTAAAGAGAACAAAAATAATTGGTATGCAGTTCCTACAAGGTTATTATAGTGACTAGAAGGAGAACACCTATAGATTAGTATGTCCAGAAGGGAGGATTGGGAATTCCTCCTTTCGGATAAAGTGCCCTCACACACCCAGCCTGCGTGGTGTCATGCTTTATCATTGGGCACGCTCCTCGTCGGGTCGGCTTTTGCAATACCCGATGGGCACCCTCAGTGGGGGCTCTTTGGCGGAGATCTTTTATCCTTGCCGTTTGGTGAGTGCGTGTGTGGGGCCCTAAAGTGTGGAAGTGTAGTGTATGGTAAGGAATCAGTGAATTAAAACAGAGGACGGTGGTAAGGGCCACTACTTTAATATTCCTGTCTCCTACCCTGATTAAAAAGGTGATGGCGACTACCTACAATAATTTTGTGGGTAGTTGCTCTTATGTGGTCAACATGTTTCTTGCCTTGTAGTCCCAAAAAAATGGAATCAAGCGGCAATTCTTCAGGCCTGAAAACAATGAAGTTAAAATCAATACTACACTAATAGCTGTTTGTGTGGTGCAATGACCTATGTATTACAAGTTCTTGGGCACCATCGGCGAGGAGCGTCCGTCGGTGTTGTGATCAATCTAAGTTTAATTTGTTACTGGCCTCATCGGTCAGCAGCAACGAATGAGCACACCAATTCAACGCGTGGTTTCAATATCTCACGCCCACTCGGCGGAGGACCTAACCAGTGTTGCCGGTTCCGGAAGGTAAGTATAGTCACCTGTAATCGATCTGAAACTTAGTATGCTCAGGTCGGAGCAATTAATTCAGCCACTTGTGCGGAGACTACTCATTGAAGCCAAGCAGCTTCCACTACTCCTGAAACAGTACAAACTGCATAAGCAGCTCTCAAATTTCCTTTGTGATCTCGTAAACATGAGCCTGCCACAAACAATACATAATCAGATTCATGTAGTGGTTCATCTTCTATATCTGGTCTCGGCTTGGTACATAGTCAAGTAACATCGAGACAGTCATGCTCTACTTCACAATCATAATTGTCATTATCAGGAAGGAGTAGCAAAACGTCAGGATTCAAAACAGGACATCTTTTTAGGGATACATTCTCAACCACCAGTATGATTTGCTCATACAGTTCTGCATTCTGTCCATTACCTGTTGTTTTTGCATTTGTCACCCCGAGTGGGACGGGTATGCTCAGACGTGAGTCCCGTGCTCTCCATGCCACTGGAATCAAGCTATCCAGGCTGATGAGGGCTGAAGGCCAGAAACCGGTCTTTGGATGCTTGTTTCCAGTCCAGGGAGGACCTGGCTTGGCAGTTCAGACAGGACTGTTCCCATGGGGCAAAGGGTCAAGACTGATTTGCATATGGCTGAGTTCAAACTGGAATGGCATGGTGAGCAATAAAAGATGGATTTAGGCCCAGATCTCTGTACTGGGGTGAATGTATGACATTGTTCTGCATTCTGCCCATCACCTGTTGTTTTTGCATTTGTCACCCCGAGTGGGACGGGTATGTTCAGAAGTGAGTCCCGTGCTCTCCATGCCACTGGAATCAAGCTATCCAGGCTGATGAGGGCTGAAAGCCTGAAACCGGTCCTTGGATGCTTGTTTCCAGTCCAAGGAGGACCTGGCTTGGCAGTTCGGCTGTGCTGTTCCCATGGGGCACAGGGTCTAGACTGATTTGCATATGGCTGAGTTCAAACTGGAATGTCATGGTGAGTAAAAAAAACGATGAATTTAGGCCCAGATCTCTGTACTGGGGTGAATGTATGACATTGTTCTGCATTCTGTCCATCACCTGTTGTTTTTGCATTTGTCACCCCGAGTGGGACAGGTATGCTCAGACGTGAGTCCAGTGCTCTCCATCCCACTGGAATCAAGCTATCCAGGCTGATGAGGGCTGAAAGCCCGAAACCGGTCCTTGGATGCTTGTTTCCAGTCCAGGGAGGACCTGGCTTGGCAGTTCGGGCTGGACTGTTCCCATGGGGCACAGGGTCAAGACTGATTTGCATATGGCTGAGATCAAACTGGAATGGCATGGTGAGCAAAAAAACAATGGATTTAGGCCCAGATCTCTGTACTGGGGTGAATGTATGACATTGTTCTGCCTTCTGTCCATCACCTGTTGTTTTTGCATTTGTCACCCCGAGTGGGACGGGTACGCTCAGACGTGAGTCCCGTGCTCTCCATGCCACTGGAATCAAGCTATCTAGGCTGATGAGGGCTGAAGGCCCAAAATCGGTCCTTGGATGCTTGTTTCCAGTCCAGGGAGGACCTGGCTTGGCAGTTTGGGCTGGACTGTTCCCACATGGGGCACAGGGTCAAGACTGATTTGCATATGGCTGAGTTCAAACTGGAATGCCATGGTGAGCAAAAAATGACTTTTCTAGGCCCATTCTCTGTACTGGGGTGCATGTATGACATTGTTCTGCAGTCTGTCCATCACCTGTTGCTTTTGCATTTGTCCCCCCGAGTGGGACGAGTATGCTTAGACGTGAGTCCCGTGCTCTCCATGCCACTGGAATCAAGCTATCTAGGCTGATGAGGGCTGAAAGCCCGAAACCGGTCCTTGGATGCTTGTTTCCAGTCCAGGGAGGACCTGGCTTGACAGTTCGGGCTGGACTGTTCCCATGGGGCACAGGGTCAAGACTGATTTGCATATGACTGAGTTCAAACTGGAATGTCATGGTGAGCAAAAGAAACTATGGATTTAGGCCCAGATCTCTGTGTTGGGGTGAATGTATGACATTGTTCTGCATTCTGTCCATCACCTGTTGTTTTTGCATTTGTCACCTCGAGTGGGATAGGTATACTCAGATGTGAGTCCCGTGCACTCCATGCCACTGGAATCAAGCTATCCAGGCTGATGAGGGATGAAAGCCCAAAACCAGTCCTTGGATGCTTGTTTCCAGTCCAGGGAGGACCTGGCTTGGCAGTTCGGGCTGGACTGTTCCCATGGGGCACAGGGTCAAGACTGATTTGCATAAGGCTGAGTTCAAACTGGAATGTCATGGTGAGCAAAAAAACGATGGATTTAGGCCCAGATCTCTGAACTGGGGTGAATGTATGACATTGTTCTGCATTCTGTCCATCACCTGTTGTTTTTGCATTTGTCACCCTGAGTGGGAAGGGTATGCTCAGAGGTGAGTCCCGTGCTCTCCATACCACTGGGATCAAGCTATCCAGCCTGATGAGAGCTGAAACCCCGAAACCGTCCTTGGATGCTTTTTTCCAGTCCAGGGAGGTCCTGGCTTGGCAATTCGGGCTGGACTGTTCCCATGGGGCACAGGGTCAAGACTGATTTGCATATGGCTGAGTTCAAACTGGAATGGCATGATGAGCAAAAAATTGATGGATTTAGGCCCAGATCTCTGTACTGGGGTGAATGTATAACATTTTTCTGCATTCTGTCCATCACCTGTTGTTTTTGCACTTGTCACCCCGAGTGGGACAGGTATGCTCAGACGTGAGTCCTGTGCTCTCCATGCCACTAGAATCAAGCTATCCAGGCTGATTAGGGCTGAAAGCCCGAAACCGGTCCTTGGATGCTTGTTTCCAGTCCAGGGAGGACCTGGCTTAGCAGTATGGGCTGGACTGTTCCCACATGGGGCACAGGGTCAAGACTGATTTGCATATGGCGGAGTTCAAACTGGAATGGCATAGTGAGCAATAAAATGATGGATTTAGGCCCATATCTCTGTACTGGGGTGAATGAATGACATTGTTCTGCATTCCGTCCATCACCTGTTGTTTTTGCATTTGTCACACCGAGTGGGACGGGTATGCTCAGATGTGAGTCCCGTGCTCTCCATACCACTGGAATCAAGCTATCCAGGCTGATGAGGGCTGAAAGCCCCAAACCAGTCCTTGGATGCTTGTTTCCAGTCCAGAGAGGACCTGGCTTGGCAGTTCGGGCTGGAATGTTCCCATGGGGCACAGGGTCAAGAGTGATTTGCATATGGGTGAGCTCAAATTGGAATGTCATGGTGAGCAAAAAAACAATGGATTTAGGTCCAGATCTCTGTACTGGGGTGAATGTATAACATTTTTCTGCATTCTGTCCATCACCTGTTGTTTATGCATTTGTCACCCTGAGTGGGGCAGGTATGCTCAGACATGAGTCCCGTGCTCTCCATGCCACTGGAATCAAGCTATCCAGGCTGATGAGGGCTGAAAGCCCGAAACCGGTCCTTGGATGTTTGTTTCCACGCCAGGGAGGACCTGGATTGGCAGTTCGGGCAGAACTGTTCCCATGGGCACAAGGTCAAGACTGATTTGCATATGGCTGAGTTCAAACTGGAATGGCATGGTGAGCAAAAAAACTATGGATTTAGGCCCAGATCTCTGCACTGGTGTGAATGTATGACATTGTTCTGCATTTTGTCCATCACCTGTTGTTTTTGCATTTGTCACCCCGAGTGGGACAGGTATGCTCAGACATGAGTCCCGTGCTCTCCATGCCACTAGAGTCAAGCTATCCAGGCTGATGAGGGCTGAAAGCCCGAAACCGGTCCTTGGATGCTTGGTTCCAGTCCAGGGAGGACCTGGCTTGGCAGTTCGGGCTGGACTGTTCCCATGGGGCCCAGGGTCAAGACTGATTTGCATATGGCTGAGTTCAAACTGGAACGGCATGGTGAGCAAAAAAACGATGGATTTAGGCCCAGATCTCTGTACTGGGGTGAATGTATGACATTGTTCGCATTCTGTCCATCACCTGTTGTTTTTGCATTGCTCATACAGTGTCAGACAACCATTCATATTAAGCTGTGTCCTCGTCCCAGTTAACAAAATCTCGACAGAAGAGGAACATACACAGTCAAAGGATGACCCATTACCATACTTTTGCACCTTTTGATGCTGACACCTGTAACCGCCACCACTTTAAGGCTGCCAGACAGTGCAGCAGCTCTAAAGGATCTAATTGTTATTGTTATTGTTAACTACAGCTTATATAGCGCCAAATCACCGTCAGGTCTCTAGGCGCTTATGACAGAAGAGGACGATATTTAGCAGAGTGGGTAAAAGGAGAAAGATGCGTAGGGCCGTGGCACTTAGCGGTGGTTAAGGCTTCCCTAAACAGGAGTGTTTTTAGAGACTTCCTGAAATGCAACAGATCTGATTCCTTACGAAAGGGACTCTGGAAGTTTATTCCAGATCTGTGGAACCATCACTGAAAAGGATCTGCCACCCTTCGTTGCTAGTTTACAGCGGGGACAGGACAGCAGTTGAGTGTTCGAGGACCTTAATGAACGTGTGGGGTTATAAACCCCAAGGTGTTCTTTAATGTAGGCAGGTGCTTGCCTATAAAATAAACTGCCTTATGGGCAATGCATAAACTTTTGAACTCCACCCGTTGTTTTATGGGGAGCCAATGTAGCTTACACAGTAATGGAGATGCATGAGTCCGTCTAGGTAGCCTAATGATCAGCCTAGCTGCGTCGTTCAGGACTACCTGCAGCCTGTTAATCAATGTTTTGGGCAGACGCAGGTAAAGGGCATTCCCATAATCTAATCTTGAAATTATTGTGGCAGAAACATTTTTACGAAGCGTAGAAGAGGAAAGAAGAGGGACTAGCTTACGTAGCTGTCTAATTAGATTAGTGCAGGTCCCAACAACGGAGGAAATCTGGCTCGCCATTGACAGCTCATGGTCGATTTTTATGCCTAGACTTTTTACATTAGAGCATGGTTTCGGGGTGGGGCCAAGATCTTGAGGCCAAAACAAGTCACCTCAGGGGGAGGCTTCCGTTGAAACCACCAAGACCTCCGTTTTGTCTGGCTTGATCTTCAGCAAATTCGCTGTCATCCAGCTCATCGTATTTTTTGGGCGTGGGTCTGTGCAGATGCCGTGTTCTCAATACTAAGTAACAATTGAGTATCGTCGGCATAGTTAAAAGTTTTACAGCCCATGCTTACCAAGGAGTCGATTAAGGGCTGCAGATAAAGGTTGAAAAGGAGTGGGGACAAAGCAGATCCCTGAGGGACTCCGCACTTCAGGGTACCCAAATCTTATATACAGTCCCCCAATTGAATCCTTTGAGTTATCTCGGAAAGAAAGGATTTTAGCCATTTATAGGCTATGTCTTGTATCCCGAAAGCGGCCAGTCTGTCCAAGAGCAGGGTGTGGCTGACAGTATTGAATGCCGCTGACAGGTCTAATAGTATCAGGGCACTCAGCTTCTTACTGTCAGCCATACCTCTGAGCTCATCCAGCACTGAAAGCCTCACCAATTCAGTGCTGCGGTGAGCCCGAAACCCTGCTTGATGCTCCTGGAGTAGATGGTGTGACTCCAAGAATGATGAGAGAGATATCAAGACGTGTTGTTCCAGAATCTTGGACAGAAAAGGTAGCTGGGATAGAGGCCTATAATTTTTTGGGTTGGTGGGATCAGCCCCCAGCTTTTTTATTAGGGGCCTAACTCGAGCTTCTTTAAAACTGGAAGGAAGTTGGCCAATATCTAATGAATTGTTCAGTAGTGAGACAAAATGACTCTCTAAAGTAGGGATCGCCAGGCGAAAAATGCTGGGGGGACATGGATCTGCTGGTGAGCCTGACTTAGTTCGATTCATAAGCTGTCCTAAGACTGTAGAGTCAATCAGAGGGAACTTAGAAATGGTGTAAACTGGGGGGAGGGTTTGAATGTGGGAAAAGGAAGGGTGACTACTGGAGGTATTCTTGATGTCAGAGAGAATAGTTTTTACCTTACCAAGAAAGTAGTGTTGAAAGGTGTTACAATCTATCGGAGATTCTGATTTTTCTACTTTCTTGCTCAACTCTGTTAGGATCTTAAAGGTTTCTTTCTGAATATTCTCTGCGTTGTTAATTCGGGATTCATAATACTCAGCTTTTGCTGACAGAATACAATTTTTATGTAGTTTAAGAAATGTTTAATAATGATCCCTATCTATGGGATCATTTGTTTTCCTCCAGCGTCTCTCTAAATGGCGGAGCTTTATTTTGTGTTCCCTCAAGGAAGGATTAAACCATGGGGCACCTTTTACTGCTCTGTTTATCTTTGGATTTCTTTCGGGTACAATTTGATCAATGGCCTGACTAAGATTTTGCATCACATTCGCATGTTCCTGATCTAGATCTCCATGCGTATCATGTAGCTGTATATTTTTAAGTAGGGTGTCCGTCAGAGTTTCTGAGTCAATTTTCCTCCATTGACGCACTTTTTTTGTTTTTGGGGGTAGTGGTTGAGACAGGTACCCATCTATAGGGATATCGCAATTTATCAGGTAGTGGTCTGACCAAATACAAGGTAGGACACCTGTTAAAGCTACATCCGGATCTGAGGTCCAGATTAGATCGAGGGTATGGCCTTTATCATGTGTGGGTACCTCTACTAATTGTTGGAGCCCAAGTGTGGTCATGGTGGTTTCCAACTGTCGAGTTGCCACATCCTTAAACGTTTTGTCCCAATAAACATTAAAATCTCCTGTTATTAAGACCTTTTGATAGCGTGTACAGATATCTGAGATGATGGGGGCCAGTAAGTCATTAAACAAAGAAGTAGATTTTGGGGGATGATAGACTGTAAGAACAACAAGACAGGTGTTTCTCAAAGTAATCTTCACCCCAAGTATATCAGCTAAATCAACTGTTTCTGCCATTAGTTTGGTGACAGTTAGATGTTTTTTAAATAAAATTGCCACACCTCCTCCTCGGGCGTTATCTGCACGATTATGCCACATAGCGTCATATTCGTTTGGGAGGGCGGCTATGATGTCAGGTAGGGAGCTGTCGCCCAGCCACGTTTCTGTAAGGGTTAGGACATCTATGTCCTCATTCTGAAGGAGAGTAAAAATTTCAAGGTGATGTTTTTGTAACGATCTAGTGTTCAGGCTAGTTAGCTTCAGACTTGGATGATTCACAGGTACGCTCCTATCAGTACACAGAATGCCAGTCTCTTTTAGCTTGGTCGATGTTAAGGTAAGATTGCTAGAGTCTAGCCGGTGTAGCTCACCTGGGGTATATGCCAGTCGACAATCAGGGGGGGCGGCCCCTGTGCCCGGTAGTGCGCCGACGGGCGCAGATGGGCAGGACACTGGCACGACTCCGGCGCAGGTCCGGCACGTCTGCTGTACGCATCCGCTGCGCGGAGGCATGACCGTCCCCTTTTAAGCGCAACTAGAGCGCGTCCCCGCAATAACCCACACCCAATATGGCCGCCGTTAAACACACCCCAAACCGGGAACCAGCTCTCAGCGTCGATACTCCGCCGAGAGCGGTCCGGTGGCGAAGGGAGGGGGGGAGAGGTCACAAAGCACCAGGTAATCAAGTAAAAGCTTATTACATCAAGCCAATATTAAAAGCTTATTAAATCAAGCAAGTTTGAAACGCGCGATATTAAAATAGCACAAAGTGAAAGAGTAGACCTCCCGGCTTCCGCCTCAGGAGGGGGAAAGATTCGTTCTGTCAGGATCAAGCGCCGGGCTCTCTAAGCCCCTTTTAAGAGCAACTAGAGCGCGTCCCCGCGATAACCCACACCCAATATGGCCGCCGTTAAACACACGCCAAACCGGGAACCAGCTCTCAGCGTCGATACTCGGCCGAGAGCGGTCCGGTGGCGAAGGGAGGGGGGGAGAGGTCACAAAGCACCAGGTAATCAAGTAAAAGCTTATTACATCAAGCCAATATTAAAAGCTTATTAAATCAAGCAAGTTTGAAACGCACAATATTAAAATAGCACAAAGTGAAAGAGTAGACCTCCCGGCTTCCGCCTCAGGAGGGGGAAAGATTTGTTCTGTCAGGATCAAGCGCCGGGCTCTCTAAGCCCCTTTTAAGCGCAACTAGAGCGCGTCCCCGCGATAACCCACACCCAATATGGCCGCCGTTAAACACACGCCAAACCGGGCTAATGTGGCTGACAAGTAAACAACTGGTCTTCAGGATTCTCCATGTTTTTGTGTTAGCACTAAAAGAACACAGCCCTCTCTTTCACTACAGAAAAGCAAGAATGCTTTGTTGTAATCAAGCATTCTTAGTGCTGGGAAGCAGCAGAAACTTTCTCTCAGCTCTAGGAAAGCAACCAATCATTGTCCCAAGTCACCAGATCCAACACTT
This sequence comes from Lissotriton vulgaris, assembly GCF_964263255.1. Classification (NCBI taxonomy): domain Eukaryota; kingdom Metazoa; phylum Chordata; class Amphibia; order Caudata; family Salamandridae; genus Lissotriton; species Lissotriton vulgaris. Next base: position 724,380,496 of record NC_141699.1, read on the forward strand.
CCTTGTGTGAGAGGTTTTGTAAAGGTTTGGCCACTAGGGAAAAGTCAGGTATCCACTGACAGGAGTAGCCCACCATTCCCAAAAACATCCTGACTTCTTCCTGTGTTGTTTTCCGATTCATTTGCATGATCACGAGATTCTTTCTTGTGACACCCCTTTCGCACTTTTCTCAATTTTGATGATCAAGATATATGACTTCTCTCAACCTATACTGCAACTTATATGGGGATAGTTTATGTCCATTCTCAGCCAAGTATTTGAGCAATGCACTAGTGCCATTTTTGCAAGCTTCCCGTGTATTTGATGCAACCAGGAGGTCGTCAATATTCTGGACCAGGACAGAATTACAGGGCAAAACCAAAGACTTCAAATTCTTCATAAGGTTCTGGTTAAAAATGGAAGGGCTCTACTTATACCCTTGTGGGACTAGGCACCATGCCAAAATATGGTTTCTGAACCTAAATGCAAAGAGGAACTGAATCTCTGAGATCTAAGAGAAATCTTCTGTCGTCATCATTAGATACATTCTGATAATTGGATTCCCATTTGCCAATTTAAAAGCAATATCCATATCATGAGTTTGTAGCTCTATTCAGTTTACACAACAATTCCTTTAAGGAAAAAGGGCTGCATTTTTTAGAAAAACAGCTTTATTTAAAAAGCAGTCACAGACATGGTGGTTGCTGACCCCAGCAGGCCACTATCCCTGTGAGTACTAGCCATTCTCAATGGAATCGCAAATTGCGCTTGCCTCATGAATATTGATGAAGCATGCAATTTGAGACTCCGCTGGGAATCGCAAACAGTGTCTGAGGCACTGTTGCCCATTCGGTTTAGCAAGTTGCAAATTGCAAGTCGCAATTCTGCGCAATTTGCGACTCGCTAAACTGAATGGTCGTACATCTGGCCCAAATGCACCTAATCTCAGACTCATGGGTGCAATATCTGATACTGTTTTTTGAGCTGGAACAGCTGAGGTTTGAATCCCATTTCCCCCGGAACCAGCTTTATATATAGAAACCACTGGTCCAATGGTAACAGGAAACATAAGTGCATCTGGGACTGTACATCCAGGGGAGGTCCCAGGAACACAAGTCCCTGAATTTCCACCTATCAAGTTTTAAGTCACTGTAATAGTCCGCCTCACACGCTGGTCCTTCTGCATAGGAGAAATCCGTATCATTCCAGGACTCGTACTTACTGGTACAGTAGGCAGTCCAGTATTCCCACTGGCAGCCTCGCTCTGATCTTCCTCCATTCGAATCTCATACAGAGGTGGGCACTCAGACATTAATACGTTTAAGAGACTGTCACTAGAATCACTATTACTATTTTCATCATTCTCTCCAGATTCTCTTGTTTAATCCTTTATTCTCTTTTTGGTCCTTCTTTCCATTTCTCAGTTTTGCAATAATGTGTATAATTTTGCTCCCTTAACCTGTCAGTTCTCCACCATTTCTGCTCTGCATCCCAACTCGCATCTGCATAAGTAAGCACTGCCTTTTTCACTTGTTTCTCATATATCTCTTTTTCTCTTTCATGAGCTGCACACTCTCATGTGATCCGCACTTCAAATTGTGTAGGTGTAGGTTGTGGTTTCATGTCATATAAAATTCTCCTAAAATTTTGCAATAATTCTCAAATTAAATGTACCCTAATGTGGAAACGCCAGTGCAGCTTCTTTCTCAGTGATCTTGTGCCATTGTTCTAGCCAAATACATGTGTGTAACCCTACCTTTATCGCATATAATGACCTTCCAGTGTCGTTGGGTGGGCCCCCCGGGTGGGCCCCCCCTTGAGAGGTATTTGAACATCTCCTCTAAACAAATGTCAAACAACTATGAACCATTTCTTTTCAATTAAAATGTGTTCATTTTGACCAAAAAATCAACATTTTGCTTAAAATGTAATTACAAATCATCAACCAATAACAACAGCACGTTGTGACATGTACAGTCAATAACAATGCAACTTCACACCAAGCAACCTATACCAGCGTGGCACACTGTGACGGCAATCTCACTCCTCGCAGCAGCTCACCCTTGTTTACAGTTTTCATGCATGCACTCTTTTCAGCAACACTCTTCCAACTAACTACATTGCAATAACAACAAATAACAATTGTCTGCTTTACTAAAGGATCAACAGAAATAAATCATACCAAGTAACACATACACACATTCAAATGAAACCTCGTCCTGAAGGGAACCCCTCTGACCAGTGCAGCTTTACTTTTTGCAAAAGGTCAGCCACAGTAATCATACCTCACTTTCCCACAAAAGAATAACATCCCTTTCTCGATTGGGCTGTTGACCTTGTCTCATGACTAACCCCACAAAACCTCAGCAGACTTTACGATACAGGATCTTCTATGCTTTTTAATATTATCCTGGTGCAGGAACCGATTACAACTTCTACACAATAAGCGCTTCCCTCACACAATCATCTAAAACATTATTACATCATATCACGCAATCTCCATGAGACACCACACAATTGCCACAAACTCCGCAAGCTATGCATAAGCTGTTCGCACACAAACCTTTTGATACTCTCTCCTCCTCTGTTACAGTTTCCTCTCGAACCAGTTGAACATCATCAACACTGATTCTCCAAGTCAAAACATGGGCGCTAGAACTTTCTTTTGGATCTAGCCTAATCTAAAGTAACAGTTTTCTAACTCCTCTACTTTAGGTACTAACGATCCTTGATTTGCTACCATCTGAGAAAGATCTGGGCCGCTTCTTCCAATTCAACTGTTTAGTTTTTTTAATTTGTAATGCGCGACAGCTACCCAACAAAGGGTTTCGCGGCGCAGAAGGCAGGTCAAGGCGAGATCGAAACAAGCAATTTCTATTGATCAAACAACCAAGTTTTTAATGACTTGTGAAAAGTTCTCCCAATTCAACTGCGGTCAATAGACCTTTGTAGTAGCCTGAGAGGAAGAGGGGTTAACGACAATTTAAATCTCAAAGTACAGTGTGATCATTAGGACCACACAATAAAAGTCTGAGTCAGTAACTTGATGCTAAAAGGTTTATTGCAAACTCAGAGTCAGACTAATATAAAGTCACCTCTAGAACATACTGCAAGCGTATAAAATGATCAAGGGAAGACCAAAGCATCACAAAATATTAGTCCTCAACAGCAAAGAGCATATAAGAATCTCAGTAGGCGCAATACAGAAAATAAGGAAAAGGATCTGATAACTGAACGAATGGTTTTGATCCTTCTCCCCATACATGGAAAAGATTTGCAGCATCTACTAAACCCTATACTAAACTAAGAGTACGGAAAACTCTATTGAGTCAAGGTAGCAAGAAAGGTGTCAGCATCAGAACCTCTGTAGAAGTTCTATAAGTAAAGAATCATATATAGCATGAAACCACACACTCAGAGATATCAAGAGAGGTGTATACCTCCCTAAGACTAAAGGTCATCTTCCTAAACACAAGGTGGGTTCAGTGCACAAAGAACATTAAAAACACATGACCTCATACACATCATAATATGTTTTCCAGTTCCCAGAAAAGAACTTGGCACATTAAACTGTACTCCCATATTCCAGTTTCCGCTTCTAAAGCCTCCTTGGTTTCTCCCTTCAATTAATAGTACCAAATGGGAACTCTCCTTTTGTTCTTCATTAAAATCGCTTAACCTTGCCAGCTCCTCATCGCCTCACTATCTCTGGAATACAATGTACTTTTCACTAACTAAGGAATGTCTTTGGTCTGCACATGTAGACGAGAAAAACATACAGAAAAACTACTTTCCTGTTAAGGTTAAATGTCTCAACTGCAAGCTTCAGGCCCACAATCATGCTAATTTAACATTTCTCTTTAGAAAACATATTAAATCTGCAAACTACACATAATCCAGTAAATGAAACCTTTAACAATAAATAAAGCTATATCATGCAGTACTTTTATATGTGGCACAATAACGAATACATGTAATTTTAAGCAAAAATGATAACAGGTCACAAAGAAAACATTAAACACACATGGGATTCATTTTCACAAATCCCTGGTGAATGCACTGCTTTAAATGCATTTTAGCGCACCACCTTACAATATAAACCTATAGAAGATTAATATCAGCAGTCCAGCTGTTTCTGAAAAGAAAAACATTAATTCACACACACATATATATGTCAAAACACATAAAAGATGCACTTCTATACCTTCAGTGCACCATATCTCTTCAGTATTATTACATCACACAAGTACATAGGGCCAAATGTAAATATATATGTATGATGCCTAGCCAAAAGTAGAAGATGGAGCCAAAATGATTCTACTCCAACTCCATATATCATTGTAAGTTCCCCTAAAAGAAGAAGTGAGGCTTGGCTGCTGCTGAAGCCAAAGCCTGATGTGATTTTTCTGAACATTATTAAAAGGTGAAGGAAACAGGGATGGTTCTACAAAACTGGGTGTGAATAAAGCTACCCGCTCTGAATCAGGCAGAGAGAAATTTAATGTGGTAATTCTGCTCCTTCTGACCCAGAATCTGGGCCATAGTGGTTAATTGATGGTATAACAGTACATTGAGGTGTTGCACTCTTAATAGTTCATGACTCTAATATACTGGTAGTTTACTAGTGCCTCCATTAAGTTTAATTTGACCATAGACTCTTGGGGAAGCACTTTCACTTGGTGCTCCATGTAAGTCTTCGAAGTCAACCCCATGACGAATTAAAATGGTCACAGACACCAGTATTTATATCATGATTGAAAATTTGGCTCTCGTAAAATGTATCACATATGACCTCAAATACAATGTTTTGCATATGCTTCCTGCACAAATCCATCCCTCATGATGTCTCTTGCGCATACTATTTGCCTTCAGCAAGCGTAGCTACATGCTTCTGCTACACCTTTAGAGCATAGTCCCTGGGCATAATACATGACTTAAAAACTCTACACGACACTCCAATCAACAGCCTTCCTGATCCATGCACTGGAAGACTAGGCACTATCTGTTTGCTCACTTGGAGAGTGCTTTTGGAAATCAGTAGAGAAATGGTACACTGCAATCCTCCTACAGAAGTCCTGATTTTGACTTGGTTGATGTTTTCTACCACCTGTCCAAAAATACCTGTTTGTTGGTATTTACTGCACCTGGTAATCACCAGGGACCAGATGTGGGTAGCCCAATACCGGTCGGTAACGGCCGAAATTACCGAATTTCAGCCATTACCTACCGGTATTAGGCTATTGAGATGTAGGTGGCTACATTTCAGATTCAGTAATTTAACGAATTGGTAATTTAAGGAATAAGTAAATTACCGATTCTTTAAAATACCGAATCGGTAAATTACCGAATCTGAAATGTAGGGAGCACTCAAATGAGTGCATTGCATGGTTAAGGATTCGGTATTTACCACCAAATAGAAATTGGTGGTAAATATCAAAAACCTTTGAAAAAGCAAATTTGTGCCTTTTTAAAAAGTGCCATGTGCCACATGTATACCCATGCACTATTCAGTGGTGCAACAGGGTGTCAATGTGACACCCTGCCATCCTTGAATGTGTTCCCCCATTACCGAATCGGTAAATACCGATTCGGTAATTCCCATCATTCCTATGGGCCTCTAGGTCCATAGGAATGAATGGTAATTACCGATTCGGTAAACTTTATCGAATACTTACCTAAATACCATTTACCTATTCTAAAATATTGAATCAGTAAAATTCAACTGTTTAGTTTTTAGAATTTGTAATGCGCAACAGCTTCCCAACAAAGGGTTTCCCGGCGTAGAAGGCAGGTCAAGGCGAGATCATAACGAGCAAGTTCTATTGATCAAACAACCAAGTTTTTAGTGACTTGTGGAAAGTTCTTCCAATTCAACTGTGGTCAATAGACCTTTGTAGTAGCCTGAGAGGAAGAGGGGTTAACGACAATTTAAATCTCAGTACAGTGTGATCATTAGGACCACACAATAAAAGTCTGAGTCAGTAACTTGATGCTAAAAGGTTTATTGCAAACTCAGAGTCAGACTAATATAAATCAACCTCTAGAACATACTGCAAGCGTATAAAATGATCAAGGGAAGACCAAAGCATCACACAATATTGGTCCTTAACAGCAAAGAGCATATAAGAATCTCACTAGGCGCAATACAGAAAATAAGGAAAAGGATCTGATAACTGAACGAATGGTTTTGATCCTTCTCCCCATACATGGAAAAGATTTGCAGCATCTACTAAACCCTATACTAAACTAAGAGTACGGAAAACTCTATTGAGTCAAGATAGCAAGAAAGGTGTCAGCATCAGAATCTCTGTAGAAGTTCTATAAGTAAAGAATCATGTATAGCATGAAGCCACACACTCAGAGATGTCAAGAGAGGTAGGTACCTCCCTAAGACTAAAGGGCATCTTGCTAAACACAAGGTGGGTTCAGTGCGCAAAGAACATTAAAAGAACATGACCTCAAACACATCATAATATGTTTTCCAGTTCCCAGAAAAGAACTTGGCACATTAAACTGTACTCCCATATTCCAGTTTGTGCTTTTAAAGCATCCTTGGTTTCTCCCTTCAACTGATAGTACCAAATGGGAACTCTCATTTTGCTCTTCAATAAAATCACTTAACCTTGCCAGCTCCTCATGCCTCACTATCTTTGGAATACAATGTACTTTTCACTAACTAAGGAATGTCTTTGGTCTGCACATGCAGACGAGAAAAACATACAGAAAAACAACTTTCCTGTTAAGGTTAAGCTTCTCAACGACAAGCTTCAGGCCCACAATCATGCTAATTTAACGTTTCTCTTTAAAAAACATATTAAATCTGCATACTACACATAATCCAGTAAATGAAATCTTTAACAATGAATAAAGCTATATCATGCAGTACTTTTACATGTGGCACAATAACGAATACAAGTAATTTTAAGCAAAAATGATAACTGGTTACAAAGAAAACATTAAACACACATGGGATTCATTTTCACAAATCCCTGGTGAATGCACTGCTTTAAATGCATTTTAGCGCACCACCTTACAATGTAAACCTATAGAAGATTAATATCAGCAGTCCAGATGTTTCTGAAAAGAAAAACATTAATACACACACATATATATGTCAAAACACATATTAGATGCACTTCTATACCTTCGGTGCACCATATCTCTTCAGTATTATTGCATCACACAAGTACATAAGGCCAAATGTAAATATATATGCATGATGCCTAGCCAAACGTAGAAGATGGGGCCAAAATGATTCTACTCCACCTCCATATATCATTGTAAGTTTCCCTAAAAAAAAAATTAGGCTTGGCTGCTGCTGAAGCCAAAGCCTGATGTGAATTTTCTTACCATTATTACAAGGTGAAGGAAACAGGTATGGTTCTACAAAACTTGGTGTGAAAAAACCTACCCACTCTGAATCAGACAGAGAGATGTAGTAATTCTGTTGCTTCCGACTCAGAATCTGGGCCATAGTGGTTTATTGATGGTATAACAGTACATTGAGGTGTTGCACTCTTATTAGTTCATGACTTTATAATGTACTAGTGGTTTACTAGTGCCTCCATTAAGTTCACTTTGACCATAGACTCTTGGGGAAGCACTTTCACTTGGCCCTCCATGTAAACCTTGGAAGTCAACCCCATGAGGAACTAAAATGGTCACAGACACCAGTATTTATATCATAATTGAAAATTTGGCTCTCGTAAAATGTATCACTTATGACCTCAAATACAATGGTTTGCATATGCTTCCTGCAAAGTCATCCCTCATGATGTCTCTTACGCATACCATTTGCCTTCAGCAAGCGCAGCTACATGCTTCTGCTACACCTTTGGAGCATAGTCCCTGGGCATAATACATGACTTAAAAACTCTACACGACACTCCATCAACAGCCTTCCTGATCCATGCACTGGAAGACTAGGCACTATCTGTTTGCTCACTTGGAGAGTGCTTTCGGAAATCAGTAGAGAAATGGTACAATGCAATCCTCCTACAGAAGTCCTGATTTTGACTTGGTTGATGTTTTCTACCACCTGTCCAAAAATACCTGTTTGGTGGTATTTACTGCACCTGGTAATCACCAGGGACCAGATGTGGGTAGCCCAATACCGGTCGGTAACGGCCGAAATTACCGAATTTCGGCCGTTACCTACCGGTATTAGGCTATTGAGATGTTGGTGGCTACAGTTCAGATTCAGTAATTGACCGAATTGGTAATTTAAGGAATCAGTAAATTACCGATTCCTTAAAATACCGAATCGGTAAATTACCGATTCTGAAATGTAGGGAGCACTCAAATGAGTGCATTGCATGGTTAAGGATTTGGTATTTACCACCAAATAAAAGTTGGTGGTAAATATCAAAAATCTTTGAAAAAGCAAATTTGTGCCTTTTTCAAAAGTGCCATGTGGCAGACATACATGCCCTTAGGGCATGTATGTGTGCCACATGTGTACCCATGCACTATTCAGGGGTGCAACAGGGTGTCAATGTGACACCCTGCCACCCTTGAATGTGTTCCCCCATTACCGAATCAGTAAATACCGATTCGGTAATTCCCATCATTCCTATGGGCCTCCAGGTCCATAGGAATGAATGGTAATTACCGATTCGGTATTTACCGAATCGGTAATTACCGAATATTACCGATTCGGTAAACTTTATCGAATACTTACCTACATACCATTTACCTGTTCTAAAATACCGAATCGGTAAAATTCGGTATTTTAGAATAGGAACTTACCTACATCTGGCCCTAGGTGAATTATATACATCACCCTCTGCTCTGTTAAATTTTGGCAGGTGAAACCTCCCACAGCTTAACAGGGGAAAATAATATGTTGTTTACCATTACATATAGATATATTATTACCACATAAATCCTCCAAATTGGAGGCTTGTGGTAATATATATATATATATATATATATATATATATATATATATATATATATATATATATATATATATATATATATATATATATATATATATATATATATATATATATATATATATATATATATATATATATATATATATATATATATATATATATATGCTAGTGACAACTTTGTACAGGAAGGAGACTGCAGGAAACAGTCTCCTACACGCACAGAGCTGCCATCCCCGAAACCTGATTAATTCAATACCTTTTGGCGAACTTCTCAGAGCCAGGAGGAATTGCACAAGACAACTGGACTATGAAAAAGAGAGAGACACCATGTGTGAGAGATTTAAGTCCAGAGGATACAGTAAAAAATGTATCAAGGATGCAGTACGTAAAGTGGGAGAGAGAGATAACATCGAACCCTCAGAGAAAGAAAAGGATGAGGAAAATGAAGGAGTGAGATTCATTACTGACTATCACTCCCAAACTAAAGGAGTAAGAGGTGCCCTGAATAAATACTGGAATACCCTAAAAACCGATAAAGATATTCTATTGAGTATCAGGGACCATCCCCAAATTACGTACAGAAAACCAATATGTCTAAAAGACAGAGTATGTCAGACATTGATAGCCAACCGTAAGAGAGCCAATCCAGTCCAGGGATTCTACATCTGTGGCAGATGCAAAGCGTGCAAATTTAGCCGCAATGTTAAAGAGATTAGATTATCTGAACTGTGTGAGCCCTTTAAAATCACCAAACATCTGAATTGTCACACAGAATATGTGGTGTACGCACTAAGGCCGTGCAACAAATTCTACGTGGGCAGCACCATGAAACCAGTTAAAGATAGGATCTTACAGCACCTGAGAGCCATAAAAAATCAAGATAAACAGTATCCCATGGCTAGACACTTTGCGTCTCACCATAAAAGTAACAATAGCCTCCTATCTTACGTGGCACTCGACCAGGTACCAATAAGAGAAAGAGGCGGTAATCGACTACAGGAACTCAGACGATTAGAGTCGAGATTTATAATTAAATACCAACTGTTACAACCCCAGGGGCACAATTGCGATGAAGGTCTGGGTGTGCATCTTGGCTAAACTTATGAAAGTGTGCTTAATATGAATGTATAAAAGGCACGATACTTATAACTTACTTAATCACTGTGTTTTGTTATTTTGTCACAGGTACCAAACAATGTGGGAGAGTATGAAAATGCACCAAATTCAGAGAGTGTGTGGCAGTATGCATCGTGTTGCAAAGAGTAATCCGGGCAAGTTCATATTGAATGACTTTTTCTTACGTATGAGTCAAGATTGGAATCTGATTCAACAATGAACCAATACATGATTTTAAAGCCCACTGGGGCTAAATCCACTATCAAACCATGTAAAAACCAATTGAAGCTTAACCTTCTCCGACTCAGCCTGCAAAGCACCCCCTAGATGTATGAAAGCAACTGTACTTGGTACAAAGAGCGAAGGTATTGAATGAAGTGCTTTGGCTCAACACAATGAGCGAGCGCGTGCTAACACGCAGCAATGGTACTACCGCGGGTTCGCAGCACGTATCAGAACGGACTGATTATATTAATTGTTTTGGAGAATCTAAGCTAATCGTAATTTATTTTCTCTGCATAATCATAGAATGGAGCTAATTCTATTATATCAGTTGAACTGTTATAAAACTGTAACTAGGGTTGCAAACTATTAACGTGGGGTCCTGAATGCAGTAAGCAGGCTCGAATGTAATTGAAAGGAGCAGCGTGTTATTTGGTATTACATTATCATCCAGCTCTAAATTGGTGCAACTTATGAATTGTTTTCATTTTTGATTTATGCATTAAATGCCACACGTTGCTGATAAAAAGTATGCACTGTATAGCTCCAGACATGTGATTTGTTGGTAGTCTGTTGGCTATGTCTATCATGCAGTGAAGTCATGTGATTTACTTTAAATAATGGATGCAAACAGACTATGGTACTCGTGAGAAAGGGAAGGCAATTCCCGAAACGCGTCGAGTAGGGCTGTGAAAATAAATCCAGATTGAATACATTTGTGGCTTGGACGTCGTTCTTTTGGATTGTGAACAAATTGTTGGAATATATATATATATATATATATATATATATATATATATATATATATATATATATATATATATATATATATATATATATATATATATATATATATATATATATATATATATATATATATATATATATATATACATACATATATATATGCCGAATCCTCCTTCCTCCAAAGAGACCGGGACACTTAGCCGGCGGTGCGTCTCGGGTCGGAGGTCCCCGATATAAATACAGTTTCACGTACTCCCAAAGTACCACGCACTCTGCACAGAAAATAAGGATTAATGCTCCGTCTGCTTGGTCAAAATCACGGTTAATTTGTAAACCATAAGCCTTCAAAAACCCTACGCGTTTCGGCGGACAACCGCCTTGCTCACGGGTAAAGTGTTTCTAAACGGCCATTGCTTATATCTTGTGCACGTGATCCCAAATATAAACATACAAAAAAGGAAGCTGAATTTCACAGTTTTTGAGTCGCCATCTTACAGAGGGTTAGCATATCTCTGCTACCGGTGGTACATGGTGTCTTAAATCATTTATGGATTATAGCATAGGAGACAAACAGATTGAAATCTAAATTAAATTATTATGTGGCACCTCATTGTTATTGTAAACAGTTTAGTGCATGTCTTTAGTACTAGTTCATCCCATCAACTAAACAGTGAAAACATTTCGATTTTTACAACTTAAACCTATAAACATTGTGCGCATGGCGTGAAGCATCCCATTCTCATATAGACAGTTTGATGCACGATTATTGTGATGATTTGAAAAAATTATTTAACTTGCCCATCGACTAAGCAATAAAGGTATATTAAATTTTATGAATCAAACAATTACGTTTTACGTGCATGGCGTTCATGATACGATGTACCCAGTGGCTGCCCTAGCAAACGTTTTGTAATTGCTACTGCCGAGGTGCGGGGTGTCACTAAACACGCCAAAATTACCAAAAAATAATAAGTCTCCCTGCTAAGAACTCATGGGTCTGGCATAAAAGGAAGTTCAATTATGTCATCAAGTGGACAGGACAATCATACTTAATGCATTGTGCCTAGTGGCAGAACTTATCAGTTGGATAGACGTCAAAGTCACGTAAACAATAATCAGGGTTAATAGACAAATATCTAATCCACATTGACCCTAAAATTATGACAATAACCCATATATGTACGTATATGGAGACCCAATCCTCAAACACATATACATATATAAAAAATATTTATTTTTCAAAAAGATACACATTCACTGGATGATGTCATCAGTGATGTCATTTGAGATGTCATCAGTGATGTCATGAGTGATGTCACTTACCATGTCATGAGTGATGTAATATGTGACGTCATCAGCAGTGCATTGCACGCGCAAGTTATAGTGAGTCCAACTAACTATAACGTGGGAATTTCAATGGTTTTATGCGAGTAAAATTTCCACCTAACTAAAACTGGTGTGAAACCTATGGTTTTTTCAGTTAATATATATATATATATATATCCATATATATATATATAGATATATATATAAAATCTCCAGGGTAGGCTGGGTGCAGTGTATTTAAAAAGTACAGCATATACTTTAAAGTTTTATATGTCCTGATAGTGAAAACACATACAAATTAATTTTAGTAAAAAAACATACAAATTCATTTTTCACTACTGCAAGTCCTACCTTTCCCATGGATATCATTGGAGTTACCTTATTACATCTAATAAACAGTAACTTCCAAATGGGAATAGGGAACCAGTACACATTTGGTGTCTTTGGAAATCCAATGAACTATCCTCTCTTATGCTAATGACAGATTTGTAATTAGAATTTGGAAAATACCCCTTTTAGAAAGATAAAAAGGAACAAATGCTTAACAACGTCAAACACTATCCCCAGTACAGAGATCTGGGCCTAAATCCATTGTTTTTGTTGTTCACTATGCCAATCCAGTTTGGACCCAGCCATATTCAAATCAGTCTTGACCCTCCTCCCTACGGATATAGTCCAACCAGAACTGCTAGGCCAGGTCCTTCCTGGACCGGAAACAGCTGTGATGGATTGGGATAGGGAACCAAGCGATCGTCAGTTGGTGATAATAACTCAAGCATTCCATCCATCACCTTGTTATTTTTGCACTTGATGCCCTAAGTGTGTTGTATATGCCCAGACATGGGTCCTGGGCTCACTGTGCCACTGGAGCCAAGCTACACCCTACTGAAGAGCCCATAACAAGGGCAAAACCGGTCTGGACTAGAAACAAGCATCCTCAGACCGGTTTCGGGGTATCAATCACTATCAGCCAGGATAGCCTGAATCCAGTAGCATGGCAAGCAAGGGACCCAAGTCTTCATATACCCATCTCACTTAGGGCTACAAATGCGTAAAAAGAACAAACGATGAACGGAAAGCTGAACAATATAAAACACTCATCCCAAGTACAGAGATCCGGGACTAAATTCATTGTTTTTTTTTGCTCACCACGCTATGCGGCACCAACTGATCGTCAATGTCAGGGTTGCGGGTGATGTGCCCATAGATCCTGGTTGATGCACATAGTGAATGACTGTGCTCGGCCTACGTCTATTTATCAGTGGCAGATGCTATCTCAGGTGGCGTCTTGTGAATATCCGTTGTGCTTGTTAAGTGTGGCTGCATTGCATTAAGTTCGGAGATTTCTTGTCAAGTTTGGCTTTTTCTGATTTGGAGAGAAAGTTTGATGGCATATTTGACATTTATTTAGAATATGAACTAATCCCTTGATTATCTTATAACTTGAAGTTTCTTCTGGAACAGCACTGATATTGTTACTCTGTTTCTTGGTTATTTTACTTGAAGGTGATATATCATCATGGATGAAACTGACTAACGTTCCTGCATTAAGAAGTCAAGCGCTTTTTTGTTAGTGAAAGAGATCCACATTATTATGTTATTTTAGATCATGAGAGTTCAGAGAAGAAAGTAATTTTTTTAAAACAGTTTTTATTATGAAAATAAATGGCTCTGAAATACACAGCCATATGCCTACAACCCTGAGGCCAGCAGCTTATAAAACCAAGGCACTTTACACAGCGTTATCGCCCACGTCCCGGAGGCAGGGCAGAGTCACATGTAGTAATGTTGGCACTTGTTACTACTTGGGGTGTGTCTGCTGCTGATCAGTGAATATAGCTGTTTCTCTAGGGAAAAGAAAAAATGAACCAACAAAGAGATGTCAGCATCACTTGCCGCTGTCAGGACCCGCACTGTATATGCTGACGTGTCACCTTGGAACAGCCATTTAATTGCGAAGCCTTACCTGGTCCCTCACCCTGAGTGGCTCTGGCGCCAGAGTGTTTCCCATCTGAACCCTCCCTACCCGGTATAAATTGGGGCTCAGCTGATATCATTACAAGTTGAGTGTACGCAGTTTCATATGAGTGCTTTGTCCCTTATGTAGTGGGGGTGTCAGTGTCTGTTGCAGGCTCTGTCGTTGCCCCTTCCGCCGAATTCTCATTTTTACTGTTCAAGTATGTGGTGTATAGACCCCAGAAGTTCTTCGGTCTGTTCCACAGAGGGAGCAGCTCGCTGAAGATCTCTGATTGCGTACAACAATAAAGGACATCATGCGACCACTGTGTCATTGTAGGCAAGGGACCCCTCATCCAGCACATTGCCACCCTACGTTTTGCCATCAACAAGCCCATGTCCACTAGTCTGCTAGCTGCTTTCGGGAATTGCTTAAAATAGCCCAGCAAAGCCACAGCAGGTTCAGGGGCAATCTCGAAACCCAGCTATGATGCTCAGTTCCCGGAAGACCTTATCCCAATACTGGTAGACGCCCGGGCAGCCCCACACCAAGTGAATGAAATCCGCCACTGGGGAGTGACATCTCTCACAGGTCGCCTCCTCCCTTAGCCCGTATCTCTGCAATCTCTCCGGTGTGTAATAAACTCTATTATTGTATTTGAAATGTATAAGTCTGTGCCTGCCGTGTAGCTATGTGCGTTTTGTATTGGTGCAGCAATAATACCACATGGCATCATCTGTAGGCATGTCCAGATCGCGCTGCCAGGCCAACCTTGCCTTGTGTACTGATTTGCTCTATGTGACATTGCTAACTTGTATAAGTTAGAGACGAGCTTACGGGGGGATTTAGTTTTAATAAGATACAACAGTCTTTTACTTCAGGAGGCTCGCTTAGGTCTTCCCCCAGCTGTTGTTGTAGAGCCCTGCATACCGTGTGGAACTGAAAGAGTTGTAGCAAGGTGGGTGCTTCTGTGGGGACAGTGGCTTCCTCCCAAGTTTTATCAACACCATACGTGAACAAGTCACCTGTTGTTTGTATACCCAGCACTCCCAATGCTCGTACGACCCCACCGTCGCCAACCAGACCGTCCAGTCTATTGGCATATCTGGAGAGTATAGTCGTGCCCCGCTTGTTGCTGTAACAGGCAACGCCATGCGTGTCCCATCGAGTTGAACGTGTCTAGAATGCCCGTCCTGCGATCAACCGGCTCCAGAATAACTGCTGGCAGGGGGAGGGGGTCAGCATAAAGCTTCTCGAGCCGAAGATATGGTATATTTTCCGCCCCGTGGACCCAGGCATGTGCCTGTGCCCCCTGCGCCGCTCTGTAATATAACTCCAAATGAGGCGCACCCAGTCCTCCCAGGTGGTATGGCAAGGTGAGCACTCACCATTGTACTTGTGCCTGCTTGCCTGCACAAGCCAATCTTATCAATGATTTATTGAGTCTGGCAAAGAAGGAGCGTGGCAACACTAAAGAAGGAGCGTGGCAACACTATTGGCATGTTGACAAACAAGAAGAGAAACCTGAGCAACACCACCATCTTCATGATGGAGACCCTGCTAATTAATGATAACGGCAGTCCTATCCAGACTTCGACATCATCCTCTAATTTTGTGACAGCAGTACCATACTTCTCACAGAACACAATGTCCAAGCCTGTGTGCAATCTAATGCCGAGATACCTGACCGAGTCGTCAGGCCATTGCAGTGGGTACTCAATTTCAAAATGCACAGTAGCCGGGGTGAGCGGGAAGGCTATGGATTTTGTCCAATTAACCCTTAATCCAGATAGAGCACCAAAGTGCACCACCTCTCTGAGGACGGGGGAGAGGTTAATTTTGGGGTCCCTCACATATAACAGTATGTCATCAGTGTACGTAGAGACCATAATCTCATAGGTAGGAAACCTGACCCCTCTATGTTCATGGTATTCCATGAGCGCGCATGCCAAGGGTTCTGCAACTAGGGCGTTTAGCGTTGGTGACAGTGAGCATCCCTGCCGAGTTCCCCTGGAGATGGAAATGGCCTCAGAAACGAGATTCCCTAGCCGTATACGCGCTGAGGGGGCATTGTACAACACCCCTATCATTTGGAGGAACGCGGGACCAAGTCCAATTCTGGTCAGCACCTGCCGCATGAAGGGCCACTCCACTGAGTCAAAAGCTTTCTCCAAATCAAGGAACACCGAGATGGCTCTCGTGTCTTGTCACACATGTTGCATTGTTCCGAATACTGTGTGGAGATTGTAGGTGAGGTTCCTCTCTGGTATGAACCCCGCCTGTTCCGGAGCTACTAATTCTGGAGTCAATAAGGTTGAGCAGTTAGCCAAAATCTTTGCGAACAATTTGGTGTCCACGTTTAGCAGGGAGAGCGGCCAGTAAGAGCTACACTCCTCAAGGGGTTTACCTGGTTTGGGGATAGCCACTAAAATCGCTTCCCTCATAGATTGCGGCATCGTGCCACATAGGTCATCGATTAACGCTGATATGTGTGGGAGCAGTAGATTTATAAAAGCTTTGTAGAAGCCTACTGTGAGGCTGTCCATCCCTGGGCCACTGGCTGCCCTCATTTCTGCTAGTGCCTCCACAATGTTGTCTTTTTCAATGGGGTGCATTAGGAATTCTCTGTGTGTCCGACCGGAAGGGAAGCTTGATATGTTCTAGATAGTCTAAAATTTCATCGTACATTCCCGGAGAGCGGGAAGCATACAGCTTTGCGTAGTATTCCTTGAACCTATTAGCAATGTCCCCTTCTTCTGTTAGCAAGTCACCCCCATCCACCCGAATTTCAGTTATCAGTGTTTTACTGCATTTAGCCTTCAACATATGAGCCAGTACCGATCCCGGTCTATCGCCCTCCCCATATGCTCGCGCTGTGGCATACTTGCCCAGGTGTTTCACCTCAGTATCCGCTGTCTCCTGGTATTCTGCTAAAAAGTCCCGGTTTGCCCTTATGGCATCCTCGTCATCCACGGCCTTCTGTCTAGCTTCCAGCGCAGCTAATTCCTGTTCCATGGTCGACAACCTCTGTCTTATGGAGCGCAGTACCCCGGAATGCTTAGCCCTAGCCACCCCCCGGATGTACACCTTGAATGCCTCCCACACCATCTGGAAACTGTCCACTGACCCAATGTTTGTAGCTAAATATGTGTCTATCGCTTCTGCCATCTCCTCCTTGAAGAGAGGGTCCAGCAGTGAGAAGGGGGGGAAACGCCATGTAAATGGTGGAATTGTTTTCTTAGGCGTGGAGAGGACCAGTAAAAGGGGCAAGTGATCGGACAAAGTACGCGGCAAGACCTGGCAGGAACGAATCTGGGACATTAGGGGCATTGACGCTAGCCAAGTAGTCTATTCGTGTATGTATATTGTGGAATTCAGAATAGTGAGTGAAACCTCCGTCTGTCAGGTGTGTCTCCCTCCAAACATCTGACAGGTCATTACTGATCATAGCTCTTTCTACAGCTCTGACTGCCCGTGCCGGTCTTCTCGCCGGGCCTCCTGACCTGTCTAATTCGGGATTGTGAATTAAATTAAAATCCACGCCCCAGAGTATTTGTGTTGTCGCGTAACTAGTTACTGTGTTAGCCAAAGTGGCAAAGTACTCTGGGAAGTCATAGTTGGGGTCATAGACATTAACTAAGAGTAAATCCAACCCCCTCCCCTGGCACTTAGATATCACAAATCGTCCCTCCGTATCCGCTGCCATCTGTCGTATTGTGTAGTCCGATCTGGGATTAACCCAAATCAGTACCCCTCTGGCATGGGTGGTAAATCCCGAGACGTTTATATTGCCCATAAGGCCCCTGTAGCGCAGCATTGGACTATGTGGTGGGAGGTGAGTCTCTTGAAGTAAGGCTATATCTACGTTATGTCTAGTGAGGTAGTTAAGCACCTTTCGGAGTTTGCGATGATCATTTAGGCCTCTAACGTTCCACATCAGGGTTCTAAGGGAATCTATAGCTCTCAGGTTGACGGTTCCATTAGCCCCTGCCATCATGTCTGTCAAATATCACAGTGTTTCCCGACTCTAGTGGGTTGTGTATGATATATGCATCTTGGAACACTTTGGCCGACATCTCCAAGAACAAAAACAACAACAATACCCGTGCCCATCCCCTCCCTCCCACAGCAGACCACCCACAACTCGGTCACGCTGCAATCCCAAAAGCATCCATCCGTTCCTTCCCCCAAACTCTAGCAACTGTGGTGGCGTTTAGCCCTCGTGGGCAGAGGTCGCTCTGTTTGCAGCAATCGGTCAAACACAGACACTCTCTCATCCCGGCCCCCGCACACCAGCCAGTAGAACCACAGCCCCACCATATTGTGCTTCTCAGCTAATCGTACCGCTGTTCACACACCACAGCCCTGCACATTTCCCTGTGCTGGTGTAACACAACCATCAGTCCAGTCCCTGCACCTAGCGCCGTGGCCTAGATTCTCATTCAGCGTTATTATACTGGCAACATCAGTCAGTCATCGTGTTGGCATAGATATAGGGATGGCCTCGAGATGCCACTAGATCTACTGAGCACATATCATCTCATCACTGTTCCTTACTTCCCTCCCCCCGTCCCCTTGTTACTTATCAGATTTGTATTAGGTGGTCAGTCTCAGTCATGTTCCTCAAGTGATCCTCCGGCTACCTCATCCAGGAGCTGCTGCTCCGGGCTCAGTTGCTGTTCTTTGGACCAGTCTTTTAGTGCCTTCTGGAGAGCCTGTGGGTCAGTGAATATATGGGAGCATCCTTGTTTTTTCACACACAGTTTTGCCGGATAGAGCATAGCGTAGTCCAGGCCTAGTTCTCAGAGACGTCTTTTCATGGGCACAAATTGTCTGCGCACTTCCTGCACGCGGGCAGTGAAGTCCGGGTAGAGCGAGATGTTCGAACCTTCATATGCCAGCCCTGGTTTGTCCCTCGTCGTCCGCAAGGCTGCATCTCTGTCCCTGCAATTTAAAAATTTGGCTATGATTGGACGCTGTGGGGCCCCTGGCTGTGGCCGGGGCCCCACGGAGCAGTGTGCCCTCTCCACTACGAACATATTTGAGAAGACTTCCCCCCCAAATAAATTACCAAAGAGTAAGAGAACCCATCACTTTATGAACAAAGGGAATCATGAAGACCCTTATGGACACACTATAGCCCCGCGTCCAGCCTATAGACACCACAAAGGAAATGACTCTCCCTTCCTTCCTTCAACCAATGCCCATCCCTCTCCAACTTAAGAGCAATAGACCATATCCTCCCTATAGATCTGATCCACCGATGATCCCAGGGGCTCACGATCTTTATAATGACACTAGTGATTTTGTTTTCCATCTTGGCAGCCTAACCATTCTATGCCAAACTACAATAATCCTATGTTCCATAGTCACTGGGGCAATTTTCAATCTTACAATCCCAAGGACTCTTGGAACATACCATTAACAAATTTATTCCACCCTCTCTCCGAACTGGATGAGAATGAATGACTCATTGAAAGCGACAATAGTGAGGAGTTGCTTGAGGGGCACAGGGTGTGTGAAGGTACCTCCGCCCAAAACGCTTCATCTAGTTCATTAAAGGAACAACAGGTTGATACGATGGTGGGGGAAATTTCATCAAGACATGCTTTGGATCTCAGTTCTGTCTTATATCATTCCCAACCAATCCCCCAGGATCGTTCTCCCACCACTCCCAGAATTTCATCTGCCACCCTAAATATGCCTCCTCCTATCCTATGGAATCCCTTGGTGAATACTGGTAGCCTTCAGGCGCCCATCGGTAGGGAACCTCATTCCAACTGTTTGCTATCATGGAACACGGCGGGCCTAGGAAGTAAAGTTGCTAATAAAGCCTGGTTAGATGTTATACACAAACATGGCATCCTGTGTTTCCAAGAAACATGGCTTCTTGAGGAAGTTCATTTGTTAGGGTATCAAACCTTTCCTTCCCCGGCTAAGCCATCAGCACAGGGACACAACAAGGGTGGTCTTTGTGTTTATGTTTCAACAACTGCTGATGTCAAGGTTCTTAAATTTTTTTCCAGCCAATATTTCCAAATATTATCTTTAAAATGGGGCCACAATGAAAAGATTTTATTGGTGAATTTTTATAACAACATGCCCAACAGTGATATGGAGCCCACTATGTCAAATATGTTGTGTCACGTGGCCCGTTTTGTTGATGATTCCAAGGGGGCAAAGATCATTTGGGTGGGGGACTTCAATTGCTCCATCTGCTCACTCATCGACACAGACTTGTGTGGTTTGTCAGACTATGGGACGGAGGGCCCAATTCATTTTCTCACACAAAGATGGGGTCTCTTCTAAACGGCATTGTTTGTCAACCAGATGTGTTCACCTCCTGCCCCTTTTGAGCCAACCTTTTTTGGCAGAGGATGCAACTCGACAATCGATTTTGCCTTAATAACCCAGGCTAATCCAGGGTTTATAACCTCCTGGGAAGTTGGAAAATATATATTTAGTGACCACTATCCTTTGATAATTGGTGTAAACATAAAAGGACGCTCTGGCAATAAGGGAATCCCCTGCACTTACCCATATAAGATCAACCTATCCAAAACCAATGGTTATGTTGTAAAATGGGAAAAAATTGTGCCCAGTACGTTTCTACAGAAGTTAATTACCTGTTGTGCTGTAGATGTCAATGTTTGTTTGGAGGAACATGGGGCTCCCAGTAATGTTATGTCAGCCTTTGTTAATATTCAACTTCACATTAAAAATATGCTGGTCCGTGCGCCTAAAAGTAATCCAAAAAGCTCTGAAGGGTGGTTCAACGGGAAATGCTCGAAAGCGCTGAAAGATCTGAAAGGAGCCCTGTCCCTGAAACCAAGAAACCCACTTATAATACGAGAGGCGAGGAAACTATATAAATTAGCCATTAAAGAAAGAAGACTGGCTTTAAAAAAGAGATCATGGGAATCACTGATGGAGGCCTCTAGTCAGAAAAATAGCTCTCATTTTTGGAGGGTCGTAAAAACCCTATACCACCCGAGGGAAAGTGGTAACACGATGGACCTTGCCATAACTGGTGAAAGATGGCTAACCCATTTTAGCCAACTGTATAATCAAAGGGGGGTAGATGACACTACACCTTTTTTAGGGGCTAGCTTAATCGCAGATAAAAATGTACCCAACAGAGAAGGTGAACACTGCTCATCCCACCCTTTCCCAATAGATCTAACTTTTACCATAGAAGAAGTCCGTGATGCTATCAGGGAAAGTGCTTCAGGTAAAGCAGCAGGCCCAGACTGTACGCCGGTAGACGTTTACAAAGCTGAACAGGATTTCTGGGCTCCACTGCTCACTAACGTTTTAAATAAGGGAAACCAAAGTGGGTTTATTGAAAGTTGGTCGGACGCCATAGTGGTCCCCATATTTAAAAAGGGTAGTAGGGATGACCCTACCTGCTACCGTCCGATATCCTTATTGGACGGTTTAATAAAAGTGGCAGGCAGAATTATCCTAAAAGATTACAATTATGGGAGGAAGACCATAACGTGGTGTCTCGTTTGCAGTACGGGTTCAGAAAAGGGATAGGGACAACTGAACAGTGCTTAAATCTGTCCCTCCTTATTTCTAAGTATACCCAGGCCAAAAGCGGAGCACTTTTTATAACCTTTATCGATTTAAGCTCCGCTTTTGATTGCGTGGACCATTCATTACTATGGACCATGCTGGGCAAACTGGGTATTGACGCCCGTATAATTATTTTTATTAAAGAGCTTTACCATAAGGCAGGGGCAAGAGTGAGGTATGGCAAACAGGGGGAATGCACTGAGAAATTTCCGATCTCAAAAGGAGTGAGACAAGGTTGCATTCTGGCCCCACGGCTTTTTACGTATTATATAAATTCAGTCGGACATTACCTCTCCCTCCTACCAAACGATTACCCCAGTGTAAAAGGTTTATCAGTACCAATTTTACTGTACGCCGACGATGCGGCCATAATGTCACAGACCCAAGTCGGCTTACAGAGGGCGGTAAACAATTTTGCAAGCTACATGAAGGTCAGAGGCCTTAGAGTCAATATCTCAAAAACATTTTCCATGCCATGCACCAGGAAGAAGAATAGAGCCCCTTGTAATATATTCCTGGATAAACAAAAAATAGCTCCCACTGACAACTTTTGCTATCTAGGAGTACTGCTCGATAGACGGTGCCGTTGGAAGCCTGCGATTGCGGCCAGAAAGCTGGCGTTTATCCGCACCATAGGCGCTTTGCGCGCTTTTTCTGACAGACTCGGTGGCAAGACAACTAAGGAGCTGATCCAGGTCTATCGGGCGAAATGTGTTTCAACAGCCACCTATGGCGCGGGCTTATGGGGCATTGAGAAGGCCCACTCACTGCAGGGCTGCGAAAACCAATTTTTCTGCTATCTTTTGGGAGTACCTAAAAGTACCTCCACATTTATGGCGCATATTGAGGCAGGAGTTAAACACCTCAGTGACACCATTAAGATATCCCCAATCCTGCTGTGGCACAAGGTGTGGGTTACGCACGAAGCGAGTTTCAACAGGGACCTCATAGAAGACTGTGTGGCCTTAAATGGGGTTGCTAACTTCAAATGGTTAACATATGTAAGAACAATTTTAACTGATCTAGGACACCCAGAGTATTATGAAAACCCTAGAACCATGGAGGGTATCCCAAGATCAGCGCTTAAAAAAATGTTAACCGTCCACCTAGAAACTGTGAGATGGAACCTTGAAAAGTTGAAACATACAGTATTAAGTTTCCAGGAAATTACCCCCAAAGAAGGTCTGCAAACCTACTTGACTGTGTTCCCTAGCCCATATCATCGAATGCTCTGTCCCGCCTGCGTTTGGGGATTTTTTATCGCATGGTTACCTTCCCTGACATGAACAACTGGTCATCTAGCAAGTTGGTTTGTCCATGCGATAACATCGCAATGCAATCTAACATACATTTAATGTTTTTTTGCAAATTTTATTCCAACCCTAGGCAACAATTTTTGAAACCTTTATTAAACCGGTGGGGGTTAAGAAATTGTAGAGCAGCCTTCCTAAAACTACTTCAGCTAGAAGATGAACATGTGATTTTTGCCGTTTCATGTTTCCTAAAATCGGTTATAAGGTACCGTAAATCTATGTGGCAAAACATTTCCCTTCCTGGTATCATGATGTCCGTTGTTGTTTGATGATATTGGATCTCAAACTTATAATATTTGGTGTTTTATTCTGTTTTCTAAATGAAATATTTCTTAAATGTCTTAGTAAGCAACTATTTGTATCGACTATGTATATGAATTTTTTAATTGTTGTATGTGTTGTGCTTTTATGATTTTATTTTGAAAAATCGAATAAAGCTTACTTACTACTACTACTAGAGAAGACCTCGGCTCCTAGGATGTTAACCAGCAGCTTCTGCACGAAATGTTCCATGTTGGCGGTTTACGTCGTCTCTGGCAGGCCCGTTATGTGTAGATTGCAGCGTCTCGAGCGTGCTTCCAAATCCTCTGTTTTATTTTGCAGAACACGGATAACCCTTCCGAGCTGTTTGTGGTCAGAGTCGAGTGTAGTTTGCTCCTCCTTTACCTCCGTGAGTCGCCTTTCGGACATGTCTAACTGCTCCGCGTGTTTATCCAGTCTTTCCCCCATTCTGTCCATCCGGTATGAGAGGGCGTCTATCTTCGTGCCCAAGGAGGTGATGCCGCCCTGCAGTCCTTTTTCCATGGACCACAACATGCTCCGGATTTCTATCTCATCGTCTATGGGGACCGAAGTTCTACTGGATTCCTCCGTCGTAGTGTAGTGAGATTTAGAGCGTTTTTGTTCAAGTGTTGTGTTCTATCCATCCTGCCCATTGTAATCTCCTAGCGCAGTACTTGTACTTTGCTGGTGCAGTCTTCGGCGCCCCTGCAGGTAGTGGTCCGGTAGTGGCCAAAAAGATGTTTGCCTCTTCTGAAGTTGCCCCCAGCCGTAAGGTTCACTGTCTGGGAATATGGACCCTCACCGAGGTGGATTCCGTCTTAGTAACTCTGGGGTATTCCGCTCCAATATTTGCCTTTCCACGCAGTGTCGCTGAAAGCCTTGGTTTCAGTCTCCAAATTCGGCTCAGTTGTAACGCCCTAGAGAGCCCCTCGTGCAATCCACTCGGCGCAGCCCTGGCTACACATACCGAACTGTAGTAATATCCTGCCCGGCTATGTGACCAGCAAAAGCTCCTCGGCATTGGCGCGCATCCAACCTGGTCTTGCCCCAGCACGCCCCCTTTCCTCGATATCTCCAAGTGCAGGGGCAGTCCAGGTCACTCTGTCGACTTAATTACTGCCAGCTCGGCTTCTATCCACAGTCTTGTATCCCCTCCTGCGCTGCAGGTGCTCCTCAAGGCGCTCCTGAGATCAAGCAAAATGGCGGCCCGCTCAGCTATTCAGCGCCGCCCAGGCTCTCAGCACAGACCGTATGCAGTCTTCGTCTTTTGGTAATTGCGTCGGGTGTCGCCCCCACTCACCGCTGCCCACAGCACCCTCGGCGGATCGGGTGCAGCGCGGCTCCAGCAGCCCCCGTAGCGCCCCTCGGTCCCACGCCGATGTCGCAGCCGGATCGCCCGCATCTCAGCGATGCGACAAGGCCGGCGCAGCCCCTATAGGCACTCTGCAGCTCTTCCCGCCTATTATCAGGACCGCGCTGATCACGGTTGAGACTGGACCCCTCAGGTTCGGGGGACGGGGCGGTTGACGGATCTCTGCACGGCACGTACACTGACATGACCCCACCTCTTCCAGTACTCCAACTCGGGGCTTTGCGGCCCAGCGCTTCGGCCACTTATTTTGCCCATATCTCTGATTTCCCTGGGGCTAGGGGGGTCAGGATTGCATTGTTGGGCTGCGGCTGCTTTCCGAAGGCCAGATCACAAACCAGCAGTCATTTCTATGATGTCAGGCTGTCGGATAGTTGGAGGATAATTGGCCAGTGCTGCGGAGCTCCAGACTCAAGCGTCCATCTTGGTCTCGAGCAAGCTCCGCCCCCCAGAGAAGAAAGTTAATTCTATGTTCTGAGAAATGTTTTCATTTCATATAATAGTTTGAACTACCTTTTTGTGTATCAAGCTTATTCAAGGTGGAAAAGTTTGATTTATCGTATATTTATGGAATAATAGATATGTGTGCCTGCATAATGATTCTCTCTTGAAAAGTGGATATTTCGCAAAAACGACTCTGTTTTATCTATACTCTTTTTTCAGGTCTCTCTCCCTGGCGTACCTTTCCTAATTCCCTTTCCCCATCTAGCCACTCTGATCCTCTGTTACTCTCATTATCAGAGTTGGAGCTGCTGGAAGGTGGGCTGCTGGTTGGTATTGCTCCCAGAGACCTTCAATACCCTGACCGAGATTAATTCAACATTCCATACATCACCTTCTTGTTTTTGCATTTGATGCCCTAAGTGCATTGGGTATGCCCAGATGTGGGTCCCGGGCTCACTGCGCCACTAGAACCACGCAGTACCCGACTGAAGAGCCCATTACAAGGGCAAAACCAGTCCTGAGTTGCTTTTATTCCGGTTCAGGGAGGACCTGGCCTGGTAGTTCAGGCTATACTGTTCCCATGAAACAGGATTAAGACTGATTTGCGTATGGCTGGGTCCAAACTGTGGAGGCATGGTGGGTGAAAAATGATGAATTGGGATGCGGCCCGACATTCGCCATTGGCAGAGATTTATTAAAGCATTCCACCTTCTTCTTTTTGCCTTTTAGAAAGTTGGCATTTTCCTACCTTAGGTATTTGGTGCCTGCAGGATGCCTCTGGGTCACATGGCTGGGTATAGTTGAGAGTTAAGCTTTGTGTATTCGCCCTAGACAGCCACACACAATAGAGAGCTTAGGTGTGCCTGGATGGGCCATCCCTGGCAGGATGGGAGGGAGGAGCTGGCCACAGCCCTACTTACAGTTAAATAGGCCACATCCTGCCTCCACACAAAGGACAGCATACCACGTGCAGTTAGTCTGGAGCACGGGCCAGGAAGGCAGAACAACTCTGCATTTCAAAGGGGAACCTCCAGTAAATTCTATCACTTCAAAGGCAGAACTGGGTATAAATATTGTACCTTACACACCAACTCTTCAGTATACTTCTAGACCTGTGGGTATTCTGCCAGGAAGAAAAGAAAGACTGCTGTGCTGCTGAACAGACTGCCACTCTGTTGGATTGCTGCTCTGAACGACTGTTGTCCTGCTGGGCTGATCTGCTGCCTGCTATCCCCTTGCCTGGGTCAGAAGGACAGGATCTGCATCTTTTGAACCCAGGACCCCAGAGTGATTCCAAGGGACAGTTGGCTGGCCTCCTGACTTGAACCTCAGAGACAGAAGGCTTTGCCAAACTCGACCTCAGCACCCAGGCTTTGCTATCTGTGAGTTTACCATGCCAAGTGGTGCCACCCCAGTCCTGGACCTTTGAAAGTGGGCCTAAGGTGCTCTGCCAGCCTTTGTCAGCCCACCCGAACCAAAGCATCTCCTCTGCTGAGCGGCGGAACCCCGGGTATAACCAATGCATTGCCACTGCTGCGTGGATCTTCTGCATCGCAGAGGCCTGCATTACGGCCTGCAGCTAGAACGGAATCACGACGACACATCCCTTGGCACAGGCCCTCGCATCTCTCATTGAGGGTAGTTTGATGACGATGGCAGACACAGCATTGCAGTCTTGCAGCACCTCAGAACTGATGCGTTGCCCCGACTGCACAATGCATCTTTGAGACCGTACTTTGCATCACAAGCCCTTGTCAACAGGATCCTCGACAGCAGTGCAGGACATCGGACTGCCGCCTCGCAGCATCTTGGAACCGTCACAACGCTCCAGCTGCGTGACACATATTTGACACAGACTGATCAACTAATGATGTTGTACCTGGAACAAATTACCTAGGTCACACAGAAGTATAAATAATGCTATGAATAGTTATGCCACATTAAGTGTAACACCAGGACACATTCATCAGCGACTGCTCGTTGTATGCTTTCCATTCCCAACAGCAACGTGCAGGTGGGGAGGGGGCTTTATTTTTTCCCCCAGCTGGGCCAAAGATAAAGGCCAAAGTTAAGGTGCTAGCAGGCCTCCTTTTGATTGTGTATCCTGGCTGGGAGCTATCTGAAGACTCACACCTAGATGCAAATGCAACAGAGGGGAAACAAAAGCACACAGCCTATTATCACTTGACAGGTACTTAAGAGAGGCATGCTATTGACTTTTTTCGGTCCCTGTATACAAATGCATGCACTCCAGAATGTCAGATGTGTTGGTCTGTCCCAGTATTTACACAAAAACAATTTAAATAGCACTATTATATTCCTTTTATCGTGCTAATGATCCCAATGGAATGTTTCAGAGCACTTTATGTAACGTACAGGTTATACATTGACAATAAATCATGTAAGTTTGTAAATCAGTGTACAAGATGTGCTACATAAGAAAGCAAGGGTAACAAGGTGTAGAAGTCACATGTCCTTCCTAGCTCACTGTGCTATATTAGAAGGATTACAATGTGCGAACTGCAAGTAACAAAAGGATCTCTATGTTCAAAGCAGTAAACAACTTACCTAGCTACATAAAATAAAAATCTGCCATCTGCATGTTACATGATGTGCTTTGGAGGAGGCACATTAAACTTCCACACTACCTTGATTCAACTTTGGGACTACAGAAAACACAGATCTCTCCAGAAAAAGCATCGACCTCCAGAGTTATCCCATCGTTATGACTATTCATGAGATTTACTGGACACATAAAGATCTCTGCAACAAGTGCCTTAACCCCATAAAATATTTTAAAATGCAGACTTTGCAACCAATTAAGCAAAACAGATCTTCTACCAAGCTTCTCCTTGTTGCCAATTTCTCTGTGACAAGGTTTAAATATATATATATATATATATATATATATATATATATATATATATATATATATATATATATATATATATATATATATATATATATATATATATATATATATATATATATATATATATATATATATATATATATGTGTGTGTGTTGAGGCCCGGATTTTGTATCAGGGTTGCGTGACTTTTTTTGGCACATCCCGACACAAAATCTCTTTAGTTAAATCTCAGTATATGCTTAAATGTACTCATGATATGCCTGATAAACATATGTGTGAGCTCCTTATATCTGACGTCACTTCTTGTGATGTCACTTGCAGTGAGGTCACTTCCAGTGTTGACACGTGCTATGTTACGCATCGTGACGTCATGGGCTGTGATGGCATGCACCATGATGTCACATGCATACTGCCTAACTTGTTTAGTCTCCCCACTTCTTTTTTTAGGACTTGAGCCCTGAATACGCCATTATTTTAAAAATAGGTTCTGGTGTTCGTTCTACTCAACTTTCTCCTGCTCATTCACCCTCCAAATCAGTGTTCCGCTGCAAAGACATCCCTCCCCTTGATTCCGTGGAGCCTCAAATGAATGAGGTAAATGTAATAGCAATAAACAACAAAGCTAGAAACTGTGTATTGTGAATGAAGCTTGTTTGATTGATTGGAAAATGTATATAACGCACGTTGCCCAAGGGCGTCTTGGCGGTGCGTGGTAGATGAGATTACAAAAGAGAGGGTACCCCACTTTCACCAGGGAACAGGGTAAGAAGACAGCAAGTCAAGGGGAAATCCCTGGAGTGCACTAATGAACCTCACACAACCGTGTAGACATGCATTTACAAAAACACGGGGAAGGACCTATAGTCCACTATATTCTAGGGGATATATATTGATTTCCACAAAGAAATAAAATCGTTCACAATCTAATTTTATTAAAAAAAGCATATGTCTGAGCAATTAAAATACAAGACAATTAAAATCAAAGTAAATTCTTTGAAAAATCACAAACACTCACAACCAATGCTTTTCAAACACAATTAAAAAGTACACAAAACCAATACTTTTCAGACACAATTAAAAAATGCACAAAACCAATAGAGACATGTGTGTAACATTTCAGCAGTTCATAGACAGTAAACATGGGACAAAACATACACCATAAAGAACCCCTAGTATTGCTATGGCTCCTGGATATCTCTGCCACTCTATATCAATGGATCCACAGGCCTATGTAGTTTTAACTTATGTAAACATTAGTAACAATATTGCATGTCCATCCAGTGTTTACCAGGCCCTGATTGGATTCTCTATAACAGAAAACATGCGTCGATGCGTTTCGGTGCAGTACATTTGATTCTGTGGCACCTTCTTCAGGACTTCTTTTGTTGGGGTTTCAAAGAGCGGTTATTTGCACCTTTTCCCCACTCTATGTGGAAGACGATCCAGAATGGGGTCTACGTAGCGTTGCACTGTGAGTCTGCAAACTTTACTGGCTACGTCCTCTCTCCTTGTGCAGGAGCTCCTTGTATTGGGATGTCTTTCTTTCGTCTATGCGATCTACTGGGCAATTTTGATTGTATATCTTATAGTTTTTAAAACTTTCATTGAACGGACATAGGGTAACTCGATTCTTCCCCAGAACTGGATGTGTTCTTCGTGTCGACGGAGCCGCGTCTCTGCCTCGTTCACACACTCTCTAGCAGTGTTGACACGTGCTATGTTACGCATCGTGACGTCATGGGCTGTGATGGCATGCACCATGATGTCACATGCATACTGCCTAACTTGTTTAGTCCCCCCACTTCTTTTTTTTAGGACTTGAGCCCTGAATACGCCATTATTTTAAAAATAGGTTCTGGTGTTCGTTCGACTCAACTTTCTCCTGCTCATTCACCCTCCAAATCAGTGTTCCGCTGCAAAGACATCCCTCCCCTTGATTCCGTGGAGCCTCAAATGAATGAGGTAAATGTAATAGCAATAAACAACAAAGCTAGAAACTGTGTATTGTGAATGAAGCTTGTTTGATTGATTGGAAAATTTATATAAAGCACGTTGCCCAAGGGCGTCTTGGCGGTGCGTGGTAGATGGCCAGAAACAACAGAAAAGAGAGGTTTAGTTAGACAACAACCAGGTTTTAGTGTTTTTGTGAAGGAAAGCAACCTTGGGCTGTTCTTTATATCAGTTGGGAGTGAGTTCCACAATTTCACTGTGCCCAGAACAAAGCTTCCTCCTCCCCAACGTGCCTTGTGGAATATGGGGGTTTGGAGGAGTTTGCTCTGCTCTGATCTTAGATTTCTAGCTGGAGAGTACCAGGAGAGGTGTTGTTTCAGGTACTGAGAACCGTTTCTGTGCACAGACTTGAAAGCTTAACATAAGGATTTAAAGTCTATCCTTTTTTTCACTCCGAGGGTGTGTAGCTTTCTTAATCCATGGAAAATTAACTGGAATGCGTTCTGCACATGCTGTAGTTTGAGCATACCCTGTTTTTGTAAGCCCATATACAGGGCATTCCCGTAATCGAGTCTAGCCAGGGCTAGAAGGGTCACCAGTGTTTTTACTGCCTTTGGTGGAATAAAAGACCAAAACCTTATTAATCTGGTATTGAAACAACAGGTTATCATCAAAGATGATGCCCAGATTCTTCACCTTCTTGACTGGGACTGAAAAATCACCCAGGTTGGCTGGCCACCAACTATGCAACCAAAAGGATGTGTCGGAGCCCACCAGGAGTACCTCTGTTTATCCCCCATTCCGATTTAGGCAGTTTGTGCTCATTCATTGATTCACAGTGGGACATGCAATGGTTAAAGCGGTTAGCTGTTTCCTCTAAATTACTGGAGATGGACACCACTAACTGTGTATCGCCTGCGTAGGAAACGACGGAGAAGCCAAACTGCCTAATTATGTCAGCCAAGGAGGTCCCATATATGGTGAATAATGTGGGGCTCTGTGAAAAGGCCTGAGGCACCCTACATGGGAGCATGAACTGTTATGAGCAGGAAGTTCCTAGCTGAACATACTGAAACCTATTTTTCAAATAGGGTTTAATCAGTTTGAGGGCAGAAGCTCCCATCATCTGCTCAAAATATCATTTTCAAGGACTGTTTAAGAAATGTTTCATTCATACAGTACTTTCCTGGAGTGAAACAATGGGTTTCGGCGCTGTTCTAAGATGGCGTAGCGGCGCTGAGCTCCAATGGACCGGGGAACCTTCATGTAATTTGAGACTGCTTCCAGCGCTCGCCAAAGGGACGAGATTTGGAGCATCTCTCCCTCTTGGTGTGGTGAGTTGCTGGGGACCATTTTGAAATATTGAGTAGCGTTTTCTTCTCGGAAAAAGCAGCCCTTCTTGAAATTTTATGCACTTATATATTTAAAGGCATCCTCTTTCAGAATGTCCGAAACCTTTTCCCAGCGCTTACATTTTTTTCTCTGCTTGTATGCAATTGAAACATTTATTTTAGGGAAAACAAGCATGTTTTACTTTGTTTTTTTGGGCTCTGATCCCCCAGGATATTTCATTTCTGTGAAGAAATTTCTTTTATTATGAATTGGAGTGCTTAAGTATCCTCATTTTGTGAACATTATTATATTCTGACTGCGCTTATAGTGTCTCTTGATTAAGGAGGTAGACCATGAGATTTTCTGATACATACCGTTTTGCTCTGCTCTTCTAGAGTTGAAACCTTCTTCTCCTCATAGTGTATCTGACCCAGCTGCACTACTTTTGAGGTTGCTTCCAGCGCTCGCCAAGGGACGAGATTTGGAGCACCTCTCCCTCTTGGTGTGGTGAGTTGCTGGGGACCATTTTGAAATACCGAGTAGCTTTTTCTTCTCAGATAAAGCAGCCCTTCTTGAAATTTTACACACTTATATATTTAAAGGCATCCTCTTTCAGAATGTCTGAAACCTTTTCCCAGCGCTTTAATTTTTTTCTCTACTTGTATGCAATTGAAACATTTATTTTAGGGAAAACAAGCATGTTTTACTTTGTTTTTTTGGGCTCTGATCCCCCAGGATATTTCATTTCTGTGAAGAAGTTTCTTTTATTATGAATTGGAGTGCTTAAGTATCCTCATTTTGTGAACATTATTATATTCTGACTGCGCTTATAGTGTCTCTTGATTAAGGAGGTAGACCATGAGATTTTCTGATACATACTGTTGTGCTCCGCTCTTCTAGAGTTGAAACCTTCTTCTCCTCATAGTGTATCTGACCCAGCTGTACTACTTTTGAGGGTTCAAATTACGCACTGTTCACAAGATTCCCTTTTTCTTTTTCATGAGGAGATTAAGGAATCTTAAACTCTCTACTTCCTCCAAACATACTGCGCACCTGGACGCAGACTCTACTCACAACGAAATGCAGGACATTTCTCCTCAGAAACTTGATCATACACCAGGTGCCATACCCAAAACTCAACTTCCAAGCAAAATATCTGTGATTTCCACCAAGTGACTGAAAAAAGATCCACTGTCTCCACTGAGCTCTTCCTCAGCCTCCGTGGATGTAATTCTTGAGGAAATTTATGCTTTGAACCCTTCATAGAGGAAACTAATAAAAACTCCACAACATCTGGATTGACAAAAACCAGATTCTCTTCAATCCTCTTGCTCGTGCATCTTATTTCTAGAGTCTGAAATATCTCTCCTCTAAAAGCACACTGAAGATTTAGAAAATCGAAATCGTAGAAATAACCTCTGAATTTATGGTCTACCCGAAAATAGCGAGGGTTCCAATCCAACCATCTTTTTTCAGTCATTTTTGCTTAAGCTCCTGGATATATCTGCTCCTTCTCCACTTAATATTCAAAGGGCTCATCGACTTGGTCCCAAGATATCCGCTAAACCACGTTTTTCCTGCAATATACTGACCTTCTACAAATCCTATCTGCTGTCAAATCCAAAGAACACATTTTGGGGAAGGTCATCGTCTATTTTCCTCTCAAGATGTGGCTAAAGTTACTGCAGATCACCGGAAAAAGTTCCTTGATCTCCAACCTCAGTTGCATTCTATGAATGCCAGATTTGGATTAATCCATCCCTGTCTTTTCAAGGTCACCTACAGGGAAAAGACTACCACTTTTGAGGAGCCTGCTGCTTTGCAGGAATTCCTACATCAACATGGAGCTGATGTCATGGATACTTCAAAATCTACTTGATTTATTATTTTGCTTCACCCTGTCTGATTATTTTCTTGTATATGTAATCCATGAATGTTGTTCCGTTTCTGTTTTTATTTTTTGTTATACTCCTACATTCAGTCTTTTTATCTATTCTATCTCTTATCCCTCTTTCTTTGGGTAATATCTTTTTCATAATGTTTTCTTTCCTCTTTATTCAGGTGTATTCTTCCCGTTATCTGTTTCCCATGTGGTCTCCTTTATATGTTGACATCCTTATCCGTGATTGCCCTGAGGTTCGGTGGAGTTCCAGTGCTGTCATCGTCATCTTTTGGAGTTGCCATCCCCCACAGCATCTTGTGTTTGTAGGTATGTTCTTCAGTTGTCATTTGTATGACTTGTATTGTTTTTTTTATTCTCTGTTTTATTTTTTTATTTTTGGTATTCTCTTCTATGGTTTCTTCTTATTCTAACTTTATCCTCGCTCTTGTAAGCATATTGTTTGTTCACACTGTTATCATTAAGTTACATTTTGGGTTACTACCTGGAATATTAAAGGACTAACAGCCAGAGTCATCATCAGCATGTTTTGCGAGTCTGTAATAGCGAATAATAAGGAATCGCTATTACAGACTCGCAAAACGGGATTCATGTAGGAATCGCAATATTTATTGCGATTCCTACAGCTTCCTTATTTGCGATTAGCTAACTGCTAATCGCAAATAAGGAAAAACTCCCCATTCATTCCTATGGGCCTAAAGGCCCATAGGAATGAATGGGAAGACATATCAATGTGCGAATCGCTATTAGCGATTCGCATTTTGATTTTGCGATTTCAAGGGTGCAGGGGTGTCCAATGGACACACTGTTGCACCCCTGAAATGTAAATGTAGCCTGATGTTGCGCACACACACATGTCCAAAGGACATGTGTGTGTGTAACATACCACTTAGAAAAATGCACTAAAGTGCATTTTTCTAAGTTTTCGCTATTTACCACGAAGTTACACTTCGCGGTAAATAGCGGCCAGAAATAGCGAATTCTCAAATAATAAATGGATAATGAATTGCATTTAAGGAATCTCAAATAGAGATTCCTTAAATGCAATTCCTCGCAAATATGCGATTTCGCAATTAGCGATTTTTGCATTTGGGATGATGAATCCCAAATGCAAAAATTGCGCTCGCAAAGGGCCAGATTCGCAGAATCCAGCCCTTTGCGAGCCGATTTTTCTTTCATGAATCTAGCTGCATGCAACCCTATTAAAAGGCAATGGGTGCTATCTCATCTAGCGAAATTAAAAACGGATATTGTTTTACTTCAAGAATCTCATATTTCTGAAGATGAAGCTTCCAAGCTGAAGAGATGCTGGGTGGGTCATGTGTTTAATTCTCCAGCTTTAGGTAAGAAAAATTGGGTTTTGATCCTATGTCATAAAAAATTACATGTCTAGGGCGGCGTGGCTTGGACGGCAGTGGGAATGGCCGCCTAACCGGGAGCTCCGCACTTCAGGAAAGCGATTCCAATCCCTTTCATAGCGAAACCGCGACGCACAGCAGCGATCTTCCAGGGGCTGCACAGCTAAACGCATGGGGGACCCTCCGGTGCCTTGAGCAGGAAGCTCCGACCATCAACTGAGGCGAAAAACGGGGTTATTCCACCCGCCACACGCCGACAACAATGTATTCTAAAATGACGCCATGATGTCCGGCCGAAGACGTCTGACGGGAAGCAGTGTCCTTGCGCCCTACCAATGCGGACAAGAACCGGAACACCTGTGGGGACATGAGCCGCTCCAATGATGCACAGATCTCCTCTGTTGAGGTGAGGATTGCCGTCTACCCGCTCTGTTTCACCTGTCTGACCGGAGCGCTTTGCCTGACCCTAAAATGGCGGCTCCTCAGTAGCGCGAGCGCCTCAAACGAGTGATTTGCAGGGCAATGTTTCACTCGAGCTCACCGGCGATACCAACCACTCCTCTGCATAGTTAGGTACAGAGAGAGAGAGAACGTCTAGCTTGCACTGATAATCCTCACAAGTCAGTAAAGTCGCCCATTGCTGCCTCCAGCCTCCAGTCCAACAAAGTAACTTCATCAAGTCACCATGAGGAGTGATCACTGAGGAGTGTCCAGTACTACCAAAAGGAGTATCACTATTGGTATTGCTTGCTCCCACACGGGGGTGATCCTCTATAAGTGAGTCCTTATTATTTGATTCCGCCTTTGAAACCGAGTAGCCTTAAGCTCCTGCCCACCATCTCTTACCCACGAATTGGACACTGCCCACGAGAACAGCGAGGTTTAACAGTGCCATCCATCCCTAACACAATGGCATTCAGGGAAGACAGGAACGTCATAAAAAAAGTGAAACCAGAACCCTTGATTTCCGACTCACCCATCAAGAGCAAAGCAGATATGGCGACCACAATGGAGATGATCTTGAAGAAGCTGTCAGACCTTACGGATATCTCCAAATCAACCAAAGCTAACACAGACTCAATGCAACTCGAAATGACCGCAATTAGGGCCGACATGAGCGCTTTAACCTCAGGCCTGGGAGCCGCGGAACAACGGATTAGCGATGTGGAGGATCTATCGCAACAGTCAGCGTCCAGGATCCAACGCCTGGAAGACACCACTGACGCCCTCAGACGCCATAATGCGGAGTTAGAGGACCGAAACAGACGGGGGAACGTTAGAATTTTTGGCATACCTGAAAACGCGGAAAATGATGCTGACTCTTGCGTGGCCTTTCTAGAATCATGGATCCCCATGATTACCAAGACTGAGTTTCCACATGGCCTCGAACTGGACAGGGCGGATAGAATCCCTACCTTCACGAGCAAGAATGCTAAAGGCCCCAGGCCAATGATCTGCAAACCGCTCAGATATCAGCACGCTGACCTGATTCTCCAGTATGCGAGGAAAAATCACTCCATTACATGGGAAGGCCACAGGATCATCTTCACGCAGGACTTCTCCAAAGACACAGTGGATGTACGCAAGGGCTTCCTGGATCTCCGCCCTAGACTTAGATCCAAAAACATCCCCTTCTCTTTTGCAGGACCAGCCAAGTTCAGAATCACGATAAATGGCCGCCCAAGATTCTTCACCGATCCAAGGGACCTGGCACATCTTCTCGAAGAATGCCCAATGCAAGAAATGGACCAATCAACCGGTCTCTCCAACAAAAGGAAGACCACGAGTCCGTCTCAACAAGATGGAGCCAGTTAGTTCCATGTCACTCTTCGTTCATCCAGTGGTCCAGCATCGGTTGCCTCAACGGGATCATCCTATGTAGAACTATACTCGGCTCTTGGCACGGGTTCCTAAGCTCTGCCTACCAGGCTACCAAGCTCGGCGATTCTACAGTACCGTGAGTTTGTAAGCGGGGCCTCGTTTGGCCAGCACAGTGACTTCTTCTAGCATGTGACTTTTTACGATGTTTGAATGCTTATGTCTCACGCAAGTTGTTACATTTAGACCAATGGGTACTCTTGTACATTTTGCTCATCTCAAGTTAAGCACCTCCACTCTGGATCTTAACACTCCACAAACTTAACACATGATGGGGGTAGCGCATCCCAACGGGTATACCATGGTCGTGTCTATTAGTTACTCTCATAATCTCATAATTGCTCTTTGCTTATCTACTTCATATTAGGTCAATCTTGTTATGGCCTGTTATTCGTATTCTGCTAAGAATCTGTTCTATGCCATTTTCTTGTTGGTTATACTAACCGTCTACATTCATCTGGGATTGATAATATGCACTCATTATTGTTATTGTTATTCCTGTTTTGCGTAGCATGGTACTGTCGTCGTACTCCCTACATAAGTATTTGAGGGGGTGGGAGGGAGGGGGGAGTGGGAGGGGGCATCTAGAGGAAGGGGAAAAGAGAGAGGATGTAGGAGCAGTCACTTGGCAGAGTCTCAGTAGGTTCCTTCTCATTTTGTATCATATTCTGTTTTTTATGCTAATGTTTATGCTTTACAGTGTTACCAGACACAACTCACCACACCAAGCCCACTTTATCCCTTATTGTTTCCACATCCCAGGCTGCAGGCACGCATCACAACACTTGTACTTATATGTCTTGTCATTGAAGGTTGCTTTGAAATTTAACCAATTTGGTCAGTATAAGGCGCCCGTTCTTGTCACAACACCCCATCTGTTGCACATCACACCGCCAACTTCCCACCGAGCGATAATACATTTCACCGATGGCTAACTCCAACTCAATTAAAGACGATCTTAAAGTAATATCACTAAATGTCAAAGGACTTAACCACCCGGTGAAAAGGCGGAAGGTGTTCGACTATCTAGCAAAAACAAAAGGAGACATCGTTCTTCTACAGGAAACCAAGCTTTCTGAAGAGGACTTACGTTTCCTTAATATACATTGGTCGTCCCACGTCCTGTCCTCTCCTGCGCTAAATAAGAAGGGTGGTGTAATCACACTGCTATCTAAGAATGCCAACCTGACACTGCTATCACACACTCACGATACAGATGGTAGGTTACTAGTGACTCACTTACGCAGAGAAGATGATCCCATTCACGTAGTGAATATATATGGCCCTAATTCCGATGATCCCACATTCTGGGACTCAGTCTCTCGCTCCATCGAACATATCTCCCAAGATGAATTATTAATAGTGGGGGGCGATTTTAACCTTCCCCTAGACCCCTTACTAGACAGACAATCCAAGTGCTCATTCCACCCCTCACGGTCACATGGGGCCCTTCTCCGTCTCTGTGAGCGCTACTGTCTCAAAGATTCTTGGCGACTACAGAACCCCGATGGGAGAGACTACACCTTCTACTCTGCCCCACATAACTCCTACTCACGTATTGATTTCATCCTATTATCCACCTCATTCGCACACCTGATTGAAGAAACTGGTATTGCCCCCAAACTGGTGTCCGATCATGCATGTATTCACACCAAACTTGCAGGCTCCCGGTCGATTCGCCCGCCTAGAAGATGGCGTTTTAATGACGAAATTCTCACCAACCCAGAGGACAAACTCAAAATAGCGGATGCCATCGAGGAATACTTACTCCTAAACGATACCGCTGACACCAAACCTAATACTCTATGGGATGCTCTTAAGGCCACAATCCGTGGAGTCATTATAAATATTAGAGCTAAGACCAATAAAAAATTAAATAAAGACCTAGAACAATTGGAGCGAGAGATCACAATCCTAGAAGACCAACACAAGGCCAATCCTCTAGACCTCAAACCCCTCGACCTTCTCACTAAAAAGAAGTATGAGTACAATACCATAACTAGTAAAAGAGCGGGCGTCTGGATTAACCGTTTCAAAGCCCTAAAACTCTGCGAAGGAAATAAAGCAGGTAAACTGCTGGCTTCGTACCTCAAACATAAGCAAAAGCTGTCAACCATTTCATCAAAAAAAGACGCCACAAATACAACCCACACCAATCAAACTAAAATCCTAGATACATTTAAATCCTTCCATGAAGAGCTTTACAAGAACGACAAATCGCTGGACACAGCAGCTTGCACCGAATATCTTGAGTCTCTCGACCTTCCGCAACTATCGGAAGCTGAAAAAACACGGTTAGGCTCCACCATCAGTAAAGTAGAGATCGCAGAGGCCATCAAATCTTTAAAAAATAACAAAGCCCCCGGCCCAGATGGCTTCACTGCATCTTTTTATAAAGCCTTTGAATCCCAACTCACCCCCACGCTCCATACTGTTCTCAACTCTACGGCGTCCAGTGGATGTATATCACCTTCTATGAGCGAAGCTAACATAGTCGTGATCCCTAAAGAGGGAAAAGACCCGCTCCTCACCAAAAACTACCGCCCCATCTCTTTGATAAATCTTGATTGCAAGATATATGCCAAAATCCTAGCGAATCGACTAAATGCTGTTCTTCCCAAACTAATAAGCGCGTCCCAAGTTGGTTTTCTGAAACACAGGATGTCAAATGACAACACCAGACTTCTATGCCATATCTTAGAGAAAGCTAACAACTCCCAATCCCCGATGGCTGCGATTACCCTGGACGCTGAAAAGGCCTTCGATAAGGTTTCATGGTCTTTTCTTCAATACTGTATGCACTCATTCAATCTCGGACAGTCGTTCATCACAATGGTGATGGCCCTGTACGCCTCCCCTTCGGCTCGGATAGCAATTAATGGCACCCTCTCTGACCCTTTTCGCCTATACCAAGGCACCAGACAGGGCTGCCCACTTTCGCCGGCACTTTTCCTTTTGGCCCTTGAACCTCTTCTAACTGACATCAAAAAGAATGAGGATATTCAGGGAGTCTCCTTTGGAGATACTCAGATAAAATTAGCAGCGTATGCTGACGATATACTGATTGCGACAGAAAACCCAGCCAAATCGATCGAAGGACTCATGTCCTCAATCAGCAAGTACTCGTACCTATCGGGATACAAGCTAAACAAAGACAAGTCCGAGGTTAAACCACTAAACATCTTCACCACCAAAGAAGTTCTTGGTAACTCAGGTCTAGCTTGGCAAACAGGGGTTATAAAATATTTAGGAATAGAGTTCACCGATAAATTAATGAGCACCATCACACACAACGAAACAATGACAAAAGTTAAAAGAATCCTTGACGGCTGGTCCCCACGATTTATTACTTGGTGGGGAAGAATTGAAGCTATAAAAATGATGATATCACCGCTAATCAACTACCTGAGCACTATGCTGCCCCTCACCTTCTCCAAAGATTTCCTCTCCAAACTGGATAAATTAATTTCGTCTTTCCTTTGGCAAGGGAAAAAAGCCAGAATTAGCATGAAAAAACTAAGGCTGGATAAAACCTTAGGAGGCGTCAATCTAGCTGACTTTAAGCTCTATCAAACCGCGTTCTTAGCTAGACAAGGGGCCTTTTGGCTCACTCCACACTCAGACTACACCCCAGTGTGGCTGTCGGTGGAAAAATCCATCCTCCGTGGCCTTCCCCCCTCCACCCTCCTCACTACCAAACCACAACCCACTGTATCCTCAGGTACCATCCTCAGAAACACGAAGGCTGGCCTCCTTCATGTAAGCAAATTCTTACCACACCAATTTTGTAAATCACGATGGGAATCGCTGTGGAACAATACCAAACTGCTATACAAAGGGAAACCAATGAATAATCCTGCTTGGATAGAGAAGGGTATACACTTCCCTCATCAGCTGTTTGATGGTCCATTCCCACTCACTTTCAACGACCTACAAAAAAAGTTTCAACTCCAGAACATAGACTTCTATTACTTCTTACACATCAAAGTGCCCTCTCCAAAACAGATTTATCCAACGTCACCCCCTCCCTTCCTGGATACCTACACACGATTAACGGACAGGGTCATCAGGTGTCCAGAATATACAAACTGATCCGCCCTCAGACCACAAAGCTGACAACATCCACACAGTCCTTCTGGGATTCATACTCTTCCACACCAACATCGGAAGCAGAATGGGCCAGAATATGGGAATCTACCTCACGACACAAAATCAGCCCTACATTATCCCAATCTAAATTCTGGCTTCTCCACAAAGCTTTTTGGACTCCTAGGAGACTCTTCCTGCACAACATCAAGGAAGATGACTCCTGCTGGAACTGCACGTCAGAGGGTGGGGACCTTGAACACCTAATATTCAAATGCCCCTGTGTATCCGACTACTGGGATAGAATCTTCGAATTTATTACCAAAGTGTTACATATTTCGCTCCCGAGGGAATTTGCAACCTTAGTCATGGGTTTTGCCAAAGCTGTTAACCTCAATGAAAATGATAAAGCCCTACTTGACTTACTTTTGACAGCAGCGGTCAAACTCATACTGAATAACTGGAAGGACATTGGCAAAGCTTCTTTCCCCCACTGGCTCAACTGGGTTTCGAACCTCAGAGGAGCGACAATATTGCGCTGGCTGCTACACCTTGGCGCCCCCCCTATAGGAACCTGTGGTCCTCGCTTGACGCTCACTTCGACCTATTTAAACCACCATGATTACCTGATGCGCCATGCACATATACACCCTGCCCATAGTCCGGGTTGCCTACCTGCCCAAACGACTGACCTCATTGACTTACGTGGTTATCTTGCTCCACCTATGACTGTAACCTTGAAAATGTACTGATGCACTGCCTGTGTTATCTTTCTATCTTTCTTTTTTTTTTTCTTTTCCTTACGATTTGTTTTGAATTGCTTATTGATTTATCTCATATTATCTTAATTTAATTTACCCCTCCTTTGTTCCCGTTATACTTGTATACTTGTATACTTGCTCTTGTTGATGCCGGAACCATGCATGATATATGCACATGTCTGTAATGCTTGCTCATCTCTCTCAATAAAAATTTTTGTGAACATAAAAAAAAAAAAAATACATGTCTCTCTTGTTCAACAGGAATATGATACTGAAAGTCGTTGGGTTATTGGTTCATTCCCATAGATAAGATTCCTATAGTTATTTTTAATGTATATGGCCCTACTTCGGTCAATATAGTTTTCCGGGCTGATGTTTCTGACAAATTGCTTTTATATGATGTTGATTATATTATATTTGGTGGTGACTGTAACCAAATTAACAATCCCATATTAGACAGACATTCAAGAGTTAAGTTTGTTCCTTCTAAAATGCATTCACAATTTACATCCACAGTACGTTGCAAATCGTTGGTTGATATTTGGCGACTTTGCCACCCTGATCTTCGAGAGTATCGTTTTTATTCATCCTCACATCACTCACAATCCCGTATTGACTACCTTTTCCCAAGTAAATCCTTGGCCCAACATGCCATTCGATCTGAGATTGGATCAATTTTAATCTCAGATCACGCTCCTGTACATGTAGATATAGACCTTATCCCTTTTTCTCCTCACCTAGGAAGATAGCACTTTAATAATTCCCTACTTATAGATCCTAATTTCTGTCAACAATTTAATTCCTTCTCCTCCGAATATTTCACTATTAATTCATCCCCAGAATCTCTTTTTGTTATGATATGGGATTCCTTTAAATCAGCTGCCAAGGGTTTAATATACATTTTGTATCACAAAAGAAAAAAATCCCAGAGTTCCAATCTACTCAACTACTTAATAAAATTAAACAGTTACAATATATTTATTATCAATCTAATAATGAGCCTTCCTTGAAAAATCTTATTGACGCTAAACTTACTTTAAACAGATTTTCTACAGACGCTGCTTCCAATTACTTATTGAAAAGTGGTTCTCTCTATCATGGGAGTCAAAACAAAATGGGGAAATGCTGGCTAACTACTTAAAAGTAGAAAGGAAAGAACTAGAATAGAATCTTTACAGGGCCCTACTGGTACTTCTATTTTTAAATATAATGATAGTTTAAATAAATTTGTTTAATTTTATAAGGATTTATATACGCCTGAAACCCTACCAGAAAAGTCTGATCTTTCCACTTATTTTCAATCCATTGCTTCTCCTCCTTCTCAACACATTGATTTTGACTCCTTGGGAATAGATATTTCTTCAGCGGAAATATCCCATGCAGTTTCGGTGTTACGACGCGGGAAAGCACCCGGACCAGACAGCTTCACTATTGAGTTTTATGATCTTTTTGCAAAACTTCTTTTACCTAGTCTTTTACTTTTATTTAAATCTTTCTCTGATAATGGTTCACCTCAAGGCACGTTTCAGGAAACCTTGATCTGCTTATTCCCTAAGGAAGATAAAGATCACTC
This sequence comes from Lissotriton vulgaris, assembly GCF_964263255.1. Classification (NCBI taxonomy): domain Eukaryota; kingdom Metazoa; phylum Chordata; class Amphibia; order Caudata; family Salamandridae; genus Lissotriton; species Lissotriton vulgaris. The sequence goes on from NC_141699.1 coordinate 724,423,439, forward strand.
CCTTTGTAAGAATTATCGGCCCATTTCCCTAGTTAATACTGACTACAAGATCTTTGCAAAGATTTTGGCACTTTGTATTGATCCCATTTTACCTAATCTGATTGGCCCTGAACAATCTGGCTTTGTTAAAGGTAGACTAGCCTCTAACAATTCTTGGGTGTTCTTCAATGTCGTAAGCAAAGCCTCATCCTTAGATTACCCTATTATCGCTATTGCTTTGGATGCAGAAAAGTCCTTTGATCGGATTGGCAGGATTTTATGTTCCATGCATTAACATGGGCTGGCTTTCCTCCTAAGTCCTGATTACTTCCCACTGCTTAGAGGAGTGCGACAAGGATGCCCCTTATCACCTTTGTTATTTGTCATAGCGTTAGAACCCTTTTTAACTAAGATCAGGCAAGATGATCATATTTCAGGATTTTGATTTGGTACATATCAGGTAAAGATGTCAGTATACTCTGATGACATTCTTTTATATTGTTCTAACCCTGCAACCTCTCTTCCCCCTTTCCTTCAGCAAGTTGCCTCATTTTCTCAGCTCTCAGGCTACCGTCTTAACACTGACAAATGTGAAATCTTACCTTTAAATGTTTTATGTCAAAAACATCTCTTGGCCCATTCCGGTTTTTCGTGGCAACCATCTAAAATAAAATATTTAGGCTTGTGGTTCAACCAGTTAATTCCTGAAATGCTCAAATTAAACTTTGAGTATATCACCAAAAAAATGAACGACGCTATTACACGTTGGCACCCCCCTTGTCTCTCTTGGTGGGGTCGATTGGATTCGATAAAAATGATACTCTCTCCTTTTATAATATATATTATCTCCATGATTCCTATACACATTCCTGGATATTACTTTAGGAAAATAGATTCTACCTTAACAAAATTTCTATGGAAAGGTAAACTTCCTCGAATAGCATAGACTTCTTTAAAAAAGGATAGACCTAATGGAGGTCTTAGGTTTCTGATTTTAAAACTTATCATTCCGTTTTTTCCCTAAAAGAAGCTGCCTGTTGGCTCTCTATGGAACTCCCTATATGTCCTCCTTTGTGGATAAAAATAGACAAATTTCTTATTGCTCCTTTCGATTTTCAGGAAGTCCTCACTTTTACTACTAATATTTCATCTTTACGTTCTCTTGTTGTTTCCCACTCCCATAAACTCTAGGTTCCTTTCTTATCATCATCATATCCCTCAACTAACTCCTTTTAACAACAACCCATTTGGCATAATAAAATATTGCGAATCCATAATCGCTCTATATACTGGAAAACTTGGCGTTCTAAAGGCTTACGTTAAATTTCTCAGCTTTTACTTGATGATCAGCCCCTTTCTTTTTCTGATCTCCTAATAAAATGTTCTTTACCAACGTCCTCTGGATTGCAATATTGTCTTCTATGGTCCTCCCTTAATCAACATCTCCTTACTTTACCAAGAACTTCTAACCTTCCTGCCAAGTACAAAAAACTATCTCCAATATTAGACACTTCCCCCTCTGCATCCACTACATACACATTTTTACAACTGCCCCCAGACAGACCCAAATTTAGGATTGAATTGGCTTGGGAAAAGGATTTATCACAAAGTTGGCCAATCACTTCATGGGACAAATTATGGTCTAAGCTTCACAAAACATCTTGAGCTGCGAATACCACACAAACCATTTACTGCATTTATCAGCAAGTGCTATTTCCTCCAGTGATTCTAGCATCTTTTTCATCAGATGTGTCCTCTACTTGTGTGTCCTGCCCCTGTCCTTCTGGCGACTTAAAACACATGTTGTTTGAGTATCCCCTATCTCTCAATTTGGCAATTGGTCTGGTCCCAAATTAAGATAACTTTCAAAGTTCGGGTCCCTTTCTCCTTAATAAATATATTCCTAGGCACTTTTTCACCCCAATGGCCCCAATCACCACTGAGTTTTAAACTTATAGATTTATTGTTAGCTATTGCTTTTCATTTAATAACCGCAAATTGGAAACAGGCAGATAAAGTCACTTTCAGATCCTGGTGGAACACTGTCTGTTTTCATTATCGACTAGACACTAAGGGCCCGATTCACAGAATGAACTTAAGACTCAATCCTAAACTTACTACTATTTTGGTATTCACAGAATGCACTTACTACTTTTGGCATTCACAGAATGAACTTACTACTTTTGGTATTCACAGAAGTTAGGATTTTGTCTTAAGTTAGTCTTAAGACAGACTTAAGACAGACTTAAGACAAAATCCTAACTTCTGTGAATACCAAAAGTAGTAAGTTCATTCTGTGAATGCCAAAAGTAGTAAGTTCATTCTGTGAATACCAAAATAGTAGTAAGTTTAGGATTGAGTCTTAAGTTCATTCTGTGAATCGGGCCCACAGTATGTTTCCCCTATATCTCTAGCAATTAAAAGAGATCTTTTATGGCTTCCATTGACAACATATTTATCTTTGTCTGCCTCTTCTATTGTTAAAATTACAAATGTATCAGATGATGTACGTAAACCACCTTAATTTCTGCCTTTGTCTCTCAACTCCTATATGATTAGAAGGTTTTTTATACCCCTATATTTATATCACGTTATTCAATCTTACTTATTGTTATGCTTACAATGTTAAATTGTTTAATTCCTATGTTTTTTACTTTTAACTGTTTTATATTAACTACATATTGCTTCTCTTCCCTTACCCTTTCCCCTTATTGTGTATATTGTGTAGATTTCTTTTTGTATACAACATGATAGTTCTATCCTTATATTTTTTTGCTTTCCATACACATTTTTTATGTTATATAGGATTTGTTCTATTTATTTTATTGCTGTGCTTTTTCTTGTTATTCTTTAATAAAATCAAACTTTAAAAACGTCTTGATATGGGTGAAGCTGTGGCACTCATATTGTTGGATTTGAGTACCGCCTTCGACACTGTGTCACATACCGCCCTACTTAAAGCTCTTCAATCTGTCGGCATTGTCGGGAAAACACTCAAATGGCTTGCAGACTTTCTGACTGACTGGACTTTTCAGGTCTTTTCATCGTCAGCAAGCTCTAAGTCACATACTTCTCCTTATGGAGTTCCACCCTCAGCCCAATATTATTCAATATCTACGTTAGACCCCTGGCCACTATAGCAGAAGAGGCTGAGCTGTCCATCTACTCACATGCTGATGATACCCAGCTAATCTTCTCGCTGTCCGCCAATGAGGCATCTAAGATATCCTGTCTTCAGGCAGGGCTGCAAAATATAGCTGGTTGGATGCAGGCCAACATGCTAAAACTTAATGGTGGAAAAGCAGAGGTCTTAATTCTCGTTAAAAACAAAGACCTTTGTGGGCCCCCGATACTGGCCGCCTCAAATGGGTGACCTTCCCCAGCCGATGGAACGAGTCCGCAAACTAGGCGCAATCATTGATGACCAGCTATCAATGAGGCAGCAAGCAGTCAGGGTCGCCTCAATCTGCTTCACCATCCTAAAATGCCTCAAAAAAATACTTTGGATGTTGCCTGGTCCCACACAAAGAACTGTGGTTCAGGCCCTGATTACTTCTAGGCTGGACTATGGCAACGTCCTGTATTTAGGATACAATAAGAAGGTGGTTTGAAAACTGCTTTGCCAAGTGCCTAGAAAGGCATCTATTTCAGGCTCCCTCCGCGACCTCCACAGGCTCAGGTTGAAGAACCGCACCAAATTCAAGGCCCTGTGTTATATGCATAAAATTTAAATGGGCACAGCTCCACGGTATTTGAGTGTTTTAGTCCACCCATACATCCCAACACGTCTTCTCCGATCTTCCACTCAGGCCAAATTTTCAATACCTAGGATCAGACGGTCACATATAGGTGGCTGGTCGTTTTCTTATATGGCCCCTTACTATGGAACTCACTCCCCACGTCACTTTGGTATGAAACCATCTACACAAACTTTTTCAAAGGTCTCAAAACATGGTATTTAACCAATAACGCTCTCTCTCTCTCTTGCTGTGCTAGTCTGATGGCGCCGGGAAACCTCCAGGTAGCTGTGCGCCTTATGAGATTAAATTAATATTAATAATAATAATAGTAATAATAATAATAATTTCCCTGTGATGCAGGGCAGCGCAGCAAGGTTGCTTGCTGCACTGCCCTGCGCCACCAATCCCATAAATGAGCCCCTTAGAATTTTAGCTTAGATGCTGGTTAACCAGGGTTAATAAGTTTGTGAGTTTGCATGTATCTGTACTTCTGTAATTAAGCCTTCATGGCAATTTACACATTATTTTCTCTGTACTGCATTTTAATTTTTCTGTGATAAATCCACTTTTGGCTGTATTTTTGCCCTAGAACTCAGTTCTTTGTGCTTTCAATATTTTATGCTGTTTAACTCTGCTAATATTGTATTACCTGATGAGGGATGTAGTCTCTAACCACCATACCAATTAGAGACTCAGGAGCCTAATTATGTTGGTAAAATATCAGGGTGATTAAATATTGAAGTTAAGGTGATTAGTGGGGTTCGGCTCCCACAAGCCTATCACTAGAATCTTGGCAATAAGTGATGAAATGTCTTTCACCCTCTGCATGATTTGTAAAGCTCAGGGATTTCCCCTTACTAGCCCTTTTTCAATAAAGTGGGGAAAACCACATTATATGAAATACATCTATCTCTTGCCATACAACTGACTTGTCACCTGGAAGACAACAACATCTTGGACCCATCCCAGTCCGGATTCAGACGAAACCACAGCACCGAGACAGCCCTCATCGCCACCACAGACTACATCAGGCCACAACTAGACAACGTCGAAACATCAGCCCTCTTCCTCCTGGACCTGTCAGCCGCCTTCGACACGGTCTGCCATCGCACTCTAAAGACACGCCTCCTAGAAGCCGGTATCCAAGAGAAGGCTCTTGACTGGACCACGTCCTTCCTCTCCGGCAGAACCCAGAGCGTCCGCCTCCCATCCTTCCGATCCGAAGCCACCGACATCATCTGCGGCATTCCCCAGGGCTCATCCCTCAGCCTGATGCTGTTCAACGTCTACATGGCCCCCCTCGCACAAGTGGCCCGCCATCACGACCTCAACATCATCTCCTACGCCGACGACACCCAGCTCATCCTCTCCCTCACCAATGACCCACGCACCACCAAAACCAACCTCAACGAGGGAATGAAGGCCGTGGCCGACTGGATGAGTAGCAGCCGTCTGAAGCTGAACTCGGACATGATGGAGGTCCTCATCCTCGGACCCACCCCCTCAGCCTGGGACAACTCCTGGTGGCCGACCACACTGGGAACAGCACCAAATCCCACCGACCAATGAACGCAATCTAGGATTCATCCTCGACTCGCCCTCTCCATGTCTAAGCAGGTCAACGCCGTCTCCTCCTCCTGCTACAACACCCTCCGCATACTCTGCAGGATCTACAAGTGGATACCCACTGAAACAAGAAGAGTGGTGACACAGGCCTTCGTCAGCAGCAGACTGGACTACGGCAACGTACTCTACGCAGGAATCACAGCCAAACACCTACTGCGACTACAACGCATTCAAAACGCCTCCGACTGACTGATCGTCAACGTCCCCCGCCGCAGCCACATCACCCCCCACCTGAGAGACCTACACTGGCTCCCCGTCGACAAGAGGATCACCTTCAAACTCCTCACCCACGCACACAAAGCACTCCACAATGCCGGACCAGCCTACCTGAACAGCAGACTCAGATTCCACACCCCCACCTGCCAGCTCTGCTCCGCCAGCCTCGCCCTCGCAGCTGTCCCCTGCATCCAACGAACAACCTCCGGTGGCAGATCCTTCTCCTACCTCGCCACCAAGACCTGGAACACCCTTCCTACCCACATACGGCAGACCCAAGACCTTCTCGCCTTCAGAAGGCTTCTCAAGACCTGGCTCTTTGAGCAGTAAAAGCATCCCCCCTCCCCCCAGCGCCTCGGGACCCTTATGGGTAAGTTGCGCGCTTTACAAGTACTCTGATTGATTGATCCATGGCATCCTTGTTTAGATCACTGTAAAACTGTATTTTCAAGTCTGACTTCACAGCGCACCTGCCGCTTGTCCTTATATGGTCAATAGAAAATGATCTCTAAGAAGCAATGCTGAGAGAAGGGTTTTGGCTTAACTCAGGTGTTGATTTCCTTGACTACAGATTTTCATCGGACACACCTTATGTACTTACTTTGAAAAAGAGTGCTTGTATTGCACTTTTTGCCTCATGATAACGTTTATGCTCAATGCAGCAAAACTGAGTTGGTTATAGTGACAAGCCAAGGGTATAGACCTGAGATGTTTATTGCAAAAAGTCACACCAAATTCAGTAGGCCTGAATTATTTGTTGTGAAAATATATGTTAAAGCCCATAGGCCTTTAAGTGTAGCTTATAACTGTAGTGTATTAAAGCCTGGAACAATTATTGTGTTACATAGATTCTCACAGATTACTGTAACAGGCAAGGGTTTTGGCATTGGTTTCCCACTATGGCTGAAGCTTCTGACAAATCCTGCGTATAGAGAATGTGCACTTTGATAATCTTTGTTAACCCTTTAAGGATGGGTTAAATATTGCTTAGCCAGTATTGGCGCTTTGTGCTTTTTTGGTGTTATTTTCACTTAAAAGTTTACAAGTTGTTATCTTTTGGTTCCCCATATTGGATTTTTGTCATTTTGTGTCATATTTTGTATTACATTTTACTCCATTTGTCTAATTCAATTTGGGATTTTTATAATTTTGCATTTTAACTTCATTACTGTTTTGATACTTCATATATACTTCACACATTGTCCAAGTTAGGCCTCCCTCTGTGTCAAAACTATCAGGGCGTTTAACTCAGGTTAATTTAGTGACTTTGACGATTTACCCTGGAAGTGGTTGTGATTATTCCTTTAGGTGGATAGTCACCCCCTGTGATTAATAATACTATTTTTTTACACTATTGTAACAAAACTGACGGGAAGCCATATTGGTTTGTGGAGAGTAGTGGAGGGAAGGTGTAGGTTTTGTGAATTATAGTCATCTTCATTTTTAAAATGGTTTAGCCACTATTACACCCAAAGCCTCATGCTATTATTCTGCCAGAATTACGTGCTGCAAAAATCGGTATGGTTCGCTGACACCCAGAAAATCTGGGTGTGGAAAAATCTGACCACTCTCATTGTGACAGAGCAAAATTCCATGTGGTAATATCGCTCCGCCTGCCTCAGAATCCTAACCATGGTGGTCTACTAATGGTATAACATGTAGATTTAGCAGGTTAGTACCCAATAATCCAAATCCAGGGACTGGGCTTCTATCAGCGTGCCCCCGCCACCAGCAGCAGTTGCCTGTGAAAGTAACCCCCACACTGACTAGGCACTCACCTTCATGCATAAGAGGCTGATAAACACTGATTTACCAAGGCTGGTGCTCACTCTAGTCGCCTCTCACACACCTAAATTCAGCACTAATGAGCTAGACTGCAACCACCACCTTTCACCATTAATTCACTGGGGTAATTGGCAACTACTTACTCAACCAGCTAGAGAGAAAATAGGGGTCTCTGCAAGATGTACAAAAGCATTATAGAAATTGCTCCTGGATGGGCTCCTTAAAGTGGTTTACTGTTGTTTTAACAAGGCCTGAATGATCAGGGCCTCCTTTTGCCCCTGAGTGGACTTCTGTGGTTAATAGGTGGTCTTACAGTGCCTCAGAAGGTTGGACTCCAATCTCTCCTGCATGGACTCCCTACAGTGGTTTACTTATGGTTCAACAGTGCCTCTTTGGTTTGAGGCTGATATTGCTCCTGTGTGGATTCCATTTAGGGTCTGATTACGAGTTTGTTGGTCCATGGTGGAGGCGCAGTGGCGGTCGGGGGACTGCTGCATCAGTGGTATGACCGCAATATTATGACTATGGTGGTCGGACCACTGTAAGATTGCTGCAATCGCTGGGGCACAGTGATCCCTGGCAGTCTTGAGGCTGCAATACGCTTGGTGGTGTCACAAATTTTCTCACCACCAGCAGTTTCATGGCAGTGAGCCTGCCATGAAAATGGTGGCGATGAGGAAACAAAGGGGGCTCAACACGTCCCCCTGTTGCTTCAGGCCCTTGGGATGCATGCGGTGGGGGCACATGGTGTGCCCCCTGTGTGCATGCACCCCCTTTTCTTCACGCCATGAACTTGACAGTCCACGCCATGCAAGAACAGGCTTTGACGTTCCCATTGCTGTGCCTTTTTGAAAGGCATCGCCGTTGAAACGTGAAAGGACTGACCGCCAGACTACAAAAATACTTGTGATATGGCGGGCAGCCAGCAGCTCTGTTTGGTTGTCTTGGAGCAGGGCGGCAGTGTGGCGGCCAGCTCCAGGACCACCAAACCCATAATCGGGCCCTTAGTGGTTTAGTAGTGGTTTAGCCACTATTACACCCAAAGCCTCATGCTATTATTCTATCCAGAATTACGCTGCAAAAATCAGTATGGTTCGCTGACACCCAGAAAAACTGGGTGTGGGAAAATATGACCACTCTGAATGAGACAGAGCAAATGTGGTAATATCGCTCCACCTGCCTCAGAATTCTGACCATGGTGGTTTACTAATGGTATAACATGTAGATTTAGCAGGTTAGTACTCCATAATCCAAATCCAGGGACTGGGCTCCTATCAGCGTCCCCGCCACCAGCAGCAGCTGCAAAACCTGAAAAATAAAACGGTAATAAAGCATGTTTATTATTGTTTTATTTTTGTCCATACCGTGGTCTAGGGGCGGGGCCATGAGGATGACAGGCACAGGGGGAGTGGTAGGTGCACTGTGATGGTTTGCCCGGTCGTCTCAAGTCACCAAACCATCATGCGCACTGAAGCTGTCTCCAACCCGAGCTGGATTGCTGGGCTGGAGACAGCAGACGCAGGCTCCTAGTCTCCCTAGGAGCACAAATTGAGGCTGCTCAGGCCAATCCTGATGCGGCTCTCATGCTGTGAGTGCAGTGTCAGGATTGGCTGCAGGGCAGTCTTGGAGCCTGTGCCTCCAATGGAGCCAGAAGACCGGCAAAGAGGCAATGCAGTAGGATTCAGGTACTTTAAAAAAAAGCAAAATTGCCCCCCTCAAATCCCCTTTCTGCCCCACCACTCTGCCCTGACACGAGCTGCGACTGGCTCCTGTAGCCCATGGGATGACTCTACAAAGTGATTTACTGGTGGCTTAACAGTGCCCTCATAGGTTGAACTTTGACCATAGCCCATTGGGGAGCATGTTCCTATGGCCTTTAATGTAAACCTTGGAAATGACAACCATGAAGAATTAAGATTGTCAAAGTCACCAATATTTAGATCGTGAATGAAGGCTTTGCGCGCCTAACATGTGACAGATATGACCTCAAATGGCACAGGTTTGTATATGCTACCTGAGAAGCTTTTTCTCAAGTTCTCTGTTGTGTACTTCTTGCCTGCAGAGAACACAGCTGCTGCGACAAGTGGAGCACACTCTCATGCATGAATTAAAAAACTCTGCCCTCTAATTGACACTCCACCCAACACCCTTTCTTCTCCTCCATGCACTGGAAGGTTACGCACTATCTCGTTGCCCACTTGGAGAGTGCTTTGAGGTCAATGCAAGGGTCTGAAAGCACCATAGAAATGCTGCAATACAATCCTCCTACACAGGCCCTGATTGTAAGTTGATTAAAGTTGTCAACCCTTTCCGCAAACACCTGTTTGTGCAAGAGCTAGAATGCTGAGTTAGGTGCTATTTACTGCACATGATAATCAATGAGTGCATTAAATACCTCACCCTTAGTTACATTTTGGCAGGACAAACCTTCCAGAATGTAACAAGAGAAAATTATAAGTTATTTACCATGACAAGTGGGTTATTAAGCATTAATTCCTTGTCCGTCTTCCTGGATGCAGTCCTCACACATAAGATACTTTTCCTTTCTGGCAGAATGAACAAAAGAAGACTAGGACTCGGAGTAATGAAAATTACCTGTAAGTAACCGAGGCACTAACCTGCTAAGTCTGCATTCTATTACCCAAAAACTTGGAACAGGAGCAATATATCATATACGATCAATTCAGGACCTCGATGTGTCGGGTTTAATCACGTGCGATAAATAGCACCTGCTGCTCTGACCAACCAGGACCTTTATGGATACATTTCCTGTGGCCACATGTAGGTGGTATAAATTCCAAACTATAACTAAAGCATTGATGAGGTTAAAGTTCTGCTCATATGTATGGAATCTTCAAAGCCTTACCGCAGAGCTCTAAATGCAGCAGCTTTTCGAATGTCAGTGTGGCAGTGAACATTCCCCTGCCAAAATGGCGGATGGACATTTTTCCGGCGACCCTCTTATCACTTAGATGTGAGACAGAAAAGCAACCCATTTTCCATCTACAACCAACCATGTTAAAGCCACCACTAATAATCACTTCCCTTAAACACCAGGAAGAATGCCAGAGAATGCATCCAAATGCACCCTGGGGGAATGCACAGTTAATAAAATAATGAACACATATTCAGATAAGCTCCCATTAATTCCACTCTTTCTTGATCCTGCATGACAGTCTCTGTAGGGGATTTATCACATTCTTAATTAAGAGAATGCAGACATCTCTTGTATTTCTAACAATACAAACAGACGCCCTGTTTAAGAATTGTTAACAAGAATATAATCCTTATGAATTTCCAACAAATGTGTCTCCTGCACCTTTGCCACACATTGTAGCTAAATACAAATGTATTTTCTTATTCGGATTAGTTATGTCCTATACATAACAAGCATTTGCAATGCAATAGGTCTCGCATTTGCAATGCAATAGGTCTCGCATTTACGCGAGTTTGAGCTATTGGCATTGTAAATGACAATGCCTTTTATTTATGTGTTTGTTTTGAAAACATAAATAAAAGGCATTGTCATTTACAATGCTAATAGCTTAAACTCTCACAAATGTGAGACCTATTGCATTGTAAATGCTTGTGCTATTAAAGCTGCCTTTCTTTTTCAAACCAAACCTCCAATTTATGTTGCCGCTGTAAGAGGCAAAAAATATGGTGCCTTTTAGTAAAATTAAAAAATTCCATATTACTGCGTCATATATACTGGAAGGGATGGGACAGTGTTAGTGGCACGGGAAGTCCTGCTTAATGTGCAGCTCACAAATACAAACAAATATGGTGGCTTTTAAAAAAAAAAAGGAGAGACAGTATTAGGAGCAGGGCAAGTCGTACTTGACGTGCAGTTCACCACCACTCACTGTAAAAGGTGAAAAATATGATGCTTTTGATGCTATAGGAAAAATAAAAAAATCATTGTTACTGCAACATATATACCGGAAGAGCTGGGATAGTGTCAATGGCACAGCAAGTCCTGATTTACCTGCAGCTGACTGCCACTAGCCCATTTCTTTTTTCTAACATTTGCCAAAAATCAAGAAGTTTCAAATGAAATCATGTGTAACTGTATGCGCTTAATCCAATCCATAAAAGAATCCAATTTAACATGGCCAAAAAGATGTGAACAGGCAGCACGCTGGTGGACTCACTTGTGAGAGTTAGCGCTATTGGCATTGTAAATGACAAAGTCTTTTACCCATGTGTTTTGTTTTGGATTGGAGTGAACGTATCTGCAGTGGCGTCACTAGGGTTGGTGTCACCCGGTGCGGATAACTCATGGTGTCACCCCCTCACCACTTACCGCGTGGACCTCATGTGCCATCAGCGGGTTTGCCTTCTAGTCTGCACCATTTCCACTGTTTACCTAGGCGTACCCTGCGCGAGTTTCAGGGCGCTCATATCTGAGTGTCCAGCGTTGTCCCCTGTATTTTGCGAGCATTTGTGCCTGTATTTGCTCAATATAAACTCACTTGACTGCAGTTTGGTTCATTCTGCGTCTGGGCGTTATACTTAGTTCACTGGTTTCCACCGTATTTAATTATTCTCTGGTTCAGGCCTTTCCTGAAGCCACTTTTAATAACCACTAACTCTGTGTTGATACAACCATTGCCAGGCAGTTTTCTGTGTCTCAACCCACTGCCCACTAAGCAAACTAAAATGATTGCCTTATAGTAAATGGTTCCATTTACTCTGTAGCGCCAAGAGGCCTGCATAGTTAATGTGTAGCCTTCTATTGATTACTCTCAGTATTCCTAGTTGCGCGAGTAGAAATAATGAATGGTATTTTTTTTATAAACCAAAGTAGTGCCACAATAGCAACTTATTAACTGCTGTTTGATGCTTGCTGAGTTTCTAACCCACACCACCCTCTAAAGTAAGCCTCGGACTGCTTAACTTTGCTGCCGTGAGAGTCAGGTGCTACAGGGATGTACTTGCAGTCACTTTTGGGTGCAATAGTAGGAATAAGATCTAGGGTGGAAATTAGTAAATAGCTCTGATTCACACAAACTGGGTGCAATAACTTCTGATTGCCCTGGGACTCCTGAAAAAAGTTACCAAAGCCTCCATCAAAAAAGCATATGGTCCCACTTCTCTCAGCTCATCTCAGAAATAATCAACCCACATAGAGAACTACTTATTTAAAAAAAAATCTGAACCCAGACTGCACTGATTCCAAAGTGACATTCTCCCAAGAATTATGCCACTCTCTGTCAACCCACTTTCTTGCACAATCCAAGGAAAGGGACTCTCATTTTGAGAGAAGCACTAAAGATGATAAACTAAATCACAGCATCTCATAAAGAATAGGACGACTGTCAAAATTACTAACTTTCAACCTCCTAACACCATAAGACTTCTCCACAAAGCCCATCCTGAATAATATATACTGAACCACCTGACACAAAACACATCCAAAACCGAAATACATTCATGTGCAAATTGACTAAAAAACCACCCATCAACAATTTGGTCCCCAGTACCAAAGATTGCCACCAAGCAACCTATGGACTCCATGTTCTAGCTCATTTCAGAATCTAATAATTTTGAAACAAAGATTCTACATGCTGAGATGCTTATAAAGAATTTTCACATACATACGTTTCTGCCACATATTCCAAGCGATCATTTCATTATAATATTCTACATGGGCCTTGTTCATAAATTGCATGGTGATGGCACCGTGTTAACTCCAAACCCGTTAATACTGGTACCGTGCTGTAACACCTCGCCAGTAACATGGAATTTTGAGTTAATACTCAAATGATGTGCAATAACTATGAGGTCCTAGCTGGATTTACTGAGTGGAACTCCACATGGTATTCCCCTTACCGCTCCCTCCGCTGCTTTTCTCGTTCTCCTCATTTTCTCCTCTTTGTCTCCGAACCCTGTCTATTAATTGTTCTCACTTCACCATTTCTCCTCGCTGCCTGCTTCTCACTCGCCTCTGCCCCTCCCCCGTCTCTCTCTCATTCGTTCCCTCTCGCCCCTTCTTTCTCTCCTGCTCATCCCTGTTATTGGTCTCCTTGCTCCAGTCTTGCATTTAAGAGTTCACAAACCTCGTGTGATGCTGTATTTCTATAAGAATCGATTCGTGACTCAAGGCATCTCTTCACCTGACACATTCTCAAATATTCCAGATTCGAAATTCTTGCTTTCAAAACGGTTCGAAAACCTGGGCAATCCCTGCTCCAGACATTAAGTTGGAATTCATTATTTGCATGTAAAATAAAAAATAAACGGTTGATCGCAATCGCCACCTAACCTTATTTTATCAACACTACTAAAGTGTTCCCTTGCTGTTTGTGTCAGAAAGCCACCGCCACTGGACAGGGCGCAAAGTGTCAAACCCGAGGCTGTTGGCACGTGGACAGATTGTTTCAATCCTGGTGTTTCGTGCAGCGCCTTGATACGTGCATTCATCCTGTTGTTTCTTTGCATAAGTACCCAACGCAAAGCCGAGCTTCTGTTAACTAGAGGGTAAAATGTGTTTGTGTTTACTAACCCGTTATTGCTGTCTCCGTGCACACAGAGGCCGGCTATGCCAATGTGTTAAGCATCATAACAATCCCCTTTCAGTGATTAATGCTCCAATTCACCACCTGCTTTGAGCATATTATCCAGCACAGAGGCACGTTCCTTACCTCAGTCTGCACACGAGGTCCTGCGCGGACCCCGGCCGGTCTCGGAGGCCCCAGCCTGTGAGCCATGGTGTGAGGGCACAATCAGGTCAAACCCTGAGCCCCGGGAGCTAAACCCTCCGGCGGGGTCAGGTGGGGATCGAATGCGCGGTACTGGATCACGCAAAAGCATTCTGCCGCTCCTTGCGTGAGTGACGTTTGAAAGTTGAACGTCATTGACGTCCAGACGCTGACGTCGTACAGTAGCTCAATACTTAATCTTGGCTTGCGGCCGGGTAATGGGTCGGGTGACACACCTTCACATGGGGTGACGCCATGAGCCTCTGCTTTAAATAATAGTATTGCTTTGCTACATATCGGGAAGCGAGGGACAATGGGTTCTTCGCCTCCTGATATGTAGCAAAGCAATACGATTATTTAAAGCAGAGGCTCAATGGTGTCACCCCATGTGACGGTGTCACCCGGTGCGGTCCGCACCACCCGCACCCCCCTAGTGACGCCACTGCGTATCTGGTGTGGAGGGTAATTATGTGGGTGGAATTAAGTGGCATGGTGTGCGGTGTAATTATGTGGATAGTAATTATGTGGTATTGAGTGTATTGGAATTATGTGAATTGGGATTGGGTATAATGGAACATAATTATGTGGAATGGTATTGTGTGCTGTGGAGTGGTTTGTACTGGAGTTTATTTATGTGGTGTGCTGTGGTATTTTGATGTATGATAAGGAATTTTGTGTTGAGGATTGGATGTATGCTGTGTGTTTACCAGACAGAGCATGTACTATCTAGGCTGGACCTAAAAAGAAAAATTGACTACTTCTAGTGCAGTTTCAGTGTAGATGGCTTGTGGTGCACTTCGTAGCTTGAAGGTTTAGGACTAAACAATATTTTCAAAAGGTTGACTGACTAAACCGTGCTTTGCAATTTCAATAGTAAACAGGCTGAAAATTGAAGAGCTTTGATTTGTTCTTTTCATAAAAATAATATGTGAACTCATAAAATTATTCTGTTTGCCCAAACTCATACTTATTGCATCACTACAACACACAAAACCATGCGTGCATTTTTACAACTATCCTGCAATAGAAAATTATTTGTGTATTCAGTGCTGTTCAAATGATACTAGAGGGTGTAATAGAGTGAGTCGGCAGGAGGGGCCTCCTGATCCCAAGGTTTGTGACTGGGTGGTGGTGCTGTGCATTATGTTAAACAGCATATCTGTCCAAAGGGAAAGGCTAGCATACATTATAATAGTCCCGAAACTACCATGCAATGTTGCACATGGTTAAAAGAAGAAAAACTTGTCAATAAAAACGAAGCAAAAAGAGCCTGTATAGCGATTAAGCTGAGTGTTAGACACAGTAATCAGTAATACCTTTGTGTTGAGTTTGCGCTATACAAGCCTGCACAGTGAGCTGCAGCACTCCTAATGTGTGCCGGGATGGTTAAATGTGCTACAATACCTTTGGGCGAGTTTGTAGAGAGCAAGTAGCGCTCCAAATGTGTGTCAGGACAGTCACAAGCGCTGCAACACCTTCGGGTTGAGTCAGCACACTCATTCATTCAAAATAGAAAAAAAATCAGCAGTTCTGAACTCTGACAAATCTAAATTATAAAGAAGCAAGTGCTGACTGCTTTATGGGACAGACACCCTGAGCACACCTATGAGCATCACCGTAGGCAAACACACATTCTTAACGCCAATATTACGGGACGCTGGTGCCTACTTAACCCCTTCCCTGCAGGGGTTTTTCACCTCCAGTGCGGGGGGAGGGGGGCTGGGCGCGGCGCCGCTGTGCTGGTGACGAGCTCAGCTCGTCAGGAGGCACAGCGGCGCTGCACTCATGACGAGCTGAGCTCGTCACGGTCACACCCGTTTTTCGAACGTTCAGCACAGCGGGGAAATTATCCCCGCATGCGAACGTTCCAACGGCCGTGAGGAGCTCAGCTCATCATGAGTGCAGCTCAACCGTGCCTCATGACGAGCTGAGCTCGTCATTAGCACGCAACGGGTTAATTCATTCTAACATTCAGAAAAAAATAATGTGTATATCCCCATAATTCCACTCTACTGCTATGGCAAATGAACATTCATTGAAAGTAGTAGCGTGCTACCCGCCGAAAAGTGCTCCAACACCTCATCAGGGGTAGAAAGCACTGTCAGGACAGGACTGGAAACCCAAACCGACCCTGGCTACTAAGCCGAACCGGCCGCGGCGGTGCCGGTGTGGGAAGGGGTGCTTTTGGGAAGCACTGCTGCTACTTTTTGTAAATTGGGCAGATATTCCAGTACAGCTGCAAAACTGACCCCTTGTACCAAAACCGGCCCCCACCAGTCCAAAACCAGCCCCCACCCTTCCGGGCCAAAGGGAAATTTCCCAGTGCCCGCTATGAGCGCTATATAAATGCAAACCATTCCCTCTTTTATCCCTCCACTATCCTTGTTCAACCCAAATAACAAACTCACATGTCTACCGCTCAAATTAATTTCATATCTCCCTCTACTAATTTACCACTGATCCTCTTTGGGTTCCAGAGTAGTATGGTACTCGACGAAAAGCGCTTTGACGCCTCGTCAGGGGTAGTAAGCGCTATATAAATACAATTACAATAAAATTACGATACAATCTCTGCATTCCGCATGCTACCAAGGACATTTAAGAAGGAAGAGAACATCTGAGCATAAGCACTTCTGCTACATCACACACTTTGTGATGTTCTGGATACCACAATATTTTCAGGTCACTAGGGCCTCGTGACACAGGTCCTGGGTGACACACATTCATTTTACCTCAACGAATACAGTGACAGGACTCCTCTCGCCTGCCACCGGGTCTATAAAGACAGCACCCTGTGATGCACAGTGCTCACTCTACAGCTATGATGAAATGAAACTCTGTAACCAGGCCTTGCCTGCAGCAAGCAACATTCACGCCAGAATGTGTCATTTCCTCAAAGGCTCTACCGCGCCAGCCAACATCAACTAGTAAAAGTGTATTTTATTTGAAATGACAAGCAGAGTAACACGTTCCTCAATAGAAAACGCAGTGCTAATTAATTAAAAATGTGAGCTACGCCCCATCCAGCAGCTAGGCCTTAACTTTCCCTTATTACCATTACTGATGCTTATGCAGTGTGCTTAGCAACCCATGAAGCAGCCAGCACTGTACTGGCAAAAGAAATATATTAAAGAACATGGAAAACTAGGCTATTCTTAATACTCATTTCTATGGGATAAAGTGAATAGATAACATCCTACTACCATATCCCAACTATATCAAAAGGGAACTTAGTTAATAACACAAATTGTTTAGAGAGATTTTTATTTACCGGGAAAGAACACATCACCAGGCTCTTGGTTATAAACAGGGCCACTGGAATTATGCATTGATTTTTGCATAATTGTAGATTTGTCGCATTTGCCATGCAATCCATCATCGGCCACATAATCTGCAGAATTTAACAAAAAAATGATGTTCCTACCTTAGCTCAACGTGCTAGAGCGCAGTTGAAGGTCCTTTGCAAAGATTGACAGGTCACCTTCTGTTGCTTATTGCTATATGTGTGTGTTATACTGGTACTAATGAGGTGCAACCAATGCCCAGACAGTGTTAACAAGTGTAAAAATGACAAAATAATGAAGTAATACTATTTCAAAATGTGCTGCATAATTAGCATTTTCTTGTTGCATAATTTACTCAGCCCTGCCGCATAATTTGACTCTCCCCTGATGCATAATTCCAGTGGCCCTGGTTATAAGTGATGAAATATCTTTCAGCCTCTACGTGATTTGTAAAGCTCAGGGTTTTGCCCTTACCTCCCTTTTCAATAAAGTTGGATGTACCATTTGTTACACCTTCTCGTGCCATCTATGATGTTTCTGTCTAAATCACTGTAAAACTATTTTCAAATCTGACTTCACTTTGCACCTTTCGTTGAGTCGCAGCCAGCATTAATCATGAGCAGGTGGACAGGGGTGGAGCTGGGGGTAAACATAATAATTAATTAAAAAAACAAAAAACGCACCTGTCCGTCAGGCGGGCCAAGTCCCGCATTTACACAGCACCAATCACAATGCTGCAATGACAGCGTTGTGATTAGTGGGGCTGCCGCCCAGCTGGACGCCTATGGGTAGGCCATTTACTCCATGTAAGCTGCTTTGCAGCCTGCATGGAGAAATGTCAGAGTGCGCATGACTGGTCTGGGTGGCCCCAGAGGGCCGACCAAACCAGTCATGGTCACTCAGGAGTGGGCACACCACTCCTCCCCTGCCATCCCGGCTCGTACAGAAGCCCCGCCCACCAGCCCACAACCAAACTCTTCTGCTTTCTCGCAGTGCGAAAAGCAGAAACATAAAATGGTAGTTTTGCCATTTTATGTTTTGGCTTCTCACACTGCAAGAAAGCAGTGGGGTGACGCTCCTGCACCCTATTGAAGGAGCCGCCCCTGCTTTGTTCTGACCTTGTATGATCGATAGAAAATGAGCTTTAAGAATCAGTACTGAGAGAAGGTCTTTGGCTTAATCTATAGAGATGTTAATTTCATTTGACTACAGACTTTAATTGGGCAGAAGTGTTGTGCTTACTTTGAAAAGAGTGCTTGTATTGCACTTTTTGACCCACGGGAAAGTTTTTGCTCAATACAGCAACACTGAGTTGGTTATCATGACAAGCTAATAGTCAAAGCTAAAGTCCTGATCTATTTATTACAAAAAGTGACACCACAATCAGTAGTGCTGACTTAGGGCCCAATTAGGATCGCGGTGAATCTGCATCCTCCGGGCCGGCGGAAGCCACCGGCGGCCCGGAAGATGCGGATTCACCGCGGCGGACATAGAAAAGACCCCCCGCCAGATTAGGATGGCTGGGGGGTCATTTTTCCATCCGCCGCTTTCCCGCTGCGGTCGTCTTCCGACCGCGGCGGAAAAGCTCTAATATGGTGGCGGTGTCTATCAGACACCGCCAGCCATATTAGGATGCCGGCGGAGACATGCTTTTCCACAGTGGGTTTTCCGCCGTAGAAAAGCATGTGGAGTTTGAGTATGGGGGCCCGTTGCGGGCCCCCAGGGGTGTTGGGGGGGTGGGAGGTGCACATGGGCGGTGCCTGCCGCTTCGTGCATGCAGAGGAAAACATGCACATTTATCCTTGAGGCGGGTGCTGCTTGAAGCAGCATCCGCCGCAATGTTAAAATAGGGGATGTGACCGCCAGGGTGGCGGTCACATCCTAATTCCGAGGGAGGGAACGCCGCAGCCCCTGCGGACGTTCCCTCCACCTCGGGGGTGGCGGACGGACGCTGGTCCTAATTGGGCCCTTAGTTATGAAAATGATATGTTAAAACTAACAGGCTTTTAAGGGTAGCTCATTATAATACTGAGTTAAGTCCTGCAAACAGTTATTGTTTTACATGGATTATCACAGACTACTGTAGTGGACAAGGATTTTGAGGTTGGTTTCAGTCTCTGGCTATTGTTCTTAACAAACCCTGTGGGTAGAAAATTTGCACTTTGATAATCCTTGTTAACAAGTTTCAAGTTTAAATACTTTATTCGACAACATTGTCATAAAAGCTTTCATCCCTATCTAAGCATAATAAATACTAATCTAATAGTAAAAAAACATATTAAATGGCATGCAATATTGCTTTGTTGGCGAATAAAAAATCTTTAAAATTTAGACATTAAAAGTATCATCACAGTCCAAAGGAAGTTCATGTAGTTCATGGGGGTTTTAAAGTGCGCATGCGTATTATCCAAGCCCATCCCAGGAACTTGGCGACTGCAATTACAAGTTGAGGGGCACAATTTGATTTCAGGACCCTGTAAGCCTCGAGGCATCTCCTTGTGCCCAGGTTTTTGCATGCAGGTTTCAGCCATCTGCTCCTTGGGGCAGCGTATAATGGACATACGAATAAAAAGTGCAAAATATCTTCTGCATGGGATTTACAATAAAAGCATGTGCTAACGTTATCAGGGGACCATTTAACAGTAAATGCATTTAGGGGTAGGGTGCCGACTCTGAACTGAAAAAACAATTTCCTATCTAGAGGCTTGGAGATCAGATCCCAGTACAATTCAAACATAGGGAGTGTTTTTATCTCTAAAAACTGGGATGTCAAGGCAGGGGATTGGCTGGAGACCAATACGGCATTATTTATCATTTCCCAATATAGCTTTTTTAATGCATTCTTGGATGGAAAGACATCTGGGTCGGTTTCAGACCACAAGTGTTCAAGGTGCAATTTTTGAAGTAGTTTCCTCACCTCTTTTAACCAAACTACTTTGTGAAAGGTGTCAGAATTGTCAACATCCAATAAGGCAGCAGCATAGTGGCTCAGTTCCGGGGTAGTTTTTATACGCCTCCAATATAGGAGGGGGCGAAGTCTAATCATGTCCTCAATCCTTTTCCTCCCCAGATCATAAAGGAGAGGAGTGGTGGGGGTACTCTGTGGGACTCCGATTAAGCCTCGCAGGAATTTATTTTCTGCCGCTGATAATGCATTCAAATTGGTGAAGCCCCAAAGTTCTGACCCGTAAAGACATGCACCCAGCACTTTCATGCCGTAAATCTCCAATGTTGGCTGTATTGGTTTTGAAAATGAAGTTTTATGCATCTTTGTTATTGCCCCTGCCAACTGATTATATTTTAACATTACAAAGTCCATATGAGATCTCCAATTCATACAAGCATTCATAGAGATGCCTAGATAGGTAAAGGCGTCAACTTCTTCTAAAAAATAATCCTTGTTAACACTGTTAGGAGAAGGACGGCAATTCAGTGTGGCCACCCACCATAGTCTCTCACAATGGATCTGCTTGTGCCCTTCCCGGGTTCGGTGAAGGGATGGTCCCAGGTAAAGCCCCTCCCATAAAATGCTTCTTATAATCCCCTTGTTGTGGCCCTTGACTCTGGCTCCTCTGCTCCTTCCCCTTGGGCACTCCTTTCCCCTCTGAGGGTTTGGGGCCAAGGTTCATAGCTCCTCTGATGTGGTTGATGCAGCTGATGGGGGTCTTCCATTAGGGGCTTCCCTAAGAGGTGCTCTTGGGGCACCCTCTGGTCCTGTCTCCTTACCTGTTCATATAGAAAGAAGCCAACCCATCACTGTACCCTCCACAGTGGAGCCCCAGTCTTTACCCATGGTGCCTTGCTCTCACCCCTATGCCCCTTGGGTTTCTCGTTTCGAAGTTTTGGGCAGTCAGCTAGTTACCCTCTGTTTGTATTATTTCTTCAGTGCCTTCATTTTAATTGAATTTTCTGTGGTTGACAGTCTATGGAAAGTAGTGCTGCCCTCCTTCTCCCATGTTATTGCCTGTACACCCCCTGGTCTTCCTAACCTAAGCCATGTCATGACCACATATTCTAGTTTATCTCCTAAAATATTCGGGGGGATGCACATCTTTTCCAACTGGTACAGAATACATGCTTTCCTTAAGTGCAGAAGGATCCACATAGTGCTGTTTCAGGAATCCCATATTATCCATGTATAAGGTGACAGGGTCCAGAGAAGACAGAGGGGTCAGATTTTCACTACTAATTACTCCGCTTATGCTAGGGGATCCCCAATCTTGGTCAAAGTGGCAACCCCTTATTTAGACCTTCCAGCCCACGTTGACCACGAAAGCCGCTTTGTCCTACTTAATCCCGTCATAATAGGGGGGCATCCATACTGCCACACTGCCTAGCCAAAATTCCCGCAGAAGCTTTCCACTCAGCCTGCTAAATGGGGACACCTTCCATGGCTGCTTGTGGGAGTCTTTAATTGTGTCTTAGATACAATATTAGATTGCTCATATCCTCTCCTTCTCTGTGCCCCTACCACTTCCAACACACGCACCCTAGTATCCTGGCTTCAACAATGGACCCCACACAACTCTTCTGGGAGTCAGACTTTACTGTGTTTACTCACTGCCTCATGACCTGTATGTTTGTTTGGACAGATTAGTGTGCTTGACGTCTCTTTGTCCCTTGGTTTCTCTGTAGACTACCTTGGTAGGTAGGTAGGAGGCTGTCTGATCATAACCCCTTGGTACTGGACCTAGCATTGGGTCCTATCTTAATTTGACATTTACAACTCTTAGCCCTAGAGGACACCATTTTCCAGGATGCCTTGGCAGTCCAAATTTCTGTGTATTTTTACCTCAACTCTGAGTCAGCCTCTATCTAAGCCACGGAATGGGAGGCATTTAAGTTGGTCATTCAATGTTCCTGAATCCACACCTTTCTTGGAGAACAAAAGTCCTTATCTAGAGATCTTTCTTAAGCCTGAAAAGGAGTATATTGAGGTCGAGAGGCCGGCAGTTACTATCTCAGCAGTCCAAATCTCCTCTGCTGCACTGCGAGAGGAAGAGGGCACCCAGATATAGATGCTCTGATGCCTGAATTATACTGCATTCACAGTCAGTGCTCACTAGGAGTGGGATAGCTCGGGATTGATGCACCCATCACTAGCCAACATACTGAAGGGGACATTGCAGACTTGACGTCGAGTAAGACCCTGGGAATCGATCCCGGGCGAATTTTACTAATCCTCCGCCAATTCCCTGCCACCTAAACTAGCTAAACTCTGGCTGGCACTCAAAGCTGGACATCTCCCTGCCACCCTCCGGGAGGCTTTGTTAGTATCTCCTAGCAGGAATACTTCACCCAACATCTGACAACTCTTTCAAATCAGGGAAGCAGTGCAGGTTCTGTGCACGGGCGCAGCAGCCCTGGCCCTAGACTAATTATTTGATTCCCTGACCTTGAATTACCTATTTCATGTCCTTCTAAATTTGCCTTTGGATCACTTACCATTACCCTAATCTGTTTACTGTATTCAGACCCCTCAATCAATATCCGCTTCAGGGGACTCACTTTTCCTACCCCTTAAAGTAGATAGGGGCAATGAACAGAGTTGCCTCGTTTTCTTCTTTTTAGTGATGGAAAGCTTAGCAGCCCATGTACGCCTACAAGGGCAGGATTGAGATATCCCCTTACCAGATGGAACTCAAACAATATCACTTGATGCCAAAGATGCCCTATTTTATTTTAAACATTGCCAATTTGACCTATCCAATACTGCCGATCTTTTAAGTGAGGTTGCCACAGTGTCAGCCCTGCAGATCAGCTGGGTAGTTACTGCTTGTTCCTCCTATCCCCAAATATGCATCCAGTTCACCTGGTCCTGTGAAGAAACCTGTTCAGATGGGAAGGTATGCCTCTTAGGTAGCTCACGATCCACGTTTTTCACTCTGAATGACCTTTTGAATGTCAGTCTTATGACTGCAGTGTCTTCTCTTCATGAGTAAGTAACATTCTGGAGGTTCCTTCCATTATCAGTAGCAAATGCATTATGGTCTTGAACTGGCACTCCCTTATAGATTCTTCAGAGTCTAAACAAAGTGCTAGGTGACCTAATATGGCACAGTGGCCGCCATCGGGTAGCCCTCTCAAAATTGCACATTCCCCCAGATCAAGGTGGCCTTGGGGCCTCTCAGAAGCAGCGGCTGTCACATTGGCTAGCAGTATTCTCACTTGAGGAAATCAGCACTCCAGTATCCACTAGAACTAGCAGTGATCCTGGTCCTTATAGCCCCAGGATCGTACCGGTCAATGCTGTTCCTCGACTCTTATGCATAACCCCAATTTGTTTTAACTAAAGCCGGCAGACCACTAGGATATACCTCCTTACACACCACTCTCTCAGACTCCTAGGCCTTCCAAAGATACTAGGCCACTTTCCTAGGCAGGGGTTAAGATTCTGGGAATAGCCCAGCATTTCTATCCCAGTAACCTGTTTCAAGATGACCTTGTACAAGAGTTTCTCACCATACATGAGCACCATACCCTCCGCAGAGGCCGGTATCTATTCAATACAGCTATCCATCCCACTCTTCAGGCTGCTGGGATGTCATGGGGCTCCAAGCCTATCACTCATCAACAGAAACACACTCTTCACACAATGGGGAGTGGCCCTCAAATGTATAACTTGGCTTACCAATTCCCTGATTGCCCATTCTCAAACTCCCCTAATTATGCTGAGGAACTTCTGGGAGGAAGAATTGAGTGGGGTTCTTCATTGCACAGAGTGGACAAGGGCTTTTGAATATCCCAAAAGTTTTCTTGCCATGGCCAGTTTAAACATATCATATTCTGTGTCCTTCATAGAGCTTATCTTTCCCCAAAATGTTCGCACAGCACCTTCTCCAGGGCCACTGATAAATGGCCCAGATGAGACTCTGTGAAGGTGGACATCAAACACATGATTTGGGACTGTCCCTGTTTATGTTGGTACTGGGTGGAAGTATCAGAAAGAATAATACCAATCATTCTCTTGCCTCAGGTAGATTAATGGGAAATAGTGACATAAGGTATCTACAAATGCCCAAAAAAGCTGAAGGTCAATATTCAGTTTTATGGCCTAGCTATGAATGTAACGAAACAGAAACACACAAAATTGTACAGTTGTCCCCTAACCGCCTAGGCCAGCGCAAATCTGAGCCACTCCATAGGGAAGAGACTATGAGCAGTATGCATGGGATGATCTTCTCATTGAATTAGAGGAGACCCAAACCAAAGTCAGCCTGATTCTGACCAAACACACAGGGGACGTCCTCTTGCACCAATGTGGAGGTACCCTCCTCAGATTCACCTTAGAACCTTGTTGCCTAATTTGCTGTTAAATATTTGGCCGAGTAGAGTTCTCACTACCCCTACCAGGCGTCAAAAGTTTTTCAGGCTTCTCTCCTCAATTCTTGTGGGTTTCTCATCTCTCCTATCCCTTGCTCTACCTTGCCAATAGGCTCACACTTCCAGTTCCCCGGCAATGTACACGGTAATGTAGGTATTTCTTAGGTTCTTCAGGCCCTCCCCACTCTTCCTCGATCCGAGATAACTCTCTCAGTTTGCCACAATTTTGATTTTTTATTTTCTAAATCTTCACTGGATTTATCTAATGTTACTTAAGAATGTTGTTCCTATTGATTCAATTTAGCAATATGTATGGTCCTTGTCATTATAACCTTGTTGTATATCTGTTTTATTGCATAACACAAAAAAAACACATTTACAAAAAAGCCCTGTTAGGTGTTGTTGAATATTGCTTGGCCACCTGTAATACTGTATACATTCATAATATGATGATTGTATGCATGAGGGCTGCCAGATGGGTACGCTCTAATACACAATTCAATAGGGCTTAGTTGGTTAAGGTGGCAAGTCAATGATAAAGGCTTTAGATTTGATTGTTTCATTGGGTTTGTCCATTTTTACAGAATACCATAGGTGTGATCTATTTATTATGAAAAGTTACAACACAGGACCACTTGTTTGTGTAAAGGTTTGTTAAAGCCTATCGACCTTTAAGAAGAGGTCTTCCTCACACTGTATTGAAGGCTATAGATCATGGATATTTTTTCACATGGAATTTCACCAACTATAGTAGTAGACAGGACATTTGGTGTTGGGTGTCTCCTCTGACAATGGGTATTTGCTTGTTAGTCCTGAGCTGGTAAGTAAGTGTGTTAGAATTCCATCCAAGAACTTGTGCTATGCCAAAATGTAACGTTTTGCTGACTTTGTTGCAGTCTGAAAAAGAGACAATACCGTAGGGTGGATCAGTGCTTAATTTGGAGAAAAAAATGAATGCAGGGCCCAAGATTTTTTCAAGGACCTTCACGGGTGCTGGCAAGTGATGGGGTTGCAAAATACCAAATCTGCATTCATTTGATTGCACGTTATTTCTCTTTAGTCCACCACCTTACTCTTCTTCACCATCACATCTCCTTTCTGCTTTGGTGCAAGTTCTGTCCCAACATTGTGGCCCCACAACTCACCACCATAAGGTGAAGCTGCTCTGGCTTGGGTTTTATACATCTCCAAGGCTGGACTAACTGGTTTGAACGTTTCAGTATTTGGGGGTAACTCTACACGAAAATCTATCTTGGGGTCCACAGATAGCAAGATCCCGTCTAAAGTCATCCCAAATGAGGTCTCAAAACCTGGCTGTTTTCCCAATAGGTCTGCCAGTAGTTTCGCTTTCTTTCTGTTTATTTTTTAACCTCTTTTAGCTGTGTTGTGTTATTCTGAACTCTGTTCTCCTTACCTAAAGCGCCGGGACACTCTTTTTGAGTAACCGTTGCGCTATACAAAAGAATAAATAACATAACATAACATAACATAACAAATGGTGGGGGCAATTTGGAAGGTTTCAAATTCATCAACCTTCAAACCAGTTACTGAAAGGGTAATTCTTAACCTCTAAATGTGAAATGAACTGCAATGAATTGTAGATAATAGGGTTTTTAATTTTCCCAGACTCTTGTAGGCATTGAATTAATTAGTTGTTTGCTTCCTTGCACTTTTTTTATATTGTATGCTTGTATGTGTTTCATATGTTTTTATTGCATCTTTTATGGTCTTAAATGGCCGAAATAAAGAACTTTTGGATTGGATTGGATTGGATTGGAGAAAAAAATGAATGCAGGGCCCAAGAGTTTTTCAAGGACCTTCACGGGTGCTGGCAAGTGATGGGGTTGCAAAATACCAAATCTGCATTTATTTGATTGCACGTTATTTCTCTTTAGTCCACCACCTTACTCTTCCTCACCCTCACATCTCCTTTCTGCTTGGTCACTGTTTTAATATTTTACTCTTATTCTTTCTCACCTTTCTGCCCTTTTGTCTCTTGCTCTTGGTCAGAGGCCTGTCCCCAAAAATAGGCGCCCATGCAACCACCTGCAACGACCAGCACTGAGTTGGGGGGGAGGGGACATAAGAGAGGCCAGTGATTTAGGAGAGTAAAGGGGGGGGGAATGGGATCAAAGACTGGAAGAACAGGTATTAAGTGGTTTCAGAAGAAGCATTATGAATAATGATAAGGAGATCAGGAAGGAGTTGTCAGTGCTTAATTTGAGCCTATGGTTTAGGGTGCTCGGCACCAGCACTTAATTGGCAGCATGGGCGCTTGGAACAGTCTGCCACAAGGTGGTGTTGTCTAGGTAATTTAGAGATGACACAAAAACAGTTGATTATTGATGCTATATTCATTAAAAATGACTTAACTGCCACCCAAGCCATTCTTATAGCTTTGGAGGACTGAAATAGTCTGAATTGTCACACTTGAAGGAGTGTGATGGTTAGTAGTTGTGTTGTTACTATCATTGCAAGCATGGCAGGGGCAAAATGTAGTGCATGCTGCAGTGGCCTCCTGGCGAGAGCCCTGGCACTTATTTCTTTTAACCAAATTAAGCACTGAGCTGAGTGTATTACTCTTCAGAAATGAAAGACCAGAGAGGTGAGATGCTAGAAGGACTCATCGTGAACTTCTAAAGTGCAGAGATACAGCTTTGTTTATTACATTAGCACCCAGAGTGAAACATTGGGAGCTTGGCTACCTATCAGAATACTCTCATTGCTGGATTTATTTAAGGTTTATTATCCCTAGGGAGGGCAATAACCGCTGTTTGTTTCCCTCCCTGTAGGTAGGGGCATGAGTCATAGGCGAGGGTGTATAACAAGGGTGTCATCAACAACCATTATAAGGGCGTTAAGGCTATTAGTACCCTCATCCTCAATAGAATGGGAACAAGAAAGATGTTTTACATGAAAATATTGAAAACAATTGCTCCATTATCCCACAGTGTGCTCTCAGCCCCTTCAGTAGCACCCTATTTAACCCAAGGCTGCCTGGATGCCTCCCTGTGCTTTAGCTGAGAGAGAAGCTCAGTCAGCCAGAAAAGTAAAAAAACTTTGTTTAAGCTTTTCAACTTTTATCGACTAATTAGGATTCGCTCTCAGCAAAATCAAGCCTAGACAGCCAGGTGTAAACAGGGTGTTTCCGAAGAAGCAGGGGGAGCGCTGCAGTATGTCTTCCAAGTGCCACGCATTTGCAGTTAAACTAACGCATGTGAGAATATTTTGCACATTACCACAAGGTCCGAATTGAGTCACGCATTTAAGGTGAGTTAACTGATGGCATGACATCGTGTTCCTGTTCATGGTGTTAAACTCTCCAGGTTCCCTGTAAAGTGCAGTTTCTGTCTCCTCTTTCAGGTACTGGATTGGACGGCCATGCCTCCTTAGTAAGCATGGGCGGAAAATCCGTTTCGCTCGCGGATTTTGCGGATTTTCGGTAAATTTGCAATCCGCGAGATTCGCGAATCTCCCGCAAAATCCGCAAATCCGCGAGCAGCGGATTTTGCTCGCACTGCTCGCACTGTTCGCGTGAGTTCGCGGCTTCCCAGTACAACTTCGCGCCCCGCGAATAAGTGCAAAATTGCAGAAATACGATCTTAGCAAAACTGAAACTACTTACCAGGTTCAAAAGTTCAGGCTCATCATTAGTAGCCATTTCCTGTAGTGCTTCCTGAGGGGGCCCTCCAGAGTTCAGTTGCCAGTTGCAACTATTATGTGACCCTGCTCTGAACCTCAGAATAGTTACACATATGCCACAAAGGTCCTGAATTACAGCTAAGGGAGACAAGCAGGAGCCAGGCTGGAAGTTCAAATCCATTAATCAGCCCCTAATTCATTATTGTCAGTTGGGGCAGGGCAGGTGTTGTAACTAATTTTGCAACAATGAAAGCACTTAGCAAGTGCAAAAGATCACTAATCAGGAAGCACTAAGGAAGCAGGTGCCAGCTAAAAAAATATTCTGTGACACATTAATCAGCCCCAACTTAATTCAGGTCACTTGAGGCAGGGAAGGTGTGCTTGCGTTGCCACAATAATGTACACTGACTGGACAACCAGAGGGTGCTGTGATGAAACAGAGGGTGGCATGGGTGGGCCAGAGGGTGGCATGAGTAGTCAGAGAGTGGCAGTGGTGACAGAGAGTGGCAGTGATGAAGAAGAGTGTCCCAAACAGGCTGGACACGTAGAAACAACAAGTTCGCGAAACTTGCGACCCGACAGGTAAGTTCGCAATTTGCGAAAGTGTACAAAACCCTCGCGAACTGGCAGAAACCCGCGCAAACACAAAAAAAAAAAATCCGCAAATTCGCGAGAATTCGCGGATTTTGCGGATTGCGAGTTCGCAAATCCGCAACATTCGTGAACGCGAGATTCGCAAAATTCGCCCATGCTTACTCCTTAGTATGCCTCGTGTGCTGCTGCTCAATCCAAGCTGTGTGTTTTTAATGTTACTATCTGTGCCTCTCACCAAATAGGACCTCGCCTCAGAGCCAGTAACAGTGGCGGCCGGCATGGCTCATGGGTAGCAGGGTTGGGCACGGGGAGAGGGAGGAAGGCACGGGGGTTGTGCACAATGTAAAAAGATATATATAAATGAACGTTTACCTTGCCGCCGGGTCTTGGGTCCCTGCTCCTGCTCTCCTTGTCTTGACTCGAGGAAAAGGAGGCACAGCCAGGCTCTCCTGACCAATCACAATGCTGCAATGCAACATTGTGATTGGTCTGAACGTCCTGGTTCAATGCTCAGCAAGGGAATAGGGGCCTGTGCATGGTCTCTATGTAGGATGAAATGCAGCCTGCATGGAGAACAGGGAAAGTGCGCATGACTGTTTTGGGGTCCCGAGAAGGCCGGCCAAACAGTCTTGCTCTTAGGAGTGGGCAAACTACTCCTCCCCTGCCCTGCTCCGAGAGCGAAGCAGCCGGCCCACCTGTCTGCCCGCAAAGCAGCACGGAAGCATAAAATGATAATAATGCAAAGGTATAATTTGTTGCTTTGTTTATATTGCACCGCTTAAAAACAGTGGGGCAACACTCCTCCACCATAACGAAGGAGCCGCCACTGGTCCATACACTGCAGCAGGCCAGGTGAGCCTTCTTTGATTTCTCTGAGAAACATAATGGACAGCTTAGCTAAGATGTCACAGTTTGGCTCCCCACAGTAAGATTCTGAGTCAGAACCTGCTGCCCTTTCACATTTTGTTGTTTGCCCCTCTGGACAGATGCAGACCTACTCTCTGCTGGACAGAACTACAGAAGGCCTCTTCTGGCTCAGCGTGTGAACTGCAAACACCTGCCCCTCTCCCCATCAGCTTGTAGACAGACATGATAGTTTTCAAACGGGTGGCAAATAAGCAGAGGTATCAGCTGGCACATTCAACTTATCTAAGGAGTAGGCTGAGCTGTTCAGTGCTAAAAGAACCTTTTGTAGGATGACAAACTGAGGAGAAATCTCTGGAGTCACTTCAATTATCATAGCTGCCAAGTGATTGTGTTGTGTTAGACAACTTCACCCAGTCCTGCACCGGTTGTTAGCAAGCATTACTATGCTTTCTTTGCAAACATCACTTTGCTTTTTAGCAAGAATCACTCTGCTTTTTAGTAAGCATCACTTCGCTTTTTAGTTAGCATCACTTTGCTTTTTAGTAAGCATCACTTTGCTTTTTAGTAAGCATCAATCTGCTTTTTAGCAAGCATCACTTTGCGCTTTAGATTTTTTTAAATCTAATTCCATATTTGAAAATTCAAACTGCAAGCCCCAGAATGCAGTGCCTGTGGATTGAAAAGTCAGAGCTAGCAACATGTGCCATACATAATAAATGCACACTGTTCATTCAAAATACATTCTGATTTATTCAGGACATAAAAAGGAGCAACAGAAATGCATTTGTTACTGCTTAATGCTATGGATTTCCTATTACTTTCCAGTTTTCAAAATACACAGTTAGTCATTGGAACTGGGAGGTGACTTCAACTTAACCTTAGATGGTACTAGGGATCGCCTCTTGCCTCGCAGTGACCCCCTCCGGGGATTCCAACTGAAGGAGCTTTTGTCCGCCACGGGCTTGGTAGATATTTGGAGATGGCTCAACCCCAACACTATCCAATTCACATTCCAATCTGGGGCTCACAATAGTCAATCTTGTATTGATCACATGCTCACACACGTACAGGACATTCATGTCTTTACCGAGTCCCAGTGCCTAGCGCGAGGAATCTCTGACCATTCCCCATCCTCATGGGTTTGACCTTGGAGCAGTCTAGGTACCGCACAGCCCTCTCTATCAATTCTTGGGCTCTTAAAACACCACCCATTAGAGAAACACTGCTTAAAGACACCGACTATTATTTTGCAGAAAAAGTGGGATCGTCGCTTCCGCTGGGGTAGTGTGCGGGGCATTTGATGCTGTCATCAAGGGTCGTGTCCTATCATTAATGCTGGGTCATAAGAGGGAACTCTCAAAGCGAATAGTGGAATTAGAAGAGTAAATCCTAGTTAAGGAAAAGGCCCTTGCGGGTGCTCCCGATTCAGTCTTGCAGCACTCACTCAACATGGTGTGTCTGGATTCCCGGCAACTATTGATGGAAGCGGCCACGGAACACTCTCTTGCTAGCGTTCACAGGATTTACAAACCTGGAGAGTGCACTGTTAAACTCTTGGCCTGGCTAGAGAAAAGGGAGCTGGCTTCCAGGTGGGTCCACTCAGTATCCGGATCTGAAGGTGAACTACTCACTGACCCCCTGCAGATCGCCAATGCATTTGTCACTCATTTTGCATCTGTACATTGTACCGCTAAGACGTCACAAGCCCCTATGGCAGCTGACCTCCTGTCTACTATCAAAGTTGCATGCTTGTCCACGCTGGACCATGACTCCCTTGAGGATGACATTGTAGAGATAGAAATTCAAAAAGCTATTCCAGATATACGATCGGGTAAAGCCATGGGGCCCATCGGGCTCCCCATCGAGCTCTTCAAACCAATGGCTTTTAAGCTCTTTCCCCATTTATTGCGCATGTATGCTGAAAGGTTTGAGCTAGGTATCCTTCCTGCCGACGATAGGACGGCCTCCATGCAAGCCAGTGAATTACTGCAAGTCCTATTGCCCCAAACCCCTCCTCTCTGTGAAGGCAAAGATTCTAGCAAAATTGTTAACCAACAGGCTTATTCCCCATATCACCGGGTTGGTGCGTCCTGATCAATCCGGGTTTATGCCTGGAAAGAATACAAGCTTGAATCTGCGGCGTCTGAATGGGGTCCTCAGCAGAATTGGCACTATCAGGGAAGATGCTATCCTGTTGTCATTGGACACTACCATGGCGTTTGACACCATCAAATGGGACTTTCTCTTTGCGGTACTGGCTCGGATGGGCTTTGGACTCAATTTTATCAAATGGGTCCGGCTCCTTTACACCCAGCCAACGGCACATGTGGCAGTTAATCATCTCATCTCCAGTAGTTTCCCACTGCAGTGGGACGCTAGACAGTGGTGTCTTCTGTTGCCCCTACTCTTTGCACTCGTATTGGAGCCGCTGGCCATCTGGATTAGGGGTGACCCAGAGATACGGGGACTTAAGTGGACCAACAATCATGAGGATCGCAATTCGCTTCATGCGGACAATATCCTCCTCTACTTGGCCTCGCCCTCGCGGTCCCTACATTGAGTGCTCCACATATTCCATATATTCAGTGCCCACTCGGGATATACGATCAACTGGGATAAGTCCCAACTATATATGTTTTGGGGTGATCCGCCACTAACCCCCAGGGGCTATAACATACCGAAGGCAGCTCAAGGCTTTAGATACCTCGGAATCTTCGTTACCCCGGACTCTACTTTATTTTATGAAACCAATCTGCTGGGGCCACTGACTCATCTGAAATCGGAGGCCAGACATTGGCAATATCTTCCCCTCACTCTTTTGGGGAGGGCGGCACTCTTTAAGATGCTTGTGCTACCGGGTTTCATATATGCACTGCAAAACACCCCGAAAGTTATTCCTGACACCTATTTCTCCAGTATTTACAACGTTGTGCGGGGATTGCTATGGGAGGAACAGGCTATGCAAATAGCCATGAACAAACTTACCATGGGGTGGTACCATGGAGGTATTGGGCTGCCGGATTAGCGGCTCTATTACCAGTTGTCCCAACTGTTTCCGATTAACAGGTGGATGCATGGGGAATACGATGATTCACACTTTTGCACAGACCGTTGGCTTTTGTGATGGGGAGGATACAATAGGGCTCTCTACACGAACCCCCATAAACTTTCTCTTACGGGCCCCACCGCCCGCACAGTGGAGGCCTGGCACAATATTACAAAGAAATAGGGCTGGCTCAACCGACTTACAAAAGCTACGCCACTCTGGGAACCTGATATGTTGGGTCAGCTCAGTAAATGTCCTGACTTTGACAGGTGGGATATGATAGGCATCTCAATGGTGGGGGACATGTGGGTGAAGGGAAAATTGGCCTATTTTGCCGAATTGCAAGCCAAGTATGAATTGGCTCCCACCGAGAACTTCAGATACCTTCAAATCAGTCATGCTATTGCTGCTGTCATGCCCAAGGAGCTCCCCCTGCCTGCAGCTTCTCCATTAACAGACAGATTCATGCTCGACCCTGTGCCCACAAAAGCTACATCCCTTACTTACAAAAAACTGTTAAATAATAGGCCTTATCCTATGCACCGCTTGCGGCAGCGTTGGGAGTCGGACCTGGGGAGCATGGATGACGAAGACTGGTGAGACGCGCTTGCTTCTCCTAGAGAAGTGGGTATCCCCATGAGACTGTGTCTTGCCCAATTGAAAATCCTGCATTGTGTGTACTTTGACACAAAGCTGTTGTTTAAACAGGGTAGGAGGCCTAATCTTCAATGCTTACGAAACTCTAATCAGAATGGCACCTTCTTACACATCCTATGGGACTGTCCGGTGATGGGACGCTATTGGTACAAAGTCACGAAGAAGATGGAGAGGGCATGTGGCAGGACCCTGAAGGCATCCCCCCAGCTTTGCCTCCTCATTGTGTGGGAGGCAGCTGATCCCTCACAGATTGAACAAACATGGGCCTCCATGGGATGGGCCATCGCAAAACGCAACATAGCACAGAAATGGGGAGTGGGGACGGCCCGTGCTTACGAGACTAGGCCACAGATATGGCTAGGGCGATGATTGCCGAGAAGGACGTGTTCAAGCATAGAGGATGCCCCAAGAAGTGGGACCATAAATGGGGAAAATGGAACAAATACAGAGGTGATTTATGTGTATCCCCTTCCATAGAACTACGAAGTGAAAGAGAACTATTGTGGGGCCAGCTAGCGAACGATGCGGAACCCACGTTCTAACTCCTGTATCTATTGTCCCAATTGTATGCTTCCAGCTACTATACACATTGTTGACATACCTCTGTCTTCTTGTTCTTGAAGTTGCTGGACAGACGAGACGCTGTTACCCTGTAAATGTATGGTGCTTATGGATATATCTCAGTACTAAATTATGTGTCATTTATATTGTGGAACTGACCATTGATTTGACATTGCCTTGTGTTCTTTTCTTTTCTTCGCTTAATAAAAATTGTTTAACAAAAAACCAGTCAGTGACACCAAGTCAATGTAGTAACTAGAGGCCTTTGGGTAAAGACACAACACGTGTTTTTAATCATTGGGTGAGGGTGCAGGTGTCCTTCTGTGAAATCTCACCCATTAGGAGAGTCCTGAAAAGTCTGCAGTGGAATACTTATTGCTACTTTTAAGGCATGGCCTCTGCTATTGGGAAAATACTGCCACTAGGGTGAAACTTCACTTGTTGATCCACTGACTACATTTGCAATACAATGTCACTTAAAGTCTCACACCTGATTCTAGGAAATGTCACACATTAGCACACTGCATATATAGAAATGTCACTCATAAGCAGACTGGAAACTTGGCAGCCATGCTGTAGGAGAATGTTTTCCCCTATCCTATCGGGGACGAGAGAGCTCCTGCCCCTTAGTGCTCCCTGGGCCCACAGAGCCCAGGAGGGATGCTGGAAGCAGCCACAATTCTACCATTGTGGGCCTGCAACGATAGCTTTCCTCTCAAACCAGCATTCTGATTGGCTGGCCATGTCCCAGCATTTCATTCAGAGTTCTAATTAATGTCCTAAAAGAAGCATTCAGTGGCTGGCCACCTTCCAACGTCCCTACAGTGTGCAGAGGCAAGCAGTGAGCATTGTCGGAGCACAAGGAGCCTCCCACATGAATATTTGTGTGCAAAAAGGCTCCATCCACCTGTGATGCTACCAGTTCCTCTTGAAAATGACATGCGGTATACAGATGCTGACCAGACTCCCCTTGCTTCTGGTGAAGGAAAACCCAAGCAGCCAAAGAAAAGGGGGAAATCTTAAACAATGGCCCAGGTTTGTGAATATGGTATGGTCACATACGGGCACTGAAGGGGGTGAAAGGTGAAGAGTCTAGTTTCCTTTTTAATGTTTTGCTAACCGCTGGACCGCAAACTATGGCTTGGATAAGACTCAATGCCCGAAGAGTGGCTGACTTGCAGCAGACATTGTACATATGTTTAGGACATGTACTCAGGGGTAATGAATTAAAGATTATATTACCCACTAGGAAGTGGGCCACACGGTCCCACACTGGTTAAAAAGTAACAGGAAAGGGAAAAGCACAAGCGATCACCAAACCCTAAGAAGGAGGCAAGCAATTATAGTGTCAGAGTTACCTCTAGAGGATAAAAACCAATTTGGGAATCCCAAAGGGTTGTAAATACTGCCCTCTCCTACTCAATGAGTGGCATGCCTCATCATGGGGCCGCTTCGACTCCCTGCCGCAGACCAACGTCCAGGGAGGCATGCACAGAAAAATATAGAATAGAGAAAAGAAAGAGTTTGACGGATAGGGCTCCCTAATGCAGAGAAAAATTCTAAAACTGCCTATGTGGGTATCTGAACTCTTTATTGTGGATCCCACTTGATAGGATTAAAAGAAAATGAGTAGAACGGGTATATGGGAAAGTAACAACACCATTACCCTATCTGCTGTATCAACAAGTTTCTGCCCTGGATTGCTACCCAGTAGGGACGATGGCATTCATCAGGATACAGATCCCTAAAGAAAGTGCTACTAATGTTCCCTCCTAGTCTTGTCACTATCTGGTAGGGGACTCATGATCAGCTGTACTTGCCTTTTCTGTAGACACCTTTTGTCTGCGTTCCTGAGTTTCATCAATGATGATCCTAACTCAAAGACAGAGGGGGGTCGCCGCACTAAAGTCACACTTACTCCAAGGTACAGGCGTCTCCTATTGGGCCTCTCTGATACCTCTGACGGTCACCTATGAGTCCCCTACCAGATGGTGAAAAGACTAGGAGGGAACATTACTAGCACTTTCTTTAGGGATCAGTATCCTGATGAATAATAATCATTTATTTGGGTTGTGGAAGCATCGGAAAAACGTGACTCATTGTGAAATTGTTAATGGATGCCCATTCAATAAAAACAGACAGTCCCCTAAATTGGGCCATGCCACATTCTGTCTTGGCTTATTTAACTCAAAGGCCCTCAGTTAAGTCGCACCTTACATTTGTTTCGTCATTACTAGCCTTATATCTCAAAAGAAAGTTTTTCACATTTTATGCATTGCCTTGCAAGAATGCTTCCGCTCCCTCGGTTTGGTTTCTCTCATAATCACGTATTCATATCAGTAGTTATTATCAAGGGTAATCTCAAATTGAAAGCAGAGATGGATTCTTTTCTTGGGCTGAGGGCCAGTTCTTCAGTTTGGATTCTCCAGGGATCGCATGCTAAGTTGCAGAAAGTGCCTGTGGTGAGTTAAATGTTTTGAACTTGCATAAAAACTTTGAATTCATGCCAATTCAATATACTTTCAAGCTTATGAAGCAAATCAATTTTTACATTCAACATGGTGATTCTATAATAGCTTTTGCTAGAGTATTTAAGAGAAGGCGATTAATGGTACAAGTTAAATGTAAAAA
Source organism: Lissotriton vulgaris (assembly GCF_964263255.1). Taxonomy (NCBI): domain Eukaryota; kingdom Metazoa; phylum Chordata; class Amphibia; order Caudata; family Salamandridae; genus Lissotriton; species Lissotriton vulgaris. The sequence goes on from NC_141699.1 coordinate 724,460,094, forward strand.
TATTATCTGAGTCTTTTGCATTTTTGAATGTCTAAAAAAGTTAACAGAATTAATACTAATTAAGCACCAAAACCAGCTTAAATAACAGGACTCGTCATCAACCCACCTCTCCACCATATCAATGAAATAACACAAAACAAAACTAATTTGAATACATGTATTAGAGTTTTGAGAAAAATCCATTAATTAATAATTGTATCCCTGCAAACCTGGGTACAAGGCATTGAAAGAAAACACTATAAATGCATTTAAAATGAACTTCTAATTACATTAAATGTCCAATGTGGTGCGAAATGGGCACAAAGAGTTATCAACAACCAAGAGATAGGGAGCAGTTTGCATTGCTACTGGCATAATTTGTACAGGAATTTAACTCCAGTCCGTAAGGCAGTGGGTGACTGCTTTTAATTATCATCAATCACAAATGTAAGGATACCCTAGCAATAAAATGCATCCTTTACCATCTGTGTTTCATGCCATGGCAAACTTCTGCTCTGAAATTTTTTTTTTTTAATTTATTACACTTTCTAAACATGCACTTATTTTTTCTGTCAAAAACCTTCAGCTGTAGGTTTTCGACATTTCATGCGAGCAAAGTTTTGAACTTTTGTAATTCACAAATGTTTTGTAGGCTAAGAACAGTGCTTCACAAACTGACAGCACAGTCTCACCATGCGAAACTAGCTTCCCACTCCTGTTCATATATTTACTCACACAATCAAATATCTCTATGTGAGTAGGTACATTGGCAAGTGTAAAGTCCACTTAAATAGCTTTGGATTTGGGGGGGTGGGGTGAGTTTGATATAGCGGCAAGCTAGACCCGAAGGTATCAGAGCGCTGTACATGAGCGAGCACCAGTTGCAGTACAGATGGACACCTTCACTTTTCATTAAGTACGGGGAGATTAAGTGATTTGCCCAGAATAACAGGATGCTGAGCTTCCCTGCCGAGACTGGAACCCGGTTCCCTAGCTTTGAGATCGACCGCTCTAGCCGTTAGGCCACATCCCCTCCCCCTTGTAAACATAAAGATATTTGCATGTGTAGTTTGACTGACTCATACATGCCTTATGTATAGGGTCCAAAGTACCTTTACACTTAGCTTTGTGTTAATATAATTTTATTTGGCAGCTTCTTGTTCAACAGGTAAAATACACTGCAATTTATAACAGCCTTTCTTTGTATAGGGGGGTTCTGTTCTGATTCTACAGTTTAGGAACTAGTGTCCATATTTAATCCCATGTAAACAGTTGCCTTCAGATGTAATTTCACTCTAATAATGTTAAAGATCTGAAATGTTATCTAGAATGACACACGATGCACTAAAAAGCGCATTTACATGTATACAATGTTCAACTAAATGATCACATTTCATAGAGGCCTTACACGACTCAGTGAGGTCGGGCATTTATGTACCCTACACCGCAGGCCTAAACTGCTACGCCATTAGCAAATGTTTCTCATACTCAAAATCAAATTAGTCAGTGACTGCAACACTATAAGAACATCCTTTATTAAATCAGTATACTTTTTCAGCATCAAGATGATCAACTTAGTACTTAAACACACATGGATGGTTCGGACAAAATAACAAAAATGCATCCTCTTTTACCTCAGAGAAAGCGTAATCTAATATCAAGCTGCATGCATGCAAAAATATCTGTATATAATACGTTTATGACTTCGGGGAAATACATGTTACTCATGAAGGCAACATGATCCTACTCAGAGCATCACTAGTGGCTATGATTAATTCCAGTGGCGGCTGGTGAACTTTGAAAGTGGTGTGGCATAAATGCCTGCTTCGAATTGAAGAGAGCAAGTGAAGTAAGCAACCCCTACTTTCATTGTGTGACAGGAATCCCTGCCCTCCTGAAGACTGTTTGTAGCTCCACATTTCTAAGTAAAATTTTCAAAAAATAGTGGCAAGGCAATATGTTTCGGCACAGTTTCCCTGTTTTATATTTTTGAAGCTTACTCAGATTAGAAATATTCATACCCCCAGTTTCCCCAATGATGATGCCAGTAGTGAACAAAGAGGGCGAAGCAGCAAGTCAGTTGTCATGCACACCCTAAAGGTGCTTGAATTGTCATTGTACATGGGGCAACATTAAGGTCTATTAAAGACAAAAAAGGTTTTTGTACAGCACACGCCCTGAACTCGTGTTTGAAAATACTCTTACATGTAATAATGAGAAAAAAGCAGGCATGGAGAAATAAAATAATTCCCTAGGGTCACACAATTTCATCAAGGATAAAGCCGGGATTGATAACAGTTTTCCAGGTTTGATGCTGTCCAATTCAGGCACTAGATTGAGACCTCTTTCTCTCCCATTTAATATCAAAGGTTAATGCTTTATCTTTTATTTTGGGACAGGTGAGAAAATGGGTGGTAAGCCGAAGCCACACACTGTTTTCACTGACTGTTTCTAAATGGCAATGTGTTCTTAACCTCACAATTATGCAACAGCTACAGTGAGATAACCTCCGGAAGGGGAACGTTTTTTTGCAAATTGAGATAATTAAAAAAAAATTCTTACGTTATTTTTTGACTGAAGCGTCCCGTTATGATTGTACCATTACCAGCATAGTTGCCTTCTGACTCTTTTGTTGCTTCCCGCCACTAGCGTTGTTTCCACCCTCCCTCGTAGTACTTTTTTTTTCTTTTTATTGACCAGTCCAACTTGAATTGGTAAATAAAAAAAGAAAATCCCTTTCATCGCTGTATAGGCAGGAACATGCTTGGTGCACTCACCTACAAAATGACGCAGACAGGCACAACATCACCTTTTAGTTCTCTTTTTTTTAACCATGTTGCACAGCGTCGGGGATGCTGCTCATCATTGGTAAAACCATTGTCAAAGCCATTGGATCTTGAAGGCCTAGGGGCGTTGACTCTGCTTTTTTAGGTCTCGGTCTGCGTCGGCTGCGCTTGCGCAATCTCGCTGGCGATACATTTTGTTCTTCAGTATGAGGGCTTGAACCCGCCCCTCTTCTCCATTGGCTGGCTTCCTAAACGGAGGCCAGCCATTGGAGGAGAGCGGCATCACTCCATTCAAGCCCGGATTCGGGGGGGTGTTTTTAGCTTCTTTCTGTTTTCTTTCTATCCTCTTCCCATTGGCTGGAATTTTACATTCCAGCCAATGGGAAGAGGAGAGAATGAAAACCACGCCCCCAGTCCGAAAAATTCTGGGCTTTTCGGAAGCCATTTCTGCTGGACCGCTGCCGGAAGAAGTAGAGAAGCTGCCTAGTCCTCCGGTGAGCGCTCGCTTTTCTTGCCTCTGTTCCCTGATTGTGACCATTTTATTGTCTCTTCTTGTCTACGTTCCCTCGTTGTGATGGTTTTTCTGGCGTCTGTTCCCTTGTTGTGCGTCTGTTCCCTTGTTGTAATTGTTTTTCTGGCATCTGTTCCCTCGTTGTGCGTCTGTTCCCTCGTTGTAATTGTTTTTCTGGCGTCTGTTATCTTGTTGTGCTTGCTTTCCGGCCCCCTCGTTGTTTTCCTCCCCTCAGCTGCTCCCTAATCCCCCCGCCCCGCGTTCCTGCTCTTACCGCTGTTCTCTCTGCCCACACCCTTCCGTCTCTCCATCTTCCCACTCCCTCTGCTCCTGCTTCTGACACATGTACATTATATTCTCACAAGAAATAACGCCCCGACACGTTCCCGCAGTGCAGCATATGCCAAAAACAACACCGTCGCAGCTTGCCGTAGGCAATTCACGTATTTCCGGCTATTTGCGTGTCCACAGCACTGTACGCAGTACAAGAACATCTGGGGGCGCCACCATGCTATAAATAATCTCCAAATTCTCCACGGACCACCCTCCGGCATTTTTCACAAAGTAACTGCTCCTATTTCACACTCCCCAGTCTCACTTGGTACACCCCTCCTACCAGCCTTAGTGGTACTCCACCCCTACCAACCCCAGAGTGAGATCTTCTTGCCATTCCCAACTGCTTATGGTTGATCTGTCCTACCACTATCCCAGTGCGTTTCTACCATGGGAATGTCCCACCGTGCGCCGGTCACAATCTCCCACAGAGTTTGCTCCTAGCTGTCCCGCTGTGGTGCTATCTCTGCCCTGCTAATCTCTATCAACTCCCAGTGGTATTTAAGCTTTAGCCCCCTCCTGTGGTATTCCTGCTCCCTCAGCCTCCCATAGCGTCCCGGCCCCATCCTCTTGAGTGGGACTTCTGCACTCCCGGTATCCCATGATATTCCTGCTCTCCCACCCTCCTGCCCGAAAAAGTCTCCTGTGGCATTCGTGGCGTTGCTGCTCTGAGACACTCCTGAAGTATTCCCACGCAATTGTTGTCCAGTGTTATTCATGTTCTTCACATCTCCTCCCTGATGTGTCTACTCTGGGATTCCCACCTTTCCCAACCTGTCAGGCTCTCCATTCCCCCACTGAGTCTTTGCCTAGCCTTATCTTCTACAGTTCTGCTTTTGCTATGCCGGTGGATTCACTGTATGAGCACACGCATTCTAGGATGAATTTATTACATACATGGGGCTTATTTACAAGCCCCTTGCGCCACAGGTACGTCACTTTTCCCCATATTAAAAGAGAGCCACCGTCTGCGCAAGTGACTTCTAAATAAGCCCCATAATCCTGTGGCCTGGTGCGCTTGAACTCACTTAGCAACATTTAAACTGCAGGGGACGTCCGAGCGTTAATGGCCTGGGGAGTTTGGTGGCAAACATACAGGAGTAGTGTCCTGACGGCTCTGCATCCGTGTCAACCGCCTCTCCGGCCAATATCACTCTCTGTGCCGCTCCCCGACCCAGCTGGGCTCCCTCGGGGTAGCAGTGACAAAAGGAAGCACCAACGAGGCAGCCGGGATCTGCCATTCCAAGATGTCTGTCCTGTTAGCTATCGGCAGTAGTCGTGCTATATTATTGTCCTGTTTCCCTTTCCATGCTCGATTGTGGGTACTCGGTGTGACCTGGGAGTGATGGGTGGGACATCAGCTGTATCCAGCCGTAGCCTCTCTACCTTAGCAGCATGTATTACTGCAATGAGGACAACTGTAACCAAACTGACAACGCCAAGGTAGGAGACCCTGGATGCAAAATGCTTCACTGGCTTTCTCTGAACCATGCATGGTTGCTCTATACGATCAGTAGGAAGTTGGCGTGGAGAGCTTGGACTGGGTGTCGTATTCTCAGGGTGATGATATGCTGAGCCTTAAATTCCTTTTCATGTTAATGCCACACGTATCCACTGCTTCAATGGAAAGGTGATACGGGGCACACGTTTTCCATTGGCCCTGATTTTGCAGTGAAACTCTACCCAAAATACTTATAAAGGCGGCTGTGTGTTAGGTGGAAGTTATTTGTGGGTCTGTGTGTGTGTGTGTGGCTTTGTGTGTGTGGCTCTGTGTGTGTGTGGCTCTCTGTGTGTGTGGGGGGGGTCTCTCTGTGTCTGTGGCTGTGTGTGTGTGTGGGGGGGGGCTCTGCGTGTGTTTGGGGCTCTCTGTGTGTGGGGGGCTCTGTGTGTGTGGGGGGGGCTCTCTGTGTGTGTGTGGGGGGGGGGTCTCTGTGTGTGGGGAGGGGCTCTCTGTGTGTGGGGGGCTCTGTGTGTGGGGAGGCTGTGTGTGTGGGGAGCTCTTTGTGTGGGGATCTGTGTGTGTGTGGCTCTGTGTGTGTGTGGGCTCTGTGTGTGTGTGGCTCTGTGTGAGTGGCTCTGTCGGTGTTTGTGTGGGGCACTGTCTGTGTGTGGCTTTGTCTGTGTGTGTGTGTGTGTGGCTCTGTGTGTGTGTGGCTCTATGTGTGTGTGGCTCTGTAGCTCTGTCTGTGTATGTGTGTGGCTCTGTGTGTGTGTGGCTCTGTGTGTGTGTAGCTCTGTCTTTGTGTGTGTGTGTGGCTCTGTGAGTGTGCGTGTGTGTGACGCTGTCTGTCTGAGTGTGTGTGTGTGTGTGGCTCTGTCGGTGTGAGTGTGTGTGTGTGACTCTGTCTGTGTGTGTGGTTCTGTCTGTGTGTGTGTGCGTGCGCTAGGCTCTGTGTGTGTTGGGCTCTGTGTGTGTGTTCGGCTCTGTGTGGGTAGATTTTTTTGTAGGTGGGTCTGTGTGAGGGTGGATCTGTGTGAGTGTAGGTGGGTCTGTGTGAGGGTGGCTCTTTGGTGTGTAGGTGGCTCTGTGTGTGTGTGGGTGGCGCTGTGTGTGTGGGGGTGGCTCTATGTGAATGGCTCTGTGTGGGTGGCTCGGTGTGGGTGGCTCTGTATGTGTGTGTGGGTGGCTCTGTGTGTGGGTGCAAGTGCAAAAGGTCTCGCATTTGCGAGAGATTAAGCTATTGGCATTGTAAATGACAATGCCATTTATTTATATGTTTTAAAAACAAAAACATAAATAAAAATAATGTCATGAGCAATGCCAATAGCTCTAACTTTAACAATGCCGGGACCATTGCATTGTAAATGCTTGTTCTTGAGCATACAGTGCTGCATCTCCTGTCCCCAGCAGCACATGTCCCAAGCGGACTTTTGGGAGTGAGCAAAGGAGATGAACAGTGACCACTGGATTTTCCCATTGCTTCCAAAGTCACAGTGTGGAATCTTGCATCCCTGCAACCTAATGACCCGTCCATGTTAAGTGGGTGGATTTAACTACACCAGGCTGCGACAAATCTTACATTGCACCCAGATGTGTCCTACTACATAAGCATGGTAAATTATTTTCACACCTCTCCTTATAATGTGATACCATAGGTGGCATAGGTATCCTGAGACTTGGGTTCTATTGTTCACTGTGCTACAGAGAGGGCCACGGCAATTAAGTGATTCTGCAGTTGTGTAATTTGCTGCATCTGCCATATAATTTGTCCGCTGTATAATTTGCATATTTAAACAAAATGCTTCTAGCTCAAATGGATCAAAAGTTCCGTTGCCGCCCTTGCAGGTAAGTTCGGTGGGGCCGAGTGGGGGGATTTCGAAAGACGACCACGAGGGTAAATTAATTCATTTTCCATCGGCTGTCAAAATCCCCCTCAACTCGGCCCTTCCTCCCATCGCTTTTACCTGCACGGGGGATGGCTGCGAAAGTTACTAAAAACTTAGCATTAATTGGCTCTCAGTATACACTCTAAACACATTTTGACTGGCCACCTTTCAATTGCTTATTACTGTAATCGGTGTTAAACTGCTGCTAGTGTCACAACCTGTGCCTAATGACAATGCTGACGTCTAAAAAGGACAAAACACTACTATCACAAAATGTGTCGCATTATGCTGCATCTTTTTCTTGGCACATGGACACCCTGCTTCATACTTTGGCTTTCTCAGTCACACAATTACAGTGGCCCTGGCTATGGGGATTCAAAACGTGTTCCTCTTCAAAGCAGCAGTTCTGGTTCAATTGCTCTTTCAGGGTGGGACCAAGAATGATTTCCATAAGACTGTTCTCTCTATTGTGATGGATCAGTTATATAGAGAAGGTGGTATGGAAAGCTACCCAGACCAATGCTAGTGGTTAATTCAAGAATTCCAGCCATGATAATTAACATTTTATAATTTTTACATCTTTGTGCATTCTTATGCTAACCTGTGTTTTCAATGAAATGTTTATGCCAACCTTTTTTGGGATATTTAAAATCTAATGCAATGGAACTTGAGTATTTATCATAATTGAAGCACAAAAATAATTGAATAAAACGTGCGGAGGAAAATAATTTTTATACATGAACAAATATCTATCTGTAGATTATTTTGGCATATACCAATCCCTTACACATACCTAGGTTTCAGGTATTTTACACAAACTATTTTATACAGAGAAATCATTTTTTTATTTGCATTTTGAATCAGTGGCTCGTTTGTGTTGTAAATGTTTAAAGTGATCACAAAGTGAGCTTTCACATGCCATCACTATTAATATGCATAATAATGATTCAGTCATCATTGTGTTTATGTGTAACTTTCATTTATATTTCTTTCTTAAGTAGTGAGTATTGTAGTTTAGAGCTAATGACTGAGGACAGAGTACATCTTAACTACATTTTAAACCCCTCAAAATTCAGTACATTCTTGCAGGAACCTGGATACCACCAAAAATTATCAGCACAATGCCACAAATTGTTAGCTATGTTCCCTCTTCTTAAGTGGCAAATTGTCCATTGTATGCAGGGCATTCATTGATGCACCAGAAAATCAACTAATCGATTGATCTTTAATGGTTGCCTCCAATACGTCATAGGGCCTGATTACGAACCAGACAGAGCAGTATCACTGGGTAGATACTGCTTCACCTGTTCGTGAGTGGCGTGTATGCGGGAAGACCGGACTAGTCTTACCAGACAGAAATTCCGCCTTTGATTGAAACAGTGGCCAAGCCTCGTCCCCTGATCCAGCCTGAATTTTTTCAATTGCAAAGGAGAGCACTCAATGCTTTGACCAGGTGATAAATTGGTGTGTAAACCCCATAGAATAGGGAATTCTGTGTTGGCTCAGTTTTCCCCATTCCATGGGGTATTAACTTGTAAAAGAAGTAAACATGTGCAGTGATACCAGTCGGAAATGGTAATTTCGGCTACGTCAAATGTTTGCACATTTACAACTAACTCGAATCAGGGCCCTAACATTTAGTATTGAATCTAATGTACCCTTATATCATATTAGTGGGACCAGGGGGTCCTTCAAACTACTCTGAAGTCCTTTGAGCCTTATTACGAGTTTAGTGGTCTGACCGCCAGATAACCGCAGCTGCCAGGAGACTGCAGCGCCAGCAATCTTCCAACAGCTGTATTACGAGTTTATCACGGTGCTCGTGGTGTGGCTATGGAGATATTTCAGCAGTGGGTATAATTTTTCCACATTTATTGATACCTGTGTGAGCATTTCGACTGCACATGTGTCGGATGCACACATATACATGATACATGTGGAAAACCACCACCTACCCTTTGCCGGGGTTGGGCCCATATGTGGGCAGTCCAGGCAATAGGAATAAGGTACAAAAAAATTACCTGTATATCACCGCAAACAGGGTCGTAATACTCGGGGTGAAGATGATACTGTGAAGGGGGTCTTGTAGAAAGGGATCCAAGTGACATTCTGGCCGAAAGAACAAGAAAGGGGTGAGTGCACACCCCAAATCCTTTGTTTCTGCTGATTCAAAGCTGGAGGTCCCATCGCTTCAGTAAGCTCGTGGAAAAGCCAACTCATAATACAGACTACGGTGAAACCCCCCTTTACCGCCCTATGGTGGCTGCTTTTCCCCGACCGCGACCCCGGTGGTCGACGTTGTGCTGGTGATGTAAGTGGTTTAGCTGTGGTCTTTCCAAATGCATTCCGCTCAAATTGTAATACGGCAGTCGGACTGCTGAGCTTGTGGCGGTTGGACTGCGACTGCGGGTACCGTGGACTGTGTATCGCTATAAATGTAATAAGGCCCATTGTTTTGTTCCATGCAATCAAACAATGTTATTAGTCGGCAATCATATAAAATATTCATTGAATAAAAAAAAAATCCTTTTCACTAGCTAACACAGCTATGTAAAACAACCCGGTCTGTGTCTATATCATCTCTTAACTCTCTGTCAAAATACAGCTTTAATCCTGTCGGCCACAGAAGTAAGATGTAAATCTAACAACTTCTGATTTAATTTATGTGACCTATGTCCCTATTTCTATCAAGCATCAAAGATTAACCTTGTATTACTGAAGCCTACACCTCATTTTCTAATTAATAGTTCTTTGAAAATTAAAACGAAACAAAAGAAACAAAGCTATTATCACCATTATTAATCTTTAAGTACTAGATTCATAAATCTTTTTTAGCTCAACCTTACCTGAGCTACCGCCTAATAAAACATCTCACTAAACTTGTGCATTGTATTGTATTGTATTGTATTGTAGTACCACTAAGTGTATAGTATTGTGTGGGGAGTGTGGTTGGGAGCATGTTGTTTTTATTTTGAGCCTATTTGGGAAGTGTTTTCATATTGTGTGTGATGACCACGATAGTGCAGTTATCATCACCTAGCCGTGTGATGGGTGACAGTATGTGAGAGATAGACACCCAAATTATAAATATAATAAGGACTAACCATCTTAGCCACAGGGGAGTGGGTGTTCCTGTACACCAAGAAGGGCGGTAATCAGAGAAGGCCCAGTAATCCATACAGTGACATGCGCCACAAAGAGAGGCTGTTGAATGAATAAAAGCATACCAAAAGGGCAAAGATGGGAATTGGTGATATAGGCAGCATCCATGCACCATTTTATTTTTTTGTTTATATTTAAAAGGCAGGGACGCCGTCTACATCTAAACAAATACATCCCATGTAATATGAAGATGAGGAAGTGGAATCAAGGCTGACAACCAGAGCAGAAACTTTACAACTTTTCAAAGGCCCAGATTCCATTTACTCAAGCTAGACCAAAGAAATCCGAATAAAGTTGAACTGAACTGAACTGAAATCCAATACTTTGAGGGGGGGTTCATGCCCCAAGCCCCTCTCAGGCTCTGAAAGGAAGAACAGCACCAGTCAGGTAAGTTTTGGTCGAGTCATAACTGAGACTCCAGCTAGACGAGCGAGCTGCACTTGCGAGGGTGTGAGATGAAGTGCTTCGTATGTTGCTGCCCTGACCCTCAAGAATGGATCGACTTGTGTTACCCTTCAGTCCCCATCCCTCCATGTGCGGCCAGTACTTTTCCTGTATCCCAGGGATTCTTATTCTTTTTAGTTTCATAATGAGGCTTCCTCCTGACTTTCTAGAATTTCCATCCAGAATGACTTCCATTTTCAATATTAGTATTAAATGACACTGCATGCTAATGAGAGAATGTAGTGAAAGGAGATGTATCTTGATTCCATTATTACAGCTAGGACAGCAGTATGGCATCGATTTGGCAGTTCTAAATTTGTTCAATCTTAGCCTGGTTGTTCTCTGGCATGTGTACCTCATAAAAAAAGCTTTTTATAGATGCATCCATAAGTTAACTTCTCTTCCAAGCTCCTTTGTCTAGTCTATTCCCACTCTACCCCTCTCCATAACACACCCCCATAACTTGTGGCATAAATCAGTGATTGATTTGTAAAATAACAAGTGCCAGGCCCAAAGATTTGGTCAGAAATCTGTGGCCGGCACAACTGAAGGTCACTGTACCCAACACAAAGGCTGTGGAGTCTTGATTCCACCCCATGACTTCTTAATCCTCCACCAGACGCTCATTGCCTCTTTATCTCACCCTTGCAGGGTTTTTTCCATCCCTGTTTTCTCCCTTTGTCACTGTTATTCAATCTTTATCTTCCTTCTTTTTTCCCCTTTTTGTGTTTCTGGCTTTCTTAATCTGTGTCAAGGACTGGCAAGGAAAAATAAGTGCCGGTCCCTAAAACTGAGTGGCAGTGAACTTCACATACATCCACCAACCCAAATTAAGCGCTTTCACAAGTTCTCTGACACTGCCACCCTCTTCCATCAGTTTGGTGAGCAGGTACACTTAATTATTGCCTGGTTTGTCTCAATCAGACCTTAATTTGTCATGGTGTAAGTACTTACCTTTAATTATAAGTTGCACCGGTACATGGGAAACATTCTTACTACTCATTCTTATTTTGTCTATTTACTCAAGTAAGACTGCCCCCAGTTTGGGCCGTCTCACTAATGTGTTCACTTCCTCTGTTCTAATTTGTGCAATTATTTGTGGGACACAAAAGTGATGGGACTGAAGGAACAAACAATTACTCTTCTGTGTTTAACCACAGAGTAAATTACTTGATATGTACTTACCTTAATATCACATTTAATTTTAAGTGTTTACTGGAAACACCAAGATAGCACCCACATTTGTGAATGCCATTTAGTCATGTTCTTACTTAATGCTCAAATATTTGAATGTTCATTGAAAGGACAAAAAAGCTTTCATGGGGCATTGAGTTCAATTAATAGAAAATTTTTTCTAAGGGGCTGCATGCTCGTAGGATGTCTTAATAATAATTGTGTGACATCAGAGTTTTTAGATCTGGCAGTCCTTTTAGGATGGGGTACCAAAGTGTGCTCAAATGAAGGCTTTACTGGCAAGATGAGATGGACTGTATCGCCCAACCTCTCTGTAGTCAAGGGATTTAAGAAAGTGCAGTGTTTGTGAATATTCAGCCCAATGTAACATGGGCTGACACAGAAGGAGAACTATCTATATTCAATATGTGTCAATATAGTGGCAAGCACTGAGGTGGATCACCAACTTTCTCACAGATAGAATACAAACAGTCACCATGGGGTCTTTTACATCTGCCACTACCAAAGTGAGCAAGGAGGTCCTGCAGGAATCCTGCCTAAGCCCAACTCTTTTCAATATATATGTCACCCCCCTTGCCAGACTCATGAGATCCTTGGGATTCACTCCAATCTCATACGCTGATGACACCCAGCTCCTTCTAACATTTGACAAAAGCACACCCAACATTGACCTGTTGTTCTCCTAAGGCATGAAATCTATCACTGCCTGGATGCGTAACAACTATTTACAACTTAATGGGGGCAAATCGGAGATCATGTTGTTTGGAGGAGCTACCACTCATTGGTCACCTACTTGGTGGCCGGAAGAGCTGGGAACCGCCCCCACTCCCAAAGAAGTAGTTAAGAACTTAGGTGTCAGGATTGATCTCAGACTCACTCATAACACACATGCCAACACTATTGCAGGTTCCTGCTACTATATTCTTGGCCTCCTGCGTAGGATATTCCCACTCTTACCCTCCTCCACTAAAAAAACATTCATGCAGGCCCTAATATTGAGTAGGCTTGACTAGTGCAATGCTCTGCTGTTTTCGGCCAATGAAAGCGAAATTAATAAACCCCAGGTGGTGCAGAATACTGCTGACTGACTCATCAACAATGCTCCATCTAGAACACCCTCTGGACCCCTCCTCAATCAACCCTACTGGCTCCCCATAAAGAAAAGGATAAAGTTCAAAATAGGCTGTATTATTCACAAAGCCCGTAATGACAAGGGCCCCCTGTATCTCACCAACAAGCTCTCCTCCTATACCCCGTCACAAACTCTCAGGTCCTGCAACGAAAATCTGCTCACTATTCCCAGAATCAAAAAGGCTCGTAGTGGTGGCAAGGCATTTTCTTATCTTACCCCCGATTCTGGAACAGCCTGCCTCCTCAGTTACGCTCAGGACATAATCTAGCTCAATTTAGAAAGATACTAAAAACCCACCTCTTCTAATCTTCCTCCCTAGTTCTGATGTTTCTCCGTCCCCAGTGCCGAGATACCCTCATGGGTGATTCAGTGCTATACAAATCAATAAATATCAAATATATAAAGCGTTTTCGGCGTGCTGCCTTCATCAGCTTGTTAAAAGTGTCACTGCACGTTCTGACATGATGTCGATTTAAACAGTTAGATCTGTTATGATTGGATGTTGATGAAGGCAGCATGCCAAAAACGTGTTCCTTGTTAATTAAAGCACTTCTGATGGGGTCCTGTGAGTGCAGCGTTTCTTCTTTGTTGAAACCGGAGCTGTAATCTTACGTATGGGTCACCGCCTTACTAACTGCACCCGTCCACAAGAGTGCAAGGATTGCCTTGTTGGTGAACTTCGGAGCGTTAATATATATATATATATATATATATATATATATATATATATATATATTCACTGAAAAAACCATTGGTTATAGACCATATATAGTTAGGAATTAGCATTTACAAAACCTTAATTTACTCACACAAAACCATAGAAATTCGAATATATAGTTAGTTGCAATAACTATATATCGCGCACCCGCAATCCACTGCTGATGATGTCACATATTACATCATTCATGACATGGTCAGTGACATCACTGATGACATCACTGATGACATCATCCAGTGACTATGTTTCTGTAAAGTTAAAATATGTCTTACATATTGAAGAATGAGTGGATGTATAAGTGTTTGGATAAAGGATTTAGTAGGTGCATGACTGACTGTATGAGAGAATGATTAAATGTGTCTCACTGAGTGCATGGGTTAGTGACTAAACTGTCTTAATTTGTGCATCATTATTTCTGTAGTTCTGTAAACTGCTGCATGTATTGATCAGTAGCTATATGAGTAACTATATGGGTTATTGATTGGTTGCCCAAATATTTGTATGGGAGAGTGAGTGTGTGTGTGGGGGTGGCTGGGAGGTATGTGACTGTGCATAGATGTGTGAGCAGTTGATTTAGTAGATGTATGGGTTCAAAAGTGCATGTATAAACAGCTGTATGGGCGGATGACTGTCTGCATGAGTGTATTGGTGAGTGATTGGATTTCTCAGTGCTACATGTCAAAGTAAGTACATATGTAAAACACAGTACATGTAAGAGTTGACATATATAAATAACTGTGCATAAGAGCCAGTGAATGTGTGAGTGGCTGTATGGATCATTGTGAACTTGTATCAGTGATTGTATAAGAGAGTAAATATGTGTTAGTACATGTTTGATTAATTAAGGTGTGTATAACTGTATAGTTGAGGAAATGGAGGTGTGATTGATTCTTTGCATGACTGACTAGGTGTGTGAGTAACTCCATGGATGAGTGACAGTCTGTGAGTGTCTGTTTACACTGATTGTATCCAAGGTTATATTAGAGTCTGAAGAGGTTCATCGTATTATCACATGAATGATGTCATCAGTGATGTGATCAGTAATGTCAAATGAGATGTTATCAGTGATGTCATCAGTGATGTCATCAGTGATGTCATTTGAGATGTCATCAGTAATGTCATTTGAGATGTCATCAGTGATGTCATTTGAGATGTCATCAATGATGTCATTTGAGATGTCATCAGTGATGTCACTGACCATGTCATGAATGATGTAATATGTGGCATCATCAGCAGTGGATTGCGGGTGCGCGATATACAGTTATTGCACCTAACTATATATTCGAATTTCTATGGTTTTGTGCGAGTAAATTAAGGTTTTGTAAATGCTAATTCCTAACTATATATGGTTTATAACCAATGGTTTTTTCAGTGAATTTTCTTGGTTTTGTAAATGCTAATCACTAACTATATATGGTCTATAACCTATGGTTTTTTCAGTGAATTTCAATGGTTTTTTAATAGCAAATATCAAAAGCTGTCAAATGTCAAGTACATGATAGGTAAAAACATTTTTGTGTTTATGCACGCTGATGTGCTTTGAACGCTGCCCCCCCCCCCCCCGCTTTTCTCTTAGGAGTACTCTCTCTTTGCAGATAGTGAAGGGTAGTTAACGCAGGCCTTTGCCCCCGTTGTAATCCGTCGTGCCTGCTTCTCTCTCCATTTGATTGATTGTTATCCAAGCATTTACTGTTTTAGAATTGGTTCTCTTTGGTTCATTCTCTATTTACAAACAAGCACAGAGTCGCAATACTCTGTTTAGTCTTTGCAGATAGTGAAAAATCGTTTAAAAAAACAAAAGGAATCGAGCAAAATCAGTAGGCCACTAATGGGATCTCTTTTTGACCTCGCTAAAATAGAAACATTAAGAACAACCCCTCATGAGAAATACGAAACTAGTGAGATGAACTGAGCTCCACACAATGATGGCTGCAAGACAGCTCGGCTCCGCCACCCACCCCACCCAAAATAACGACAAACCCTATGCAAATATTATAAATATATACAACACACCAGCAAAGTAACAGGGTAAAACATGTTATTAAATAACTATTTACATAACTATTTTATACTTTTAGTTGGCCGATCCGGCTAGCTCAATCGATCGAGCATGAGACTCATGCACTCTGATCTCCTTGACCTCAGTCAAGCATCTGAACATTGTCCCACAATCCGTTTGACCTGAAACGATTACACAAATAAAACATTTGTGAGTTTTAAATTTCCGGAGAAGTATAATTCACCAATACCTTTCTCTGTAGATCTTTTTCCATTAACAATCCCAGTTCCATCACCCGCCCAGGATGTCGCTACTGTTAGTTGTCATTTTTGCTTCTGTTTTAATAAAAAATGTTTTAAGGTGTTTACTATTTTTGATGCGATGTATATATTTATAAGTTATTAAAGTGTTTTAATCCTACTATTTTTTTATCGATTATTGCTCTTTGAGATATTCCCTATCTACAAACAGAGAAGAAAAGGAATATTCTGTCTCCCTTTGCAGATAGTGAAGGATAGGTAATGCAGACTTTTGTCCCCCGTTGTCATCCGTCATGCCTGTTTTTCTCCCCACTGATTGATTGATTGGCTGGACATTTATTGTTCAAGGAATAGTTCTCTCGAGGTATTCTCTGTTTGCAAATAACGTGGAATAGAAATATTCTGTCTAGTCTTTGCAAGTAGTGAAGGGTGGGTAATGCGGACCTTTGTCCCCCGCTGTAATCTGTCATGCCCATCTACTCCCCACTGATTGAGAAACTAGTTCCACCCGGACCATTTATTAGAGGTACATCATCTGGCTCAACCGGAGAGTACCCCTAATAAAGAAGACATATGTAAAAAACAAAGTAATCACTGTATCCTGTTAAACAGAAACTTTAGCATGAAACACACTTGAAAAGGAAGGGAAAGAAATTGAACAAAATCAGTAGGCCACTGATGAGTTTTTGACTTCGCCAGAAATAAGAAACATGAAAGTAGTGAAAAAAGCCAAGCTTGACGTTACGGCAGCCACGAGGTAGCTAGGCTCCGCCACCCCCCCACTGCTCCAAGCATGTCTGTCCCACCGCCTGCCACGCCCATTAACGGTAACATGAAATAGATACAAATCAGCAGATACCTACCCCGATTCCGGAAACTCCCGAAGTGCAACAGGGCCACGGTTACGCCCATCCGGAAGATGATGCCTCGACACGTGCAGGGCGGGGCCCAGCTAACCGCCATCAGCCGTGGCGTGGATGGCCCGAAATGTACTGGTCTCCCGATTCCCTTCTTCTGCCGCCTTGCAGGCCAGGGGGGGGGATGTCTTGCCTCTGCCTCCGACCCCCCCCCCTTCTTATCGCCTGGTCCGGACATCACGGATATCAACGCCAGGTGTCGGCGTGGGGTGCGCTGGGAGGGAGAGGCGGCGCGAATGAGCCTCTCCCACCCCCCCAGGTGGGGGCCCCTTAGCTGCACCCCCAACGCTCCATTCACCCAACAAAAGGGTCGTCGCGTAAGGTGCACCAGGAGAAGAGCCAAGGCCGACGGTATCTTCTTCTTTCTTCAATAATGGCTGCGACAACACTGGGGGGGGGGATGTCTTGCACATGCCACCGAACCCCCCCCCCCCTTATCGCCTGGTCCGGACATCACGGATATCAACGCCAGGTGTCGGCGTGGGGTGCGCTGGGAGGGAGAGGTGGCGCGAAAGAGCCTCTCCCACCCCCCCAGGTGGGGTCCCCTCAGCTGCACCCCCAACGCTCCACTCACCCATCAAAAGGGTTGTCGCGTAAGGTGCTCCAGGAGAGGAGCCGAGGCCGACGGGAACTTTAGCTGCGACAACACTGGAGAGGAATAGCTAAATAGAAAGACAAAAACCCTGCCAGGGCCGATAAATAGGTCCCATACAGGGATCCTAACAATGGAATTGCGAGTGACTAAGAACACCTGTCTGAGCAATCAATTAATAAACTTATGATTCCAGCCACTATTGGAAAATGTACAAAAGTTTTATTTACAGTACATAAAAAGAATACATTCTGCATAAATAAATGGTCAAAAAAATGTCATCAAAGAAAGAGGGTAAGCAGTTAAGTCATAATAACAGGTCCCACATACTCCCTCAATCACTCAAAAACATTCATTCTCTTTCAGCGCTTCAAGCATTCAATTCATTCATACTCCAATCTAATGTAGACACATGACATTCTATGTAAATACAGTTTTAAACTAAAGCCACAAGGTGCTGCAATGAGAATAAGGAGGCAAAAAGCAATTGAAGGTGTTTTAGAGATAATACTGCAATAGTGGTATCCAGGTAGATTGCGCCGACGCGCGTTTCGATGCTTAGCCTAGTGGGGCTGCATCTTCATCAGGGCGAGGGAGACCTTGGGGGGCAGGGACAAAGCAATGATGAACACACTGCGGGGGGGCTGGAGCGGAGGTGAGCCTAGCCGAGTAAAAAGGTCAATAAGTGGGAGACAGGTCAGCCGTGCACACTCCAGGGTTGAGCTGATCAGTGAAGGGGTGCGCTCCGCTAGGCAGTCTCAGTAGATAGGAGGATGAAAAGCGTATGGTCCCGCGGGATCCTGCAGACTGGAATAGGACGTAAGGGCGTCAGCCGGTGGGGTAAGTAAAGTTTAAAGCCCAATTTTTCTTAAAGGTCCTGAGGGGTGGGGCAGCAACCGGTGCCACAAGGCGTAGTCTTTGTAATGCCAGAGGAAAGAGAGCGAGTTGACCGTGGGTCAAGTACTGGTCAAGGGCAGAGTCCTGTAATGGACTGGCTGGTCACATCCAGGTCCTACTGGTTGGGAAGGGTCGCAGAGCAGGGGATTCCAGGAGTGGGTTCCTCATGGGGAGGCGGGCATGGCGGACCGCGCAGCGGCGTCTTCAGTGGTTCCCAGATGGACGGTCGACACGTGCAGGGCGGGGCCCAGCTAACCGCCATCAGCCGTGGCGTGGATGGCCCGAAATGTACTGGTCTCCCGATTCCCTTCTTCTGCCGCCTTGCAGGCCAGGGGGGGGGGATGTCTTGCCTCTGCCTCCGACACCCCCCCCCCCTTCTTATCGCCTGGTCCGGACATCACGGATATCAATGCCAGGTGTCGGCGTGGGGTGCGCTGGGAGGGAGAGGCGGCGCGAATGAGCCTCTCCCACCCCCCCCAGGTGGGGGCCCCTCAGCTGCACCCCCAACGCTCCATTCACCCAGCAAAAGGGTCGTCGCGTAAGGTACACCAGGAGAGGAGCCAAGGCCGACGGTATCTTCTTCTTTCTTCAATAATGGCTGCGACAACACTGGGGGGGGATGTCTTGCACATGCCACCGACCCCCCCCTCTTATTGCCTGGTCCGGACATCACGGATATCAACGCCAGGTGTCGGCGTGGGGTGCGCTGGGAGGGAGAGGCGGCGCGAACGAGCCTCTCCCACCCCCCCAGATGGGGTCCCCTCAGCTGCACCCCCAACGCTCCACTCACCCATCAAAAGGGTCGTCGCGTAAGGTGCTCCAGGAGAGGAGCCGAGGCCGACGGGAACTTTAGCTGCGACAACACTGGAGAGGAATGTCTTGCACATGCCACCGACCCCCCCCTCCCCTCCCCTCGTATCTCCTGGTCTGGCCCCGGCTTGGTATGAGCTCCCCGTTCGGTCCTGAAGCGGCGCCCTGCAGGCCACGGGGGGGGATGTCTTGCCTCTGCCTCCGACCCCCCCCCTCTTATCGCCTGGTCCGGACATCACGGATATCAACGCCAGGTGTCGGCGTGGGGTGCGCTGGGAGGGAGAGGTGGCGCGAACGAGCCTCTCCCACCCCCCCAGGTGGGGGCCCCTCAGCTGCACCCCCAACGCTCCACTCACCCAACAAAAGGTCTCGTCCACTATTACGAGGAAATGATGCTCCGCTCACCCAGCGGGGGTCTTGTCCACTGTTCCGGTGCAACGACGCTTCTGAGTTCAACTATAAAATGAGTCCTGCGTCCAGAAACGTTCTCCTCAACTTTGAAGATTCTATAAGAGCCACGGGGGTTCCCAACCCCCGCAGACACCCCCAATGGGAAATGACTGCCATGATCACCCACGGAACGACCACGACGTAGCCGCGGGACGTCGGCGCGCTCATGCCGGCGCCGGCCTCAGTCTTGAAATGACCAAAATCCTGCAAGACTACCAACTTGATCAGTTCCGGTGGTACACCAGTATGACCCGGTAGGAGAGATTGTTGCCTCCCACCCCACTTTGACTGATGGTTCATGTCGGCAGTCCCCTCTGCTACCCTTCAACGAAAACTTTTGGACTGCCGAAAGAGGTCCCGGTCCAACCACGAGTTGGTGGAGACATTTTGACTATACTTGGACCTTCCTGACCTCACCCAAAATAGCGCCGGTACAAATGAAACTCCCAACTCCTTGTTGTGCCCCGATTGCTCAGCCTTGATATCATGAGATATGTATGCAGTTTTTAGCACATGAATTGATATGGAATAAGACTGATTATATGTTCGGACAATGAATTGATCCAGGATGGGTATTGATTATACGTTCGTACAATGAATTGACATGGGACGGGTACAGATTACACGTTCGAACAATGAATTGATATTAAGTTCTAATGCATCATTGATTACTGTATTTATTATTGAAGGTTCGAATTGTCGACACTTTTGGTACTTGCTCACAATGAATTATCGATATGATTTTGTTGCACTTGTCGCACTTTTTACTATGAAATCAACGACCACTGACTCTCTGTTATGTTTTCCACAAATAAATACCCCCCCCCCCCATTTACAGTTCCAGCCTGCTCCGTGGCCGGCCCACGGGGTTGTAGGCCCGTATTTGGGCACCAACATTTTTATTAAAGGTTTTTGAAAAAGCAAACGTAGTTGTAACGCGTAGATTGGTAAGTTTCGAATAAATGGCCACTGTTTCCGATTTTTTTTTTTTTTTTAAAAAGCAGGTGAAATGAAGCAGCTCAATTAGTTAGGGGTTAAAAAGTATGGTACGCAGAAACATTGAAAATATGAATGGTCCAGGTTTGTTGTATGTGTTTTTCATTTTTGTACAGCATAAAGCAATCGATAAAGATCCTGGTATTTAGCCTCTACTTTATATGCTACCTGTATCAGGGAAGTTGTTTTAAATGCCCCTAAACCACCCCGAACGAATGTCACCTTGCCCCCCTAGTACGAACGAAAACGACCCCGTACCACTGTAGGTTATCTCTCTTCCTCAAAAATGACAAAAATTACTTTCTAGGACGTTTTGGACATTGATGATTTTCATATGATCTATTTATTAAAGTAATACTCATCTCTCCGCATGAAATTAATTTTCCACATGCTACACAAGTCAATCTCATCTGCCTAAAGTTCTTTTACAGATTTGGGACCGTTTCCCTTGCCTCTGACTCACTTATTGCCAAGTCATTGGTGGATGTTTTTGCCGGTCGGGATTATCCACCAAATCTCGTAGTTGTGCTTTAGAATAATTAAGAGGGTGCCACCTCTCCATGTGCCGATGCATGGTATGATTACCATAGCTATATTTTTTTTCGGTCCCTCTCAAGAGTTTTTTTTTTGCAGATGAGGCAGGTAACGAACCTGG
The DNA here is from genome assembly GCF_964263255.1 of Lissotriton vulgaris. Taxonomy (NCBI): domain Eukaryota; kingdom Metazoa; phylum Chordata; class Amphibia; order Caudata; family Salamandridae; genus Lissotriton; species Lissotriton vulgaris. The sequence continues at coordinate 724,481,256 of NC_141699.1, forward strand.
CATTAACTTTCTTTTCATGAGAAGGAAAAGAAAAAAATTGCCAGATAAAATTCACTTTCACATGGGACGTTCTTGGCATTTCTTTCAGAAACTTTTACATCACTGTGTCATTTCTTTGTCTATCCTGGTTAAAGCAATGTCATGTAAATAGTAAGCATGGGCGGAAAATCCGTTTCGCTCGCGGATTTTGCGGATTTTCGGTAAATTCGCAATCCGCGAGATTCGCAAATCTCCCGCAAAATCCGCAAATCCGCGAGCAGCGGATTTTATGGCTTGCTCGCACTGTTCGCGTGAGTTCGCGGCTTCCCAGTACAACTTCGCGCCCCGCGAATAAGCGCTAAATTGCAGAAATACGATCTTAGCAAAACTGAAACTACTTACCAGGTTCAAAAGTTCAGGCTCATCATTAGTAGCCATTTCCTGTAGTGCTTCCTGAGGGGCCCCTCCAGAGTTCAGTTGCCAGTTGCAACTATTATGTGACCCTGCTCTGAACCTCAGAATAGTTACACATATGCCACAAAGGTCCTGAATTACAGCTAAGGGAGACAAGCAGGAGCCAGGCTGGAAGTTCAAATCCATTAATCAGCCCCTAATTCATTATTGTCAGTTGGGGCAGGGCAGGTGTTGTAACTAATTTTGCAACAATGAAAGCACTTAGCAAGTGCAAAAGATCACTAATCAGGAAGCACTAAGGAAGCAGGTGCCAGCTAAAAAAATATTCTGTGACACATTAATCAGCCCCAAATTAATTCAGGTCACTTGAGGCAGGGAAGGTGTGCTTTGCTTTGCCACAATAATGTACACTGACTGGACAACCAGAGGGTGCCGTGATGAAACAGAGGGTGGCATGGGTGGGCCAGAGGGTGGCATGAGTAGTCAGAGAGTGGCAGTGGTGACAGAGAGTGGCAAACACAAAAAAAAATAAAAAATCCGCAAATTCGCGAGAATTCGTGGATTTTGTGGATTGCGAGTTCGCAAATCCGCAAAATTCGCGAACGCGAGATTCGCAAAATTCGCCCATGCTTAGTAAATAGTTCTTTTAAAAGTTTTTTTTAACGTGTTTACTTTGTTGGAGCGTTGTATATATTTATAAGTTATTAAAGTGTTAAAATACTACTACTTTGTTGGAGTGCTATATATTTTTAATGTGACACATAATTGTGAAGACTTTGATGTACAAAAAGGCATCCCTGGAATCTTCCGCTTCAGGCTCGGTCCCACACACCCTTACAGTGAGAATCCCCTCCCAATCACAATACAGGATCGTTATCAGATAGTAAGAACGCGTGTGGTGTGACGGATCTCATGAGGTGGGGGCCTTGATCTACTGTAACTCCTTTGAACAGGGGTGATTCTTTACAGTTGGGGCCATAAACTACATCCGCAGGGCTAGGTGATAGCCTGGGACCGGCCTGGACAATCGGACACAGAAGAAGAGGAGTGTCAGAGGGTGCGGTAGTGAATAGGGTGAAAGGGTGGTGTCGGGCGGGCACAGGGTGTGATTCTCAGGGAAGAGCAGCGCAGATGGGGGGAGGTTTATGGCCCATGCATAAGACAGAGAGCGGGGGTGACCAGTGCGTGGGGGAGATGCTTGCGAGGGTGGGGAGCCATGCTGAGGATCCGCGGCGTGCAGAGAGTGGGTCTGGTCAAGGCATCTAAAATGGCTGCCGTGCACGACAAAAGTGTGGCATTGGAAAAAAAGCAAGATGGCGCAAACAATGTTTATCAATACGAATTAATTTATAACAATTATTTTTAACAATATATTTACTCGCAGTGTCAAAATGGCGGTCAACACTTCCTGATTTCCTTCGAATCGAACGTTAACAGAAGTCAAGCGGCAAAAAAAAAAAAAAAAAAACGCTCACGCGCAACCGCCGGAAGACAAGTATCAACATATATGAGCCTCCTCAACCACCCTCAGAAAACATAGGGGGTCAGGATACGTCTCCCATACCCCCTTATACCCAATACTCACATTGCTTTTCCTCCATCTTGTAATTTAATTAAATCAAAACACAAAATGACAAAATTCCCGATTCGCTACCAGTTTGCGACCCAGTTCGCGAACCAAGAAGCGCTTCTACCGCGAAAAATCAATTTTTTTTTATTTGCCCCACGGGACCCTTTAATAACCCCAACATCATTCCTAGGGGGTCAAGAGGAGTCTACCTTGCCCCCTTTCATTAAATCCCCCTTCGTTTTTCTCCTCCTCTTGTCTCTCGATCCTACCGAGAGACAAGATGGCAGCCGCACCGGACTGATTAGAATGTTGACAGACACCGGAGTGCCAATCAGCTTCGCTTCGCAAAGCTCCGTTACGCGAAAAGTACGCGATCTGGGGCGCTATCTGGGACGCTGTCACAGATATATCTGTTTTTTTAAACGTTAATTTCTCAAAATCCACTGGAGCACATATATTGAGACCCAGCAAAGGCACATCGGGCTAACAGTCCCTACAATTTTGCCAAGTTTCGTGTAAATCCATTCAGCCGTTCGAGCTAAAAGTGAGGCCAAACGCCCTATGGAAAAATGAATGGGAAAAACGCGTTTTTGGACCCCCCTTTTTTCTCGGCCCCCCCTTGACAAAACCCCCCCAAATTTTCAGGGGCTGCTCAGAAACAAAATGTGCCATTTTCCAGAAAATTTCAGCCGATTCCGTCCACAAACGCCAAAGTTATTAGACATAGAATTTTCAAAAGTTCCATAGAGAAGGTAATATATATATATATATATATATATATATATATATATATATATATATATATATATATATATATATATATATATATTCACTGAAAAAAACATAGGTTTCACGCCAGTTATAGTTAGGAATTAGCATTTAAAAAAACTATTAAATTCACTGAAAAAACCATAGGTTTGACACCAGTTATACTTAGCTGGAAATTTTACTGACATAAAACCATTGAAATTCCCACGTTATAGTTAGTTGGACTCACTATAACTTGCGCGCCTGCAATGCACTGCTGATGACGTCACATATTACATCACTCATGACATGGTCAGTGACATCACTCACAAAATGTCGTCACACAAACCAGGTTCTCAAGGTCACGTTTAATTTTGGTTTCAAGGAGGCACCCTCTGGGTGTGTACCGTGCTCTCTTGAAAGAATGTTTTGATAATTTTTTTGGGTAACCCCGTTGTGTTAGTTCTTCACAAAAGTTTTGCCCATGTTGATCAAATTGTGCCAGCTCCGAACAATTTCTCCTAATGCGCAGGAGTTGTCCATATGGCAAATTTGCCCTCAAATTTCTAGGATGCGAGCTTCTGTAGTGGAGTATGGTGTTTTTATCCGTGGCTTTCTTAAATAAGGAGGACTTTAAAGAGCCACCAGCATCTTTTATTTCCACATCAAGGAATGTCATTTTCACATTACTGGAGTCAACCGAGAATTTTATGTCCTGGTGTCTTGTATTGAGCCACTGGTGAAAGTCACTCAACTCGGTGTGGCTCCCCTGCCACAGGAGCCACACGTCGTCGATGTAACGATACCAGTGCACAATATGATGTTTGAAAGGGTTGACTCCAGTAATGTGAAAATGACATTCCTTGATGTGGAAATAAAAGATGCTGGTGGCTCCTTGAAACCAAAATTAAACGTGACCTTGAGAACCTGGTTTGTGTGACGACATTTTGTGCAGAAACACATAAAATACGCCAAATGGTGTTAAAACATTGGCACTTACTGGAAGAATTAGAAACACCTATTCCCCGCCCAATATTTGCTTTTAAAAGAAATCAAAATATTGGCCAGCAAATAGTCCGTGCAGACATAAGAATAGCTAAACCAAAAAGTGACTTGTTGTCTCAATGGGGTCTTAAACCTATTGAAGGACACCATAGATGTGGAAATTGCATCGCGTGTGATACAACAATCGAGGGTAATACTTTTCAACATTCTAACACAACATGGTCACATTCAGGTTTCACTAATTGCAGAACGAAAAATGTTGTTTATGCCATCATTTGCCCTTGCTCCAAAATCTATATAGGCAAGACCAATCAACAGGTGAATACACGTATGACACAACACAGGTCACGTATCAAGAATAAAGTTCTAACTGCGCCCTTAGTCCAACATTTCTCTGACAAACAATATGGGGAAAATGACTTTAAATGGACTGTGCTATTTAGCATAAACCAGCCCAAATCAGGCACCAACATTGAACAAATTCTATTGAGAAAGTAGGCCTATCTGATACTCAAATTTAACAGTTCTCAAACTGGGTTGAATTCACTTTCGGAAATTTCGCGTCTGTAAAGTCTCTACGCGATCTTATCCTGAAGGACTACAACACCCACAATGCCGAGTATATTGTTCACTATGATGTAGGAGCCCCACACGGCCACACGGCTGCCAAAGTGTTCGCATTTCCTGGTCAGACAACGCAAGAGCAAGGTGAGTGTCAGCGAGGCTCCAAACGTGTTATGAAAAACGCAATTGTTTTTTGCTCGAAACTAAAAATTCTTTCCTTTTTTCTAGCGCGATTGAATCACGCTTTTGTGAACAACGCGGAGGAACTTAACCTTGGTCCCCGCCACTGACTAAAACTTCACATTGAGAAAGATAAGGAGTAAACGGCATGGCGACCGACGTTCTCCGTTCTACCTTCTAACAACAATAGGTATGTTACCAAACACTCCCTCGTAAAATCTTATGAGTCCAGGGTGTCAAAATCAACTACAATACTGAGCACAACAATTGTGCCTTACAGGTATCATCGGAATTATACTGACCACAGAGAGGATCTATACACAGCCTTACCGTCACAACAGACAGAGGTAGGAATCTTGTGCCTTTCTGGTCTGGAGCCAGTCACACTGTGCTGCCCCAGGTGGTCTAGGTAGCATGTTAATTTTTTTGCAGAACAGATCATCTGTTATATTGAATTTCTGCGGCTTACAGCCCCTCGTGAACAATTGGACCACGAGACCGTACCGCCTTTTCATGAAGGTAACTAGTCCAGTAACTCTCAGCAACCATAGGGGGTTTTAAAGCAACTAATTCCCATTTATTAAAACAAACTTCCTTTATATTCTCATTTGTATAGATCAACTACAATGAAAGAGCCCTGAGGAGAATCTGTGATTTTTTACAGATTCGAAACGCGTCGGCAAACGGCAGACAGGCACTACAAAATATCTGCCCTTGAAGGGATTATTCATTATCTCTGAATTGATTGCTAAACAAAAAATTCAATTCTTGTTGCCATTCTTTCACCTTATGGGTTTAATAGTGGTTTGAAATTTCGCAAAGATTAATTATTTGTGGATACATAATCACTATATTTTTTTGTAAAATAAGTTTGTGTATAATTGTTTGCTTAATTGTATATATGTCAATTGTACAGTAGTTGTAAATATGTGTAATTGGGTTTTGTAAAGGTGTTTGTAAAGTGTTCTTCTCGCCTATGAAATAGATAAATACTATCAAAATAAGTTCAAAAGGGTTAAATAAAATTACCCACACAAACAAATGACTCATTTTTTGTTTGTAGTCTCAAAGCGTTGAGAGACCAATCAATTGGGAGGGCTAGCAATTCTTTTTTTTGCATGTATATATTCGGTCCAGCTGCCCCCTCATCCCAGGACCAGACTCCGTTGTTTCATAAACTTATAGACTTTAAGGAGCAAGAGTGAAAATTTGAAACGTTGATTCCATGTATGAATTGCAATGGCTTTCTATCTTGTTGATTGTTTTAACCTCCAGGTTCTTGGACGTAAAATCGCACTATAGCCTGGAACCTCTTGTAGTCAAGAAATCTTTCCTTCAATTCCAGCAGGGTACGCTCCCTCTCTATGCATTTAATAACAATTGGGAGGGTGCCAATAAATTATTATGTCCCAGGTGCAAAGAGTCAGAAGGGACAGAGATCCATGTGATCTTTTTTTGCCCTCCATACCACGTGGCTAGATCCAAATGGATTCTCCAATTATGCAAGAATTTAGGAATAAGAAACTATAGAGAGGTTTTTAGATTGCTAAAGTATGATACGCACCCAGTTGTTGTTGTTGCTATATCAAAATATCCTTTTGCAATGTGGTGCATACGTAGATGTTTAGTGAGGAGCTAGGACAAAGAACTGAGATGGTGTTGTTTAATTTATGATCAATTTCCTGATTTAAAATGGCATCAATTGATGATTGCCTATTTTAACCTTGCTTTTTAGCTTATTCATATTTTTAAATTCATTGTATTTTATGATGTTATTTTCAAATTTTCTGCTAAAAACTGACCTCATTTGAGATGTCTGCTTATGCCTATTTGTTCCTAGGGGCTAACCTCTAGAGGGGGCGCGACCTTCCCTATATTGTCATCTTCTTGTTACTAAGGGCTTAAATGCTAGAGAGCAAGTATTGACTTGTTTTTAAACTACATTATACCATTTTATGATGTTGTTGTACTTGGAAATGTATATGGCTGAGATACCCGCCACCCCCCTCTCAACACACTCCCCAAGGATGGGAAACCGGAAACCGTTCTTGAACTTTTGGAAGTCGGGAAGGGAGTTACCCTTCCCGGCCGTATTTATTAAAATATGAAACAAAATTAAAACATTAAAAATAACAGTTTCATATTATGTACAATTTCATTACCACATTGCGATGTTTGGCTAACCTTAACATATCCTCTAATACAAAGGTTCTCCTAGCCGAACTAACATCCTACAAAACATTTACTTGAAATTTTGAAATTGTACATCCTAACGTTTAAGGGCCAACGGCAAGGTCGTAACCGGTGTCAAGATCCCTAACCCAGACATATCCCCCTCCCTTGTGAGGGGCGGCACGGAGGCATACCTCAAGTGCAACTACCAATTTCCCTTGACTTGACGGGGGCCCCAGTAAAACTCGACGCCACTTAAAGGTCGTACGAGGCTCGCGTGAGGTATCTAGAAGGTAGCGTAGACCCCCCCCCACACCCCACACAACTTACCACAACTGCCGTCGCAGACGTCCTGGCCCCGGGAAATTCACCAGGAGGGGGCTGTAACCCCTCCTACCCATGAAGGGGCCTTGACCGCCTTCCCTTTCCTTTCGGCGACCCATCCTTAGAAGGGACCGCCTCCCCGTTGAGGGGCCAATGGCCACCTCCCCCGAGCGCCCCCATCCGTAATGGGTAACGCCCACTCATAGGGATCTTCCAATTAGTGCTCACCGATCATGACCTTACCGCCCGACCAAAATAAATACGACAATGCTAACTAAATACTAAATGACTACATCTAACCAACAGTAGCAACAACAACTTTATTCAAACGCCTGCGTACTGATGAACACTAAAGCAGAATTACTTTATTTGCAAAACATAACACAAATCGACCATTCTTTATTGCATACTCAAAATCTTCACGATAATACCACAACCTGTAAACGAAAATCACAGTTATCCATCAAACTTTATTAAAACCACTCGCTGTCTTCAGGGGCTGGTGGGTGGGTCAAAATTGGCTCTTCGTTCCGTCTCGAGCTCACGTGCAGCGAGGAGGTGCAGCTTCAGAGCACAGGAACAAGAGGATGCCTTCTGGTCATGCTTCTCCTTTTATCCGTCTTCAGGGCGGGCGTAAACCCGCCCCTGCCTGCCCCAAGGGCGTGGCCAGCCGCGTTAGTGTCTAGGCCAACCCACTCGAGGGCGGGAAAAGGCGCGCCCCGGCTACGCCGCTTCGGGCATACCAGCCGAGACTCGCCTCCCGCCCAAGATGGCTTCCCGGGGGGATCGTGGTACTCTGCCATACGTTCGGGGGGACCGATTGGTCGCCCCTTTCCATATGGCTGAGATACCCGCCACCCCCCTCTCAACACACTCCCCAAGGATGGGAAACCGGAAACCGTTCTTGAACTTTTGGAAGTCGGGAAGGGAGTTACCCTTCCCGGCCGTATTTATTAAAATATGAAACAAAATTAAAACATTAAAAATAACAGTTTCATATTATGTACAATTTCATTACCACATTGCGATGTTTGGCTAACCTTAACATATCCTCTAATACAAAGGTTCTCCTAGCCGAACTAACATCCTACAAAACATTTACTTGAAATTTTGAAATTGTACATCCTAACGTTTAAGGGCCAACGGCAAGGTCGTAACCGGTGTCAAGATCCCTAACCCAGACATATCCCCCTCCCTTGTGAGGGGCGGCACGGAGGCATACCTCAAGTGCAACTACCAATTTCCCTTGACTTGACGGGGGCCCCAGTAAAACTCGACGCCACTTAAAGGTCGTACGAGGCTCGTGTGAGGTATCTAGAAGGTAGCGTAGACCCCCCCCACACCCCACACAACTTACCACAACTGCCGTCGCAGACGTCCTGGCCCCGGGAAATTCACCAGGAGGGGGCTGTAACCCCTCCTACCCATGAAGGGGCCTTGACCGCCTTCCCTTTCCTTTCGGCGACCCATCCTTAGAAGGGACCGCCTCCCCGTTGAGGGGCCAATGGCCACCTCCCCCGAGCGCCCCCATCCGTAATGGGTAACGCCCACTCATAGGGATCTTCCAATTAGTGCTCACCGATCATGACCTTACCGCCACAGGTCCGGATAGTTGACCGGCTATCCGGACCCCCCACCAAACTCCTATCTAAAGGTCATGTTTTAACATCTTTAGCCAAGCTATGAAGTCTCCTATGAGTAACTCATTCCCCAACCGAGACAAATGAACACCGTCCACCAAATACATACTGTCATCATTAATACACCCATGCGAAATAGAATGCAGTGCATTGGACCGGAACAACCTACTCACTTTGTTATTAATTTTTCTCACCGAGTGATTTAAAGCAGAAACAGAAATAGCCCCCCGCCACACTTTTCGTGGGATCATATGGGACCACGCAATTGTGCACCCTGGAACTCTCCTCGCTAACCAACTTACAGTGGAAAGCATCGCCTCCAGGAGAAGTCGTCTACCAGTGGTGACCAAATCATTGCCCCCAAGATGTACTATGACTACAGACGGCGGTGACCTCGTCCGCCCTAGCAAACCCTCAAAGAATGATTGAAACTGGTCAATACAGAGACCGCCCATTCCGTAGAAGGACACACTGTACCCGTATTCCCCAGCCACGTGCACCATGTCACCTGCCTTGAATACGTCCGCGGCACGCCTCACGTATGAGTGGCCCACGACCCACACCTCCTTTTTCACAGCCGGTGATGTCTGACCGCTGTCCCGGTGTTGGATCGACTGCATAGTCCGCCCCGCCTCGTAGGCTTGCGTAACTGAAAACCAAAAAAAAACCAAGAAGCGTGAGTACATCATTACAGCTTCACAACATGTGCAAACGCACATACCTTTTATAACAATTGGAGGACCAACGCCCCACACGTTTAACCTGTTCTACATTCAGACCCCTGGCTGTAGCCTCTGTAGCAGCCCCTATCCGAAAGGAATGGGTCCCGAACTCGCCCGGGTTCAAGCCCGCAGCTGTAACTGACATCGCTAGCACCCGCTGAAACTGAAACCTTGTCAGTGGGGTGGCGTCCGCGTGTCTCAACAAGGTCCCCCCCCATGATGCCATCCTTCGTGTTAAATAATCCTCTAAACACTTCACTGGGCACATGGATGACCCGGGAATCCTGCGTATAATTATGCAGTCACCCATCCCACATTGATCGGTCTTGGACCTCACAAACGAGACAGTCATTGTCTCCCCCCTGATCTGAACGTGCTCTGCGCACAGCCCTCCCGTCACATCCTGCTTGTTCCTTGCCACTAATTCGCTTACCCGCATAGCCCCGTGAAATGCCAGCGTAAAAGCGGCTCGGAACAGCACTGTCTCAAACTGAGATGAACATGTTGTAGGGAGTCTGGATAATAACTGGGCCAACCTATCCAAACCTATCGGGCGCCTGTCATCTACTCTGCGACCCTCAAGGCGTTGCCACCCACGTAGCGCTTTTTGCACAACGAAAGACGCTGTCGGGTCCTGGATCCCATGAGCCCTAGCAACAAAGGAAATGGCAGCCCGATGCCTCTGGGCCGTGGCCACCGATTTCCCTGCCAGATGTAAAGACATCAGAAAGTTCACTACCCATTCCTCCTGACCCCAAAGCTCCTCTCTAGCAGTCCCCAAAAAGGCTAAATAGGACTGGAACGCCCCTTCATATGCCTTCCTCGTCCTGGGTGCTAAACTCTCTCCCACGAGGTTACGAAGTTCGGGGCACCGAGAGACCAGAGAGCTTCGGGAAAGGGTGCTGGCTCCGGGTCCGCTGTGGGAAGAAAACCCCAGAAGGCCTGCATACGGAAACGAGAAAGGGCATCAGCCGCCTGGTTCATTATCCCCGGGACATGTCTTGCTTTGAATAGCACATTCAATTGCATACACAGTAATACGATTTCTTTGAGCAGTCTCAAAATCCATTTGCATCGTGCTGCCTGGCTATTGATACACTCAACCACGGTCATATTGTCAGACCAGAATACCACAGAGTGATCTCTGAACCCTTCAGGCCACGTTCTCAGGGCCACCAAAATGGGGAAGAGTTCCAAGAAAGCAATGTTACTTGTCAGTCCCCTGTCGCGCCACCATGCCGGCCATCTTTGTGCAGACCATCGAGTACCGAAAATGGCACCAAAACCTATACTCCCTGCCGAATCTGTCCACAGCCCCAGCTCCTCAGAGGACACGGCCGGTTTGTTCCAGACGACTCGACCATTGAAATCCGCCAGAAATGCCAACCAAATGCGCATGTCCTGGCGGACCTCTGCCGAGAGCCTTGTGCGATGATGGCCTTCCTTCAGTCCAACCATGGCTTGAGCGATCGAACGGGAAAAAGGGCGGGCCATTGGTATAACTCTTAGGGCAAAATTCAACTGTCCCACTAACCGCTGTAATTGATACAGCTTAACCTTAGATTCACTCATACACATCTGCAGGGATGCCCTGAACTTTAACACTTTATCACTTGGTAAACGGAAACAACGTTCTCCGGAGTCTAACTCGATCCCCAGAAACTCGAGGCGAGTCGAAGGACCCACCGTCTTACCTGGTGCCAATGGCACGCCAAACTCATTCATTAAAACACAAAATGCAGCCAAAGCTTGCCCACATTCCGGATCCCCGGCTGCCCCCAGGAACAAAAAATCATCGAGATAATGCATCACATGTTGGAAACCCGTCTTCTTAGTGAAGACCCATTGTAGGAAACTACTGAATTTCTCGAAATAGGCACAAGAAATAGAGCATCCCATCGGCATACACTTATCCATGTAGTACTGACCCTGAAACATGAAACCCAGGAGACGCTGATCGTCTGGATGTACCGGGAGCAACCGGAACGCTGACTCGATATCAGATTTTGCCATCAGCGCACCGGGCCCCAGGCGATTCAAAATGGCTACGGCCTCATCGAAGGATGCGTACCGCACCGAACACATTTCCGGGTCTATCGCTTCGTTTACGGAAAGACCACGTGGGGCTGACAAATTATGTATCAGCCGAAACTCACCCGGGTCCTTCTTGGGGACCACTCCTAAAGGCGAACAAACAAAGTTAACAACCGGGGGCACACTAAACGGACCGGCGACTCGACCTCGAGTAACCTCCTTCCGGATCTTTTCCTGTACCACGGTCGTATGCTGCAAGACCGATATCTGATTTTTGCATTTTTCCACACCCTGAAAGTCCCCCACTGGGATGCGAAAACCATATGAAAACCCGTTCCGCACCACCCCAGCGGAAGCACGATCCGGGTATTCACTGAGCCAGGGAATCATTGCCAAGGTATCAATCGGGGTAGGTAAAGGCGCCCCTCGGACTATGTTAGACCTGTTTGGCACCTCCTCTACCCCCGTTATCACCCGTTTTGGCTCTGCACGTGGACTCAGGATGGGATGATTGCCCACACCCACTACATTCGTGTCTAAATTTGCACGACCCCTGGGGCCTAGTACATTTACCCCTGTTAAAGTTCCAACAAACCCCCTTTTTACCTGCATTACCGGTAGGCCTCGAGTGATTGTCGGTACCCGTACCTGATCGAAAGGGCGTCCCCGCATACTGACGGGAGGATTCGCCCACGTTACTCCCTACTAATGGCAATTTCAACATACCAGTATCCTTCATTTTGGACCAGGACACAGAATCATAACAATCCCAAGTTAAGTTTTTATCATGCTCTTTTGCTTTTCTGAAAAGGTTATCATAGCAGAACCAATGATTACCCTCGTGTGATACCGAGTACCCCATGATCCGTGACTGATAAATCGGCAATTCGGGTAGCAATTCGGGCCTTCGTTCTCCCAAGATCGATGTGAAAACCCCCCACGCCTTGCCCCAATTGCCAATGTTTTCATTTACCTTAAAGGCGGCCATCTTTGCGCGCCAAACACTCGGATGCATGAGGTCCTTCTGACTTTTAACATGCTCCATCTCATAATGATCAGTAAGCAACGAGAAGATGTTTACATATTCCCCTGCCCATATCTTTTCTTTAATAGCTAAAGGGACATGCTGACCCAACTTCTCCCTTCGAGAGGGTGCCGATTCTTCCCTCGCAATCGGCAATGGCCGCTTACCTGAACCGGACGCCGTCTCAGCGACTACAACCGTCCCCTGTGGCTTCTCTACGGCCGCAGCCGGCGTGGATACCCTCGCTGCTTCCCGAGTTTCGCGCAGTTGCTTCATCAATACCTGCGCGTCGACAGCCGTGGCGCCCTCGCTACCTTTACCCAACCACGCTGCTAATTGTGCTGCCAGCTCTGGCGGCATATCTTCCCCAGACACGGGGGTGACCACAACGGGAATCGGATTCCCTTCCTCCGGCACGGGAGTGGGTGCTTCGAGCGGGACACTGGGACCCGGGATATTTCCCCCAGCTGTTCCCCTCCTGGGCCTCTTGCCTTTTCCTCCCGGGGCTGTTCCCTCCAAAGGACGTTTCGGCCCCCCTTTCTCGTCTTTATCCATTCGCCTCTTTAAGTCGGTCACCTCTTTCATGAGAACACGCAGCATCTGGTCGGTAGTCATCCGCTTTCCCGCCTTCTTCGGCATTCTCCAGTAGAGTATCTAGAAAACAAACAAGAGGATTACAACGCTCAAAATTGGCTCTTCGTTCCGTCTCGAGCTCACGTGCAGCGAGGAGGTGCAGCTTCAGAGCACAGGAACAAGAGGATGCCTTCTGGTCATGCTTCTCCTTTTATCCGTCTTCAGGGCGGGCGTAAACCCGCCCCTGCCTGCCCCAAGGGCGTGGCCAGCCGCGTTAGTGTCTAGGCCAACCCACTCGAGGGCGGGAAAAGGCGCGCCCCGGCTACGCCGCTTCGGGCATACCAGCCGAGACTCGCCTCCCGCCCAAGATGGCTTCCCGGGGGGATCGTGGTACTCTGCCATACGTTCGGGGGGACCGATTGGTCGCCCCTTTCCATTATTGTGCTTTTATGGCAGCATTTGCCGAAATAAAGTTTGAATTGATTGATTGATTGATTATTCTGCTTAAACATTTGCCATTCCAACATGTCTGCTATTAAGACATGCGGCAGTCCTCTTTCGCTACCTATGAACGAGCACACTAACTATTTATGTTTGCCGGACTTGTTTGCTTTTTCCACGTGATCAAGCCTCGGTTGAGGTGAAACGCGTTGTGAATAAACAACAGATATCCTGAATTACTCTGTGCCTGCCTTTCCTGAGAGCGAGCTGATTTGTTAAGTTGATGAGAAGGATATATAAAAAAAAAATATATATATATATATTACCTACTGGCGGTCGCCAGTAGGTAGTTATAGTTAGGATTGTTTTCTATAGGAAATCCGCAACATTCTATTGGGAATAACTTTGGCGCCGGTTGAGGAATCTGCCTGTAATTTTCTTTAAATTTGCCTTGCTGTGCTCCGCTCCTTCCCTAAAAGTTTGGGGGAGATTCGGCAAGCGGGGGCCGAGATAGAAGGGGGGTCCCCAAACATGTTTTCCCCATGTTAATTTCCATAGGGCGGTTGGACTCACTTTTAGCCCGAACGGCTGAATGGATTTCCACAAAACTTCGCAAAATTGTAGGGACTGGTAGCCCGATGTGCCTTTGCTATATCTCAAGATATGTGCTCCAGTGGATTTTGAGTACTTTAGGTTCAGAAAAATATATATATATGGGCGGAGCCTAACCACACATCTGGTCTGATTGGCTGTCAGCACTTCATCCAAGAAGTGTTGGCAGCCATCTTGGGACCAATGTACATGATAGCACCCCATTAAAAAGCATTGTAGTTAATAGAGGGTTTTAGGACTTTAGTTACATTATAAATCATTTGTTGATGGTACCATACTCATTTTAGGAATTGTGGTGTGTTCTAAGGTGATTTTACCATCTGAAAAAGCCTTCTGCTGTGATATCATGAATCATGTTTGAAAGAAAACTAATATCTCATGATTTTCCCACAGTGGTTTGGAAGGGGATCTATAAGCTAAACTGAAAGCATATTTTCTGTAAATTCACATTATCTTTCTCAGTCATGTGAGAATGAAGTCTGGCATTCTCAGTAAAACATGTACATCCAACAAGGACAGCGACTGTCAGTTGATTCCTTTGTGTTCAACTGCAGCCTCCTAGAGTGTTCTAAAGAACAACTAGAGCGCTAACAGTCCTACTTATTACAAAGGTATAGCACACCTGAAGCCATCGTGATGGGAATAAAGTGGTAACTCTTAAAGCATTTAATTTAAAAAGGAACAAAATGAGGGGGTATATTATGCCATAGAAAGTATTATTAGTGCTGCAGAAAGAACAATTAGGGCACATTTTGAGTGACTTCTCAAATCCTCTTCAATTTCATTAAACAATTCTGACATGCAGACTGAAACATGCACTTTGAATACCAGCAGCAGACTTCCCTGGTGAGCAGTAGCTTTACTACAGTGATCTAATGAGCAACTGACATGCAGTCTCCCAAGATGGCCACCAGAGACAAAAGAGCCCAAATGTAGCCCAAATATCACCCAGATGTAGCCCAAGTATAGCCCAATGACAGAATGTCCCAGAGTGTTCTAAAGAACAACTAAGAGTCCTACTTATTACAAAGGTATGGCACACCTGAAGCCATCTTGATTGGAATAAAGTGGTAACTCTTAAAACATTTAATTTAAAAAGGAACAAAATGAGTGGGTATATTTTGCCATAGAAAGTATGATTAGTGCTGCAGAAAGAAAAATTAGGGCACATTTTGAGTGACTTCTAAAATCCTCTTCAATTTCATAAAATAATTCTGACATGCAGACTGAAACATGCACTTTGAATACCAGCAGCAGACTTCCCTGGTGAGCAGTAGCTTTACTACAGTGATCTAATGAGCAACTAGAGTGCTAACATTCAGAATTTATGGCAAATGTGTGACACATCTGAATGCCTTCTTGATGGAACCAAAGTAAACACGCATTGAAAATGCAATAGATCTCGCCCTCATTTAAGTTAAAGCCATTCTGTTTGTAATGAGGTGGCTTTTTAGCTTTGCTTTTATTAGTGTTTTTTAAAATGTCATGTAAATAACATGCATCTGTATGCATATATGTATATGTATGCATGCATTTATATTTGTATTTATATGGATATACAGATTAGATATGTTTATATATGTATGTATATATATATATATATATATATATATATATATATATATATATATATATATATATATACATACACATAAATATATATAAATGCATATGCACATATACACATATATATATGTGTATATGTGTGCGTGTAGAGAGAGGTAGAGAGGTAGAGGTGTAGAGGTAGAGAGGTAGAGGTAGAGAGGTAGTGGTAGAGAGGTTGAGACTAGTAGAGAGAGAAGTAGAGAGAGGTAGAGAGTAGAGAGTGAGTAATAGAGAGTAGAGAGTGAGTAGTAGAGAGTAGTAGAGAGCAGTAGAGAGAGTAGCAGAGAGTGAGTAGTAGAGAGTAGTAAAGAGTGAGTAGTAGAGAGTGAGTAGTAGAGAGTAGTAGAGAGTAAGTAGTAGAGTGAGTAGTAGAGAACAGTAGAGAGTGAGTAGTAGAGCTTAGTAGAGAGTGAGTAGTAGAGAGTGACTAGTAGAGAGTAGTAGAGAGTGAGTAGCAGAGAGAGAGAGAATAGTATGGAGTAGTAGAGAGTGAGTAGTATAGTGAGTAGTAGAGACTAGTAGAGAGAGAGTAGTAGAGAGTGAGTAGTAGAGAGTGAGTAGTAGAGTGAGTAGTAGAGAGTGAGTAGTAGAGAGAGGGAGAAGAGAGTGAGTAGTAGAGAGTAGTAGAGAGTGAGAAGTAGAGAGTGAATAGTAGATAGTAGAGAGTGAGTAGTAAAGAGTGAGTAGTAGAGAGAGAGTAGTAGAGAGTGAGTAGTAGAGAGTAGTAGATAGTGAGTAGTAGGGAGTGAGTAGTAGAGAGAGAGTAGTAGAGAGTAGTAGAGTAGTCGAGAATGAGTAGTAGAGAGTGAGTATTTGTGAGTAGTGGAGTAGGAGAGAGTAAGTAGTAGAGAGTAGTGGAGAATATTCCAAAGTTTGGTACAGCACCACTTGCACAATAAGTCCAATCAAATCATATCACTTAGAGTCCTTATTGAAGTGCTGAATCTTGGTGTATATTCAAATGCTTTTATTTTCCTTAAGTTTATGTACCACAGCCAGCCGAAACGTTTCGTTCTGTACAACAGAACTTCTTCAAGGCGTTCTTATTTCCTTCAAGTTATGTCGGTATCCTGTTGTCATATAACTAGATATTTCTTCCAAATGTTAGACAAGACGTAAGTACATTCTTATTCAAAGTGACTAGGTATCAATTTTACCCACGCAATTCGGGCAGACTTGAGTAATTTATAGCATCCTCAAAGTCAGACTTTCAAAAATTCCAAAGTATAGGACTTGATAATCCAAATCCGAATGTTTCTCAAGAAAAGTCATTTTCAATCGTTCTGAATATCGGTGTTTGGGCAGATATGACCCAGGGACCCCCAGTGTGCAAGGGGAATTAGTCCCCCCTCTGCAAACGCGCCAGTGGCCTGCGTTGCTGAGAGGTGTAAAAAGGGGCATAGCCTCATTACACCTTTGTGCAATGCAACCTTCCTGACGCATACTGGAGGTTCCAGGTGGGCTAATTGGCCCCCAGGGACCCCTAGTATGCAAGGGGAATTAGTTCCCCCTCTTCAAACATGCATGAGGGCTGCGTTGCAGAGAGGTGTAAAAAAGGGTGTGGCCTCATTACACCTCTCTGCAATGCAGCCCCCTGGCGCATACTGGAGGCTTCTGGTGGGCTAGTTGGCCCCCAGTATGCAAGGGGAATTAGTTCCCCCTCTTCAAACACGCACGGGGCTGCGTTGCAGAGAGGTGTAAAAAGGGGCGTGGTTAATCAGTTTCATACTTTGCTCTCCATAGCAAATTGTCCTTACACAAAATTTGCAAACAATTTTGAAATCTCCAAACTGGGTTTGGATGTTTGGGACCATCTCACTTGTCTCTGGACCCGATGGAGTGGGTTGCTTACTTTGGGAGGTGCTGGGTGAAGATTTGGGAGGGTTTCTGGTCAGTTCTCTGACCTCTGCCGCAGCATAGTTGTTTGGGTGCTGGCGTTGCATGTGGCAAATCATGGTGTTGTTGCCAAAAGAATACTTTTTCGCAGGGTTCCCCCTGGAAAGTACAGTGCCACAGATCAGACAAGTAACCTTTGGCGCATTAACTTTCTTGAGGCCCCTTGGGATTTTAAAAAACTCCCAGCCAATGTGCTCCTTTGGCTTATAGGTGGTAGTATCTTCAGGCAGGTACCGCCACTCCTCCTCCTCCTCCTCCTCCTCCTCTTCTTCTTCTCCACCACTGTGGTGTTGTGGTGGTCCTTGTGGTGGTGGTGGTGGTGGTGGTTGAGATGCTCCTGCTGCTTCTGCTACTGTAGCCATTTCTCAGTACAAATAGGTACAAATAGGTCTGCAAATAGGTCTTCCTCAGTCAAAGTAAAAAGTGAGAATGAGGAAAAAAGGTGGGGGCTTTCATCTTTTGGAAACCAAAACTGTCCTGAACCAATGAAAAGTGTTATTTTCAGGTCACATGACACTTTCTTTATCATTTGGAAACCAAAACTGTCCTGAACCAATGAAAAGTGTTATTTTCAGGTCACATGACCCGACGCGCTTACGCTACGCGCCCAAAAGAAATCAAAATATTGGCCAGCAAATAGTCCGTGCAGACATAAGAATAGCTAAACCAAAAAGTGACTTGTTGTCTCAATGGGGTCTTAAACCTATTGAAGGACACCATAGATGTGGAAATTGCATCACGTGTGATACGACAATCGAGGGTAATACTTTTCAACATTCTAACACAACATGGTCACATTCAGGTTTTACTAATTGCAGAACGAAAAATGTTGTTTATGCCATCATTTGCCCTTGCTCCAAAATCTATATAGGCAAGACCAATCAACAGGTGAATACACGTATGACACAACACAGGTCACGTATCAAGAATAAAGTTCTAACTGCGCCCTTAGTCCAACATTTCTCTGACAAACAACATGGGGAAAATGACTTTAAATGGACTGTGCTATTTAGTATAAACCAGCCAAAATCAGGCACCAACATTGAACAAATTCTATTGAGAAAGGAGGCCTATCTGATACTCAAATTTAACAGTACTCAAACTGGGTTGAATTCACTTTCAGAAATTTCGCGTCTGTAAAGTCTCTACGCGATCTTATCCTGAAGGACTACAACACCCACAATGCCGAGTATATTGTTCACTATGATGTAGGAGCCACACACGGCCACACGGCTGCCAAAGTGTTCGCATTTCCTGGTCAGACAACGCAAGAGCGAGGTGAGTGTCAGCGAGGCTCCAAACGTGTTATGAAAAACGCAATTGTTTTTCGCTCGCAACTAAGGAATTCTTTCCTTTTTTCTAGCGCGATTGAATCACGCTTTTGTGAACAACGCGGAGGAGCTTAACCTTGGTCCCCGCCACTGACTAAAACTTCACATTGAGAAAGATAAGGAGTAAACGGCATGGCGACCGACGTTCTCCGTTCTACCTTCTAACAACAATAGGTATGTTACCAAACACTCCCTCGTAAAATCTTATGAGTCCAGAGTGTCAAAATCAACTACAATACTGAGCACAACAATTGTGCCTTACAGGTATCATCGGAATTATACTGACCACAGAGAGGATCTATACACAGCCTTACCGTCACAACAGACAGAGGTAGGAATCTTGTGCCTTTCTGGTCTGGAGCCAGTCACACTGTGCTGCCCCAGGTGGTCTAGTAAGCATGTTAATTTTTTTGCAGAACAGATCGTCTGTTATATTGAATTTCTGCGGCTTACAGCCCCTCGTGAACAATTGGACCACGAGACCGTACCGCCTTTTCATGAAGGTAACTAGTCCAGTAACTCTCAGCAACCATAGGGGGTTTTAAAGCAACTAATTCCCATTTATTAAAACAAACTTCCTTTATATTCTCATTTGTATAGATCAACTACAATGAAAGAGCCCTGAGGAGAATCTGTGATTTTTTACAGATTCGAAACGCGTCGGCAAACGGCAGACAGGCACTACAAAATATCTGCCCTTGAAGGGATTATTCATTATCTCTGAATTGATTGCTAAACAAAAAATTCAATTCTTGTTGCCATTCCTTCACCTTATGGGTTTAATAGTGGTTTGAAATTTCGCAAAGATTAATTATTTGTGGATACATAATCACTATATTTTTTTGTAAAAGAAGTTTGTGTATAATTGTTTGCTTAATTGTATATATGTCAATTGTACAGTAGTTGTAAATATGTGTAATTGTGTTTTGTAAAGGTGTTTGTAAAGTGTTCTTCTCGCCTATGAAATAGACAAATACTATCAAAATAAGTTCAAAAGGGTTAAATAAAATTACCCACACAAACAAATGACTCATTTTTTGTTTATAGTCTCAAAGCGTTGAGAGACCAAACAATTGGGAGGGCTAGCAATTCTTTTTTTTGCATTTAAAGTCTATAAGACCATCCTCTTTGCAGGTAAAAGGATCTCGCCTTTCAGCATATCTGCATCGTGCTACTATTTACAAGTAATGTGCAGGCATGGCTGTTGTAATTTAATAATCGCATAGTGAGCTAATCGCAAGTGCTACTACACCGCGATGGGGCCCAGTGTGTTCGTACAGGTCAATAAAGTTACCCGTACTGAACTTGGAAAACCCCACGCATCTAGTATAAACTATGGCGCCGGCAACCATCAATAAAGTACATTGACACTGCTGTTGCACGGGTGCAATACCCGCGCTCTCTGGTTTTCCCCTATAATGGGAAATAACAACCAGTTAAAACCAGTTAAAAAAAACATATCCAGGGCGCCCTCTCGATCAGTATTGGACGGTTGACTACTCCGCTGGCATGCGCGCCACTCTCCCTGGGTCCTTTGAAGCCCGGAAGGAGTTTCTTTGTTTTGGAATTGATGTGAGGACTTCATTTCTGGACCGTCCACGTCATTGTGTTACACGAAGAGAAAAAGAGGGTGAGGTCTGTTGACAGCGGTAATTGTGAGGTAAGCTGGGGTTTTTTTCTTCCGTCCTCGGGGGTAGGGGTGGGACGCCCAACGTTGGCTGGACTTCGTTAGTCCTGCACTCTGGGCCAGCGGAGAATTTTGGCAGACCGCGGTGCCTGATCGCGCTATCCAGGTCGTGGACCGTTAACCACCCAAGAAGAGAGGTTAGAGAGCAAGCCTCCTGATAGCAGCATTGTACAGCTAAATAGTGTCTCTTACGTGTGTGCAGTCAAGAAGGCAGAGAGAACCAAGCATTGTCTAGGGGGACTGACAGACTCAGAGTTAAGGCATTTTCTTGTTGTGGGGCAACAATGAATGAGGATGAAGAGCGCAAGGCAGCAGCGCAGACTATGTTAACCAGGAAAGCGACCCCTGGAAGGAAGACCAAAGAGAATGATGGTCAAATACAACCTAATGAAGATAAACTATGGAGATACGAAAGGTAAAAAGAACCGAAATTACTAAATGGTGGGAGGCAACATCATTACAACACTATGTCTATCAAGACATGGTACCCAGAGGGTTAAGAATATTTACAACACCAACGTACGAAAAACCAAATCCTAAAATGCTAGAAGAGTGGTCAACCAACTCTGCTCAGAGCTCGAGGAGGATGCTTGAAATTCTCATAAAATACGCGTGGCTGGACCGTGATGTGATTTTGGAGGAGATCAGGGAATTAATGGATGAACTCAAGAAAGGTATGGACAAGGAAACTTTAAATAAATCACTCAGTACCATCAAAGACAGGTTGACCAAACACGAAGATGACATAAAGGCACGAAAAGAAAGAAAGCTCAATCGTGACTATATGGATTACGATAGTGGGCGGATTTTACCCTTCAGCCACAAATATGACCACCTTTATAGACAAGGGAGTTATGATCACGACACAATGAACATCACAAAAGAAGTGCCAGGTACTGAAATGTCTACCACAAGTGAAAGTGAGTCGGATGCTTCTGTGCAGAACATGACACCAGCTGGACAGAATAAAAGACAACTCACTTTTTTAGACGAGTATCGGACCTTGAGGAGGGGTCGTCAAACTACGAGAGAGACACCAGTACCAAAGACAAGAGGACAAAGGGGACGTGGACGGGATAGAGGAAGAGGTCACATAGAAATCGACAAGCAAGACTCAGACAACAGTGGCAAAAGAGGCAGGGGACGTGGCGCAATGGGAAGCAGCAGAACACACGCCAGAAGAGCTTATTAATGGATGATATTATGGTGAATAGAACAATCATTAATCTGTCCAAGAGAATTATGAGGATCATAGGGAAGAGAACACTTTGCCTTGGCCTATCCTTTTGCCCATCATACCCCTCTAACTACACCAACGTTTGGATCGATTTGTTTAAGTATATTCGTAAACTTAGATTGAAGAAATAGCATAAACGTAAGGGTACTATGAGTGAAAATGTCACAAGTGAGGCCGTTGCTGGTAATAAATATGATTTTAACATAAGGGATATTGAGATGCTAAATACTGTGGTTGAATTGGGCCAGACTGATGAGAGAGAAGGGCCGGGTACAACCTCTACGCAATTACTGGCTGAACTAGATACCACCACTGATGCATCAGGTGATACTAACTTTAAACCAAAATCTAATTTCATGCCCATACTACCACATGATAGCATAGACACATTTCATGAGTGTGTCAGCAAGACACTCAATGAATCCAGACAGAACAGGAAGAAATACAGAAACAACTGCGAACCCAGTCTCACTCAGCGGCAGAGACAGGCCCTTAAGTCCCTGATGGAGGATGACAGTATTCGCCCAGCGGATAAGGGGGGCAATATTGTGATTTTGGATCGGGAGCAATATGTCTCTGAAGCAGGTAGACAACTTGAAGATGTCCTGTTCTTTGAATCTGTGAGCTCCGACATATACACCACCAGCATTACCACAATTTGGGAATCTCTCAGGAGGTGGACAGACAAGGGGATATTGACCTGGGAGGAATACGGTTATCTCAAGCGAGATTATCCGGTCCTCCCAGTTCTGTAACTTCTCTCGAAGATACATAAAGACCCCATTACACCGCTGGGTAGACTCATAGTGTCATCTAGAGGTAGTGTGGCCGAGTATGTTTCTAAGTACATTGACCATTTCTTGAGAGAATTTGTGACAGGATTGGATAGTTATATAAAAGACACCAAGGATTTCTTCAAGAGAATAAATAGCCTGGAGTGGGATGCAGATTCTATGTTCATCACGCTTAATGTGCAAAGCCTGTACATCATTATCAACCATCAACAAGGCTTAGCAGCCTGCAGACAGTATTTAGGGACCAGACACATCAGGTTCCGGGAACAGACTCAGATGCTGCTGGACATGACAGAGTACTGTTTGACAAATAACATCTTTCTGTTCAACGGTGCTCTGTTTCGTCAAGTGTATGGTACAGCTATGGGATCATGTTTTGCTCCCTGCTTCGCTAACCTCTTCATGGAAAGCTGGGAGGAAAACATCCCGTCCAATCCAGCCTTCCAACAGGATTATAAACATTTGTCATCCGCATCGAAGGGGTTAAAAATGACTCAGTTATCGGAAGTAGCATCTCAGACCGACCCAGCATTACGTATCGAAGAGGGAGAAGCATCAGGGACATGCTTGTCCACAGTGATATCACCACCTATCCACTCAGTAACTTGCAGGGCCTTGAGGGTTTTTTTCCTTGCATCCACTGTAAGGCTTGTACGAACAGTAAAAGTCATAAGCCGGTGAGCCACAATGGGGTGAACAAAGTTATCACTAAATTTTTGACTTGCAGCTCCATGTTCATAATATAAGCCATAGAATGCACATGCAAACTATGGTATATAGGGAGTACTACATGTATGGCGAAAAAGCGTATTTTGGAGCATAGTAGAGCCATCACCAATTATGACCCCAAGTATCCCGTAGCACGCCATTTCAGGCAGAAACATTTCTCCAATACCAGGGACCTCAGTTACATCATCCTGGTTCAAGTAAATAAGAATCCCGGGGGTGGCAACAGGGTCCGGAAATTGAGACAGAGGGAGTCCAAATTGATTATTGACTTTCGTACTCAGACACCAGGAGGTTTGAATCAGGATGGTGCATTGTCTGTACATTTAAAAGAGTAATTATTTTGCTTCATCCTCATGTATTGTGTAGTTCTGTGCCCAAGTGATGATGGTTTTTGAACAGATATAATATATCTAATAGTGTGCAGGGTCATGTGATCTTGTATTTTAATCACTGTTCTTTTCTCTCTCTTTTCATTCACAGGAGGAAAGGAAGGGGCCCGAATAACCAGCACTCACCAACAGGGGCTTCCTACCCTTTTTTCTCTCTTCCTTCACGAGCACTGGGACACTTTTAAATACTACGGCTAACTACAGTGTGAGGATGGTAGTGTATATGTTTCTTGGGTTGATTCAGACATCGTAATTGTGTATTTATGAGCTTGTTTGTGACAACTTGGTAATACTGTGAGGCCTTTCCACCAGTTGTACCATGGAGTTATTTTGAGCTGGATACGGTGGACATCTGGCACTTGCCAATACTGATCGAGAGGGCGCCCTGGATATGTGTTTTTTAACTGGTTATTATTTCCCATTATGGTGGAAAACCAGATGACGCGGGTATTGTACTTGTGCAACAGCAGTGTCAATGTACTTTATTGATTGTTGCCGGTGCCGTAGCTTACGCTAGATGTGTGGGGTTTTCCAAGTTTGGGACGGGTAACTTTATTGACCCGTACGAACACACTGGGCCCCATTGCGATGTAGTAGGACTTGCGGTTAGCTCACTATGCGATTATTAAATCACAACAGCCATGCCTTCACATTACTTGTAAATAGTAGCACGATGCGGATATGCAGAAAGGCGAGATCCTTTTACGTGCACAGAGGATCGTCTTATTGACGTTAAGGCACAACAGTGAAAATGTTAAATGTTGATTCCATGTATGAATTGCAATGGCTTTCTATCTTGTTGATTCTATTAATGTTTGCATATTCTGCTTATTTGCCATTCCAACATGTCTGCTATTAAGACTTGCGGAAGTCCTCTTTCGCTACCTATGAACGAGCACACTACTTATGTTTGCCAGTTTGCTTTTTTCACGTGATCAAGCCTCGGCTGAGGTGAAACGTGTTGTGAATAAACAACATATATCCCGAATAACTTTGCGTCTGCCTTTCCTGAGAGCGAGCTGATTTGTTACTTTGACGAGAAGGATTTAAGTTGCCGAACTACTCTGCTGGCGTGCGCGCCACTCTCCGTGGGTCCTTTGAAGCCAGGAACGAGTTTCTTTGTTGTGGAATATATTTATATATATATATATATATATACATATTACCTACTGGCGGTCGCCAGTAGGTATATATAGTTAGGATTTTTTCTCTATGGAACTTTTGAAAATTCTATGTCTAATAACTTTGGCGTTTGTGGACGGAATCGGCTGAAATTTTCAGGAACATGGCCCATTTTGTTTTTAAGCAGCCCCTGAAAGTTTGGGGGGGTTCTGTCAAGGGGGTGCCGAGAAAAAAGGGGGGTCCCAAAACGCATTTTTCCCAATTATTTTTCCGTAGGGCGTTTGGCCTCACTTTTAGCTCGAACGGCTGAATGGATTTGCACGAAACTTGGCAAAATTGTAGGGACTGTTAGCCCGATGTGCCTTTGCTGGGTCTCAATATATGTGCTCCAGTGGATTTTGAGAAATTAACGTTTAAAAAAACAGATATATCTGTGACAGCGTCCCGGATAGCGCACCGGTTCGCGTACTTTTCGCGTAATGGAGCTTTGCGAAGCGAAGCTGATTGGCTCTCAGGTGTCTGTCAACATTCTAAACAGTCCAGAGCGGCCGCCATCTTGTCTCTCGGTAGGATCGAGAGACAATAGGAGGCCAAAACGAAGGGGGAAATGAAGGAAAGGGGGCAAGGTAGACCCCTTCTGACCCCCTAGGATTGATGAGGGGGATATTAAAGTGCCCCGCGGGGCCAAAAAAAAACAAAAAAATGCGATTTTTTGTCGTAGAGGCGCAAATCGGTACGTGAACCGGGCAGCTAACTGGGCAGCTAACCGGCAGCGTAACGGGAGTCTGAGGAGAAGCTGATTGGCTGTCAACATTGTAAACAGTCCGGAGCGGCCGCCATCTTGTCTCTCGGTAGGGTCAAGAGACAAGAGGTGGAGAAAACGAAGGGGGAAATGAAGGAAAGGGGGCAAGGTAGACCCCTCCTGACCCCCTAGGATTGATGAGGGGGATATTAAAGTGCCCCGCGGGGCAAAAAATAAATAAAAAAAATTGCGATTTTTCGTCGTAGAGGCGAGTCCCGGTACGCGAACCGGGCAGCTAACTGGGCAGCTAACCGGCAGCGTAACGGGAGTCTGAGGAGAAGCTGATTGGCTGTCAACTTTGTAAACAGTCCGGAGCGGCCGCCATCTTGTCTTTCGGTAGGAACGAGAGACAAGAGGTGGTGAAAAACGAAGGGGGAAATGAAGGAGAGGGGGCAAGGTAGACCCCTCCTGACCCCCTAGGATTGATGAGGGGGATATTAAAGTGCCCCGCAGAGCAAAAGGAAAAAAGAAAAAAAAAATTGCGATTTTTCACGGTAGAGGCGCTTCCCGGTACGCCAACCGGGCAGCTAAACGGTAGCGTAACGGGAGTCCGACATCTTGTGTTTTTGGAGCGTCCGGTTTGCGTACCGGGTAGCATTCCGGTAAGCGTAACAAGGGGAAAACCAAGAGAAACATTAAAATAAAATTTAAAGGAATAGATTTCCACCAAACTTGGCAAAATTGTAGGGACTGTTTGTTTGATGTGCCTTTGCAAGGCCTTAAGATATGTGCACGTGTGGATTTTGTCTAATTAAGGTTAAAAAAAATATATATATCTGTAAGCGTGCTCTGGCGCGCTTACGTTACGGGTTTTGTTTGCGCTGCAGAGACGATACGTCACGTTTATGTGACGCGTCATGAGGCGTCTCACGTGGCTACGTGATACGTCACGTAATAAAGAATATATTTTACAGGTATAGATATTAGCTTTTAAAAAACCAATGAAATTCACTGAAAAAACCATAGGTTATAGACCATATATAGTTAGGAATTTGCATTTACAAAACCTTGAAAATTCACTGAAAAAACCATTGGTTATAGACCATATATAGTTAGGGATTAGCATTTTCAAAACCTTAATTTACTCGCACAAAACCATAGAAATTCGCATATATAGTTAGTTGCAATAACTATATATCGCGCACCCGCAATCCACTGCTGATGATGTCACATATTACATCATTCATGACATGGTCAGTGACATCACTGATGACATCACTGATGACATCTCAAATGACATCACTGATGACATCTCAAATGATCAATTCGTTACAAGATAGGTTCATCAAATAAAAACATGCAGTTAATACAGTAAATAGAAATATGCAATAGAAATAGGTTCAAAACAAATAGCATTTCATCTTGTTGCCAAACCATCAAAATGTTATAGTCTTCTGGTATTTTGCTGGGACATTATAGATATACACTGGGATGGCAAAAGAAAAGTAACTAGTAAAGTGCTTGTGCATGAAAGAAGGTTATTTATTTTAATTGGATTTATTTTATTTTAATTTATTTGGCCAAGCAGGCTCAAGGTCATCACACATATGTGTTGCAGACTCACTCAGGTTGTGGGTGTGCCACTCTCGAAAGGACCTTCCACCTAGTGAGCCATGCCTGGCCAAGAAACTTTGCTACACAACAAGCAAAAAGAGGTCTGGATGGTAGTCCTGTGTGTCTAATTGTTGACAGATCAATCTTATCCACTTAGCCCTCAAATTTTGATATGCCGGGCAGGCAAATATTAGGTGTGCAACACATTCTATCTGGGCGCTGCAGCATGGACAGCCTTTTGAGGTCTTGTTGCATGAGTGCCACTTAACAGTCACCTTGCGGACAGGGAGAGTTCCATACCTGAAGTGTATGTGCAGCTTCTTGTCCCTCTGGACCTCAATTATACCAAGAAAAGGTTTGAGGTGTCTGTTTTGTTTGTACATGAGAAACTGTTTTGTTAGTTTGCCCATATTAGAATTGCTAATCTCCCGATGGTCTACACAGTCCCAATAAAGCCATTTGAGGACGTCTCTCCTCAGGGGATCCTGGCTATCCCAATAAGCTTGGAGGCCGATGGATGTTAACAGTTTTTTAACATTAGAAATCCAGCCTATCTTTCCACCAGCGTCTAAACGGATGACTTCAGTGAGGGCTTTGGCATAAGGGAGGATCTCTGAGGTCTGTCTAATGCGGGACCAAAATAGTAGTGGGCATAGTCTAGCTATATCTCCAATTGACCGCCTGCCCATATCCAGCATTAAGGGGGTGAGAGGGACATTTTTAGGTAACATCACCAAGTCTGTATAGAATTTGTGCTCGGATCTGCTGAGGTCGTTGAGCTTATCGAATCTCCAAACCTCTGCACCATAAAGAGAAGAACTAACTGCCTTGGCATCGTAGACTTGGAGGGCAGGGGCCACCAACCTAGTGTGTGAGAGACAGTGTTTTTTTTTCTATTACTCCAACCGCTCGTTTGTGTCCCAGCAGCATCTTTGCTAAATGAGGCTTCCATGACATTTTGTCAGAAAATCTGACATCTAGGTAATCAAAGGTGTCCACCTTTACAAGGGGGCCCCACCCAGCTGGGGGCTGCCCTTGTATGACTTATGGCAATTAAAAGTCATAAATTTTGTTTTTGGACTATTTATGACCAACCCCCGATTATCACAGAAAAGTTGGAATTTGTTACGTAGGCGTTGTAACCCTGCAGGGGTCTTGGATATCAGCAGGGTATCGTCTACAAACAGCAAGATTAGAACCTTGGTTCCTCCCAGGGTAGGTGAGTCCGAGGGAATCTCCTGGAGAAAATTAACCACCCATAAATAGGGTATATGTATGTATGTATGTATATTTATTTTTATATATATACTAAGATACACTTAATAAGCCAGTTAACCAATCAATTTTTTTTCAAAAAAAAATCCATTAAGACACTTATTTAAACATTTATTCTTCCATCCACCTTTACAAATACATATATAAAACATATTTATTTTTCAGAAAGACACACATTCACTGGATGGTGTCATCAGTGATGTCATGAGTGATGTCACTGACCATGTCATGAGTGATGTAATATGTGACATCATCAGCAGTGCATTGCAGGCGCGCAAGTTATAGTGAGTCCAACTAACTATAACGTGGGAATTTCAATGGTTTTATGTCAGTAAAATTTCCAGCTAACTATAACTGGTGTCAAACCTATGGTTTTTTCAGTGAATTTAATAGGTTTTTTAAATGCTAATTCCTAACTATAACTGGTGGGAAACTTATGGTTTTTTCAGTGAATTTCATAGGTTTTGTAAATGCTAATTCCTAACTATATATAGGGCCTCAAACCTATGTTTATAGCAAATTTCAAATATAATATTTTTTATAATGAATCCTATATTGTATATTTATGTAATACTATTTTTTTATATGTATATTTTTTTTTTTTGCCTTTGAGCGCTCCCGGTGAGCGCACGGTAAGCGCAGTCTTGCGGCGCGTCCCGGTGCGCGTACCGGTGAGCGTCCCGTTAGCGCTATTGCCATGAATGAAAACATCATTGTGACGTATTGCGTAGCCATGTCCGCGTGATACGCGCGGCGTAAGCACCCGGAAGCACCCGAGCGCATACGAACGCGCTACGTTAGCGCCCCGGGGCGCGTAGCGTAAGCGCGTCGGGTCATGCAACCTAAAAATAACACTTTTTATTGGTTCAGGACAGTTTGGTTTCCAAATGATGAAAGCCCTGGTCATGTGACCTGAAAATAACACTTTTCATTGGTTCAGGACAGTTTTGTTTTCCTAATGATGAAAGCCACCACCTTTTTTCCTCATTCTCACTTTGTACTTTGAGTGAGGAAGACCTGTTTCCAGGCCTATTTGTACCCATTTGTACTGAGAAATGGCTACAGTAGCAGCAGCAGCAGGAGCATCTCAGACACCACCACCACCACCACCAGGACCACCACAACACCACAGTGGTGGAGATGAAGAAGAGGAGGAAGAGGAGGAGGAGGAGGACGAGGAGAGGCGCTACCTGCCAGAAGATACTACCCCTACAAGCCAAAGAAGCACATTGTGTGGGAATTTTTTAAAATCCCAAGAGGCCTCAAGAAAGTAAATGCGCTAAAGATTACTTGTCTGATCTGTGGCACTGTACTTTCCAGGGGGAACCCTGCCAAAAAATATTCTTTTGGCAACAACACCATGATTTGCCACATGCAACGCCGGCACCCTAAAAACTATAGTGCGGCAGAGGTCAAAGAACTGACCAGAAACCCTCCTCAATCTTCTCCCAGCACCTCCCAAAGTACCCAACCCACTCCATCGGGACCAGAGACAAGGGAGATGGTCCCAAACATCCAAACCCAGTTTGGAAATTTCAAAATAGTTTGCATATTTTGTGGGCGTATAATTTACTATGGTGAGCAAAGTGTTAAACTCATCAACCGTGCTGGTGACAACCACAAGTGCCCAAAGAAACCTTAATTTTTTCCTGATTTTTTTTGCTCCAGTTGATCCGTTTACAATTCCCTGTTTTTTGTTTGTCCCCATAAAAATTCTAAAAAAAATATGACATTGTTCATAAAAGCCAAAAAAAGTACAAAATGTTCAAAAAAACAATAAAAAAATATAAAACAAAAAGAATAAAAAAACAGTTCTTTTTAGAACTACCTCCAATTTATAAAAAAATGCTCAATTTTTTAAAAAATCTGTCATTCTTTTTTCCCCATGGTAGGCTCCCCGGTACGCTCCCCGGTGCACGTACCGGGCGCTCCCCCCGCGCAAATCGAAAAAAAAAATTTTTTTTTTTGCCCCGCGGGCCCGTTTATGGCCCCCACATCAAACCTAGGAGGTCAGGGGGGGTCTACCCTGCCCCCTTTTGGTAATTTCCCCCTTTGTTTTTGCCACCTCTTGTGTCTCGATCCTACCGAGACACAAGATGGCGGCCACTCCGGACTGTTTGGAATGTTGACAGACATCCGAGAGCCAATCAGCTTTCCGCTCGCAAACTCGCGTAGCGCGCTAGAGCGCGTCCCGGTGCTCGTACCGGGGCGCGCTTATAGATATATATATTTTTTTGAACCTAAATTACTCAAAATCCTCTGGAGCACATATCTTGAGACATAGCAAAGGCACATCGGGCTACCAGTCCCTACAATTTTGCCAACTTTGGTGGAAATCCATTCAGGCGTTCGGTCTAAAAGTGAGTCCAACCGCCCTATGGAAATTAACATGGGGAAAAAACGTTTTGGGACCCGACTTTTAACTCGGCCCCCGCTTGACGAATCCCCCCCAACCTTTCAGGGAAGGAGCAGAGCGCAGCGAGACAAATTTCAGGTAATTTTCAGGTGGATTCCTCAACCGGCACCAAAGTTATTCCCAATAGAATGTTGCGGATTCCCTATGGAAAACAATCCTAACTATAACTACCTACTGGCGACTGCCAGTAGGTAATATATCTATATATATATATATATATATAGTCGCCAGTAGGTAGTTGTAGTTAGGACTTCGTGCCATATGTAGGAAGCCTAATTGTGCTCGCAAATGCTGAAATTCGCAGAATTTCAGCATTTGCGATCGCAATTAGGGCAGTGTGCTATGTAGCACACAAAAACCCACATGCAAAATAAGGAATCGCAAAATTTGCGAATCCTTATTTTGCAATTGCATTTATGGAATCGAAAATTGCGATTCCTTAAATGCAATGTAGGAAGCACCCAAGTTGTGCAAATTTTGGCTTAAGGAATCGCAAAATACCACCAACTTCAGGTTGGTGGTAATTCGCGATTTCTTTAAAAAATGAACTTTTGGGCATTTTTCAAAGTGCCATGTGGGTCACATACATGCCGTTAGGGCATGTATGTGGGCCACATGTGCACACATGTTCATTTCAGGGGTGCAACAGGGTGTCCTATTGACACCCTTGCAACCCTGAAATTACATTCTCAATTTGAGTTTCTCTAATTGAGAATCGCAAATTGAGAATCTCTTCCTATGGGCCTTCTCGCCCATAGGAATGAATGAGAAGGTATTCCTTATTTGTGAATCTCAATTTGCGATTCGCAAATAAGGAATATTAGGGATTCTCAAAAAAATGTACTAATCCTACCTACATTTCGTTCTGCGATTCTCCAATTGTGAGTCGCAAGAAATCGCAATTTGAGAATCGCAAAACAAAAATTACCTACATATGGCACTACGTTTTTTGACTTGACTATATCTTTGGTTCCGTTTGATGAATCTTTACAAAATGCCAAAAATAGTGTCGGAGTGAGTCTTGTTGTGGATGGAACGTTTCGGAGTGATCTGTCAAGTGGGGGCTGAGAAAACAGGGGGAGTTAAAAAAAAGTGTGTTTCCTGTGTTAATTTTCATAGACTCTTTAGACACAGCTGCAGCCTCAAACCGCTGAATGGAATAACACAAAATCTGGCAGAAAACTAGCTTTTGTTCTGCATATTGTGTTTTTTATTTGGTGTAAATCTGTTCAGTAGTTGTTGAGAAATGTAATGAAATCCAAATTTAAATATTTGTGATCCCAGCTAATTTGCGACGAATCACCAATGAGCATCAATAGAAATGCTATGATTGGCTTGCCGCAAACTCAGCAGAGAGTTGCGGCTGCCATTTTAGATTATCGGGTCAGTCCCCGGGGCTGGAATGAAATGGCAGAACTTAGCATAAGGGGTCATACTCGATGTGTCTTGACTCCATGGGAGGAATATAAGGATCTTTCAGGGACTCCACATGTGTACAATATGATGCTAAACAGGTTTTTTTTTCACGTGCGTTATTCACAAATTCTTTGAGACCACCAATGCAGCCCCCCATGTAACGTTGCGGTGACTTCAGGAATATTGGTGAAAAAAATACATTCACAGACCACTCAGACAATGATGCATCCACTCACAGACCCACTTAGAGAGTCATGCACCCACTCATTGACCCACTAATACACTTATGCACCAACTCACGGACCCACTCAGGAATTCATTCATCCACTCACAGACCCACTCAGAGACTAATGCACCTATTCACAGACCTACTCATGCACCCAATCACACACCCACTAAGAGACTCATGCATCTACTGAGACACCCACTCACGCACCCAATTACAGACACACTCAGAAATTCATGCTGAATATCATTACGGTGGGGATCAATCAATCAATCAATCAATCATAACATTTGTACAGCGCGCTACTCACCCGGAGGGGTCTCAAGGCGCTGATGGATTAACGTAGGAGTCTGTTTCCCAATATCAGACTTTTACCCAACAAAAGAGACAGAAAGATAGAATAGAGAGATTAAAGGCTAAGGAGAAACATAGGAAACCAGTGACAAAAAAAGAGAAAGCAAGGATGGGAGAAGAAATTGCAAGAATGAAGTAATTAGACTTGAATTGCAGAGTGGTGGAACAGAAGCATGGGGTGACTCGAGAGGCTACGAATGTCTGCTATTTTGCAACTCCTCCATTGGCCAGCTGCAGTTTTCTAAGAAAAAAATTGTGACCCTGATCTTGTATATTGTTTACAAATTAAGCAAGGCATAGAAGCCTCTTTATTTACATGCTTTTACAGGCAAACGGGGCCACACCAAGATCAAGTACTTTCCCTACATTCCTGGGCCTCTTAGAGGCCGCTTATGCAGGCAGTGGTCAGTTACATGTCATCACGCCTTATATGCGACTAACTCGGCTGACCCCCATTGGCCTTTACAGAGTCTTAGGCCTGTTTGGAAATCTCTTGTTATCAGTGCTGAATTTGAACCGGTGGTTGCCGGTGCGACCCACGGGCACCATTAGGTGGGGACTAGCACTTATTTTTCTTCAACTGACTTATTGCTCCAGAGACATAGAGAAAACCCCAAAAGCGAAGAAGGAGATAAATAAAGAGAGAAAAACATTAATAAATGGAGAAAGCAGGGATGAAAATGAAACTGCATTGGCGAGATAAAGGGAAAAGAAGTGTGTGAAGGGGGATGGAATACCCATGAACTGTAATCAAAGCTATTCAGCCTTCGTATTCGGGGTCGCACTCCTGACACTGGATTAATCTGGCCACGGTCTTCGAGAAAAACTTTGTGCCATGACACTTTTTCTTTTACGAATTAAAAATTGTCTGTTTCCCATTAGGGCTGCGACTTCCGACCTTTATTCATGTTCCATGCCCTCCTAAAACAATACATATATCAGAATGTTAAAGTACAAAAATGCTGTATGAATAGAATATGTTCTTTAAATGCCTGTTCTTTTGTCTTCAAATGTGATTTACTCTCACAATAAGGTTCTTGTGACGCTAGTTAAGCTGGCGCGGACATCTTTATAGTGCACTTCACGGATATTTGACTGTTTAAATTTTTAATTATGGTCTCCCAGGGCTCACGTCACAGCTGCTTGCAGCAGCTCGAAGCCCACGTTTCCCCACCTGCTGTGGTATCCTGTTGCATGGCCACCTGTGCAGCGCTGACAGGCACGACCCTGCCATGTCAGGCCAAGACCTGCAGGCGGCCTCTTACCGCCTCCTGAACCCGAACCCCGCTCTTTAGCAGCAAGGGGGGCAGGCAAAGGGGCAAGAGGGGATCTTGTGGGGATGAAGTTCTTAGTCCGATATGTAGTGTCACATTACAGCTGCCATCTGAGAAATGACACCCACCAGATGCTGTATTTCACTGAGCTGTATGCCCTGGATGGGCGTTCAGCAGCCAATCAAATCCTTTGCTTCCTCTCCTCCATCATTGGAAAGCCTCTTCCCACACATATAGAGGGACTATTTACAAGCCACTTGCGCCGCCGGTTCGTCACTTTTTTTTGACGCACCAGCAGCAGAATAGGCTTTTTCATATTTACAAGGCCACGTGAAGTCACCCTGCTTGACTTTTCATGCGCTTGAAAATATGTTTCCCTTTCACGCATAACTCTCCCACGCAACATCCATGGAACGTGACGCATTCCCAGATTTACAACGTTTTGTAAACCTGGGAATGCGTCAGAATCCTACACCTCCCCAGGAGGAGCAACGAGGAGAAACACTTTTATTTCTCCTCGTTTTCCCCATTTTCTATGCATGCTGCACTCTGCAGCACGCATGGAGGAAAATGCCTTTAATTATTGTTTTTGTGCAGGAAGGTCAGCACAGAAACCCTTGCAAAATGGCGCAACGTTGTCTGCGCTGGCGCATGGCTGCTGTTTGTGGACCGGTGCAGGGGAGAAGGACAGGAATGCACCGTATCCTGTAGATACGATGCATTCCTGCCCTTTTATTTGGACGCAAGGCAGCGCAGCAGGAAGGCTTGCTGCGCTGCCGTGCATCAAAATCTTGTAAATAAGGCCCAGAGTGCTTCTGTGTTTTGCGCACATTTGCTCATATATTATTCTGTGATATCAACTTTTTTACGTATGAATTGGATGTAATGCTGGATTTTTGTATAGTATGTCTTTTATGATGAAAATTCGAAATAAAGACTTATTGACATATATTATTCAAAGTTTTTGCTTTGTGTGGAGAAGAGTTTTTCCTCAATGCGACCGCCTTAAAAGCAATGGTGCTAAAAACATGGTATCACCCAAAAAATATAACAACAGCATTTTAAATAAAGAAAATATTCTTATTTTATGCCCAATTGAATAAAAAAAAGGAAATCAGCGCAGGAGGGGCCGGGAATTCCTCAAATCCCAAATGATCATTCCATATGCAGTCATATGGAATGCCATGTATGAAAGCATCAGGGTGAAAAATGGGTGCACCATAAAACAGGCCTTACATGAGCTCTGTGTCCAGTAACCTCAAAGTAACTGATTTCCCTTCTGCTCATTCAAGATTTGCAGGCAACATTTCTAATTTTCAACATTACACGATGTGTTATTTCCGACATGCAGACCTGTTTATTGCATACTAATCCGACGTCCACCACATCACGCTGAATTACCCTTTACAACTTATCCCTTTGTTGCCTGCCCGAGGGGACGTTGATGCATTGTCTGAAAAACATGGTGTACTGAAATAGCCCATATCAAGGGAGACCCCCCCCCCCCCCCCCCCTGCATCACCGGGGACAGGGCTATAATTACCAATCAACCTTTTACTATTTCCCCTTGGAGAAAAAAAAAGGACCTTATTAAGAAAATGTTATCCAATCCATCTTCAAACACTGTGAATTACAAATAACACTTCTGTAAACACCCATAACACTTTAACATTTATTACATTAACAACACAAATGTACATCTTAATATAAGATACCATAAATCACAATTATGACACGAAAATTAACAGTATAACACCAATGTTAAAACACAAATTAATATGTCCATCTACATAAAGTTCATCACAGCTTGTTTCTACAGTATTATTATTATTCAGATGTGTAAAGTGCATGGCTACCCTAAGGCTTCCCAGTGCTGGAGAGAAATTAGAACACCAGGGGGGAATGAATGCAGGGAGTAATTAATGGGGGAAGAGCCTTGCCTTAAGCATTTTTCTGAATCAAAGCTTGTTGCCTAGGCATCTTAAGTCTATGAGTAGCAAATTCCAAAGTTTAGGCACAACGTGAGAAAAAAAGGCCTTCCCCAAACTTGGAATTTTGAATTCCGGCACTTTCTAGAGCTGTCCTGTGGCGGATCATAGATTCGT
This sequence comes from Lissotriton vulgaris, assembly GCF_964263255.1. Classification (NCBI taxonomy): domain Eukaryota; kingdom Metazoa; phylum Chordata; class Amphibia; order Caudata; family Salamandridae; genus Lissotriton; species Lissotriton vulgaris. The sequence goes on from NC_141699.1 coordinate 724,517,469, forward strand.
GGAGGGCAGGTAGGGGGTCAGAAGTGTCCTGATCAAGGGGGAATCTGTAAAGTTAAACCTTCTAAGTGCCAAGCACAGTGTTTTGAACGTTATCCTCTCTTCAATAGGAAGCTAATGTAGCAAGACCATAGCCTCCTTAACAGAGGAAGATTTAGGGATCTTGAATAGGGTCCTCGGGGCAGTATTTTTGACCATCTGCAGCCTCTTTATGCCATATTTTGGGGAGCCTACATGAAGTGAGTTGCCGTATTCCAACCGGGATAAAACCAAGGATTGGACCACAATTCTCAGTACACTCGGGATGAGATCTAAGATTATACGTAATGTTCTGAGAGTACCGAAGTAGGGAGCCCACAAGTTTCTTAGCCTATTCATCCATGCAAAGGGGTTCATCTAACCACATTCTGAGACTTTTTATGGGGTAGGCAGGGGTAGGAGGATTGCCCAAACAATCTGGCCAATTGATCGCCGGTTGAAGGGCCAATCTTTTCCTAAGGATTATTAGTTCTATTTTTTCCCATTCAATTTTAGACAACAGTTCGCTATCCATTTAGACACTTGTTCCAGAAAGGGGGAGTTTTTCTATTTGTTCTTTTAATTAAAAAATGGTGAACGTTGAGAACTGTTGACCTAGATTTTCAGTGGAATTACACGTCTACCCCACCTTTTTCAGGATATATTACACTTTCATCTCATAAACATAAATCCAGTTAACACACTGTTAAGAAAACAACAGAAAAGCAACATATTATAATACACAATAAATGAATACTCCTCAAGCACACATCCCCATATCACACATCTTTTTTATTAGGCTTATTTATATCAAAAGTTAGGCATTACTTATCCCTTAAAAGTACTTGCGAGAATAAACATCTTGCCAAAGATCTACCTCCATTTGGTTTTAACCACTGCTCATAATACCTCACATTCTTCTTGCCGGGACAGCATATGTAGGCTACAATTCTATTATTCGGGGTTTCCATGCCTTACTCACACTAATGTCAATGCTTGATTTAGCAAAACAGGTATGCATTTTCTTTCTATTAACATTAAAATATTTCACTACCACCTCTTTTAAATGATATAGTTCATTGTGCAAATTATGGCGAAAACCATAATTCGAAAATGGTTCTAGAAACATAATTACACAGAAACACTGCGTCGACAGTTCTCTACTCTAATCAAGCAAGTTGTAATGAACTATATGGAGATAAGAGTTTAAATTTGAGTTTTAATATTTATATTGGAATTTTTGGGGGGGAATCATAATTGTGAATTTTGAACATGATATATATATATATATATATATATATATATATATATATATATATATATATATATATATATATATCTGCAAATACCTCGCAGCAGCGCTCCTTAAAAAGAGACTCGAGGCAAGGACCAACTTTCCTTCAGCATTCTTTATTTAGCCATTAGGTAGTGTGTCATGACGCGTTTCGGCCGTCCCAGCGGCCTTGGTCACATGGCGAAACTGATTACTTTTGGCCCATTTAAAGTGATAACGTGCAGTCACATGTTAAATAAATGATGGATATAGAAAAAATACTATATGTATAAATACATTTTGCATATACTTTCTCCTGGTACCAATACAAAAGTGGAAATAACTGTATGAATACATAAATAGGTCACAATTTGCATAATGTATCAAAAGATATAAAATTATACATATACTACTTCAATTCATTGTGCGAAGAGTACTAACAATTTGATAAAAATTGATAACTGCATAAATGCTTGTAACTCTTCTAGATGGTATCGAGAAAGAAGTGTACCATATAGTCCATCAAAATCTATTAAAAAGTATTGTGCGAAAAATAGTGCTCACCCTAGTGTATTAAAGTATAATACCAAATTATAATAATGTTCACTGCTATTTAATGATAGTAGTGAAAGAGAGAGATCCATAAAGAGGAAAATTAATTTATCTATATGGATCAAAACAAAAAGAAATGAATTCAAGACGTCAACTGTGCCAGCCAGATAAGGCTCAAAGAAAGGGGAGATTGTGGAGCCTTAACTTACTTCCGGTTCCATTCTATCACTCTTATCTTTGGCTATATTATTGCACTTATATTTAAAGTGACCTCGTGTCAATTGGAAAAAATAAATATAATTTCTTCCTCTAAAGTGACATCGTGCAGTCAACAGTGCAAATACAGTTAAAGTGGCTGGTGCTGGAGGTTATACAGTACTGAGGTAGAGGGGAAGGGAAGTCTAAACCCTATTGAAATAGAGCTTAGCTTACCATTTTCAAAACAAGATACTTACATACATCATCAATATTGCACATATAGAGAAAATTTCATCACACCATAAAAGCAGTCTAAAAAGGAGGGAATCGGTAGCATGACTAAAATCAGCTGTCACATCAAAAATCAGGATAAAAAACATATTACCCTAATATTTAAAACGACGGCTAAAATCAATCAATTCATATACTTACACACACCAAATTTATGTACACTCAATATATAAATTATACATAGTATACTACAATATGGACATTAATATGTAAAAAAAGTGCATGGTGCGGACCAACTCCTCTTGTAATTTAGACTATGGGCATGTCATGGTGTTAGCTATATGGTTACAGGTGACATTATTCTGAAGTGGTCATAGGTATGTGTGGAGGTCCTCCGTGGTGTTAAGACCTCCCGGCCACTTTGAGTTAAACTCCAAAATATATTTGGTTTCCAGCCTGCGCATACATGCCTCCCTGTCGCCTCCTCTTCTGGTAAGTGCTACAGACTCGATGGCAAAGTATTTGAGACACTGAGGCTTACTGTTATGACACGCCTCAAAGTGTCTGGCCACTGGATAACTTTGGTCCTTATTTACAATGGCGCGCAGATGTTGTAAAATACGCTTATGTATTTGCAGCTTGCTGCTGCCAATATATTTGAGTTTGCAGTCGCACTCTAAAATGTACACACAGTATTCCGTTCTGCAGGTTAGGTGTTGCTTTATTTCCCTAGTTGTTCTGGGGATTACTGTTGTAAATTTTTTGGTATTGACACCATGTTGGCAGGCTTTACATGCCAGGCACTTGTAAAAGCCCCTGCTGATCGGTCTCCAAGGCTCCTTGCCTATGTAGTCTTGACTATTTTTGGAGAGGATGGAGCCCATACTTAAACTTTTCCGAAAAGTAACTGATGGATTAGGGGGCATCACATCACCAATCGTGGGATCATCTTTTACAAAGTGCCAGTTTCTCCTGACGATACTCCTAAGTTCTTTCTCCTGTTTGGAGTAGGTCAGAATGAGTCTAACTTCATTAGTGTTGTCACTTTGTTTCACTCTCCTAGTCAGCAAGTCACCTCTGTCTTTGACCCTGGATTTCTTTATAGCAGTGTTCACTATCTTGGCGGTGTAACCCCTATCTACAAATCTTTGAAAACTTTCCTGTTGTTTGACAATCATATCTTCCTGATTGCTACAGATACGGCGGATGCGTAGCATCTCGCCATAGGGTATAGATTTGATTAGATGTTGGGGATGGGCACTCGTAGCATGTAAAAGAGTGTTACCTGCCGTCGGTTTTCTAAAAAGAGTACTGGAAATCACATTATTACATATAAAAACCTGTACATCTAAAAATGTTACCGACTCCCTGCTTACATCAGAGGTAAAATGCAGATTAAGATCATTATCATTGATGTCATGTATAAAGTTTAAAACACTTTCCTCGGAACCACGCCATACAATAAATAAGTCGTCAATAAATCTGAGCCAACAAGTCACATTAGTAGTCCAATTTTCTTCCAATTTACGCAGGAGGACCAGTTCCTCCCACCACCCCATAAAGAGGCACGCGTAACTGGGGGAGAAACTGGCCCCCATTGCTACACCCTGGACTTGTTGGTACATTTGACCGTTAAAAATGAAAAAGTTGTTGTTGAGGCAAAATTTTAACATATCCAAGAGCATTTTGGTGTGGTTGGCCAGTTCAATGGGCCTGCGGCTAAGATAATACTCACATGCCCGCAGGCCATCCTTGTGCTTTATACATGTGTATAATGAACTGACGTCCAATGTTACCAACAACAAGTCGGGGCTCCATGTTACGTCCTCCAATTTTCGCAGAAAGTCACTTGTGTCTTGTACATATGACTTTAAAGACTTCATGTGTGGCTGCAAAAAGTAGTCAATGTACCTTGAAAGGTTTTCCAAGGGGCCTCCACATGCTGCGATTATTGGTCTTCCTGGAGGTTTGGAGATATTCTTATGGACTTTTGGTATGAAATAAATATATGGTGTGAGTGGATGATCTTTTTTGATGAACTTGAACTCATCTCCACTTAACATACCAAGGCCCTTCCATGCCACCAGGTTCTTTGATAAGGCCTCCAACATCACCCTATATTTCTGGGGGGTGCTCTTGGAATAACATTGTGGGTCATCTAATTGCCTATGAGCCTCCTCCAGGTACTCCGTGGCTGGCCATAAAACAATGTTCCCACCTTTATCTGAATTTCGAACAACAACTTCAGCATTTTTCAATTTGATGGACAATTGATTAATTTTTCTCTCCTGGTTTGTATATTGACGCTTATTCTTGTCAGTCTTTAAGGCCACCTTTTTCACTTGTTGCACCACAGCATCACTAAATGAGTCAAGACCATCTCGTATATATATGTATAAATCATGTATTTATTCAACAATTCAAAATTCAAGATTATATCTTTAAAGAACATTTCATAATTCACAAAAAATAAAATTACAATATAAATATATATAAATCTTTACAGAAGTGTTTACATGCACAGCATTTAAAGTGAGGTTAGATAACATAATATTCCCAATATTTCAAGGCCCGTTTTCTCAAAAGGTGAATCATTTGGTTGATTGGAAATCCATGGTGGCCACCTTGACTTCTTTTAAGTTAGTTTGTTAGACGCATTGCTCCTAAAAGTGTTATATACCTCCAGCTCGCAGCTTGGAAATCCATGGTGGCCACCTTGACTTCTTTTAAGTTAGTTTGTTAGACGCATTGCTCCTAAAAGTGTTATATACCTCCAGCTCGCAGCTGTTATTACATGTTTGTTGTTTAAGATAATGTTTTTGTAAGAAATCGCCTTAATGAATTTGCGGGAAAGTCGTTCACAATGATGTTCAACAAACATTCAATAACCCTTAGGAACATTGATAGATTATAAAACGCGCTTGTTTTTACAAAAACAGACCGGTGGGAGATTAAGTGAGTTGCCCAGAATCACAGGACTATCCAATATAGTCACCTGACCCAATTCTGTGTCTAAACCTCGGCCAATGTTGCACAATCAGCTACTCTTTAAAATATGTATTTTATGTTACACTGTTCTCATCCCATCTTGTAAGAGGATGTCAATTATGAATCCTTCTGTCAATGCTATGCCTTGTAAAGCGCTCTGATACCCTTGGGTCTAGCCGGCGCTATATAAAACTCTCAAATAAATAAATAAATAAATATGAGAATTATAATAATAAACTGCATTATCTGTCACTCATTCCAAACTTTAAGGGTTCATATAACCTTTAGTAACTCTATAGAATCTTCCCAAATATGCCTCGATTGAAAGCACAGAAAGCATGGCAATACCTGCTCACCAACTAAGAGTTCTACACTATTATTTAATATTTAGGCCCTGATTATGAGTTTTTCGGAATTCTGATACGTTTTACTGCACCGGATAAATAACATACCTTGGGTTTATTATTTACTGGGTGTAATACATAGCATCAATAGTGAATTTCTAAGGAATAATGCACCAAAATCCACATGGTACCATAAATAACATACACTTTTCCTCTGCTAATGCCCAGCTGGTTTACCCCGCGAAAATCCGACAGACGACCAGGAAGGAAAAATAAATAAATAATTAATTTTCCCCTCGTCATCTGTCGAAATCCCCCCTACTCAGCCCCACCACTCTTACCTACACGGGCTGCCGCTGGGTTTAACTAAAACTGGCACCATACACCACCTAGACAATCTATTGGTGGAAATTGAGGAGGAGACTGGCCAATGGGAACCTATGCTGTAGAACTTCACACTTGTGCTGTAGCAATGGAAGATTAGTTGTAACCTATAAAAAAAATAACAGTTATTCTTGGCTCCCTAATACCAGCAGCTGAAAGACGGATTAAAAAAAAAGTTCTATAATATTGCAGCAAGTAACAAATTCAACCATAATGCAATATACATGTGTATGGGTGTTGTATGTTTGTGTGTGTGTTTATGTGTGGGTTGAAGTGCAGATGTCTGGGTGGGTTGGAGTGCAGATGTCTCTAAGTGTGTTTTGTGTGTGTGTGTGTATGTTTGGTGGTTGTGTCCATGTTTGCTTATGTTGGTGTGTGCTGGTATCTTTGCGCCTGTTTTTCTGAGTATGTGTGTGGGTGTGTGCCAGAGTGTGTGTGTTTGTTTTTACTTTCCAATACCCAGTCCCCGTTGAAATACGATAATAGAATCAAGCAATGTCTTAGCTGGGGAATTCTTGAAACAATTAGGAAGACAGGAGGGGAACCGCCTGGCATGCGGCAGTGAAGAGGTTACTAGATACAGGATGAGTCCTGGAACCGACCATGCATGCACTGATCAATACTGACCTTTGGCTCTTCAATATTCTTAATTGATGAGAAACCTCCTCGGTCAGCCAATGTTTAAAAGCATCTTTAGTTTCGCCTCTTGTCTTGTGGATGGGCTGAGCCATTTTTATGGACGTATTTATTTAATTTACAACCCCTAGAGGTTTTAGATTCAATTTAAGCAGTCATGGGAATCAAGCAGAAAAGCATGACCCCTTTACTAGCTGCAGTATCTGCAAAAGACTGTACTTCACTAGTTATGAATTTGCAAAAATATCTAATATTGTGATGGAAAAAGTTGAAAAATGAACAACAAAATATTTCTGAAAACGCCACTTAATTGAAGGGGCTGCAAAGTGCAATACGCTGTATGGAACGAGTGTTTAGTTTGTGCTGGTGTTTGAAGGTTGAGGGCACCCACACTCACTTTTTTTAAGGGAGGGGCAGGGCTTACGTTTCATCATCAGAATTTTAGCTAGAGCGAAAGGAAGAACAGCATAAAGTATGGAGGAACATAAAGAGAGGAAAAACGAGTCTAAGAGAGAACTCTGGGGTGAAGAATACCCTGCAAGAGTGAGATAAAGAATAAAGAAGGGTAGCGTGGTGTAACGAAGAGACATGAGGGGGATTTAATGCTTGATAACCATGGTTCTGAACAGCGCCTGTGGCAGGTTTCTAAGAAAAACTGCGCTACACTTATTACAAATAAATTAAGCACTGTACAGAAACCCGAACAGCACAGGAGCCTCACAATGTGTATTTCCTGCTGAGTCGCACAAGAGTACAAATTAGGGTAGTGGAGTAAGGTGACTATCCTCAAATGTTTCCTTTCCGGCACAAATTTGCTTTCCTTTCCAATTCTCTGTTTTTCTCAGGTCTGTAGACGTCCAGGACACCTCCTGCTAGAGTAGAGTCGCCCTGGCCTATGCAAATTACTCTGAGAATGCATTTACATAGAGGGTCATCATCTTCTGAAGGGCCGTAAAAGGCCTGTGGAGCACTCACCGGATCTCTGGGCAAGTTGTCTAGGGTGGGATCGGTTCCCCAGCGTGCAGCACTTCTGTGGCACCGGAGGTGACGTCCGTCCTCCCGGTGCAGTGAAAGGCAGCTTCGTTCTCCCATAGCGCACAATCGGGCCACGCCCAGGCTAAGCCCGGGCCAAGGGTGGGCCTGCCTGCCCCGTCACGGCCAACAGAGGCTGGGCCTCCCTCTCTCATCTGAGGCAGCAGCAATGATACAAGGTGAAGGCTTTTGATCAGCAAAATTAATAATCATGGGGAATCGATCTGGCCCTATAGCCACAACAACAACCATGCACCCTTATGTTACCATTGACAGTATGTTGGAGAGGGTAGTCAACATAGTAACTAATTAAATTGAACTAAGAAAGCATCGACTTTCCCTAGGATGTGAGGCAATGCAGATTGATCCGGGTTGCGATGTTACACCTACTCCTCTGCTAGATGGTGGTGACCTCCTGCACACTGTGACTGACCCTAAGACTGAGTCTGAGCCCTCTACCGGTGGCTCTGACATCCTTGGGTGCAGCTCTTCAACGACCCAATATATAATGCACGCCCCCCCCCCCCAGTAACTGTGACTGTGGAAGCAAAACATTAAAGGACATCAGGAAACCCATTCGCACCAAAAGGAAGCAACACCCACGCACTGGCGCACCACAACGTGACTTGACCTCCTGGATACAACAAGCATCTAACCCTCACCCTGTGGTCAAATGTTACTTGATCTTCTCAGAACGAGACTTAAGCCACACTGAGTTACCTGGTATCGGGCAGTCTATTATCAATTATGGTCTCGGGTAGGTGATTTAATAGACAAGAAACTCAATCCTTTGATGGATCACCTGGATCACCTAGAGACTGTGATGGGCAGGTTTTGTATCCGGGTAACAGCTTCTAATGCTGTCAACACTGATGCCATGGTGGGAGGGGGCAATTGTCTGACAAGCGTTGCAGCCACAAACTGTTTCGTTAATGGGGACCAGTGTTTGCCAGATGGTCCCTCAATAGCATCTGCTCCTAAGAGATGTATGCAACTGATTGATCGACAGCCCTGAAATGCTACAAATGTAATGGTTTCATATAATCCTATAATTAACAATTGCTCAAACATTCTAGTTGGGGTGGTTCTTTTGCTCCTTCTAGGTCAAAAACTGGATCTAATCTCATATCCAATTACCCCCCGGAAATACCAACCAAATGTAATGGTGTTATCCATCATTCCCCAAAGGAGACTAGTATTAAAATCAATATGGATGTGCTAGGTTTGCATCCAGCTCCCTGCCCTTATGTGCTGGTGTTGGCAGGAGTGCCCCCACTTAAGACATAGCAGAACAAATCTTGGGGAGAACTACGCAATAAATGTGCTGACTGGCTATCCAAGTATAAACAGTTCAGCACTTTGAACATAAATGAGATAATCATGGTACGGTTAGTGGGGTGGGTGGGTGAGTCATCTAAAAATATTGAAGGTGATTGTGTTGTAATTTTCATAGACCTGCTATGGTAAGGGCCCTATTAAAACAACAAGAAATCCCCGCTGGCAGACATACTAGAATGTGGTCACTACCTTTAGGCTATTTTTATAAACCATACCTAAGATGCACTATGCCAGGACCATCTCCCCATGTCGATCAAGATAGGTTTGCAGCACTAACTGTTCTCGATGCCCATGATTGACTGACTCCATCAATAGTTGGTGGGGATGATTCACTACCTACAGACTTGTCACACGTATCTGTGACACGCTCTCTAACGGATACAGCGGCGGCTCTACCGTATGACAACCAGGTCTTGGAAATACTTAGTTAAAATGTGGATGGGCTACACTCAAAGATAGTCTTAGAAGATTGACAGCAGTTAATCAGGCAATATAATATTTTAATGTTCCAAGAAACGTGGGCCACTTAAGACATATAACTTGAAGGATTTAAGTGTTTTAATACCCATGTCCCACCACCCAAATTGGGACGACCTTCTGGTGGCTTAGCCATATTGGTGAACATCACAGCAGGGGGCCGTACTAAGGCTATACCAACTCATAATGATAATTTCCAGGCCCTTAGATATAAAAGGGGTATGAACCTAAACCTGATCAATTTTTATACCGACTTCTATAACAAGCCCAATATTACCATCACAGATTGTTATGATTAAAGGAACTCAAAGTATTTTGACAACATAGCAGGTATTTGTCTGTGAGGTAATTTTGATGCCAAATTGGCTTTCATGGATTCTTCTTTTAGCAATTTTAGTAGAGCTCAAACTTGCAATAGGGGTGTAGAGTTGATGGAACATTTGATAACCCAAAATTTGAGTGATGTTATGGATATCACTGTCTTTGATAATAATGATATATTGAATCAGTGTAAGGATTGTTTAGTATTGACAGAAAGAATGGCGCTCAAGCTAATTCTGCGTATGTTGGTTAAGCTACGTGTATGTAGGGTGCTACCAGGTCGAGGGAGCAAAACACCTTAAAACCCCCGTAGGTATGCAAGTCCAGAAACCCACACAAATGAATGAGAAACAAAGTCCTGGGCACATGTAGTTGGGGTCAAAATATAGTCATGGGATATCCAGTGTCAAGAACAGAATATGTGGTCCACACCAGAATGATGATTTGAAATGTATTTAATCAATGCAACCACAAAAAAGCAACTAGCCGACACGTGTTTCGTCACCTATGGGAGTAATCCTGTGACTTTTTCAGGGCAGAGAGAGCTGCGAATTTCAATGGAGTGGGCGGCAAGCCAGTGATAATTCCAAACCGGCCGGAGTTTCAGAAACGAATGTCAAGGATAATGAAACAGGTCCGCAGTGGGTATGTACGATCCGAATAAATATAAGCGGATCCTAGGATTCTATCAAGGGAAGAAGGTGCTGTATTGTAGAGTGGGAACACTGCATGTTGACGGTCTTCTCAATTACTTTTGCGGGGAAGGGGAGGAGTGAGATGGGACGGAAGTTCCTGAGGTCCGTGGGGTCGGCGGTGGGTTTCTTCAGGAGGGCGCTGATCTCTGCGTGCCTCCAGCTTTCCGGAAAGGTGGCGGACGCCAGGGAGTTGTTAATGATGTTCCGGAGGTGGGGTGCGATGATGGAGTCGGCCTTGTTGAAGATGTGGTGTTGGCAGGGGTTGACTGGGGAGCCGGAGTGGATGGTGTTCATCACGTGGGTGGTGTCTTCGGTGCTGACGGGGGTCCAGGTGCGGAGGATGGTGATGGGGGGCGTTGGTTCGTTGTTTGGGTCCGTGGTCTGAGCGCCGAAGCTGTCGTGTATGTCGGAGATCTTGCGGTGGAAGAACGTGGCGAGTGAGTCACAGAGGTCTTGCGAAGGTGTTATGTCGTTGTTGCTGGCGCTGGGGTTGGAGAGCTCTTTGAAGATGCTGAAGAGTTCCTTGCTGTTGTGGGTGTGGTTGTCCAGTCGTTCTCTGAAAGATGTTCTTTTGGTGGTGCGGATCAGCTGGTGGTGTTTGCGGGTGGCGGTCTTGAGGGCTGCCATGTTTTCTGTCGACTGTTCGTGGTGCCAGGCTTTCTCAAGGGTACGGCAGGCGTTCTTAGAGTGTTTGAGGTCGTCGATGAACCATGAGGCTTTCATGCTGCCGGGATTGCTTGGCGGGGTTTTCAGTGGATCAAGGGTATTGGCGCAGTCGGTGATCCACTGTGAGGGGTTGCAGGCGTCGTCGTTAGTGTCCGTTGTGTTGGTAGGTGGGTTTTGGCTCAGGGACGTGGTGAGCTGGTCGGTGGTGAACTTGCTCCAGCGTCTTCCGGGAACCTGTTTCGGCATTTAGGAGTAGTAAAGTTAGGAATCCTAACTTTACTACTCCTTAATTCCCTTTGTGAATATCAAAAGTCGTACAGGGCCCGATTCACAGAATGAATTTAAGACTCAATCCTAAACTTACTACTGTTTTGGTATTCACAGATTGCACTTACTACTTTTGGTATTCACAGAATGAACTTACTACTTTTGGCATTCACAGAATGCACTTACTACTTTTGGTATTCACAGAATGAACTTACTCATTTCGGTATTCACAGAAGTTAGGACTCCTAACTTTAGGACTCCTAAAAGCCTTCTGTGAATACCGAAAGTCCTAAAATTAGGATTTTTTTCAATTTATTAGTAGTAATGTTAGGACTACTAACTTTAGGACGCCTAAATGCCTTCTGTGAATACCGAAAGTCCTAAAATTACGATTTTTCTTAATTTAGTAGTAGTAAAGTTAGGACTACTAACTTTAGGACTCCTAAATGCCTTCTGTGAATACCGAAAGTCTTAAAATTAGGATTTTTCTCCATTTAGTAGTAGTACAGTTAGGACTCCTAGCTTTAGGACTCCTAAATGCCTTCTGTGAATACCGAAAGTCCTAAAATTACGATTTTTCCCAATTTAGTAGTAGTAAAGTTAGGACTACTAACTTTACTACTACTAAATTGTGAAAAATCCTAATTTTAAGACTTTCGGTATTCACAGAAGGCATTTAGGAGTCCTAAAGTTAGGAGTCCTAACTTCTGTGAATATCGAAATGAGTAAGTTCATTCTGTGAATACCAAAAGTAGTAAGTGCATTCTGTGAATGCCAAAAGTAGAAAGTTCATTCTGTGAATACCAAAAGTAGTAAGTGCAATCTGTGAATACCAAAACAGTAGTAAGTTTAGGATTGAGTCTGAAGTTCATTCTGTGAATCGGGCCCGTACATTTCGGATTTTTTTCTCAGTTTAGGAGTAGTACAGTTAGGAATCCTAACTTTACTATCCTAAATGCCTTTTGTGAATATCGAAAGTCGTAAAGTTAGGATTTTGTCTCAGATTACTTTTGTGAAATGGGCCCTGTGTGTGTGGGGGTGAACCCTGCAAAGGACATTTTATTTACAGCTGCACATTGTTTTCAGAGCTGTAGTGACATGTAACAAAACTTATTGAAAAGTGCAGCACGCACTTCTAAACTGGACCAAGGGATGTGTAGCAAGACAAAGTGACAAACATTGGGTGAGGTACTTTTCCGCCAACAGGCCACCAGTGGTGAATTTGGTTAGCACACGCCATGCCAAGAAGAGGCAAATAGTGTCTGTCATATGCGTCCCAAATCACAAGCTTGAACTTTAACATTAAATATTTGTGAGTAGCCAATCATCTTCATGTTGGATATGTTGAATGACGCAGCCCTAAAATAACTATCTCTTCAGTGTCTTACGCCCTTCTCTTACACACTTCTGAACAACCAAGGATTTGTTCAGTTCTCACTCACACTTCAGCAGAACCAGGATCTTGCTCTTTACTTAGTGTTACTTTTTTAATTTTTTTATTTACATAAGCGAAAACTCTGAGCAACCAAGAACTCTGTCTGTGCTAACTCCTTCTGCAGCAGAGTCAAGAACTGGCTTTGCGGTTACTCACATGTAATGGGGCCAATAACTCACTCTGCATTCACTCACAGTTCTGCAGAACCAAGACCTCACTCTGTGCCCTCGTGTTGCTTTCAACCCTTCCCACCCTACCCTGTGTTGCTTCTGCACCCGCCTCCCTTCTTGCTAGAGTCTCAAATCTTGCTTTGGCCTCCGGTGTTGCTCCCTCCCCCCCACTTAAAATAAGAAAACGCTTTTACATATTTTTTTGCTTTTTAATTATGGATTCAAATTGGATCAGTAATTACAAATAAATGGCCATATAAAATTATTTATCTATGCTTCACGGCATCAGGGACCCTGTACAGCATGTCTAACAACCATTGGCGAAGTCAGTTAGTCTCAAAGGTGAGACCTATTGGCTTTGCCAATACTTGCTTTTTGGTGCATCCAACATGACCCAGGGCTGCATTTCATGGTAAAATATAGTGGCAAATGACAGTTTCACATTTTGTGTAATTTTGAGGAATTTCGCGCAATTACCCACAAGCAAATTAAGTACATTTTTCACTCTTCGAGTCTTATTACTTAAAGCTGTGAAAAGGAAAGAAATAAATATCCTGTCATTTTGGCGAAAAATTGATTTTAAGAAAATGAGCAAGGTAGATACCTCATTATATAACTGGATCACTACTCCATTCTCCCAAAGATAAAGAGGGGTATGACTAGGTCAAACAGATTGCCATCCTTGGCAGAAAAACACCTTCCCCACACTCGCCCTAGCAATGCGGCCACATATGATCCTTAGGGACAAATCAGTTCTCTCCACCCGAGGGGATGTAGCCTGAAGTTCTCTCCACCCGAGGGGATGTAGCCTGAAGTTCTCTCCACCCGAGGGGAAGTAGCCTGAAGTTCTCTCCACCCGAGGGGAAGTAGCCTGAAGTTCTCTCCACCCGAGTGGAAGTAGCCTGAAGTTCTCTCCACCCGAGGGGATGTAGCCTGAAGTTCTCTCCACCCGAGGGGATGTAGCCTGAAGTTCTCTCCACCCGAGTGGGAGTAGCCTAGTATTGCCTTGATCTATGACTGGCCCTGCTGCTAGGAGAGTATTAAATGTAACAGCGTGCCAGGAAGATTTAGGGAAAACCAGATGCCGTTATAATGCCAAATATTCGCAGGAAAAGATTTACACAAGGGTCATTTCTTAGTGACAGCTTGATTATTCAAGCTCACTAGATCGTGTCTGTCCCATGAGTCTAAGGCTGCCTGAAGCGCACTCGGTGTGCCCTCTTAAGAGGGCGGCCACCTTAGTGCTGCATTCCAGCACATCCCTGTGCTCCACTCACTGGGACCCTCTTTGGGAGTCCTCCACATCTGGGGCCTTAGCTCTGTAATTTCCAGTGTGCAAGGGCGAGGCTCAGGTATTTACACCTGTTCCCCACCCAGTGGCTGTCCTCTTGGTTCCCCCGCTGGACACGGAGTCACTTCCCTACTGCATACCCAGTATGCTAGCAGGATAGCGGGGCAATGTACTGTACATGTTAATATGTTACTTTGTGTTGTAGGCCGAGATATAGGGAAATCCGGAGGCTGATAGGGACATAGGGGCACCTTCTTCATGAGCACAATAGGGGTGCCCTATGCCACACTCCAGGAGTCTTTATGGCAGGACCCTTGATGATAACTTCTTCACACCGCTAGTCCTTCAGGCGGTTGTAAACATGAGCATCCGGGGGCTTGCCTTGCAACGCTCCACCCCTAAAAAGGCAGGAGTAAAATCATGGACTGGTGGTCCATGGTATTTAAGGGGGATAATCCCACATAAATGATAGTGCCTACTGGGTTAGCCACGGTGCACTTAGATCTCATTAGGCAGGCAATGCAGCTTAGGTGAGTCACCGCTGCCTGCCCTTGGATCCCCCGCAAGTTAACCCGCCATGTTGGCATACTTCATGTATGAAATACAGCTGCAGAACACTGTTTTCCGAAAACAATTGTGTGGCGTGAATATTTATTGCAGTGTGTTCTAAGTATCTTACTATGCTTTGGGGGAGGGTTGCCGATATCAGCACTATGTGGTCTGTGCTATCCTTTAGTCGCAGTACTATATTTGGATTGCTGTGTACGCTCATGAAAAAGATATACAGACACGTCTGAGTCGGAACTCGGCACAGTGTCACTGTTACAACTCAAATTATTATTTTATAGAATTACAACATGCAGAGTTGTGTGGCATTCCCAGTATGTGGTATGATCCTCAAACTGGAACGTTGACGCGCATCAATTTCTGGGAGTGGCAAGTAGAGCCTAATTTGAGTGAGAGCAAGAGTTCAAAATGTTCTTAGATGCCACGCCCGTGGCAGATGCTGCTCTATGTTGGAGGTGCCGAATACCAGGACTGCGAAGCCTTTATTCCACCTTATGCCGCTTTAATGCACTATCAGACACTCTCTCCCAGTTTAGTTATCTCTTGAAAGTGCATGGCCCCATGCAAATAAGGGAATCACTTTTCCTCGGTACTGGCACCGTATTACAGACGTGGACACAGAGGCAAACATGCCCTCAGGAGGCGCATTGACAATGCGTCACATAAAGGTGGGACACTGTAAGTGCGCCCCCTGATGGCAGCCCTCTCAAGGGATGAAATGGGGTCTCAAAGCCACCACACACATCCCCTTGCAGGTGTGTAAAGTCACTCACTGCACCCACCTGCGAGGGGATCTCTAATTCCTCTTGAAAGTGCAGGTGGGTTGCCACTTGGCCTGTGAAACATGGAGCCAGGGGCGTAACACAGGCCCCCACAGCCCACGCGGTGCGGGGGGGGCCCAAAGCTCCAAGGGGCCCCCTCGGTACTGCACTCTATCCGGAGAGCTCCTAATTGAGCCCGGAAGGGGCCTCTCTACATACCTTGCAGGGAGGCCCCCTCAATTTTCGTTACACCAGTGCATGGAGCAGGTTTGAAGCAGCCGCTCTGTAATTCACTTACATGCGCTGCCTACAGGGCAACACGGGTCTGCAGCTGCTGTGAGGGCAGCGCATTCACCATAATAGGGTGCACTTTCCCTGTGAGCGCCCGGAGCACATGTTTGAAGGTGCTCTATGGCCCAAACAGGGAAAGTATGCCCGTAGCATAATATGGGCCCTGGTCTGAAGCTTGTCAGCTGGTAGGTTTGTTACCTTGTAATCTGAAGCATTAGGTTAATGTAAATAATTGTGTAACTACGTTAGCCGAGTATGCAACGTTTGTGTAATTTTTTCTGAGTAATTTGAAATATTTCAGAACATCCACATCAAGCAGAAATGTGTCATTTGCCACTATATTTTAGTATCGAATGTGTCCTCAAGTCCATGTACGAGTGAGGATGCAGTTTAAAACAGAGCAGAAATAACAGCCTCTTCCAGTCTAACATTCATTTGACCTTTTATTGTACCTTTTACGCACATCCAAGGAGACAAATTTTAAGGCCCCTATTGCGTACTTGGGGAGTGCGAAAGTCCAGTGAGGCTTACAATAAATTGCGTTGTTTGGCCGATTACCATACAATTATTACAGTAACAGCTTTTTTGAAAGTAGTATTAAGATTACGACGCTCTATCGTATTAGATTAACTGGCCTCCCATCCCAAAATTTTTATTCATTTTGTGTAGTTTAATAGGTGATTTTGCTATTTTAATTTAGATACTAAATATTTTAATGAATTACTATGTATTTTATGACTTTGTTTGTAATCATGATGAAATTCAAATAGATGTATTTTATTGTATGCTTTTATGAACTGTTTTTACAATTCGAATAAAGCTTTTTGAAATGAACTGAACAGCCTCTTGCTTTCTGGTCCATTGTGTTGTTCCCATGCTGATTTTTGCATGAACGATCTATAAATGTGTGGCTATGTGTAATTGCATAATTTCAGGAATTCTGTGTATCATGTATAACGTGAAAGGTGGTAAATTACGCAAGATTATGCGGCGTAACAAGAAATTAAGCCAGGCCCATCGACAGGGATGGACTAGACTGAATGTGCATATAGAAGCAAAGCAAGTTAAATTAGGAATGGATATATTAAAGCACCTGGGCATAGCAGTGAATTAAAAAAAACACAGCTAGGCAACTGAATTGCGACTTGCATCTACCCTACAACATTATTCAACCTTGAAAGCTTTACAAGGAAAAAATGCACATTGAACAAGTATTGGCATAGCCAATAGGTCTCGCTTTTGTGACCTTATAAGTATTTAGTTATGCAGCACTATATCCTTGCTGCAACATCAACCGTTGCATGGCTAAACACTTATAAGGTCCCCAAGGCGAGACCTCTCGGCTATGCCAATGCTTGTTCTATTTTGTCAGAGGCTCCACAGTGTCTGCACAAAAATGTTTTTTCCCATGCTGCACAGCATCAGCAAACAGCATTGACAAAGCCAGTAGGACCAAAAGGCGACCCCTATTGACTTTGCCAGTGTTTTTTCCTTTTTATTGTGCTAGTAGTTAGATTACACTACCGCCTCTCTTGTTGAGTGTGAATGACTCAAACTGTTCATTTTTATTTATCCATATACTACTAATCCATCCTGCACTTGATTGTAATCGACAAATGTAAAACCACAAATACCAGAATGCAGTGAAAAAAGTATAACATTAAAAAGGAACACACATTGGACAATCTTAGATCCCTAAATTAGGAACAACTGTAAACATTGTCATTTCTTGGCACAATGAGGGGAAGTTGTGTTCTCCCTGTCTATATGGTTGACAAGTTGCCCATGTCCTTGTGTAACTAGCTGCTTCATTCCAGGTTTTTTGTGTTCAAGGGCTTGTAATCCTGTTTTTTAATTATATAAAAATACTTTTAATCCCAGAATGGAAAATAAAACAAACAAGCATTTGCAATGCAATAGGTCTCGGGTTAATTAAGTTTGAGCTATTGGCATTGCTAAATATTGCAACACCAACTGCAACAAAAGCAATTGGTGTTGCATTATTTAGCAATGCCAATACCTCAAACTTTAATAATGCGACACCTATTGGATTGCAAAAATCTGTGTGAATTAAAAAATGTGTCAGCAAAGCAGTACGAACATGCAAGTTAAAGCCGTGTTTTGGTGAAGGGGAGCTGCTTTGAACCCCTGCAAAAACGGGCCCGACCCTCACTTGAGTAATCGCCGCTTGTAAATGAGGCCGCGGGGTCCTTTTGTGCTGCTGACAATGGAAAGTCCGCCGTGGGGGAGGGGAGCCTGGGAGGGCGCTTCATAAGGATGCTGGAAGGAGTCTGAGCACCACATGTAATTGAAAGACTGACACTACGACGTTTCCGCATTTTTTCCTTTGTAGTTCGCCCTGTTTACTAAATGCTCTAGTTTGTTCAAACACTTTCCTTTTCTTTGAAAACACCTTCTAATTACTTATTTATGAGGGATGTTACAAAAATCTGTGTGAATTAAAAAATGTGTCAGCAAAGCAGTACGAACACGCAAGTTAAAGCCGTGTTTTGGTGAAGTGGAGCTGCTTTCAACCCCTGCAAAAACAAATGCTGGAAGGAGTCTGAGCACCACGTGAAGGCGTGAGAGCGAGCGAGGACCGGCGCGGCAGGTGTGGGGTTCAGAAGGCGGCAGGGAGGACGGCGGACCCGGGCACGGTGAGGGCCTTTGTGTCGCCGCTTCGGGGCTGTGTTCAGCCTCCTCCGGGTGTGTTTGGTGCTCAGAGTAGATGTGGTTTCCCGCGGGAGAACGACCGTGAGTAGGACGCGGCCTCTGTGGGTCATGAACGCAGCGGGTTAGCCTAGGGGTAAGAGTGTCTTTGGGCGGGGCAGGTAGAGGGGCTCTTCTGGGAAGATTTTGACCCCAGAGAGAGGGAGAGGGCGCAGAGTAAGAGATTTATTTAGACGCTGGGAGGGTGCGACCCCAGAAAATGAGGAGGCATAGGGAAATATTAGGGCTTTGAGAGCAGAGCTGCTCACTTGGGGAAGCTTGGCGACGGCTAGTCCAGACACATATGCTTTCAGTTATTGCGGCCCGTGTCTGCCACAATAATTGAAAAAAAAATAAGAAAGTGCTGTTATCAGCGTCGCGCACCCCTCTGCAGACTCCCCCTGCATTCCAGAGAGGCACGCAACGCGATCCGCTCTGCATGCAATGCTGTAGAGACAAGACCTGGCCGCGCGCACAACGTTATCCTATGGGGAAATGCTGCTCGCGGCCAGGTCTTGTCTCACTTCGGCGTTCTCAGACTGCTGAGACGCCGACTATAGTTCCCTGGCGATAACACGCTTTCAACGCGTTACTAGCCGAGACCTAAAAAACGGGCTGGAGCAGCTCGTCGTGTGGAGCCTGGGAAAATTGTCAGGACTGTGTGTCCAATAGGAAAACTGGATGCACAGGCTGACTAATATTTGTAGCATGCAATTGAATTGCTGCCTGATACTGTCTATATCAGGAAAAAATTCCATTCACAAATCTTAGGCCTTTAGAAATTGCATCAGTATAAATTACAATCTCAGGAGACATACATTGTACATTATGAATTCTAAACAGCTATAGCCCATCAAAAATCATAGGCAAAATTAATATGTCAAACATTTCGGACTCTGCCAGTGGTTTTAGCCAAGATATACACGTTGCCTATAGGGTGATAAAGAAAGTTAGGCAAAGCTATAATGCAGCCAGCTGCTTCCATTTATAAGCGTGTGCAACAAACATGTGGGCATTTACACAATGATGGCAGCACCTTTTTTGTCTTCTTTTTTACTGACCCCAGTTGGATTGGTAAATATAAAGCAAAAAAAAGAATTGCAAGCGGATGGAGAAAGCAATGTGGGTGGCAGGAAGCCACAAGGACGGCGGGTGGGAAAGGGACACTTTAGGTAGTAAAAGGCGCAGCAACATGGAACAAGAGCAACATAGAGCAGGGAAAGTAAACAGATGAGAGAGCAGTGTGGACCGGGTGTGGAAGTACACGGATGAGAAAAGAATTTTGGATGATGGAAACATATAAATGGACAGACAAAGAGTAACACATGCATGGGACGGGGCGAAATACATGAGGGGACAGCTGGAAAACAAATGCATTCTTGTGGATTGCTTAAAGAAAAAGAGGTGCCTAAAAATTAGCACTGAAGGGCATAAGTAATTGAGCCATGATCCACAGAAGGGGCAAACATAAGAAGAGGTAGTAAACGCCACACAAGCTAACAAATAAGAAGCAAGTGACAATTAAGCTGACTATTGGTAAGCAATGGGCGATCTCTAATCCCACTGTAAGCACGACCTAAAAATGATACTTTTATTTCAAGCCATAGTGTAATTTGGGAAGATTGAATAACCATAAGGAGAGTCTCTCAAAACATGAGCTCAGTGGACCCCATTTAGGCATTACATAGAGGTCTTGATGTAAAGAATTTTTCAGGCGGAAGACGTGCAAATGGGCTTGAAACCAAAAATTCGGAGACAGTCCTAGTCAAGGCAGTCTCGACTCTACACACAGGACAGCTCTGAAGCCCATCTGGGAGAGGGAGGAAATAGCACAGAAATACAAAGTATATGCGAATAAGCATGTGTGTATGTGACATAAATAGGGCACTGCAACGCAACTCCAACAGCAAGGGAGGTTTAACAGAGGGTAGTGCAGACAAAGTGGGAGAGAGAGCATCAGGGGCTGGCGGTTACTGTGGAGGGGTGAGGGCTACTGGGAGTAAGCTTAGTAGGATAACTTCAGATGGGTGAGGTGGCAACGGTAAAGCCTATGACTGGAAATTGTTTAGGGTTGGACCAGCATGCAGGTGGTATTGCTGCTTCAAAATGCAGCACGAAAAGGCAGGCTTACTGCTACTTGCAGGAGTGCAGAAGAGATGTAATCTGGTGGATCGGGACTTGTGTGGATTTTTACATCCCCGGGGAGCCTAGAAGTGGAATGTTCAGCATCTTGTCTTTACCTTGCTACAGATTTCGATATAAACAGGGTACATTTAAAATAATTTAAAAATGAAAGGAAAAGTTTGGAGAATCATCAGACTTGTTGCCTCTACACTGTAAGGGGTTGGAAATAAAGAAAGTGGGCTTTGTAGTGAGCCACTTGGGCTCATCATCACAGGTAGTGACGTCGGCATGTAAATGTTTGGCCGGGTGCAGTCGAACAGATAAATAAAAGGGGCTGGACTGCACGGGGTCAGTCCCGATGAGTGAACGCTAGTGTGTGCCAGAATGTGCCTCATTATTAGTGGCTCCCACCAATGTAGGCCCCTGTGCCTTGGGCCCCCGCAATGTCCCCTGCTCACCAGTATAAATTGGCGACGGAAGGTGGGATCGCTGAAACGCCCATATTTCTACTTCAGGTATGGGGTTTACCCGCTCCAAAGAAGAAACTCACCAGAACATACAAACCAGGAACTTTCCCTGCAGAAAGCCTCACATGCGGCCACAATGAAATATGTTCTAATCTGCAACCCTAGCGGCAAAAGACCGCGAGACAGCGTGAAATTCAACACAGCATGTGAAAATGAAAGTGCGCTGCAAACGCAAGCCGCGCAATCCTGAAAGTGACACGCCCATGCGGCAGTGAAAGTGAAAGTGATTAGACGTGCGGCAGCGACTCTGAGTTGGAGTTTTAGCAGCGTCTGAAAATGAAAGCGCGCTGCAAATGCAGAGAGCAAGGGGGTGGAGGAGCATGCTGTAAGGCTTGATGAGCCATGAAAGAACGGCAGATGGTGGCTGCGCGTGTGCACGCTCACGTAACCGCAAGCTTGAGGCCAGCAAAAGCCTCTGGAAGCACTTTGAAAACCCACTTACTAAATGTCCTGCAGCGCATGCGCTGGCTCAGGCGAGACCTATAAACCTGGACACAGAAGGTACTTAGCACACAGCAACACTTAAAACATTTATACTTACAGGATGGAAAGGCAATTAATGCAGTGACAAAATACACATGAGCGATGTGAGCTAAGTATGCAAGATTAAAATTAAAACATAGTATGATATACCTGGCACATGCACAAAACAATTCACTAACTTTCACTTAGTATCAGCCAGATATTTGAAAGCTCTCTTTAATTTCCTGAAAGTTCATCAAAATGACTCTAAGGGGCATATTACCAAGGGCCTTATCGCCGCTTTTGCAGGAATTTTTCCCGCTAAAGCGGCGATAATTTTATCGCCCTATTACCTAGCTGTCGCTTAAATCAGTTAGCAACAGCTAGTAAGAGATAGCAATCATCTTGGGGCCCGCTTTGCATGTCAGCGATATTTATCGATAATGACATGCAAAGTGGGCGTGCCAATATGTTAGCGACTGTAAACAGTCACTAACATCGCTAACTCCTATTACCTACAAAGGCGTACTTTTGGAAATATTTGTGCTAAGCGCGAATATCTCCAAAAGCTAACGCCTGCCCAGAGCAGTTTTTAGCCATGTTATCCAATGGTAGGTGGATAACATGGCTAAGAGCATTAGCTCGGTAATGCATGAATATCGCTGACTTTTCAGCGACATTCATGCATTTCGGACGATTTTCATCGCTTTTGAGATAAACCTTGATAATAGCAAGGTTTATCTGCGATAAAAATCGGCGGAGCTCGGCGATAATGATATTGCCGCTAACCGTGTTAAGCGATAATTATCGCTTAATCTTGGTAATATGCCCCTAAATTCCATCAAATTTGGAGAAATTCACTTCTCCGTATGCTGCATGAAATTTGAACACAAGAGCATACCTTGGGGCTTAGTTACAAGCCCCTTGCGAAGCTGGCACATTGCCTTTTCCCATTTTAAAAGGGACGTACCAATGGCTCAAGGCCCTTGTAAATAAGCCCCCTCGTGTTTGAGAGTCATATGAAATGCTAGCAGAAGACTGGTTTAAGGAGAAAATGTGTCCTATAACACATTTGAATGCAAAATCTCCCACCCATGAAATTCAGAATTTGCCAAAAAAAACTTTGGGGCGACGGAGTGCCCTCTCTGCCAAACTGAAGGTCTGCCTTCCTGATACACAGATGGACGGACTTAAGTGTGTCAGCGACGGAAACAACCTTGTCTCCGTCGCTTGAGTTCTGAAGGGATCCACAGTGGCCCTGCATACCTACATATGCAAAGATTTTTTGCATAATTGTTCAAAAACTACTGAACAAATTTACACCAAATCACATAAAAGCACTCTTGTTGGAAGAAGATCTAGCTTTTTCTCAGTTTTGGTATAAAAACATTCATTGGTTTAGGTTGCAGCTGTTTTCCAAAGTTTCTCAGGAAAAATGAATGGGGACATGTTTTGGGACGCCCTTTTTTCAGCCCTCACTTGACAGATCATCCTGAAACTTTCCGTGTGCAAACTAGTCAAAAAGTAGCACTTTTTGGAACGTTTTGTAGAGATTCATCAAACTAGGCCAAACTTATTTCATATATGCATCAACAGTTCAGGCAAACCGATCAATTTAAAGCTCATGTTCATGTTGCCTGATGCGTTTCAAGTTTACTTCTTCAGAGGCTTTTGAAAATGAAATGTTCACGCCTAACTGCCCACGCCCATTTATACTCATAGCACGCCGATGGATGGGCTGTTCCATTGATTCCAGTGCATCCTGGGCAATGTACTCCGCACAATGCACCAATAGTACTGCTGGGAAGTTTCCAAGCCCAAAGATGGGCCTCAGTATGCCGTCACTGTTCGCAATCCTGTTGGCAAACTCACAGAATGGCACCCAGGTGAATCCTAAATATGTGGCCCCCAGGGTTATGGGGGGGTGCATTCTCGGGGGCTGTACTGCCGCCTAAACATACTGCTCCCTGATGCCCTCCGGTGAGAAGCACTCCTAAGCCAACGCTCAACTTCAAGCTTTAATAGGCATGAACAGTTCAGGCAAACCAATCAATTTATAGCTCATATTCATGTTGCCGGACATGTTTCAAGTTTCCATCTTCAAAGGCTTTTGAAAATGAAATGTGTGCGTTTCGCTGACAACGCCCATTTATGTTCATAGCACGCCCATTGATGGGTTGTTCCATTGACTCCTGTGAATCCTGGGCAATGTAGTCCGCACAATGCGTCAATAGTACTGCTGGGAAGTTTCTGAGCCCACAGATGGGCCTTGGTATGCCGTCACTGTTCTCAATCCTGTTGGCAAACCCACAGAATAGAACCCAGGTGAATCCTAAATGCTGTGGCCCCCAGGGTTACGGGGTGGTGCATTCTCGGCGGCTGAACTGACGCCTAAACATACTTCTCCCTGATTCCCTCAGTGAGAAACACTCCTAAGCCAACGCTCAACTTCAAGCTTCAATGGGCATGAACAGTTCAGGCAAATCGATCAATTTACAGTTCATGTTCATGTTGGCTGACGCGTTTCAAGTTTCCTTCTTCAGAGGTTTTGAAAATGAAATGTGTGTGTGTTGCTGACCACGCTCATTTATGCTAATAGCACGCCCATGGATGGGCTGTTCCATTGACTCCTGGCCATCCTGGGAAATGTAGTCCGCACAATGCGCCTTAGGTACTGCTGGGAAGTTTCACACATACACTTACCTTAACAGTCTCCCTCAATGTGTTCCCTTTAGGGTCAACAAATTGAAGGTGACCTTTAAGAGTACCAGGGCTTGTTTTATAGATTAAGAAAAATGTTCCACCAGGAAAGAGAAATAATGTAGAACTAGAATCTGGCGCCATCCACTGGTATTAGCCAAGTTAGGCGCCTCATCATTACTAAATATAGCAGCTTGCTTTAATATCTATAAATATATGTTGCAGTGTTGCAGCAGGAGTGTGGGGCCCTGCAAAGGAGCTGGGCCTGAGCAGTAATGACCCATCCCCACCCCTCTTCCTACCTGGTTCAAAGCCATGCCTGCCTTCCTATAGGAGGAAGATTTTTCTTGTATTAAAAGAAAAACTTTTGATGGAACCTGCTGAACAGCATAGGCTTGCACTGTTAATAAAACTGTAGCTCAGGTAACAGGCGCATCTTCTTTCACTATAGATAAACTTGCTTTCAGAGTGAAGTCAGTGTATTTCTTTAAATCATTCTTGAGAGCGAGCATTTGAACTCCTCTTACTGCACCTATCCCTAACTTCCTGCTCAACTTATGAGGACAATGACTTGTGAAACTGGTAGGTACTTCTCAGCACGAGGCCCCGCCTCCTTCAAGGCCCCACCCCTCCTCACACGGTGAAATTGTTCAAGTTGGAAGGTATGCAACTGGGTATTCAGTCCAGGATGGCCAACTACATAACAAGCAACCAAACGCAGCGGAGGCCTGCACAGGTAAACGAGGTGAGGCGGGGGGGCGGGGCAAGGTGGAAGGGGGGAAGTCGAGAGACGACGGAAAAAAGGTATAATTAAATAAATAAATCATACCTATTTTGTCGTCTGTCGACTTCCCCGCCCTGCTGCTCCCTGCCTCACCCCACTGTGCTTACCTGTACAAGCCGCCGCTGACCATACGGTATGTTAATATACCGCTCTTTTTTTTACATAAACAGGCACCAATAGCTCAAGTCTACAAAGAGCAGAGGGAAGGGCATGATCGGAGGATACAGGGGTGGCCTTTCACTTTTAATTTGCTGATATTGGAGGCAGCCAAAGTACTCTCTTCAGCATAATCCACACAGACACAAACATACACACAGAGTGTCACCTTACGCAGCATCAATCTTTAAGTATGTTCATCCTATTCTATCGTTCAATCTCTAAGGTTCACAGAGGTCTCACCCTTTAATAACCTCCCCCTGTCCAATCTTATCTGAATCCGCTGCCTTGAATACCAGTACACTACTTGCCTCAGTTCCGTTTTACTCTCCCTGCGTTTGAAATTTACAACCAGTCATTTCAATGTGATTGAATTTCGTTGACTTGTTCCACTTAATCACAGCAAGATGACAGGGTTTCTCTCTCACCCCTTTTCTTGGACTGGCAGGGTGTGTAATGCATATGACATCATGGTGTATGTGAATATGTCCTTGTGCAAAAAAGGAGAGCAATATCACATCACTCTCAAAGGCACACGTACGGCCTCCAGTGTGTGACAGACATCTTAATGCACCCGAGGTTACAACTGGCACAGTAGTTTTCCTTTATTGCAATGTCGCATTGCATGACAGGCTCCCTCTGGTGGAGCAGCACTCCACAACTAAATGGTGGAATGATATAATAAACAATCACTGGCACAGCTAATAGGTTAATAGGTCAGGACTTTATAAGTGTTTAGCCATGCAGAACATTATCCTGGGTGCTGTGACGCCAAGAGCAATACCATTACTACACACTGGGTCAGGCAGTCTGATTCAGGAATAAATGCTTGCCTCTGGAAACATTTATGGACACATTCCAAGGCTTTTTATCACACAGATAGAAATACAGTGCCTCAATGCAAGTCAACAGCACTATAATATTCTGTGTACGGCTGCACCACTAGAATATTGAACAACTTATGAAAAAAAGCAGTGAAGTACTTTCCAATGGCAGCGACGTCACATCCCTTTTCCCCAAAGCCTCTATTCACCGGGTGCCCTTCTCCATAGTTTTCCATTCAAAACACTACCGGCACCATCTTTTTACCAGCAAGCCCCCGGCCTGCCCTCTGTCCAAGCCCACGGAGTATAGAAGCACTGGACATAGATGCAACAAAAAATGCTCCCATTTGTCAGGTAAAGGGGACATAATGAATAAACAGGCATCACTTAATCTTCGCACACCAAAAAATTAACCTGACCTTGTGTAATGTAACTGGAGCTTTTGAAAAGCTCTTCAATATCTTTGGGTCAGTCAACTATGTGCTTCATACAAATGCCCCCCGAAATCAATCTGACCTTGTGTAATGCAACTAGTGCTCATGTGAAGAGCTCCAACACCTTCGGGTGGCTCGAGTTCCCATTTTATAATAGAAAATGCTTCACAGTCCCTAGGGAGCTGCTGTGAAAGTGTTTTGAAATTAGAGCTCTAAAAGGAGGAGGATGACAGTAAGAGGAAGTGGCCGGACATGCAGCGACATGGGAGGAGGTGGGATGGATGAAAGCTGCTTCCATTTGTCAGGTAGTGGGGAAATATTGAATACACAGGGACAGTGTTAACATCTCTTAATCTCCACACACCTAAAAACTAAAAAAATTACCTGACCTTGTGTCCTACATGGTGTAATGTAACTAGAGTTCATGTAAAGTGCTCCAATACCTCTGAGTCACTTGAGTTCATATTATATAAACAAGCGTCAGAGAAAATGCGACTGGACTTGCCCAAACCTTGCCCTTAACAGTCTTGCAAGGTTGGGCTCTTGAAGGTCAGCTAGCTGAGGCTCACTAAAGCAACAAGCAATGAAGCGGGAGGGGTTTGGTTGGAAATCCTCGCATTTTGAAGAAAATTAAAAAGAGGCGCACTTGAAAACAGCGCCTGAAGCATCTGACATTTCATCTTGGTATTTGAACGGGACGGGAAGATTAAGTGATGGGTGCCAAAGCTGAACCACTGAAGAAGGGCAAACAGTGACATGAGCCGGAATCAAAGAAAAAAACAGTCCCCCAAATAAACACATTAAAACACATAAACACAGAATGTTAACAGAAATGGGTGGTGCACTGTGGGGGGAACCATACACAAAAAGGAGAGAAAAAGAAGAAGGATTATCCACTAGCAAGCAAGCATTTTTATATGACAATTGAAGGGATGAATGAAAAGGCAATGGGTGAGCTGTAAGCCCACAGAGTGAATACAGCATGTCTCGAAGAGACAGCGCATGCGCTGCCTAGGTTTGACCTAAAACAAAAAAGGGTCTGGTGGTTCAGTGAACTGACTTATACGTTCACTTCAGGAATCTGTGTCTGACGTAGTCACAGGCTTGGATCACTGTGTGTCCATTCAGACCCTCATGCTTCCAAGGTTGATTACATAAGTAAAAAAAAATTGGATACAAATTAAAGCATGTTATTTAGCAACATGATGCCCCAAGGGAGGCACGTGCATTTTATAAATATGAAAACATGCACGCTCGTCTGCTCTCGGCACACCAGCTGCTCTTGTTTGTTTGATATTACAACACAAGCTAGGCCTGTCTTGGCAAGGCAGCAGTGCTTCAGTGCCTGATATCACAATGCAGACTCCACCTGCCAGAAACTATCCATGATAGTGCACAGCACATTTCCACACAGAATTACGCTGTCTCGACAGATGGCTTTGATTTTGGTATGTCCCAATACATGCTAGATACCTCCTGACTAGCAGCTTTTATTGATTATGTGATGTCACAAAGAGAGGAAAATGAGTTAGTCAAAGAACACCATACCACATATTATAAGGATATTGCAAATTTTAGATGATACCTGAAACCATAGAGTGCATGGTCAAATGTAAAGTTGCTTTATCATAAATGGACCTCCATCGAGACTGGTAATGTTTTGCTTATGATATGGAGTACTTTTATTCTATAGAATTCATGGCCACCCTTTCCCTTCCTTTTGAAGTTGCAGCTCCATTGAGAGTATGATGACACACATACAAATATGAATACAGTATTTAAGAATCAATGTGCAAGTACCATGTAGAATTGCTTGCATGTGATATTAATGAATGCTGTATTGGCCTCTTTAGAAATACTGCAATTCAGAAGGAGGCAACATCGGACGATTCTAAATTGTGACCTATAGCCCAAATAAACTGAAATGATTCCCAAACATACAAAATGAAATACCATTGAGAGTGAAACAAATGAACAGACCCAGAAATGCAAAGAAAAACCTGTATATTGCATTACAGTGATCACAACGGCAGGAAGACATCAGCCATCCATACATAGTGCCTACATTACTGTATATACACGCTACATGGTTGTTTTCCATAGGTTTGTAAAACCTTAATTACTATTTTTGTTGAAATTTTGGGCTGCAGTATTAGACTTTGCTGATGCCCTGGAATTAGTTTGTCCTGGTTATCCCATGTTTGTATATTTAGGGTTCTGTCTGTGGGTCTGTTACTATGATATGTATATACCAAAGTACACAACATGGTCCAAGCAATTCAATCCTAACGTTTTACTACATGTCACATTATCACCACTTTTTGTGATTCAGAATGGGTTACTGCATTTCAGATTATCAACACTTTTTGTAATTCAGCATGGTTTACTGCATTTCATATTATTAACACTTTTTGTAATTCATTGTGGTTTACTGTATTTAAGATTACCACCACTTTTTGTAATTCAGTTTGGTTTACTGCATTTCAGATTATCAACACTTTTTGTAATTCAGTTTTGGTTTACTGCATTTCAGATTATCAACACTTTTTGTAATTCAGCATGGGTTACTGCATTTCAAATTATCAAAACTTTTTGTAATCCAGCATGATTTACTTCATTTCAGATTATCACAACTTTTTGTAATTCATCATGGTTTACTGTATTTCATATTATCACCACTTCTTGTAATTCAGCATGGTTTACTGCCTTTCAGATTAGCAACACTTTTTGTAATTCAGCATGGTTTAGTGCATTTCAGATTATTAACACTTTTTTGTGTAATTCATCATGGTTTAATGCATTTCAGATTATCAACACTTTTTGTAATTCAGCATGGTTTACTGCATTTCAGATTATCACCACTGTTTGTAATTCGGCGTGGTTTACCTCATCTCAGATTATCAACACGTTTTGTAATTCATCATGGTTTACTGCTTCTCAGATTATCAACACTTTTTATAATTCAGCATGGTTTACTGCATTTCATATTATCACCACTTTTTGTAATTCAGTTTGGTTTGCTGCATTTCAGATTATCACTACTTTTTGTTATTCAGCATGGGTTACTGCATTTCAAATTATCAAAACTTTTTGTAATCCAGCATGATTTACTTCATTTCAGATTATCACAACTTTTTGTAATTTATCATGGTTTACTGTATTTCATATTATCACCACTTCTTGTAATTCAGCATGGTTTACTGCCTTTCAGATTAGCAACACTTTTTGTAATTCAGCATGGTTTAGTGCATTTCAGATTATTAACACTTTTTTGTGTAATTCATCATGGTTTAATGCATTTCAGATTATCAACACTTTTTGTAATTCAGCATGGTTTACTGCATTTCAGATTATCAACATTTTTTGTATTTCATCATGGTTTACTGTATTTCAGATTATCACCACTGTTTGTAATTCGGCGTGGTTTACCTCATTTCAGATTATCAACACGTTTTGTAATTCATCATGGTTTACTGCTTCTCAGATTATCAACACTTTTTATAATTCAGCATGGTTTACTGCATTTCATATTATCACCACTTTTTGTAATTCAGTTTGGTTTGCTGCATTTCAGATTATCACCACTTTTTGTAATTCAGCTTGGTTTACTGCATTTCAGATTGCCACCAATTTTTGCAAGTGTGCATAGTTTGCTGCATGTCAGGTTAGCACCATTTAAAAAAATTCTGCAAAGTTAACTGCATGCTAGATTATCACCATTTTTGTAATCCTGCATGATTTACTGCATGTCCGATTACCACCAGTGTTTGAAATTCTGCATGGTTAACTGCATGTCAGATGATCACCAATTTAGAAATTGTTCGTGGTTAACTGCATGTCAGATGATCACCAATTTAGAAATTCTGCATTGTTAACTGCATGTCAGAATATCACCAATTTTTGTAATTCTGCATGGATAACCTTATGCCAGATTATGTTATATTATGTTAATATCATTTATAACGCGCACAGCTACACCCCTTGTTGCTGTATTTTATAAGCTAATTGCCCGGAGGAAATCACTAAGTGATGCAGAAATTGCCCACCAAAGGGACATACTAACCTAAACATGCTTTACACTTGTATCACCACAGAAGCCTGAAATTCAGAGGGCATGATTCACTTATCTTTTTCTTTTATTGTTCATTTGAATGTTTTACTCCTCTCTTATATGCGAAGTACGCCTGAAAATCGAGGCATGATTTTTAAAGCATTTTCTGCTCAGCGTTTTGTTTTACTCCATGTTTAGGCGTGACACACACACACACGTATATTGAGGAGTAACACATATTAGGTGCTGACTTGTAGATTTGATTGGGAATGTTTACTGTCGATAAAAAAACCAGCATATATCATAGATAAAGTTGTGTTTCAATCATTTTAATGCTGGTCAACTTCAAAGGCTTCTTTTAAATGTGTGGTAACAACACATTGCAAAGGACACCACACTGGTGTCCAACTCAGCATAAATATGCCACACTGCTGGGAACCTGTGTTTGTACCAGTGGCGGCCCCAATAAACAAAAAGTAATAGGTTGTGGGGGATGCACGGGAGGTCGAGCGCAGGTGGTTTAATAATATTTTGTTTTAAAAGGAACTTGCCTGAAGCTGGCGGCCGCCTTCGGCGTTGCACATCAGTGTTCTTACTGGTCTCACCAGACACTGGGACAGCATCACAGACTCCCTGTGCAATCCTTCCGCTGCTCTCATGCAATGAGAGCAGCACAGGGATTGGCCTGAGCGGGCTAGTTTGACGCTCCGCTCAGGGCAGGGAGTCTATGCTGTTCCTCCAACCAGGCTGTTCAATACACCTCGGTTGGATAAATGTAAATGTAGGTGTACTTATATAGCGCAACCTGTCACCCAAAGGGAATCCTGGCGCTTGCTTAGGGAACCCGTCCTGGTATTCCCCTGTGAGAGGCCCCGGCAGGGTGTCCACAGGGTGAAAGCCAGGCATCCCGCCGTGAGGGGCCGTAGTGGAGATTAAGCAAGCTATTGCCCAGAGTTGCAGAGTGAGACCCCGTGAGTCGAGTAGGCACCGGAGCGAGAATTGTCGAGGCCGTGGAATTTTGAGCCCGAGACCCGCTGAGGCGGGGAATCGTACCCTGGTCCACGGTCGATCCCAGCTTCCGGGTCTGCCGCCTCTAACCACTGAGCCACACTTCTCCACTAAACCTAAGTGCGCCTGTGTGTTCTACTGGCCTAAGACGGCCGGCCTACCACATGCGCACTTAGAAGTGCACAAACCAGTCCTCCTTCCCCCTCTCAAGGCTCGGCCCACCCTTACCTATGCATGCTGGCTCAGCCAGCAGTTGAAAAAGAAAACAATGATAGAATATCGTTTTATTTTTCATTTGCTGGCTCCGAGCCAGTGGGGTGACGCTCCTACGCCATTGCAGAGGATCCGCCCCTGGTTTTGGTCAATCTCCAACTGCTGGGCAATGGTCAGGTTAACAACCTCAGATGTGCGCTAAAGTTCCTCAGCACACTCCTCTGGCGCCAAAATCGCGTCGTCAACCACAGCGCACTGAATTAAACACTGCCACTCAACCGAGAGATGGGCTAGGACACAGCATCCCACATATCAACACTCAATGACTCAGACTCCAGTCTGCGAAGCAAAACCTCAGAAACCTGTGGAAGGCAGCCCAGACGCCCAACACGACCATGCCAATGTGAATGCCACTGGCAGAACAACACACAGCACAGCACCCCGTCCCATTCCATGAAATACCTTGTAAACCTCCATAGACCACGTGTTAGTCTGTGGTATGTTCTGCCTAATGCACTGCGCCAGAAAGCGTCAATAATTCGTTATTTCGTGGAGCATTTTCTTATTACAGGTGAGTACTAACTCCACAACTGGGTTGTAATTAAGAAGCAGTGTACAGACCTTTATTCATACACTGCCAGCTTGTCTGCCACTGACACTTTAGTGTCCACTGGTGACTGAAATACCTACCTAAAAAGCCTAAATAATATACGGCAAAATAATCCTACCTCTCCAACTGACTGGATGTCAGTCAACCCCATTATAACCGCCCTGTTTGTTATATGAAAACAAGTCCATATTTGTTCATGAATAAAGAAAAAACTTCTTGCACCCTGGCAGTAAGAAGTCAACCTCACCACTGCCCTGCACCTCACAACTAACTTGGACTAATAAAGCGACATTCTGGTCTGCACTAAGAAATGAACCGCACAGTCCTGTAATACGAAAACAGCCGCACAACTGTCCTGCAATGTGAGTGCAACCTCCTAATTACCTTCCAGTATGAAGACAACCTCACACATCCATACAATAAGAGAAAAAAACAACACTGTCCTGTAATAAGGGAACAATATCTTAACTGCAGCATAGTAAAATAAAAACATGCCCACAGCTGTCCTGCAATTGGAAAACGGTATCATAGCTTCGCTTCCTTGTAATAGGAAAGTACATGAGAGCTGCTGCAAAGTAGAATTGTTATCATCTGCTAAAGTAAGCTGATGGTTGCCGGTCGTCGGTAATGCCACTGGAACTTATTTTCATTATCAAACTGAGATCAAAAGCAAAAGAAACAAGCATCGGCAATGCCAATAGGTCTCGCATTTGTGAGAGTGAAAGCTATTTGCTTTGTAAAAGCAATGTCTTTTACCCATATGTTTTTGTTTGGAGTGGTGTGGATGTATCTGATATTGAGTGGAATCGTGTAGTGGAATTATGTGGCATGGTGTGCAGTGGAACTATGGGGATAGTAATTATGTGGTATTGAGAATTGAGTGTAATTATATGGGATTGTTATTGTGCGGAGTAGTATGTAGTGGAGTTTAATTATGTTGTGTAGATTGGATGTATGTGGTGT
Source organism: Lissotriton vulgaris (assembly GCF_964263255.1). Lineage (NCBI taxonomy): Eukaryota > Metazoa > Chordata > Amphibia > Caudata > Salamandridae > Lissotriton > Lissotriton vulgaris. The sequence goes on from NC_141699.1 coordinate 724,550,966, forward strand.
ATTGTGTAATTGTGTTGTTGAGCTGACTTATATGTTTTGTTGTCAAATTATGTGTAATGGAAATGTGTGGAGTTGTATTGTGTGGCATGGAACTGTGTGGCTTTGAGTGAAATTATGCTGACTGTAAATATGTGGCATGGTGTGGCGTGTATTTATGTGGATTGATGGTATGTGGCATAGAGTGGTTTTATGTGATGTGTATTTATCTGGTATTGTGTAGAGCGTAATGACGTGGAGTTTAATTATGTTGCGTTTTGTGGTATTATGTGGAGTGTAATTATATTGGGTAGTGTTGAATTGTGTGACGGTGAATTGTGTAGTGAGTAAGTGTGTGGTGTTGTATGTCACACTAAACAACCATATTTACAACAAGGGGTGGTGAGGGACAGAGTCTCTGAATTAAACAGAATACTCTCACCCAGTCAAGAGATCAGGGCTAGATCCAACACCGTTTTTTAGCTCACTGCACCATCCCAGTTTCAGAACCTGGCTGTATGCAAATTAGTCTGTTCCTGTCCCAGTGCATGATGGGAACAGGGCAAACCAAACTACAAAAGCCAATTCTTACACTGGGAAGGAAACAAGCTACCGGGGACCGGTTTCTGGCATTTCAGCCTCTTCGGCCCGGCTTGCTTGAATCCTGATGGTGCAATGAGCAAGGGACTCACATCTGAGCATACCCTTCCACGCTTAGGGTGGACAAAAATATTTACAACAAGGGGTGGTGAGGGACAGAGTCTCTGAATTAAACAGAATACTCTCACCCAGTCAAGAGATCAGGGCTAGATCCAACACCGTTTTTTAGCTCACTGCACCATCCCAGTTTCAGAACCTGGCTGTATGCAAATTAGTCTGTTCCTGTCCCAGTGCATGATGGGAACAGGGCAAACCAAACTACAAAAGCCAATTCTTACACTGGGAAGGAAACAAGCTACCGGGGACCGGTTTCTGGCATTTCAGCCTCTTCGGCCCGGCTTGCTTGAATCCTGATGGTGCAATGAGCAAGGGACTCACATCTGAGTATACCCTTCCACGCTTAGGGTGGACAAAAATATTTACAACAAGGGGTGGTGAGGGACAGAGTCTCTGAATTAAACAGAATACTCTCACCCAGTCAAGAGATCAGGGCTAGATCCAACACCGTTTTTTAGCTCACTGCACCATCCCAGTTTCAGAACCTGGCTGTATGCAAATTAGTCTGTTCCTGTCCCAGTGCATGATGGGAACAGGGCAAACCAAACTACAAAAGCCAATTCTTACACTGGGAAGGAAACAAGCTACCGGGGACCGGTTTCTGGCATTTCAGCCTCTTCGGCCCGGCTTGCTTGAATCCTGATGGTGCAATGAGCAAGGGACTCACATCTGAGTATACCCTTCCACGCTTAGGGTGGACAAAAATATTTACAACAAGGGGTGGTGAGGGACAGAGTCTCTGAATTAAACAGAATACTCTCACCCAGTCAAGATTTGCATATAGCCAGGTTCTACTCAGGCAGGGTATACTCAGACATGAGTCCCTTTCTCACTGCTCCATCAGGATTCAAGCAAGCCGGGCCGAAGAGGCTGAAATGCCAGAAACCGGTCCCCGGTAGCTTGGCTCCTTTCTGGTAAAGAATTGGCTTGGTAGTTTAGTCTGCCCTGTTCCCATGATGCACTGGGCCAGGGACAGACTGATTTGCATATAGCCAGGTTCTGAGCTGGGATGGGGCAGTGAGATAAATAACGGTGATGGATCAAGCCCTGATCTTTGGACTGGGTAAGAGTGGTCTGCTCAATTCAGACACTCTGTTCATCACCACCCCCTTTTGTAAATCGATTTTGGCCACTATAGGTGTGGCAGGGTATACTCAGACATGAGTCCCTTTCTCACTGCTCCATCAGGATTCAAGCAAGCCGGGCCGAAGAGGCTGAAATGCCAGAAACCGGTCCCCGGTAGCTTGGCTCCTTTCTGGTAAAGAATTGGCTTGGTAGTTTAGTCTGCCCTGTTCCCATGATGCACTGGGCCAGGGACAGACTGATTTGCATATAGCCAGGTTCTGAGCTGGGATGGGGCAGTGAGATAAATAACGGTGATGGATCAAGCCCTGATCTTTGGACTGGGTAAGAGTGGTCTGCTCAATTCAGACACTCTGTTCATCACCACCCCCTTTTGTAAATCGATTTTGGCCACTATAGGTGTGGCAGGGCATACTCAGACATGAGTCCCTTTCTCACTGCTCCATCAGGATTCAAGCAAGCCGGGCCGAAGAGGCTGAAATGCCAGAAACCGGTCCCCGGTAGCTTGGCTCCTTTCTGGTAAAGAATTGGCTTGGTAGTTTAGTCTGCCCTGTTCCCATGATGCACTGGGCCAGGGACAGACTGATTTGCATATAGCCAGGTTCTGAGCTGGGATGGGGCAGTGAGATAAATAACGGTGATGGATCAAGCCCTGATCTTTGGACTGGGTAAGAGTGGTCTGCTCAATTCAGACACTCTGTTCATCACCACCCCCTTTTGTAAATCGATTTTGGCCACTATAGGTGTGGCAGGGTATACTCAGACATGAGTCCCTTTCTCACTGCTCCATCAGGATTCAAGCAAGCCGGGCCGAAGAGGCTGAAATGCCAGAAACCGGTCCCCGGTAGCTTGGCTCCTTTCTGGTAAAGAATTGGCTTGGTAGTTTAGTCTGCCCTGTTCCCATGATGCACTGGGCCAGGGACAGACTGATTTGCATATAGCCAGGTTCTGAGCTGGGATGGGGCAGTGAGATAAATAACGGTGATGGATCAAGCCCTGATCTTTGGACTGGGTAAGAGTGGTCTGCTCAATTCAGACACTCTGTTCATCACCACCCCCTTTTGTAAATCGATTTTGGCCACTATAGGTGTGGCAGGGTATACTCAGACATGAGTCCCTTTCTCACTGCTCCATCAGGATTCAAGCAAGCCGGGCCGAAGAGGCTGAAATGCCAGAAACCGGTCCCCGGTAGCTTGGCTCCTTTCTGGTAAAGAATTGGCTTGGTAGTTTAGTCTGCCCTGTTCCCATGATGCACTGGGCCAGGGACAGACTGATTTGCATATAGCCAGGTTCTGAGCTGGGATGGGGCAGTGAGATAAATAACGGTGATGGATCAAGCCCTGATCTTTGGACTGGGTAAGAGTGGTCTGCTCAATTCAGACACTCTGTTCATCACCACCCCCTTTTGTAAATCGATTTTGGCCACTATAGGTGTGGCAGGGTATACTCAGACATGAGTCCCTTTCTCACTGCTCCATCAGGATTCAAGCAAGCCGGGCCGAAGAGGCTGAAATGCCAGAAACCGGTCCCCGGTAGCTTGGCTCCTTTCTGGTAAAGAATTGGCTTGGTAGTTTAGTCTGCCCTGTTCCCATGATGCACTGGGCCAGGGACAGACCGATTTGCATATAGCCAGGTTCTGAGCTGGGATGGGGCAGTGAGATAAATAACGGTGATGGATCAAGCCCTGATCTTTGGACTGGGTAAGAGTGGTCTGCTCAATTCAGACACTCTGTTCATCACCACCCCCTTTTGTAAATCGATTTTGGCCACTATAGGTGTGGCAGGGTATACTCAGACATGAGTCCCTTTCTCACTGCTCCATCAGGATTCAAGCAAGCCGGGCCGAAGAGGCTGAAATGCCAGAAACCGGTCCCCGGTAGCTTGGCTCCTTTCTGGTAAAGAATTGGCTTGGTAGTTTAGTCTGCCCTGTTCCCATGATGCACTGGGCCAGGGACAGACTGATTTGCATATAGCCAGGTTCTGAGCTGGGATGGGGCAGTGAGATAAATAACGGTGATGGATCAAGCCCTGATCTTTGGACTGGGTAAGAGTGGTCTGCTCAATTCAGACACTCTGTTCATCACCACCCCCTTTTGTAAATCGATTTTGGCCACTATAGGTGTGGCAGGGTATACTCAGACATGAGTCCCTTTCTCACTGCTCCATCAGGATTCAAGCAAGCCGGGCCGAAGAGGCTGAAATGCCAGAAACCGGTCCCCGGTAGCTTGGCTCCTTTCTGGTAAAGAATTGGCTTGGTAGTTTAGTCTGCCCTGTTCCCATGATGCACTGGGCCAGGGACAGACTGATTTGCATATAGCCAGGTTCTGAGCTGGGATGGGGCAGTGAGATAAATAACGGTGATGGATCAAGCCCTGATCTTTGGACTGGGTAAGAGTGGTCTGCTCAATTCAGACACTCTGTTCATCACCACCCCCTTTTGTAAATCGATTTTGGCCACTATAGGTGTGGCAGGGTATACTCAGACATGAGTCCCTTTCTCACTGCTCCATCAGGATTCAAGCAAGCCGGGCCGAAGAGGCTGAAATGCCAGAAACCGGTCCCCGGTAGCTTGGCTCCTTTCTGGTAAAGAATTGGCTTGGTAGTTTAGTCTGCCCTGTTCCCATGATGCACTGGGCCAGGGACAGACTGATTTGCATATAGCCAGGTTCTGAGCTGGGATGGGGCAGTGAGATAAATAACGGTGATGGATCAAGCCCTGATCTTTGGACTGGGTAAGAGTGGTCTGCTCAATTCAGACACTCTGTTCATCACCACCCCCTTTTTTAAATCGATTTTGGCCACTATAGGTGTGGCAGGGTATACTCAGACATGAGTCCCTTTCTCACTGCTCCATCAGGATTCAAGCAAGCCGGGCCGAAGAGGCTGAAATGCCAGAAACCGGTCCCCGGTAGCTTGGCTCCTTTCTGGTAAAGAATTGGCTTGGTAGTTTAGTCTGCCCTGTTCCCATGATGCACTGGGCCAGGGACAGACTGATTTGCATATAGCCAGGTTCTGAGCTGGGATGGGGCAGTGAGATAAATAACGGTGATGGATCAAGCCCTGATCTTTGGACTGGGTAAGAGTGGTCTGCTCAATTCAGACACTCTGTTCATCACCACCCCCTTTTGTAAATCGATTTTGGCCACTATAGGTGTGGCAGGGTATACTCAGACATGAGTCCCTTTCTCACTGCTCCATCAGGATTCAAGCAAGCCGGGCCGAAGAGGCTGAAATGCCAGAAACCGGTCCCCGGTAGCTTGGCTCCTTTCTGGTAAAGAATTGGCTTGGTAGTTTAGTCTGCCCTGTTCCCATGATGCACTGGGCCAGGGACAGACTGATTTGCATATAGCCAGGTTCTGAGCTGGGATGGGGCAGTGAGATAAATAACGGTGATGGATCAAGCCCTGATCTTTGGACTGGGTAAGAGTGGTCTGCTCAATTCAGACACTCTGTTCATCACCACCCCCTTTTGTAAATCGATTTTGGCCACTATAGGTGTGGCAGGGTATACTCAGACATGAGTCCCTTTCTCACTGCTCCATCAGGATTCAAGCAAGCCGGGCCGAAGAGGCTGAAATGCCAGAAACCGGTCCCCGGTAGCTTGGCTCCTTTCTGGTAAAGAATTGGCTTGGTAGTTTAGTCTGCCCTGTTCCCATGATGCACTGGGCCAGGGACAGACTGATTTGCATATAGCCAGGTTCTGAGCTGGGATGGGGCAGTGAGATAAATAACGGTGATGGATCAAGCCCTGATCTTTGGACTGGGTAAGAGTGGTCTGCTCAATTCAGACACTCTGTTCATCACCACCCCCTTTTGTAAATCGATTTTGGCCACTATAGGTGTGGCAGGGTATACTCAGACATGAGTCCCTTTCTCACTGCTCCATCAGGATTCAAGCAAGCCGGGCCGAAGAGGCTGAAATGCCAGAAACCGGTCCCCGGTAGCTTGGCTCCTTTCTGGTAAAGAATTGGCTTGGTAGTTTAGTCTGCCCTGTTCCCATGATGCACTGGGCCAGGGACAGACTGATTTGCATATAGCCAGGTTCTGAGCTGGGATGGGGCAGTGAGATAAATAACGGTGATGGATCAAGCCCTGATCTTTGGACTGGGTAAGAGTGGTCTGCTCAATTCAGACACTCTGTTCATCACCACCCCCTTTTGTAAATCGATTTTGGCCACTATAGGTGTGGCAGGGTATACTCAGACATGAGTCCCTTTCTCACTGCTCCATCAGGATTCAAGCAAGCCGGGCCGAAGAGGCTGAAATGCCAGAAACCGGTCCCCGGTAGCTTGGCTCCTTTCTGGTAAAGAATTGGCTTGGTAGTTTAGTCTGCCCTGTTCCCATGATGCACTGGGCCAGGGACAGACTGATTTGCATATAGCCAGGTTCTGAGCTGGGATGGGGCAGTGAGATAAATAACGGTGATGGATCAAGCCCTGATCTTTGGACTGGGTAAGAGTGGTCTGCTCAATTCAGACACTCTGTTCATCACCACCCCCTTTTGTAAATCGATTTTGGCCACTATAGGTGTGGCAGGGTATACTCAGACATGAGTCCCTTTCTCACTGCTCCATCAGGATTCAAGCAAGCCGGGCCGAAGAGGCTGAAATGCCAGAAACCGGTCCCCGGTAGCTTGGCTCCTTTCTGGTAAAGAATTGGCTTGGTAGTTTAGTCTGCCCTGTTCCCATGATGCACTGGGCCAGGGACAGACTGATTTGCATATAGCCAGGTTCTGAGCTGGGATGGGGCAGTGAGATAAATAACGGTGATGGATCAAGCCCTGATCTTTGGACTGGGTAAGAGTGGTCTGCTCAATTCAGACACTCTGTTCATCACCACCCCCCTTTTGTAAATCGACACTAAACAACCAGGCATGGCACAAGGTACCAGGCAAGTGGAGCGATTCGCTTTATTTTGCATCATCTTCTGACTATTCAGATAGGATTCACATTAATGACGTTTTCTGGATTTGCCCAATATTACACAAGGTAGTCAAGTGAGAGAGTTGGGATTACAATTTAAGTCTACTGGTTCCACAGTCAGCAATTCAAAGTGTCATCTCAGCGGCACCTCACCAAAGCGTATGTGCTCTGAAATGGTGAGACATAGGTTCTTGGGGGATGTTTAGCTGTAGGGCAGCCCCAATGCAAAACATAAGCTGTGAACTTGATTTGATGCACTTGTTAGGCAGTTAAGTGCGACTTATTGTCTATGAGAGCACTTCCAAGAAAAGAAGAGCCCAGGCTGTCAGTTGCCTTCACAGAGCAACAATTTGGTCGGCTTTCACTACAGTAAGACCAGAACCCTAAAGGGCGGATTGTAATAACTCGCTTTCTCTGAGAGGTTTTCCTTGCAGATTGTTCACCTCTGAACTTTAAAAATGATGGAACTTTTTAGGAAGGAAAATGCTGACTTCCAACTTAGATGCCTCTTGGAAAAAAATGCTTTCCACCTAGCATTCCTTTGGTAAGTAATGAGAGAAGCGCCCTCAACACGATTTTCTCCACACTCGTGTTTTAGAAAGCAGAAGTCTGTACCCGTGGAGGAAGGTAGGAAAGTACATGAAGTCATCTTCTCAATTTGATTTTTTTATGATATACCATTTATTGCATGATGTGCACGCTGTCACTTGAGCGTATTAGTGTTTTGTCATGCAGGAAATATATTTTTCCACTTGTTAATTTTTTTCGTTGTATAGTTAACTTTGTAATAACTCGTATACATTCAAGTTATATATCGATTCCACACATTTCATTCATCACATCATTGAAAAGGTTTACAAATCCATAAAATAATTTCATAAGAGGTGTTTGATAAAGTAAACATAAATGTATCTAGTTCCACATATTAATTTAACTGTGGCTATGTCTTCAAATCGAATCCTACACAGCCTCCTCTTCTCCCCATCTTTGTATCCCTTTTCCAAGAGCGCTAATGCGTGCTGCCTGTGTATTTATTTATTTTGCAACTGTACTTTATGCATATGTACTGTGTATTCTGTGCTTCAAAAAAATAAATAAAAAAGATTTGAATACAAAAAAATTAACTTAAACTTTCAAGTGTTGCTGTACTTAAAGCTAATTTATTTGTGTGATTCACCTCACATCGAGTCCAATAACAAACCATTTAACCATACCTCAAGGGATATCACTGAATCAGTAACATACAAAGTTCTTTTTCAAACCTGGGTGACGTTTGTGCCTGAAGGACATGGCGGCAGAGTTACATTGTGAGGAACTACCTAGGTAATTAATTAAGGTATTTAGCAAACCACTTGTGCCAATTTCAAGAGTTAATATTTACGGGTGCTGTATGCTACTTAACTTCTAATTATGCTAATTTCGCACTTAAAACATTTCCTATATATGATCACCAAAAGGACCCATCAGCATCTATTGTAACCTTAGTTTAGTGAAACCCAAAGCTGGATGCTCTAGTAGTCAGTTTTATTTCACAAAAGTGAAAAGAGACCAAATTGTTCACTAATGCTGGAGCAGGGGCTGCAGGTTCAGTAGACTAATGCAACCACTGCAGGAATCTGTGTTTGACCTCATGACTGGCATTCTGGCAAAATACATGGGAAACATTTGCACCCTTGCAGCTGCAGGTGTATTTAGAGTTGTGCGGTGAAGCAGGTAAAACCATACCATGAAGTAAAATACCATATAAGACAACTTTAGAGGTCAAGTCACTTCAAGTAACCACTAATAACACACAGGGGCGTGTCTCAGAAGTTACTTGTGAATCTTGCTACGCAATGTCAACGGCTGCAATTTGAGAGTTTACATTATCCGCTTATTTTATCTGGATCACTTTCTTAGAAATCTAGCAAAATTCATCCAGATTTGAAACAATAGATTTATGGAATTGAAAAATCAGAATGAATGCTTATGACTGGTTGAAGACACTTAGATGCTTCAACCTGCTACTATAAAGGCTAACACTCCAGAAAGGAAAAGCGTCCATGACCATAACCACACTATACGACAATGAAAATAACCAAACATAGTCTCTGGGTCAAATTTCCATTTGGCAGCCAGCCCTGGGCTTAAAGCAATCTGATGGGGAACCCAACCCTCGCACTCTCCGCTCTTACCATAATATCTGCATTAGATGCCCACTTCAGGTATAACAGGGAAAACATCTTCTCAATCAGAACAATCATTTCTTACCAATCCACTGCTGAAACGCATCAGGCGCATTGAGGGACACAATGCGTAAGCTCATGAAGTGGGAGCAGTTCCACAAGGGTAAAACAGAGGGCATATGTATGGACAGACTTCACAAAGTAGAGCGCGTGCGCAAGGGGGAGCAGACAACGATGCCTGGGTACTGGAGCAAAAGTGGCTTCTGCATAGAAAGGCAGAAAAAGATAGAAGTAATCGTAGAGCTGGTTGCGTTGGAGAGAGAGACTGTGACTAAGTGCACTCGGGACGTAGAACAGATACTCCTAGGCATCAATCTCGCTCATTGTAGCCCGGAATAAGTGTTTCCAGTCCTCTCTTTAGGCACCCAAATGTGTTTTGGGATTTGTAGTCATGATTGCTTATACCGAACCAAATAGTCAAACCCACATGAATAGAACGTATATGATGTCCATGCGATAAGAAGAGGTAGGGTAACCTTATGTGAAAATGGCAGAGCATGGATGGGTTCACACTGGAATAGGGTGATTGGCGCAGTGCTGCAGGGGCACAAAATAAAAGATACTGAACAAAAGATGGTGGGCTATGCAGAGTAAATCAGGGATAGGGACAAACCAGAGCTGCCCCCAGGCGCATGATACATTCGGTTAGTCATGGCTTTTTATACAAGTCATTTGTAGGTTTCGACTTTGGAGGACATACTGAGAGGTTCAAATCATAACTATAACTTCTACATTGCAACTTGTTGCTACCGAAAAAGCAAGGAGTGAGCGAAAGAGTCATAGAATCATAAGGGAGGTATGAAAAGCCTGAGTACAAATAAGGATGTGTCTCACAGAGATGCAAAGGTGTGTGCGATGCAGAACAGTGAAGAAGGTATGTAAAAATAGGAGCCCAGGGTGTATTGCGGAGAGGCAGGACAGTGGTAAACATGCGGTTACATTTCTCAGAGGAGCACAACAGTGGGACCAAAGAATAAGTGCATTGTGGCAAAGCTGTTGTCCTCGAGGAGCACCTGCCTCTCATGCCCTCTTGTGCACAGGTGCATGCATCTTACAGTTCGTGCTATAAGAGGAGCTCTGACCCCTGACCCGCACATCACCAGCTAGGGCACACTCCCTGCTTTCACCTCAGAGCTTCATGTCTGCAACTCAGCTCCGCAAAGGCTCTCAGTAGATTCTCAATGCTAACCGAGAGCAGGGCGGCCATTCGAACACCCTGTTTATGCCCTCTATGCAGCTTGCAAATCACACTCTGCCGCCAAATGGGCAGGAGGGGGTGGTGGGAAGTCACAGTGAGCCGAGTCAAAAGGAAAAGTAATGCGCCCAAACTTACTAAATGGCCAGAAGTGAACTGATCCATGTAACAGGGTCAGCCTCCAGGGCGGTAAGAAAATAGCCAAAAGGCTGGACAAAATAAGAAACCAAAGGAAGTTTGAAAGGCAGACCAAGGAACGTATGAAAGTGATAGGTGTGTGATGGGTGTGGTGAAAGACCATAGAAGTAGATATAGAAGTAAAAACAACATGTCAAAAGACAGCGCATGCGCGATGCCTAGTCTTGACCTAAAAATGGAAGAAAGAAGAGGGGAGAAAAAGCTAGCAAAACAATGACCAAGGAAGAAAGCAAGTGGGAAAAAGCTTTGGTATTTAGCATCCACAGCTTTCTGCAGCACCAGTGGCAGGCTTCTAAGAAAAACGTTGGGTCACAGCAGTTATGTTTTTTGGCAAATTAATTTATTTTTACACCTATTGCAATAGGCTAATAAAGTCACAACTGCCATTCGATAGGAAAAGAACGAATGAATGACGTTACAACGCATACATTTCCAACACATGCCTTTACAGCGCAGTTTTTACACCACAACATCCTTTACAACGTATACATTTAGATTGCATGCCATTACAACAGATTTTTTAAAACTACATTTACAACGCATTCCATTACATCGCATTATACCTTTACAATACAAACTATTACAATGCATACCGTTACATTGAATTTAAGGTAAGTGTTGGATAGTGTAGAGGTAAAAATTACTATTCTAACTCCAGGGGGTGCAACAGTAGGGTAAGTGTTGGATAGTGTAGGGGTACTATGCGTGGTAATGGTATGTGTTGTAATGACATGCGATGTAATGCCTGTGTCGTAGTGTCATGCGTTTTAGTGTCATGCATTGTAGTGACATGCAACGTAATGGTTGTGTTGTAGTGACATGCGTTGTAAAGGATGTTGCCATGTAATGACTGCGTTGTAAATGTAGTGCGATGTGATGACTGCGTTGTAAAGGTTGTTTCCCGAAAATAACTTCTCACAGCTGATCTGCAAAACGAAAACGTCCTTGCAGCTGCTGTATAGTATGAAAATTACACTGTAACAGTCTTGCAGGAAGAAAATAAACTCATAACTGATTAGAAGTAAGAAACAATCTTTGACCTACTATGCAATAAGAACATTACATCATTAATCAATCCCACAGTTTATGTTGTCTAAATGCGCAGATCTCACATAGGATTAAAGGAACTACACGACAACATTACAGTGTTGTTATAAAAATATTCTCACAACTGACCTTCAATAAGTAAACACTATGGTAAATGTATGTAATCAGAAAATGGAATTACATCTGATGTTCTGAAGGAAAAGGATTGTACATCTAACCTTCAATAAACTAATGTAATAAATGCCTTGCAAAAGGCACATGACTTCATAAGTGTCCTGCAATAACTTATTATCCTATTTTAAGCTCTTACCCTTTACTCCACTTAGATATTTTACAACTCAGTCAGTCAAGAACCAAATTTAAATCATACAGCAATACTCCTAATAATAAACAGTGCTGGCAAGTTTTAAAATTGGAGGTAGGGGTGTGGCAGAATAATATTGTGATGTACAGTGAACAAAATACTGAATATTCGTATACACATCAACTGGCCACATCAAATACCATGAGTATCATAATCCCATAAAATGATACTAGTTTGCAGCCTCCATTGTTTTGAGAGAATCAGTGGCAGAATATCGGAAACACAAATATCGTTAGGACAGACTATTGTGTCAAAAATATCGAGAAGGTAAGTGCAAATAGGTAAGTATAATTTCACTATTCTTTACTCCACGTCTATGCACCTTGAAGATATATAAACGGTCAAGGTACATATGTGTGAAATTATATATAGTAAAACTTGACTTACCCATAAAAAATGACCTTCACGATATTCTTGTCCTCTATATTTTTGACACAATATGTTGTCCCACAATATTTGTGTTTTAAATTTTTTGTCCAAACACCGTTTTAGGAAAGTACTCAGGTGTTGATTACAAGGGATCCGATGGGACAGATAACAGACTTTACCAGCACCTTTGGCATTATGAAGGTGCATAGTAACACATGGGCCAATAAAATGTGCCTAGGACCCCAGCTGCTGAAAGCAGCTGAATCTCTGAATAGAAATGTAGGGTGAATAGAGACTAACCAGGGGAATTGGACCAGAAATGAATGATTCCCCTAGCAGATCCTCATTTTCAAGTGGACTCTCAGGGTCCCAATCATAATCAGCTGATACCTCTGCCCCCCTGGAGTCAGTGAAATCTCGGGTTTTCGAGATCTCTGAAGGAGAGAGAAAAAAGTACTTCCCGAAATTGATTGCCCTGAACTCCATTTTTTGTAATGCATTGATATTCTAGCTATTACACTATTTATCCAATGTGTTTTACATGATTTAGTTTTATTTGCTAAATTAATATCAACCAATGAACAAGAACATGCAAAGCCAACAATTCTGTCATTGGCTGCAAGCCTTCGGGTTTTGTGAATGTCGGTTTTGTATTTTGTTGTGTGTTTTTTTTCACTTTTTGGGGGAGTTGCCTGGCTCTCACCAATATGAAACACAACATTGCTCAAAAAGCCCACATTGTCATAGCAATCAACTAGTTGGAGTGAGATGTGCTCCTTGTGAAAGGCAGAACACTGTCATTCACAATGAAGTTAGACAATGGCTGAAGTGGGCAGCTAATGATATATACTGTAGTGGACTGGTAAAAATGTGAATGACATAACAGCACACAAACGGATGAAGAGGGCTGGCTCGAAGCAGCAATGGCTATGTATGTATTATATAACATTTTAATAACATCAAAAGGTCTTGGTTTATGCAAGACGTAAAATGGACCACATTTTTTAACACTGAAGTATGTTATGTTATGTTAGTATAACTTATTAAGGTGTGCCGCGATACCCCAGTGCGGGTATCTCGGCGCCCAGCAAAAACACGGGGGAAACAGAGACTGCTACATTAGAAGAGTTCTGCCTTGAGTAATTTTCTGAATTGTCGATGTTCAGTACACTTCCGAATATGCAGAGGTAGCCTCTTCCAATACAAAGGGGCTAGATAAAAGAAAGATCTGCCCACTGTAGGGGTCCCTCTGACCCATGGGACCTTGAGCAACGCGTTCTCAATAGATCTGAGAAGTCTAGATAGAAAAAGAGCCTAGAAGATAATTATCTGGGCCCTTTCCCCTTCGGGAATTATATGTCAGGCAACATATTTTAAAGATATTCCTTTAATGGACTGGTAACCAGTGCAGTGAAAGCAGAAGAGGGGAAGATGACTCTCAGGAAGAAAGGTTGTCGATGAGTTGGGTGGCAGTGTTTTGTACCACTTGGAGTCTAGATAACATCATCTCATTTGCAGAGGCCAATAAGGCTTTACCATAATCCAAACAACTAATAACCCGCCTGTACCAGAGTTTTCCTTACAGAAAGAGGGAGAAAGGTGAAAATTCGCCTCAACAGGCACATAGTGTAGAACAAATGCCAATAGAAGACAAGACCTGCTCCTTCATAGAGGGAGTTTGGGTCAATTGGACACCGGGTTTTTTACTGCTATTTTGGGATTTGGAGCTGTGCCAAGTTCGGAAGCCACCAGTTTGGGAACCAAAGCTGTTGGGCCTTGCCAAACAACATGATTTTAGCCTCACCAGCATTCAAGGATGAAGGGCAAGTGGGGGATGCAAGAGAATGTGAGAAAATAATGTCAAAACTGAAGATGTACAATGTTAAGCCACTTAGTTTCCATCTACTTCATGACTGTAACAAAGCAAAAAAACATGCTCATAGCTTTGTGGATTTAAATAAAATAGTGACGTTTTGGTACAACACCTAGCAAAAGTATTATTTTGCAGAAGAAAAGAACAGCCTATCACAAATCTACTTTCTTAAGGAGAATATTTCTATTAATAAATTGTGTAATGTAAACATTTTGCAGGAAATGCCATCCACCAGTGGACCTAAGTGAGTTCTGGAAACATGAACTTCACAGAGATTTGCATTGTGAATTTAAACTTTGCAAAGCCCTATTCAGAACTCAGGCTCTATGTTAACATGTATCTTATCTGCAAAGTTTTGTGAAGATCCAAATCGCTGCCCTTACTGAAGTTCACAAAGTATCCTTGTGTTGGCTTTTCTTTTTTCCCCCAGCAAACAAAGATTTTTGTTCCCACATTTATTTGACCAGATCACATTTGCTCACAAATGCTGCAGCAGGGGCTGAAACCGCACAAACAGTTTTGTGTCGAAATCAAATGTGCAATAACAATTTTTCTGACAGTATAGAACCTAAATGTATGCATTTTCAAGCTGATTATCTTTTTTTTTTGCTGAGTTGTAGATCTGTGCTGGATTTTACCCTCAACTAATCTGAAAAGCAACATTTCTGTTGAGTCCATCCTTTGAGGGCTATATTATGATATATATGAATTCATGTTTCCAGTATGTCCCAGTTTTCATGAGGAGGGCCCAAAATCTGCCCACGCGCCATACAATTTGAGATGTTTCTCCTAGAACTTCCTACAATTTACAGAATCAAAACTTTGTAGACTCACATAGCAATAGTTTGAAAAGGAGCTAAAGCCAGCATTCTACACAATTTTCTCGGTGCCACTGATGTTGAACACAGTGGTGAAGGTTTGCTGGATCTAACACATAGATTTCTGATACTTCCTTTCCTGCCACGTCTGTGGCCGGGCCTTATCAATGTGGACTTCAAACTACATTTCATTACATCTTTGGCAAACAATTTTAACCATATGGCTAAAAAGAAATACAAGAACAACATTTAACCAAGCATCAATATATTTGGAAAGCAGGATTTATCAACACCTAACCATAAGAAAACTATGAAGTCAGGATAAAAGGCTACTTTGCATTCCATGGAGATATTTTAGATCTAGAGGGTGCTGTGCCTTTTTCTCTCAGGGTCTAGTAATTTGGAATTCACTTCTGCTGAAGTTGAGACTCTACATCTCTTTAAATGCTTTTCAAAGCTTTGTTCCAGATCGACACTAAGAGAGATAATTTTTAGTTATTGTGTGCCACACAAATGCTATCATTAACTTAGTCATCATTTATTATGCTGAGAATAAACGTTCCTAATTACTATCATGAGGTAGAGCTGTAAGGAAGTAACTTGTGTGCCAAAAGACATTTTTGTCCAAGACAAAAATGTGATTCTTAGCTTAGATTAGCAGTTTTTAAACTTTTGACTCTGTGAACCCCGACTGAGTTAGTAATGGAAACCCAGGACCTCGGATTATGCAATTTCAATGCTTGAAACCTCAAAACAATATGCAAAATACAGAAACAAGTGTACATCAAACAAAAATACAAGTAAGCAAAACTTTTTAATTCACAAACAAACAAAAAATACATACATTGAAATTTTTGATTTTAAAGGGAAGGTTGAAGCTTCACAAAATGTGGTTTTATTTCTAAATCGGAAAGTAATATGCTAGACCGTGGCATTTCACTTTTTCTTTTTTTACTCCAAACCCTAGCTATATTTCTTGTCAGAGCATACCAGTGCTTCAAATGGTGTCACCCATCGTCCATACCAGCTACTGTTTGCTGGGCTCCCCCAAATCAAGCCAAGGTTACCAAATTCATTTTTAGTCTCCGTTTCAAAATGCTTCACATGTACAGAGTATTTTACATGTTTCGGATTTCCATTTTTTTTTATTCATATATGTTTTATTAATCAGCTAATATTTAATTTTGTAAAAAACATGGAGCCCCTGGGCAGGTGTTGTGGAGCCCAATGGGTCTGCAGGCCGTAGATTAAAAGGCTTTTCGTAGAGCTAAAGACGGGGCCTGCTGACAGCAGGGCCCAGTACAGCTACTCTCATCTGGAACCATCGCGCCTGGAGGTCCTCCAAGATGTTCCTTTGACTTTGAAGCACCTCAATAGAGCAATCAGGCTGGCGGGGCTCAAGGCGGCTGCCATAAGAAGAGAGACCTGCCTGCTGAAGGCTTCCCAAAGTCAAAGGGGCACAGCCTTGGCATTTTGCAAAGTAGAACCTAGGAAATTGCAAAACACAGCTCAAAACCACAACCAGCACCAGACTTACAAAAGCTCAAATCCTTCAAATTCAACAACACGGTTGCTTACTAATTCCACATAAAAAGACTGTTTAAAATCACTGGTCATGGCCACCAAAGGGCTATTAGCCAAGAAGGGATGACAATTTGTTGGCATTGGCAAGAAGTGTTGGCATTAGTCCATAATTCAGCTCTCGATAGCAGATCCCCCAAACACCTTTTAGACAATATTTTCCCATACACGAAAAGCAGGTGCGGTGACTTTCAAATGTGAACTTGAGTGTTCCGCCATATTGTCCACCATCACATATTTTTAACTCAAAGAATGGTTCCTTTGAGCTTCCTCCCTTCAATCTGTAAGCCTGCCCTTCAACCATTGTCCCATCGCTTTACCCCTACAGTTGTTTGTTTAGGTCAACCTGTCAGGAGCCTGGACGCTTATGTCAAAAATCCTATAAACTCCAGCAAAAAGTCAATAAGAAATTAAACCAAGGTGTCAAAAATACCTGGTGCTCAGTGGTTAGGACCCGGTTCAGGGGTTAAAATGTAGTCAAGCTGGTTATCCACATGTTACTTCTTCCATTTACCTAAAGATGGTAGACAGAGGAAGACAACAGACCACCTATAGGTGCAGACCCTCTTCAGGGTTAAAGGGCACATAAATAAAATGGGGGGTAGTAGAAAAGCTTCTCCTGAAACTTTTTATGCTTTTTATGTATAGGTTATATGTTGTGTTCCCAACTGAAGTGCCTCAAGGGGTTTGATTTTAATTGTAGGAGCAAACAAACCAATAATGCTAATTTACAAGGACTCTCATGAAACATTCAATCCTTGGCACAATAAAAGTCAAATGAGCTCACCCAGTTCAATCAAGGAATGCTCCAGCAAAAGTTACACAAGTTGTCTCGTGTTGGGCCAGCAAACAAAGCTTGCAAAAGAATTTGCTGTCAAGACCCCGCGATTCATAGTCACAGAACAGTCCTGCCAACGTGTTTCTGCTTTTGATGAGCGATTTTCACTGCTTGTAGAATAACTTCTGTACAAGTGTTTGATCACTGTGAGAAGTGGGAAATGTGTGAATTTATCACCCTGCACTAACCGGAAACGCTGCAAGTTAATGCCCCTCTCTGTTGTCTGGGAAGAGTTATGTTATCATCTTAGGTTAGATGTGTGCTGGAAATATTCAAACCCTACACGCCATCGAGGAGTGCATTATTACACACCTTTACTGCCGAGAGAAACGACTGTAAATTAGATCGTGCTGTGTCCGTAAATAATCCCTGATGAAACCACCTAAGGTACTAATCATAAAAATTACCCCACAGCACTTTCAAGCTGCAGAAAGAGACAAAATGCAAACTGCCACTCAAGGGGTACATGATGCGGCCCACAGGGCCTTTGGGAGAGACCACAGCAGACTGCAGCATGGGGGTACAAGATGCGGCCCACCGGGCCTATGGGAGAGACCACGCCAAACTCCTGCATGGGGGTACATGATGCAGCCCACCGGGCTTTTGGGTGAGACCACACCAAACTCCTGCATGGGGGGGGGTACATGATGCAGCCCACCGGGCCTTTGGGATAAACCACACCAAACTGCTGCATGGGGGGGGGGGTACATGATGCGGCCTACTGGGCCTTTGGGATACATACACCACACCAAACTCCTGCATGGGGGTACCTGCTGCACCCCATCTGGCCTTTGGGATAGACCACAGCAAACTGCTGCATGGGGGGTACATGATGCAGCCCACTGGGCCTTTGGGATAAACCACACCAAACTGCTGCACGGGGGTAAATGATGCGGCCTACCAGGCCTTTGGGATACATACACCACACCAAACTCTTGCATGGGGGTACATGCTGCACCCCATATGGCCTTTGGGATAGACCACAGCAAACTGCTGCATGGGGGTACATGATGCTGCCCAACGGGCCTTTGGGATAAACCACACCAAACTGCTGCACGGGGGTACATGATGCTGCCCAACGGGCCTTTGGGATAAACTACACCAAACTGCTGCAGGGGGGTACATGATGCTGCCCAACGGGCCTTTGGGATAAACCACACCAAACTGCTGCATGGGGGGTACATGATGCTGCCCAACGGGCCTTTGGGATAAACCACACCAAACTGCTGCATGGGGGGGTACATGATGCTGCCCAACGGGCATTTGGGATAAACTACACCAAACTGCTGCATGGGGGGTACATGCTGCTGCCCAACGGGCCTTTGGGATAAACCACACCAAACTGCTGCATGGGGGGTACAGGATGCTGCCCAACGGGCCTTTGGGATGAACCACACCAAACTGCTGCACGGGGGTACATTTGATGCTGCCCAACAGGCCTTTGGGATAAACCACACCAAACTGCTGCATGGGGGGCTACATGATGCTGCCCAACGGGCCTTTGGGATATACTACACCAAACTGCTGCATACATGATGGTCCCACCGGGCATTTGGGAGAGACCACAAGAAGACACCTGCAGCTGAGAAAGAACATGCAAATGAGAGGAATTCCCAGATTGGCTGTTGTTCATTACAGACATATCCAGAGGCCAACAAATTACCCCCATTTCTATCTATCCTGGCCATGGCACGTGTACCCACCACAGGTCCTGTATCGCGCAAATTCAGCCTCACACCAAGAATCCCTCTCACGCCGCTTCCAACCCTATGTAGTGCTACAGAGACATAAGTTAACCAGTATTTAGACTTCCGCCTTGCATTGCGCCCCAGAAACATGCCGTGAAAGTACGGTGGCCCCAAACCACATAGTGTATGACGCCTGTCAGTATGGCAGCCCAAAATAACATGGCCTATGTAAGTAGCACGACCTGCTGGTAGAGCGTCCCAAAAATACATGGTACATGTAAGTAACGCCCTGTCAGTAAGACAGCACAAAAACAAACGGGGCAAGTAAACTGTCCTGTTTCATGCCAGCCCAAAACACATGATTCAAGAAAGTAGCATGACCGCTCAGTATTGCAGCACAAAAAAAACCACATGGTTCATTTAAATAGCATATCATGTCAGTACACAGGCCCAAAAACACGTGATGCATGTAAAGAGCGCACCTGTCAGCCTGGCAGCACAAAAACAGCTAACACATGTAGGTAGCATGTCCTCACAATATGTTGGCCCAAAAACACATGGCGCATTTAAGTAGCACGAACTGTCAGAAAGTCAGCAAACAAAAAAACACCTTGCGCATGCAAGGAGCATGGCCTGTCAGACTGGTGGCATAAACACACATGGCACCTGTATGTAGTATCGTGTATATATGGTTGTGGCTCAGAGACTCATGGCGCGTGTATCACTTCCTGTCAATAAGGCTGCCAAATTACACATGTAAGCTGCACAGTACAGCTTGTGAGTATGGAGGCCCAAAAACACATGGGGCATGCAAGTGGCATGTTCTGTCAATATGGCGGCCCAGAAACACAATGCACATGTAAATAGCATGGCCTGCCCGACTGTGTAAAACAAGCGCCCCTCTCCCAGCGGAAGTCCCAGGACAAAGTACATCAGGTAGAAACTCTAAGACCATGAAACGTCCAGCACCAGACAAGAGAGGGGGGGGGGGCGGGCACATGTTTATTATTGAGAAGGCAGGCACCAGAGAAGAGGCAATCAGTAAGGTAAGCGACCGACTGTGGCCGAGGGGCACTCACCTGCAGCCGGCACCTCTGGAACCAGCTTGAGGGGCCCGATCTGGCGGATCTGGAAGGATGTCCTGACCTCATGGCAGCTGGGAGCCTTGGCCCCGCCCACACCGGGCAACAGTAGCATCAGAAGCAGAGGTGTCCCAGACCCTAAAAGCAGCGCCAGCGGGCAACGAGGTCCGGGGGGCACCCTCCTTGGAACTCCAAGCGCGGCACCCGTCAGCTGGCCGTGCGGCGGGCACAGATGCCGGGGGACCATCTTCAATTGAGGGAGGGGTAATTGTGGAATGGAGGGGAGAGCGAGCAGGTGCAGGGGGTAAAGTTGGAACAGGGTTTAAGAAGTGAAACGGTGACACATAGAGCAGGGGTGCGGGGGAAGTACACTTGAGACAGGAAAGAGTGGGCAAGATCTTGACCCCCGGGTATGGGAGGAAACAGGGGGGTACCCTAGAGGCGGAAAGGTCAGACGAAAAAAAGTGTCAGGGAAATAGGGAGGGGCAGGGAGTACCCCAGAGTGATGTATCCCTGGGACTGGGAGAGCAGGGGAGGGCTAGTATTGGGGGCATAGGACAGGGGCGGGGGACTCCTTTTAGGGCTACTGAAGGTAACGGGGACTCCTGGGAGGGGTGTGGAGCGCACGATGCGGGTTGTACCCTGGGAAAAGCAGGTCAGAGGCGTGGAGACGGGGTATCTCTTAGGACAGAGGCGAGGGAGTCAGGACAGGGAGGGGAGGGAGTCAGGACAGGGAGGGGAGGAAGGAAATCGCCAGAGGACCAGGGGGTTGGGAAACGTGCGATCCCCGGGACAGAAAATAAAAAATAAAAACAAAGAAGAAATAAATCCAGGCAACCAAGAACAGATCCGTTTGAGGAGATCACATCCAGAGAAGAAGGAAGACCCGATCCAACAGCGAACGCGCAGCCCAGTCAGTAATCCATCCGCAAAACGCAGTGAAGTCCGCGGCTCGGACAGAACTTCTCGGCGGCGCTGCCGGCTCCGGGTGTGGGATCGGAGCCCCCTCCTCCCCACGCCCCCCTGCTCCAGCCCCTCCTCAGAGCAGCGCACTGTCGGTCACAGCGCCCCTGCCTGCGCCGCGCTGATCTTAGACACAATCTGCCTCTCGCCGGCTCGCTCTTCTGTCCCCTGCTTCTCATCGGAACCTTTGCTCCTCCTCGGCAGCCCTGCCCCTCTTAGCCCCCAGTGCACGAGCGGTACAGCTCCTCGCCACCCCTCATCCGTCTCAGTAACCAGGGACGTAGGAGACAGCATATTTCTGGAGGAGACGGGCACTGTCACATTGACCCTATACGACGTGCCCGTGGTCGGAGAGCCACGCGCTCCGACAAACCTACGCACGCACTTGCATAGTTCTGAAAAGAAAAAATGCAATAATGATAAAGGCAGACATGTTATCACAGTTTGTAATTATGCTTGATTGTTTTTTACATTCTGCAAAGTAAATGGAAATCCGAGGAAAAACATGAACCTGGCCTCTTCTTGCACCAAGCAAACAAGTGTAGTGGGGGAAAAATAAAGAATAAAGAAAATGTTCTAAGCGACATTCCTAAACCTCTAAATGGACTAACCAAAACACATTCTTTCCATGCTACAGTCTCCTTCTGCCTTTATTCCCTTAACTGAAAATAATTAAAGTGCTTAGAAATAGTGCTATTAAAGAACCCTTGACACGACTTCCAGTTGGCACTTTCAGTGGGTTAGCGCACAACACCACCCGGGCACTGGATGTGGTCCTGTGCCTAAGTTTTAGCCTAATAACTAGAAGCGTTCTTATCTAATCTCAGCTTTTCCATTTTTTACAACTTTATTTTGAATTTTGGGGAGAATAAGGACACGCATGTTGGCATTAATGTGTGCAATGATCGTTATCTTGCAGCGGTGCCCAGTTCAAAAAAGCATACTTAAGTACATATAGTTTTACCATCATACGACTCAAAACCACTCTCCCAGAGAGACACCCCCACACTGGTAGGCATTTTTTAAGAGTGCTTGGTCTGGAAAAGTAGAAACTCAGGATTCAGAACAAAACACAGTGGTTAGGGTTGACTTCAATAACACAAATGTATTTCTACCCCCCAAAAACTTTTTTCAGCAACATCAAGATAATGAAAGACTGGGAAAAAACAAATCTTTTTAAACTGTACCATGCGATTTGCATGCAGCTCTTTGATGGCAGTTCATAGCACACTGTGCTAGACAATGGTTGTAACTTATGAACTACACAGTAACAAAAGAATCTCTGTGACAAAAGAAGTCACCCACTGAGCTAGGCACATAAAATACTGGTATTTGGTGTGCATGGTACATGTTCTTTTTGGCAGGCATATTAACAGCATATTAACCCACTGTGCTACCTTAGATGAGTCAAAACTGCCATTAGACAAAACTCCAATCTCTCTCCAGCAGATACACTCATCACCAGAGTTATTTCAACACTTTTATTGTTGCCCGAAAACTGCTGGATACAAAAGAAACTTTGCAGTGCTTTTAAAACTGCTGCACTGCTACAAACCCGCCCCCGCTACAAAACCGGTCCCCACCCTTCCAGCCTCCCGGGGAAAGGCCTGATGCCTGGTTCAACCAGTCCAGCCTTGCCCCCATCACATTTTGCAGGGATGCCCCATCATTTTGGTTTATGCCTCTGGCATCCTTCTGAAAGGCTCAGCCCCACCCTGGGTGCCGCAGGAGCTGCTTGTCCCTGACCCTCCAGTGCGCCTTCTGCATAGCCCCTGTGCTCCTGAGAGCCCTGTACTATCTTTCTCATCAGTATTACCTGCAGCGACATCTTTTCCTTTCTTCTCAGCATCTGTTGCCTGCCTATTCATTTTCCTCAGCACACCCCTTCATGTGAGCCTTACTCTTTTACAATACTCCCTGCCTGATCCATGCCTGACACCAGCACCATTGCTTGTGGCTGTTACTGCTCTCTGCCTATTGTAGTTCTCCTAACCCCCTGTCTGCTCCTCCTTCGGCTCTGATTACAAGTGCAGGGTTAAAATACAAACCCTGTGCATACAAGTCTCTCGGACAAAAATAATGCAACTGTTCACGATAAGCAAAGGAGTGGAAATATCAGGGGCGGCTCCTCCGCTGTGGCAGAGGAGCATCGCCCCGCTACTTTCTTGCAGTGCGAGAAGCCAAAACATAAAATGGTAATAACTTTATGACCATTTTATGTTTGCTTTGTGGGCGGGGATGCCCTGCTCTCTGTGCAGGGCTGGGGAGGAGTGGTTTGCCCCCTCCTGAGTGCGCAAAGACTGTCCGGTGGGCCATCTCGGGCCGCCCAAACTAGTTGTGCGCACTTTACCCTTCTCCATGCAGGCACCCCCACCACTCTGGCTCCTGGCTGAGCACCGTGTTACAGTGCTCCAGACAGCTTTGAGATTGGCTAAGGGGAGGGACCCTGGCTGCCTGCTTCCTGTTCCTGTTGGAGGCAGGAGAGCAGGAGCAGTGATGACGCGGGACCCAGCGGAAAGCTAGGTTTTTAATTGCAAAAAAATAATTAGGAGCTCCCATCCCTGCGCTAACCCCCGCGCCTATTGTAGGGGAAACAACTGGTTATCTTAAGGGAAGATGCCTCCCAGTGTGGTAAATTCAAGCCCTGCACCTGGCAATAGAACCCACTGTTAAATTTCATACTGATTGCCACGCTTCCATGTCTAGGAGTCTAATAAAATCAGTATGTATGCAACTTGATAGACCTCAATCACCTTTATATCGAACTTTCATTAGTCTTTGTTTCTTCTAAATAGCAATAATCTACCTCAATCATTCAGTAATTGAGTAGAATCTATTTTATGCACAAATGAGCACATTTGGCATTTGGTAAAGTTGTCTATGCTGCAGACTGTAGAAGCAAATTTAAAAGTTTGTTGTCGACCTACTTTTTGCTGAAGGAAACATAAGATGCCTGTAATCTTTTCGTATGTCTGTTAAATTAATTTTCCCATTGTTTTAAAGCTGTAATATATATAATTATTTTACATCCCTAAATTGATCACTTCAAGGCCCTACCACTAACGTTTTGCAATATTTCTTTATTGCTATACAACCCGCAGCAACATACAACAATCAAGTATTGATAGCATAACATCATGAAAACATTCAGTTTGCATATAAGAAGACACTAGGCAAGGTTCTACCTTCTCTTTTGCTGCTAGCTAATCGGATAGTTATTACTCTAGCATGTTTTCACCATTTACTAATGTCTTGGAACTATTATTTGTACATTTTTCATTTTAACCTGTTTTTTTTAATTTCCCCAATAACATGCATTGTGTCCTCCTTGTCCGTTTTTTTTGCTTCCTCGAGTGAAAAGTCATAATATCGAAGAAAAAATATCGAATTGCCAGAATATCTAATTTTTAATATAGAATGGACAGAATATTGAATTGCCAAAATTTAGTGGTGCAGAATATCGAAATTCAGGTAAGAAATATCGATTTCCATAATATCGAAGTTAGTAATATCGAGAGTCATAATATAGTTGTTAAAAATATAGATTTTTATAGTGTTTTAAGTGTTAGTATATGTTTTAAAAGTATGTATTATTTTTGTAATGTATGTTTGAAATTTTTTTAAAGTAATACATTTTATGTTATTTAATTTTTGCATAATTTAATTCCGTAGCGGGTTGTGGTTGTGGGTTTATAGGGGAATAGGGTGGGAAGTAATTTAATTATAGTAAATTGAATATACATTTTTAGGAATTATTAATTATTTTTTATTTAATTTTGTGTTTTATTTCTGTAGCGGGTTGTGAGTTATTAGGGGATTAGGGTGGGAAGTAATTTAATTGTTATTAATTAATTATTTTTATTTATTGGTATTGATAATTAATTTATTGTTAATTAATTATTAATTGGCAATTAATTTTTATTAATTGGTAATTATTTTTTATTAATTGGTAAATAATGTTTAATAATTGATTAATTGATAATTATATTAATTGTATTAGTTTATTATTTGTAGGGGGTTGTGGGTTTATAGGGGAATAGGGTGGAAAGTAATTTCATTGTAATTAATTCATTATTGAAATTATTTGTGTGTATTGATAGTTAATGCACTGTTAATTATTTATTAATTGGTATTTTTATTACTTATTAATTTTTGTTATTTTAAATCAGTTGGTTGGTAATTAATACTAGGTAATTCATTTTTAATAAATAATATTTATTGGTATTTATAATTAATTAATTATTAAATATTTTGAAATTGGTAATTCATTTTTTATTGATATTGATAATGAATTAAATTTTATTAAACTATTAAATTATTAATTTCCCTACTGTTGCACTCACTGGAGTGGTAATAGTAATTTTTACCCTCCCACTATCCAACGCTTTCCCTACTGTTGCACTCACTGGAGTGGGAATAGTAATTTTTACCCTCCTGCTATCCAACGCTTTCCCTACTGTTGCACTCTCTGGAGTGGGAATAGTAATTTTTACCCCAATGCTATCCAACGCTTTTCCTACTGTTGCACTCTCTGGAGTGGGAATAGTAATTTTTACCCTCCCGCTATCCAACGCTTTTCCTACTGTTACATTCTCTGGAGTGAGAATAGTAATTTTCACCATTACGCTATCCAACGCTTTCCTTACTGTTGCACTCTCTGGAGTGGGAATAGTAATTTTTACCCCTACGCTATCCAACGCTTTCCCTACTGTTGCACTCTCTGGAGTGGGAATAGTAATTTTTACCCCTACGCTATCCAACGCTTTCCCTAGTGTTGCACTCTCTGGAGTGGGAATAGTAATTTTTACCTCTACGCTATCCAACGCTTTCCCTAGTGTTGCACTTACTGGAGTGGGAATAGTAATTTTTACCTTCCGCTATCCAATGCTTTCGCTACTGTTGCACTCACTGGAGTGGAAATAGTAATTTTTACCCTCCTGTTATGCAACGCTTTTCCTACTGTTGCACTCTCTGGAGTAGGAATAGTAATTTATACTCCTATGCTATTCAACGCTTTCCCTACTGTTGCACTTTCTGGAGTGGGAATAGTAATTTTTACCCCTACGCTATCCAACGCTTTCCCTAGTGTTGCACTTACTGGATTGGGAATAGTAATTTTTACCCCCCACTATCCAATGCTTCCCTACTTTTGCACTCTCTGGAGTGTGAATAGTAAATTTTACCCTCGCTATTCTACGCAAAAAATAGTGAATATTTTTTATTAATATTACGTTAATATATGTAGTTATTAAAAAAGAAAAAGTTATGTTTTTTTACTTACATTAATTATTTATTTATTTTAAGGTTATTTAAGTAATTTTAAGTATGTTTTAGTTAATTATATTTATTATTCAATTAACTTTACATTACTTTTAAGACAATCAAAAAATTCGATATTTTGACATTTTTTACAACGTTATTTAGGATTTAATATTTTTGTACTTACCTGTCTGTAGAGAGGAATTCGATATTTTGGCATTCTATATTTTTTCCTCTATAATTTGGCAAGTCAATATTTTGCTCCTCGATATTCTGTCAGTGATCCGCTTCCTCGCACTTTCCCACACTTGTTTAGTTCCTAATCTTTTACTGGTTTCGTCTCCAGAAGGGGCTCACTTTACAAACCAATGCTTTGGGGAGAGCCAGGGCCGGACTGGTCATAGGGGGCACTGGATGTTTACCCGGTTGGCCCTGGGGGGGGGGGGGGGGGGGGGGGCAGTTTTTTACCAGGGGCCAGTTTTTATCGGCTCCCTGTAACAAAAGCAAGTGCACTGTTTTCCACGTGCACACCCCCATACCCGCCACACCCCGTTCCGCAGCCGGTCTGATTCAATTGCCAAGGCTGGTTTGCATTCCCAGTCTGGCCCTGGGTAGAGCAATCCCTGCCTCTCCGCGGCATTCGACACTGTCTGCCACCGCACCCTAGTACAGCGCCTCAGCAACGTCGGAATCGAGGACAAGGCCCTGAAATGGATCATCTCCTTCCTCGATGGAAGAACACAGAGAGTCCGCCTACCACCGTACAAGTCAGAGGCCACCGAAGTCATCTGCGGCGTCCCTCAAGGATCCTCGCTGAGCCCCACCCTCTTCAACGTCTACATGAGCCCCCTAGCGGCCATCGCACGCCAACACAACCTCAGCATAATCTCCTACGCCGACGACACCCAGCTGATCCTCTCCCTCACCAACGACCCCGCCACCGCCAGAGCCAACCTGCACGAAGGGATGAAAGAGGTAGCCGAGTGGATGACGACCAGCCGCCTGAAACTGAACTCAGACAAGACGGAGGTCCTCATCCTGGGCTCTTCACCCTCCGCCTGGGACGACTCCTGGTGGCCTCCCGCCCTGGGCACCGCACCCAAACCGACAGACCATGCACGCAACCTGGGCTTCATCCTGGACTCCTCCCTCTCCATGACCAGGCAAGTCAACAACGTCTCCTCGGCGTGCTTCAACATCCTACGCATGCTACGGAAGATCTTCTGGTGGATCCCCACCGAGACCAGGAAGACCGTCACCCAGGCCCTCGTCACTAGCCGACTGGACTACGGCAACGCCCTCTACGCCGGTACCACCGCCAAGCTCCAGAAGAGACTCCAGCGGATCCAGAACGCCTCAGCCAGACTCATCCTCGACATTCCACGAAACAGCCACATCTCCGGACATCTGAGAGACCTACACTGGCTCCCCGTCAACAAAAGAATCACCTTCCGCCTCCTCACCCACGCACACAAAGCCCTTCACGACCAAGGCCCGTGCTACCTCAACAGCCGAATCAACTTCTACGCTCCCAAACGCCACCTCCGATCAGCCAACCACGCCCTCGCCGCCGTCCCCCGCATCAGAAGAGCGACTACAGGAGGAAGGTCCTTGTCCTACCTGGCCGCCAAGACCTGGAACTCCCTCCCGACCGACCTGCGCCTGACCCAAGACCACCTCTCCTTCAGGAAGAAGCTGAAGACCTGGCTGTTCGAGCAGTAGCGGCACCCCCCCCACCCCCAGCGCCTTGAGACCCTACGGGTATGTAGTGCGCTCTATAAATGTCTTTTATTGATTGATTGATTGATTGATTGATTGATTGATTGTTGCCTTTAATGGAGCATTCCATTGTACACATTACCCTTCCTCATACCTCGATTCTCCATTTGCATACAGGACTTAGCATTTGGGGTGTCCCCTCCAAGTACATGCCTTCCCCCTCTGCACTCTTTTGAGGGTTGTCATTCCTGATCACATATATGTGTTATGTGTATTCTGGGTTGCGGTATTTCTGTCATCACACAGCATATAATCACCAATTCCTGTAAGAGCTTGTGTCTTCCCTCCTCATAAGATGTGGAGCCTATGACATTTGAGGGGTCAGGTTTCCTTCAAAACCCATGCATTTCCGTGTATGCCACACTCACACGTACAGGGTACACTAGAGCAGGCAGGGTCCCTTCGCAACAACTACTTCATGAACGACAGGCAGGGTTCCGAGCTCATCACAGCACCGAGTTGGTGATGCTCTCGGTGCTGGATGAATTGAGAGGCCTGGCTGACGGTAAGAAACCGAGCGCCCTGATTTTGTTAGACCTTTCAGCGGCGTTCGATACCGTCAGCCATGCTCTTCTTCTGGAGAGACTGAGTGATTTTGGCATCAAAGGCCTGGCCCTCAGATGGTTGCAATCCTTCCTTTTGGGAAGGACCCAAAGGATACAACTTGGGGACGAAATCTCCGAGGTGGGGACGCTAGAATGTGGGGTGCCTCAGGGCTCGGCCCTGTCCCCACTTCTATTTAATCTCTACCTGCAACCTCTGATTGCTTCTTTGGCGTGCATGGGCTGTACAGTATTTAACTATGCGGACGACACGCAGCTGTTGCTGAGTGTCGATAACACAAGTGCCGTACAACTCCAAACCCAGAACATCTTGAGGTACACGGTCCAATGGATGACGGAAAATCTTTTGAAAATCAACCCAGACAAGACCGAGGTATTGGTGATTCCATCTGCCACCTCACCATGGTGTGACCTCTATTGGCCCGCAGAGTTAGGCCCGGCTCCAAAACCTAGCCTGAATGTAAAGAGCCTGGGGATCAAACTGGACTGCGATCTATCAATGGTCAGTCAGATCTCTTCTGTGGTGGGAAGCTGCGCCAACATCATCCGGCAGCTACGGAAACTAGTCCCCGTTCTCTCCCAATCCATGATGCGCTCAATCGTAGCAGCCACCGTGATCTCGAGGATAGATTACGGAAATGCCCTCTACCTCGGCCTGCCGAAAACCCTGACAAATAGGTTACAGGTTGTCATGAACGATGCTGCACGTCTCATCTTTAGGCTACCAAGACGATCCAAAGCATCTCCCCTGTTACAGAGCCTGCATTGGCTCCCTATCAAAGAGCGAGTGGAATTTAAGAATCTGTGCATAGCCCATAAGGCAATCTACGGTCTGGCACCCGCCTACATCAAAGATCGCTTGGTGGTGTACAGTCCAATGAGAATTCTTAGATCTTCAGATTCTCAATTATTGGTCTGTCCCCGGTACAAACTTGTAACCAAGGGAGGGAGAGCCTTCTCTGTGTTAGTTCCTCAGTTATGGAACACACTACCTGAGTCGCTGCGCAGGGAAGAGAATCTCCTACGCTTTAGAAAGGTGCTAAAAACATTGCTGTTTAGAAGGTCCATGAGTGCTATATAGGCTAGTGGATGCCTCTTCTGTGATTGCTAAGTTATTGTTCTTACCATCGATTTCCGAGCGCCTAGAGACCTGCAGGTGATTGAGCGCGTTACAAATCAAAAATAACAATAACAACAATAACAATGGCCTCACAGCATCCAATGCTTCACCCCAGAAGCATCACTTGGAGTTTATGGAGCAACATGTTGGTTCCTACTCTCTGGCACAACAATTCCCACCTCTGGACACAACACAAGCGAAGACTTACAGCCCTTTCTGCTTTAATCTGTATTCTTATACAACAACTTCTGTAGCTGTTGAGAAATTTGCCTTTCCCGCTCCTTTGATTTTAGATCTTTGGAAGGAGAATTTCTCGAACAAATTGCCAGTTGTCATTGATAAACCTGCCCCCTCTCTCTTTATGACATTCAGCGATTGATGAACTGTTGAATAATTCTTTATTTGATCCTCCTAATGTTAGGTACCCGTATTCTGCTGAATGGTTATTGTATCTACATGTAGCCAACTACGACGTCAATTTTCATGAGGAGGTCCTCTTCAAGGGAGGCCAACACATGGATGTGCTCTAAATGCCCATACTATTTCTTAAGCTAAAAAGTTCTCATAACTCTTATTTAGACCTTAAGAATATTTTCTTTCTTGGGCAAGTCTGTCCTACTAATTCTGACCTACCAAAGATATATTGCTAGATGTTGTTGGTCCCTGCTCCAAGTTCCTCAGCCTAAATGAGTCAACTGCCTCTTATTTGTCCGTTTTTGATTAACAGGTACAAAGAAAATAGCTTCAAAGGTAATATCAATAAATCTGTTACCTCTCAGAGAAGGAAAATTATTATACTTAAAATCAATCCTATGTTGGCAGAAGCAGACTCCATTGAGAAAGGTTCAGATTCAGATGGCATACTCTTTTGACATGTAATACAAGACCTATCACACCAACATTAAAGATTCAAACAAGAGCTTCTAGTACAATTTGCAAGTAATTCCACAATTATCGCAACTGGAGATCATAAAGTTTCTTTAATTTCAAAGGCTTTCCCTCAGTCCAGCCAACACGTGTTTCGTCGCTTGGGCGGAAACCCACGACTTCATCAGGGCTGATGTCAAATTCTTCAGTTTGTATCTGCCTTCTGGCTGGTTGTATTTCCGGCCCAGCCTTATGTGGCATGGGCAATCCTTTCTTAGTTGGAGCCTGGTCTATGTCAACATGGACGCTTCAAAACAGTAACTTAAGTTTCTTCCGTATATCGTCAGTATCGGTGTGATTCCTTATATGTATATACACCAAATGATAAAGTCCTTCCTCCAGTATTATTGGTGGAGTGGAGAGTCGCTTCCCACTCTGAATATCCTAGAGTTACGGGGCGGCAAGTTTCTTTCCATGTAGCGCGCGTTCTTCCGTATTTTGGAAGACTGACTGACGATATACGGAAGAAACTTAAGTTACTGTTTTGAAGCGTCCATGTTGACATAGACCAGGCTCCAACTAAGAAAGGATTGCCCACGCCACATAAGGCTGGGCCGGAAATACAACCAGCCAGAAGGCAGATACAAACTGAAGAATTTGACATCAGCCCTGATGAAGTCGTGGGTTTCCGCCCAAGCGACGAAACACGTGTTGGCTGGACTGAGGGAAAGCCTTTGAAATTAAAGAAACTTTATGATCTCCAGTTGCGATAATTGTGGAATTACTTGCAAATTGTACTAGAAGCTCTTGTTTGAATCTTTAATGTTGGTGTGATAGGTCTTGTATTGCATAACTTCAATCTGTTGATTGTTTGTGGGTTAGGATGACAACCCATGCCTAGGCACCCAACGACACATATATTCTTCTCTGTTGATAGCAGCCTAGAAACTGTGAAGCGCCACTGCCACCAAGACTAGTCATCTCTCTAATCTCCATCTCTTTTGACATGTATTTATCAAAGAACTTTCTAATAATTAGGATCTTTACCTCTAATTCACAACAAGACATTATTAGGTTTTCCCTAAGTGTACTTTTTCAAGCACCAGAACTCCTAGTTGCCACCTCCATGGCCGTCAAATGGTCTTCTTCTGAAGCACCTTTCCATGTTTGCTCCTGACTAAAGATATCATAGCTCTTCCCTCGGAGATCCAAAGGTGTAAGACATTCCTGTAAAATCTTCCCTGCCATGAAGCGTTTCTTCAGGTAGGTCTCCGTGTAGATGTCACTGCTATCCCTTTTAAGACAGGAAGTCGAGGCTCCATTTTTGTGCAAAAGTCGGTTCACATTACGTTAGATCCCATGGTTCCTCTTAGAGGTTATGGTACAGAACTTCCAAGTACTTTACTTCAACTTGCCATAGCTTCAACCCCATCCTTCTCCTTTAGTCTCCTTATACTTTAGGTTCCGCTGGTTACAGGCGCACTCTTGTATCCCCAAAGAAAGGCATTACTGGGATGCACCCCTTGATCAATCTTCATGCATCTGATCATGGATCACTTATTCCCACTTCAAAATAGAAGGCACTCTTTTCCTATATTTTACCTACCCTGAGTGGGATTGGCTAGCCAGGCAGGACTCTTTCGATGTCTATATTAGGATTTACATCCAGGTCGCTCATCCGTAGCTACTGCTGTTCGTTTAGTGTGGAAACAATGGCAGTTCACCTGTCTTTTGGCCATGGCCTGCTAGCAAACAAGTGCATTGTCCAGTGGTTTGGCTCCCTGCTCGAGGGCTCTGTCTAAGAGTCAACTTGGCCAATATCTTTAAACTTGCTCAGTCCCATCAGGAATCTCTCCACCATCCCGACCTACAATCTCCTTCCTTCCATGGTTGGATTGTGTGGTCAATTTGGATATTGTTCTGTCAGAGGAATTACAATTTCTGTGTTTCTTAATCAATTATGCTGCATGCCAGTTATTTCTACCAGGACCCAAACTGCTCAAAATTAAGAAGATATTTTCAACTACCTCTAGGGCTTTTCACTCTTTCCTAAAAAACAGGCAAACATTCTAAGAATCCTCTCGCCATCAATCTAAGCTACTTTTTTTTTTGATAAACATATTTTTATTGATTTACAGAAGGAATACACCAGCCATTCAGCACTACCCCATGAAAATCCAGGATTACATATAGGAATTTGCGCAACCCATCTTACAGACACTATTAAAACACAATTACTTGAAATTAGACAATCCCCTTTATGACTACACCCCCCAACCATTTCCCCCGGACTCTGCAATATTTCTTGGGACACACACGAGCTTCATACATGACTTTCTCCTGTGTGGCGCGGCAGTCCATCCCAGTCCGCCATCGCCCGACATTCGGGCGTTCAGGGCGTTTCCATGAGGCTGCGATGTCTCTTTTGGCAACCGCCATAGCTGTAGTAAAAAACACCATCTCATTCCGAGACCGATCCAACCCATAAGTGATGCCCAAAATCGTGTGTTTTGGGTTTGTGGGGGACCTTCCACCCCAAGATTTGGTGAGCTCTTCCTCAATTTCCCTCCAGAACCGCACCAGACGCGGACAAGCCCACACCATATGAAGGAAGTCGGCTGGGTCGTGACCACACCTAGTACAGGCTGGGGTCGGACTAAACCCTGCCCGATAGAGGCGCACCGGGGTGAGATATGCGGTGTGCAAGTAATAGAGCTGCACCAGGCACAGCCTAGTGGATGCAGTGACTGTTCAAGGAGCCATAATGGCGTCACACCAGTCTTCCTCCTCCAAGGGACCAACCCAGGCCTCCCACGGAGCCCGCAGTCGGTCTAAGGAAGTAGGGGTATTGTTGATCAGTGTACGATAAATACAGGAGGTGCCACCCTTCCCCAGGTCCCCAAACATTATCTGAGCTTCGGGTGGGCTGAGGTCTGGAAGCTGTGTGCCTGTTGTAAGGTATGTATGGAGGGCGTGTCGCAATTGCAGATGTGTATAGAATTGTGACTGGTGCAGTGAGTATCTGTTCTTGAGGTCTCTGAAGGAATGCATGTGATCCCCCACCCATACATCGCCCAAGTGTGAAATACCTATAAGGTCCCATGCCCTGAAGCCTTGTAGCTCATTAACTTCTTTGAGCCAGCTCCCATGCCACAAGGGTGTACATTGGGTCAGTGTGCGTGTCCATTTGGTCTGCCGCAGTGTAGCTCGCCAGGCCAGCAACACAGAGCGCGTCTCCTCTGGTAGGCAAGAAGGAATAGGGTCCCATACAACATGGACTGAATCCTGTTGAGGCCCAACTTTCCCAATTCGAGTCTGTAAGCCGGATCAGACCAACCCCCAATGAACCAGTCGTGTATGGAGAGAAATCGGGTGGCAAGATAATATAAGTAGAGATGAGTCATTCCTAGACCCCCATCAAACAAAGGGATCCTGCAGGTATTTAGCGCCAGTCGGGACCAACCTTTCCCCCACAGAAACTTGTTGGCTATACAATCCAGTTCGCGGAACCAAGTCCTTAATTCATGCTACTTTTACAGGCTCTTCTCACTGTAAGGCCTTTAGCTCATCAGAATCAGATTCAGAATAGTACGTATTGTTCAGTTTGTTAAAAAATTAACAGTATTGTAGAATGCACATAACAGCATACAGTAATACAATATACTACATAAAATACAGCATAACCTCACCTGTATAATAGTTTGATACATATAATGAATTATTTACTAGAAGATGATTTACCTATTTAAAATACTTTTACAAAACAATGGAGCTGCTACAGCCATCTCTGCTGTGTCCAATGAAAATAGATAACTAAAGACCCTTTTCATATGCCGAGTGCTATTTTGTTTTATAAGTGGCTTCAAACGCGTCTTTCGTTTGTATAAAACAGTTGGCAGATAAGCAGCAGATGTAAAAGTTTACCTTGACATTTTATAATAAAAGACAAATGTAAGCATGCCATTTGCTGCTTTATATTCTGTATTTTAATTGAAAGACTAACTCTTATTAAACATACAAATCTTCTTTCTTCTGAGCAGGGTACTTCCCTCAAATACTTTCGAGTCTCTAAAGAAATCTTTCAAAAATATTGGAGTTTACATGTTGTTATTAGACATATACTGAGTATCTTTTACAACATATATCTCTTCCACATTTTCCATTACATATCTTCTGAAAGCAAAAGCAATTCTCTGTTTCCTTCATTTTTTTAAACTGTGCTTATTTAAGTTTTTGCAATTACAAATAAACTACTTTCACACTTCGATAATATACATCTCAATGGCATCATGTTTAAATAGGGCATAATCCCTTCAATGCCTTAAAACTACAAGGGGGTAATATATTCGGAATATTATCCCATCCCTTTCTACCCTCAAGGATTCCCACCCTCTGGTTGTGGCTGTGTTCAGTAACCAGGTCTCTCTTAGTGATATCCCCAGTAGAGACTTCAAAAAGATGGATCTCATCTGTCCTATACCAACCCTAATATTCTCTCCATTTACCCCATACTACATCAGACTTTTTTGGCTCCCTCTGCTGGCAGAGACCACTCTCTATGCCTTTGTATTGCATTGTACTTGTATTTATATAGCGCTTACTACCCCTGATGATGCATGAAAACGCTTTTTCGGCAAATAGCACGCTACTCCGAAACCCATAAAGGATTAGTGGTGAAATAGTCAAATGAAATATGAAAGTAATTTCAGTGGTATTTATTGCAGTAGGAGGGGTTTGGGGTGAGTAAAGGGGAGGTGGAGGGAAGTTAGTATAGGGAAATATGAAATTAATTTGAGTGGTGGATATGTTATTCTGTATTTTTATTGAAAAGGAATAGTGGAGGAATAGAAGAGGATAGAAAGGGGAAGGAGGAATAGAAGGGAGAAGGGTCTAGAATTTGCTTTGAGTTCATTGCAGTAGGAGGGGGTTCGGGATGAGTACAAGGGAGATGGAGGGGGAAGAGTCATAGGTAAGGGTTTAGAAAGGCTTGTTTGGGAGATCTGAATAGTAAAAGAGATATGAGATGATGCACAGAGGGGTAAAGGAGGGAAGAGTCTAGGAAGGGATATTTTGGGGATTATATGTAAAATTATCCATGCACACAAGCCTTCCGCGTTCTGGTTATCAGCTGAGGCCCATTGCATTGCAAATGCTTGTTTAAATAAGTTTGCAGGCCTGCTACAGCTTGATGTCACTTAGTGAATAAATATGCTGCTTTTATTTTTTTATTTTCCTAATTCTTATGTTTGTTACGTGCCATCCCTCACTCTTATTACAAACAAACAAAGACGTTGGAAAAAGACACAACTAGTGTTTTTATTGATTTATTGTCCTTGATTCCTTTAAGGTAGTTAAACGTGCATATTTTAAATGTGCAGTCTAAATTAACCTGCCGTTTGATTGAACTGGTATTTACTTTTTATGCTATGTTTTATCTGTTTTATGTCCTCTTTGTATGACTTGGAAAAAGTCGAATAAAGATATCTTGACTGACTGACTACTTTGGACGAGTTTTAAGATCTGTTATAATGAAAATGGCACTGGCGTCTCTCTGTATCTGTCTCTCATCTTCTGGCATCAAACAGTCCAGTTCCCGCCCTGGGCAGAACATGCAGAGTGCTGGAACTCTCTAGAAAAATATATGCTTCAGGGCCAAGCAAGACCTTTTGAAGTTGTGTACATTTTCGAAACAAGGCTCTTCGACCAAATGATAGGCGGTGTCCTTCCCACTTTTGCCTCTCTTTGTTTCTATAGCGCCTAGAGACGATTTGTGTGTGCGTTCTATGCTTTGTAAATGTCCTTACTGATGGAAAGAGAGAAGAGAAAGGTTGTATCAGGGAGGAAGGGGTGTGGGGCAGTGACGAATTAAGCAGGAAGGATGATTGATAACATGTGGAAAGAAGAAAAAAGCCTGCAAGGAGCGCAGCAATGTCACTGGGGGGAACAGGAGGATTGATGGACGTAGAAGAAGGGGGTCAGAGAAGAGAAGGAAACCCCAAAAGTGGAAGGGGTAAAGCAGGCAGAGGAGATGTTACTTTGGGATTCAAAGCATGCCCCCCCCCCCCCCCCCCCCCGCCCCAGAAGGAAGAGCAGAGGCTGTGGGAACTTTTTGCACACTTTATTATCCGAGTTATAATTCTCTCTAAAGAGGAGAGCAGTCCTCTCTCGCCCGGTCCGCAATCCGAATCCCTAGCCACCTGCGTCACTGCCTTGCAATAGCTCTCGCAGGTCACGTGACTGTGGGAAGGCTAGAGCGCAACACTAGACATCTCCCCCCTTAACAATAGCGGACATAACTGTAACTGTGCCCACAGGCGTGGGAAAAGGATAGAGAAAGAGAGAGAGAGAGAGAGAGATAGAGATAGCGTTATAGATAGAGATGGAGGTAGGGATAGGGAGAGAGAGCGAGATATAAGGTTTCACAACTGAAAGTCACTGTGGTGTTTCGGTAGCTTCACCGCACGGCCCTTGCGGATGTCCGTTCCGGTCCCTTGCTCTCTTCCTCTGCTGGGTCCGTCTGACCTCCTGCCCTCCTCCTGGTCTCTCTGGGAGGTGTTGGGTGTCTCGTCCGGAATTCTCCCTCCGTCTGCGTCCTGGCAGGGCGGACATGGTGTCAGCTGTCCGGGTGATTGACCCTCTGCACTGGCTGCGGGTCTGGCCGCACTCACGTGGTCTGTAGAGGGTGCTGCCACTCCCGCTACGCTGGGGCTTTCGTCTAGTTCACTGTTGTTCATGCCACAGTGCAGGATCTTGTTGCACTTGGCCATTCTGGATTGGAACCATACCCTGCCATCACTCAATGAGGCAGAGCGGGTGTATGCTTCTACCACCCGCAGGGGCTCACTGAATTTGCTGTCACCTTTGAGACCTGGTTGGTCTTTTTTGACTCAGATCCACTCGCCATTTGTCAATGAGTCCTCACACACACTGTTCCTTTTGTCATAGTGTGCCTTGTAGATGCTTTGTGTCTTTTCTATGTTGCTGCGGACAATAGCTGGGGACCATTTGCTTTGTAGTCTCATGATCATTCAGGCTGTATTGTCTCTGGTGAAGGGTTCTCTGCCTCGTAGGATCTTAAACGGGCTGTAGCCTGTTAAGGTAGGTGTGATGCGGTAGGCCCATACCGTGTTTCTGACTTCGGACTCTCAGTTCTTACCGGCGCTAATGGCTGCTTGGATCAAGCCCATGATCACCCGGTTAAAGCGTTCCACTTGGCCGTTTCGGGCTGGGTGGTAGACCAGAGTGCGCTTCGTCTAGATTCCGTTACTGTTAGTGAAGACTGTCCATTTGGCTGATGTGAACTGGGGTCCATTGTCGCTGTTGATGGACTTGGGGATGCCCTCCCTCAAGAAGATGCTGGTGAGGAAGGTTATGATGGCATCAGAATCAACCAATTCACAGATATCGACTTTTGGCCACTTGGAATAATGGTCCACGACGCCAATGAGGTGTTTGGGTGTGCCCCAGGTGTCTAGGACTGGGCCTACTATGTCGATGGATAAGTCCTTCAAGGGGTTGTTGGGAGTGGAGAATTCGCCCATGGGGGGCCTCATGGTGACAAAGGTTTTGTCCGCTCTGGCACAATTGGCGCAGTCCCTCACGAACCTTCCCACTTGGACGTCCATGGCGGGCCACCAGTAAAGCAGCTTCATCCGTCTTTTGGCTTTCACGATGCCCAGGTGTCCTCCGAGGTTGATGTGGAGGATGTGGTCATGCAGAGTCTTCGGGGGAACTACTTTGTCACCTCGTAGCAGGAAATGGAGTCCTCGCCAATGGAGAGTTCCTCACGGACTTCCCAGAATTTTCTAAGGCTGCTGTTGATGTGCTTCTCGTGACGTACCGCTTGACTTGGGATAGTTCCGCGTGCTGGGTGTAGGCTTCTGCCAAGTCCTGGGCACTGATGGTATGTTCATGATCCGCCATGAAGGCAACGCCGTATTCGTCCCACTCAGATGATGTGATGGGCTCCTCCATGGCTGCGGCCCTGCTCAGGAAATCTGCCACTCTATTCTGCGGGTCCGGGATGTACTCTACATCGTAGACAAAGTCCAACAGGCGCAAAGTCATTTTAGCGATGCGTGGAGTGGCTGTCACATTTCCGCTGGATGTGAGGACCTTGATCAAGGGCTTGTGGTCAGTGCGGAGTGTGAACCGTGATCCCCAAAGATACTGTCGGAATTTCTCCATCGCCCAGATTGCGGCTAACATTTCCTTCTCAATCACACTGTACTTCTCTTCACTGAGGGTGAGGGATCGTGATGCGAGGTCACCATGGTTTCAGTGCCGCCTGAAGCCCTTTGGGACAGGACTGCTCCCAGTCCCTTGTCGCTGGCATCTGTGGTGAGGATACTGGCCGCAGAGCCGTCAAATCCATGTAAGGGAACAGCCTTGCAGATGTCTTGTTTGATGGCTAAAAACTCTGCTTCCGTCTCCTCTGACCAGGCAAAACTGTTCTTTTCCTTGAGCAGTTGGCGTAGGCTGTGCGTCTTTGTTGCAAAGTTCCTGACAAATTTGCTGAAGAACTCCGCCAGTCCCAGGAATGAGCGAACATCGTCTTTGGACTTCCGGGAGTGTGCTGACATGATGACCTCTACATTTGCCAATTTGGGGGTGATTCCCATGTCGTTGATTTCATGTCCTAAATACGTGACCTTACAAAGACCGAATTTGCATTTCTCCAATTCGTGTGTGAGGCCATTGGCTGCAAGCGTGCGTAGGACGGTTGCAGGATGTCGTCATGTTCAGCTTT
This sequence comes from Lissotriton vulgaris, assembly GCF_964263255.1. Classification (NCBI taxonomy): domain Eukaryota; kingdom Metazoa; phylum Chordata; class Amphibia; order Caudata; family Salamandridae; genus Lissotriton; species Lissotriton vulgaris. Next base: position 724,590,242 of record NC_141699.1, read on the forward strand.
GGATTTTCCCATGACGAGTATGTCATCTTGAAAGTAGAGAACTCCTGGAACACTTTGGAACAGCTTGTGCATGAGTTTTTGGAAGACAGCCTCCGGGGATCCTAGTCCGAAGGGCAGGCATCTGAACCTGTAGCATCCGAAGGGTGTGATGAAGAATGTGAGTTTTCGGCATGACGGTTGGAGTGACACCTGGTGGTAGGCGGCTTTGAGGTTGATGGTAGAGAACCACTTGATACCTTTCATCTGGGCAAGCAGTTAGTTTCTCTTGGGTAATGGAAACTTGTCCACAATGATGTTTTTGTTAAGTTCGCAGAGATCAATGCATAGCCGGATCTTCACACTAGGTTTGCGCGCCACCACCAAAGGCGCAACCCATTCGGCGCATTCAATCAGTTCAATAATGCCACTGTCTTCTAAGCACTTCAGTTCTAGGTGTAGTGCTTTACGGAAGTTGAACGGGATATTCCTGTCTTTGTGGGAGACTGGTACCGCTCCGTCTTGAAGTACGATCTTGTGGGAGAACTTGCACATTTTGCCAATCTGATTGCTGAAAACAGTGGGGAACTCTGCTTGGAGTGAGGACGGCATGGACGTGTAATCCATCAGGAGCACTTGTGTGTCGCCACCGGGGTTGAGCTGGATGCCAAGTGCTCCCTGGTCAGCCCACCTCAGGACCGATGGGCCCTTCTTCGCTACGTACAATTTCAGAGTGGTGTGCCTTCCTTTGAACTCAAAAAGGAGCTGCCAGAAGCCTACCATGGGGATCCATTCTCCTGTGTACGTGACTGGGTGGACGTCCGTGGGATGAAGCTGGTCCCCCACCACTCAGGTGAAGTCTCGGTCCCAAATTTGTTTCTGGATGATGGTGTAGGGCGATCCGGAGTCTGCAACCATGACGACGTGGACACCCCCTATTGACAACTTGCATGAGGGCTTTTTTGTTGCAACACCCCCTACGCCCAGGATGTGGTCTTCAATGCAAAGAATGCTATCTGGGTCAGAGAGATCTGCTCCCTCTTGATCATCGGAGATGTCTTGGACGTAGTTGACTGCAGCGTTAGTGTTTCTGGGCCTCCGACGGCAGACCTTGCCAAAGTGTCCTGTGATGCTCCAGAACAAGCATTTCACATGGAACGCCGGGCATTTTTTGTCATTACCCATGTGGGAGTGGCTGCCACATCTGTAACAGATGCCCTGTTTACCCTGAGGGGCGCGACCGGAACCTCTGCCCTTAGACATCGGTTGGCGGGGTGGGGCGGAGTCTGTTGTGTTTTTTTATGGTGGTGCCTTGCGATCAGTGATTTTGTACACTGTGGCTTATGGCGCTACATCTTTTTGGCTGCAAGGGCTCATCGCTTGGATAATTCTGCCCGTTTCACGATGGCGATGATCTCCGGTAAAGGTGCCATACCACTAACCCAGAGCTTTTCCTGGACACTCGTGAGGGTTGAGTGCATGATAATTTGGTCTCCTATGAGGTCGTCGTGCAGGGTGCCAAACTTGCAGTTGATGGCCAGCTTCTTCAGGGCCGCCACGTAGTCCCCTACTGACTCCGCTTCTGTCTGTTTCCGCTGAAAGAAGTTATTTCGGTCGATGGCCGTGCATATTACGGCTGGTAATGGCTGTCCAGGTCTTCAAGGGCATGTTGGAAAATGTCGTCGTCGGTCGAAGCTCTGGTCTTTTTCACCATCTGGTCGTAAACGTGCAGACCCTCCGGCCCTAGATTGTGTAACAGGATCTTCTTCCGCCGTTTGCTTGAGAGTTCCTCCTCGCCTTCGTCCTTCAACTCTGAGAGGTAATTCAAGAAATACCCCTTCCAATCAGCCCACTTCATGGCGGCTCCCCGGGTTTCGGAAGAAAGGGCACTGGGTTGGTTAAGGAGAAGGTCTGTGCACACATGGTGTTTGTAGAGGACAGCAGTGGAACCTTACAGTACATGTAGAGCCCAGGGGGCTGCGGCAGGCTTGGAGGGGTTGCACCCCTGCGTGGGCTGAGAGAGCACTGCTTCCTAGGTTGCAGGCTGTCACTTGCCTCTGCGAGGCTGCTCTAGTGCTGGTGTGTGTGGCAATTGTGTGTCCAAGAGGTCGCTGAGGCCGCTGGAGGCCAGCTAGGGGCCTTTCTGTAAGGGTGATAGGCGGGGCACCCTGCCCTCTGGGAGTGCAGGTGGTGAGGCTGGTGCCAAGTGGACCACGTGCCACGGGTGGGTCCTTGTGTAAGCCTTCCTTTGTATGGGTGGGTTCCCTATGCACCAGGGCTGTGCTGTGCAGTGGCTGGCTCTTCTTTGAATGGGACCTGGTGGTGCCTGCTCCAGTTGCCCGTTGGAGGTTGCCCCTAGTGCACCCAAAATGAGCTGTGCCTTGGCTGGCCCACCGTGTATTGGAGCCTGGAGATGGTTGCCCCTATGGTAGGCCGCATTGAGCCAGGAAAGGAATGGTGCTGGCTGAGACTCTGGTGGGCGTTGCCTGCGCACCGCGCTAGAGTGCACGCTGATGCTGCACTTTGGATGGGGCTGCTGCTGGAAGCGGGGCAAGTTAGAGCGCAAGGAGCGGCGCGCCCCCGCCGCGTTGCAGGCGCCGGCTCTCCCCTACCTGGCTGAAGTTGAGCGGCGTGACGTTCCGTCCGCCTTATCGCCATTGTGGGATTCAAAGCGTGCCCCCCCCCCCCCCCCCCCGGAAGGAAGAGCAGAGGCTGTGGGAACTTTCTGCCCACTTTATTACCCGAGTTATAATTCTCTCTAAGGGGAGAGCAGTCCTCTCTCGCCTGGTGCTGCAATCCGAATCCCCAACCCCCTGCGTCACTGCCTTGCGATAGCTCTCGCAGGTCACGTGACTGTGGGAAGGCTAGTGTGCAACACTACAGTTACGGTCTGTAGGGATGCCACCGGGAAAGGAGACTGTAGCATATAGGAAGATAAAAAGAAAATGCAGCACTTTGAAGGAAGGAAACCGCTGGGAGAGCAAAAAAAGACTGCAAGAAGAGAGTGAGAAGTAGAACAAAGTGACCCTGGCCTTCAAAGAAAAAAAAGCATTTGCAATGCAATAGGTCTCGCATTACTGAAACTTTGAGCTACTGGCATTGCTAATAATAATGCAGCACTAATAGCTCAAACTGTCAGTAATGGGAGAGCTATTGCATTGCAAATCAATTGCGGCACCCACGCTTTAGCTTTAAACATCGTAAGCTAAAGCGTGGGTGCCACGATTGCTTCAAAAATAAAGAAATAGACCAAAACATTTTTTTCTATTTCTTTAAAAAGTAAACAAATAGAAAAAAAGGGCAGCTGCGCGTTTTTTCCTCAATTTATGTACTTTTGTTACAATGGCAGCACCCGCGCTTTAGCTTTAGACATATTAAGCTAAAGCGCGGGTTCTGCAATTGCTTCAAAATTATGGAAATAGAAAAAAGGCGGTGGTTCGCGTTCTTTTCCTATTTCTTTACTTTTCAAGCAAGCACAGCATCCACATTTTATCTTAAGATATTTAAAGCTAAAGTGTGCCACCATTGTAAGAAAAGTAAAAAAACTGAAAAAAAAGCCATGCGGCCACGTTCGGCGATCACAATGAACAAAAGAAAAGCGCGGCCGTTATTATTCCGCCTGAGGCGTGCCGCGTTGGTAAAAAAAAACATGTTACAGTAGAGAGTGACCTACCTACAACAGCAGGCAGGAGAAAGTCATTAAAGAAAATAGTGCTCTGGGACTATAATTGAAACATACAGAGTAACAACACATGTAACAGGGGTGTCATCATGGGAGGTTACAAGAAGAGAAAAGGCGGAACTAAGGAGGGACTACTAAGCTTATTGACCAATGAAAGCCAGCATTTAGAAAGGACAGTGACAGAAGCCAATTAAAAAGATGGACGGAAATTGGGAGGAACTTTGTGCCTATATCCTATTCGAGACATCCTGAATACAGTATGTCTCGAAGAGACAGTGCAAGCGCTGCCTAGATGAGACCTAAAAAGTACCCTTGCTGCCACCACATTGCAGGTAAAGTGGGTTCAGAGTCCTTCCCATGAGGAACAGTCAGCTTCTATAGTAATAAATCCTATGATGGATTTTTTACTGTATCAATCTCAGTTTTGATTTGATGGCAACATCTTTGGAACATATTAAGCCACCTCCCAAGAACCAGTTATCTCTGAGTTTCATGAGTGTCTCAGTTGTGTTATTCTTTGTGGCGCGATATGTTAGTGAAAGCACCTTATTGACCATCTCTGCATTCAATATCCTACTTTCCAGATGGCTACAACTTGGAACCATCTTCCATTCTGTTCTCTCTGCTTGTAAAGCACGTTGTAATTGCAGGCATGTAATTTTCTGTATAAGACTCACGTCATATTCATTCTGTAGGCCTTCAAATGACTTCACTCTTGTGTCAATTATGTTAAGTTAATATGTTTTATATGACACACGGCACAGACAGCTCTGACTGAGCCCCAGATCATGTATACAGTGATAGGCAACTTGGAGGGTTGGTCGGCAGCAGCAGGGGAGGGGGGTGGTGGGGGGATAATGGAGGGGGGGGGGAATTGTTAAGTTGTCAACGTTGATGAGAATCTCATACAGCTAGCACCACATAGTGCGGCAGGCAGTCATAGAGAGGAAGGAGGTATGGAGGGGAGTCATGATCCCTGGCTGGGCTGGAAAACCTTGCGGAAATTCCATAATTGAATAACAATATGTATGTATACTGCTGATTTCAAAACTGGCAATAAAATTTGTTAAAAAAAATAAAAAATTAATATGTTTTATAAAGCGTGCAAATACTGTAAGGCGTCTTGGCGCTAGTGTCATTATACCCTATTTAGAGTGATCAAGATAGAGCCCTGCAAGCTGTTAGCCTACCAAGACCGCTATTGAAGTGAGCTGCTGAAAAGACACGTTTTCAGTTCCTTCCTAAATATTAAGTGATTGGACTGCTCTCTGAGATGAGATGGGAGGGAGTTCGACTAATTGTATCCTATCGCGTAGATTTCAATGGTATCTCATCGGTAGAACCCAGTCAGTTTCACGACCTCCTTCAGTATACGCCCCTTCCTTGGGCATCTTTCCCTGTCATCCAGGTACCTAGTACCCTTGTCCCATGCCTCTAAAGCTGCTTGGATGTGGTGTAACAGATATGGCCTACCTTTTTTGCTGTATAGGTAATTTTTATAGTGTGGTCTTCCAATCGCAGCCGTTCCAGACTTGTGACTGCAACTAGCTTTGGGGAAACCCCCCACTTATCAATATTCTGTATCTGGGCGGCCTCTCAGCATGCCCTGACATACGGTAGTACAATGCCACTATGAAAAACCGATCGGTGCTAAGACCGAAGAGCTATATGGGGTGTTTCCCCATCCCAGAGGAGGCTACGTGTGATAGTATCTAATCTATCAAAGTATGGTTCAGGGATAGTGCATGGTCTGTTTTGCAGGACATATTGGAGCCTGAGGAGTGTGATCATTTTGAAGATCATCGCAAGACTGATCAGGGATAGAGGCAGCTATCTACAGTGCTCTGCGTTCTCCTGGTACTCTCGTATGACCTGATCCAGATTACTGTCTAGGAGCCATGCTTTATCTAGAGTTACTTCAATTCCTAGGGACCGAAATCCAGTCCTCTCCACTGGAGGCCCCAGTAGGAGTCTCCCAGAGCTTCCCACTCACCTAGAGTGAACACCGTCAACTTCCCCTAATGTATTCTAAATCTGGAGTACTTTTTAAAGGGCCAAAATACTGACGAGACAGTTGGAATGGCAATCTCTGGGTCAGGCAGGTTTAAAAGAATATCATCTTCATCTAGCGTTATTTTTTCCAGTTTATCGTATTACATTGGATAATCCAGTGATATCTGCTCGCATCCGCATCCAGCATGCTAACAGTTCTACACACAGGGCAAAATGAGGGGTGACAAGGGACACACTTGCCTAGTGCATCACTCCAAAGGGCACTCAGCAGAAATCACTCCATTGACCTTAACCACAGCAATGGGCATTTCATACATTAGTGTCATCCATTTGGAAAATTGAGGCCCAGAGGTGAGATAAGTCTGATGTAGGTATGTCCAAACAATAGAAGCAAGTACTTTTTCAGCGCCTGATGATAATATGGCCATTGGTTGTTCCATATGGCCCATTACAGCCAGCCTTCTCAGGTTTTGTAGCATTACTGTTTGAGGCATGGAACCCATTTGGTCTGCAAGTGCTGACGTGGTGAATACCCACACATGACGATTAGCCAGCGTTTTAACCAGCAACTTCCCCTCTACGTTACGGAGGGAAATGGGTCTGTAGGAGCTGCAGACATTCTTAGGCTTGCCTGCCTTTGGTTTTACTATAACAATGGTGAAACAGAGGTCACGAGGGAGCATCCCTTCTCCACTTGCCCCTATGAGAATGCGGACAAACTAATATTAGAGTAGTTTAAATAGTTCAAGTGGAAAGCCAATTGGTCCTTGTGCCCTCCTGTTTGTCACTGATGCTGATTCTGCTGAAGGAGTGAACTCTTCTCTAAGGCACTCCAATCCTCAATAGGAAGGAGTGAAAGATGTAACGTATTGAAAAAATTGGTTAAAGCTTCTGTTCTCATTGTTTGACTTCTGCGGTATAATCCCTGATAGTACCTTGCAAACTCCCCAGCAATCTCGCAATCTGTGTTGATCATCTGTCCGCCCTCTCACTAAATTTCTTCCACCCATCTCAATGCTTCCTTCCTCTTGCTTAGTCATGCCAATAGGCGTTCTGATTTCTCCCCCAATGTCACAGAATCGTCGCTGTTGCGCAATATATTTTTCTTTAGCGTCCTGGTTACTGATGTGCTTGTATTCCTAACTCATCATGGCTAGACATCTCAAATCACCAATTTCACCATAGTCCAAATATAGGGCCTCCTGATCCAATATCTATTTGTTATAAGGCTTCCACATTCTGTTTCCCACTACTCCTTCCCTGGGCCACCAAGTTTTGTGTTCTATCTCTAACTGTTTTGTAGGCCTCCAGGAGAGTGACCAGGGAGGCCACAGTGCCAACATTATCAGTGAGGTAACGTTTAGATGCTTTCTTCAAGCCCTTTACGTCTGGACACTGCAGTTTCCAGGTGCTTAATCATCAATTGGAGTTACCTCTATTTCCGCCCTCTTGTTGCCCAGTACAATTTTAAGGGGAGAATGATCAGAAATACCCCGGGCTAAATATTACACCTCACAAATAGCAGTTACCTCATCATTAGGGACAAAAACATAGTCCAACTATGAAAAGATTTTATGGGCCCTGGATAAGTAGGAGTAGCGTCTATCTGTCAGGTGTTTTAATTTACAGACATATGTTAAGCCAAAGGCATTAATAAACTGCACAAAGTTTGTAGTTGAGTGTGTTGTATCAGTATGAGGGGTGGATCTATCTGTTCCTAAGTCAAGAACATTTTTAAAGTTGTCTCCTATTAAATGTCTTATGGTGGTAGATTCCAGAAATTTAGGGCCTATCTCCTCAAGGATCCGCTGTTGAAGCCTTGGGGAGCATAAACAGTAAGGATCAGGAATGACTGTCAGCCCCATGTGCCTTTGAGTGCCTTTGAGTCCTACTTAGCAGCCACCTGGGTCTTCCCACTTTTTAGTTACCTGAAATTAAGGGGTTTTCTTCATCATGATTGCCACCCCCATGAACCGTAAATCTCATGCGGGCCAGGGAGATGTAAGTCCTCAGTTGGCAACATATACAATGAGATCAGAGTTGGTGAGATTCTTGTTGCAGGACTAGGTCAGGTGCCTGTCTGCAGAGGTACTGGGCCACTACCTCTTTCTTAATTCTGTTGGCCAATCCATTGACATTTCAGGAAAGGACTCCAAGGAGGTGGAATTCATCTCACCCAACACCACTGGGATTGGACCCAGTCTGGAAAACTATAAGATCTTGGTCTGTTATTTTTGTATTTCTGAATGGGATTGCACAGGACTGTGTGAAGATCATGAACACGCAAACCTGAAACAACTTCCCAAACTCTACAATCCTCCCTACTTTTCCTACCAGCCAGCTCAAAACTACCCACTTCCATAACTTCAGAAAGGTCTGTTCACCCTCTCCTATCCCTCCCCTTTCACCGTAAATGAAACACTCAATATGTACAGTTAAACTCCCCAGTAAACTAGCACACAACAACAGCGGGTGGCAGCCTCTGCATCTCCTCCAGCATTATGAAATGGGCTGCAATACAAGGTACTCATCATTCTACCACCATTCCTATCTTCAGGGTGGGGTCATCTCACCATCCGGAGGAGGAAACAGGCCCATTTTTCTAGCTGGGGGTCCTTTGCCTCAGCATCATGGTGGGCTCCCCCCTTCAGCTTCAGGTGTGTAAGGTCGACTAGTCACTACAGCACCCTGGCTAACTAAGGACCTCCATTTTCTCCAAGTTCTGCACCAGATGAGGACTGCTGCAGGGGATCAAAGCACCTCAGCTCACTCTTTTCGGCTTAACACTCCTAGGCTGCCTAAGGATTGTCGAAAAAAAAGGATTTAGACCCGTGGAGCACCTTGAGTTTGGCCCGAAAAAAGGAGCATGTAGGTTAGATTCATATCCTGAAGTTATTTCACCACCTCAAAATGATTTACATTGTTTTTGTAATTGTCTAGTGTAATCTGGGAATATGAGTATGTGTGAGGATTGATAGAGAAGTTCTCCTTTCTTCCCTGCCTCCTGCAGTATCACATCTCTATCTAGCAAATTAAATATTGGCGCAATAAGTGGTTATAGAGCAGCCTCAGGGAGAGGCCTAGGTGTCAGTGTCTTATGTGCCTGCTCGATCACAAACTAGGGTGACAACAGACCTCTGAGTATCCAAGACACAATGCAGTCCTCCACAAATTTTTCGGGGGAGGAAGACCCTGCCTTCTCTGGGAAACCAAGGAATCTTATGTTATTAGTTGGGATCTGTTTTCAGCATCTTCTGCCCATAGTTCTAAGGTTTTAATTGCGAGGAGTGTATACACATTTGTTTTAAGGGAAGACATGTCATTTCCCGCTTCCAAGACCCTGTAAGCCAATTTGCAGAGGTCCTGGTGCAAAGTGTCACATCTACTTCTCCAATCTTCATCTCCACCGCCACTCAGGAAGTGTGGATTACTCGCCGGATTGCTGTTTGAACAAAATATTGAGCTTTTTATATCGGGAGACAGAAACATTGGAAACAAATATTGCGACGCAAAAATATTTTATTGCAGAAATATCGTTGTCAAGAATATTATTTTTTAAGGTAAGTAATATTGTTGTTAAGAATATCTTTGCAGTTAATATCGTTTTAAATAACATAGTTATAAAAAAACATGTTTTAATTATTTTAATGTGTTTTAGGCTATATAGGAATTTTATATGTTATTATTGTTTGTATAATTGTTATTCATTTTTGTAAACAATAGTTTGTAATTGTAATTGATTTAGATTTTTTAATGTAATTGCTAATAGTAATTCATACTGTTGTAGTGGGTTGTTGGGCTTGTAGTGGGTATAGGGTGGGAAGTTAATGAAGTAATAATTATTTATGACTTACTAATTTTTAAGTATATGATTGACATTAGATATGTACATTATGTAATACTGATTTATTTTAGTTTTATTTTAGTTGCAGGTTGCTCGGTTTGTAAGGGTGTAGGGTGGGAAGTTACTTAAGTATTAATTAGTTATTAATTGTTTTTTCTATTTTAATTGATTAATGATGTTCATTGTGTAATAATTTATATCTTTTTGTTATATTTTAGGTGTGGGCTGCTGGGTGTGTAGGTGTTTAGGGTGGGAAGTGTAATAAGAAATAACTAACACTTAATTATTCATTGTCAACTAATTATTTAATTGATTATTAATTATGTAAATTGTGTTATACTTATTTATTTTAGCTATATTTTAGGTGTGGGCTTCAAGGTTTTTAGGGGTATATGGTGGGAAATTATTTAAGTAATAAATAATATTTATTAAATTGTATATTAATTATGTAAATTATTTAATTGTGTTGTTATTTTTTTATTAATGTATATATATATATATATATATATATATATATATATATATATATACTGGCTAACGAGGAAGACCGCCTGGTCAAAACGCGTCGCCAATAAAACATCTTTCATACACGGACCCTGGAGTGCGAGTCTTTTGTGTTATCTCAGCAACATCTAACTGGGAAACTCCTTATTACCTACTGGCGGTCGCCAGTAGGTAGTTATAGTCAGGACCTAGTTTCCATAGGAAATCCGCAACATTCTATTGGGAATAACTTTGGCACCGGTTGTTGAATCTTCGCGAATTTCTCAAAGAAGATGGCCCGCTCCGCTCCTCTCCTTCCCTGAAAGTTTCGGGTAGATTCGTCAAGCGAGGGCCAAGAAAAAGGGGGGGTCCCAAAACATGTTTTCCCCATGTTAATTTCCATAGGACGATTAGACACGGCTACAGCCCGAACCGCTGAACGGAATTACACCAAATTTGGCAAAATGGTGGAGTCTGATTCGCAGATCATGCTTTTGGTTAAATGGTGTAAATCCTTCCAGTAGTTTCTGAGAAAATTAAAAGAAAAAATATATATATATCTATAAGCGCGCACCGTGCGCGCACCCGTGAGCGCACGGTGCGCGAATCGGGTGTGCGCGAGCTGAATTCTGATTTGTTGTTAGACGTCTGTCAACATTCTAATTGGTGGAAACCAGAAAGTGTTGGCCGCCATTTTGTGTCCAAGGCAGAAGAGAACCAAAAACAAAAGTGGAAAACGTGAAAAGGGGGTAGGGTAGAGACTTCTTGACCCCCTAGGCCTTCTCAGGGGGTCCCTGAAGGACCCCGAAAGCCCAAAAAAAATTGTTTTAAAAAAAAAACAATTGCCAGGTGAGCGCACGGTGCACGCACCCTCGAGGCAGAAGAGAGCTCAAAGCAAAAGTGGAGAACGTGAAAAGGGGACAGGGTAGATATTTCCTGATCCCCTAGGTCTTCTCAGGGGGTCCCTGAAGGTCCCCAAAGGGCAAAAAAACCTTTTTTTAAAAATAAAAAGAATAGCGGGGTGCGCGCACGGTGCTTGCACCTTTTGGCCACCATTTTGTCATTCCGAGGTAGAAGAGAGCCAAAAACAAAAGGGGAGAATGTAAAAAGGGGGCAGGGTAGAGACTCCCTGAACCCCTAGGCCTTCTCAGGGGGTCCCTGAAGGACCCCAAAGGGCAAAATAACGAGTTTGAGTGTTTAGATGTTGGTTGGCTCTAAAAAGAGCTGTTGTGTTTATTGAGTGTTTTTTTGTACCTACAAGTAAGTACCGATGCAGAGTCTAAAATTCAAGAGGAAGACTCTATTTCCCTCATCTGTGAAATGTATACCGTCTCCTCAATAAATGCCTTGCATGTTGTAACACAAGTTGTTGTGGTATATAGAACCCATACCATAGTCTCTGAGGAAAGCAGAAACAGACTTATTCACATGTTTCCTTGCTTTCTCAATCTGTGGACAATATTGGTTGGACCAGTTCCATTTTTGCCTTTGGCATATATTGGAATATACAAAGGCAGTTTGTTGGAAAAGTGACATCAATTGCCCAAAGGTGTCCTTTAAAAACATTTCCAGACCTACCTCAGTCAAAGTGCCTAGGTCATTGCCATCACAGTGCACAATTATGAGGTCTGGGTGTGGGAGATGCAAAAAGGATTTTAACAATGGCATCAATTGGTGACATCTCAATCCTCTCTGGCCAATCCACATAATATCCACATTTGGTAAGTCAAGGTTGAGAAAGCATCTATTTGCTGCATACCTTTCACTCCAGAGAATATAGCTGTGTCCTACAATCCACACTTTAAGCATCTTGAAGGGAAATCTGGTTGTACTCAGGTGGGCTCTGGAAATGAAATGGCAGTTTGAAAAGTAGGAGTTTAGAAAAAAATGTGGATGAGATTCAGTGCACTTGAAAAAGAATAAATGATTGGTGGTTTCTGTAAATTCAACATTGATAACTAGGGTGCATGCTACTGTTTTTTTTAAAGGCGAAATGCTAATGGTTGAGAGAAAGTGATTGAAAGGAATATTGCACAGGATTCGCTGCTGTTTTGAAAAGTGATTTACAAAAGGGGGTGGTGATGAACAGAGTGTCTGAATTGAGCAGACCACTCTTACCCAGTCCAAAGATCAGGGCTTGATCCATCACCGTTATTTATCTCACTGCCCCATCCCAGCTCAGAACCTGGCTATATGCAAATCAGTCTGTCCCTGGCCCAGTGCATCATGGGAACAGGGCAGACTGAACTACCAAGCCAATTCTTTACCAGAAAGGAGACAAGCTACCGGGGACCGGTTTCTGGCATTTCAGCCGTCTTCGGCCCGGCTTGCTTGAATCCTGATGCAGCAGTGAGAAAGGGACTCATGTCTGAGTATACCCTGCCACACCTATAGTGGCCAAAATCGATTTACAAAAGGGGGTGGTGATGAACAGAGTGTCTGAATTGAGCAGACCACTCTTACCCAGTCCAAAGATCAGGGCTTGATCCATCACCGTTATTTATCTCACTGCCCCATCCCAGCTCAGAACCTGGCTATATGCAAATCAGTCTGTCCCTGGCCCAGTGCATCATGGGAACAGGGCAGACTGAACTACCAAGCCAATTCTTTACCAGAAAGGAGACAAGCTACCGGGGACCGGTTTCTGGCATTTCAGCCGTCTTCGGCCCGGCTTGCTTGAATCCTGATGGAGCAGTGAGAAAGGGACTCATGTCTGAGTATACCCTGCCACACCTATAGTGGCCAAAATCGATTTACAAAAGGGGGTGGTGATGAACAGAGTGTCTGAATTGAGCAGACCACTCTTACCCAGTCCAAAGATCAGGGCTTGATCCATCACCGTTATTTATCTCACTGCCCCATCCCAGCTCAGAACCTGGCTATATGCAAATCAGTCTGTCCCTGGCCCAGTGCATCATGGGAACAGGGCAGACTGAACTACCAAGCCAATTCTTTACCAGAAAGGAGACAAACTACCGGGGACCGGTTTCTGGCATTTCAGCCGTCTTCGGCCCGGCTTGCTTGAATCCTGATGGAGCAGTGAGAAAGGGACTCATGTCTGAGTATACCCTGCCACACCTATAGTGGCCAAAATCGATTTACAAAAGGGGGTGGTGATGAACAGAGTGTCTGAATTGAGCAGACCACTCTTACCCAGTCCAAAGATCAGGGCTTGATCCATCACCGTTATTTATCTCACTGCCCCATCCCAGCTCAGAACCTGGCTATATGCAAATCAGTCTGTCCCTGGCCCAGTGCATCATGGGAACAGGGCAGACTGAACTACCAAGCCAATTCTTTACCAGAAAGGAGACAAGCTACCGGGGACCGGTTTCTGGCATTTCAGCCGTCTTCGGCCCGGCTTGCTTGAATCCTGATGGAGCAGTGAGAAAGGGACTCATGTCTGAGTATACCCTGCCACACCTATAGTGGCCAAAATCGATTTACAAAAGGGGGTGGTGATGAACAGAGTGTCTGAATTGAGCAGACCACTCTTACCCAGTCCAAAGATCAGGGCTTGATCCATCACCGTTATTTATCTCACTGCCCCATCCCAGCTCAGAACCTGGCTATATGCAAATCAGTCTGTCCCTGGCCCAGTGCATCATGGGAACAGGGCAGACTGAACTACCAAGCCAATTCTTTACCAGAAAGGAGACAAGCTACCGGGGACCGGTTTCTGGCATTTCAGCCGTCTTCGGCCCGGCTTGCTTGAATCCTGATGGAGCAGTGAGAAAGGGACTCATGTCTGAGTATACCCTGCCACACCTATAGTGGCCAAAATCGATTTACAAAAGGGGGTGGTGATGAACAGAGTGTCTGAATTGAGCAGACCACTCTTACCCAGTCCAAAGATCAGGGCTTGATCCATCACCGTTATTTATCTCACTGCCCCATCCCAGCTCAGAACCTGGCTATATGCAAATCAGTCTGTCCCTGGCCCAGTGCATCATGGGAACAGGGCAGACTGAACTACCAAGCCAATTCTTTACCAGAAAGGAGACAAGCTACCGGGGACCGGTTTCTGGCATTTCAGCCGTCTTCGGCCCGGCTTGCTTGAATCCTGATGGAGCAGTGAGAAAGGGACTCATGTCTGAGTATACCCTGCCACACCTATAGTGGCCAAAATCGATTTACAAAAGGGGGTGGCGATGAACAGAGTGTCTGAATTGAGCAGACCACTCTTACCCAGTCCAAAGATCAGGGCTTGTTCCATCACCGTTATTTATCTCACTGCCCCATCCCAGCTCAGAACCTGGCTATATGCAAATCAGTCTGTCCCTGGCCCAGTGCATCATGGGAACAGGGCAGACTGAACTACCAAGCCAATTCTTTACCAGAAAGGAGACAAACTACCGGGGACCGGTTTCAGGCATTTCAGCCGCCTTCGGCCCGGCTTGCTTGAATCCTGATGGAGCAGTGAGAAAGGGACTCATGTCTGAGTATACCCTGCCACACCTATAGTGGCCAAAATCGATTTACAAAAGGGGGTGGTGATGAACAGAGTGTCTGAATTGAGCAGACCACTCTTACCCAGTCCAAAGATCAGGGCTTGATCCATCACCGTTATTTATCTCACTGCCCCATCCCAGCTCAGAACCTGGCTATATGCAAATCAGTCTGTCCCTGGCCCAGTGCATCATGGGAACAGGGCAGACTGAACTACCAAGCCAATTCTTTACCAGAAAGGAGACAAGCTACCGGGGACCGGTTTCTGGCATTTCAGCCGTCTTCGGCCCGGCTTGCTTGAATCCTGATGGAGCAGTGAGAAAGGGACTCATGTCTGAGTATACCCTGCCACACCTATAGTGGCCAAAATCGATTTACAAAAGGGGGTGGTGATGAACAGAGTGTCTGAATTGAGCAGACCACTCTTACCCAGTCCAAAGATCAGGGCTTGATCCATCACCGTTATTTATCTCACTGCCCCATCCCAGCTCAGAACCTGGCTATATGCAAATCAGTCTGTCCCTGGCCCAGTGCATCATGGGAACAGGGCAGACTGAACTACCAAGCCAATTCTTTACCAGAAAGGAGACAAGCTACCGGGGACCGGTTTCTGGCATTTCAGCCGTCTTCGGCCCGGCTTGCTTGAATCCTGATGGAGCAGTGAGAAAGGGACTCATGTCTGAGTATACCCTGCCACACCTATAGTGGCCAAAATCGATTTACAAAAGGGGGTGGTGATGAACAGAGTGTCTGAATTGAGCAGACCACTCTTACCCAGTCCAAAGATCAGGGCTTGATCCATCACCGTTATTTATCTCACTGCCCCATCCCAGCTCAGAACCTGGCTATATGCAAATCAGTCTGTCCCTGGCCCAGTGCATCATGGGAACAGGGCAGACTGAACTACCAAGCCAATTCTTTACCAGAAAGGAGACAAGCTACCGGGGACCGGTTTCTGGCATTTCAGCCGTCTTCGGCCCGGCTTGCTTGAATCCTGATGGAGCAGTGAGAAAGGGACTCATGTCTGAGTATACCCTGCCACACCTATAGTGGCCAAAATCGATTTACAAAAGGGGGTGGTGATGAACAGAGTGTCTGAATTGAGCAGACCACTCTTACCCAGTCCAAAGATCAGGGCTTGATCCATCACCGTTATTTATCTCACTGCCCCATCCCAGCTCAGAACCTGGCTATATGCAAATCAGTCTGTCCCTGGCCCAGTGCATCATGGGAACAGGGCAGACTGAACTACCAAGCCAATTCTTTACCAGAAAGGAGACAAGCTACCGGGAAACACCCTTGCTGGTTTGCTTTGCAGATGAACTTTTCACCTGTGTGTTCAGTTAGGTGTCTATGGAGTGTTACCATGGTAACAGGCAGAGAGAGCAGTGGGGGAAGGTTGAATTTTATGTGAGATTGAAAGTGTTTCAATGTAGAACCAATTAAAATGTTAGTTTGGTTTTGAATTTGTGTGGGAAGATATTTGATTGGTTATCTTCAAGAATATGAGTGTAAAATGAGAGGGAAGCTATGTCATTCTATGATTCCAGTGACTGGTGCACAATTCAGAGATTCTGCTTACGAAAATCTGGTGTGTGATTGACACTGTTTTAAAACTACAAAAGCATTTTTAAAGGTGAGTTGTTAATTTGTAAGGGGATCTATGTTGTGCAGTTTAAGTTAAATTGAAAAATGTATTCTACTGTGGAAGCAGGAGTTTCTTTGTACAGAGTCTGATTTTGAATTTGTCTGCTTTGGGAAAAATATTGTGAAAGGAGCATTTGGTATGTTGATGTGTTTGAGGAGATATTTTTTTGCAGTACAGTGCTGTTGTTAAAAATTATATAACAATTTGCTTAGTTGATATGTTTTAAAATATGGCAAAAGATATAGTCTTGGAGTGAGTCATTCCTTATGACAGTTAGTGCTATAAAGTCCAAAGCAGCATGTGTGTCAGGCCTCTGAATTCCCAAATAGTCTCCATGCTGTGTAATAAAGATCCTGGGTGTGCTGTAGAAATTGCATACCAACTTTTTCAGTAGCATGTAGAAATGATTTCAGGGAATTCTCATTTCTACATTCTTAGTCCCACCTTGAGCCCCTGCATTGCCTGTACACCACTGCACTGTCCTAAAATGTGAAACAGCACTCCTAGCTAGACTTTTTTTCACTGTAGTAATCATTTTGCTGAATTGCAAGGCATACTGTCATGTGTCTAAGATCACAGTGTGAGTGAGAATTCATTTCAGAAAAATGTGGCAGAATAATTTGCTTAGTTGATGTGTTTTAAAATATGGCAAAAGATGTAGTCTTGGAGTGAGTCATTCCTTATGACAGTTAGTGCTATAAAGTCCAAAGCAGCATGTGTGTCAGGCTTCTGAATTCCCAAATAGTCTCCATGCTGTGTAATAAAGATCCTGGGTGTGCTGTAGAAATTGCATACCAACTTTATCAGTAGCATGTAGAAATCATTTCAGTGAATTCTCATTTCTACATTCTTAGTCCCACCTTGAGCCCCTGCATTGCCTGTACACCACTGCACTGTTCTTAAATGTGAAACAGCACTCCTAGCTAGACTTTTTTCACTTTAGCAATCATTTTGCTGAATTGCAAGGCATACTGTCATGTGCCTAAGATCACAGTGTGAGTGAGAATTCATTTCAGAAAAATGTGGCAGAATAATTTGCTTAGTTGATGTGTTTTAAAATATGGCAAAAGATGTAGTCTTTGAGTGAGTCATTCCTTATGACAGTTAGTGCTATAAAGTTCAAAGCAGCATGTGTGTCAGGCCTCTGAATTCCCAAATAGTCTCCATGCTGTGTAATAAAGATCCTGGGTGTGCTGTAGAAATTGCATACCAACTTTTTCAGTAGCATGTAGAAATCATTTCAGTGAATTCTCATTTCTACATTCTTAGTCCCACCTTGAGCCCCTGCATTACCTTTACACCACTGCACTGTCCTGAACCCTGAAACAGCACTCCCAGCAAGACTCTCTTTCACTGTAGTAATCACTTTACTGAATTGCACACCATCCCTCACTCACTTTCAGTCACTCCCCTTCTCTTATTACGACACTTCCTTTTGCTCACTCCCCTTACTTTATTCCCTCCCTCACTCCCCTTTCCTCCATCTGTCTCTAAGTCTCTTCCTCTGTCTCAGTCACTATAACTGCCTCACTCTCTCACAGTCCCTCACTCTCCTTTTTCTCTTTCACTGTGTCCCTCTCTCTCCACCAATCTTCCTTTTCTTTCCTCTCTCTTTCCATAAATTATTTTCTCTCACTCACTTCTTTTTCCTCTATCTTAATATGCTTCTATTTCCCTCACTGTCACTGCCCTTCACTCAATCTCACTCCTCTTCTCATACTTCATATTCTTCTCTCTATGCATCACTCCTATTCTCTTTCACCTGCTTCCATTCTCTCACTCCCCCTTACTCTCTTTCCCTCACTCCATCCGTCAATCCTCTTCCCTTACTTCCCTTACCTCATTCACTTTTGCTAACTCCCATTCGTTTAGTCCCCCACTCCCCTTCACTCAATTTCTCTCTCCCTCTCTTCCTCTGTCTCACTCAGTCTAACCGCCTCACTCCCTCTCAGTCACTTGCTCTCCCTCTCTTTCTCTCTCACTCTCTCTCTCTCTCTCCCTCACCCTTACTGTCTTTCTATTTCTGTTTCCTTCTCTCCTACTTTATCCCTCAGTCCCCTTTCCTCTCTCCTAATATCCTTCCTATTCTCTAATTCCCCTTTCGTCACCCTCATACCACCATCTCTCACTGTTACTGCCTTTCACTCACCCTCAGTACTTTTCCTTTACTCACCTACTCTCACTCTCCTTCCTTCACTCCTCTTTGTTCACTCCCTCACTTCATCTCACTTACTCCCATTTTTTTCCTTCCCTCACTTTTTTTTCATCCATGTTTCTCTCCCTGTCTCTCTCTGTCTCACTCACTCTAACTGCCTCACTCCTTCTCAGTTCCTTGCTCTCCCTCTCTCTAATTCTGTTCCTCTCTCTGCCTTACCCTTAAACTCCTTTCCTCTCTCTTTATATCACTCCTCCTCTCCTCCTCACTCATTTTCCCTCTCTCTTAATTTTGTTCCTTCTTTCTCATTCATCTTCCCTCACCCTCCTACTCCTTCCCTAACTGTCACTGCCCTTCACTCACCGTCACTCCTTTTCCCCCTCTCCACTTCCTCCTGTCTGTATTTCCCACCCTTTCACTTTCCTATTCCCTTTCCCTCACTCCCCCTCGCTGTCCTTCTCTCACTCTATTCCTTACCCCCCTTCTTTCACTTCCCTTTACTAACTCCCTCCATCCCATCACTCCACTTCTCTCTCCCTCACTCCCCATCTCTCACTTTCCCTTACTCCCCTTTTCTCATCTTCATACCCCTTCCCTCACCGTCACTCAACTTCTCTTACCTTCACTCCCTTTACTCTGCTCTACTTCTCCCTCTCCATCTCTTAGTCCCCTTTCCTGTCTCCGTTCCATGCTCCCCTATTTTCACTCCTCCTCTCTCACTTTCCTTTCCTTACTGCCCTCCCCTTACTCTTTCTCTCTCCTTACCTCGCTCCCCTACCCTTAGTCCCCTTGTTTCAGTCACTCTTTGACTCCCCTTTCCTCACTCACCATACTACCCTTTCCTCACTCATTCCATCAGTCCCTTCCTCCCCTACACTCAGTCATTTTAGTCATTCATTTATACACTACACATTCATTCAAAAAAAGTATGACACAGTATATAAGAGATATAGCTCTTCTTGGAGAAGTGAAGTTAGTTCTGAAAAGAACTGTTTTTTTTGTCTTTTATGTTTAAATTTTTTTTTTCTTTTTTGAACAGTTTTATATATTTTTTTAGTTTTTTTGTAACAAAAAACATAAACAGATAACGAAAAACTGTTCAACAGGAACAAAAAAAAAAGAATTAAGTGCTGCGGCATGTGCTGTCTAATCTTCATATCTATTAAGTCCACAATCTGCTCTCCATAGCACAATATCTCATTGCAGAAATTGCATCTAATGTGCACTTTTACAAAATTCGGCCGAATGTCAAGCGCTCTTGTGGATGGAGATGGTAATGATGAAGACGTACTAGGGACAGCAGGTGGAGGATTGTCCCTCAAATGCTGAGTTGAAGCTCGAGCATAATTGTTCGGATGGACGTTCTTTAGATGCCGCATCATTGTGTGGATGCTGAAGGAGTAGTGCTTGGTGGGATCTCCTCTTGATAGAACAGATCCACAGATGTTACAAGTCACCTTTATGGCATTCATTTTTTTTCGCCCTTCAGGGTATGAAAAAATCTCCAAATGAATGACTCTTTTGTCTTCTTTACCTTTGGTTGTTCTGGTAAGTAGTCGACTTCTGAGTCAGAAGAATCCTGTGGCTGCTGTTCTGCCATTTTTAAATGTTTGAGAAAAATCCAGAAGGTGCTCCTCTCAAAGAAGTGAAACAGGTTTTGAGGGAAGTGGGTGGGGTTTTTGAAGATTTGGAAAAGAAACTACTATAAACCAATCAAAAGTGTTGTTTTTAAGTCACATGACTTTAGGTGCGTGCACGGGGGCTCGCACGTTGTGCGACCGTCACATATAAATGGCGTTTTACCCGATTTTCGTAAAAGCTTTTAAAAACTTGAAAAGGAGGCAGGGAAGAGACTCCCTGACCCCCTAGGCCTTCTAATGGAGTCCCAGAAGGCCCCCGAAGGGCAAAAAAAACATTACAAAAAAAAAATTTGCGATGTGCGCGCACGTTGCACGCACCCTCGAGGCAGAAGTGACTCAAACACAATAGTGGAGAACGTGAAAAGGGGGCAGGGTAGAGACTCCCTGACCCACTAGGTCTTCTCAGGGAGTCCCTAAAGGACCCCGAAGGTCTCAAAAAACTATTTATTTATTTTTATAAATCCACGAGGTGCGGGCACGTTGCTCTCACCCCTGAGGCAGAAGTGAGTCAAAAACAATAGTGGAAAATGTGAAAAGAGGGCAGGGTAAAGACTCCCTGACCCCTAGGCCTTCTCAGGGGGTCCCCGAAGGACCCCAAAGGGCAAAAAAACATTAAAAAAAAATATATATATATATAGCGAGGTGTGCGCACGTTAGAAAAAAAAAAAAGTAAAATAACAAATTTGAGGGCTTAAATGTTGATTGAAGATGTAGACTATACTGTTCAACTTTATCCAAAACATAAAAAGTAGCTGTGCCGTTGCATATTACAGGATACAGTCAATGTATTACAACATACAAAGGCAGTTTGTGCAAAAAAATAAATATATAAAAAATATAAAAATTGATACAGAAATTAGCATTTTAAAAACCTTTTAAATTCACTTAAAAAAACCATAGGTTTCACACAAGTCATAGTTAGGAATTAGCATTTAAAAACACTTGCAAATTCACTGAAAAAAACATAGGTTTTACACTCGTTATAGTTAGGAATTAGTATTTAAAAAACTTTGTAAAATCACTGAAAAAACCATACATTTCACACACGTTATAGTTAGGAATTAGCATTGAAAAAACCTTAGAAATTCACTGAAAAAAACCATAGGTTTCACACACGTCATAGTTAGGAATTAGCATTTAAAAAACCTTGCAAATTCACTGAAAAAACCATAGGTTTCACACACGTTATAGTTAGGAATTAGCATTTAAAAAACCTTGCAAATTCACTGAAAAAACCATAGGTTTCACACATGTTATAGTTAGGTGGACATTTCACTCATACAAAACCTTTGTAATTCCCCCGTTATAGTTAATTCAGCTAACTATAACTCGCGCGACCGCAATGCACTGCTGATGATGTCACATATTACATCACTCATGACATGGTCAGTGACATCACTCATGACATCACTGATGACATCACTCATGACATGCAAATGACATCACTGATGACATCATCCTTGTGACAAAGTGACAGACCTCCTCTCAGCGTAAAATAACCTTTGACACACACATTCAAAAATAGAAACTAACATTTTCTTAAAAATGGAGATACAAATACGAATTACAACAACCTATTAAGTAATTCCAATATCTACATACACATCCACTCATTCACCAACAGTTCTATAAACTCACTCATAAATGTACTTACTCATCATATGTATTCAAACACCTATACATCCTGTTAAACACTAATACTCATCCATATAGTTTCTCACACACATATTCACACATGCAAAAAAAAATAAAAAAATCCATTTACTTTATTATACTGCTATATACACACCACTACACATACTTCTACAGAAACGTACACATATTTACTCTCTTAAACAATCAATTATAAAAACACATACTTATTTATATAGGTACTCTTCCAAACTGTCACTCTCACATATACTCAATTATATACATCAATACTCACATATACTAGTTTAAAACATTTGTAGTTACTCATGAATACACTATTGAGATAGTCATTCACTCACTAACCCACCCATACACACAAATATCCACCCATACAGTCTTGCACACATGTTGTCTTCAAAATACATACAAATAGTGAGTCACTAATTCATGCATCTGTGCGCTAAGTAATATCCCCCACTGAATCATACAGGCACTCATACTGATACACAAAAAAAACATATACACACTCATGTAGCTACTCACCAACCCATGCAGCCACTTATACACAAAGTGAGACACTGATACATATATTTAAATATTTTAAAATTACTCGCTAATACATGTATTCACTAAGATACACTTAATAAGTCAGTTAACCAATCATTTTTAGAAAAAAGAACCATCCATTTAGACACTTATTTACCCATTTATTCTTCCATCGACCTTTAGATATACACATATAAAAAATATTTATTTTTCAGAAAGACACACATTCATTGGATGATGTCATCAGTGATGTCATTTGACATGTCATCAGTGATGTCATGAGTGATGTCACTGACCATGTCATGAGTGATGTAATATGTGACATCATCAGCAGTGCATTGCGGTCGCACGAGTTATAGTTTGCTGAACTAACTATAACGGGGGAATTTCAAAGGTTTTGTATGAGTGAAATGTCCAGCTAACTATAACATGTGTGAAACCTATGGTTTTTTCAGTGAATTTGCAAGGTTTTTTAAATGCTAATTCCTAACTATAACGTGTGTGAAACCTATGTTTTTTCCAGTGAATTTGCAAGGTTTTTTAAATGCTAATTCCTAACTATAACGTGTGTGAAACCTATGTTTTTTTTTAGTGAATTTGCAAGGTTTTTGAAATGCTAATTCCTAACTATAACGTGTGTGAAACCCATGTTTTTTCCAGTGAATTTGCAAGGTTTTTTAAATGCTAATTCCTAACTATAACATGTGTGAAACCTATGTTTTTTCCAGTGAATTTGCAAGGTTTTTTAAATGCTAATTCCTAACTATAACGTGTGTGAAACCTATGGGTTTTTTTGTGAATTTGCAAGGTTTTTTAAATGCTAATTCCTTTTTTTAATTTCTTTTTATTTTATTGAAGGTTCATTGTAATATACATCTTAATCATTTGAGTAAACACAGATAGAGCATTAAAATCAGGTATATACATGAGACGACATAAATAGATAGGTTATTCCACATAGATAAAAGTTCAATTCATAATAATAATTATAATAAGTGGCTAGAATACAAATACAATTATGGCAATTACAAACAGATACAATGTTAAAAAATTTAGTCAAGTTCTATTCATGTAACGGTTCTGTCTTCCCTCCAATTCAGTATGGGCGCCCATATACGTCTTCCCATCTCCCGTTTTTTAACTCCTTTAAATTCATACAGACAGGACTCAATATTATGAATGCAAAGAAGTCTTGATAACCACATCTGAAAGGAGGGGGCGTTTTCATCCTTCCAATTTGCCATGATCAGTATTCGCATAACCGCTACTGACAGAAAGACGAGGGCTTCCTCATCTTTTTCAAGACCCAATTTTGAATCCGTGCCTATTAATACCAATGTCGGGGATAGATCGATCTTATGACCTAGCAGCCCCTCCCAGAATTTGGATATCTCCTCTTTTAAGAGGGCCCAATCTCACACATGTGACAAACATATGAATTATGTCCGCTTGGTGTGAGCCACATCTAGGGCAGCAGTCATCCTGTCTAACACCCCACTCAAATAATTTTGACGGGGTATGATACAGCTTAAATAATGTCTTAAAGTGCTGAGCCCGTAGATTTGAGGTCCAAAAGAGCTTTTTATTCAGTTCTATAGATAGATCAAGATTGACATCGGGGTTGTTCAATTTCATAGCCCAACCGCTCTCCGTTTTCTCGATGTCATCTTGAATCTTATCTATTAGTAAATTATATATTGTTTTAATCTTTCTGCAGCCTCTATCCAATACCTCCAATACCGTAATATCTATTTTAGGCTTTAATTTAGGTCTAAGGCCTCGCAAAGTGCGGGCTATTTGTTCATATAGAAGCCAATGAGTACGTGGAATGTTATACAACTTTTGCAGGTCTTCAAACCCTCTTATCTTAACTCCCTCCATTACATCTTCGATACTCTTAACCCCCATTCGCTTCCATTCCTGGAGACTTCTATCAGACCTCAATTGTGGAAAAAGACAAGAATTGGCCAGTAGGTGATATGAATTTACTTTAGGGACTTTAAAATGTTTCAGGATAGATTTCCACAAAGACCAAGCCCCTAATAAGGTCTTAAAACGTGCCTTTTTATAAAACCTACGCTCTACTTCGCGGAGCAAGAGTCCCGTGGCGTTTTTTCCTAACAACAATTCATAAAGTGGGGGAGGGGCTTGAGTCCCAAGGTTGAGGTTCCCCTCGACAGAGTTGGTATTAATCTGTAGTAATATAGGCATTTGTATTAAAAGGCACGACCAGTGGTATAGTCTAAGATTTGGAAATGTCATACCGCCCCTTTCCCTTGGCAATGACATGAGATTGGTAGAGCGTCTGATCTTACCATAATGCCATATGAATTTTATAAAGGCTGATTCCAATTTGTTCAATATTTTATTCTCTACCAAAACTGGAATCACCCTAAATAGGTACAGGACTTTTGGAAACATTACCATCTTTATAGCGTTTACCCTACCAACCAAAGAGAGATGTAAAACATTGATTCTTCTCAGTTCTGTCTCTATATTTTTAATTAATGGGAGATCATTTTCTTCTACTATTTTCTCCACCGATGCATTGATTTTTACCCCCAGATAGACCGCAGAATCCACAAAACGGGTGTCGGACTTTACAATATTTTTTGAACAGATTATTTGAGTCGTTTAGGAGGTACCCAGAACTCAGTCCAAAGGTCTTTGCCATTTCTACCAAAATGGGTAGAGTCTGTTGGGGGTCTGTTGTAATTACGGCTAAATCATCGGCATATGCTAATAATTTATTTGTATATCCATTAAAAATCACCGGGGGAATATTTGGGTTTTCTAATATTTTCTGGATGAGGGGATCGATATATAAAGAGAACAAGATAGGGGAGCAGGGACAGCCCTGACGTGTCCCTCTCTTTATAGAGAATATATTTGACTTTTCCCCCATAGCAACTACTCTCGCGATCGGGTCCATATACATGGCTCTAAGTGCCCTGATGACTTTCTCCCCAAATCCTCTACCTGCCAATATCCCCCAGAGAAAGCCCCAATCTACCCGATCAAAAGCCTTCTCTGCATCCAGCAGGATCATGGCAATCTCCCCCCCATGGCAGTCTGGGCGTCAAACAGACCTTTAGCTCTACAAGTATGGTCGGTTGTCCCCCGGCCAGGGACAAACCCGTGCTGCCACGGGGAGACAAGGTCGCCAATAATCCTGCCCAGTCGCTTAGCCCAGATCTTTGAGTAGAGCTTAGTGTCAGCATTGATCAGGGATATCGGCCGATATGATCCCGGCTTCTCAGCTGGCTTGCCTTTCTTATGAAAGATTACAATGTTCGTTTCCCTCCATGAGTCGGGCACAACACCAGAGTACAGGATACCATTAAACAGATCAACTAACATTGGTACAATCTCACGCTCTAAGGCCTTGTACATTTCCAGAGGTATCCCATCAGGGCCAGCGGCTTTGCCTGGAGCTAATTCTCTCAGGGCAGACAACACTTCAGCATAGGATATATCTTTGTCAAGGTCCGTTCTAGTTACCTCATTCAAACACGGACCGTTATCTGCGTAACTTTGTCCTTGCTTGTTCCCACTATTTCCCGCATCATATAGTTCTTTATAAAAATTATGAAATACTTTTAAAACATCCTTAGTTTCTGTGTATGTGTTACCATTTTCGTCAATACGTGCAATGTGGTTTTTTGACTTTTCTTGTCTTAGCCGAAGTGCGAGGGCTCTACCCGCTTGCTCTCCTGTTTCATACCTCTTTACTCTAGAAGTTTGAAAGTCCCTTACTGCCCTTTGTGTTACTTCCCTCTGTATATTAGCTTTAATGGTCAGCAAAACATTATGGCTTTCATCACCATCTCCTCCAGTGGCGATAACTGCGATATGTTGTGCTTCCGCAATGGAAAGTTTACCCATAAGTTTCTCTACCTCCATCCTATCCTCCTTTCTGAGTCTTGAGGAGCAGCTAATCATCTCGCCTCTCAGCGCAGCTTTAAAAGCCTCCCAGACCCCATTTCGTGATGCACTGTACCTGTTTGCTGCAAAGTATTCTTCCGCCCATATTCATATGATCAACAAACCTATCATCTGCTAGCAATCGCCTTTCAAAAGACCAAGAGGTTTTAGTTCTCTCCCCTCTTCCCAAGTCATATATAAGCAACAGGGGGTTGTGGTCAGAAAGCACTCTTGGGAGTTTAATGATCTCAACCTTCTCTATTTCTGTATTGGATATCAGGATATAGTCTAATTTTGAATATTTCTGCGCCGGATTTGAAAAATATGTATATCCTGGATTCTGGGGTTCTTTTGTTTGCCATACATCTAACAACCCGTGTGATCTAATGAGAGCTTTGAGAGATCTAAAAACTCGGGGTTTTCGTCCTTCGTATGATGTGCTATTACCCCAGTCTATGGAAATATTGAGATCACCTGTAACCACCAGGGGAGTAGGCCAGCCGGCCAGCTCTGTTTCCAAATAGTCAAAGATTTCAGGATCATCGTCATTTGACCCATAGATTACACAAATTGAGAAGCCTAGCTCCATTTCAACAATTGCCCATCTACCATTGCTGTCAGTTCTCACTTTTTTGGCTTTACCCAAGGTGGTTTTTGCTAGTATGGCAACTCCTCTAACCATTGACGATTGGGTTGAGCAAGCGACTAAATCAAAACCCTTTAAAAATAGTAGATTCCTCTTAGCCCACGGAAGATGGGTTTCCTGGAGGCATAAGATATCTATTCTATGATATTTCACCAAGTATTCTAGCCGCTGTCTTTTCTTCCAGTCATTTAGACCAGCCACATTCAGTGTACAAATTCTAATGCTCGTCATCTATTTGGACACAATTACCTGCGATGAAAAACATACTGGATATTTCTTTTAACCTTATTTGCTCTCTTAGATTTATTTCCATATTGCAATGTTTCCTTCTTTTCTTGATTTTTGCCCCCCCACACCCCCTCCCCTCCAACCTCCTCCCTCCTAGCAACCTCCCCCCATCATCCCCCCCTCCTCCGTCCCTGTCCCCACCCCATGCCCTCCACCCCCCAACCTCCCTACTCTGTGAGGCGCTCAGAACTGTCTGAGCGTGTGATGGAATGCAGTGCTTTCAATGAAAGTCTGCCATGACATACCAGCAATCGTGACAAAACAATAGAGCTCGAAATAAGTGCTAATTAACACCAAACAAAAGTGATTATCAGTGACAACCAAAATTCCCAGCACGCAGCACACATCTAACCAGCTAGTCGGCCCGTCGTCTTAAGATCAGTAAGACAAAGAGTATATTTCAGTCACAATCAAAGTCTTCTGTTAATTTCCGACAGAATCTAAATACTCCTTTGCCTTGATCTCAGAGGAGAAAAACACTGTTCTCCCTTCATTAATGATTTTTAGTTGCGCAGGGTTTATTAAGAATGCTTGCATCTTTTTGTCCTGAAAGGGGTTGATCAAGTTTCTTAAGCGCCAACGTCTTTCTACCGTCGTATGGCAGAAGTCAGGTCTCACAAAGAAAGAGAACCCCTCGCCATCACGTTTGGTGTTTGGTTTTGCCAGCTCGGATATCGCTTGTCGTAAATTAAAGTTTCCCAAGAATATCAAAATTGCCCTGGGTTTATCCTCTGCTTTCATGCCCCTTTTGACTCTGAAGGGAGTGCGATGAACTCTCTGTAGTTCTCTTGACCAGTCCCAATCCTTAAGCTCTGGGAAGGCCTGCTCGAGGAGTTTTAACATGAATAACCTTATGTCCGACCCTTCTGACCCCTCCGGAATTCCCAGGACTCTCAGGTTGTTTCTACGGAGCCTGTTCTCCATCGCCTCGAGCTTCCATTGGATATCAACAACCTGAGAGCTTTGAGCATTGACTTTCGCCACAGCGACCTCGACCTCTGCTTCTGTAGAGACAATCCTGTCCTCCAAATTTGAAACTCTATCTCCAGTGTTAGTGCAGGCCTTAGATAGTTTCCTAACAACCCCCTCATTTTTCTCATAGCTGCCTGCGATTTGCGGTTTTCTTGGCGTGTCTCCTCTCCATGAGCTAAAATCTCTTGATGGATTGTCTCTAATAGAGATATCTGTGTTCTCTCACTGCTCGGGCTGTCCTGTGCAGTACCAGATGTCGTATGATCCCAACTAAGTTCACACCGTGGATCCTTCTGGCCCTTAGTTGAATCTACTGCTGTCTTCCTTGCCGTTGCAGGGTGTTCTGATTCGAGATCGCTGTCTGAATCCCCAAGGGAGCTGCAGTCGCCCTCCTCGTCCTCCTCCTCCTCCGACCATTCCAAGCCATCAGAGGCTGAAAAGAAAGCCTCATTTTGAGCTGCGTCCGTACCAGTCGCTCCAATTTCAAACAGCTCTCCCCTGTCTGAAGACCCCTCCTCCTTATCGCTGACTATCAGGTTGTCTTTGTTATTTTGTGACCGTACCTGTAGTTTAGCCTGTTTTGTCTCTTGTCTAGGGTGCTCAGGTGAAGTCCCGTTGGACACTGCTTGACCCTTACTGAGGTTACAATGGTCTCCCCCTTCGTTGATCCTCTCAGGAGCCACAGCTTCGTTATCAGCTTCTTTATCTATTTTTGAATTAGTGCTCTCACAACTCATTGTTTGTGGTGTTTGTGGTGTTTCAGAAATTTCTAAGGCGACATCTGTTTTTTTTCCCGGTAATTCAGAAGCCCCACTTGTTGTCTCGACCCCTTTCTCCTTACCAGTCTTTCTTAACATTTCAGCTATAGAAACAGCTGCTTGACGGGTTCGGGTGGCCGGTTGCTTTTCCCTTGGGCTCTCTCTCTCCGGTGTTTGGTCTCCATTCACCCTGCTTGTGCCGCCTTCTCGGGGGAGATTTTTCTTTTTCGCATTCGCTTTTAAATTTGCATTACTTTTCGGAGCCATACCTGCCTCGTGAACAGCCCTGGACTTCCGACGTGTAACCAGTCTTTCAGACACGGACTGCTTCGGGCGTTCCAAGCCTCTCTTGGACCTCGGCAGAGTTCTCCGAGTCGGGCTCCTTCCTCCCAGGAAGCCGCGGCGGCGTCCAGCACCGAGAGAGCCAAGAGAGAGAGCCAGCTCGTCAACTCCCCCAACACATGAAACGCCGGCCGCGGCACGATAACGCGGCTAACATCCCCTCTGAAGCAAACCACCGATTTCAACAGATCCACAGCAATCAGTAGAAAAGGTGAGGGGCTGATCGGGATTTCCCGATTATCGTCTGGGGTCCGTTTTCGCTCTATTCAGCCGGCAGCTTCATCTAAGCACCGCTTCAGCTGCGTCTAGGCAGCCACCATCTTGCCTTCTATTAAATGCTAATTCCTAACTATAACGTGTGTGAAACCTATGTTTTTTCAGTGAATTTGCAAGGTTTTTTAAATGCTAATTCCTAGCTATGACGTGTGTGAAACCTATTGTTTTTTCAGTGAATTTCTAAGGTTTTTTCAATGCTAATTCCTAACTATAACGTGTGTGAAATGTATGTTTTTTTCAGTGATTTTACAAAGTTTTTTAAATACTAATTCCTAACTATAACGAGTGTAAAACCTATGGTTTTTTCAGTGAATATATATATATATATATATATATATATATATATATATATAAATATATTGTGTTAATTTTTTAATAAATTAATAGGGTTATTCAAATATGTAGTGCGTTTGAAGTGAAGCACTTTCCCGACTGTTGCTCAGTCTGTACTGGAAGTAGTAAATGTAAATGTGATCCCTCCGAAGTCCAATGCTTTGCTTACTCTTGCACAGACTGGAGAGGGAATAGTAAATCTTACCTTTCCAAAGTCGTATTGTTTCCTACTGTTGCACAGATTGGAGTGGGAATAGTGAATCCAATTTCTCCGAAGTCTAACACTTTACCTACTGTATCACAGATTGGAGTGGGAACAATAAATCTTACTTTTCCAAAGCCCAACGATTTCCCTGCTTATGCACAGACTGGAGTGGGAATAGTCTACTTAAACCCTTCGAAGTCCAATACTTTACTTACTGTAGCACAGACTGGAGTAATGCTGTTGTCCAGCTTACCTGCCAAATAAAAGGTGAATGACTCTCGTGTGTGGTGCCTCAATTAGGAGCTTTTTTCATAAGGATGTGTAGCGGCCTGCTCGGACCGCAAGATGCCCTGCTGCTGATGCTGATGCTGCCTCCCCTAGCTTCAGCGACCCACTGTGGTGATTAAAGACAATTGGGGGTATGGCGGCATTCCACTATGGATGACAAACGTTTGAAAAGAACGTGTGAGACCACAATGCAGTTAGCGCATAGGCCCATAGGGGCAGGATACAAATTGTATCACTGCAAGTGCGGTGAAAGACTTATGCCACTTCTTCCCCCTCCGAGATACCAATGAACAAGGGCTAGGGAAACCCGAAATGCGTTTGGTTTTAATTTTGCTGGAAAGGTGATGCTGTTGTCCTGCTATATATATATATATATTCACTGAAAAAACCATAGGTTATAGACCATATATAGTTAGGAATTAGCATTTACAAAACCATGAAAATTCACTGAAAAAACCATGGGTTATAGAACATATATAGTTAGGGATTAGCATTTACAAAACCTTATTTTACTCACACAAAACCATTGAAATTTCATATATAGTTAGTTGCACTAACTATATATCGCGCACCCGCAATCCACTGCTGATCATGTCACATATTACATCATTCATGACATGGTCAGTGACATCACTGATGACATCACTGATGACAACATCCAGTGACTGTATGTTTCTGTAAAGTTAAAATATGTCTTACATATTGAAGAATGAGTGGATGTATAAGTGTGTGGATGCAGGATTTAGTAGGTGCATGACTTATTGTATGAGGGAATGATTAAATGTGTCACACTGAGTGCATGGGTTAGTGACTAAACTCTCTTAATTTGTGCATCATTATTTCAGTAGTTCTATGAGTAACTATATGGGTTATTGATTGGTTGCCCAAATATTTGTATGGGAGAGTGAGTGTGTGTGTGGGGGTGGCTGGGAGGTGTGTGACTCTGTGCATAGATGTGTGAGCAGTTGATTCACTAGATGTATGAGTTCAAAAGTGCATGTGGAAACAGCTGTATGGGCGGTTGACTGTGTGCATGAGTGTATTGGTGAGTGATTGGATTTCTCAGAGCTACATGTCAAAGTAAGTACATATGTAAAACACAGTACATGTAAGAGTTGACATATATAAATAACTGTGCATAAGAGCCACTGAATGTGTGAGTGGCTGTATGGATCATTGTGAACTTGTATCAGTGATTGTATAAGAGAGTAAATATGTGTTAGTATATGTTTGATTAAGTAAGGTGTGTATAACTGTATAGTTGAGGAAATGGAGGTGTGATTGATTGTTTGCATGACTGACTAGGTGTGTGAGTAACTCCATGGATAAGTGACAGTCTGTGAGTGTCTATTTACACTGATTGTATCTAAGGTTATATTAGAGTCTGAAGAGGTTCATCGTATTATCACATGAATGATATCATCAGTGATGTGATCAGTAATGTCAAATGAGATGTCATCAGTGATGTCATTTGAGATGTCATCAGTGATGTCATCAGTGATGTCATTTGAGATGTCATCAGTGATGTCATCAGTGATGTCACTGACCATGTCATGAATGATGTAATATGTGACATGATCAGCAGTGGATTGCGGGTGCGCGATATATAGTTAGTGCAACTAACTATATATGAAATTTCAATGGTTTTGTGTGAGTAAAATAAGGTTTTGTAAATGCTAATCCCTAACTATATATGTTCTATAACCCATGGTTTTTTCAGTGAATTTTCATGGTTTTGTAAATGCTAATTCCTAACTATATATGGTCTATAACCTATGGTTTTTTCAGTGAATTTCATTAGTTTTTTAAAAGCTAATATCTGTAGCTGTAAAATGTATTCTTCTTTAAATCTTAAAATATATTTTACATGTTTTTGATACAATTTTTTTTAAAAAAAATTTTTGTTTCCCTCCCAGTCCGCGAACCGGTTAGCTTCCCGTTAGCTCAATTTTGAGCCGCGACTCGGTCCGCGAACCGGTAAACGTTCCTTTAGCGTAACTGTTGCGTTAGCATGACGTTTTGCGTCGTCGCGTAATACGTCATTTGACGCGCCAAGTTAGCGGACCCGGAAGCGAACTGGAACGCGGCCCAAAGCGCGAAACGTAAACACAGCAGGTCATGTGACTCGGTAATAACACTTTTCATTGGTTCATTTCACTTTTGGTTTCCTAATGATGTAATACTAGGTCATGTGATCTAAAATTAACACTTTTCATTGGTTTAGAACTTTTGCTTTTCCCAAATGATGAAAACCCCTCCTTCTTTCCTCACTCTGACTTTCATCTTGGTGAGAGAAAGACCCTTTATTAACATTGAGCAATGGCTTCTTTAGTAGCTTCAGCTGGTTCTGCCCCACCACCTCCACCAAATCCAAGCAAGAGAGGACCACCTGCTCAAGTTATTTTTCAAGAAGAAGAGGAAGAACAGGAAGAGGAAGAAGAGCAGGAAGAGACACTGTTTTTGCCAGAGGAGCCCAGGAGGTATAATCGGAAGGAGAACTACATTTGGCAATTTTTTAAATTTCCAGAGGGCCAAAAGAAAGTAAATGCACGCTACGTGTTTTGCCGTATATGTAAAGAAAGACTATCCAGGGGGACTGATAAAAAATACAGTTTCGGCAACTACACTATGCATCGGCATATGAGTAGGTGGCATCCTAACAACTATAGTGCTGCCCAGATACGAGACGAGCAAGAAAATCCCCCTTCAATGGCCAGAAGATCGGTTGTACAAGATGTGACGGGACCAGAGGCGAGGGAGATGGTCCCAAACATACAAATGAAGTTTGGGGAAGTGAAGCAAGTGTGCGTGCGCTGTAATCAATTCATTTGCTACAGAGAAAGTATCATTACTCTAATTATCAAAGCAATTGATAATCATGTTTGCCCGAAACGCCCCAAACAATAAATTCTTCTTTTTTTTGTTGCTCCTGTTGAGCCCTTTACAATGAATCGTTTTTGTTTTCCCCTCTCCCCTCAAAAAACCAAAAAAATATCAAAATGTTCAGAAAATGCAAAAAAATTAAAAAAATGTTCTGAAAAATAATTAAAAAATAAATAAAACAACAAAAACAAAAAAAAAAGTTCTTTTCAGAACTACCTCCCCATTATAAAAAAATTGGTAGAATATTTGGAACTCTGCCAACCTCTATTTCTTTTAGTTCGCTTCCCGGTTCGCACTCCGGTACGCGAACCGGGAGCGAATCAAAACAATTTTTTTTAAAAAAGAACAGTAAGTATAAGGGAAGGAAACAGACAGTTATGTTAAAAGAAAGACAGCTATAGGGAGTAAACAAAAGATACTGTTACCCGCAATCCACTGCTGATGATGTCACATATTACATCATTCATGACATGGTTAATGATATCATCAGCAGTGGATTGCGAGTAACAGTATCTTTTCTTTACTCCCTATAGCTGTCTTTCTTGAAACATAACTGTCTGTTTCCTTCCCTTATACTTACTGTTCTTTTTTTTAAAAAAAAATTGTGATCAATCAGAAACAATGACATTAATAGAGACAGAGTGAGTGAACAAGAGTGAAGAAGTATGAGAAGAGAGGGACTGAGAAAAATAGTGCAAGGAGTAGAATAATTAAGTAATAGAGAAAGGAATGAGGGAAGTAGCAAAGGCAGGAAAGTAAGGAATAAACAAATGAAGCAGTAGAACTAATAGAAGTTAAATGTGATAGATTCAATGATTGATTCAGGATGACGATAAGGT
Source organism: Lissotriton vulgaris (assembly GCF_964263255.1). Classification (NCBI taxonomy): domain Eukaryota; kingdom Metazoa; phylum Chordata; class Amphibia; order Caudata; family Salamandridae; genus Lissotriton; species Lissotriton vulgaris. The sequence continues at coordinate 724,624,064 of NC_141699.1, forward strand.
GTGGCCTCTCCAAAAGTTTGTTTAAGGTGAGCCCTACTCAGGGTTGCATATCAAATTTATGCTTGTTGAAGAATACAGAGGAGATAATACATGTGAAGGCCTACCATTGAAGTAAAACATGTCCACTTCACTCTTGAACAACGGCCAGACCTCTTCTGTGTCCATAGACAGACCTAAACTTCATCTGCACAATGTCATTCGTAAACTTAGAAAACACAAGTAATGTAATTGAAAAACGTGGAGTTTCTTTTGCTCATTTCACAATCACATCACCTGTGTTGCCTTTGCTTAGGTATCTCATAGTGCAGATGTAGTCCAGCATATGAAACAGTACCCAGAAGTGCAGCAGTGTATGCATTAACTTTGATATTTACAGAAGCCTCAGTTTCTCTATGTCTACCTCACATTTCTAAATGTATATCATAAGTACAAAAAGTAGAACATTAATTATACATGTTAAATGGTTTATTTTTGCTGTTCTCAGAATATATCAAATTTCACTTAAATCAGTGACTTGAAGGTATTCATCATGTAACAGCGGGGAAAAAAAAACACAATCAAAATGATTGTGTTTAAAAAACCCATACAACATAAGAAATCTGAATTCAAAACTCCTTAAAATCAACTTACTTTCCATAACGTCGAAGGATGTCCTATGAACAGCGTACACTCTGTTGTGCTATTAATATTTTCAGCCCGCCACTTTCTGAAAGAAAACCTCCATCGTTTTGAAAAATATGTTACATACGATAAAAGACTTCTCACATTCTACCACATGTTTCCACATGGCCAAATCATGTTGGAGCGATTTACAACTCTTGGAATTCTTGTAATCAAATCCCGTCATTTTCTATTTTCGCAACTTTCATAAAGAAAACATTTAAGATTACTTTCACAATCCTGGACTACTAACATCTTACCCTTCTTGCTCACTCCTGTTCTACTTTTCCTATGACACTGATACTGCTTACTATGAAGCAGACTTACTTGCATCAGGTTTATATAGTTGGATTTTTAAAATGACATTATAATTAAAAGTTTTGGACCAATAATCTAGACAGCATTGCAGACTTACATTCCCTCTACTCCATGAACCTCTTGCAATTCCTCAGAGCAAACCCCGAGATTCTTTCCTTAAAATTTTGGTTTTAAAAACACCAGGTAAGAATTTTTAAGGTCATACGGCAATTTTTTTTTGAAAGTTACAACAGAATCGTTGCAGAATGACCAGCCGTTTGTAGACTTTAAATAAGCTGTGTAATGTCCTGATGTTGTAGAAGGACCATCATGATAGATAATTGCTGCAGTTACAAAAGTCCTTCCTGATATTGACAACTGCGAAGCAACAACATTTTTTATTAAAGTTGTCAATTTTGATCCATCAGGCCTACATCGTTGGATCATTAAAATGACATACTGGCCATATCTTTGTATAAATAATGTTGACATCATTTCAGATTTACATTGGCTACACTCCATGTTGTGATCAGCTGCTTTTACTAGCTTATTAAAGGACACTGATTTACTGTCTGGCAAAGTTAAATATATAAATCTTTCTGAGTCTACACTAGTAGTACTTGATACCCTACAGTTCTCGCAGTCATGCTGCCATTGATAAGAAAGCCCAAACAGGTGATCTACATCTACACCCTCATCTTGCAATACATCAAGCATATACATTAAAAACTCCTGACAATCCTGCTGAATATTTTCAGAGAAGTCTGTTTGACCTGAACATTCGTCTAACAGATAACGAACTTCAGACACACTTTCTACTTTTGTTCTATCAGTGCTACATTTCTCTAACACAGAATTCAACAAACAGCATAAACTTTGTTCAGAATTGATCACAATCTGTTCTTTTAAAGTCTCTAGTGAAAAGAGAACATTAACCACTACATTTGCATAGCAGTTGACACCAGAACTGTTTTCAAATTGAAAACCGACAACATCTTCAACAGAATCCGTTTTCTTTCTGCTTACAATTTTCGGTTCATCGACTTTTGGGCTTTTTGCTACAACCTCCCTACTATTACTGATATTTCTTCGTTTCCGGCCTACCACACGTTTCTCAAACAAAGGATATTGAGGCAAATGTGGCGCATACTCTCTTCTTAACCTATTGTATTCCTTAACACAATCTAGATCCGCACAAATGTTTGTGACATCACAGTCAATCAAGTACAATCCCGATAAAGTTCTAACTCATGACAATGCCACATATGCCATACCCTCCTTGAACACAGAACTGCCAATATTCACCAATGCACTATCTACACTTAAACCTTGAGATTTATGGATTGTCACCGCATATGCCAAGCAAACAGGAAACTGCTTACGGCGAACATATAAGTCTTTAACAAGCAAAAACCTAGCAGAACAACGACCAATTAGCTGTACTTCCTCAATGCCATCAAATTTAATTTTTAAAAATTCAATTCCATCTCTACTTCTGTATTTCTCAAAATCAACAATATTACCCATTGATCCATTTACCAGACCTCTTTCAACATGTAAATTCCTTGTCAAAATGATTCGGCAATTTAAACACACATTCAAAGTCTTTTCAAAACCCGCTGTTTTAGATATTGTCTTCTCTAATGAATCCAATTTTGATTTCAAATTCTCAGACAAAATAATTGTTGATCCCATATGCTCTATTCTGTCAATAGCTTCAAGTTTCACAATCTCTTGCTTTTCTAAATTCAACATTTTGTTGTTGAAGATGGCACATTCTGCAAGAGTTGGCATCAAACATATTCCGGATTTCTTCTCAGTAATTTTCTGAAAAATATTCTCAGGCACAACGTCTTGTTCTGGATATAAATTTGACAGTAATCGTGCATGTAATGCTTTTTTTCCATGCTCGGTCACTTTTCCAATTCTAATATCTTGTAGAATATTCTTGTAATCTTCATCCTTTGCCTGACGCATATTTTCATGCAGTTCAGCATAATTGAAGTTTAACCATATATTGACGTTGCCAATGCTCCCTAGGCACTTCCTGGTATCTTCATGCGTGAGTATTTTGAACACAGGTTGTCCTTTTACTGGTGTCAGCTGTAGAAGATCTCCGAAAACAACGATGTGTTTGCCACCAAATAACACATCATACTCAGTTTTAAGAACTTCTTGCATTCTCAAATGCACAAAGGCAAGCATGACATTGGAAACCATGCTTACTTCGTCAATGATAAGAAGTTTCATTTTCCTCAAGACTCTTGAAACTTCACAACAAGCATCCCCAGATAACTTGTGGTATTGTAATTTGTTGTCATGCTCCACTGGCAGCATCAGTAGACGATGCAAAGTAATACCTTTAATGTTATGTGCTGCCAGTCCAGTAGGAGCGGTAACAACACAAGACAGCGATGACTCAGTCCTTTCCTGCAAATAACAAGAAATTGCTTTAATAAGGAAACTTTTTCCAGTTCCCGCTTCTCCACTCACATACAGTCGGACAGGCTTCAACGACGTACATGAGCACTCTTTCTTCTCATGACTTAATCCATGATCAATTTGCTTGGTAACTTCGTCATATATTTTCCTCTGCTCAACGTTGAGTTGTTTTTCCAAGTCTTCTAAATTAACCGCATCCTCCTGAGCATGTGCCATGGCTCTTTCCACTTCATTCATAGCAGTGGCAGCTTCATTTTCGATAATAGGTCCTCCTAGTGGATCTTGACTCAATGAAACAGAACTCTGACTGTCCTGAGAACTGTCTCTGGCAATCTCGGCTGCAATCGTTGCTTCCTGCTCAATTTCCAAAGTCAACATTTCTTGATATTTGGGAAAAGCAGGACATTCTATGGTCTCCTTGTCGGCAGTGAAAGAGTCTTCGTAACAGAGGAAATCTCCATGCAGTTCCTCTTCTGCACGCCAAGGCTTGAACAGTTGCAAAAGTGCTAAATAGAAAAACTCCTTTTTTTCTGGAGATTCGCAACTCAATTTTCGATGATTTACCAAGTGGCATTTTCTTTGCTTCACCAGACATCCCTCACTTCCAATTACAGCATACACTCCTTTCTCAATATCTTCTTTGATGTTCCTTTTGAATATGTAATTTTGTAGAACCTCATACAAACAAACATTCTCGAGGTGAGTGCTTCGATTTGGATAATATGTATCCAACATGTTGGTCTTCAAAATGTCGGTACTGTTTGGCTCCTTTTCCGCCAAATACTCAATTTCCCGCACAGGTTTCAGAACTCGATTACGCGTTGCAGCAAGACCAAGACTCGCCCAAATGATACTCCTGGATTTAGAATAAAGACTTGCTGAAGACAACCGGTCAGAACATTCGTAAGCTCCAATTTCTCGATGCGACAACATCTTCAGACTGAAACTGTACAACTTCTTACTGAGGCTCTTTTCATGGGAAATGTCCTCCCACATATCCTTCAATTCTGTCTTTTCTTTTTTGGTGATGTAAGATGTCACATACCGAGCCACAGCCATACAGTTGTCAGCCACAAACTGTATATCCATGTTAGCATTCCACATGGACAAAATCACTGGGTTGTAGTCGTTGATGTACTTTGACTCTTCGTTCCTTTTCAAATTGTATGTATTTTTGGGTGATTTCCTCGTCACATTATGTCGCAGAGAAGACATTAAACTGTTCACTCTTCCTTTAGAAATCACCGGTCGTGGAAAGTTGAAACGACATTTGGTGTAGAACTTGTCCTTGTTTCTGAATTTACGACGACAGTACTTTCCACAACGATGGCTTTGGAAACGTAGAACTTGTTCTCTTAGGCTTTTCTTCTCCGTTGCGTTTGGAACAGCACACGTAGAATACTGTTCTATGAAATTCATCACTAAGTCATCCGGATCTGTTCCAAATTTAGGTGCATCCTTGATCCACAGCAACATATGTATATGAGGAGCACCTCTTGCTTGGTACTCCTTTCTCCAGAAGAAATCCAACACCTCTCCAAGAGGTGGATTCTTCTTATTTGTGATGAAAGACATCATAGCTTCAAATCTATGATTGAAGTACCTGCATACATTCACTGGATCCAAAGAGCACAGTTCTCCGGGTGTCTTGAATTCAATGTTTTCAATGTTTCCATTTGCCTCTCGTAGAAATTCAAGTAAGTCTTCCCAGCCATACTCGGCACAGCTCAGAGTGAGGAACCATGTCGGAGTTCCTAAGTTCCTCAGCATACATTTTAAATCACCATGACGACGGTACCAGTATTCATTAGTACCACGCTGACACGCCATGAGATTAATTAGGTGAGAATCCAAAATACTGTCTTGGACATTGACTTTATGCATAAAGTCACTTGCCGAGATGTTTCGCATCTGTATACCACTTTTTAAGATGTGGTTCACTGCATATGACAGTCCAGACAGATCGCTTTCAAACAGGAGATGAAACAAATAGGGAATGCATTGTCGAAACCTAGCATCTTCTGCATACAATCGTAAAGTCCGGTATTCAGACGCAGGAATTTGATGAGGTCGCTCATCATATCTTCCTCCTTGACCTGTTGGAAATAGCTGTGGGAAACACCGAGCTTCCAAACTTTCCTCCCAAACACTAATGGGACTCCCTTTGGCTTGTTTCATTTGAAACAACTCAATAGCATTCCCCATGACTTCCTTGGAATGCAAAGGATGAACACTATAATGTTCATATATTTCTTCACTTTTAGAGGCCTCTACTTTCTCAATTTGGCCAGCACACAAATCGCTATCCTCTTCATCACTTACTTCCTCTTCTGCAACATATACATTCTTATAGTACTTATTATTTTTCTTCAAATACAATGTTGCCTTTTTGACTTTCCTAACATCCACTAAATCTTGCCATATTTTCTTATTCTTTGTCGGAACCCCATTAACTAAGATAACCAGAGGTTCCTCTTCCACTTTTTCTACTCCAATTGTGTTTATGTTTTTGTTCAAATCTAGAGGCAAATAAACAACTCTTCCCTTTAATCCTCTCTATAAATCTGATGGAGGCAACTTCCCTGTCTTTGGCTCCATTTTTACAATAGCCTGAAAGGGATGGATACTTTGAATCAAAATAGATTCATAAGTATTTAAATCCTTCAATTCAGAAGGAATCTCAACCAATTCCAGAATATTATGAACCGCCCTAGCAGGCATCTGGTTTTGGTTTAATTTGTTACAACAATAAGTACACACACGTTGATCCGATCCCAAATCAAAACAATTTTCTACCATCAAGTATGTGGCAAAATCCTTCCATTCACTATTATTTTCCCTTTCACTTTTCGCATATAAATCCACTAACTTAATCTGATTCTTGTAATAAGTGTGTCGACAACACACACAAGTGAAATTAGGCCTCTCACTTGATTTCATCTGAAACGTGGCAATTTCCTTCTGAAAATTATCTGTACTGGAAACCTGTACATTATCTTCAACATTACCGTCTACTTCTGGGTCAATTTGAACATTCTCATCTTTACTTCCAAAGTAACAAAACTCAATTTCTTCACAAATATTCTTGACAACTATTTCAGAACCATGCAAAAGAGCAGCACATAATTGTTTAAGCATAATTGCTGGACTCTTAGCATGATACAACATTCTCACTAATTTCCTCACTTTATTATGATGCACTGCTAGCATCCTGAAATGATGAAAAACACTCTGGCATACTCTCCTGGAAAGACAAGCCAGTGAATGACCACGCAAACCTGTCACTTGTCTCACTCTGCAAGGATCTAATTCTTGCAACAAGTTCATTTTCTGCTTTAAACTTTTCTTATTAAATGTCCGTACAAAATCACAAAGCAAATTGATGGAATTCTGTTGCACACTGCAAATAGAACTACACTTCCAAATGTACACAGGACCTTTAGGACGTCTTTCTAAAACCTCATTACCTAACACCTCTTCTATCTCTGTTGTCACAAGTTTTTCTTTTTCAACTGGACAACCATCCTTCACTTCATAAGCTTGACCACTGGTGTCAACTGCAAACACCAAATCATTATCCTGAAAATAACTCTCCTCATTAAAAAATGCCTCACAACTTGAACTATGCATCCATTCTCCGGAAAAAACTTCACAAAAGTTACTACGATTAACTACTCTCTTCCATCTACTATTTGATTTGAAATCAGAAATTACCTTGTTTAGTGTCCTAATTCTATTGATTACCAAAATAAACAACTTTCGCTTAATTTCGAAAGCATGATCAATAATTTTCTCTACATTTTTCTTTTTCTTATAAAATGCCACTTTCTGTTGGCCTTTCTTAATATTTTTTAATAAATTAAGTATTATCCTGTTGCGGAACATTCGTTTTCGAATGTCCCTAAACTGTTGTTTCCTTCTACTATCATGCACAGAGTTATCTCTTGCTCTAGCAGTAACATTTTTGATTGGTCTTTCTTTTCCATTTAAATTGCTTCTCTTTTTCTGGACTGAAACATTTTCTGTACTTTTTTTACTACAAATATTTCTTATGAATGATTTCGTGGTCTTACCCGGAGCTTTCTTGGTGATTTCACAAGTTTTTTTGGGAGAGGACTGCTGCAATAATAGATGATCCTGCTGTCATTGACGTTTTCTAGCCTTTCTAATTCGATTCTTAGTTGGCATTTTCAAATTTTGAAATGATCTGCAGTTGAATCTGTGGAAAAATATAATAAAAAAGGTTATTAACCACTATTACCAAACAGTAAATGAATAACAGTCATCAAAAACTTAACACCCTACTTATTATTTAACATAGCAAATCTTTTGCACCACCACTGCGTCACAAAAGTGACGCACAGTGGTACAAAACAGGCATACACCTATCATAAATCTCTCCGTAACATTTTAAATGATTGATTCAGGATGACGATAAGGTGTGGCCTTTTCAGAGGTTTGTTTAAGGTGAGGCCTACTCACGGTTGCAGAAGAGTTTTTCGCTTGTTGAAGAATACAAAGGAGATAATACATGTGAAGGCCTACCAATGAAGTAAGTCATGTCCACTTCACTCTTGAACAAAGGCCAGACCTGTTTTGAATCTGTGGTCAGACCTAAACTTAATCTGCACAATGTCATTCATAAACTTAGGAAACACTACTAATGTAATTGAAAAAAGTGGAGTTTTTTTCCTTTTTTCAGAATTACTTCACCTATGTTTCCTCATTGACTTAAAATGTCCTTAAGACACATGAAAGCGTTTTTTGATTGCCCTTACACCATTTTTGGGTCATTTTTAAAATGGCTATGTAACTCCCATAATCAAAATCAAAATTTGCCAAGCACAGGTGGGCGCGTATTTACAAGAAAGTTGCCCCATGGAGAAAGCTCTTCAATTAAAATGGGAAAAATAACATCATAGACACTCAAATGCCTTTTAAATATGCTCCAAACAACCTATGAAGCTCTAGCAGTACATATCCAGAAATGTAATTGATTTCAAAAAACGTTTTTGAACACAACATATAAATCAATTGTATACCTACATTCAAGAGGAAATGACTGAAAATGTCCTTAAGACACATAAAAGCGTTTTTTTTGATTGCCCTTGCACCATTTTTGGGTCATTTTAACATGGCTATGTAACTCCCATAATCAAAATCAAAATTTGCCAAGCACAGGTGGGAGCGTATTTACAAGAAAGTTGCCCCATGGAGAAAGCTCTTCAATTTAAATGGGAAAAATAACATCATAGACACTCAAATGCCTTATAAATATGGGCCAAACAACCTATGAAGCTCTAGCAGTACATATCCAGAAATGTAATTGATTTCAAAAAATCGTTTTTAAACACAACATATAAATCAATTGTATACCTACATTCAAGAGGAAATGACTAAAAATGTCCTTAAGACACATGAAAGCGTTTTTTTGAATGCCCTTGCACCATTTTTGGGACATTTTTAACATGACTATGTAACTCCCATAATCAAAATCTAAATTTGCCAAGCACAGGTGGGAGCGTATTTACAAGAAACTAGCCCCATGAAGAAAGCTCTTCAATTAAAATGGGAACAATAACATCAGAGACACTCAAATGCCTTATAAATATGGCCCAAACAACCTATGAAGCTCTAGCAGAACATATCCAGAAATGTAATTGTTTTCAAAAATCGTTTTTAAACACAACATATCTGTTTCAGCTAACATGAGAGACCCTGGAATGGGCTCCATGTACAACAATAACTTGTGTTACTACATGCCAGATTTCTACACAGAATATGCAATTACAATTTCTCAAAGAAACAAAATCTATTTGTATATCACTTGAGACAAAGCAACATTTTAAAAACACAGCTTTCTTCATCATTTTCTCCTTAAATCATACTATTCTCTATCTAAATTAAATAAATCTTTTCTCACCTTAGCAAATACTTTTTGAGTTTCAAAACAGTCTCAAAAATACACCAAATTGTCATCAGCAGAACAAAGAGGATGCACTCCAGAGGCTGCAGCTATAGAAAGCACAGAAATGCTGATATTCATTACACATATCTCTCATATTAGCCAATCATAACTCTTCCCTCACTTTTTTCAAATCAAAACCCTTCCCCCCTCTGCCCTCTCTGCCTTTTTTGCTTAGCAACCACCTCCTGAAAGACCTCTCATGTTTGCAAGTTCACACAACAATGTTTCAATTGAACTCTGAACTCTCAGTGCACCTGCGTATCCAGTGCAATCTTTCATTAAATGTTTTTTCCTTGACCATTCAAATTACATCTTTCAAAGAACACATCCATGCACCCTAACTTTCTGTTTTCAGAAATGGAAATGCACCAATCACTGCTAATGAATCATTAGCACTGGAAATCCACTGTTTTTTTTCTTTACAAACTCCTACTGTTTCAACTGCCCTTTCATTACCACACTTCATCTGACTGCAGCACAACCTTCTCCCACCATGTTTAATGTCTGGATTGTTGGACATAGTTACATCTACTGGGCTCAAAGGTATGCTGAGAACAGAAATTTACCTAACCTCAATTTGCAAGATGTGGAAATTAAGTGGTTGGGCCAAAGAGGATTAAAATGTCACCAATTGATACCATTGGTGAAAACCTTTATGCATTTGCCAAAACCTGACCTGTTAATTGTGCACTGTGGAGGTAATGATTTGGGCACTTTGACTGGGGTAGGTCTGGAAATGCTTTTAAAGGACACCTTTGAGCAATTAATGGCACTTTTTCCTCAAACTGCCTTGGTATATTCCAATATATGCCAAAGACAGAAATGGAGGTGGTCCAACCAATTTTGTCCACAAATTGAGAAGTCGAGGAAGCATGTAAACAAATCTGTTTCAGCTTACATGAGAGACCATGGAATGGGCTCCATGTACAACAATAACTTGCGTTACTACATGCAAGATATCTACAGAGGAGATGGAGTTCACTTCTCAGATGAGGGCAACAGAATTTTCATTTTGAATTTAAGACTGTGCATTGGTACCTACTTATAAGTACCTAAATGTACCATAAACCCAAAAGCTCTTCTCAGAGCTACCCTACATCTGATCACTCACAATTATTATTTTTTACTAACTTTTTTTACAAATTTTCAACAAAGTACACTCCCCGGGGCGCTACCCGGTACGCGAACCGGAAGCTAACCTCGCGGAATTTAAAAAAAAAAAATTTTTTTCGCACATATAAGCCTCCTCAGCCACCCTCAGAAAACCTAGGGGGTCAAGACACTTGTACCGTGCCCCCTTCTACCCATTCTGAACATTATTTGCCCTCCATCTTGTATCTTAATTCGACCGAAACACAAAATGGTGGACTCGTGTAACGCTGCTGGTTCGCGAACCGGGCCGCTTCCCGGGAAGCGGTCCAAAAAAAAGGTGGGAAAGTAATTTACAGAAAAACGAATAGAGACACTCTCACCAAATATAGATTAGCTCATACTACATAACAATCCCTTTCATTTTCACAAATTTGATTGAAATTCCATTTAGCCATTTAGCCTGTAGACCTCTCTAAATACCGTGAGGTAAATTACTTCACAAAACACATCTGAAGTGTTGGAATTGACAACCAATGAAAATGTTACTTTCATTTTCTACTTTTATTACCTGACATTTGATTGGTTATATACCTGAATATATATAAAGGAAGAGAAGGAAACACAGCCATTTTGACTGCTACTTCTTGTTGTACATTACAATTGAATTATCACTAAACACTTCAACTTGTTTGTAAAGGTAAGTTGTTATTTTTAAAACTGAAGTATATTGTGCACTATAAATTAATATGGTAAACTTTTTCTGATAGTTATATACTATCCCTCTGTAGTAGTTATAGATTTAGATAGACTTCTCTGTTATAGTTATGGATGGAGTTAGGCTTCTCTTGGTTAAATTACAGACACTTTTTTATATTCCTACTTCCACTCTGATACTATACACTGCCAAAAGATAAATTCACTGATAAAAACTGCCTATCTAAAATTAATCCCAACAGTGCCCTATCTCTACTAATATATATATTTTTTTATCCAAATTTCAGGCAAAATGGAAGGCGAACAGAAAGTTGAATTTAAAATTGTCCTGCAAGAGAGCAGCCAAGAAATCATTGATCAAAATGAAAATAAATTTATGAATGAAACTAGGGACCAGGAACTACTGCAATGTGTCCAAGCAGTAGATGACCTCCTTAAAAATGAGGACATTTTACATCCTCAGAGACTACAAAGTATATTCAATGAGAATTATGACATTTCTGACAGTGAAATGGTAGAAAGTTTAATAAATTATGAAACACAATCACAATAAAAAAAATGCTTAAAAAAAAAAATAATAATAATCAACAAAAACAACAAACAATTAACATACAGTATTTGAAAAGTCTATCATTCTTTTTTCCTTATAGTACGCTGCCCAGAACGCTTTCCGGTTCGCGAACTGGGCGCTCCCCACTCAAAAAAAAAAAAAAATTTTTTTTTTTTGCCCTGCTGGGCCCTTTTAAAACCTCCACATAAAACCTAGGGGGTCAACGAGGATCTACTATGCCCCCTTATGGTAATTTCCCCCTTTGTTTTGGCCTCCTCTTGTCTCTCGATCCTACCGAGAGACAAGATGGCGGCCGCTCCGGACTGTTTAGAATGTTGACAGACACCGGAGAGCCAATCAGCTTCGCATCGCAAAGTTCCGTTACGCGAAAAGTACGCGAACCGGAGCGCTACCCGGAGCGCTGTTACAGATATATATCTTTTTTTGAACGTTAATTTCGCAAAATCCACTGGAGCACATATATTGAGACCTAGCAAAGGCACATCGGGCTAGTAGTCCCTACAATTTTGCCAAGTTTCGTGCAAATCCATTCAGCCATTCGAGCTAAAAGTGAGGCCAACCGCCCTATGGAAAAATGAATGGGAAAAACGCGTTTTGGGACCCCCCTTTTTTCTCGGCCCCCCCTTGACGACCCCCTCCCAAATTTTCAGGGGCTGCTCAGAAACAAAATGTGCCATTTTCCAGAAAATTTCAGCCAATTCCGTCCACAAACGCCAAAGTTATTAGACATAGAATTTTCAAAAATCCCATAGGGAAAAAATCCTAACTATATATACCTACTGGCGACCGCCAGTAGGTAATATATATATATATATATTCACTGAAAAAACCATAGGTTAGAGACCATATATAGTTAGCTGGACATTTTATTGACATAAAACCAATGAAATTCCATATATAGTTAGTTGCACTAACTATATATCGCGCACCCGCAATCCACTGCTGATGATGTCACATATTACATCATTCATGACATGGTCAGTGACATCACTGATGACATCACTAATGACATCTCAAATGACATCACTGATGACATCACTGATGACATCTCAAATGACATCACTGATGACATCATCTAGTGTCTGTGTGTTTTTGTAAAGTTTAAATATGTTTTACATATTGAAGAATGAGTGGATGTATGGAAGACTGTGTGTGTGTGTGGCTGGCTGGGAGGTGTGTGACTCTGTGCATATCAATGTGTACTTGTATCAGTGATTGTATAAGAGAGTAAGTATGTGTTAGTATATGTGTGAAAAGTATGGTGTTCTGTGTTTAACTGTATAGATGAGGAAATCGAAGTGTGATTGATTCTTCACAGGACTGACTAGGTGTATGAGTGCATATGATAGTGTTGTAATAATGAGTGACTGTATGTATGAGTGATTGTATGGGTGAATGAGTGAATGTGTGTGTAGACGTAGGAATCAGTGAGTGCGTATGTAGTAACTGGTATTGGTGTGTCATGATGTCATCAGTGATGTCATTTGAGATGTCATCAGTGATGTCATTTGAGATGTCATCAGTGATGTCATCAGTGATGTCACTGAAGTATGGTGTTCTGTGTTTAACTGTATAGATGAGGAAATGGAAGTGTGATTGATTCTTTACAGGACTGACTAGGTGTGTGAGTAACTCCATGGATGAGTGGCAGTGTGTGAGTGTCTGCATAGGTGTATGAGTGCATATGATAGTGTTGTAATAATGAGTGACTGTATGTATGAGTGATTGTATGGGTGAATGAGTGAATGTGTGTGTAGACGTAGGAATCAGTGAGTGCGTATGTAGTAACTGGTATTGGTGTGTCATGATGTCATCACTGATGTCATTTGAGATGTCATCAGTGATGTCATCAGTGATGTCATTTGAGATGTCATCAGTGATGTCATCAGTGATGTCACTGACCATGTCATGAATGATGTAATATGTGACATCATCAGCAGTGGATTGCGGGTGCGCGATATATAGTTAGTGCAACTAACTATATATGGAATTTCATTGGTTTTATGTCAATAAAATGTCCAGCTAACTATATATGGTCTCTAACCTATGGTTTTTTCAGTGAATTTTCAAGGTTTTGTAAATGCAAATTCCTAACTATATATGGTCTATAACCTATGGTTTTTTCAGTGAATTTCATTGGTTTTTTAAAAGCTAATATCTATAGCTGTAAAATATATTCTTTATTACGTGACGTATCACGTAGCCACGTGAGACGCCTCATGACGCGTCGCATAACCGTGACGTATCGGTTCTGCAGCGCAAACAAAACCCGTAACGTAAGCGTCCCGGAGCACGCTTACAGATATATATATTTTTTTTAACCTTAATTAGACAAAATCCACACGTGCACATATCTTGAGGCCTTGCAAAGGCACATCAAACAAACAGTCCCTACAATTTTGCCAAGTTTGCTGGAAATCTATTCCCTTAATTTTTTTTTTACTGTTTCTCTTGGTTTTCCCCTTGTTACGCTTACCGGGACGCTACCCGGTACGCGAACCGGACGCTCCAAAAACACAAGATGGTGGACTCCCGTTACGCTGCCGGTTAGCTGCCCGGTTCGCGTACCGGGAAGCGCCTCTACCGCGAAAAATCGCGGGGGACTTTAATATCCCCCTCATCAATCCTAGGGGGTCAGGAGGGGTTTACCTTGCCCCCTTTCCTTCATTTCCCCCTTCTTTTTTCACCACATCTTGTCTCTCGAACCTACCGAGAGACAAGATGGCGGCCGCTCCGGACTGTTTACAATGTTGACAGCTACGCTGCCGGTTAGCTGCCCGGTTAGCTGCCCGGTGAGCTGCCCGGTTCGCGTACCGGGACGCGCCTCTACGGCGTAAAATCGCAAAAATTTTTGCCCCGCGGGGCACTTTAATATCCCCCTCATCAATCCTAGGGGGTCAGGAGTGGTCTACCTTGCCCCCTTTCCTTCATTTCCCCCTTCGTTTTTCACCACATCTTGTCTCTCGATCGTACCGAGAGACAAGATGGCGGCCGCTCCGGTTTGTTTAGAATGTTGACAGACACCGGAGAGCCAATCAGATTCGCTTCGCGAAGTTCCGTTACGCGTCAGGTACGCGAACCGGGGCGCTAACCGGAGCGCTGTCACAGATATATATATTTTTTTAAACGTTAATTTCTCAAAATCCACTGGAGCACATATATTGAGACATAGCAAAGGCACGTCGGGCAAACCATATCTACAATTTTGCCAAGTTTCATGTAAATCTATTCAGCCGTTCGAGCTAAAAGTGAGTCCAACCGCCCTATGGAAAAATGAATGGGAAAAACGTGTTTTGGGACCCCCATTGTTTCTCGGCCCCCCCTTGACGAAACCCCCCCAAATTTTCAGGGGCTGCTCAGAAACGAAATGTGCCTTTTTCCTGAAAATTTCAGCCAATTCCGTCCACAAACGCCAAAGTTATTAGACATAGAATTTTCAGAAATCCCCCAGAGAAAAAATCCTAACTATATATACCCACTGGCTATCGCCAGTAGGTAATATACATATATAAACATATATAATCTGCATATCTATATAAATATAAATGCATGCATACATATGCATGTTATTTACATGAAAGTTTTAAAAACACTAATAAAAGCAAAGCTAAAAAGCCACCTCATTACAAACAGAATGGCTTTAACTTAAACGAGGGCGAGATCTATTGCATTTTCAATGCTTGTTTACTTTGGTTCTATCAAGAAGGCATTCAGATGTGTCACACATTTGCCATAAATTCTGAATGTTAGCACTCTAGTTGCTCATTAGATCACTGTAGTAAAGCTAGTGCTCACCAGGGAAGTCTGCTGCTAATCATGGTTTGCAGCCATTTTCCCGCATTTTTTATCCCGCAGACTTTCAGTCCGCATACCATTATCCCGCAAGGTCATTGAGCTCGCATACCATTATCCCGCATTTTTTCAAAACGCATGTGCATTTATCGCGCATGCCTTTACAAAGAATTACGTTTTAAAGGCATGTATGGTAAATGCATTTGCGTTGTGAAAACCACGATGACGAGAGAGGTAAGTGGGTTTGTGTTAATTTTTTCGTGGGTTAGTGATTGTGTAGTGTAGTGTAGTGTTGTGTAGTGTAGTGTTGTGTTAGTGTAGTGTAGAGTTGTGGTGGTTGTTTAGTGTAGGGTCATGCTGGGGGTAGTGTTTTAGGGTTTAGGGTTGTGTTGTAGTGTTTGCGTAGTGTAGGGTCATGCTGGGGGTAGTGTTTTAGGGTTCAGGGTAGTGTTGTAGTGTTTGCGTAGTGTAGGGTCATGCTGGGGGTAGTGTTTTAGGGTTGTGTTGTAGTGTTTGCGTAGTGTAGGGTCATGCTGGGGCTAGTGTTTTAGGGTTTAGGGTAGTGTTGTAGTGTTTGCGTAGTGTAGGGTCATGCTGGGCGTAGTGTTTTAGGGTTTAGGATAGTGTTGTAGTGTTTGCGTAGTGTAGGGTCATGCTGGGGGTAGTGTTTTAGGGTTTTGGGTAGTGTTGTAGTGTTTGCGTAGTGTAGGGTCATGCTGGGGTGTAGTATTTTAGGGTTTTGGGTAGTGTTGTAGTGTTTGCGTAGTATAGGGTCATGCTGGGGGTAGTGTTTTAGGGTTTTGGGTAGTGTTGTAGTGTTTGCGTAGTGTAGGGTCATGCTGGGGTGTAGTGTTTTAGGGTTTTGGGTAGTGTTGTAGTGTTTGCGTAGTGTAGGGTCATGCTGGGGTGTAGTGTTTTAGGGTTTTGGGTAGTGTTGTAGTGTTTGCGTAGTGTAGGGTCATGCTGGGGGTAGTGTTTTAGGGTTTTGGGTAGTGTTGTAGTGTTTGCGTAGTGTAGGGTCATGCTGGGGGGTAGTGTTTTAGGGTTTTGGGTAGTGTTGTAGTGTTTGCGTAGTGTAGGGTCATGCTGGGGGTAGTGTTTTAGGGTTTTGGGTATTGTTGTATTGTTTGCGTAGTGTAGGGTCATGCTGAGGGTAGTGTTTTAGGGTTTAGGGTAGTGTTGTAGTATTTGTGTAGTGTAGGGTCATGCTGGGGGTAGTGTTTTAGGGTTTAGGGTAGTGTTGTAGTGTTTGCGTAGTGTAGGGTCATGCTGGGGGTAGTGTTTTAGGGTTTAGGGTAGTGTTGTAGTGTTTGCGTAGTGTAGGGTCATGCTGGGGGTAGTGTTTTAGGGTTTAGGGTAGTGTTGTAGTGTTTGCGTAGTGTAGGGTCATGCTGGGGGTAGTGTTTTAGGGTTTAGGGTAGTGTTGTAGTGTTTGCGTAGTGTAGGGTCATGCTGGGGTGTAGTGTTTTACGGTTTTGGGTAGTGTTGTTGTGTTTGTGTAGTGTAGGGTCTTGCTGGGGGTAGTGTTTTAGGGTTTAGGGTAGTGTTGTAGTGTTTGCGTAGTGTAGGGTCATGCTGGGGTGTAGTGTTTTAGGGTTTTGGGTAGTGTTGTAGTGTTTGCGTAGTGTAGGGTCATGCTGGGGGTAGTGTTTTAGGATTTAGGGTAGTGTTGTAGTGTTTGCGTAGTGTAGGGTCATGCTGGGGGTAGTGTTTTAGGGTTTTGGGTAGTGTTGTAGTGTTTGCGTAGTGTAGGGTCATGCTGGGGGGTAGTGTTTTAGGGTTTTGGGTAGTGTTGTAGTGTTTGCATGGTGTAGGGTCATGCTGGGGGTAGTGTTTTAGGGTTTTGGGTAGTGTTGTAGTGTTTGCGTAGTGTAGGGTCATGCTGAGGGTAGTGTTTTAGGGTTTAGGGTAGTGTTGTAGTGTTTGCGTAGTGTAGGGTCATGCTGGGGGTAGTGTTTTAGGGTTTAGGGTAGTGTTGTAGTGTTTGCGTAGTGTAGGGTCATGCTGAGGGTAGTGTTTTAGGGTTTAGGGTAGTGTTGTAGTGTTTGTGTAGTGTAGGGTCATGCTGGGGGTAGTGTTTTAGGGTTTAGGGTAGTGTTGTAGTGTTTGCGTAGTGTAGGGTCATGCTGGGGTGTAGTGTTTTAGGGTTTTGGGTAGTGTTGTAGCGTTTGCGTAGTGTAGGGTCATGCTGGGGGTAGTGTTTTAGGATTTAGGTTAGTGTTGTAGTGTTTGCGTAGTGTAGGGTCATGCTGGGGGTAGTGTTTTAGGGTTTTGGGTAGTGTTGTAGTGTTTGCGTAGTGTAGGGTCATGCTGAGGGTAGTGTTTTAGGGTTTAGGGTAGTGTTGTAGTGTTTGCGTAGTGTAGGGTCATGCTGGGGGTAGTGTTTTAGGGTTTAGGGTAGTGTTGTAGTGTTTGCGTAGTGTAGGGTCATGCTGGGGGTAGTGTTTTAGGGTTTAGGGTAGTGTTGTAGTGTTTGCGTAGTGTAGGGTCATGCTGGGGGTAGTGTTTTAGGGTTTAGGGTAGTGTTGTAGTGTTTGCGTAGTGTAGGGTCATGCTGGGGGTAGTGTTTTAGGGTTTAGGGTAGTGTTGTAGTGTTTGCGTAGTGTAGGGTCATGCTGGGGTGTAGTGTTTTAGGGTTTTGGGTAGTGTTGTAGTGTTTGCGTAGTGTAGGGTCATGCTGGGGGTAGTGTTTTAGGGTTTAGGGTAGTGTTGTAGTGTTTGCGTAGTGTAGGGTCATGCTGGGGTGTAGTGTTTTAGGGTTTTGGGTAGTGTTGTAGTGTTTGCGTAGTGTAGGGTCATGCTGGGGGTAGTGTTTTAGGATTTAGGGTAGTGTTGTAGTGTTTGCGTAGTGTAGGGTCATGCTGGGGGTAGTGTTTTAGGGTTTTGGGTAGTGTTGTAGTGTTTGCGTAGTGTAGGGTCATGCTGGGGGGTAGTGTTTTAGGGTTTTGGGTAGTGTTGTAGTGTTTGCGTAGTGTAGGGTCATGCTGTTTGCGTAGTGTAGGGTCATGCTGGGGGTAGTGTTTTAGGGTTTTGGGTAGTGTTGTAGTGTTTGCGTAGTGTAGGGTCATGCTGAGGGTAGTGTTTTAGGGTTTAGGGTAGTGTTGTAGTGTTTGCGTAGTGTAGGGTCATGCTGGGGGTAGTGTTTTAGGGTTTAGGGTAGTGTTGTAGTGTTTGCGTAGTGTAGGGTCATGCTGGGGGTAGTGTTTTAGGGTTTAGGGTAGTGTTGTAGTGTTTGCGTAGTGTAGGGTCATGCTGGGGGTAGTGTTTTAGGGTTTAGGGTAGTGTTGTAGTGTTTGCGTAGTGTAGGGTCATGCTGGGGGTAGTGTTTTAGGGTTTAGGGTAGTGTTGTAGTGTTTGCGTAGTGTAGGGTCATGCTGGGGGTAGTGTTTTAGGGTTTAGGGTAGTGTTGTAGTGTTTGCGTAGTGTAGGGTCATGCTGGGGTGTAGTGTTTTACGGTTTTGGGTAGTGTTGTAGTGTTTGCGTAGTGTAGGGTCATGCTGGGGGTAGTGTTTTAGGGTTTAGGGTAGTGTTGTAGTGTTTGCGTAGTGTAGGGTCATGCTGGGGTGTAGTGTTTTAGGGTTTTGGGTAGTGTTGTAGTGTTTGCGTAGTGTAGGGTCATGCTGGGGGTAGTGTTTTAGGATTTAGGGTAGTGTTGTAGTGTTTGCGTAGTGTAGGGTCATGCTGGGGGTAGTGTTTTAGGGTTTTGGGTAGTGTTGTAGTGTTTGCGTAGTGTAGGGTCATGCTGGGGGGTAGTGTTTTAGGGTTTTGGGTAGTGTTGTAGTGTTTGCGTAGTGTAGGGTCATGCTGGGGGTAGTGTTTTAGGGTTTTGGGTAGTGTTGTAGTGTTTGCGTAGTGTAGGGTCATGCTGAGGGTAGTGTTTTAGGGTTTAGGGTAGTGTTGTAGTGTTTGCGTAGTGTAGGGTCATGCTGGGGGTAGTGTTTTAGGGTTTAGGGTAGTGTTGTAGTGTTTGCGTAGTGTAGGGTCATGCTGGGGGTAGTGTTTTAGGGTTTAGGGTAGTGTTGTAGTGTTTGCGTAGTGTAGGGTCATGCTGGGGGTAGTGTTTTAGGGTTTAGGGTAGTGTTGTAGTGTTTGCGTAGTGTAGGGTCATGCTGGGGGTAGTGTTTTAGGGTTTAGGGTAGTGTTGTAGTGTTTGCGTAGTGTAGGGTCATGCTGGGGGTAGTGTTTTAGGGTTTAGGGTAGTGTTGTAGTGTTTGCGTAGTGTAGGGTCATGCTGGGGTGTAGTGTTTTAGGGTTTTGGGTAGTGTTGTAGTGTTTGCGTAGTGTAGGGTCATGCTGGGGGTAGTGTTTTAGGATTTAGGTTAGTGTTGTAGTGTTTGCGTAGTGTAGGGTCATGCTGGGGGTAGTGTTTTAGGGTTTAGGGTTGTGTTGTAGTGTTTGCGTAGTGTAGGGTCATGCTGGGGGTAGTGTTTTAGGGTTTAGGGTTGTGTTGTAGTGTTTGTGTAGTGTAGGGTCATGCTGGGGGTAGTGTTTTAGGGTTTAGGGTAGTGTTGTAGTGTTTGCGTAGTGTAGGGTCATGCTGGGGTGTAGTGTTTAAGGTTTTGGGTAGTGTTGTAGTGTTTGCGTAGTGTAGGGTCATGCTGGGGGTAGTGTTTTAGGGTTTAGGGTAGTGTTGTAGTGTTTGTGTAGTGTAGGGTCATGCTGGGGGTAGTGTTTTAGGGTTTAGGGTAGTGTTGTAGTGTTTGTGTAGTGTAGGGTCATGCTGGGGGTAGTGTTTTAGGGTTTAGGGTAGTGTTGTAGTGTTTGTGTAGTGTAGGGTCATGCTGGGGGTAGTGTTTTAGGGTTTAGGGTAGTGTTGTACTGTTTGTGTAGTGTAGGGTCATGCTGGGGGTAGTGTTTTAGGGTTTAGGGTAGTTTAGTTGTTTAGTGTATGCTAAAGGCATATTCGTTCTAAAAGTTTTCGTTATTTTAATTTGCGGCCTAATAGTACATGCGGGATTTTTTTTGCGGACTGATGGTATGCGGGATTTCGTCATATATTCGCTAATCATACTTTCTATGGCAAAATGAACCCCCTCATTTTGTTCCTTTTTAAATTAAATGTTTTAAGAGTTACCACTTTATTCCAATCAAGATGGCTTCAGGTGTGCCATACCTTTGTAATAAGTAGGACTGTTAGCACTCTAGTTGTTCTTTAGAACACTCTGGGACAATCTGTCATTGGGCTATAGTTGGGCTACATCTGGCTGATATTTGGGCTACATTTGGGTTTTTTTGTCTCTGGTGGCCATCTTTGGGCTACATTGGGCTACATTGGGCTACATTTGGGCTCCAACATATATATAGCCCAATGTAGCCCAATATATATTTTTCAAAGTTAATTTTCGTAAAAACCACTGGAGCCTATATCTTGAGACATAGCAAAGGCACATCGGGCTATCAGTCCCTACAATTTTGCCAAGTTTGGTGTAAATCCATTCAGCCGTTCAGGCTAAAAGTGAGGCCAACCGCCCTATGGAAAATTGCATGGGAAAAACACGTTTTGGGACCCCCCTTTTTTCTCGGCCCCCCCCTTGACGAAACCCCCCCAAATTTTCAGGGGCTGCTCAGAAACAAAATGTTCCATTTTCCTGAAAATTTCAGCCAATTCTGTCCTCATAAGCCAAAGTTATTCGACATAGAATTTTCAAAAATCCCATAGGAAAAAAATCCTAACTATATATACCTACTGGCTATCGCCAGTAGGTAATATATATGTATATATATATATATATATATATATATATATATATATATATATATATATATATATATATATATATGTATATATATATATATATATATATATATATTTTATATTACATACTGGCGGTCGCCATTAGGTAGTTATAGTTAGGACCTAGTTACCATGGGAAAATGGCAACATTCTATTCCCAATAACTTTGGCGCCGATTGACGAATCTTCGTGAAATTTTCAAAACAAATTCTTTGTTGAGATCAGCTCCTGTGTTCAAAGTTTTGGGGGGATTCGTCAAGAGGGGTCCGAGAAATAATGGGGTCCCAAAACGTGTTTTTTCAATATTAATTTCCATAGGAAACTTTAGACAAGGCAACAGGTCGAACGGGTGAACGAAATTACCCCAAATTTGGCAGGGAGAAGGGTCTTGGTCTAGACAGCACGCTTTTGTTTATTTGGTGTAAATCTGTTCAGTAGTTTTTGAGAAAAATCGAAATTTACAGATATCAATATTTAAGAATTCTGCCAACTGATTGGCTGAGGCGTTACGAGCATGAGCTTGCTGCTTGTTGGCTGCGAGCGCTCCGAGCGATTGCAACTAGGAAGTGTTGGATGCCATTTTGTGATTCCGTTGTAGCGAGTAAGGGGAAAAAAGTTGGAAAGAGGTGGGTAGGAGTACTGTAACCTTTGTGGGGTGTTTAGGGTGTGCTATACAGGGGGTGCGAAGCGAAGTATTTACCCCTACCGGTGTGAAAGTGCTGGGCTACGGAAATTAAGTGAGGTATTGCCTAGTGTGTGATGTTGCTAAGGTGAGCTGGTGCGCAACTCGGAGATTAAAGCGTGAGCCCAAACTGTGTGTCTTATGCTGTGAAGTCATGTGCCCTGACCGCTGCAGTACAGTTGTGAAAGTAGTGTTAGCATGTGTTTATACCTACTAGGATGAACTACTGACCTGTACTGGTGTGAAAGTCCTGCGGTACGGAAAATATTTGAGGTATTTTCCAGAGTCTCATGGAACTAGGAAGTGTTGGCCACCATTTTGTTATTTTGTTGAAGCGAGTAAGGGGGAAAAAGGGCGAAAAATGTAGGAAATAGGAGGGTAGGAGCACTGTAACCTCTGTGGGGTGTTTAGGGTGTAGTATATAGGGGGTGCAAAGCGAACTACTCATATCTACTGGTCTGAAAGTACTGGGTTACGGAAATTAAGTGAGGTATTGCGTAGAATGTGATGCTGCTAAGGTGAGCTGGTGCGGGACTCGGGGATTAAAGCGTGAGCTTAAATTGTGTGTCTTATGGTTTGAATTCATGTGCCGTGGCCACTGCACTACACCTGTGGAGGTAGTGTCAGCATGTGTTTATACCCACTAGGATGAACTACTGACCCGAACTGGTCTGAAAGTCTTGGGGTATGGAAAATATGTGAGGTATCGTCTAGAGTCTCTTGGTGGTAAGCTGAGCTGCGGCCAGACTCGGGGATGAAAGCTTGAGCCCAAACTGTGTGTCATATGCTGTGAAGTCATGTGCTCTGGCAGCTGTGCCACATCTGTCCAAGTAGTGTCAGCATGTAGTTATAGCTACTTGGAGGAACTTTTGTTTGAACATTGTAGTTTGAGTATGATGTTTAGGGGGTGTTATAGAGGGAGTGCGAAGGTAAAATTGCGCATATCAAATCAATTCGGTATCTGGGAAGTGCTAAGTACTTATTCCTACGGGTCTGATGGCGCTGATGGAGTAAACTGAGTTGCTGACGTACTCGTGGTAAAGCTGTTGAACTACTGACCCCTACCGGTCTGAAAGTGCTGGGTACAGAAATTAAGTGAGGTATTGCCTAGAGTGTCATGCTGCTAAATTGAGCTGCTGCTGGAGTTGGGGATGAAACCGTGAGCCTAAACTGTGTGTGCTATGCTGTGAAGTAATCTTCTCTGGGCGCTGTGTCACACCTGTTCAACTAGTATATGGTGCTTAGGTGGTGGTGTACAGGGAGTGCGAAGGTAAATCAATACGGTATTTGTAAAGCGCAAACTACTTACCCCTATGGGTGAGTAGAGCTGGGGATAAAAGCGAGAGCTCTGTGCTGCAAAGTGAGATGGTCTGGCTGCTGCGCCACAGCTGTGTGGAAAAAAAATGTTGGCGAGGGTCCGGGAGTTGCCATTATGTGGGCCTAAAATAGCGGGCCTAAGTTGTAAGTTATAGGGTGGCTCTATAAAGAGACCTTATGTTCATTAGTTGGAGCTACATATAAGTGCGGATGCACAGCTTCAAGTTATTCAGGAAAACTTGGTTTCCCTGATCTGTGAAGTTTCCATTACTTCTGTAGATATCCACCATATCAAAATGTATGTTGTTGTTGTAGATAGACTCCATTTTGTGGTCTCTGAGGTATGCCAACACAGCTTTGTTGACTTTCTTCCGAGATTTTTCAATCTGAGGACAAAATTGTTTGGACCATTTCCACTTTTGTCTTTGGGATATAATGGAATATACAAAGACAGTTTGAGGCAAAAGTAACATCAATTGTCCAAAGGTGTCTTTCATAAGCATTTCCAAACCTACCCCAGTCAATGTCCCTAGGTCGTTTCCACCACAGTGCACAATCATGAGGTCAGGGTGTTGGAGATGCAAACAGGTTTTAACCAAAGGGAACAATTGGTGCCACTTCCATCCTCTCTGTGGAAACCATTTAATGTCCACATTTTGTAAACCTAGGTCTAAGTCAATACGTCTCTGTTCTGCATACCTCTTGCACCAGAAAACATAGCTATGTCCTATGATCCACACTAGCATTTTGAAGGTATGACTTGAAGGTATGGAAAGATGTCTGTAGCTCATGCAGTTCCTTCGTAGAATAAGAGATATGTTTAAAGATGGGGAACTAGTTTTTTTCACACACAAAACGGTACTTGATTGGGAGATGAAAAGGATTGTTTTTTAAAAGTAGGGTGCACATTCGTTTTGTAGAAAAGCATCTTAGTGATTGGTTAAGAAAAAGCAGTTTGAACGTGGAGTATATAATATAGGATAACATTTGGTCAACTCAACTGCACTTGCTACTTCCATTTGGAATGCAGTGTTCGAACTTAAAACAATCGTGAACTTTTAAGCTGCAGGTGCGGTTAAATGTTTGAGAAAATGTTGCAAAAAAATATTGTTGTTTAAAAAAATTTAAGAACTTTTAACCTCCATGTGTTGAAGAATGTTCTAGAGAGTGTGTTGATAGTATACGTTGCATTTTGACTTCTATGTGTACTTGAACATTAAAAAAACAGTTTATATGGAAAATTAGAAAAACAGTAATAGAGAGAAGGTTTGCAACCTAAAAGAATCAAGGAACTATTCTAATTTGTTCTTTGTATTTATGTGTGGAGGAGCAAAATTATAGCAAGAAGAACAGCAGGAAGAGGAAGAAGCAGGGAGCGGGGGGACGGGGGAGATGGGTACAATGACATACATGTACAGTGAAGTACAGCACAAGTATAGATTAACAATGGCCAAAATGAAACACACCAACAAGGAGCATAAGTTACAAAACCCGGCAACATCACAGCGCTGAACGAGCATACAAGTCAAAACCACGCTGCATTCATATAGGATGTGTACAAAGGCCGGTCGTGGATGTTGTTGGATGTGTGCGACTGTGTCCATCACGGATGAGATGTCCAGCATGTGGCACAAGGGCGGGTTTATTGTGTGTTACGTTGCCAAACATCTGCTCCTCCTTTCCTCGAACCTCCATACTTTTGTACGGTGCGCTGTTGAATCCCGTGCACTCGTATGGCACAGCATTGTAATGCATATTTCGGCATGTTGTGCGGCATTAGAATTACACCATGAGAGTGCCGTTTAGTGGTGGTGGATGCCACTTTACAACATTGTCTGCTGCGGCCCTTGTGGCAGGCTACATCAGAACACAGAGACACAGTTACTGCACTTCCTGCACACGAAACATGTGGGAGACACCCCGTTTCCCTTGTGGGATAGGCACACCCCTGCGCTGACTTGTGTAGGCCGGACCAGCACACGTATGTTGTGCTTGCAGGAGGATGCGTGCGTAGCGACATGTCCAGGGTCACTGCTAACGCTGAGGTGACATGGTAACATCTGCTGAAGACAGCACATTGTGATGTTGCAGGGCATTTGCTTATCATGCTATCACAATGACCACACAGACACACTTGCTCAGATGCGGATTTGGGGTGCGTTGGAGGTCCTGGGGTTGTTGTAGTGAGTTTTGTGGCCCTCATGGGTATACCAGTATCGTGGTCATTGACTCTATGGCACCTGTGAGTGTTCTGGTGTGTCTCTTTGCTGTGTTTCCTTTCATGCTGCAGGTAGTCGTCCTGCTTAGCACCAGCAGAAAGCACTTGGTAGTAACGTGGGTTATTCCCGGAATTACTTTTGTATTGTAGTTGTGAAAGCTGTGATGTCATTTGTTCGTGTGTAGAACAATATACGGACTGGGTAGTGTATCCCATCAAGATCCAGAATCTGATGCACTATTCCTAATCAATATAAATACAATGAGATTATTTAATTGATTTTGTGTGTACACTGTAAGTGCAGGGACTGCCTCAGTGCAATTCAATACAGGATTTTAGTATTTAGAATAAATCGCAACGGTCCACCTTGTGTCTTTTTGCACAGGAACGGCTACTCTGCATTTCATTATTAGCACTTTAATGCAACTAAAGTTGAGATAAATCTAATACAGTATTTAGAAGTTGGTGCTAACTGGAGAGATTAATAGTATTCCCGCGATAAGTGCTCTAAAACTTAACACCATGGTGGATACCAGCAAATAACAGTAATAAGAACAAGAAAGAGTCACACAGCAGTTAAGAAAAAAAATCAAAAAGGTTTATCTTTTTTTTGTCAAACTTTATTTTTTATTTATAAAGTTATATCAACCATAAACTATTCTCAAATGTTATTTTGTTATTAATATATATATATAAAATAAAGCAATAAATAAAATTCAACAAATATAATAGAAAACAACAAGGTGGAAATTTCCTGTGAGGGTCATGGATGTCAACGACAGAGCTTGAAAAATAAAGCACAAAATAAGGATATGTGTAATGTGCATATGAAAGGACTGAGAGAGAAAAAAAATAAGGAAAAACAAGCCAGAGAGAAAAAGAGAGGGAAGGAAAGAAAGGGAGTGAGAAAGGGATAAGGGAGAGAGAGATAGAAGGAAAGGAATGAAGAGAGTGAGAGAGAGAGAGAGAGAGAGAGAGAGAGAGAGAGAGAGAGAGAGAGAGAGAGAGAGAGAGAGAGGGAAGTGAGAGAGAGAGAGAGAGAGAGAGCGAGAGAGAGAGAGAGAGAGAGAGAGAGAGAGAGAGAGAGAGAGAGAGAGAGAGAGACTGTCGCCTCTGCGCATCGATTAGCAAATAATTACTTGGTGCTATCGGAGTGTGCAGCAGTGGGCGGACTGCACGTGCCTGTCAAAACCCCGCCGTCTCAGATGTGTTGCAGAGTCCTGAGTCTTGAATGGCGGACACCACTTCACATTGTGCGCGCATCTTACAGATGTCGTTAAGTCTTGAATGGCGGAGACCACATCAGCTTCTTCGCTGATCTGATAGATGTCGCTGAGTAGTGTATGGTGGATACCACTTAAACTTCTGCCCGGCCTGGCATATCTCACACATGTCGCTGAGTTGTGAGTCGTCAATAGCGGGGAGCACCTTAGGATTTGGTGCAGCTAAGCTTGTGGAACTCAAGTTAGTGGCACGGGGTGGTAGGCTCCTGATGGCCACATGAGTTTGGGGTGGCTGTAAATCTATGCATTCGAAGTCCGCGCCAAGGGGATGGTAGGCTGCTGACGGTAATATAGTTGAGGGTGCCACAAACCTTATGTGCAAGTTTTTGTGGAGTCTTTATGGTTGAGACCTGTGGACTGTTCACCAGCTAGTCAGCAGCGGCAATAAAGGATGTGAAGTTGTCGATCTATTATATTTGCGTGGCCACATGGCCTGTGCCACATGTGCCGGATGAGTGTGGTGTGTATGCAAACTTGCCCTCAGGCAGTGGCCATGAGATGTTGAGAACTAGACCACTGACTTGCACACCAACAGCGAGTACGCCTGTGTCAGGTAGCTATGTGGGGCCAACGTTGGAACATAATTGGCGTGGCGTGGTGTACGACGGACCAGGGCAGGGATAGACACATTGACACGGACGGCTCGTAGTACTGCGTCTGTGAGCCGAGCGGACGAGCTGCAGCTGTCGCTGTGCGAGTCTGGGTCTGAACTGTTCATAGTTCACACTACAGAAGTATTCAAAACTATTTTGTGATTCAGTCCGTCAGCTGGTATCTGTCCGAGGCATTTGTGAAAACATACCGTAGTTCTTTCTGTGAGTGATACCCCTTTGGACTTTCCCTATCTCCACATTAGGAGGTAACATACTCTTTTTCCACATTACCAACATACACCCAACAACTTTCTTGGGCCCAGAAGTATCCGTGTGCGGTTGAACAAAGAAGAATCTTAGTCATGTATAGATTTACATATATAAAAAATATTTGAAGAAAAGAACAAATAAGACTGAAGGGAGTTTGGTGCTGTGGTCGCTGCCACGAAGTTGGGGTCACTGCTGTTCAGGACTCAGGACACAGTTAGATATGTGGGATTTGTTTGTATTAAATAGGGTTAGTGGTACCAGAAGCATTGAGAGTGTAGAAGCTTGTGATCATGTTTCATGTGGACGGGTCGCACTGGGAGAAACGTGTCTTGCCTACTGGACTGCATCATGTGGAATCCGGACTGTATCTGAATTGTGAGGACTGCTCACCGTAGTGTAGGTTAGAGGTAGCGATGAGGAAGGGCCTACAGCCTTGTGCATACGTTAGTGGGGTCACCAGCCTGCGTAGTGCAGATTCAGTGGCACCACTTGTCGGCAGACTTCAATCTGTAAATACCACTTACTAATCAAAGGGAGTGAGGTGCTGTGGTTGCTGCCATGAAGTTGGGGTTGCTGCCATTTAGGACTCAGTTACACATGTGGGAACGGCTGGTGTTACAGAGGGTTAGTGGGACTACGGATCACTTGCCTTGCATATGGAAATATGCCTCACTGATAGAAGGGAGTCTGGTGCTGTGGTCGCTGCCACAGACTTGGGGTCACTGCCATTCAGGACTGAGGACACAGTAACACATGTGGGATCGGCTTGTGTTGAACAGAGTTAGTGGCAGCACGTGTCGCCAGCCTTCCATATGGGAATATGCCTCACTAATTGTAGGGAGTCTCCTGTTGTAGTTGTCTCACGGAGTTGGAAGTCACTGTTATTCAGGACTCAGTTACACCTGTGGGATCGGCTTGTGTTGAAGATGGTTAGTGGCACCATGTGTTGACGGTGTTTCAAAGTGTAGGTCAGAGGTAGCGGTGAGCAAGGGCCCATAGCTCTGTGCATACATTGGTGGCCCCACCGGCCTGCGTAGTACAGTTTCAGTGGCAGCACATGTTGCTGGCCTTCCATATGCAAATATCCTTCACTGATTAAAGGGAGTCTGGTGCTGTGGTCGCTGTCACAAACTTGGGGTCGCTGCCATTCAGTACTCAAGAACCAGTTACACATGTGGGATCGGCTTGCGTTGAACAGGGTTTGTTGGCACCATGTGTTGCCGGTCTTCCACAGTACAGACCAGAGGCAGCGGTAAGCAAAGGTCCACAGGCAGGTGATGCTGACTTGAGCTGCACAGATTGGGAGCATTTGGTCTTCTTAACCCATTATAGTCTCTTACACAGTTTGCGTCGGTACTAAACTTGTATTGTGAACCGTGTAACCCCAGTGTAGGGCGCAGGCAGCGGTCAGGATGGGTGCACAGCCACGTGGCATTGACTTGATCTGCACAGTTCGTGGCACTTGGAGTACTGGGCGTGTGCGCACACTGCGATGAGACGTGGTCTTGGAGGTCCGGAGTGGGAGCAATGTCTTGACTTGATAAGGCCACATGGAGATGACTTATGGTGCATTGAGTTAGTAGCACCTGAAGTACACAGCGTGTGCGCATCCTACGATGAGTGGTGGTCTCGGTGGGCCGCAGTGGGAGCAAAGTGTGTTGCAAACTGGACATGGTCATATGCAATCGCCACTGCATCTGAATTGTGACCTCTGCTGTCCGCACTGTAGATCAAAGGCAGTAGTTAGGATGGACATCGAGGAATGCTTTTTGTCACTTCTTCTTGAGAAAATCCGAGGACATACAGTACAGCTCTCTGTGCAATTAATAAATCAAGACTGAATTCAAGTTGTGAACCCTGCTGTCAGCAGTGCAGATCGAAGGCAGTATTTAGCATAGACATCGAGTAATGCTTTTTGTTACTTCTTCACAAAATCCGAGGACATAGAATACAATTCTCTCTGCATTTAATAAATCAAGGCTGAATTCAATGCTGTCTGCAGTGTAGATCGAAGGCAGTAGTTAGCATAGACAAAGAGGAATGCTTTTTGTGACTTCTTCTTGACAAAATCCGAGGACATAGAGTACAGTTCTCTGTGTAATTAATAAATCAAGGCTGAATTCAACTTATGAACCCTGCTGTCCGCACGCAGTAGTCGGTACAGACATAAGTCTGCAGTGTTGTGGCGCTGGGTTAGCAGGGGGCTTGTGTGGAGGAGACCCACGGTCATGGCGGCAGCCACGTGCCTGGGTGAGGGCCGCTGCTCTGGCAGACTCGTTTGTCTTCGCACAAGTGAACCAAGCCCAGGGCGTGGCCTATTTATTTACCATGTCATTAGTGATGTAATATGTGAGGTCATCACCAGTGCATTGCGGGCGCGTGACTTATAGTTTGCTCAATTAACTATAACAGGCGAATTTCTCTGGTTTTATAGGAGTCAAATGTTCAACTAAATATAACGTCCCTGAAACCTATGTTTTTTTTTGTGAATTTCTAAGGTTTTTAAAATGCTAATTCCTAACTATAACGTCTGTAAAACCTATGGTTTTTTCAGTGAATTTCAAAGGTTTTTTAAATGTTAATTTCATATTTTAATGGTTATAAAACCTATATTTTTTCTATTATATTTTTAAATATTTTGGAACTCTATTATACTTCTTTTTTTAAATTTAAAAATGATATAATGTTTTATATCTTCCCCCAAAAATATGTATCTCTTTGATTTTATTTTTTTGAGAAAACTGCACTCCCATACCGGTAGCGTACCAAGCTCTATCAAAACGCGAATCCCATCCACTATATTTCTAAACTCGTAAATGATGCACATTTTGTATCCAACGGATTTGTGGCACCGCGTCCCGCCAACATCATATACGCATGAAGTTGCCCCAGCTGCTACTTTGGTATCCGACGGGTACGCAGTACCAAGCCACGCGTTCCGTCATGTACGTATAGGGTCGCGGCCGCAGCACATTGCGTATGCAACGAGTGGGTGCCGCCTTGCCCTGTGTTACGTCACAGACGTATGGTGTCGCGCCGGGTACGCCATTCCCTCCTTTTTTTTGTCTCAAAAGTATATCTAAATAACTTAAAACAATATATGAGAGCAAACGATAATCTAAAATATTTTAAACATTTAGATATTTCTAACTGTAATAAACTTACATTATGATAAATATACTTTCTCATAATCGCGTCGGTGCGGCCTCCTTATACGCTCGGTGCGCGATTGCCATGTGACCTTAAAAAAAAGCATTTGATTGCTTCATACCATTTCCCATTGTAACAGTTGGACAACCCCACCCATTTTAGTCATTCTCTCTACAACGTTTGATGAGAAACACCCCTTCTGCTTAGAGAGCTTTTTTGAAAAGTGTTTTGCTGTATACACATATCTTATACTACACACAACATGCAACGATCATCTTGATCAATATTCATGGTCTGTACATTAGCCTGCCACATGTGATGGCCATGCATCTCAAACATTACATCAAAAAACAAATGTGTGTTAGACGATGCCCGCGGTGTGTGTGTGTTTGCACATTATTGTGCTGCCTTTCGGCCTGGGTATTGGTGGCTCTAAGAAGTATCATCAGCCACGGGCAGAGTGCACATCCTAGATCATATGGGACAAACAGTAAACAGTAATGTGTAGATTTGTATTGCTGTACGCTCTGTTGTCAGGCTTTACCAATATAGTAGTGTGTTATATATGAGACTTTCAGATTCACGTTTGACATACATTGCTTGACTGTAATGAGCGTTATCACTGTCTATGACGTAGCCACACTGCTCATCCTCCCTCCATCCGAGCACATTCAAATGTGTGCGCTTCGCGGTAGCAACACTTTCAATAATACCGTACACCATTGACATGCGTGTCTGCGCATATCCACAAGCTTGACAAAAACATATGATGTTGGCCATTCAATGTTTTCGAACAGCATCTCATTAGCGATAGTTGCCGCCCTCCCGGTACATGCTACATTAATGTAAATTGCGCATTCTGCGATGTCAAAACTGAAAAAGAAACACACAGAAGTACACTTCCTGGCCAGGCAGGAACTGAACAACGCCCAGATCCCAGGAACAATTATTCACACCCCTACGCTGCCGTGGCATACACAAGCCCAGCCCACTTTGCACACGTATAAATAGGATAATAACAACGCCACATGTCCCAGTTCTTCCACACTGCCTCAGGTGATATGGCCGCATCCACCTTGCATATCACAATGCGCAAAAAAAAACAAGGGATCCATGAGGTGTACACCATCCTGGCAATCAACACTGGCTCTAAATTGTGAACCCTACTGCCAGTCATGTTTCGAAAGGGATCCATGAGGTGTACACCATCCTGCAATCAACACTGCAACTAAATTGTGAACACTGCTATCCGTAGTGTTTGCACACAAAACAATGACAGCAGGTGAGCAGTGGGGCCTGGGTGCACAGCGGCTCCAATTGAACGTGGCGGTGCTGCGGGAGGGATGGGATGCATCAGCCCGAGTGCGCAGGTGCAAACAAGCGAAGTTGCCCTGCGTAATTATGTGATCTCTAACCTCATTCAGTCACATCTCTAACTCATTTTAAAGACCTGCTGGACCGTACTGTAGGCCTGAGCCAGCGGGCAGCGCTGCCCTACAGACACGTGTTGAGCGCAGTGCTGCGGTAGGGGTGGGGTGCATGAGCCTGAGTGCACAGGTGCGAACAAACCATGTTGCTGTGCGTAATGATGTGATCTCTGACCTCATTCATTCACATGTCTGTCTCATTTTAAGGACCTGCTGCACGTGCTGTAGCCCTCAGCCAGCGGGCAGCGCTGCCCTAAAGACACGCAGCGTTGGCTTTTAGGGCACTGTAGTGAGATCATTACTAAGTCTACATGCACACAGGCTTCCGCAACTGCATTACACGTGCACAATATGCTTCTAGCATGCGCTCTGTTCCTTTGTCTGTGAACGTTGGTATAACATTTTATTATGTAACCTTATGTATTCTCGTGCACTCCAATTCCTCTTTGAACCATTATTACCACTAACAGTTGGTAGATCGTACTTCAAAAACGAAGGATGCACTCAACTGGTGTTTTCTATTAAGCTTGAAATAAACCTTCATTTACTTCCACACGTTTCCACCATTAAATTATTTCTCCCTTTTCAGACACTGAATTGATTGAGCCAAAATGAGTGGAGCGGGTGCTCACCCCGTCATGATGCCCCGGCATTCTGATGCCTTCCATTGTGGTATTAAGACACCATCCCCAAACGGAGACCTGCTCTCCCACCCTACAAAGGTACCCCGGACTCAGAGCTTGCACCAACACGTTGTTGGACACACCGATGGTGGCAGGTGAGTAGTGAAGCCCGGGTGCCCAAGACATACAATTGAGCACAGTGCTGGGGAAGGTCCTGGGGTGTAGCACCCTGGGTGCACAGGTGCAGGCAAGCGATGTTCCCTTAGCTAATAATGTAATCTCTGGCCTCATTCATATGTTTCATTTTAAGGACTTGCTGGACCACACTCTTTCTCGCGGACCCCAGCGTCCTAGACAAATGGGTGACGGGAGGTAAAGACTGAGGGCTGGGTGCAGTTGGCCGACGCTCTGTCTCCTCCTCCCTCTGTTCTTTTGACTCTCCCTCCCCTTCTCCCTTCCACCCACCCCTCTCCCTCCCATTCTCACTATCTTCCTTTCATTCTGACTACCTTTCTTTTCCTCTTCCACCTGGCACACATATTTATGTTTCATTTTTTTTTTTTGTCCTCATTCGCCAATGAGTAGAAACAGAGCTGCTGAATCGCTCCTGTGGCCTCCCTCTCGAAGGCACCAGCTGGAGCACTCTGTAGCTGATTGGAAGTGCTTTACACAAAACCTCACTGAGTAGATGTTCTGATACCTGGGCGCCCTACAGAACCAGGGAGGTAAAGTATGTCAAGTGTAAAGGCTTAATCATTGGACCAAATTGTTTATTTAGCGAGAGGAGAGCCAAGCCTAACACCGACACCAAAAATTCAGCCTACTTTCCCTGTTGTTCGTAGGAATCTTTTTCTCCAGTTTAACTCTATCAATTTTCATAGTATATTTAACAGAGATAATCTACTCTGGAAAAGGGGGGGGAATATCTTGTATCCATTTTTTACATACTTCTCTTCTAGCCAGCAAGATCAAATATAAAGATAACTTACTTTTCCATCTGGGGAGCGTCTCACATTCTGGTAATAAGCCAAAGAACGCTAAAAGTCAGCTTACCTGAATGCTGAGACCCAACATATCTCCAATGCCTTTTATTACCTCAGCCCAAAAGAGTTGGAGCATGGGACACTCCAGGAACATATTGATGTCATCTGCTTCCGGAAGATGGCACTTCGGACATTTAGGTAGTGGACCTTTCGAAAACTTTGCAAGTTTGTGTGGAGACCAATATACCCTGTGGATACAGAAGATATGATTCCTTTTCAAATATGCAGGCTGGACCGTAGCATACAAAGTGTCAAGAGATACTTGCCATATATCTTTGAAATGGACGCCAGGCAAGCTCTCTCCCAACACCTCCGTTGGTAGGTTGAATTCTCCTTCCTCCAGGTCCAACATTAACCAATAAATAGTCGATAGCTTCAACTTCCTCCTTGTCTTTTTCCAAAGAACATTTTCTAATTCATTTACTTTGCTCACATCTAATCCTATGTTCTGATGCCAGCTCCTTAATTGCCAGTTTTTAAATTTTGAGAGCCTATTATCCGTAAGAAAAGACAGGTCTTCACATGATAGCAGAGACTCTCCTGAAACTAATTGTCCCCAGCACTGAATACCAGCATCTATCAACGGAGTAGACAATGAGTCTCTAGTCCATCCAGGAGATCCTGGAGCGTTCCAGATGGGGGCAAGGGCACTAAAGTTACTGATCTTCAAAGCTTTTCTGACCTTTGCCAAAGTACCAGCAAATTCTCGTTATGTCTTTAATCGCACTTTAAAAAACAATCTTGGATCCCCATCCATACTAATATAATAAAGAGAGAGCCCAAACCTTTGAGGCGGGTAATCTCAGGAACCACAGCACCAATCACAACACCCAATACAGCGTTGGAAAGGGCAGTTGCAGCAGAAGGACATAGGCTATGCAGACGTCCACCATATACATTTAAAAGGTAAAAGAACCGTGCCAGCAAAGTAGTCCCTTGTGGGCGTGTCTGCGTTGTGCTGTGGGCGTGTGCTAGGGGGCATGACAAACGCTGGGGGCGTGTGGTACGTTCCGCCCTTCATGCCATGTCTCATATTGTGTGCTAATCCCACCCTGCTCCCTTTAAATACCCCTGCACCCCATAATCATATCCCACCCTTACTCCTTAAAATACCCCAACACCCTTAAACACGAACCCATCTTAACCCTATAAAAATACCCTGTACCCCAAAACCCAAACCTATCCCTAAACCCTAAAAATACCCCTGTACCCCAAAACCCAAACCTGGCCCTGAACCCTATAAATACCCCTGTACCTCAAAACCCAAACCTACCCCTGAACCCTAAAATACCCCTGTACCCCAAAACCCAAACCTAGCCCTGAACCCTTAAAATACCCCTGTACCCCAAAATTCAAACCTACCCCTGAACCCTAAAAATACCCCTGTACCCCAAAACCCAAACCTGGCCCTGAACCCTAAAAATAACCCTGTACCCCAAAACCCAAACCTACTCATGAACCCAAAAATACCCCTGTACCCCAAAACCCAAACCTAGCCCTGAACCCTAAAAATACCCCTGTACCCCAAACCCCAAACCTAGCCCTGAACCCTTAAAATACCCCTGTACCCCAATACCGAAACCTACCACTGAACCCTAAAACTACCCCTATACCCCAAAACCCAAACCTAGCCCTGAACCATAAAAATACCCCTGTACCCCAAAACCCATACCTATCTCTAAACCCTAAAACTACCCCTGTACCCGATAACCCAAAACTATATCTGAACCCTTAAAATACCCAAACACCCCAAAACATATACCTCAGTACCCCAAAACATATACTCCTATACCCATACTTACCTTATCCAAACATTAAAAAAA
This sequence comes from Lissotriton vulgaris, assembly GCF_964263255.1. Classification (NCBI taxonomy): domain Eukaryota; kingdom Metazoa; phylum Chordata; class Amphibia; order Caudata; family Salamandridae; genus Lissotriton; species Lissotriton vulgaris. The sequence continues at coordinate 724,659,763 of NC_141699.1, forward strand.
CATGCTTTTACCATTCATGCATTTACAGCGAATTTCGTTGTAAATGTATGCGTGGTAAAAGCATATAAAATGTAATGCCATGCGTTATAATGGCATTGCGGAGTCATGGTACTTTCGTAATGAAAGTATGCGGAGTGATGGTATGCGGAAAGAAAGTTGAGGAATAACGGGTGTTTACCCTCCCCCAGTAAGTACATTGGTGGCACGGCGGCCCACATCTCCAACAACATACTCATACTTTTTCACCACCCATTTGAAAAATGCCCAGGTCTCTCTCATTGATGGCCAGCACCGACATTCACTTTTAGACACACCTCCCGCCACAAGTTCTAGAATTGCGAACTTTAGAGCTGGAAAGCTACGTTCGAATCTCGGCATCAGCTCAACATCCTGTGATTCCAGGCAAATCGCTTTGTCTCCCCGTGCCTACCATAAATGAATGTGTTCTTCTGTAAAGTAAATTGTGCTCATGCCATGTTGTCGAGTTCACGCTATATAATATTGCAAGCAAAAATAAAGTAGGGAAACTCAAGTTCACACACTACTGAACGCGCATCAGCAGTGCACTGTGAATCGGAGCATTTCACAGGCCTGTCACAGATAAAAAATGCTATCAAAACGAAATCCTACAAAACAATGTACTAGTGGCCGGCAGCAATTCATACCTGGACAACGTCGGAACGGGCTGCTAGTATTTATATAAAAAAGACCCTTGATTCTCATTCTCAACTTCTACAAGCATTGCCTTGAACATTACTCCTACATCCGACTCATCTGGGATGCCTAGGAGAAGTTTCCCTCCAGTCAAAGACAGGGCTCTGGCATATAGAACTAAATCTGGTAGGCACAACCCCCCCTTATTCTTTTTCCTACGCAATTTCTTCCACGAAATTCTGATCTCTTTGGAGGCCCAAATAAAGGAGTTAAATACAGACTGGTGAGATCTTAAGCTTTTTTCATTAAATGCCAGCGGGATATTATGCAAAATAAAAATTTACTTAGGCAAAAGCATCATTTTTATTAGATTAACTCTGCCAACCAGTGTTAGAGGCAAGTAAGCCCAAGCCGTCAGGCAAGGTTTTATTTCCTTAGCAATCCTTTGCAAGTTCAATTCTGGAATCTCAGCGATATTTTGGCTGATTTGTATTCCTAGATATCTAATCATACTCTTTATTGGATGGGAACATGTACTCAGGTTCCATACCATGCACTCAGTTTTTGTGGCGTTAATTTCATATCCTGAGATGCTACCGAACCTATTTGCTTCCTCATAAATCAAAGGAATTGAGATATTCGGGTCCGAGGTAAAAACCATTAAATCGTCGGCGTATAACACCACCTTCTTGTCCCAATCCTTAAATTGAAAAGATTTTATACCTGAGTTCAATCTAATTTTTTCAGCAAGGGGCTCGATGTATAGGTTGAAAAGCATCAGGAATAAAGGACACCCTTGCCTAGTGCCTCTCTGGATTTTAACAGGTGGAGATAAATTCCCATTCACTAAAATTCTTGCCATGGGCGATTGATATATTAACCAGACAGACCTAGAAATGTTTTCCCCTTAATTGTACTCCTTTAGTATATGTTCTAGATAGACCCAGTTGACTCTATCGAAAGCTTTTGTCGCGTCTAACGTTATTATGGCTAGTGGGCATTTATAAACAGTTGCTATATCTATTGCCCCTATCAAACTATAGGTAAGTTCAGCTATGCCTCTACCTTTAATATATCCTTTTTGATCCCTATGCAAAAGATCCCCTGTTACCCCATTTAACCTCTCTGCCAATATTCTTGCGTAGATCTTGTAATCAATATTGAGCAGAGAGATGGGTCGATATGAATCACAGGATCTTGGTAACTTGGAGGGTTTAAGGATTAGGGAGACCATATCTTTATTCCATGAGGAAGGAATACTACCACCTTTTTCAAAGATATGGGCAAAGAGTGTAGTCAGAACTGGGGAGAGAACATCCCTTAAAGCTTTATAGAGTTCCGAAGGTAGCCCATCCGGGCCTGTGGCCTTTCCTTTTTTGTCTAGATCGATTGCTTTCACTACTTCAGAACTAGCTATCGGAAGATCTATATTCTGGGCCTTAACATCGGAAATCTTATTAATAGGGGTATAGCCTAGCCAATCCTTAACCTCATTTGGTTGAACATTCAGGTCCTCCTGATATACTTCATCGAAGTGCAGCTAAAAGGCCTTAGTAATTTCATCTGGGGTCTCAAGTGTAACTCCTGGAATGGAGGAATTTATTTCAATGATAATGCCTCGAGCCAGATCTTGCTTGGTCTTCCACGCCAGGAGCTTACCACAACTCTCCCCATATTCAAAATGAGCTAGTTTACTAGCCTGCCACTTTCCTTTCAGCCTTGACTCCAGAACTGCTGCTAGGTCTGATCTTAAAGACTTTAGCTTCTCTAACAAAATAGGGTCCAAGGGTGCACTCTGCTGAATAGTTATAGTGTTCTTGATTGTTTGAATCTCTCTTTCTATTCCCTCGACTTCCTTCTTATATTTTTTCTATCTGGCTAATTGAATGGCAGTAATTTGACCCTTTAAGAAACACTTGTATGAATCCCATACTATATGGATTGGGGCACTGCCCCCATTAATTTGAAAGAAGGCCTCTTTTTCTATTTTTAGCTTGTCAATTATTTCTTCCTCCAAAAAGATGGCATGTTCCACCGTCCACCTTCTGGATGATGGTCCAACTGAAAGGATAATAGTTAGAGCAGGGGTCTCCAAACCGGTCCTGGAGGGCCGGATCCATGCCAGATTTTTTGGATATCCCCATTGAGATACATGTAGTAATTTTAAAAATCTGGCATGGATCCGGCCCTCCAGGACCGGTTTGGGGACCCCTGAGTTAGAGAGACAGCAGAGTGATCCGAGAGATGTTCCCCAACATGTTTAACATCCTGAACCCATTCTTTTAGACTGATGCTCAGAAGAAAATAGTCTATTCTTGATTTATGATTATATTTATTATTATGAAAGGTGTATCCTCTTTTCTTACCCATTTTGTTTCTCCAAACATCATACCAGGCAAGTTGCTTCATTGTGTTCTTAACCAGGGCCGCCATTTTGTAATTACAGATGGCCCTGCTTTTCTGCGATTTATCAAGAGACTGATCCAGGACCACATTAAAATCCCCAGCTAAAATCAATGGGTCGGTATAATTTAGGAGCTCCGATAACAGACCGCAGAAGGGCCCTGGGTCGTCGAAGTTCGGACCATAATATCCCACCAATGTGAACTTGGATGTATGGCATTTAATTCTGGCAATAGCCCATCTCCCCATCTTATCCACTGAAGTGGATTCAAGAGAGAAGGCTGAGTTTTTCATTAAAAAATTATAGCAACACCCTTAGTTGTGTGCTGCTGTGTAGTACAAACAACACTTTGAATCCAACTCCTAGCTTTACAGATAGATTTTAACTCACTCTCCATTAAATGTGTCTCCTGCAAGACAAGAATCTGCTCTGGCGTATCTCTTAAATATTGGAATATTTTTTCCATTCTATACTTCATCCTTAAACCATTGAGGTTCCAGGAGAGCACCTTTAACCTAAAATTCTGTTCAACCATAGGGTAGGCTATTCTTTTGACTTCTGCTCTTACTGAGAACTTCAAATACTATTAATTGGCGATTCGGACCTACATTTTTTTTCTCCCACTGCTCCCAGCCCTGTGCTCACCCCTCCACCCCTCTTGTGAAAACCCCCCTCGAGGAACCCCCCCCTTTACCTTCTCCATGGCCACTACCTAGGCCTTTGGGGCACCTCTTCTTAGGACAGGAGCGTATTTACTCCTCACTTATACTTTTTATGGACACCTATAGCCTGAGTGCTACTACTATCCCAATCCTTACTCTGCTTCTGAGATGGACTGCAAAAAAGACTCGGCCTCTTCGGCTCTCCTGAAAACTTTCAAGTTGTTATTATGCATTACTTTCAGGGACGCCAGGAACTTTAATTGTGCGGTGTCCCCCAGTTTTTTAAACAGTTCCAGTAATTTGCCCAGTTCCCATTGCCTTGAGGCCGTAATGGCCAAGACGTCTGATCTGATCTGGAATGTAATATTATCTGCTGTCAGGGAGTTTAGCTTAAGTGCTTTATTCAATATTTCTTCGTTCAAGGTATATGTCAAAAAATGCACTAACATGTTTCTTGGCCTTGTTTTGTTAGGGTTAAGCCTGAGTGGTTCCCTGTGGACTCTCTGCATGTCTGCTATTAGTGCCTTCTCTGAGCACTCAACTTGGATGGCCTGCTTTATCAATTTCGCTACATACTCTTTTATCTTAGACCCTTCTACTCCTTCCGGTACTTTAAGCAAGCATATATTATTCCTCCTCTGAGAATTTTCCAATGACTCCAACCTGTCTTGCGTTTCTAAATCCATCCCTTTCAACGCTACTATGGTTTTTTATATTCTCTTCCATCTGGCTAGTTAGCTCCATTACAGAGAGTTCCAAAGCCATTGTCCTTATAGCAAGCGAATCAATTTTTGCTTCTAGTTTTTCACACGATTTCTTAATGTCAAGTTGGTTGCTTTCTGAAGTGGAGATTCTCTCTTTAATTTCCTTTACAAGAGTGTGTAGCATGTCACACATAGAACCTTGCTGGTTTCCATTCCCATAACACCCCAAATTGTCCTCTGAAGAAGCCTGGTTATGAGTACTATCTTGCACTTCCATATTGAATTGAGTCTGATCATTACTAGTAATAGCCCGTTCGACCTCAGTGCCCAGACCTCCCACTGTTTCAATCAGAGTACTGTTGGGCTTGTCTGCCATCTCTGGTATTATGGGCTCGACCTCGTCCATGACAGGGAGAAATCTATTGCAGGTGGGAAAATTAGAAAGCGGACCGCTTTGTTCCAAACTGTTAGGCTGGTCAGGGGGAACTAAAACTAACGTACTTGGAGTAACTTTAAAGTAATTCCTTAATGAGGGGGTTAACTTGTGTGGATCTCTAACCACCGGGGCACACCTTTTTTTATTGGCAGCTCTGACTTCGACTGCTTTTGAACCTTTTGTACTCTTATTCTGCGGTACTGCGTTTCATTTTTGTCTTGCAGATTTTGTACGCTGTTTCCGGAGGAGTCCCACCCACGTATTTCATGTTAAACTGTTGTTTGTTCTAATAAACTTGTGTTTCCATTTATTTGTGTTGTTTTAATAAAGGTTATTTTTTTCCAATAAATAATTGAGTGTATAGGTCTTCTTTTTCTGACAACGCTTGTCTGTCGTTTATTGTGAAAATCGTCTGTTTATAGGAGGTTATGATGGGAAACATTTGTAATTTTGCTGTGCACCTACCAAATATAAACCAACAGACTATTACATAAATGAAGCCTGCGTAATTCTACAACTGCAAGGGTTCTATGCGTGTATCACTTTATAACACCATGAGTACTGCCTGTGTGATTGCAGAACTAATAAGGCACTGCCTAGAACCACCGAGGCTTCAGGGACTGCTGAGGCCCACACTGCATATTTAAGTAAAGCCCCGAAGGGTGGCGATTCCCGGACTTCAGTTGGCCTCGAAGCCCCCCGAACAATTAGTAAACAATACCCGGGAAGGTGGCGATCCCCTAGGCTGTGAAACGTCTCTTTGCCCTCCCGCACCTAATTTACACGTGACATTAAGATCCCCAGTCCTACAGAGACACCGCTTCTCTTTTTTTCCATTTTTACCATCCGGATCCTCACTATTAAAGCGATACAAGGTTTTCCTCCCCTCACTTCAACTTGTCAAACAAGGATTTGCTAGCACAGGGTGGAAGCCATGCACCGCCCTCTAATACCAAACATAAATGTTCCGCAGATGCACACCCCGGGACATTGTATGAGCTGCGCCTGGGAGGTCGCGCTCCCTAGGACCATGATGCATTGGTTAGTATAAACGTATACTAACACTACTTACACACTTGTAGTACAGTGACCAGAGTGTAGTGAAGAGGCAGAGGAAGCGCAAAATCTAAAAATATAAATCCAACCAGAGATTATTTATTTATTGCATGATTAATGAAAATCTTTGCAATTACTCTTTGTAAAAGAAACTAGAAGAGATACACAATCAAAAATGTTACAAAAAAAACCAGTTAAAAACAATAAGAGAAATCAGAGGTCGGATGACATAGTTCAATTAGCCGATGACCCTGGGATGAGTAGAAAGAGCTACACGAAGAAAACAGGTCTTCAGCACAACGCAAGCAACTTTGAAATATTGGTGAGTGCTGCCTTCTATTTACCTTCTCCTGCTCCTCGCCAAATTTATGTAGTGAAGAGGCAGACCGCAGTGGATCCGATAAGTAGATTTATTGCAGGAAAACAAGACACCTTAAACAGCCACCAACAGGAGCAGACAGCAAGGCAACCGTCTTCTCCAGCACCGTGTCCAAACTCCCCAAGGTTCCCCTCATGACCGCCCTACATTCTAACATTGCATACTTACATTCTAGTAGAATTACATACTTACATTCTAGTAGAATTACATACTAACATTCTACTATAACTAACATTTGAATACTACACAGAGCACATGACTTTACAGCAATGAGCTCATGCTTTCACCCAAAAGTCTTGAGACTGGTACGGGTGAGTAGTTTGCTTCCCACTCCCTGTATTGTATAAATGCTACTTCCACAGGTATACTACAGCGCCCAGATCACATCACTTTACAGCAATGAGCTCATGATTTAGGCTCACGGTTTAATCCCCAAGTCTTCAGACCAGTAGTAGAAAGTAGTTCGCTACCGACTCCCTATATATTATAAACGCATACTAACACTGCTTATACAGTTATACTACAGCGGCTACTATACTACAGCAACCAGAGCCCATCACTTTACAGCAATCAGCTCACTTTGATCCCCAAGTCTTCACACTAGTAGGCGTGAGTACTTCGCTTCCTGCTTCGGGTATAGTATAAACACACAGTAGCGGTCAGTAGTTCGCTTCCCACTCCTTGTATGGTATAAACGCCTACTAACACTACTTGCACACGTATACTACAGCACCCAGAGCCCATCCCTTTACAGCAATTACCTTGGTTTGATCCCCAAGTCTTCACACCGTTAGGCGTGAGTACTTCGCTTCCCACTTCCGGTATAGTATAAATGCACGATAGAGGTCAGTAGTTCGCTTCCCACTCTCTGTATGGTATAAACGCCTACTAACACTACTAGCACACGTATGCTACAAAGATCAGAGCACATCACTTTACAGCAATGAGCTCACGGTTTAGGCTCTCGGTTTCATACCCAAGTGTAGCATCATATCATTTCAGCACCATGTCACTCTGAGCAACACCGCACTTTCAGACCGTTAAGAGTGACTACTTTGCTTCGCACTCCCCCACAGAGGTTACAGTGCTCCTACCCTCCTTTCCTACTTTTTTTCCCCTTTTTCCCCCTTACTCGCTTCAACGGAATCACAAAATGGCAGCCAACACCTCCTAGTTGCAACCGCTCGCAGAGCTCGCAACCAATAAGCAGCAAGCTCGTGCTTGTAACGCCTCAGCCAATCAGATGGCAGAATTCCCAAATATCGATATCTGTAAATTTTTATATTTCTTCAAAACTACTGAACGGATTTACACCAAATAAATAAAAGTGTGCTTTCTAGACCAAGACCCTTCTCCCTGTCACATTTGGGGTAATTCCGTTCACCCGTTCGACCTGTAGCCTTGCCTAAAGTTTCCTATGGAAATTACCATGGAGAAAACACGTTTGGGACCCCCCTTTTATCTCGGCCCCCCTTGACCAATCACCCCCGAACCTTCAACATAGGAGCTGATATGAAGAAAGAATTAGTTTTGAATATGTTATGAAGATTCATCAAACAACTCCAAAGTTTCTCTGCATGCATAGTACTTCTGTTTGGATACCGGCTTTATGATGTCACAGTGAATTGCAAATATTGCTGTGACTCTGCTACAATTAGAGAAGAAAGCGGAACTCACTGTGAGTAATGAACTACAACTACTACGAGTCCCAGAATGCTACGAAGCTAAAACACCTGCCTTCAATTACTACTAAAGAGGGAGGAAGTCTGGAACCGGTTGTTTCACTATGCCGCTTTTCGTCTCAGCCCATGAAGAAGATGCGAACAGCATTGAAACGCGTTGGCATGCAGAGAAAAGGACGGTTGCTGTATCACCCTCTGATGTGCACAAATAAAGGAAATTACCTACCTGCTGTGAGTGCCTCTACTGCTGTCAGAGCCCTTGGAATACAAAAATTTAACACAACAGCTTCGTCGTGGGTAGAAGCACCACCTAAGAAAAGAGGACGGAGCCGCCGGAGACAGGGGCCGCCTAAACATAGTACTTCTGTTTGGATACCGGCACATCAGTTTGCCTTAACTACGGAGGGGACACTGAATACCGGAGCACACTGGAGTGCTTTATGATGTCACAGTGAATTGAAAATATCGCTGTGACTCTGCTACAATTAGAGAAGAAAGCGGAACTCACTGTGAGTAATGAACTACAACTACTACGAGTCCCAGAATGCTACGAAGCTAAAACACCTGCCTTCAATTACTACTAAAGAGGGAGGAAGTCTGGAACCGGTTGTTTCACTATGCCGCTTTTCGTCTCAGCCCATGAAGAAGATGCGAACAGCATTGAAACGCGTTGGCATGCAGAGAAAAGGACGGTTGCTGTATCACCCTCTGATGTGCACAAATAAAGGAAATTACCTACCTGCTGTGAGTGCCTCTACTGCTGTCAGAGCCCTTGGAATACAAAAATTTAACACGACAGCTTCGTCGTGGGTAGAAGCACCACCTGAGAAAAGAGGAGGGAGCCACCGGAGACAGGGGCCGCCTAAACATAGTACTTCTATTTGGATACCGGCACATCAGTTTGCCTTAACTACGGAGGGGACACTGAATACCGGAGCACACTGGAGTGCTTTATGATGTCACAGTGAATTGAAAATATCGCTGTGACTCTGCTACAATTAGAGAAGAAAGCGGAACTCACTGTGAGTAATGAACTACAACTACTACGAGTCCCAGAATGCTACGAAGCTAACACACCTGCCTTCAATTACTACTAAAGAGGGAGGAAGTCTGGAACCGGTTGTTTCACTATGCCGCTTTTCGTCTCAGCCCATGAAGAAGATGCGAACAGCATTGAAACGCGTTGGCATGCAGAGAAAAGGACGGTTGCTGTATCACCCTCTGATGTGCACAAATAAAGGAAATTACCTACCTGCTGTGAGTGCCTCTACTGCTGTCAGAGCCCTTGGAATACAAAAATTTAACACAACAGCTTCGTCGTGGGTAGAAGCACCACCTAAGAAAAGAGGACGGAGCCGCCGGAGACAGGGGCCGCCTAAACATAGTACTTCTGTTTGGATACCGGCACATCAGTTTGCCTTAACTACGGAGGGGACACTGAATACCGGAGCACACTGGAGTGCTTTATGATGTCACAGTGAATTGCAAATATCGCTGTGACTCTGCTACAATTAGAGAAGAAAGCGGAACTCACTGTGAGTAATGAACTACAACTACTACGAGTCCCAGAATGCTACGAAGCTAACACACCTGCCTTCAATTACTACTAAAGAGGGAGGAAGTCTGGAACCGGTTGTTTCACTATGCCGCTTTTCGTCTCAGCCCATGAAGAAGATGCGAACAGCATTGAAACGCGTTGGCATGCAGAGAAAAGGACGGTTGCTGTATCACCCTCTGATGTGCACAAATAAAGGAAATTACCTACCTGCTGTGAGTGCCTCTACTGCTGTCAGAGCCCTTGGAATACATATATATATATATATATATATATATATATATATATATATTCACTGAAAAAACCATAGGTTTGACACCAGTTATAGTTAGCTGGAAATTTTGCTGACATAAAACCATTGAAATTCCAACGTTATAGTTAGTTGGACTCACTATAACTTGCGCGTGTAATGCACTACTGATGACATCACATATTACATCACTCATGACATGGTCAGTGACATCACTCATGACATCACTGGCCAGAAACCCTGTCCAATCTTCTGCCAGCACCTCCCAAACTAATGTTTCCACCCCTCAGGACCGGAAGTTAGGGAGATGTGCTCCACCATACAAACCAATTTTAAAATGGTTTGTATTTTTTGGGGACAAACAATATGCTATGGAGAGAAATGCATCACACTTATTAACCGTGCTTGGGATAACCACAAGTGCCCAAGGAAACATTAATTTTTTCCGTTTTTTTTTTTGCTCCTGTTGAGCCCTTTAGAATTCCCTGTTTTTTGTTTCTCCCCTTAAAAAATACAAAAAAAAAAAAATGTTCGGAAAACTCAAAAAAAGTAAAAAATGTTCAAAAAAACAATAAAAAAAATATAAAACAACAAAAAGAATAAAAACAACAGTTCTTTTTAGAACTACCTCTAATGTATAAAAAAAAGCAACTTTTTTGGGAAACTCTGTCATGCTTTTTTCTCCACGGTACGCTCCCCGGTACGCGTACCGGGGCACGTACCGGTCGCTCTCCCGCGAACTCGATTGAAACAAACGCGTTTCAGCACTTGCCTACGTCAGTGTATTTATATATTGTATTAACTTCCCTCGTGCACTTGGTGCACAAACAAACAGGTGCGGACAACTTCTTAAGCTGTTGCCAAATATTACTTTATTTTGTTCAAGTTAAAGTGCAGTGCTCCTTCATGATGCGTTTCGGGCCACTTGGCCCTTGGTCACATGACCGCATTACGTGCATGTTGAGTTTTTATTGGTAGTGCAAATCTTACCCAACTCCACATGTGACAACAATAGTGGAGCTAGAGAAAATTCTCAATCTTACGGCTCAACGGTACAAAAATAGACTAGTTAAACACTTTAGGTAATTAATACATTACAATCATGTATAAAAACCTCTGTTATAAAACGTTTTCATAGTTTGTGTGGATAGGTTGGATAAAACATAACCACTGTTATAGTAAATATCATAGCACAAATGCTGAAATCACAATGCTGCACCAACCTTTAAAACTGTCAAATGTTGTACATTTTAAATGCCACAAGAATAAATAATTGTCAATAAATATGAATATATATTTGAATACAAATAGTTGATAAAATATAACAATGTCTGTGCAGATACTGCCTATGTAAAAATTACCGACCACAAACGGCCACATCAACTATTCCAATTCCTATACATAGCTCTCTTATAGTGTCACAATGTGCAAAAATATGTGCAAATAGTGCATAAACCTCTAAAGTGTCTACAGTGCAGAATAGAAAAAATTGTAGATTGTGGAAAAACTGGAAAATATTCATAAATTAGAAAAAACGTGTCCAAAAACGCCAAGTTTTTACTAATACAGGGAGCCCCCTTAAAAAATTGACTAAGTATTGGAATTTGAAACAATATACCAGCCATATAGGCTACCAAGGCCAAAATTCATATCAATATTTTCAATTTTGTAAGGTGAATTTGTAAACAATCATGACCTAAACAATACACTAAAATGCAAGGCAAAACTCAAAGCTACATCATACTGTTGTTTCCATCATAATACAGACAATAGCTTTTTGTGTCATGCAACTGATCTAAAAACAATTTAAAACAGGTATACAAAACGTAACGTAAAAATATCGGAAGGACTTAGTACTCTGACGGAGGCATAAGATTATAGAAAGTTGTGCATATCCTCTCCTGTGTTAAGGCCATGTGGATACTTAGTGTCAAGCTCGATGATATATTTTGACTCTAACTGGCATAGCCTTTTTTCTCTATTGCCTCCTCTCTTGTCTAGAGGTACTGTATATATCACGAAATATTTTAAACTTTTAAAATCATTACCATGTTCTGATTTAAAATGTCTGGCCACCGGGAAAGTCGGTTCGGAATTTACAATGTTGCAAGATACGGACATGTACCTGTTACTTTGTACTTCCTATACATTTAAAACCACAGTTACACTCTAAAACATACACCGCATATTCAGACCTGCATGTGTAATGCCCTTTTAGCTCAATGATGGTAGATGAGAAAGGCGTGATATAGGAAGTGGTATTAATTCAAAATTTACATGCACAACAGGTGTTATACTTATAAAAAACCTTTTTTCCAAACCAGCCAACTGGTCTTATTGTCCAATTCTGGACTGGTTTTAACCAAACTGTTGTGCATGGAGTAAGCTTTTCTAAAAGTGAACGTAGGTTTCTCAGGGAGCACTGTCTTCAATGTACTGTCCGTAAGAACCGTAGGCCATTGTTTGATGACTATAGATCTAATTTCTTGGGCTTGCTTGCTATACGTAGTGATCAGTCTGCACTGTATAATGTTTGTATTATTTTCGTCACTGCATACCTGGTTTTGTGTATGGTTGGCATTTACTTGATTTTTAGCACCTTTTAGTAAATCTAGTCTGTTCATTTTGTTGTCTTTTTTCATGGCTGCATCTAATTTGAGCGAGTTACAGCCTCTTTCTAAAAATCTCTGCTTAGCTGCTTGCTGATGTAACATGAGGTTCCTTTCCGTGCTACATGCTCTACCAATTCGAAGGAATTCACCGTATGGAAGGCTGGTGATTGTATGGGCCGGGTGAAAACTCTTAGCATGCAATAGGGTCTTACCTCCGGTGGGCTTACAATATAAGCTGGCTTCTATTTTATCAGCGGAGGCCTGTACTTTAATGTCTAAAAAATTGGTACTGACTTGATCTATGTGTGCTGTGAACTGTAAAATCATGTTTTTTACATTCAATTTGTTTACAAATTCCTCAGCTTCAATGGTCAAACCCCGCCAAATGACAAAAATGTCATCAATGTATCGCCACTATTTCACCACATGTTTGTCCCATGCACTGCAATGTTCTTTGCACAGGACATGCTCCTCCCACCAGCCAACGTGGAGACAAGCGTAGCTGGGGGAGAGCATGACCCCATAGCTACTCCTTGTAATTGCTGAAAAATGGCCCCATCAAATGTAAAAATATTGTTGTACAGGCACCATTTAATCATGATAAGCAGCATTTTGTTATGAGAATATAATTCAATTAGTCTTTTGTTGAGGTAAAACTCTACTGCATTAATACCATCTTGGTGCCTAATGCTGATATATAAGGATGTGATGTCTAGATTAAGAAACAGAAATTAATTCGAACAAGATTGTGCACTTAACTGTAGTAGGAAATCGTTAGAATCTTTGAGGCATGTAGACAGGGAAGCTACAAACTCTTGCAGATAATAATCTACATACCTAGATGTATTTTCAAAAAAACTTTTTCTGACAGATATTATAGGCCTACCCGGTACTGGAAAACCCCTTTGTGCACTTTTGGTATAAAAACCATAGTAGGCATTACTGGATAATCATTATTTAAAAAGGCAAATTTGTCCTTGTTGATTAAGCTTTCTCTTCTCCACTTATTCAAATAATCTTTGTAGTTTTTGCTGATTTTCTTAGCCTCTGCTTGGTTGATTTTGCGATAACATTCTAAATCATTTAAATGCCGATAAGATATATAAAATTTGCTTCCCCCCGTCCTCACTCCATATGCGCGGACACCACAGGACTCCACTGGAGGTGCTGATGTGATTTTTTTCAAAGGTATACACGGAGTCCCATAGTGCATCCCCAAACTGTACTTTATACTTTACATCAATATTGTGTCAGTGATCCACAGGATCATAGCAATGTCAATGGAGTCAGTCACTAGAGAGGTAGGGGCACCAAGCACTGACAGAGCCAGCGTCTGGCTGCCCAACCCGGGGTGTTGTGTTTTTATCGATCTTCATCTGGGTTGGCAGGCCCTTGTGCTTGGTCTTCCCCACCGGGGTCATTTGCTTGGCTCTTTGGTCCCTCTGGGGAAGGTTTGAGGGGGGTTTGACCGTACATGCAAACGAAGAGAGCGATCCACTGTTCTGTCATTCAGCACCCAGAGGCCATGGCAGACATCCAGCCAACTCAGGCCAGTCCAGTCATTCGGCTGATGAGCAGACCAGCCCGCTTGCACATCCTCACCCCACAGGACAGGCAGCACAAGCAGCCAGAGCGATCCACTGCCACTTCTCCAGACGGGTTGGAGGGTACTCTAGAGGGTCCAATCATCCCTAGCCAGGTTCTGCCTCTCTGCCATTGCAGTCCCAAGTGTGGTACACCGGTTGCAGCAATTCTCCACTACCACTTGTGTAACAGTATAAGGGGGTGGGCTTAGTGATATGTTGGGGTGCTTGTGAGGTCACATCCACAAAAGCCAGTGTTATCAGCGGGAAGGATAGGTCACTCCTCCGTCCAGTGGGTCAGTCACAAAGGGGCCATTGTCTTTCTCCATATGTGCCACATTGGTTGGGTGTTTGCCTGTCAAGGCACAGGCAGGACCACCCCTCTTGGGGCCCCTAGGCACTCCCTGCCTCAAATTTCGCCCCACCTCTCCTCCCGGAGTCCACCGGTCTGCAGTTACAGGGCCGACCAACTCTCTTTGTGAGAGATTCAGCTGGTCCCTTGTTCCAACAGGCTGTGTCATGTAGTGGAAGCCCCACCCAATGCCTCACCCTTCTGCCCAAACACCGCAGGGAGCATGGGGCCCTGGGGAGTTAACAGAGTCAGCCTCACCTCTACAGGGTTTCTGGGACCTTCAGATGCAATCATAGTCCCACCGCCAGCTATTTCCCCTAAAGCGGGCCGGGCCCTACACGTGGCTCAGTCCAAAGCTGTTTACTTGAGTTTAGATAAGCTGAGGTGGCACCACCACCTGTTCACCTCCTTTGACCTTCCAAAAGTGGTCAGGGCCATGCAGCAGCAGAAAGAGTCACGATATCGGAGGAGGTAGCAGTAGCTCAATCATTGCGCATTCACCATCTTGGCTGATTTGGTCTCGCCCCCCCCAATTCTCTGTTTCTTAATCAGTTCAGTTCAAATAACTTTATTTCGTCCTCCAGTGCCATAAAAGTAATAACATCATATAGACATAAAAAGTAAAACATACTTAGAAAGTTCTCCAACAAGACAAGTTAAGAAATAAGCATAAATACAATATAACAAATGTTGTGTAGTAAATGAACAATCATTTTTATTAAATTCTTTAACTGTCTTAAACAAATAAAATATACACAGCTTCCTAAAATAATAGATAACATATCAAGCAGTTATCAGAACAATTACCCACATATAGCCTGATGATACACTTAAAGAAAGTCAAGCAAATGGCCGACGAAGAACCTTACTGCAGAGCAACTACATGGCAGCCGAGAAATTTAGAGATGGAAATAGCTATTACTGGGTGGGAATCTGACCTGAGAATGTGAAAGGCAATTTGATGGGTACGCACTCCTAGTAGCCTGCATATGAGTGCTAGCCAAGTGCGTCGGGGTGAAATGTACCCTCGGTACACAAACAAAACATGGGAAAAACTCTCTTCTGGGAAGTTACAAATAGGGCAACAAGTGTCTCCTCTGCCAACCTATGCAGATGTAAACACTCAAAGAGGAAGAGTGCCATTTCGAAACTGGAAATATAATTTCCTATGCAATGGGTCAGACACAAAATCCCAGTATGGGTCAAACCCAATCATTCTATGCGTATGTCAAGATAATACATCTTAATTTAACAATATTTTGCCTCACTGTTTTAAAACAGCCACTTTTCAAATGTACACTCAAATACAAAGCAGCTGAAGGAGTATTGTTGCTCAATAGCTTAATCAACCATTTAATTCCCAAAACCTCAGTTTCAGTCTCCAAGGTGAGCAATCCTACTTCAGTTCTCATTTCTACCCCTGTAAGAGTGTTAGGCAAACTAACTGCTTTCCTTAAAAGTTTGGCTTCCAAAAGATTTATAGTCAGGAGAGTTTTTCCAATACCAGGCCTGCACTGTCAATAAATAATATTTGGACATATTGTTTGTGTGTAAGCTTTCAACATTGGCAGTATCAAGAGTTTTCTACATCCCATATTAAATGGAATTAAGCCACTCATAGCTCTCAGGGCATATACAATTCTTGACCAATGTTTTGATGTTTGTTGTGGCTTGTTTAACATCCACCATTACACCTAAATATTTCTAGACTTTAACACTTTGTAACTTGAGCTTATCCAAATACCAATCCGACTTACATTCCTTTTCTGTTTGGGTTTGTGGTCTTTAATATTTATATGATTTTGTCTACAGTAGTTGTCCAATGCTTAAATTTGTTTAGGCCGCCAATGGGTTTAGTGACCATGCCAATAAAGCCATCTGTGTAAAGAAAGAGGCTCACTTTTTCGTCTATCAGTTTTAGGTGGACTCTTAAATTTTCATTGGCCCCATAACACCTCAAAACTCCCCATCTTCAACAAGCTTTTTTTAATACACACCACTTGTCCTTCGACACAGAATCTGTGTCGAAGGACAAGTGGCGTGTACTAAAAAAAAGAGGAGATTCTTTGGAAGACTGTCATCACAGGGCTTTTCTGCAGTCTTTTCTGGATTTCATAATGGAGAAAACGTGGGTGCCCTTCGTGGATCCCTTTTCACTGACAGAAAATGGACCACTCATTTAGGATCCCTACGCCTCAGTGTCTTAAATCGTCTTGGTGGTTTCTATGACACCAAGATCCTTGCCCCAGAGACAGTAGGTTGCTGCATTCACCTTAACATGGACAATGTCTCAAATGTAGGTTATTTGAGCCAATTAGGACGTTTCGAGTCCAATGTACTCAATGACATTGCAAGGACATTTTTTCACTACTATCTGGTACACATCTCTCTGCAATTGGAGCCTATATCCAGTCTTGAGAATCTGGGTGCTGATTAGTACTTTTGCTGTCTCGATATCAGCAGCAACTAGATGGTAGACAGACAGGTCGGACCTATTTCTGAAGATGAGACCCTTTCATTGACTAATGGCCTTGAGATGGAAACAACAATTTCCCCTCTTCTTCACCTGACACTCTGCTCCAGAGACTGTATCTCTGGATATCTTTCTTGAGGACTGAACCGTGATTCTATGTATTTTCCCCTTTTGCAATGAAACCTCACCTCCTGGACAGGATGAAATAATTTCCAGAACAGTTGTCCTCATATTCCTTCCTTGGAAGTAAGAAACAAGATTTCCCACACTCTTTTAAATATCCTTTCGCCTACATATTTCTTTTTACCCTGCCCTCTTTCTGGCCCTGCTGTTGACTTCCATATGGAAAGGAAGCCTACAGCCTAGATCTCCAAACCATCCAGTATTGTGTGCTTGGAATATTTGGGAACTTCTTGGCTCAAGCCAGAGGTTTTATCTCCATCTGTGAAACTCATTTGAGATGCCAGGCCGCTTTAGTAGAATAGATCAGCTTGCTCAAGCTTGGTTTGTTGGAAAGAGGTTTGGATCTGCTTTCAGAATCTTTAGTGTTGGTGGGAATTTTGGTCGAGCTTATTCATTAGGGTGAAGGCCTACTGTACTATCAAACTGGATACATTAGGAATATTTGCAGCCGGTCCTCGTCGGACTGATGAGATTCTAAAGGGGAGACAACCATAATTTACCATCTCTTGAAAAGCATTTGCAGTGGCCGCCTCTTTCCTGCTTAGGACCCCAAATGACATCTCCGAAAATGATGTTCTGCTTTTGTTCATCTCTTACTGCAGAGTTTCTAGCCTATCTGCCTAAGAAGTTATGGCTAGGTCCTTCACTCCGGAGGGTAATTTGCTTTTCTCACAAGAGCTACCAAATCCATCTTCTTCTATTTTTAGCTGGTATTCAATAGCAACCAACCCTTGTGTGTTGTCCATTGCAAAGTTATTTAACAGGAAAGGAAGCCACTAGTGTCTTTTTCTCAGCTATTGATTTTCTTCTGAAGCCTTACTACAGCTGTTTCAGTAGTGACCCCAGACTGCTGGATAAGCATTGTACTTAAATAGTAAATGTAGACAGGCTCGGAGTGGACTATTCATGGTGCTATGACTTTGAAAGCCTTCCTGTTTGGTGGCACCTTACAAGACGCCTTCATGCTGCAGATAGAGCCTGCTCTTCAACAGAAGACATGGTATGTTGAACCAATAGATCACACTGCAGCAAATACTGTTACAAGACTTCAAACCTGCAGACGCTGCTTCAGAAACTTTCCCTGAAGCCACACAGGAGAAGTAGCTAAGATGTTTCTTTTGCATATTGCATGCCAAACCAGACAACTCAGCAATTCATCAGTCAGAGAACGTGCAGGAAGTCATGTAAGCAAAAGGGCTTTTGTGCAGCACATGCATAAAGGGTCTCATGTACAGCGGGGTCCACATGTCGGGCCTCATTATGACCATTCAGCAGAGCGGTGGCACCACTAAGCAAAACACCGTACCATAGCTCCACCGAAGGTTGCTGCCGCCCACCTCCAGTTTACTACTTTTCAGTAGTCTGGTGGGCGTGCAGCGTGCTGGCTCACATTGCAGCTACCTTTAAAAGGTGGTAGTGCCTTTTAAAAAGACACCGGAATGGGACACCTCAGAGGGTTCCTGCACGGCATGGACTTGAAAGTCCATATCAGGCAGGAATCTATGTGCATGCGCACAAGGGGGCACATGTTATACCCCTTGTGTGCATCCACATATGTTTGAGGCATAGGCCCCCTATTGCATCCCCTCCGTTAAGCTTTTCATGGCAGTGGAACTGCCATGAAAAGCTTGGCCGAGAGGAATCTCGTAAAATGCTTGACGGGACCGTACGGTCCCACCAAGCATATTATGGGCTCTGACGGAGTAGGCAGTCCTAGGGCGGCCGACTGCCCAAATTGTAATCGGGCAGTTGGACCACCGATGTGGTGGTGGCTGGATCCACCACTGCCGTGCCACCATGAGTCTGGCAGTCCTCGAACCGCCAGATTCATAATAGGACCCGAAGTGTGTGGGAAGCCACCATAAACACTAGTGATCTTCCAGCTGGTGATAGACTGTAGCACCAGTAGCAAGGGACCAACGTTTGGGCATACCCATCCCACTTAGGGTGAAAAGTGTTACAGCAAACAAGTGATGGACGGAATGCTGACTATGCAAACATTCTCCCCAGTCAAAAGATCTGGGTTCATCCCATCATTCTTTTGCCCACTACGCCACCCCAGTTTTGACCCAGCCATATGCAAATCAGTCTTGACACTGTGCCCCATGGGAACAGACCAGTCCAGACTGAACTACCAGGCCAGGTCCTCCCTGGACCGGAAATAAGCATCCTGGGACCGGTTTCAGGGTATGTCACTCTTCTTCAGCCAGGCTAGCTTGAATCCAGTGGCACAGTGAGCAAGGGACCCACATCTGGGCATACCCATCCCACTTAGGGCGAATAGTCTTACAGCAAACAAGTGATGGACGGAATGCTTCCAATGCAAACATTCTACCCCAGTCAAAAGATCTGGGTTAAATCCATTGTTCTTTTGCCCACTACGCCACCCCAGTTTGGACCCAGCCGTATGCAAATCAGTCTTGACCCTGTGCCCATGGGAACAGACCAGCCCAGACTGAACTGCCAGGCCAGGTCCTCCCTGGACCAGAAATAAGCATTCTGGGACCGGTTTCAGGGTATGTCACCCTTATTCAGCCAGGCTAGCTTGAATCCAGTGGCACAGTGAGCAAGGAACTCACGTGTGGGCATACCCATCCCACTTAGGGCAAAATATGTTACAGCAAACAAGTGATGGATGGAATGGTGACAATGCAAACATTCTCCCCCAGTCAAAAGATCTTGAATAAATCCATCGTTCTTTTGCCCACTACGCCACACCAGTTTGGACCCAGCCATATGCAAATCAGTCTTGACCCAGTGACCCATGGGAACAGTCCAGACCGACCTGCCAGGCCATGTCCTCCCTGGACCGGAAACAAGCATCCTGGGACCGGTTTCAGGGTATGTCACCCATCTTTAGCCAGGCTAGCTTGAATCCAGTGGCACATTGAGCAAGGGACCCAGGTCTGGGCATAACCATCCCACTTAGGGTGAATAGTGTTACACCAAACAAGTGATGGACGGAATGCTGACAATGCAAACATTCTCCCCCAGTCAAAAGATCTGGGTTAAATCCATCGTTCTTTTGCCCACCACGCCACCCCAGTTTGGACCCAGCTGTATGCAAATTAGGCTTGACCCTGTGCCCCATGCAGCTGCCACGGGGTGGAAAAGTGTCTAGCTACCCCACTGACTGTATACCAGAATGTGGAGAACAGATTTCGCACCATTCACCACTAAACATAAAAAATATGTTCCTTGTGCAAGAATCATCACCAATGTCTCCCTGATGTCTCGATCAGTGATAAGACACACACCCTTGTACCAAAGCAGATCATGACTGAGTTTATAGTTTTTGTTGTACCATGTGGCCTTCAAAAGCTTACAACGTTATGGACTACTAGGGAGCGACATGTAGACTTCTTTCAGATACTTGTGGACCACTGAAACCCCTGGAATTAGTGAGCCTAGTTTACAAGGTCATTTGTGCATATCATTTCACCTTAAATGCCAAAATAGCCAATTTTACAAGGTTAAAGCCACATTTGTTATGTAAAAAACATAGTTTTACACATATTAAACAACCGACTCACATTTTTCTGGAAATAAATCTTCTCCCAGTGGCAGAAATGGGCTCATTCTTTGCAGAAATGCTCTGGAATGTTTGGTAACATCACAAATGTGTTCCAAACTTCTTCTGGTCAGCAGCTCTCTTGGCATCTGTTGCAGTAACAATTTGTGGGGGGTATGTGGGCAGTGCAAGAGGTGATACAAGAAATGATCTTGTTCAAACTAAAGCTGAACATTTATATTTCCGGAATGTTTTTATAAAATCATAAATCATTGGACCCTCTGAAAATGGCATCAGGTCACAAATTTCCAGAATGATTTTTTTTTTATCAGAAATCATTGTACCCTCAGAAAATGGCATCAGGTCATGAAGAGCCTGAGAATGGAGACTATACATAGCGCAGGGTAAATCTCACGAAATATCCTGAGATAAGCAGTTTACACTAGTCTTGCGAAGTCTCGGCCGGGCCGCTATACAAATCAAGCCCATTAGATCTTTTATGCTTCACATTGTGGATCTGAGAAGTGCCCTCAGCACAGCAGCACTGCTCTCGCATGAGCATTGATTGCCTTTTGAAGCCAGAAGGTATACCTTCAGCAGGAACACTCAACTAAGTACTTGACCCACAAGGGGCCCTAGAAGATTTAAAGGAACTAAGGACTCCATGGTTAGGCATGGTGGACTGAGCATTTTAAAGGTTCTTTTGTGTGCATAAGTACATAACTGTATGGTGAAAATATGACGATTGAATTTAGATTTTTTTTAACAGTTTGAGAGAAAAAAATTGCGAGTTGATTAACAGACAAACAGATCAGAGAAAGATGCCTACGGTGCTGTCACAACAGTGGAGTGCAAAAATATAGATGGGGGTTCTTCCCAAATCACCCTTCCATACCTGGGCAAGGTACATCCAAGGATGAAAAAGTAGAGAAAAAGGTACTGAGGAATCAATCAAGTATTTATTCTCAAACAAGAAATAATCAATTATCCTGTTGGTATACTTATTCAAGTACAATCACATTTAAAAATCCATATAAGCATATATACGAGTCAACAAAAAGAGTGGCGCATAGAAACAAACACATATGAAAACATATATATATATATATACAACAACACTACAGTCTATACAATATATACAAATCACATATACAAACTGTACATTACAATTACTGTAATCTATCTATATATACACGTACCCTAAGAAAATATACCAAACTTCATGTAGTATTCACTTCTAACTCCGAGTGATATACATTCCAAAGGAAGGAAGTCCCAATAAAGTGCGCCAGAGCTATCACTTCTCTGTACAATTATTGTATAGGGCGCAAAAGAAAAAAGTTTGAAATAAGTTACAAGTTTATGGGGACTCCTTAAGAACAAGGTGTCGACGCGGTCGCGTTTCAGCCAGATGTCTTTAAGGCTTCATCAGGACATGGGTACTAGGAAGGTAAGACAAAAGTTATACTACACAAATTACACATGCCAAATCCAATTCTCACCCATCAGTGATAATGCAGTGCCAAAAAATGCCCGAAAAAAGACCCGGACAAAAAAGTGCACAAAAGCAGCAGTAAGTGCCTCAAAGATAACCTTACATCCCAAGATATTAAAACAACCAAAACCCACACCACAAAAAACAGCAAAGAGCTGGCGGGCCGCAGACCACATAACCACCAAGCTCATACCCAAGTAAACCACAACAGTGGAGGACCCAAGTTCCTTTTAGATTTATCCAAAAGTTCCAAAGCCAGTCACTGATAATCCAGTCATGTAGGAAGAGTGATTTGGAACACATACTTAAGCCCAGAAGAAGTCGTGTTTGGGGTGAAAGACGTTGGTTGCGTCTGTTTGTTACACTTTCAAGATTGAAAGAGAAGAAATAAAAAAAGAAGCATTCAAGCAACATTCAACTCTATGGATAATTTTGGAAATTATCTTAACAGTTGATGAGATGTTAAATTGATTTTGCTTGCTTGTGTGTTGCCTCTCATCTCTTATGTTCCTCCGAGTTGATGATTGATCAATATCTGTAAGACGAAGATTAAGAGCACTAAAATGGGAGAATGTGTACATTAATGAAAACTCATAGAAAAATCAACTGTAGTTCACATTTGTTATAGAGGAGAATGAAATGAAACAAGCACAAAAAAGTTATTAGGGTTTGTGTTGTAACACAAGAGTATGAACCATGATGAACCTAGATGTACGTTGTTGTTGAAGCAATTCTAACTCATGCAGATGTGGACACACAAAAAAAGTGCGATGGGCATTAAGTAATTCACACTATCCTCAATTGAAAGCTGTGATGGTGGTGTCCTGAGGCAAGGTTATGCATGTGTGAGGGATACACAAGTTAGCCAACCCCTCTTTGCGCTATTGCGGTATGACTGGCAGGCTAATGAGTCTCCTAAACTACATGCCCCAGAATCCTCTGGGGTGATCATAGCGAGCGTGCTGACACACCTGTAAGAGGAGGGGAAGGATATAAGCCCCTCCTGCATGCTTCCCCGGTGCTTGCCAATCAGTGTAATGTTCTGTCACTCTCCTGTGAAGGACATACCTGATTCCTGTTGCTCCCGTCCAGGTCTTTCTGACTCTCTTCCTCCACCCGTTCATAGTGTGCATTCCAGCTATACCTCCTGGGGTGTTGCTCCCTTAGCGGTGGATAATCGTTTCAAGCCATTCTTCCAGACAGCAGAGCCACCCGCATCGTTGACACACTCAGCGCGACTCCGCCCAATTGCCAAAGGAAATTGACGGCAGTACGGGATTTTGATAGTGCGGTTTTCTCTGGCAGCTTTTGTTACAGACTGCATTTCTCGCTTCCCTACGGATCCTCCCTTACTCCTTCGGAGGTCGAGGGCAGTGCGGGGATTTCTGTCTTTTCTCTCGTCAGCCATTACTGCGGTTCCCCTGAGGGGGTGTGCTCTCACAAAGGCATCCTAAGATCGGCTAACTCCATCTTGTGGCATAATACTCCCGGAAGTTGACCCCCAGGGAAATCAACTACAATATCACCGACAATGTACTACTGGCCATCAAAAGAGCATGCCAAGAATGGAGACACTACTTGTTAGGGGCCAACCATACCATTGAGATCTTCACAGGCCACAGGAACCTGTTGTTCTTAAAGACAGCTAGGGCCCTGACACCAAGACAGCTGAGATGGTTTCTCTTCTTCTCAGATTACGATTTTGTAATCAAATACCGTCCGGGTTCGCATAATGGCAAGGCGGATGCCTTTTCTTGGGTGGTCACAGAACCAGTAACAGAAAAAATACAGAAAGAACCAGCTAAGGTTCTTCAGTAAGCCTTGTTCCAAGGTCTGGTGCAAGTGACCTTTACCACTGAGACCTTTTTGGAAGAGCTGAAGGCTCATGTGGTCCAGATAGACCACCAAGCAGGGATTCAAGAAGAGCCAACTCTCCGCAACCAAAAGGACAACCTTTTGTATTCAGCTCAGGCGCTTTTTCAACCGGATGACTCCCTACGAAACTGAGCCTTGCCCTGGACACATAATTCAACAGTAGGGAGACATATGGGCATTCACAAGACCACTGCCTTAATTGCACAGTACTTTTGGTGGCCCACACTGTGTCATGACTTTGTGCAGTATGTAAACAGTTTGCCATTTGCATTCAGGGAAAATCCAGTCATACCAAACCTGCAGGCCCTTTACGCTTCATTCCCATTCCCCTGTCTCTGTGGACTTTGTTGTGGAGATGCCTATAAGTGAGTGCTACACTGTGGTTCTGGTAATGGTGGACCACTTAACAAAGATGGGACACTTTATCCCTCTGCAAAAGATTCTGTCTTCCTCTGAACTAGCGCAATCTTTGTACAACACATTGTGCGTCTTCATGGAATACCGCCAGTATTAATCACTGACAGGAAATCACACTTTACCTCTCGTTTTTTTGGAAGGCATTGTGCTGGGCCATGACAATCGATGCCCCATTATCCACAAGTTACCTTTTCCAGACGGATGGTAAGACCGAACATCTCAATCAGACTCTTGAACGGTGCCTGCAATGTTTTTCTATCCAGGACAAAGACGAATGAAGTACCTTCCTCTGGATGTCGGAATTCGCTTACAACAATGCAGAACACTCCTCGTTGGGGTGTTCCCTCTTCTACTGCCTGAATGGAGTCCATCCCAAAATTTCTCCTTTTGAATGGCCAACTACCTCCAAGCACCCCTTGGTGCAAGAACACCACGCACGTCTGTGTACAACCCTCGTAGAGGCGAAATAACATTTTACTGAAGCTCAAAGTTACGACCAACAATACGCTGATAAAAAGCGTATAAAGGAATCAGACTACTAAGTGGGGGACAAGGTATGGTTGGGAACCAAAAACCTATATTTAAAGGGGGCCAATAAAATAAAACCCAAGTATATAGGTCCTTATTCCGTTGAAAAGATCATCAACCCTGTGGCCCTAAAACTGTCACTGCCCTCCACATGGAGCATCCATCCAGTCTTTCACGTTTCCTTACTAAAACCTTTTAATGCACAAACACGAATACAGGAGCTACCAAATGCCTTACAGAGTGGTGAACTTAGAATTGGGAATTATTTGAAGCTATTTTGCCTTTAGGGGATGCACACCTTGTCTTTTTATTATTTTGTAATTTTAGTTCTCGCCTGGCGCTGCAGCGCGCATGCGTTGCTCGCTGCGAGGGCTTCTTGGAATCAATATACTTTAAGAAGTTAACTTTCGGCTCCGCCCGTAATTTCCATTGGTGTGTGTCATTTTGCATCATTGCTTATACTAAACGGTGACTTCTGATTGTAACTGAGGCTTTTTAGTCCCTCCTGGTTACCATCCTGTCCTTTTTTGGACGCCCTCCCAGACTGGATGTTTTACTTGCGGCGTTACCCGTTCAGTGTTGTATACTTGGTGAGCAATATTTTTTTTCGGCTGCTCAGGAGCCCCATCGGTGGCCGGCTGCTGTGTGTGTGGCTCGCTGTCGGGAGGTGAGCTGTGAGTGTCTGTTTTTGTTTTAATTGTAAACATCTTTTCATACACGTTTGTGTCATCTTTAAAATACACTGTGAGCACAGTGTGCTCGAAACACAGCGCTGATAATTCTTAATGAAAACTGTTAAGCTGTTATATTGATGCAATTTATTGTACACGAGTGTGCAAGTAATATTTTCAGACTCTGAAAGTTTTGCACCTCGGGTATTTTCTCAGCCCGTCCTGCAAGCTTCAAAAGAAATATTGCCCCGTAGCGCAGTTCTGTCTTCCACCGTGTTTTCTGTTTTCTACGGTCTGCAACCGGCAATGTGGTCTCTTAGTTTTCACACAATATGGAGTGTTGATACCTTTGTCATGCCGCTCACATTCATTATAGCCACAATTGCCGTAGCTATGCGGCTTTGGCGCGACAATTTTACAGAATTGGAGTACCGAATTATGTGGCCACGTTGACTAAATTGCGCTGCTAAAACAGACTAATTACGTGGCTTATAATTCAGTTAAATGAACTCTTATGAACCGCATGGTATATTTACATTCTTTTTAAGTTTGAATGCTATTGTGTGAATCTGCGAGTATGCTAATATTGAACCCATTACAAAGAATGACTGAACTTGATGTGCAACATTTTTTAACTTAGCTTTTTATTCTCAAAACAAATATTTTGTCAATTTATGCAGCAGATAATGCATTATATAGTTCGTGCTGGACACTGACTACACAGGAACACTGATGCAATGGTGCTTTTCCAGTAGCTCTGTGAGTATGGTGTTCCATTTCGGTGGCCCTTCCCTCAGTGGTGGAGTCTGTGATGTAATTTCTTTTTGCCTCTCGCCATAGATGTTTCCTCATTTAACTTGATTGAGGTTGTTGTACCTCTCTCAATGACATCCGTGCACAGTGGTACAACCTCTACCACATGTCCAGTTACCGCTTGAGAATGTAAGGCCCACATGATCACCTTTATCTCAGCTACAAGGGCACAAAGAAGCAGGATTAACACAGCATAATGCTCCAGTGTAGTGTCTTGTCCATGGCTCCTGGGGATAACAGGTTTTCTTAGTCGGAAAAATGCATAATAGACATCAGTTCTGATCAAGACATGGGTACATACAGCGTATTTGGCCAGATTCGCCTCCAGGCTAAGATTTCTCTCATCTGATGTTAGTGAATTTGCCTTTTTGCCTGTCTCCCGTGGAGACAGGATTTATTAACTAGCACAGATGTTGCGAGGTAACATTAACAGCTACAACTGACCTCATCCCCACTTTTGTTTTAGAATAGGGTCTTGTTACATTAAGTAGTTGTGTGCTGTTAAGAAGACACAGAGAGCACGCATGTACAGGTACCATTATTCAGGAATAAGCTACAGGTATAAAAACCTAACCACTCAATAACACATAGCTAAAAAACAATACCAATAGCAAAGCAAATGGCTCTAACTTAAACAAATCCGAGATCTATTGCATTTCCAATGCTTGTTGTTTCAGATTCTTATTTGGTCCAGACTGCCTTTCCCTTGGATTCATGCCATCATTACTGTGTTTGAAAATTCCAGTGGTGGTGTTCGGGACTGGATGGATTGATGGGTTCATGTTGCCTCTGTAATTAGGAGAGAGATCATGTCTCAGAGAACTTAGGCATGGCAGTCTTAAACGGAAATTCACAAATGCTTTTCAGCCCTACTTTCTTTTGTGAACTGAAGAAATCTGAAATTTACTCCACACATACGAGGGAACATACAGGAGTACGTTTATATTTTGGTTATGTAAACTGGGCTGAGAATATATTGTAGTTTTTTAATTACCTAAATGGGAAAGTGATGATAAACAATGAATTTGCATAACAACCATAGATATATTTACTGGGTGCAATCCTTTTATTTTTCAATCTACCAGAAAATTATTTCATAAAACACTTGGCGATCTGTAGATTCTACTTCTATGCACATTTTCATGCATTTAAGCAACTTACTTAGTCATTCAGCAGCTCTCTTTCCTGTTAAAATATATGGTTGGTTGTGGAGGAGTATCCTGCTCTGGGATTAAAGGACAGACTACATCTAAACTTTGACAATTTGAAGGGCATTTGGATCTGAAGTTATCTCTTTTCCATTCATTTTCTAATGTCCCCCATTTGTGTATCCAATATTTGAAACATTCTTTCTAAACTCTTTTAAGAAAGACTCATCAAATAAAACACACGGAGTCACTCATCTTTCCTCCATACTAGTGTCAAGGAGCTTGGAAACTTCTCCTATTACGAATGTGTTTAAACCCTTTGTATCTTGGCAGCATAAATGTTCTACATAACACAAAATGCTATTTGTGTCAAGTATTGGAAAATGCCTACTTCCTTTGGTATGTCTTACATGACATCATGCTCTCTCATATAAAACATTTTTACTATGGCCTCCAGGACGTCTAAAAATGTGTTCCTGAGAACTTTCAACAATCTATCCAGACCATGTTGGCAGACGTCTTTCCCCGATTGAATTAAATATCTGCCCATCTCTGGATCAAGATTTGAAGTGATGCACACCTTGTCTGGTCTGACCAGCTTGGAACATTCAACTGAAAACATTTTCAGTGTCACTACATTTTCAGAGAAAATGCCCACCCAATTAATGAAGAGTCATAGCCATCTGTTAGGATCCCATAATCATAACAATAGATCTGTGCACTATCATTTGATTGTTGATATGATGTGCAGCCAAAACGATTTGACAATCCACTCCACAACCTGACTTTTTTACTTTGTTGTATTCTGGCTTTATTAAGTTTTTGATGATGTTGTGGACTGACGGAAGCATCATGACCAACACTGATGACTCATGTTTCATCTCAGCTGCTGCATGTTGGAACTAGCTCAAGTCCTGCTTAGGGGCTAATCAACCCTGCCTTTCACCTGGGTTCTTAGTTTTATGAGCTGGGCTGTCTCTATGGTGTGAAACAAGGTCCAGTTTTTCCTGTTGCCTTGCAGCTCACTACTATGAATTATATTTTGCCTGTGTTCCCCCAATGTGTCTGTCCTTAATACTAGTGATAAAACCATCACTTTAATACTTGCAAATAAAGGAGAAGTCCTTGAAGATACTAAGTGGGGTTCTTAACTGTAAAATTCACAGAAATTCTGTAGGTGGTTTCACTAACCGCTGAAGATGCAGGATGAATTTTGATGAACATGCAAAAATATTTGACTGAGGACAATGACATCCCACAATCCACAGAGATAGTCATAGACCACTGTTTGGAGCCAATATTTCCATTTGAAACGGAATTCCATTTTGATAAAGACACTGACCCTGCCTTGTTCATCACTGAAGTCAATACTCTTAGCACTTTAATTACAAGCAGTGAGGGAATTAATATTTTTAGTCTTCAATACAATTTATTCACCATTTTAGGTGACATGAACTTCCATCTAGAAGGATCTCTTCAATCCAATTTGTTCACCATATTTGGGTGACATGAACTTCCATCTAGAAGCATCAGCAGATAGAGACACACAGGAGCTCCTTGGCATGACATCAGAACTAGGACTCAGACAGCTTGTACAAGACCCCACACATCTAGCAGGGAACACTTTAGACAGTCTTTTTTACCAATATTCCTGCCATCTCCAATCCATCCACTCTTCCTCTAACCTGGTCTGATCACCATGCTATTTTATTTAGATATAAGTTGCCCCGACCGAACACTACAAATACATCAAGTACTAAGACTATTAGAAGGCCTTGGCTTAATATTGACTTGAGATTACTATTAAACCAGCTAGCTCAAAGCCAACCGGACCTTAAAATAGAAGCGGAGACTTGATCAACAAAAATAGAAAGACACCATTAGCCACTTGGTTTTCTGAAGCCCTGCGAGTAGATAAACAAGCTTGTAGGAGGAAAGAAAGGATCTGGCGCAAAAACTATGAAGCACCAGAAAAAAATCTGTATAAATCCATGCTTGCAGACTATAAGAAAAAGTTGATTGCTGAGAAGAGCCAATACTACACATTGCAAATAGAAACCGCTGGCAATTCCAGTAAAGAACTTTTTAAGACCATAAAGAATTTGAATACAGTTACAAAAGACGACTCAGCCAGCTATAACCAAGAGTTTTGCAATGTGCTTGCTCACTCATTCAAAATGAAGGTGGATCAAATCTATGATCAGTTTGCTAACCATAAGTATAATACTAATTTCACAGAACAGGAAACCGCTGCTGAAGCGTCTTTTCTAAACTTCACCCCTACATCTCCAACTCAAATAGCTACGCATCTTTCAGTGGCCAAATGAGGATCTCCGGATGATCCCTGCCCCACTAGGATCCTAAAAAGTATCAGCCATTTCATTAGTCCGCTGCTATCGAGGATGTTTAATCAGATGCTCTTACAAGGATATTTTCCTATCACGTGGAAATAGGCCTGTATCCTGCTGCTTCTTAAAAAAACAAATTTGAACATAGTTGACCCTACCAACTATCGTCCTATCGCGAGACTCCCTCTTCCAGGGAAAATTTTAGAGAAAATAATAAATGTTGAACTCTCCACTTTTATTGCAGACAATCAAATCTTAGACCAGAGTCAGTTCAGTTTCAGATCAAATCATTGCACTGAGTCGGCTCTGATAAAAACCACAGAAGAAATTCACACTACACTCGATGGCGGAGGGTCGGCAGCTCTTATTCTGGTCGACCTATCCGCAGCGTTTGATACTGTGGACCATGCTCTTCTGGTCCAACGATTAAAAGCCATAGGGGTAGGAGGAAAGGCCCTGTCCCTTTTAACATCGTTTTTATCAGACAGAACCCAAACAGTACAGGCGAGTTTAAGTCAGCACCTTTTGTCTGGCCTTGTGGGGTTCCACAGGGCTCCTCGTTGAGCCCTCCGCTTTTTAACATTTATGTTTCTGAACTTGCACCGCTGATTAGAAGTTTTAACTTGATTTCTACTTCCTATGCCAACAATACCCAGTTGGTAATTTCAACAGTGGATAAGGATGTTAACCACTCCCTCAAACTACATGACTGTATGATCACACTGAGCAGTTGGATGATAGGAACTGCTTGAAGTTAAATTCAAGCAAAACTGAGGTGGTTTTGTTTGGAAACCTTTATCCACCGTGGTCTCCAGCTTGGTGGCCAGACACCCTTGGCCCCCTCCCACACCAGTAGTTAAAGCCAAGAATCTCGAAGTCATTATAGACGAGAAACTTAACTTTAAGTCCCAGGTCTCTAAGGTTGTGTCTTCCTCGTACTTTACCATTAAAATCTTATGAAAAATTCTCCCATTCATTCCCAAAAACACCAGAAAGACGGTGGCGACCTCCCTGGTTTGATCAAAACTAGATTATTGTAATGGTCTATATATCAACCTCCAATCCAACCTACTTAGAAGGCTGCAGGCGGTACAAAAAAAAACGCCACTGGACTAGTCCAGGATGCTCCCAAATATCAGTCTGTTAGGACAGGTATCCAAGATCTGCATTGGCTGCCAGTTGGTCAGCGTGTTACATTTAAGGATCTCTGCATTGTCTACAAGGCACTGCACAGAAAAGGTCTGAAATTTCTCTGGGACCTTTTCAGCTGGTATTCCCCGAATAGACCTCTACGATCGACCAATGCCAATTTGATGCCCACTGTCAGAATCAAAAAGACGAACTGGGGTGGGAGGAGTTTCAGTTACAATACCATCAAGGAATGGAACTCCCTTCGATTACATCTTAGGATGATTCCTTCCCTTCTTGAGTTTAGGAAACAACTCAAGACATGGCTTTTTAGACACTAGATGTCCTGGCACAGTATACAGAACCGGAAGCGCCAAGACACCCACGGGTAAAAGTGCGCTACATAAGTTGCAATAACATAACAATGAAACAAAAGGAGCCATTAAAACACTCTTACAACAATTATTTCATTTCCAGCCTTTTACAACTATCTCACTTGGCAAAATCAATACTGTCTACAATTAAATGGACCTTCAATGAGATCATGTGTTATAATTCTGTTTTTTAAGGATGGAAAAAGTACAAGCCACTACCACGGCAGAATGATCACATTGAAGGATTTCACCACTTGTGTTACAAGCAACTGTGAATACCAATCGAAATGACTGTATGGCCTGATATATATATATATATGTCAAACTCTGACTCGATAAGCCCAAAATTAACATTCATAATGAAAATATCAAGCCCCAGTAACTGCTCATTTCAAAACAGTAAGGCACAACATCAAAAAGTTATTACTTCAAATACTTGAAATTGTAAAAAAACAATAGAGATGAAAGGACAACATATTTTATTACACATGTATATGGTATGGACTAAAATATTAGACAGTTTACAATCTAAGAGTTTAACTGAGAATATAGAATTTAGATATGATAAAAACTACAATTGACATGGTTAACAGACCACCGGTTTAGCGGAGAACCAATGACAGACTGTAAAACAAACTAAACCCTGAAGTGACATCAGTACCCAAGCAGAACAATGAGAAAGAGGGGCACTTTCTGACAAAGTTAAAATGGCTTGGAGCGAGAGGAGCTTGCATCAGATCCAGCATATTTTTTTATAGCCAACTTTATTGTTTCATGATACCAAAACATCACCACATACCGCTAGTGCTAGTAGACAATACAGATCCAGCATAGGAATAAACTAATTGGAAATCAGACCCTAGTGCACAGAAAGGTGCACATTAGGCAAGAAGTCAATCAGTCCTCCCCGCAGTTCACACTCAAGTTGAAAAATGGGACTTAAAATCAGACAAATTAGCTAGCCATCTTCAAGTGAAAACTCAAGGAATGCAAAGGAAAGAGGAGTGTTCTCACATGGGTGCAGAATCTCTTACTTTTGCTGATAATTTGAGATATTCCAATGCCTTTATCTTCTACCCTCCCACTCTGTCAGAATCAGGTGCAGCTACTCCCGGAAAGCAGCAATGGGGCGGGGCAGGGGGTAGAAAAGGAGGAGGTTGGGTTTAAAAAAAAAACATGTACCTGCCGGCCATCCTGCTGGCCTTCCATCGCCTCTCCTGTGTCCTCTTCCTGGCTTCTTCTCTGCAAAGGAAGCAGAAAGAACATGGCTCCAAGCATCTCGATAGCCAATCACAACGCTGCAATGTCGCACTGTGATTTATCTGAGCGCTGTAGTACGACGCTCAGCCAAGGAATGGGAGGCTTGGCATGTTCTCCATGCAGGCTGTAATGTAGCCTGCAAGGAGAACATACAAAGTGTGCATGAAGGTTTGGCAGGCCCCAGAGGGCCGGTCAAACATTCATGCGCACTTACATAGTGCCCACCACTCCTCCCCTGCTCTGAGAGCAGAGCAGATCTTCCTTGCCACGCCCACGAGACGCTGCAGCAGGAATAATAAAATGATAATAACGTAGAGTTATCATTTTTATTTTTCCTTTTTTTCCACTGCGAAAAGCAGTGGGGCGACACACCTCTGCCTTAGCTGAGGAGCCGCCACTGGTCAGAATTCAACAGTTTGTGGTTTCTTAGGAGTGGAGAGAATCCGCCTCTCTCCCTAAGGCAGCACACTGTGATGAGTAATACACCCGAAGATAATGTTACTCTGGGAAAAAGAGGGGTCAGGGGAGAGAGAGAAAGGTTCTGATATTAAGGTGGCTCAGCACTTCCCTGGAATTCACAAAGACTAGCTAAACATTAAGGGTGCCACAGCAAAAGCTCACAAAACTTTAGAAACAGATCACAAAAGGCATAATTCACTACATAGCTCGGATTCACTACGTTGCTTACCAGGATTGCGTAACAGAACTTGTGTATAACTAGGCCCCTGGCTACCAAGATCCAGCCAGAGAACGGAAAGGGTAACAAGCATCTGTCCAGCAGAGTTTTGGTTTTGGAGGTTTCGGTAAGCGAGCACCAACCAACGAAGGAATGCCAACTGGTAACTATTACGTGACTGCAGTACAACAGAGGGAAAAGGGAGCATGATCAGAGCCCTGCCTAAAAGGAAGCTAAGTACTGGGGGAACTGAGAAAGGGAAAACAACAAAAAAAGAGGTGGAACGCACAATGTGTGAAGCACATTATTTCTTCCTTGCTATCCTGTTAACTGCGACTGCTTCTCATAACCCAGACGTGAAACCAATGGCTGACCATTCTGGGCTCGGTTTTGCAGTCTCAACCATAAAGGTCCGTCCCAGTTTATATCTACCTGTTTTCAAGAACTTCCAAACCTGTGTATGTTTGTGCCACTGCAGTAATCTATTAGGACCCCTAGAAAATTATGTCAGAGCAGACTGAGAGTGTATTCCTATAGGTCTGACAGTTGAAGATCACTAAGTCTAAGACTGATTCCTGACACATTCCTTTTTTCTGTGCATGTTACAGCAGACAGTCTTCTTTTATCCCTGGTTTTCCATGATGATCTTTTTTCTTTTACTTACTGCTTTCTGTTTCTATGATCTCATTATCCATATGGGGAATGTCCATTACAACGCAGGCATTACATCGCAATTCCTTTACACTGCAACTTTTACAACGCAATTGCCTTTACATTGCTTGCCATTACAACGCATGCCATTACAATACATTCCATTACAATGCATGTCATCAGAATGCATTGTAAGGTTAGTAATGGAGATCTTTAAGTTTTAGGGTGGGTATGGGTTTTGGGGTAGATGGGAATAGTAATTTTTATCCCTACACTATCCAACACTTTCTCTACAGATGCACTCACTGGAGTGGGAATAGAACTTTTTACCCCTACGCTATCCAACACTTTCCCTACTGTGCACTCACTGGAGGAGGAATAGTAATTTTTACCACTATGCTATCCAACACTTTCCCTACTGTTGCACTCACTGGAGTGGGAACAGTAATTTTTACCCCTACATTATCCAACACTTACCCTACTGTTGCACTAAAAGTATTATGCATTGTAATGGTATGTGTTCTAACGGAATGCGTTGTAATGGCATGCTTTGTAATGGTAGTTTTAAAAAATGTGTTGTAAAATCATGCAATGTAATGGTAGTTGCGTTGTAATAACTGCATTGTTTTGGTATTGTTTGCATTGTAATGTCATACATTCAATCATATCTCCATGAAGTACTTATTGTCAACTGCAATACATAAATTCGTTTTTATTGTATGCAAGACCATTTAGTTTCTTGTTACACCTATGGTCTACAAATAATTGCTTGAAAGTTTTACTGGACAGTTTAAGGACTGTAAACATTTGTTACAATGAGTTGTGCCTACTTGCTTGCAGTGATGTGCATGGCACAATCTATGACTCCCACACAGAAGCACTCAGCTGTTTCAGACTAGTACAAATCTTAATATTTAGGTCTCAACAAATGTATGCTTATTTACCCTATATACCTGAAAAAGCCCAGGGCTCACCAGCCACTAGAATGAAACATGTGGTCAAAAGCAATGTCTGAGAAATAATATGTGCACATTCTGAATACATGTAATAGCACAAATCCCAAGTGGCTTGTGTTTCCTGATATACAACAATGTTGGTATTCCTGTTTTTGAAATAATTTGCTATTCATTTGAGGGTTCAAAAGTTCAGCAGAAGCTTCTTTAGTGTATTACTCAATCATTCCCTTTTATTCCTTATTGATTTCATAAATTATTTTATGAAATTTGTCCCTGTGCCTCAATGCATTTTGCGGTGTGCACTTAATTATTAGACTAATTTGTATATCAGTTTGTATCTAAAACAAAACAAATCTATGAAGCAACCCCAATTCATTAATAATTTGTTTACTGTTAAAATGTAATTACATGTATGTAACATATGCCTTACCTCAGTCTGCCCGTGTCTTTGTTGTCCTTTATCAATATCCTTTTCAAATTATGCGGGTGTTATGTGCACTGGTATACAGTGTTAAAAGGTCTGTTTACCTCACTGCAAATGTTTGGAATTTCTGTTTGAGCAAACGTGGTGCTAATTAGTTAAATGCCTCTGTTTCTTGCTGACCTCCAGATTGCCTGATATACTTGCTTGTTGTTTATTTGTCCAACTGCTCTGCCATCTAATTAAAGGCCTTCATTTGTTGCCCAAGTTCCTGTCAGTGACTGCCTTCTAATTGACAGAAAACACTCAGTAATTCTTCAAAAAGGCTCCAGTGCCTAATGTGTTTGTTTACTCAACCTTCTATTTCCTGTCCCAGTCTCCTGCCAAGGCAATCTTCTAATTGCCAGGAAACACTCAGCAACCTTCTAGAAGGTTCCAAACTAACACATGCATGACATGCTATAAATACTGCTTTCAAACACAGGTTTCTATTTGGCTTTGTTGATTGGTCTGAAGAGAGAGCAGTCTCTGGGTTCCAAGCCCCATCGCCTGGACAAAAATCACCTGAACAGCTATGCTTGGAGCTTGAGGGCCAGCAACTCCTCTTGGAACTCCACCCCTTTATGATAGCTTGCCACATTCTGGACCCCTGAAGCCTGATCATTCAGCTGGCACCTCCACGCCTCCATTACCTTGACTATTGCCATCTTTTTGTCACTGCCCTTCAATGCTATAGCCAATCCAGCCCTGTGCCTGGATCTCAGGTAAGTGCACCAACCAGGCACTTCTAGATTTGGTATCACCTTTTTCTTCAAGAATAGGATAGCAATTTGATTTTGAATACAAAAGCCTTGCCTAAAGGAAAATAACTAGTTGTATGAAGTAACACAACATTAAAGATAGATAAAAAATGTTAAATCATCTGAGCAGAATTCACACTCAAGATTCAGGAATTTCTTACACTAATCTTGTTTGGTATGTTTCATTAAGGACTCGCACCTCAGGCTGATTATAAAGCATTCAAGTAGGTTTGTCTGAAGTGATTATATTCTGGTTGACTGAAGGAGTGTGACTTGCCACTAGAACTTGAAGGGTCCTGCTCAGGAAGATTAACACTCACCTGCAGTCTATTTTAAGAGAGTTCCGGGTACACCAAAACCATTGCTTGCTCTCTCTCTCCCCAATCTGATGTGTCCTCAGGTTTACCCACCGGTATCAGTCATCTCTTCTGATTGTAAGGATTAACAAAGTAAAAACTATTGGATGATGGACAGAGCGCTGAAATGTTTCAGAAACTCACCCCCAGTCGCAGATCTGGGTTGAATCCATCATCGTTCTTTAGGTCACTTCTTCACCTCAGTTCAGACCCAGCCATTTGCAAATCAGTCTTGACCCTGTTCCTCGTGGGAACTGTCCAGCTCGAACTGCCAAGCCATGTCTTCCCTGGACCGGAAACAAGCATCCTGAGACCACTTTCAGGCTAATCAGCTGTCATTAGCCAGGCTAGCTTGAATCCAGTGGCAAAGTGAGCAAGGGACCCACGTCTCGGCATACCCTTCCAATTTAGGGTGAACAAATCAAACACAAGGAGATGATGGAAGGAGCGCTGAAACAACATAAGTGCATTGGGGTATAGTCGTAATGGAATACAACAAGAAGGAATCCAGATGCAAAAGCACAGAGTCATATTTCTCTGGAGCAGGGAAGATATACAGTGGAAAGTCAGAAGTCTCCCTTTGAAGAAACATCAAAACTCTGGTCCACCGTATGTTTAAGAAGCATTGGCAAAGCCAATAGGTCAGGCTTTGGCTGCCATCTTTTTGGCTTTGTCAATAAATGTTTTGTTTTGTAATGGTTTTTTCAAAACATTATTGTTGGGAAAGTCTCCTGGACATGTCAATCTACAAAGAAACCCTGACTAAAAATAAAAGTATTGTTGGTCTCAAAAAGCACACACTGCCATAGTATTATCGGGCACGGAAAGGAGCTACTTTGTAAGCGGATTTGCTTTTTGTGAAAGGACAGAATTGCTGTCACTGACAGCGAAGTTAGACAATGGCAGCAGTAGGCTGACCTATTGCCTTATTCTGTATGCTGTAATGCTGCGAAGAAAAATGTGACTGACACAATAACAAAACAATGTATGTTGAGGGCTGCCTGAGAGTGCCTATAAGTAAGTATATTATACATATGATTTTAGTAAAAAACAAAAGTTCTCGGCTAACACAAGACCTAAAAATGACCCTACAAACAGCCCTTTAAACTAATGGTGACTCAATTCCCTGGAGTCACTGCTTCACTTTTTAGTTGTTAGGACCATGTTCACCCCAAACTTTTAAAGTCACTCTCTCCATATCCACAGCTCCGGAGAAACCCATCTTCATGCTTCCGTGTTTGCATTCCTTCTTGGTACATCCCTCTCCGACTACGCTCCCATGAGCTAGTTTGTATACTTTTCAGTTAGTTTGCACTTTTTGAACTCGAGAGACCACCGGTTTTCCACTTGTTTTTTTCAGCGAGATTCCAAGTCAGCTTTTTGACCCATCCTTATTAGAAAATATGCAACTTTTTTACAGTTTGGTATACCTCAAGCTAGATATGAATGAATTTATACAGTGATTTATTACATCTATGTAATACATTTTGACAAGGGAGAAAGTATTTATTATTAGAGTTATCTCTTTCTGTTTTTTTTTAGATTGGATTTGATGTACAATTTATTCTACTGCTGAAGGGCAGATACCCGAAATGCATTATGGAACAAGGCCAAATAAAAATAAATAAAATACATAAATGAATAATTAATACAAAGGAATTTCTGAATAATGGTCAAATAATTTAGCTAATCTTTGTATGAATTTTTGTTGTCACACATTAATGTCAAATGAATCAATGCACAGAAGTGTCAACATTATAGTGCATCAGGAGACATAAGTCAGTTTTGGTTTTTGCTATTACACGTAGCTGAGGCGATCTTAAGCTGAAGGGATCACATTCTAATTTGCACATTCAATGTGAAGAAATATCATTCATTTAAAAACAAAGGGTGACTCCCTAAAAGACTCTTTCACAGCATTGTGAATATCGGAAAGTGATTTGATCTGGAGATAAAACAAATCAACTCA
Organism: Lissotriton vulgaris; assembly: GCF_964263255.1. Classification (NCBI taxonomy): domain Eukaryota; kingdom Metazoa; phylum Chordata; class Amphibia; order Caudata; family Salamandridae; genus Lissotriton; species Lissotriton vulgaris. The sequence goes on from NC_141699.1 coordinate 724,698,145, forward strand.
ATAAAATGTAACAACCACGGGGAAGCATAGGACAAGTTATTTTAAAAAAATATCACCGCTATGTTGACAGGGCTTTCATTGCCTTTAGAAGAAATGTTAATTCTGGCAATTTTTAATCTTTATCTATATTCTGGGTAAGTGGGCAAATCCCATTTGGGTAGAAACATTTAACTACAGAAGAGTCTTGAAGACATAAGGCAATATAAAGAGTGAAAGCCCTCCCATATGGCCCATGAACCGAAAGATCACCTGTGAACAGCCAAGAAGGGCAAACTCGTCAAATCCGATCTACAATTGCAACATTTAGATAATGCCCAAAACAAAACGAACAAAGGGGCATATTACCAACAACTAGCGATAATTATCGCTATGTTGGCTTAGCGGCAATATTTTTATCGCCGAGCTGCGGCGATTTTTATCGCTTAGGAACCTTGCTATTATCAAGGTTTATCTCCTAAGCGATATAAATCGGCCGAAATGCATGAATATTGTTGCAAAGTCAGCGATATTCATGCATTACCGAGCTAATGCTCTTAGCCATGTTATCCACCTGCCATTGGATAACATGGCTAAGAACTGCTCAGGGGCAGGTGTTAGCTTTTGGAGATAATCGCGCTTAGCGCGAATATCTCCAAAAGTTGGTAATAGGAGATAGCGATGTTAGCGACTGTTTCCAGTCGCTAACATCTTGGCACACCCACTTTATATGTCATTAGTGATAAATTTCCCTGACATGCAAAGCAGGGCCCAAGATGGTCGCTATCTCCTACTAGCTGTCGCTAACTGGTGTTAGCGACAGCTAGGTAATAGGGAGATAATTTCATCTCCGCTTTCTTGGCTATTAAAGCCAATAAAGCTGAGATAAATCCCCTTGATAATATGCCCCACAGTTTTCAATACAACTATTTGACCCACCCATTCTAATACAGTTACAAAATCTTCCTTATCAAATTGACTACCTCTCAAGACATCTAAACGGTTGGAGGCAACGACTCCCAAAAATACTTGGTGGCAGAACGCCTTCCAAGTATAAACTACAGATCTTGTGTGAATACTGAAAAGCGATGATGCTTGAAATAATATAATTAGACAACGTATTTATACTTCTGGCACTAAATCATCAGCAGGTGATACTGAGGAGAGAGCGTGTGCAAAAATGCAGCACAAAAATGTGAATTAACATTTAAACAAATTCAAAAAAGGTCATTTAGTGAATATAATCACAATGCTAGAAAACCTAAATAATGGTATATCAATGTCACAAAAGGTCTCTACAGAATCACAACACATTTTTCCAATCTTTTTTAAGAACGTTTTTTGACATTTGATAAAATAATATCAAGAAAGTACAAGTACATGAAATAGACTTTTGTTTATGTTTAGATAAGAGAAAGTTTATTAACATTTGATAAAGCACAATCAAGAAAGTACATGAAATAGAATTTTTTTTCCTATCTGGCAGGTTTGACTCGCGAAATTTAACAGGGTATGCAAACTTTAGCGCGACCAATAATTACCAAGTGCAATAACATTTCTCTAATTCCGACCACATTGCAAATTCGGGTTTGCGCCGGGGTTGGACAACTTTGTCCACTCGTAATGAGGGTAAAAGACAGTGGTCTGCTCTTGAATTTCCATTTTCCAGTGGTGAAGTTGAGAGTCGCATTAGCCAGACAGGTATGCCAAAATGGAGCCAGCATTCCTCTTTGCTGAGATGTGTGTCTGTTAAAATGAGTGAACAGCAGCCCATGCTAACATGTTTAAATCAGTCTCCAAACTGCCAGTCAACACAGACCAAACTTGAAACGAACGCAGAGTAAAAAAACATTTCCGAGGTCGGCATCAGACTGCCGCTAACTTTCGGGAGCTAATAACTAATGTCAACCTAGAGTGTACTTGGACGAGTGAAAACGTATTCTTGGAAACAGGTTCCCGTTAAAAAAGCCGCAGTAGGTCTCCACACACAACCTTAAAAGCACGTAAATAGAACGAACGCCATAAATCAGCACATGTTTCCATTTTGATATCTTGGAATGTCGAGCTTGAAAGACTCAAGCAATCTGTGATTATTTAAGGAGGCCTATAAAGTCTCCCCCCATAGATCGGGCAAATTGATGCCTTCCAAGCTCAATAAACCACGAAACGGGCTTTCATGTGAAGTGAAAGTGTATCTGTGTTTTATTACGACGTTGTTTTTATAATTGCGTCGCAAATTGAACATTAATAATATCAATTCTATAGTTAAGCTACCCAGACGGTAATTTTGATAATCAAGTTAGAAAGGAGCACGAAGCATGAGTAGAAACATGCTCTCACGTTGCGTAACCTTATGGATTCCAAATTCCCAAAAAAGGAAATGTGTCTCCAAACATTGGGCCATATGTATCAAGGAACCAATTTGCGATTCTGTAATAGCGATTTTTACGAAATCGCTATTTCAGAATCGCAAAATGGTATGTATGAAGAAAAACGCTTTTTTTTTTAGAGATTTCTTGATATTCCTTAATTGCGAATTCACAAATTGCGAATTCGCATTTAAGGAATACTTCCCCATTCATTTCTATGGGCCAGGAGGCCCATAGGAAGGAATGGGAATTTTTTCTCAATTTGCGAATTCGCAATTTGCTAATCGCAAATTGAGAATAATTTCAAGGGTCCCGGGGTGTCCAAAGGACACCCTGATGCACCCCTGAAATAAGCATAAGGGCATGTATGTGCGTCACATGGCACTTTGAAAAATGCAAAAATTTGCATTTTTCAAGGAATTCGCAACTTACCACCAACTAGAAGTTGGTGGTAATTTGCGATTCCTTAAGGCCATTTAGCAAGTTTTTTTGCCTTCTTACATTGCATTTAAGGAATCGCAACATTTGCTATTCCTTAAATGCAATCGCAAAATAAGGAATCGCAAATTTTGCGATTCCTTATTTTGCATTGGATTTTCCTTCCTACATATCATTTTGCGAATTCCCATTCGCAAAGGCCGAAATTCTGCGAATTTCGCCCTTTGCGAATGAGAATTTCAATGATACATATGGTCCTTTATTCGGTATATTATGACTAATGGTCACACTAAACCTTTCATCCATCTGAGGTCGATAAAATGAGTACCATTGAGTTGGGTAACAATAAACATCTGTTATTCAGCGCCAAGATGCCTCCGGTGAACGTGTGCTTTACAAATACACGTTATGTATGTGATACCTAAAAAATGCTAAGAAATGACAGTGGGTTTAGAGCCCACCCATTGCTTTGCTATTTCTTGCCACTCTAACATGTGTATTCATAAAGCGTACGTTCACCCGGAGGCATCTTGGCGCTGAATAACAGATGCTTATTGTTACCCAACGGTACTCATTTTATCGACCTCAGATGGATGAAAGGTTTAGTGGACCTGCTAGGATTTGAACCTGTGACCATGAGGTCGAACACAGGCCCCTGCAGTGGGCACATTAGTCCACTGAGGCACCAGAACACTTACATTCGCTTGCTTCTTACTCTATGGCTTTTCTTCTTCTTCTTGTGTTTGGCCCTCCCAGGGGGCATATGTCTTTATCATCATTTTGATTGGCTCACTCACATCCTTCCAATGTTTCCATTCAGGGAACTTTTTTCAAACTTTTCCTTTCAGGACTCCATTAGAATGCAATTTTTTTAGCTCCCTCCCATGTGTGCTGCTTCCCTCCTAAACACTGCTTCATTCACACTAGCTCCTTGTTGCTCCATCCCATCACCCTCTCCCCAAACTTGTCCAATGCTTTCTGCACTCCTTCTGGCGAGCAAAATCAAGGAACCTAGCTGAGGAAAACATAAATATCAGACATTGCACCCCTTTGTGCAACAAGACTGTCTGAATCATACTGTGTGTGCTACCCAATACCGTTCATTAAAAGGCCATCTAGTGAATGAAGTCACAATAGGTATCAATATCCAAGCAGACGTCGCAGTTATCAAATAAACAGCATTCTGGAATGCTTACTGGTGGTGCCCGTTAGTGGTGCAGGAGAGGCCTGTTGCTTTTTCTTCAATTGATGCCCCTTTGAGAGAGAGGCAGTAGCTCGAAGAAAGCGATTTATGATATGATAAAATTATTAAAAGATAATTTTACTGTGGGGGGAAGGCGGTTCCATCCTCAGCTCATTTATCACTGGTAGTTGGGACAGAGCTGGCATCATAGGTTGAAAACTTGAATGAAACACTGGTTTCCATCAAGCCTCTCCATTCTCTCTCTCTCTCTCTTATCTTTTTCATCCTCTTCCCCTCTTGTCCCTAATAATTTTTACATCTGGTCGTTTTAGGGGCACACATCTTCTTTCTCTCTACTTCCTTTATCTTGCCTCAGTCTGTTTCCTTTCACCACTTCCTTCTCTTTCCTTTCTCCCTCTTTTCTTCCCCCTCCTTCCTCTTGCCTTTCGCTCCTCTTTCCAAACCTTTCTTTCTGCCCACTCTCTTGACTATGCCAGTGTCTCCCTTCCTCCATCTCTCTGCAACTTATATAGCAGAATTATAAATTCAGCTGACACAATGCTTTAATGTGCCAGTGAAAAAAAAAATGCTTTTAATTTTCAGAAATGCTCATCAGCAGGCACATTCCAAACCACTTGCCAGGCAGCTGACTCTATATTAGTGGTTTTAAGGTGCATGAGACTGAACAGTTACCTGGGGGCATTAATGGTGATCAATCAGGTCATGAAATTGCAGAGTAACCTGCTACTCTTCGAAAACGAAGTCCTGAGTTTCCCAGCCAGCTGCCAGTTCCTCTCAGCAATTAATTGTTCACGCAGCTCTCTGAAGGATGTCACATGCGGTTTTTCTGAGTCGCCAGATAGATCATGCAGTCTGTGTGTTCTCTTTTGTACTGCCTGTCACCGGTGTATTCAACTGTGAAGCCTTGGACCGTGTCATGTATGTGCATGTAACTTGCATGATCGAGGTAACTATTAGCGGCGATACTACATGTCTCTCGGACCTCTTTCAAGTGCTCGTCGTCCTTTTTCCCCAGTACCCCTCCTCCCCTGCCAGGGGCGGCAATCTGAGGGATAGCCCCGGGCGCCACAAGCTCTAACTACGCCTCTGGATTTGTCATAAGCAGAGATGAGGTCAGCCTAACTAATTAAAGTTCAGGCGATTGAAGAAGACCTGCCAGTAACTTCAGAGTAAATAAAATCCAGTTTGCAGACTAAAAAGTTATTTCAGAACATACTTGTAATTAATGAACTCCAGCAGAGAGGGGACAGAGGCTCCAAGCAGTCACTCATCACAGGTACCCCTGAGTTCCACAGTGAACTCAGAGTTTTCCATGTGTGGGATACACAGCCATGCATTTCAGTCACAACACATTCCCCACCTCATTTAACATGCTGGTCATACAAAAGTAAAATAGAATATTTCATAATACAAAAACAATTAGCTCAAAATAGAGGAACTAATTCAAAGTAAGTCCAAACTTATATTAACCTGAGAGAAACACACCTCTATCACATTAGCCTCTGAATCAGTATATAACATTACATGTGTATTTGTAAAGCACACGTTCACCCAGAAAGGTCTCTTGGCGCTGAATAACAGATATTTTTTGTTATCCAACTCAATGGTATTCATTTTATTGACCTCAGATGGATGAAAGGCTGAGTGGACCCAGAAGGATTTGAACCTGTGACCATGTGATCAAACAGAGGTCCCTAAAGTGGATGCATTAGTCCACTGAGCCACCAAACCCAGCTAGTGTACGTGAATGAGAATTGCCTGGAGGTTCTCCAACATGTGTTCTGGCTCTAGTTGGGGATCCGGTACATTTTGTGCTATTTTTGGCAACCGGAAATGAATGATCCTAGGACAGAAGAGATGCTGCAAAAGCATCAGTATGAGACTTAGTACAAGGACAGATTCTCTGCATTCTGACCACCCTTCCAAAATGGAAACATAACAGCATTACCGCTCTTCAACAGGTCCCCAGTAAGGGGCTCCAAGAAGAACTTTAAGATCGCATATAATGAAATTTGCACTTTCCTAATGAGGACTGTCATCATGGCATAGATCTTCGAGGCCTTCTTAAATGGGTTATCACCGCCCCCTCCGACTTGTAATTTGTTTTTATGCTTTGCTCCCTATCACTGCTTTTGACTTGGTCTCTTTTAAGCGCACCTGTTGTACATGTGTCTGTTCCTTTCTATTGGTGCTGGATGGTTAACTTCTTAGCTTCCCCACTTATGCAGTAAACTAGGTATTACCCTCAGTGGCGGCTCGCACAGGTAACGCTGTGGGGAGGTGAGGTGGAGCGGGTTTGGGGGGTAGTGGAGTTTGCGATGCGGCGAGCGCAAGGTAAGTGGTTTGATTTATTTATTTCTTCACTTTAATATTTTCCATCGTATTTCGAACTCCATTACCTCCCACACCCTGCTCCACCCCTGCTCCGCCTCACAGGCGCACAGTGTTACCTATGCGAGCCTCCTCTGATTACCCTATATGGACATTACTCGGGCAAGTTGTGTTCTGACTGAAAATTTTATTTATATCTCTAACTTTTGGACAACAGCTCAGCCCTCGCACGTTGCTCCTCTAATGTTACAAATGAGGTGCTCTCCACGTTGTGCTTTGAGACTGTAAAAATTCTATGTACGGTTACTCTCTTGACTGCTTTTTATGGCTCTTGTAAGACTGTGCTTACACTATTGTATTGGCCTTTCCCCTAAAACGTGGGATGCCCTTTTGTTATCTTGAAAGGGACAGACTGCTAGAGGATTGCCTTTTCAGTTGGTTAATTGTCGTCCTCTATCCTGACCCTTCAAGTCTTTTGTCCCTTTGGGCGACGTCTTGTTGCCGCAAATGTTTTTATTTTGGTTTTTATAACACTGGAATGGTTTTAAACAGGGGATTGGATTTTTTAGCTTTACAAATTTGTACTTTTAAAGATTATATGGACTTATGGAATTTGCATGCAGGGCTTAATGAGAATATGGGGCCCAATTCACAGAACTAATTTAAGAAAAAATCCTAAACTTACTACTTTTGGTATTCACAGAAGGCATTTAGTAGTAGTAAAGTTAGGATTTTGTCTTAAGTTTGTCAAGTCTTTCTTAAGATTGTCTTAAGTTTGTCTTAAGACTGGCTGAAGTCTGTCCTAAGTTTGTCTCAAGTCTGTCTTAAGTCTGTCTTAAGTCTGTCCTACTACTTTTGGAATTCAATGAAGGCATTTAGTAGTAGTAAAGTTAGGATTTTGTCTTAAGTTTGACTTAAGACAGACTTGAGACAGTCTTAAGACAGTCTTAAGACAAACTTAGGACAAACTTAAGACAAACTTAGGAAAGACAAGACAAACTTACGACAAACTTAAGACAAACTTAGGACAGACTTAAGACAGACTTAAGACAGACTTAAGACAGACTTAAGACAAAATTCTAACTTTACTACTACTAAATGCTTTCTGTGAATACCAAAAGTAGTAAGTTTAGGATTCTGTCTTAAGTTAGTTCTGTGAATAGGGCCCTGTGTGATTAGTTATGTTATACTCTTTACTTTCTGTGATCAGTGTTTATGGTTTTAATTAACTAATAAACTAAATTAATATATATATATATATATATATATATATATATATATATATATATATATATATATATATATATATATATATATATATATGTATAAAGTTATCCATACAGTCACTCACACAATCATTGAGTCTTATGTATACTTATTTATATACAACAACTGACACATACACTGCTTTTTATTTTTCTAGTTTGTTGGACATGTACCATTGAGAAATATATTTGCTCATCACCACACCCATAAAGATATACACTCACCCAAACAACTGTTAGAACATGTAGTTTTAACTTCATATATCTAGTGAATCAACTATTCACACATCTTTTGGGCAGTCACACACCCCCCACCGAACCACACACACATTCACTCTCCCATACAAATACTCAGTTAACTAATCAATAACTAATATAGACTTTCACATAGCTAGTAACCAACTGGAGAACCAGTTTACACAACAACTGAACAAAGTGATACAGATATTCAAACAGTTTAGTCACTATCCACTATATTTATTGAGACACTATAAATTGGTCAAGTAAACAGTCAATTGCACTGCTACTGAATCCTCCATCCAAATATTTATTTTTATATATCCACTCATTCTTTAATGCAAATTGCTATATATATACTGCATATTTAAATAACGAAGCAAACCACATTCACTGGATGATGTCATCAGTGATGTCATCAGTGATGTCATTTGAGATGTCATCAGTGATGTCACTGACCATGTCATGAATGATGTAATATGTGACATCATCAGCAGTGGATTGCGGGTGCGCAAAATATAGTTAGTACAACTAACTATATAGGAGCAATTTCAATGGTTTTGTATGAGTGAAATGTCCAGCTAACTATAACACCCCTAAAACTTATAGTTTTTTGAGTGAATTTTAAAGGTTTTTTTAAATGGAAATTCCTAACTATATAGGGCCTGAAACCTATGTTTTTTTCAGTGAATATATATATATATACACTGAAAAAACCATAGGTTTCAGGCCCTATATAGTTAGGAATTTCCATTTAAAAAAACCTTTAAAATTCACTCAAAAAACTATAAGTTTTAGGGGTGTTATAGTTAGCTGGACATTTCACTCATACAAAACCATTGAAATTGCTCCTATATAGTTAGTTGTACTAACTATATTTTGCGCACCCGCAATCCACTGCTGATGATGTCACATATTACATCATTCATGACATGGTCAGTGACATCACTGATGACATCTCAAATGACATCACTGATGACATCACTGATGACATCATCCAGTGAATGTGGTTTGCTTCGTTATTTAAATATGCAGTATATATATAGCAATTTGCATTAAAGAATGAGTGGATATATAAAAATAAATATTTGGATGGAGGATTCAGTAGCAGTGTAATTGACTGTTTACTTGACCAATTTATAGTGTCTCAATAAATATAGTGGATAGTGACTAAACTGTTTGAATATCTGTATCACTTTGTCAGTTGTTGTGTAAACTGGTTCTCCAGTTGGTTACTAGCTATGTGAAAGTCTATATTAGTTATTGATTAGTTAACTGAGTATTTGTATGGGAGAGTGAATGTGTGTGTGGTTCGGTGGGGGGTGTGTGACTGCCCAAAAGATGTGTGAATAGTTGATTCACTAGATATATGAAGTTAAAACTACATGTTCTAACAGTTGTTTGGGTGAGTGAATATCTTTATGGGTGTGGTGATGAGAAAATATATTTCTCAATGGTACATGTCCAACAAACTAGAAAAATAAAAAGCAGTGTATGTGTCAGTTGTTGTATATAAATAAGTATACATAAGACTCAATGATTGTGTGAGTGACTGTATGGATAACTTTATACTTGTAATAATGATTTTATAATTCACTAAGTATGACTTACTATCTAAATGAATAGATGAAGTTGTGTTTTTATAAGTGTGTAGCTAAGTAAATATGTAAGTATGATCCATTGTTTGCATAAGTGAGTAGGATGACTTCATATGTGAATAGGATGTGTGCTGGTGTGTAATGTCGATTTAGGTGTATAAGAGTTTTTGATAGTGTTCTATTGTTCATTTACAGCATGTATGAGTGAATCTACAGGCAAGTGATTAGATGTGTGTATACATGTATGAATCACTGAGTGGGTTTTTAGATACTTGTATTGCTGTAGCAATGGATTCAAATATGATACTCTGTATTTTACAAAGAGTGATGAAAGATTTTACTAGTGTATGAAAAGGTGTATGTGATTGTCACGTGGATGATGTCATCAGTGATGTCATCAGTGATGTCATTTGAGATGTCATCAGTGATGTCACTGACCATGTCATGAATGATGTAATATGTGACATCATCAGCAGTGGATTGCGGGTGCGCGTAATATAGTTAGTGCAACTAACTATATAGGAGCAATTTCAATGGTTTTGTATGAGTGAAATGTCCAGCTAACTATAACACCCCTAAAACTTATAGTTTTTTGAGTGAATTTTAAAGGTTTTTTTAAATGGAAATTCCTAACTATATAGGGCCTGAAACCTATGTTTTTTTCAGTGAATATATATATATATACACTGAAAAAACCATAGGTTTCAGGCCCTATATAGTTAGGAATTTCCATTTAAAAAAACCTTTAAAATTCACTCAAAAAACTATAAGTTTTAGGGGTGTTATAGTTAGCTGGACATTTCACTCATACAAAACCATTGAAATTGCTCCTATATAGTTAGTTGTACTAACTATATTTTGCGCACCCGCAATCCACTGCTGATGATGTCACATATTACATCATTCATGACATGGTCAGTGACATCACTGATGACATCTCAAATGACATCACTGATGACATCACTGATGACATCATCCAGTGAATGTGGTTTGCTTCGTTATTTAAATATGCAGTATATATATAGCAATTTGCATTAAAGAATGAGTGGATATATAAAAATAAATATTTGGATGGAGGATTCAGTAGCAGTGTAATTGACTGTTTACTTGACCAATTTATAGTGTCTCAATAAATATAGTGGATAGTGACTAAACTGTTTGAATATCTGTATCACTTTGTCAGTTGTTGTGTAAACTGGTTCTCCAGTTGGTTACTAGCTATGTGAAAGTCTATATTAGTTATTGATTAGTTAACTGAGTATTTGTATGGGAGAGTGAATGTGTGTGTGGTTCGGTGGGGGGTGTGTGACTGCCCAAAAGATGTGTGAATAGTTGATTCACTAGATATATGAAGTTAAAACTACATGTTCTAACAGTTGTTTGGGTGAGTGAATATCTTTATGGGTGTGGTGATGAGAAAATATATTTCTCAATGGTACATGTCCAACAAACTAGAAAAATAAAAAGCAGTGTATGTGTCAGTTGTTGTATATAAATAAGTATACATAAGACTCAATGATTGTGTGAGTGACTGTATGGATAACTTTATACTTGTAATAATGATTTTATAATTCACTAAGTATGACTTACTATCTAAATGAATAGATGAAGTTGTGTTTTTATAAGTGTGTAGCTAAGTAAATATGTAAGTATGATCCATTGTTTGCATAAGTGAGTAGGATGACTTCATATGTGAATAGGATGTGTGCTGGTGTGTAATGTCGATTTAGGTGTATAAGAGTTTTTGATAGTGTTCTATTGTTCATTTACAGCATGTATGAGTGAATCTACAGGCAAGTGATTAGATGTGTGTATACATGTATGAATCACTGAGTGGGTTTTTAGATACTTGTATTGCTGTAGCAATGGATTCAAATATGATACTCTGTATTTTACAAAGAGTGATGAAAGATTTTACTAGTGTATGAAAAGGTGTATGTGATTGTCACGTGGATGATGTCATCAGTGATGTCATCAGTGATGTCATTTGAGATGTCATCAGTGATGTCACTGACCATGTCATGAATGATGTAATATGTGACATCATCAGCAGTGGATTGCGGGTGCGCGTAATATAGTTAGTGCAACTAACTATATAGGAGCAATTTCAATGGTTTTGTATGAGTGAAATGTCCAGCTAACTATAACACCCCTAAAACTTATAGTTTTTTGAGTGAATTTTAAAGGTTTTTTAAATATTAATTCCTAACTATATAGGGCCTGAAACCTATGGTTTTTTCAGTGAATTTCAAAGGTTTTTTTAAATGCTAATTCCTAACTATATAAGGCCAGAAACCTATGGTTTTTCCAGTGAGTTTGCAAGGATTTTAAATGCTAATTCCTAACTATATAAGGCCTGAAACCTATGTTTTATTCAGTGAATTTCAAAGTTTTTTTAATGCTAATTCCTAACTATATAAGACCTGAAAGCCCAACAGGAATCTCCAGTATGCTCCAGGGGACTGCATTACAGAGAGGTGTAATGAAGCCACGCCCCTTTTTACACCTCTCTGCAACGCAGCCCCCGTGCATGTTTGAAGAGGGGGAACTAATTCCCCTTGCATACTGGGGGCCCCTGGGGGCCAACTAGCCCACCTGGAACCTACAGTATGCGCCAGGGGGCTGCATTGCAGAGGTGTAATGAGGCTATGCCCCTTGTTACACCTCTCTGCAACGCAGCCCCCTGGCACTTTGCAGAGGGGGAACTAAGGGGCATATTATCAACGGGGTTTATCTCCGCTTTTTTGGCTTTAAAAGACAAGAAAGCAGAGATAAAATGATCTCCCTATTACCTAGCTGTCGCTAACACCAGTTAGCAACAGCTAGTAGGAGATAGCGACCATCTTGGGCCCCGCTTTGCATGTCAGTGATATTTATCACTAATGACATGCAAAGTGGGCGTGCCAAGATGTTAGCGACTGGAAACAGTCTCTAACATCGTTATCTCCTATTACCAACTTTTGGAGATATTTGCTCTAAGCACGAATATCTCCAAAAGCTAACACATGCCCCTGAGCAGTTCTTAGCCATGTTATCCAATGGTAGGTGGATTACAAGGCTAAGAGCATTAGCTCGGTAATGCATGAATATCGCTGACTTTTCAGCGATATTCATGCATTTCGGCCGATTTTTATCGCTTAGGAGATAAACCTTGATAATAGCAAGGTTCCTAAGCGATAAAAATCGCAGCAGCTCGGCGCTAAAAATATCGCCGCTAAACCAACATAGCGATAATTATCGCTAGTTGTTGGTAATATGCCCCTAATTCCCCTTGCATACTGGGGGTCCCTGGGGGCCAACTAGCCCACCAGGAGCCTCCAGTATGCGCCAGGGGGCTGCATTGCAGAGAGGTGTAATGAGGCCACACCCTTTTTTACACCTCTCTGCAACGCAGCCCCCGTGCATGTTTGAAGAGGGGGAACTAATTCCCCTTGCATACTGGGGGTCCCTGGGGGCCAACTAGCCCACCTGGAACCTCCAGTATGCGCCAGGGGGCTGCATTGCACAGAGGTGTAATGAGGCTATGGTCCTATTTACACCTCTCTGCAACGCAGGCCACTTGTGGGTTTGCAGAGGGGGGACTAATTCCCCTTGCATACTGGGTGCCCTGGGTCATATCTGCCCAAACGCCGATATTCCGAACGATTGAAAATTACTTTTCTTGAAAAAAAAATTGGATTTGGATTATCATGTCTTATACTTTGGAATTTTTGAAAGACTGACTTTGAGGATGCTATAAATTACTCAAGTCTGCCCAAATTGTGTGGGTAAAATTGATACCTAGTCACTTTGAATAAGAATGTACTTACGTCTCGTCTAACATTTGGAAGAAATATCTAGTTATATGACAACAGGACACCGACATAACTTGAAGGAAATAAGAACGCCCTGTTGTACAGAACGAAACGTGTCGGCTGGCTGTGGTACATAAACTTAAGGAAAATAAAAGCATTTGAATATACACCAAGATTCAGTGCTTCAATAAGGACTCTAAGTGATATGATTTGGTTGGACTTATTGTGCAAGTGGTGCTGTGCCAAACTTTGGAATATTCTCCACTACTCTCTACTACTTACTCTCTACTACTCCACTACTCTCTAATACTCACTCTCTACTACTCATTCTCTACTACTCTACTACTCTCTACTACTCTCTCTCTACTACTCACTCCCTACTACTCACTATCTACTACTCTTTACTACTCACTCTCTACTACTCTCTACAACTCACTCTCTACTATACTCTCTCTGTTACTCACTCTTTACTACTCACTCTCTACTACTCTCTACTACTCACTCTCTACCTCTCACTCTCTACTACTCTCTACTACTCACTCTCTACTACTCTCTCTACTGCTCTCTACTACTCACTCTCTACTACTCACTCTACTACTCACTCTCTACTACCTCTACCTCTCTACCTCTCTCTACATGCACATATACACATATATATGCATATATATGCATATGCATTTATATATGTATGTGTATATATATATATATACATACATATATAAACATATATAATCTGCATATCTATATAAAATACAAATATAAATGCATGCATACATATACATATATGCATACATATGCATGTTATTTACATGAAAGTTTTAAAAACACTAATAAAAGCAAAGCTAAAAAGCCACCTCATTACAAACAGAATGGCTTTAACTTAAACGAGGGCGAGATCTATTGCATTTTCAATGCTTGTTTACTTTGGTTCCATCAAGAAGGCATTCAGATGTGTCACACATTTGCCATAAATTCTGAATGTTAGCACTCTAGTTGCTCATTAGATCACTGTAGTAAAGCGACTGTTCACCAGGGAAGTCTGCTGCTGGTGTTCAAAGTGCATGTTTCAGTCTGCATGTCAGAATTTTTTTAATGAAATGGAAGAGGATTTGAGAAGTCACTCAAAATGTACCTAATTTTTCTTTCTGAAGCACTAATCATACTTTCTATGGCAAAATGAGCCCCCTCATTTTGTTCCTTTTTAAACTAAATGTTTTCAGACTTACCACTTCATTCCAATCAAGATGGCTTCTGGTGTGCCATACTTTTGACATAAGTAAGACTGTTAGCGCTCTAGTTGTTCTTTAGAACACTCTGGGACATTCTGTCATTGGGCTATACTTGGGCTACATCTGGGTGATATTTGGGCTACATTTGGGCTCTTTTGTCTCCGGTGGCCATCTTGGGAGACAGCATGTCAGAATTTTCAACTAAAAGTTGGTGGTAAATATCGAAAAACCTTTGAAAAAGCAAATTTGTGCTCTTCCAAAAGTGCCATGTGGCAGACATATATGCCCTTAGGACATGTATGTGTGCCACATGTGAACTCATGCACTATACAGGGGTACTTTGAAAATTCAATGATATGTCATACTCACATGTGCCTATTACAGAGAAACTAAAGTGCTTCATGAGTGCAAATAAGTTGAAAAGAAACACGTGAGGTCTTAAAGACTCTAGAATGTAATGTATATTTCCATTATTTTAAATTGTGTATTTCGTGAACAAAATTTAAGGTAGGCCTGCATTTTCCTTTCTTTGATTGTTTCTGTTCTCATGGAAAGGCTTTGTAAACTTGTAATGTGAAATGAAACTATGGGGCATATTATCTAGTAATGGCGATAATGATTGCCAACCCAAGTTAGCGTACATTTTTTTATTGCTTCTTTTCCCGGATACTTATCGCATTCTTATCGATGTATTATGAACACGTCGGTAAGATGCAATGGTGTCCGGGAAAGGATGCAAAAACTCCCGCTAACAGCACAGCGATGGCGATAGGTATTGTGGCGATACCTTGCCATCGCCGCATTATCGGCGATATAATTTCAGCTAGGTTGCTAATAGTGTCTGCAAATCCCCTTTTCTTTTTTTTGTGTGGGGAGGGCTCTTTATTACATGAAAAAATAAGAGAATTGATTAGTTTCATGGTCTTCCCAGTTAAATGATTTAGAGAAGGATCCATACTTGTGTATTTTTCACTGCTGACTACAGTGTCGCAGCCTGCATAGACATTTACTATACTGGGCGAAATGAAGGTTAGTTAGAGAATTATGGGTTTGCTGAATGTTGTTCCCAAGGCAGATCTTGATATTGCGTGAAAGTTTGAATAGGATCATTGAAGATACATTTTTTTCTTCTTTTTCTCGTTTTTCTTCTATTATATTTTTATTTTTAAGATTTTTTTTTCATATTACAAACATCAGGCGACAACAGAGTAATATGCGATAATCACTCATATAGCACCAACTATCACAATGGATACAACAAATTTTGTGGGGTCATGGAGACTCTGACGCCACAACGTCATTATATGCAACTGAGGGGTACACATGTCACCTCTATAGCCGTTCCAGGCGCCCCAAATTTTCCCCCATGTTCCAGGGCGACCCCTAGCCACATATACCGATCTCTCCCAAAACATGCTCCAGTCGAGATCTTCCATTAATTTCCCCAGTTGGGGCGTCTGAACAGCACCCCAAAGTTGCACGATGTTACGCTTGGCGATCATACATGCAAGCGTCACCCATCTTTTCCCATGTGGTGTGAGGTCAGAGGGCTCCCAGACATTCAAAATACAGCGCCGGGCCTCCACCTGCACACTCATCCCCAGCACCTCCCGAAACGTCTTGTGTGTTTCCATCCAATAGGACTGCCCCTCTGGACAGTGCCACAACACATGCATAAATGTGCCAATCTCTCCACACCCTCTTCGGCACCTCTCATCTTCCGCCAACCCCATTCGCACCAATCGAGGCCCCGTCACATAGGACCGATGCAGAATCTTTAATTGCACCAATCGCAACCTCATCTGAATAGCCACTGTTTTAGGAGATGATACCGCCTCCCTCCAATCTTCATCATCTATGACTAAGCCATCTGCACTCCACTGCTCTCTAAGTGTCACCAGCGGATCTTTAGATACTCATGGGGGCGCCCCCATGAGTATCTAAAAACTGTTTAACTGATCTGGAGAGCACAGCGACGCCAAACAGCAGCTGGTGTCGGGGTTGGCAGCACAATATCAAACCTACTTGATCATAGACTCATTGGCACTGGAGTTTAGGTGCGGCATTCTAAGGTCCGCTGCTGCTTTTTCGTATAATCACCAGCGGATCTTCCATGTGATTGATCAATTTTCTATAAATCAGAGAAATGGTTTTAGTGGGAAGATGCTCATCTAACACCCGATCTTCAAGTGGGGAAGCCTCAGGAGGTTTAATGCCTCAGGGAATCTTCGTCCCTAGGGCATGTCTGACCTGGAGATATCTAAATCTCTCGTTCTCGCTTAGTTGGTAACTTTTTTGCAGGGCTTCAAAAAAGAGGATTTTATCCCTCCCCCAGTCATCCTTGACTTTTAAAATCCCGATTAGGTCCCAGCGGTCCAAGCCTTTTGTTTTCCACAGATTGCCCAAGCCCTCAGAGCTCCATAAGGGAGTGGCCTGCATGATTCTCCCTTCCCACCTAAGGTGCCTATTGACTACGTGCCAAACCTGTACCGCGTGAGCTGCCGGCCCAATTAGAGAGATCTTACCCAACTTAGCATAGAGGGCTCTCATATAATCTTGTCCAGGCATCTGGCCCCTGTCCATTGCATACCCGGAGTCCAGGGGTGACCCGTAGATTGCATGATTAATCGGCTCCAGTAGGGAGGCCCAGTAGTATTTACGGAGATCAGGCAAGCCTATTCCCCCATCATACCAGGGCAGTGTGAGCTTGGAGTAAGCAATAAGTGGCCTTCCCTCCCAAAGGAGTCATCGCTAAAGGGACTCTATATCCTTGAAATATGAGGGAGGCACCAGGTCCATAGCATTCTGGAGCGCGTATAAAAACCGGGGCAGCGCCATCATTTTAAACAGAGTTGCACGTCCCAACAATGAGAGGGGCAGCTCCTTCCAACTCTCAACATCCCGGCGAAGTCGGACCAACGGGGGTTTCAGATTATTCTCATAACGTAACTTCGGGTCTCTGGTCATAAATATTCCCAGGTACCTAAAGCCCACCAACTCCGTCCGGAGAGGGCAGTAGCTCGGGACGTCCGGTGGATCCCCACTAATAACGAAGAGGACCGACTTCATCCAGTTAATGGCGAATTCCAAGTGTTTCCCAAATATGGCCAGGACATCTAGAAAGCTAATCAGGGAGTCCCTGATTAGTCACCCTAACGTCACCCTAATCAGGGTGACGTTAGGTACAACAGGATATCATCCGCGTGGAGCGATATCTTGTCTTGCCAGTCTGGCGTCCATCGCAGTCCTCTAATCGTCCTGTCCCATCACACCCAGGCCGCGAGCGGCTCAAGCACCAATGCGAACAGTAACGGGGAGAGAGGGCACCCCTGTCTCATTCCACGTTCCAGAGAGAAATCTGTGGATTTGTGGTTATTCACCACTATTCTTGCGAGGGGGTCCGAGTACAAAAGGCGGACCCACCCAATAAACTCCGGACAAAAGCCCAATTTACTCAAGACCGCAAACAGATAGGGCCATTCCACTCTGTCAAAGGCTACAGTGGCGTCTAAAGACAAAAG
Source organism: Lissotriton vulgaris (assembly GCF_964263255.1). NCBI lineage: Eukaryota > Metazoa > Chordata > Amphibia > Caudata > Salamandridae > Lissotriton > Lissotriton vulgaris. Next base: position 724,716,107 of record NC_141699.1, read on the forward strand.
GACTGTTGGCTCATGTATATGCGATGCACTGGGCAGAATCCCGTGCAGCCTTCATATATTTAGTGCTGTGTTGCGGCGGGCATAATCCAGACTGGTCCGGGTGAATCAACTCCGTAATGACCTTCACCAGTCTAGTAGCCAACAGTTTTGCCAATATCTTAGGCTCCGCATTTAACAGTGAGATCGGTCGATAGGAGGAGCACTCCGTCCGCAGCTTACCCTCTTTATGTATGACTACTATGCTTGCCACACGCTGATCATAAGGGAGTCAACCATCACCCCTGCTCTCGAGAAACATGTCTCGTAAAAAGGGCGCCAGTTTATCGGCATTCGGTATATATAGTGGCCTTCCCGGATTTTACCCCCTAATTGCCTGGGCCACCTCATCATTCGTGAGGGGGGAGTCCAGGTACTGCCGGTCTTCCTCCGACAGTGTCGGCATTTGGATATCGTGCAGCATATTTGCATTCTCAGCCTCAGTGTATGTGTTTGTCGCCGTGTAAACCAGACCGTAAAATGAAGTGAACTTGTCTACTATCTGTTGTGGATCAGCAATTGTGCCCAGGTCTGTCGAATATTGCTCCGGCACTAAACGAGTGGCCCTTTCCCCTTTCCCTAACCATGCAATCAGTTTCCCCGCCTTATCACCGTGTTCGTAAATCCTACTTTGCGTGTGTGCATGCTGCGCCACTGCCCTCTCTCTGGCCAATTTCTTATACTCGTCACGAAGGAGTTTTAAACAATGTCTCACCTCAGGAGTACTAGTCAGTGACTCCTCCATCTCCAATGCCACCAAATCAGATTCTGATGTATCTACTTCTTCGCGACCTTTTTTCTTATTTCCGGAGATTAGGGACAGTGCTTCTCGGATCACTGCCTTGTATGCCTCCCATTGGGTGTTTTTTGATTCTACTGTTCCCACATTATCATGGAAGTAACTGTCTGTGGCCCGCTTTATCCCCTTCTTAATGGAGGGATCTTTTAAATGACATGCGCTTATAGGGACAACCCTACTAATGTCCCTGCATCCCACCTCTGCGCCAAACCACACCGGTGAATGGTCAGAGATACCTCTGCCCAAGTGCCTCATCTCTCTAATTCCGGCTATCTGCGACGTCGTTACCAGAATATAATCTAATCTAGAGAGTGATCCATGAGCCACTGATGCGTGGGTGTAATACTTATCCAACGGGTTTCTCAGTCGCCAACCATCCACTAAACCAGCAGCCTCAACACAATCTAACAACATTCGTCTACACGACCGTAAAACACGGGCAGGAATCTGTCCAACTCACCATTCATCACAGCAATAAAGTCCCCTCCTACAATCAAAATCCCAAGAGGCAAGGACAGGAAAATTCTCTTCAGATCGCGAAAAGTTTCAGTCTGGAGGGATGGAGGAACGTATACGGACAAAAAGGTCACCGTTCGCCCCTCCCACACCCCGGAAATCCCACTATACCTGCCTCGGCTGTCCGTCCAAGTGGCCTGAATCATCAGAGGGAAGGAATTTCGTACCAATATCCCCACTCCCCTGGATCCCGCGGATAATCCAGCATGCGCTAATAGTTTGTAGCCTCCCCTGTGTAATGCCATACAACGGTTCCCAACAAGGTGTGTCTCTTGCAACAGAGCTACATCGGGTGCATGCCTCCGGATCAACTGGTTGACCATCCCTCGCTTTATCCTATCTCCCAGTCCATTCACATCCCAGCTGAGCGCTGTAATCCCCAATCCCTGCCTAATCGAAGACATTAAGGTGGTACAGCTTGTCTAAGTCACCTGATGCTTGAAAAAAATAACAAAAACAAACCAATAACTCACACACATTCGCTCAAAATAAAAACTAGCGAGAGCCTGAATTCCCAAATGACTCAACAAAATGAACCCCCGCCCCCTCCCTGCACCCCTGCATATAGCGTACGTTAATCCTCAACTAGCAGTGTGCCTGTCGCCCCTAATCTAATCTACTAATACCTAAAAGTAGAAAAAAGGAGGATCTACGAGTAGGTCCATCACCCCCCCCCCCAACTCAACATTGCCCTCTCTTCGAAGCAAGAAAATAACCCAATCAGGCTTATTAGGCAGAGGATAAGTAATCGGTCCCTTAACACCTGGCACTACATGCTACCTAATATTACCGCCTTACTGTCTAGCGTTCACAGAGTCATTGTTCATCGGTCTCCTCCCGTGCCCGCGACTCGGAGCTCGGCATTCGGACAGTGTCCAACCACTCCGCTGCAAGTTCAGGGTTGTCGAAGAACCAGGCCTTCCCCTTGAACTCCACACGAAGGCGGGCTGGAAAAATAATGGAGTACTTCTTGCCCTCGTCTCTTAGCTTCTTTTTAGTCATCAAGAACTTCTGCCGCTGTTTTTGTACCGTCTGGGTGAAGTCCGGGAAGAACTGTAGGGTCGCGTTCTCGAAGACCAACGGGGCCGCGGCCCGAGCCGTCTGAAGGATCGCATCCCTGTCGCGGAGGTTTAGGACCCTGGCTATCATGGGATAAGGATTAACCCCCGGCCGAGGTCTACCCCCCGGGACCCTATGGGCACGCTCAACAGTAAAGTAGTTGCTGAGGCCTTTGGGCTTTAGATGATTGAGTATAAGATTTTCCACAAAAAGGTCCGGTGTTGGCCCCTCCGATTTCTCCGGCACACCCAATATGCAAATGTTATTGTGTCTCGCACGGCCTTCATACTCATCAAGCTTACGGTCGGTAAGATCCCTGGAAGATCTAAGTTCTCGCACATCCTGCTGCAGCAAGATGACGTCATCAATAAGGCTGATTGTTTTGACCTCCAGGGACTTGACTTTCTCACTTGCTTCTGTGAGATCCACCCTTATCAGCCCCATTTCAATTGTCACGGTGTCAAGCTTACTATCTAACGATTTAGAAAAGGGTGTGGTGATGAACAGAGTGTCTGAGTTAAACAGACCACTCTTACCCAGTCCAAAGATCAGGGCTTGATCCATCACCGTTATTTATCTCACTGCCCCATCCCAGCTCAGAACCTGGCTATATGCAAATCAGTCTGTCCCTGGCCCAGTGCATCATGGGAACAGGGCAGACCAAACTACCAAGCCAATTCTTCACCAGAAAGGAGACAAGCTACCGGGGACCGGTTTCTGGCATTTCAGCCTTCTTCGGCCCGGCTTGCTTGAATCCTGATGGAGCAGTGAGAAAGGGACTCATGTCTGAGTATACCCTGCCACACCTATAGTGGCCAAAAACGATTTAGAAAAGGGTGTGGTGATGAACAGAGTGTCTGAGTTAAACAGACCACTCTTACCCAGTCCAAAGATCAGGGCTTGATCCATCACCGTTATTTATCTCACTGCCCCATCCCAGCTCAGAACCTGGCTATATGCAAATCAGTCTGTCCCTGGCCCAGTGCATCATGGGAACAGGGCAGACCAAACTACCAAGCCAATTCTTCACCAGAAAGGAGACAAGCTACCGGGGACCGGTTTCTGGCATTTCAGCCTTCTTCGGCCCGGCTTGCTTGAATCCTGATGGAGCAGTGAGAAAGGGACTCATGTCTGAGTATACCCTGCCACACCTATAGTGGCCAAAAACGATTTAGAAAAGGGTGTGGTGATGAACAGAGTGTCTGAGTTAAACAGACCACTCTTACCCAGTCCAAAGATCAGGGCTTGATCCATCACCGTTATTTATCTCACTGCCCCATCCCAGCTCAGAACCTGGCTATATGCAAATCAGTCTGTCCCTGGCCCAGTGCATCATGGGAACAGGGCAGACCAAACTACCAAGCCAATTCTTCACCAGAAAGGAGACAAGCTACCGGGGACCGGTTTCTGGCATTTCAGCCTTCTTCGGCCCGGCTTGCTTGAATCCTGATGGAGCAGTGAGAAAGGGACTCATGTCTGAGTATACCCTGCCACACCTATAGTGGCCAAAAACGATTTAGAAAAGGGTGTGGTGATGAACAGAGTGTCTGAGTTAAACAGACCACTCTTACCCAGTCCAAAGATCAGGGCTTGATCCATCACCGTTATTTATCTCACTGCCCCATCCCAGCTCAGAACCTGGCTATATGCAAATCAGTCTGTCCCTGGCCCAGTGCATCATGGGAACAGGGCAGACCAAACTACCAAGCCAATTCTTCACCAGAAAGGAGACAAGCTACCGGGGACCGGTTTCTGGCATTTCAGCCTTCTTCGGCCCGGCTTGCTTGAATCCTGATGGAGCAGTGAGAAAGGGACTCATGTCTGAGTATACCCTGCCACACCTATAGTGGCCAAAAACGATTTAGAAAAGGGTGTGGTGATGAACAGAGTGTCTGAGTTAAACAGACCACTCTTACCCAGTCCAAAGATCAGGGCTTGATCCATCACCGTTATTTATCTCACTGCCCCATCCCAGCTCAGAACCTGGCTATATGCAAATCAGTCTGTCCCTGGCCCAGTGCATCATGGGAACAGGGCAGACCAAACTACCAAGCCAATTCTTCACCAGAAAGGAGACAAGCTACCGGGGACCGGTTTCTGGCATTTCAGCCTTCTTCGGCCCGGCTTGCTTGAATCCTGATGGAGCAGTGAGAAAGGGACTCATGTCTGAGTATACCCTGCCACACCTATAGTGGCCAAAAACGATTTAGAAAAGGGTGTGGTGATGAACAGAGTGTCTGAGTTAAACAGACCACTCTTACCCAGTCCAAAGATCAGGGCTTGATCCATCACCGTTATTTATCTCACTGCCCCATCCCAGCTCAGAACCTGGCTATATGCAAATCAGTCTGTCCCTGGCCCAGTGCATCATGGGAACAGGGCAGACCAAACTACCAAGCCAATTCTTCACCAGAAAGGAGACAAGCTACCGGGGACCGGTTTCTGGCATTTCAGCCTTCTTCGGCCCGGCTTGCTTGAATCCTGATGGAGCAGTGAGAAAGGGACTCATGTCTGAGTATACCCTGCCACACCTATAGTGGCCAAAAACGATTTAGAAAAGGGTGTGGTGATGAACAGAGTGTCTGAGTTAAACAGACCACTCTTACCCAGTCCAAAGATCAGGGCTTGATCCATCACCGTTATTTATCTCACTGCCCCATCCCAGCTCAGAACCTGGCTATATGCAAATCAGTCTGTCCCTGGCCCAGTGCATCATGGGAACAGGGCAGACCAAACTACCAAGCCAATTCTTCACCAGAAAGGAGACAAGCTACCGGGGACCGGTTTCTGGCATTTCAGCCTTCTTCGGCCCGGCTTGCTTGAATCCTGATGGAGCAGTGAGAAAGGGACTCATGTCTGAGTATACCCTGCCACACCTATAGTGGCCAAAAACGATTTAGAAAAGGGTGTGGTGATGAACAGAGTGTCTGAGTTAAACAGACCACTCTTACCCAGTCCAAAGATCAGGGCTTGATCCATCACCGTTATTTATCTCACTGCCCCATCCCAGCTCAGAACCTGGCTATATGCAAATCAGTCTGTCCCTGGCCCAGTGCATCATGGGAACAGGGCAGACCAAACTACCAAGCCAATTCTTCACCAGAAAGGAGACAAGCTACCGGGGACCGGTTTCTGGCATTTCAGCCTTCTTCGGCCCGGCTTGCTTGAATCCTGATGGAGCAGTGAGAAAGGGACTCATGTCTGAGTATACCCTGCCACACCTATAGTGGCCAAAAACGATTTAGAAAAGGGTGTGGTGATGAACAGAGTGTCTGAGTTAAACAGACCACTCTTACCCAGTCCAAAGATCAGGGCTTGATCCATCACCGTTATTTATCTCACTGCCCCATCCCAGCTCAGAACCTGGCTATATGCAAATCAGTCTGTCCCTGGCCCAGTGCATCATGGGAACAGGGCAGACCAAACTACCAAGCCAATTCTTCACCAGAAAGGAGACAAGCTACCGGGGACCGGTTCTGGCATTTCAGCCTTCTTCGGCCCGGCTTGCTTGAATCCTGATGGAGCAGTGAGAAAGGGACTCATGTCTGAGTATACCCTGCCACACCTATAGTGGCCAAAAACGATTTAGAAAAGGGTGTGGTGATGAACAGAGTGTCTGAGTTAAACAGACCACTCTTACCCAGTCCAAAGATCAGGGCTTGATCCATCACCGTTATTTATCTCACTGCCCCATCCCAGCTCAGAACCTGGCTATATGCAAATCAGTCTGTCCCTGGCCCAGTGCATCATGGGAACAGGGCAGACCAAACTACCAAGCCAATTCTTCACCAGAAAGGAGACAAGCTACCGGGGACCGGTTTCTGGCATTTCAGCCTTCTTCGGCCCGGCTTGCTTGAATCCTGATGGAGCAGTGAGAAAGGGACTCATGTCTGAGTATACCCTGCCACACCTATAGTGGCCAAAAACGATTTAGAAAAGGGTGTGGTGATGAACAGAGTGTCTGAGTTAAACAGACCACTCTTACCCAGTCCAAAGATCAGGGCTTGATCCATCACCGTTATTTATCTCACTGCCCCATCCCAGCTCAGAACCTGGCTATATGCAAATCAGTCTGTCCCTGGCCCAGTGCATCATGGGAACAGGGCAGACCAAACTACCAAGCCAATTCTTCACCAGAAAGGAGACAAGCTACCGGGGACCGGTTTCTGGCATTTCAGCCTTCTTCGGCCCGGCTTGCTTGAATCCTGATGGAGCAGTGAGAAAGGGACTCATGTCTGAGTATACCCTGCCACACCTATAGTGGCCAAAAACGATTTAGAAAAGGGTGTGGTGATGAACAGAGTGTCTGAGTTAAACAGACCACTCTTACCCAGTCCAAAGATCAGGGCTTGATCCATCACCGTTATTTATCTCACTGCCCCATCCCAGCTCAGAACCTGGCTATATGCAAATCAGTCTGTCCCTGGCCCAGTGCATCATGGGAACAGGGCAGACCAAACTACCAAGCCAATTCTTCACCAGAAAGGAGACAAGCTACCGGGGACCGGTTTCTGGCATTTCAGCCTTCTTCGGCCCGGCTTGCTTGAATCCTGATGGAGCAGTGAGAAAGGGACTCATGTCTGAGTATACCCTGCCACACCTATAGTGGCCAAAAACGATTTAGAAAAGGGTGTGGTGATGAACAGAGTGTCTGAGTTAAACAGACCACTCTTACCCAGTCCAAAGATCAGGGCTTGATCCATCACCGTTATTTATCTCACTGCCCCATCCCAGCTCAGAACCTGGCTATATGCAAATCAGTCTGTCCCTGGCCCAGTGCATCATGGGAACAGGGCAGACCAAACTACCAAGCCAATTCTTCACCAGAAAGGAGACAAGCTACCGGGGACCGGTTTCTGGCATTTCAGCCTTCTTCGGCCCGGCTTGCTTGAATCCTGATGGAGCAGTGAGAAAGGGACTCATGTCTGAGTATACCTTGCCACACCTATAGTGGCCAAAAACGATTTAGAAAAGGGTGTGGTGATGAACAGAGTGTCTGAGTTAAACAGACCACTCTTACCCAGTCCAAAGATCAGGGCTTGATCCATCACCGTTATTTATCTCACTGCCCCATCCCAGCTCAGAACCTGGCTATATGCAAATCAGTCTGTCCCTGGCCCAGTGCATCATGGGAACAGGGCAGACCAAACTACCAAGCCAATTCTTCACCAGAAAGGAGACAAGCTACCGGGGACCGGTTTCTGGCATTTCAGCCTTCTTCGGCCCGGCTTGCTTGAATCCTGATGGAGCAGTGAGAAAGGGACTCATGTCTGAGTATACCCTGCCACACCTATAGTGGCCAAAAACGATTTAGAAAAGGGTGTGGTGATGAACAGAGTGTCTGAGTTAAACAGACCACTCTTACCCAGTCCAAAGATCAGGGCTTGATCCATCACCGTTATTTATCTCACTGCCCCATCCCAGCTCAGAACCTGGCTATATGCAAATCAGTCTGTCCCTGGCCCAGTGCATCATGGGAACAGGGCAGACCAAACTACCAAGCCAATTCTTCACCAGAAAGGAGACAAGCTACCGGGGACCGGTTTCTGGCATTTCAGCCTTCTTCGGCCCGGCTTGCTTGAATCCTGATGGAGCAGTGAGAAAGGGACTCATGTCTGAGTATACCCTGCCACACCTATAGTGGCCAAAAACGATTTAGAAAAGGGTGTGGTGATGAACAGAGTGTCTGAGTTAAACAGACCACTCTTACCCAGTCCAAAGATCAGGGCTTGATCCATCACCGTTATTTATCTCACTGCCCCATCCCAGCTCAGAACCTGGCTATATGCAAATCAGTCTGTCCCTGGCCCAGTGCATCATGGGAACAGGGCAGACCAAACTACCAAGCCAATTCTTCACCAGAAAGGAGACAAGCTACCGGGGACCGGTTTCTGGCATTTCAGCCTTCTTCGGCCCGGCTTGCTTGAATCCTGATGGAGCAGTGAGAAAGGGACTCATGTCTGAGTATACCCTGCCACACCTATAGTGGCCAAAAACGATTTAGAAAAGGGTGTGGTGATGAACAGAGTGTCTGAGTTAAACAGACCACTCTTACCCAGTCCAAAGATCAGGGCTTGATCCATCACCGTTATTTATCTCACTGCCCCATCCCAGCTCAGAACCTGGCTATATGCAAATCAGTCTGTCCCTGGCCCAGTGCATCATGGGAACAGGGCAGACCAAACTACCAAGCCAATTCTTCACCAGAAAGGAGACAAGCTACCGGGGACCGGTTTCTGGCATTTCAGCCTTCTTCGGCCCGGCTTGCTTGAATCCTGATGGAGCAGTGAGAAAGGGACTCATGTCTGAGTATACCCTGCCACACCTATAGTGGCCAAAAACGATTTAGAAAAGGGTGTGGTGATGAACAGAGTGTCTGAGTTAAACAGACCACTCTTACCCAGTCCAAAGATCAGGGCTTGATACATCACCGTTATTTATCTCACTGCCCCATCCCAGCTCAGAACCTGGCTATATGCAAATCAGTCTGTCCCTGGCCCAGTGCATCATGGGAACAGGGCAGACCAAACTACCAAGCCAATTCTTCACCAGAAAGGAGACAAGCTACCGGGGACCGGTTTCTGGCATTTCAGCCTTCTTCGGCCCGGCTTGCTTGAATCCTGATGGAGCAGTGAGAAAGGGACTCATGTCTGAGTATACCCTGCCACACCTATAGTGGCCAAAAACGATTTAGAAAAGGGTGTGGTGATGAACAGAGTGTCTGAGTTAAACAGACCACTCTTACCCAGTCCAAAGATCAGGGCTTGATCCATCACCGTTATTTATCTCACTGCCCCATCCCAGCTCAGAACCTGGCTATATGCAAATCAGTCTGTCCCTGGCCCAGTGCATCATGGGAACAGGGCAGACCAAACTACCAAGCCAATTCTTCACCAGAAAGGAGACAAGCTACCGGGGACCGGTTTCTGGCATTTCAGCCTTCTTCGGCCCGGCTTGCTTGAATCCTGATGGAGCAGTGAGAAAGGGACTCATGTCTGAGTATACCCTGCCACACCTATAGTGGCCAAAAACGATTTAGAAAAGGGTGTGGTGATGAACAGAGTGTCTGAGTTAAACAGACCACTCTTACCCAGTCCAAAGATCAGGGCTTGATCCATCACCGTTATTTATCTCACTGCCCCATCCCAGCTCAGAACCTGGCTATATGCAAATCAGTCTGTCCCTGGCCCAGTGCATCATGGGAACAGGGCAGACCAAACTACCAAGCCAATTCTTCACCAGAAAGGAGACAAGCTACCGGGGACCGAAGAGGCTGAAATGCCAGAAACCGGTCCCCGGTAGCTTGTTTCCTTCCCAGTGTAAGAATTGGCTTTTGTAGTTTGGTTTGCCCTGTTCCCATCATGCACTGGGACAGGAACAGACTAATTTGCATACAGCCAGGTTCTGAAACTGGGATGGTGCAGTGAGCTAAAAAACGGTGTTGGATCTAGCCCTGATCTCTTGACTGGGTGAGAGTATTCTGTTTAATTCAGAGACTCTGTCCCTCACCACCCCTTGTTGTAAATATTTTTGTCCACCCTAAGCGTGGAAGGGTATACTCAGATGTGAGTCCCTTGCTCATTGCACCATCAGGATTCAAGCAAGCCGGGCCGAAGAGGCTGAAATGCCAGAAACCGGTCCCCGGTAGCTTGTTTCCTTCCCAGTGTAAGAATTGGCTTTTGTAGTTTGGTTTGCCCTGTTCCCATCATGCACTGGGACAGGAACAGACTAATTTGCATACAGCCAGGTTCTGAAACTGGGATGGTGCAGTGAGCTAAAAAACGGTGTTGGATCTAGCCCTGATCTCTTGACTGGGTGAGAGTATTCTGTTTAATTCAGAGACTCTGTCCCTCACCACCCCTTGTTGTAAATATTTTTGTCCACCATAAGCGTGGAAGGGTATACTCAGATGTGAGTCCCTTGCTCATTGCACCATCAGGATTCAAGCAAGCCGGGCCGAAGAGGCTGAAATGCCAGAAACCGGTCCCCGGTAGCTTGTTTCCTTCCCAGTGTAAGAATTGGCTTTTTTAGTTTGGTTTGCCCTGTTCCCATCATGCACTGGGACAGGAACAGACTAATTTGCATACAGCCAGGTTCTGAAACTGGGATGGTGCAGTGAGCTAAAAAACGGTGTTGGATCTAGCCCTGATCTCTTGACTGGGTGAGAGTATTCTGTTTAATTCAGAGACTCTGTCCCTCACCACCCCTTGTTGTAAATATTTTTGTCCACCCTAAGCGTGGAAGGGTATACTCAGATGTGAGTCCCTTGCTCATTGCACCATCAGGATTCAAGCAAGCCGGGCCGAAGAGGCTGAAATGCCAGAAACCGGTCCCCGGTAGCTTGTTTCCTTCCCAGTGTAAGAATTGGCTTTTGTAGTTTGGTTTGCCCTGTTCCCATCATGCACTGGGACAGGAACAGACTAATTTGCATACAGCCAGGTTCTGAAACTGGGATGGTGCAGTGAGCTAAAAAACGGTGTTGGATCTAGCCCTGATCTCTTGACTGGGTGAGAGTATTCTGTTTAATTCAGAGACTCTGTCCCTCACCACCCCTTGTTGTAAATATTTTTGTCCACCCTAAGCGTGGAAGGGTATACTCAGATGTGAGTCCCTTGCTCATTGCACCATCAGGATTCAAGCAAGCCGGGCCGAAGAGGCTGAAATGCCAGAAACCGGTCCCCGGTAGCTTGTTTCCTTCCCAGTGTAAGAATTGGCTTTTGTAGTTTGGTTTGCCCTGTTCCCATCATGCACTGGGACAGGAACAGACTAATTTGCATACAGCCAGGTTCTGAAACTGGGATGGTGCAGTGAGCTAAAAAACGGTGTTGGATCTAGCCCTGATCTCTTGACTGGGTGAGAGTATTCTGTTTAATTCAGAGACTCTGTCCCTCACCACCCCTTGTTGTAAATATTTTTGTCCACCCTAAGCGTGGAAGGGTATACTCAGATGTGAGTCCCTTGCTCATTGCACCATCAGGATTCAAGCAAGCCGGGCCGAAGAGGCTGAAATGCCAGAAACCGGTCCCCGGTAGCTTGTTTCCTTCCCAGTGTAATAATTGGCTTTTGTAGTTTGGTTTGCCCTGTTCCCATCATGCACTGGGACAGGAACAGACTAATTTGCATACAGCCAGGTTCTGAAACTGGGATGGTGCAGTGAGCTAAAAAACGGTGTTGGATCTAGCCCTGATCTCTTGACTGGGTGAGAGTATTCTGTTTAATTCAGAGACTCTGTCCCTCACCACCCCTTGTTGTAAATATTTTTGTCCACCCTAAGCGTGGAAGGGTATACTCAGATGTGAGTCCCTTGCTCATTGCACCATCAGGATTCAAGCAAGCCGGGCCGAAGAGGCTGAAATGCCAGAAACCGGTCCCCGGTAGCTTGTTTCCTTCCCAGTGTAAGAATTGGCTTTTGTAGTTTGGTTTGCCCTGTTCCCATCATGCACTGGGACAGGAACAGACTAATTTGCATACAGCCAGGTTCTGAAACTGGGATGGTGCAGTGAGCTAAAAAACGGTGTTGGATCTAGCCCTGATCTCTTGACTGGGTGAGAGTATTCTGTTTAATTCAGAGACTCTGTCCCTCACCACCCCTTGTTGTAAATATTTTTGTCCACCCTAAGCGTGGAAGGGTATACTCAGATGTGAGTCCCTTGCTCATTGCACCATCAGGATTCAAGCAAGCCGGGCCGAAGAGGCTGAAATGCCAGAAACCGGTCCCCGGTAGCTTGTTTCCTTCCCAGTGTAAGAATTGGCTTTTGTAGTTTGGTTTGCCCTGTTCCCATCATGCACTGGGACAGGAACAGACTAATTTGCATACAGCCAGGTTCTGAAACTGGGATGGTGCAGTGAGCTAAAAAACGGTGTTGGATCTAGCCCTGATCTCTTGACTGGGTGAGAGTATTCTGTTTAATTCAGAGACTCTGTCCCTCACCACCCCTTGTTGTAAATATTTTTGTCCACCCTAAGCGTGGAAGGGTATACTCAGATGTGAGTCCCTTGCTCATTGCACCATCAGGATTCAAGCAAGCCGGGCCGAAGAGGCTGAAATGCCAGAAACCGGTCCCCGGTAGCTTGTTTCCTTCCCAGTGTAAGAATTGGCTTTTGTAGTTTGGTTTGCCCTGTTCCCATCATGCACTGGGACAGGAACAGACTAATTTGCATACAGCCAGGTTCTGAAACTGGGATGGTGCAGTGAGCTAAAAAACGGTGTTGGATCTAGCCCTGATCTCTTGACTGGGTGAGAGTATTCTGTTTAATTCAGAGACTCTGTCCCTCACCACCCCTTGTTGTAAATAAGCTTACTATCTAAGGCCTCCATCTTCTGGCCCAAGGAGGTACGGACTCCGGTGATTGCAATCATTAGATCCACCAATGTAGGCTCCTCACTTGCAGGAGTTTCTTCAGTACTCCCCGCATGGCCCTTTTCCAACTCGCTCAGGGACCCCTTCGGCAGTGTATAACGATCCAGCTTGTTGGACTAGATCTGTCTAGCCCCTCTCATGGACTTAGACTGAGATTTATCCGAGTCTGCTCTTCCTGCCATCTCGCCCCTTGGGGAGCAGAACGCCTTCTCAACTCCTCCATCTAGTTCAAGGCTCCTTCGCCGATCACAGTATCCAGGGAAAAGATGACTCCAAGCACATCACTCTCTCCCCCGTCGGACCCGGTCCAGGAAGTCAACCAAGGCCTGGAATTAGGCCCTATCCAGGCGGGAAAGATACTGCCTCAGTCAGTGGTTGGCCACCTCCACGCGGTCCTCCCCAGCAGGATGCAATTATGTATAGCACGGCCATCAGTTCCCCGCCCTCCTTTACACCTCAGGAAGATCTGAAACCATGGGTGGACCGGAGTTCATTCACGCACTGAGCAAATTCCAGGACCTCCAATACTCAGTGGGGCACCATAGCCACCAGCACGCATGCCAAGCAGAGAGCACCATATGAAATCCCACGCTGCCAGGTCCGTTCCCCAGCACAAGACAATTACTGCATTGCCCCAGCCCCTCCAGGTAGCTCAACAAACTTTCAAGCAAGCTGGCCTCTCTGTCAACAGGGCCTCAAGTTCGCACTCCCCTGCAGTTTATAATCCCGAATTTTGGGAGTCTCTAGCATGTCGCGGGGCCACAGCTCTTTCCATTCAGGCCGATCCCCACGGCGTCACCGCGCCCCTCCGCCCGCAGTTCTCTGATTCCGGCGCACAACCGGGCTGTAAGCTCTTCCCGTGTGATCAAAGTCCAATATCCAGCTGCGCCGCCGGCTCACGCGCCGACGTTGCTCCACCACGACGCGGTCCCGTCCTCGCTATGTGCACCAGAAGACGAGCACGGGACGTATGCCAAGGGAGAACACAGAACGGCCCGTGGCTGTGTCCTCAAACGTCACCTTCCAGGCTTCCGGTGGGGCAGGTCTCTTTCGGTCTCGAAGGCTGGTGTGGACGAATTACTCAGCGGGTCCACCACAACTCGAGGTCCCGGCTGCACAGTCTGCCAGGCCCCGATCAGGGAGACAGAATTGCTGTGTTTCAAGGCGTCGGGGAATCTTCGGAGCTTCGCCCCTGGGCACCGCTAGGGGTCCCCTGCCCAGGACGGAGGTCAGTCCCAAGGATGTTGTGCAGGATGGTGAACAGGGAGAAGGAAGGTTGGCGGAGCCGGTCTTCAAGCGGCCATCTTGGTCGCAGACACGGCTCCTCCCCTGCAAATCCCCTTTTAACACAATATCTGATACTCTCCCTTACACACCTCCATGTAACATCATTGATGGTCAGGATTTATTCTGGTGTTACATTCCGGTGCTAACGTGGTTTAGCGCACCTTTTATTCTTGCTTCGCGGGTCCAGGACTTCCTTAATAATAGCGCGATGTGGCGTTAGCTACTTTTAATGTGAACCATTGGTAAGGAAAGCCTACCTTGCATGTCATTAGCGATAATTATCACTGGCTTGCAAGGCAATAGGAAAACCGCCAGCTAAGGCTGTAAAGCTGGCGCTAACACATGTTAGAGCAGCCTTGCTAATAGGGCGATAAAAATATGGACGCTTTTTTGGCAAAAAGTGACGCAAAAGCAGCGATATTGCCCTTTATAACATGCCCCGAAGTTTCACAGAAAGAGTTCCCATGCACATACTGGTTGGTTGGTTGATAGCTTTATTTCGATATGCAGATATATCTTAAAAGCATTACATACAGGTATAAAACTGCAGATTATCGAATTTAAAAATACATTCAAGGATTAAAACAATACAAAAAAATGCCATTGATGGATACAATAAATTAATTAAAAGTGAATTAAATTGATATAGTCAATCTTTTGGAGAGAATCAACCATGCCCATTTAAACATTTTTGAGACACCACAGACTATAGGGGGGGAAGTGTCAGTTAATAAGATACGTAACACCACCATATGCTGGCTGTCCCTAATAGTCTGAATACAGGTTTGAGCCAACACCTCCTTGGTCGGGAATAATCAGGGCACTTAAAAAGAATATGTGCCACCGTCTCGGGCCTTGTGGAGCAAAGGGCACAAAAAGGCGACAACTGCACAGACATTTTCCATCTGGAAAGAAAAACCCCTATCGGAAGAGTGCCCACTCTAAACTTAAAGTACAGAGCCCTATCGATTGGCATGGTAATCAAATCCAAATAGGGTTCGTAGGCCACCATGTCCTTGGTTCTTAAAAAGGTTGCGGTGGAATTGCAGTGACGGGGGTTACCGATAAGTTGAGAGGAGACCCATTCCCAATAAAGTTTTTTCAGGGTAGCTTTAGGTGGTGCAGATTTTGTAGCCCAAGAAGCCCCCAGACCCAGTTCCCCCAAAAGGTTTTTAACATCCCTTAACCATTGGATATTGTGCCAGCCCCCCATTCCCATCACCTCAGACAGCCCATCGGCATATGATTTCAGTTCTGGGACCCTCCATAAGCGGGCCCATAAAAGCAGCGGCCGGAGGCGAGCCTGGTCCTTAATTGATTTGCAACCCACATCCAAGAGCACCGGGACTGTGGGGGTGCTCAAGGGGAGAGCCAGTAGGTCTTTCAAAAATTTGCTCTCTGACTTGGATAGAGCCTCCAAATTGCAAAGGCCCCAAAGTTCCGCCCCATATAACGCTGCTGTGACTCCTCTTGCTTTATAGATGTCAATTACAGGTGCCACGGACTGTTTAGATGAGGCGCAATACTCCCTTAACAGCGCACCTTCCACCCTTTTGTGACTAATAATCATCTTGTTGATGTGGGGTGTCCAGCTCATAGAATCGCTCACACGTATTCCCAAATAGTCAAACTCAGAGACTTTCTCGAGAGGGACAGAGTTCAGGCTGGGGCGCGTCCTAGTTTCCGTGGTGGGTGCATAATAAGGTATTTTGTCTTTTCCACGTTGATTACCAGGCCCCTTGCTGAGAAAAATTCCTGGAAACGATTCAGAAGCTTCTGGAGATCCTGTGGAGTCTTGGCAATGAGGAGAGTATTGTCCGCAAACAGCAGGGTAGGGATCCGTACGCCCCCCAGGGAGGGTGCGTCTGCTCGTTCTTGAAGCAGATGCTCTACCACGCCGTTTACGTACAAGGAAAATAGTGTGGGAGCAAGTACACATCCCTGTCGGACGCCCCTGCAGACCGGGATCCTGTCAGGCTTTTCCCCATTCTGACCCCAACGCACCTGGGCATAGTTATCTGTATGGAGTTTGATCAGGAGCGACAGAATGTAAGGGGGTAGCCCAAGACCCTGCAGAACCCTCCAGAGTTCCTCCCTAGGAACCAGGTCAAAGGCAGTCTTCAGGTCAATGAAGGCCAAATAAAAACTGCCCTTGCCCAGCTCCACCACCTTCCAACGCAATAGCATCAGTCTGAAAACCTGTTCGATGGTCCACGTTCCTGGACGGAATCCTGTCTGAAAGTCAGACAGGATGAGGTTTTCGTCCACCCATTGGAGGATCCTCCCCAGAATCGCCTTCCCCGCTACCTTTTGTGTCGAGTCAATCAGGCTTATCGGCCTATAGTTCCCCGGATTGTCCCGACAGCCCTTTTTAAATATGGGAACAACCTCTGCCCCTTTCCAAGATTCAGGAACAGGTCCTCCCTCCAAGATGGCATTCAGAAGGGCGGATACCAGTTTGCCCCATTCGGTAGGGTAAGCCAGGAGTAAATCCCCTGGAAGGCCATCAGGACCGGCTGCCTTCAAGGGTACCAAGGACTTGATTACATTTACAACCTCCTGTGGAGTAAAGGGGTCAGGAATGCTGTCCTCTACCGAAAGGGCAAGGGAAAATGGCTCATTGAGGGACCCTTATACCGGTGAGTATAAGGCCCTGAAGTTGTTAAACCAGATCTGGGCCGGAATAGTGCAGGTCCTCAACGTGTCATCAGGTCTGTTCCTGGATCCCACCAAATTCCAAAAGCCCCTAGCATCCTTTCCTTGACTAGCAACCAGGAGGTCCGCCCAGAATTTTTCCTCCCACTCCTTTTTCGCTATTTTTAGGGTTTGGGTATAGGTCTTCCTAGCCAACCTGATCCTAATTTGGGACTTTAGTTTTACTGCTTCCACCAGTGCTTTTTTACTTGCCCCACATTTATGGGTATACCAGCCTTGTCTTTTCAATGGGCAAGCCCGTGTCTTAACCCCTGTATGTCTAGTTGGAACAATAAACAAATTACTTATGGCCGTGGTCAGGTCGCAAAAGGCCTCAAACACCTCCTCGGGCCCACCCTCAGGAGAGTCTAAAATACCTTGGGCCGTGGCCAGAAGTAGTGTTATGGCTGCAACCTTTTCCTCGGATAGGGTGAGCTGTGCCCACTTCAGCCGCCTACCACAATTTGAGACAAATGTTTCCCCCTGATTAGCAATGGTGCGGGACCCAGCGCTCTCTTTGCCCTCCGGCCACCAAGGAGTCAAAGCGAGAGAGAGCAAGTTGTGATCGCTCTCACTGGACGTGATGACTTCCATATCCCTCACCGAACTCCATAAGCACACTTCAAGCAAGATGTAATCAATTCTTGACGTGTGGTTGGGCCTGTTGTACGTGTGGGCTCCCGCCTTGTCAGAGCTTGACCTCCCATTAAGGGCCCACAGGTCACATTCCATGCTAAGGGTGTTTATCTGGATTGCAACTTCAGTCCACCTCTTGATCGGGGTTAGCTCTAAAATCGGAATCCCCCTCCTTCGATCCCCCACCTCCAGATCCAAAGTGTCGTCCGAGCCCAGAGGCTCGAACGTACAGTTTAAATCGCCCGCAACCAGGGTACATGATTTAAATGGGGATGACCTTAGCAAGCCCTCCAGGAGAGCAATGGTGGGCGACTGTCTACCTCCCTTTGTGCCCCGAGCGTAGATGTTATAGATGTTCAAGATGGCACGGCCCCGGGCATCTTTTAGGGTGATATTAAGGAGATCCGGGCAATTGGTCTGATGCTCTTCTACTCTGCAATTTAAGGAGGTTGCCACCCAGATGAGGAGGCCACCCGAAGGGCGCCCCCTCCCTGATGCCGGATAGACAGCAGAAATAGAGTAGGAAGAATAGCCCACCTTATGGGTGGGCTTTCTGCTCTATGTCTCCTGGAAGATACAAATGGAATACTCTTCCACGAGGGCATTCCAGTCCGGCAGGGCCAGCTTCCTGTCAATTCCAGCCATGTTCCAGCTGAAAATCCTAAGAACTGGATCCGTTACAGCTGGGACGCGGCCGGGCACGACATCACGGCGGACACCTGCCCCGACCGGAACGAGAGGTCCACTGCCCTCTCCATTGTTGCCCTGCCCCCCACCAGGCTCCCGGATGACAGATAGGGCTATATGGTTTGCTGTTGGAGTGGATGGGCTGGTCAACTGTGCAGTGGGATGGGCAACCCCGCCCACTTCATAATCCCCGCGGCCACTCCACAGACATCAACAAGTCAATAACCTGTAGAGCCCCAGTTCAGACCTGACCAAGCTGACTGTGGGTGGAACTGTGGTGCCACCGGATACTCTAGACAGCCATTATTGCTATATTGTGTCCCAATGTAGGGTGGGCCGG
Source organism: Lissotriton vulgaris (assembly GCF_964263255.1). Taxonomy (NCBI): domain Eukaryota; kingdom Metazoa; phylum Chordata; class Amphibia; order Caudata; family Salamandridae; genus Lissotriton; species Lissotriton vulgaris. The sequence continues at coordinate 724,734,522 of NC_141699.1, forward strand.
TGCAGTTCATAACAGGCCGCGGGTAGAAATAAGTTAAATCCACCACATCAATGCCTGAGCCGCCCGCTACTTGGTTATGGTTACAGATTGTGTGTGCAACTCTGTTGTCTTTAAAGTTGACTACCACACAATCTCCTTCTAGGCGTTTCTTACCCTGTCCTATCCAGCCCACCCTACGCACTCCGAGTATCAGCCCATCCAGGCCCCTAGGTAGCGGTTTGTTGGATTTGAGCCAATGCATAGTTTTATTCTTTAGGGCCTGGTGGGTTTCAAAATCAACGTCCTTCAAGGGAGGGACATTAACAAGAACGGCAACATACGGATGGCACTCGGGGGGAAGGTTTACTGGTGGGTGCTTAGGAGTCGCTTTCAGCGGTATAACTGCTGAAGGGCCTACTCCCGGGCGGTTCACAGCGTGTTTAACCTGGGGAGCTTGGTCGACACCCCTGCCCTTAGCTGCTACCTGAACCAATCGTTTAGACTTAGCCACATCCCCACCAGCTGGCAATTTGGCCTGGCCGGGTTTCGTATTTAGAGCTTTTGGTGTCTCAAGGGGGCTTGAATGGACCTGGGCAGTATGGATGATGGTCCCGGGTTTGGCCGCAGTTGGAGCTGTAGAAACAATGATTAAGTCCTTACAGACTGCAGCAATCAGTGTAGTCGTTGTAGTAGGTACAGCCTGTACTACATCAACGGGCACACGCTTACCCATGTTCCCGCCCGTGCTATCCTCCTTGACTCTTGACTGAAGTTTAATAAGGGTTTTCATGGAGAAGAAATTATCTAGTGTAGTCTGCTCAAACCTGTCTAACCTTTCCCCCAGGCCCTTAACCTGATCAATGAGCGGTACTAATAGGGAATTGATCAGGACCTCTATTTGTTTGAGAGATGCAGGGTCATGCAGTGTTGCTGGTTTATCAGCGAAGTTTGGATGTACCTGCGCAACCTCTGGTGTAGTGCCCAGAGAAACATACCCTCCTCCCATCTCAGGGTTCGCTGAGGCTGAGCCGTTGCATAGCTTAGAGTCTGAACCCCTTGAAGCGTACTTCCTAGGGCGCTTGTGCAGTGTGGTAAGGCTACCTTTGCGCAAACTCACAACCCTTTTCCTTTTCCTTTTTCTGCGAACTACGGGGTCGTGGACTAAGCACTGCAGAGTCGGGGCCTGAGGGGGCCTTGGTATGGCAGGGGCAGATCTTGGCCGGTGGTAGGGCACGGGGGATCAGGAGTACATGGACCCAAGCCCACAGGACTACCAATAAAAGGTGGTGATTGTGCTACCAAACTCTCCAACCTATCAATACTTGCTCTTATGGCAGCCACCCGTGGTTGCTCGATGATGGCCGAAAGGAGAGGAGAAGGAGCGGGGATAATAGAGGGCGACTGGACCTGCCCCATTGCACCAAACTAGGAGCGTCTGGCTGGTAGGAGATCTTGTGAAAGACGTTGCTCCGTCATCACAATCTCTTTCTCTATTACAGCGGCTACTCTAGTGATGAATTTGTCTATTGTACCAATCATCGTACTCCCACGACCCCCCTCCCCTCCACCCCTTAGTATTTTCCCCAACCGAGTAGACATCGGAGTAGCTGGACCCTCAGCCAGTGTTCACTCGCCTTCGGAACCTGAGGTATCAGATGACAGGGGGGTGGCCCAGCCCAGCCTCTGACAGCCCCTGACTGCCACAGACTGCCCGCCCTTTGCCCGGGCTTTGCTCAGCGTTGCGCTCGCGTTCCGCTGAGCGCCGACCGTGATATTAAAATAGGTAGCGTTGCGGGCGGGGGCGTGGCTTCGAGGGGGTGCGGCCAAGATCACCATGGCTGTGCAGGGACTCCTAGTCTAGCGAGTCCCTGCCTCTCACCGCTCTTCACGGCTCGCCAAATGTTCCTCCACTTCTCCCAAGTCCTGGTTTCCAGCAACACCACCAGTGCGTCAAGCCCCTCGCCTCTTACCGCGCTGCGGCACCCGCAAAGCGGGTGCGGCGAGAAGTAGCGGTTTTAGCGGCTTAGGCGGTATCCCTCTAGCATGAGGGATAGAGGGCAGCCCAGGAACAGCGTCGGCATCAGGTCAGGTCATACTAGGACTGCTTGCAACTATTTTGCTACTTTGGAAACACCTGCCATGAGAAACTGTCTTATTGAACTCAACTCACTCTATACATTCTGGAGGGTTCAACAGCTCAAGTGAAGATCACCACCTTTTTGCAATAAAAGGTGTCTTCCATATGCATGACAATCACCCTATACAAACTGACCAATGGACTGAGTGGTCTGACCAGATGAGGTGACTCAGGAATTTAGGGGTGGGCGCAGTTCGCGAAGTAGCGCTACGAGAAGCTACGCAAAGTGCACTTTGCACTATGCGAACTTTACGTAGCACTACGCGAGCTGCGTAGTAGCATGTTCGCACTGTGCAAGATGCGTTTTCAATGATTGCACAGTGCGGACAAGCCTCCTGCACTGTGCAATCATTGAAAACGGCATCTTGCACAGTGCGAGCTGTAGTTTTCTGCTGCTCGAGTAGATTTTTACTCAAGCAGCAGCTTTCTCAATGCGAACTGGTAGTTTCTCATCTTGAACGGTTGCGAGCATGCGCAACCACTCGCAATGAGAAACCTGACCTCCCGGCGTTGAGAATCTCGCCGGGATGTCATTTTGCTTGCTCACGGTCGCGAACTTGACGTTGAGGACCGCGAACAAGCAAAAAATTACAGCTGCACTACGCTACGCTGCACTACGCGTGCTCGCACTGTGCTACGTGCAGCTCGCGTAGTGCGAAGTTGCGCAAACTTTGCAAACTACGCGAGCGTAGCGTAGTGCTTCGCCCAGGGTTACTCAGGATGTGTCACCCCAGAATTTGAGGATTATAATATCCATTATGTGACCAACTACTTCTTCTTTGCGGACTAAGAAACACATATTTTTTTTCTTGCAGACTCTACTGGCTTTCCTTTGGCTGAGGCATAAGATGTGTTCGCCATTCCCTGACTCATTTTCCTCATGAGAGAGAACCTTTGAGTTGATATGGTTCACATCTTTTCCCGAACTCCTCTAGAGCTTTGATAATTCATGGCCCAACAGAGATACATTGGAATTATTTTGCACTCCTCAGAATAAATGCTTAATATTGATGTGTTTGCCTTTCTCAAATTTACTGATAAAGTCTAACTTTAACTAAATCCTGTTTCTGCCTCTCCATGGCTTGTCTCCAGTAATTGATTGTGCATTCCAATTGAGTATTAATGAGAGATGGGAATTCTAATAGGGAGATCTCTTGACAACAGATTCTAAAGTTACTATTTTGTGTAGCTCTAACTGAATTATTGGTTTGCATGATTTTAGTCTGAATGAATTTCTTCAGGAGATTTAGTCTAGCTGTGATAATCCTGTATTTGTATAGCATAGTCTTAAGAGTTAATTATATCAATCTAATCACACGCGTGTAGGTCAGTTTACCAATTCCTGGTCCACATTGGATAGCTGGATAAGACCCCTATATTCAACCAATCTCAGCATAATTCAAGATCCATCGGAGGTCCAAGTAAATGAATCTGAGGAGTAGTGAAAAGTGATTAAGTGAGACATAGTAAATGGGCCCAGCCGCACCACAACACTACCATTGTCCCACTTGGACCATAACACCATTAGCCCACACACGCTCAGGATCATAAAACTTAAACAAAACTTCCTTCACAAAATCTTTTATTCTGACTAATTTCCCCACAATAAACTCAAGGGTTATCCATATACCTCTGTTGTTTTGTTTTTATTTTACTTTGCATCTAGTATCAGTCACACACTCATCTCTCTGGCAGACTTTAGGAAAATTAATTTCTTTAGCAATATAACCATGCAACAATCTTGGACGAAATCACGGAGCTACTTTCCAACACTTCAAATCAAAGGATGACCTACCAGTGGAGATGTGTGGAATAGACAACTACAAAACCAAAAGCAGGGGACCCCGAGTAAACGGATGTAGGCAGGGACTCTCAGGAACAACACTAGGGGATATCCCACCCTCGGAGGCAAGGGAGGAAGGTGTCACCTGCCAAAAGATACTAGTAGGATGTAATTTCATCTCTACTGTATAAGGGAAAGGATTCAGTTCGTCCAGGGGAGAACAGAATACATTACGAAATTTCAAACATAAATGAATAGGCAAGAAAGATATCAAATAACAATGGATTTGTAAATAATAACGTAATTCCAAAGAAATTAAATACAAAAGATTTTTTTTGTTGGTTATACTTATTAATCTTTTAGACTTCTGATTATAGAAAACGGAGCAAGAAGGGTAACATACAAAATATGCAATAAGCATATAAATCAATTAAACCTGAAATCATTTGAGTGCATAGACAAACAGGCAAAATCTCCCAACCCACACAATAGAGCTCTATTAAAATAGAAAAAAACAGAAAAAATGCAAACCTATGGGCGTATAATTTCAACAATCTTACCACTCATACATTCCACATTCTCACATATGCCAATAAAACGGATCACACATAGGTGTGGGCGGAAAATCCGTTCCGCTCGCGGATTTTGCGGATTTTCGGGAAATCCGCAATCCGCGAGATTTGCGAATTTCCCGCAAAATCCGCAAATCCGCGAGCAGCGGATTTTGCTCGCGCTGCTCGCACTGTTAGCGTGAGTTCGCGCCCCGCGAATAAGTGCGAAATTGCAGAAATACGATCTTGGCAAAACTGAAAGTAACTACTTACCAGGTTCAAAAGTTCAGGCACATCATTAGTAGCCATTTCCTGTAGGGCTTCCTGAGGGGCCCCTCCAGAGTTCAGTTGCCAGTTGAAACTATTATGTGACCCTGCTCTGAACCTCAGAATAGTTACACATATGCCACAAAGGTCCTGAATTACAGCTAAGGGAGACAAGCAGGAGCCAGGCTGGAAGTTAAAATCCATTAATCAGCCCCTAATTCATTATTGTCAGTTGGGGCAGGGCAGGTGTTGTAACTAATTTTGCAACAATGAAAGCACTTAGCAAGTGCAAAAGATCACTAATCAGGGCGCACTAAGGAAGCAGGTGCCAGCTAAAAAAATATTCTGTGACACATTAATCAGCCCCAAATTAATTCAGGTCACTTGAGGCAGGGAAGGTGTGCTTTGCTTTGCCGAAAATAATGTACACTGGACAACCAGAGGGTGTAGTGATGAAACAGAGGGTGGCATGGGTGGGCCAGAGGGTGGCATGAGTAGTCAGAGAGTGGCAGTGGTGACAGAGAGTGGCAGTGATGAAGAAGAGTGTCCCAAACAGGCTGGACACGTAGAAACAACAAGTTCGCAAAACTTGCGACCCGACAGGTAAGTTCGCAAATTGCGAAATTGTAAAAACCCTCGCGAACTGGCAGAAACACGGGCGAACACAAAAAAAAAAAAATCCGCAAATTCGCGGGAATTCGCGGATTTTGCGGATTGCGAATCCGCAAATCCGCAAAATTCGCGGATTGCCAATCCGCAAAATCCGCTCATGCTTAATCACACACAAGTACAAAAAATATAAGGCAGAAACCCAACAGAATTACAGAGTAATAGTAGGAAGTTAGTAGCAGTGCATCAAAATTGTGCTTTCAGGTGTATGTCGCCCTGTGGTTTCTGTCTTGCAGGGTGCCAATGTGCGTTTCGTGCTAGGCTATCAAATAGCCATCACCTTCCTCAGGGCACTTGAAACTTGGTGATCTGGGGAGAGCACTAAGGTGAGGAGGATAATATAAATACAGACATGGACTGGGTGCCAAATGTGTACTCCTCAAAACCGCAGCTCCTTATTAATGGGAGTCCAGTCGAACAGATTCTCAAGAGTTCCTATAAAGTCGAACGAGACAGTACTGGATGTCGGGTTTGGGTAATTCTATTGTGCCACACGGTAGAGAAGGTCCTGAGTGAAGATGCCTATAACTGGGGAATCTTAATGAATGTAAGGTTCCAAGCAAAAAAGTATCAAAAACAGACTTCAAGGGGCCAGGGTTGACCGAAGGATAACGGCACAAGAGACTCCACAGTTAACGCGACCATATGGCGTCGAAACAATAAGAAAACTCCGGAATGAGAGACACTCGGAAAGTCGGGTCCGTCCCAGGGCAGACTTCACCGGGACCTGGCAGGAGCCAAAAGAAACGTGCGAGGCAAAAAGGAAGACCGCATCCTCCACCGCGAACTGCTGCAGAAATCGGCGTCCTCGAATTCCAGATGAAGAAGGGGACCGCCTTCAGTGAAGATGGAAGGTAAAAGGCTGGTCTAAAACTCAGCTATTTATTGGACCAAAACATTGAGAGCATTCACATATGAATTACTCAGCATCACTGTCCATTTTAGGCCACCAGAATTCTTCCCTAATATGTCTTTTGGTCAATGTCGAGTCAGGATGTCCACTGTCTGCAAACTCTAAAATTCTCTGTCGAAAGCATACGGGAACATTCTTCTCAGTTCAAAAAGGTAAACGTTAACTTCCAACAATTCACTCCCTAACTTTCAAAACGTTGTATGTTTTGGGGTAGAGCACTCTCTTTTTGGCTAACTCCTCACCAATCATGTGTTCCAAACCCTGTTTAGGATCGGTCAGTCTTGCCGGCGGTCAGATGGCGATCTTGCCGGCGGTCAGATACCCCCCTGTTCTTGCCGCCGGCGGAAAGAACTGAGGGGTAGGCATACAGCACTATGCGGGATGACTGAATATTTTCATCCGCATCTGTCCCTGACCGCCGGCAAGACCAACCGATCCTAAACAGGGGTTGGAACATAGGATTCTATTCAGAATTCTAATCAGTGTTAATACACACTGCAACCGCATTATAGGTATCGAAGGAATATAGGGTGCCTTTTCCCTGATTCCTTCTCTTTATTTTCAACTGATTTTTCACTCTTGCAATTGGTCCTGATGAAGCGCTCTTGGATCCACTGGGGACCGCTCACAGCGTGAAACATGTTGACCTGAACTATATCTTTTCACACACATTTTTCTTCACGGATGTGAGAGCAGTGAGAAATATTCACCCCTCCTCCACATTTGTTTGAAGGAGGCTCTCCACATCCCACTTGCATTTTTAACCTTGTCTTCGGGACCCCTGAATAAAATATAGTTCTGGGTACCGTCAAAGACAATTTTCACTCACCCACCCACCTCTTGTAGGCCCCCACACCCGCATGCACAACTGCGGTGTCTCCTAAAAAGATCTTTGCTAAAGAGCCCTCTCGCGGGGCCCGTGAGGGACTGCAGCACCACCCCCACGAGGAGCAACACCCAATGATGAAGCATGACACTCGCAAGGGTGTGGGAGGGCACTATATACCAAAGGAGACTCTCCCCACCCCATCCAATACCCAACCATACTTGAGTCACATTCCCACAACCAGAATAGGCTGTTCTATCCCCTTTTCTTCTCTTTAGGAACAGTTACCCCTTAGTGATTATTACTTTTACCTTTAGGAGCCTGGGTACTGGACCTGCTACTTTCCTATTTAGCTCCTTGTCCCCCTTCTTTATTTTTTGCTATTAAAATAAATATTGGACCCTCAGACCAACTGTTCAGATCACTTCTGGACCTATGGAAGACTTACTAAAAAGACTGCTCTGCTGTCCTGCTGCTAGAAGGACTACCCTCTGCAAGCAGGATTGCCCTTCTGTATGCGGAAGGAAGACTGGACCTTCTAATTGAACCCAGAAACACCAGAGTGACTCCAAGGGCTAGCTGATTCCTGCTCTGAGTTACATTGACATAATAAGCTCCAGAGACCTGCCCTGCATCTGCCCAGCTGTCAAGACTACAACTGGACCTGCCTGTGCCCTGCTTCTGGCCTCTCTGCTGGAAAGAGTCCTGATCCCCAAGAGGTTCCTCCTGGTCCTAGACCTTTGGCTGGCATCAGAGTGTACTCCTTCTGGCCCAACTCTGGGTTCCCTCAGAACTGATGCAGTGCAATGCAATTTGATGCAGCATGGTGCAGGAACTCGCATTGCAGCACCTCGCAGCTCCTGGTCGACGGCCTCATAGAAACAGAAACATACCTAAAGACCTGGTGCCTAGCATTATAATAGGGTAATGCACAGATAACTGGTTTGAGGGCTACGAGGCAGCCTAAGAAATGCACAGGGTCCTTAAAAGAGATTGGGAGGTAGTCTGTGGACGCTCATATTCTTTGTAGGCCCTAGGGAAGGGTGACAGGACGAAATATTCCCACATGAAGGTCATCCTTATCCAAAAGTATGGACTCACCTCTGAAAAGTATAGGCTGAAGTTCAGGGGCAGCCAGACACTGCCCCGCCAGCATTGGGTAGATTTTGTGGAGTATTTTAGCATGGCACTGGGTGGTTGGGTGAAGGGTAATAAAGTAAACACTCAGAGCTGTACAATAAGATTTCCAGAGAGTACATTTTGTCAGTCATTGTTTTCCAGAGCTATGGCAACACATGATAGACAGCAAGCTTATCAGCCCTAGGGAGTTGGCCAAGGAGGCAGACTGCTGGCTTAACACCAAGGTCCAAAAGAGATACCTAGGAGTAAATTCAAGAAGGGTGGTTCAGGTTCCCCCAGCAGAGTGGGCGGGAGGTCCAAGGTGACACAGACAGGTCCAAGAATAAGGTGGGGCAAAGGGGTCCCATGCCCCTTCTGAGAACAGGGAGGAGGGTCTGATGGGCAGTGGTCCTGGCCACCCCACTTACAACCTCGTTCTCAGTTAGGACACAGGCAGGGAGACTTTTTCTGCCTCGAATAACCACCCACTAGTACAGGAGTGGCCAATGTGGTCTTAGGAGTTGGTAGTCCTCAGGGGCAGATGTTAGAGCATGCCCTGGTGTCCCTTAGCTGAGGGGTGGATTGCAAGGGTACACTGATTCCTGAGGGTGGCAGTCATCACTTTAATCAGATAACAGTCAATGGGATACCTGTCACTTCCCTAAGGGATACCTATGCCAGTCAGATCATGGTGGTGGAAAGACTGGTTTCCCCAGAGCAGTACACCGGACAGATGTGTAGGGTAGCTCAGGCCTATGGGTAGGGGTCCATGGAATAGGGTAGGGAAGTAGCCGAGAGGAGGGTCATAGTAAGTGCCCAGATGCCCATTAACTGCATCATGGGAAACCAATTACCACCAGTGTTGTAAAAGCTGGGAGGGGCGAACACTCAGGGCACCCTGAAAGCTCTGGTGTCTGGGAGTCCTACTCCCAACAGGACAGGACGGAGTCCCTGATTGAGGGGCAGGAGGTGGAAACAGTCCACAGTGGGAGGACCAGTATTTCAGAGGTTGCCAGCTCTGAGAATAAAGACTAACCCTGGTGAGGCCACTTCTGACCAGGAGGTGCTGCCTGTGCTGTCACAGAGGAAGTGGACAAGAGACCTGGATCGGGCAGACCCCTGCAAGACACAGACATAGTGTTTCACCCTTGAGGGGGATGGTGGTTCTAAAATAGAAGTCCTGGCTTGCCAGGTACCTGTTCTGCCTCAAGGTAGAACCCTGGGCTAAGTGGCCAATCTCAGGCTACAACCCCTGGACTGGTGGGAAAAGAGTGGAATTAGGGTGCCTAACACCTGGGTCTGTTGCCCCCACTGTGAGAAATGTCAGAGGTTTGGGAAAAATCAAGAAAAGTTCGGGAACTCCTTGCCTGTCCCAAGGCTGGAAGTGATGCCTACTCAAGTCTCTCGCTTGGAGCCACCACCTGGCAGTGGATGGCTCTGGTCCTGGCTTTTGACACTGACAGCTGTGATGGCCTTATCTAGTTTTTGTCCTTATGGGCAGAGTATTCATTTGGTTGGGGACAGAAGTCTGATACAAGTGGCGGAATGGGCCACCTCACTTTGTTGGCCATGGTGGTACTGTCTGCCTACTGGGATGGATCTGTGAACCAATTAAAGTTAGAAGTGTCACAGCTGCGGTCCACAGATGAGGAGAAGCATTCCCCAAGGGTCAGTCTAGTGGTTCAGAAAAGTGCTGACAAAATAATTCAACTTGGTTCAGAAGGCATAGAACTGACAAGTGCCTCTGCTGTAGAGGGTAATTTCCACATTCTATCCCTTGAGAAGAAAAGATATGATAAGATAGTATTTAGAGAGCGCACTATACCCGTAGGTGTCAAGGCACTAAGCAGACGCAGAAAGGAGGAGGGAACACGGTCACCAGTTATCCGGGAAATAACCAGGTTTTAGAGAGGGAACTAGCATTGATGATGGCAGAGGGGAGAAGACTCTAAAGCTTGGCAGCGGCCACCAAAAATGCCCTACCTCTCCATCTGGATCTTCTAAATGTAGGTATCGTGAATTTAAGCTGAGTATATGATCTCAAGGTCCTCCCAGGGATATATTTGTGGAACAAACATTTGAATGTACTGCCTTATAAACTGTAGTAAGGGTCTTGGAAATCCGTAAGATCTCACCAATTCAGCTAGAGGGGAAACATAAAGATTAAAAAGGGTGGGGATGAGCGAAGAGCCCTGAGGAACCTCACACGGAAGAGCAAAGGCTGTGGATTTTTTAACCACCACAGCTAACTGTATACCTTCTGTCTGTGAGAAAAGACTGAAGAAGCTGAAGAGCTTTTCCTGAGACCACCACTTCTCACAGGCGTAGGATCATTCTATTAGGGGAGATATTGTGTTGAAAGCTGCTGATAAGTCAAGCAGAATCAACACCGATCCCCCCATATCTACTTGCATCCGAATGTGGTGGGAAACTGTAAAGAGAGCTGATTCTGTGCTGTGGCCAGCACGGAATCCATTCTGGGAGCCATCAAGGTATTGCTTAGTCTACCCTGGCTGTAGGTCGGAGGAGGTGATGTTGGTCCTCTCTGCAGGGTCACCCCCAAATATTTTGCCTTCATCTTCCTGTTTTACTGAATTTGTTTTTTTGTTGACTTTAGGACTCTGTGCACTTTACCACTGCTAACCAGTGCTAAAGTGCTTGCACTCTCTCTAAACATAGTAAAATTGGCTTACACCCAATTGGATGTGTGCGGGTACTGCACTCTATTAACCTTCTTTGTACGTTTGTGCGATATGTGTGCTGTGTTAGATTAGTACCTGCTCACTTACGTAACTAGTTGTATGTGGCCTGGCTCCAAAAAGGCCGCCAGGACTCTAACACGCACTATTACAAATTGAGTACTCCTTTTATACGTTTCAATTCAGTTTTATCATGATATCAAATCCAATCATCACATTTCTCTCATTGTTAGTACATGCGTTGAAGTTACTTACAACATAGTCAATTACATTTGCGTTACATAAATGTACATTCAAACAATAGTTTCAAAATACAATAAAACCCAATGCATTTCGGGGCATCAGCCCCTTCGTCAGGGGTCTGTTTAAAAAGAAAAAGGAAACATAGTTACTTTTGGTACTTTAAGGATTCAGTGTTGCAATAGCGTTTACAGCTTGTGGTATTTACTGATTTCGTGCATTTCCTACCTCGTGTGCGAGGTAGCTCAACAGGTGTTGTGCTATGCAGTTTGTAGCGTAGCTATAGTGAATCTAAAAGGAGGAGATTATGTAGGTCACTTGCTAATTTATTAAACTGTGTGCAGAGTTATTAGTACTTATTTCACTAGTTAAATTATTTTACCTGAGTCTTGCTTGCTTAATGCATATCTGTAAGAAAAAATATATTTTGTCTTGCGGTCACTTCAAAAGGGGTACCCAAAATAATCAGGGTCATAAGAAAAAGCATATCTTTGTGATATATAGTGCTCACCTGTGGGTCTTCTATTTTCACATTAAAAAGTTACCCTGCAGAATTAAAACAAGGGAAGTTCCATTGAACATTATTGCGTACGTTAGGGGATTTTGTAGCTTTGTGTTCAAGTTTGCAAATAAAGTTTTTACCTGCGAGCCTCTGTAGAAGTGGGTTGGTCTCGCTAGTCAATCGTATGCGTTTGACTGTAAATGAAAATGAACACGATCATTAGCCTGTTGCCGATCTTCAAAGCTGCAGAATGCACGCTGTTTCGTAATTATAACGCGTTAAGCGAAAAGCGCTTTGGGCTTACCGTTTTGAAAAATGATGCTGCTCTGTGCGGCGTCTCAAGTCGGGTGTTTCGACCGGGGCTAGCTTTCTACACTACTAGTCCCTTCTTACTTATTACTCACTATTCCCTTGTATGTAGCAATAGATGAAGGACTTCCTTATTGAAAGTTTTAAGGCCGCCATTACTGAGCGGTGGAAGTTCAATAATGCAATTGGTTTTAACCTATTGTGGTATGAGTCAAACAATACGTTACAGTGTATTGACACGTGGAGGGCATTCAGATATTATTAATTGTTCATGTGTATATGCATTAAAACATAATGGGATAAAGAAAATAAAGTAAAATAAAGGTAATACACAATGCTTAACATTATTCTGGTTTCATTATATGCATTCCTGCCTATTTACAATCAATCAATCAATCAAGGCATTTATATAGCGCACTACTCACCCAGAGGGTCTCAAGGCGCTAGGGGAGGGGGGTCCGCTACTGCTCGAACAGCCAGGTCTTGAGCTGCTTCCTGAAGGCGAGGTGGTCCTAGGTCAGGCGGAGGTGAGTCGGGAGGGAGTTCCAAGTCTTGGCGGCGAGGTAGGAGAAGGACCTTCCCCCTTGGTGGCTCTTCGGATGCGGGGGACGGCGGCGAGGGCATGGCCGGTCGATCGAAGCTGGTGTTTGGGAGCGTAGAAGTTGAGGCGGCTGTTGAGGTATCCTGGGCCTTGGTTGTGTAGGGCTTTGTGTGCGTGGGTGAGGAGACGGAAGGTGATTTTCTTGTTGACCGGGAGCCAGTGCAGGTCTCTCAGGTGTCCGGAGATGTGGTTGCGACGGGGGATGTCCAGGATGAGTCGTGCTGAGGCGTTCTGGATCCGCTGGAGCCTCTTCTGAAGTTTGGCGGTGGTTCCGGCGTAGAGGGAGTTGCCGTAGTCCAGGCGGCTGGTGACGAGGGCCACGGGTGACCGTCTTCCTGGTCTCGGTGGGGATCCACCGGAAGATCTTTCGTAGCATGCACATGATGTTGTAGCACGTTGAGGAAACGGCGTTGACTTGTCTGGTCATGGAGAGGGAGGAGTCCAGGATGACGCCCACGTTGCGTGCGTGGTCTGTCGGTTTGGGTACGCTGCCTAGGGCGGGGGGCCACCAGGAGTCGTCCCAGGCGACGGGTGAAGATCCCGGAATGAGGACTTCCTTCTTGTCCGAGTTCAGTTTCAGGCGGCTGTTCTTCATCCATTCGGCTACCTCACAATCTCACTCAAATAGATTATATTCTTTATTACCTCCTGCAGCGCTGTTATACCTATGTGTACATAGGGGTGTGTAATTGTATGTGGTTTTATGTCGTGTGAGCATACATATCACTGCGTATTCGAATCCCTTGAGGTTCTAACTGTATACATCTGTGATGTTTTTGATCTTTATAGAAAGCAAATCATCTCCATTTTGTCGTTCAGCCCATTAGGGATCAGTGTCTGGAGCTTACGTATCCAAAAGGCCTCCCTCTGGAGTAGGATCTTAGCATTGTCCAGTCCTAACCGTTGTGGAATAAGTTCAATTATTTGAAATCTCAGCTGCGCTATTGTATGGCCTGCTTCCATCCAGTGCTTTGCTAGTGGTGAGGTGGAGCTTTTATTACGAATCCGGCTCTTGTGCTCTGAGAGCCGCAACTTCAGTTTTCTATCTGTCTTCCCTACGTACAATAGTCCACAGGGACATTTAATGGAATAGACCACATGTTCTGAATTACAGTTAGTGGTGTGTCTGAGCTGGATTTTTTCTCCTGTCCGTGGGTGCAGTAGAGTATTACCTGGTATGACATTATTGCAATTCTTGCAATTATAACATCGTGTGGTGCCTTTGTAAATTTCTTGCTTTTGAGTGGTAACCACAAGTTGTGAGGGTTTACTTAGTAATTCTTTCAGATTTTGCGCTCTTCTGTAAGCAAATAAGGGCTTGTCAATGAACAGTGTTCCAAAATCTTTCTCAACTTGCAAAATTTCCCATCTTTTCTGGATTATTCTTTTTATATCCCTCGACGCTGTCGAGTATTTGGATACAAACACCATTCTCTTATTAGTAGTTTTTGTTTTTTTCTGTAAAAGTTCTGCTCTTGGAATGGTCTTGATTTTCTCAATCTGTGCAATCAACAGTTTTTTAGGGTATCCCCTACCTAGGTATCTTTGTTTTTGTTCTTCAAGACTTTTCTCACACTTTTCACTGTCAGAGGATAACCTCTTTATCCGCATAAATTGTGATACTGGAAGGTTGTTAATTAGATTAGCTGGATGAAAACTCCCGTATAACAATGCCGTTTTCTTATATGTTGTTTTTTTGTAAAGTCTTGTGTGAATTGAATCCTCTGTTATTTCAACCATGACATCCAGGAATGGTAGGGCTGATGCGCTGATGTTGTACGTAAACTGGATTCTTGGGCTTGCTAAATTCAAACTTTTGATGTTTTGAATTAGTTCTGGTGTTGATCGCTTCCAAATTATAAAAATTTCATCTATGTACCGTTTGTAGTACACGATTCCTTCTTGCCAAGTGCGGTCTTCAAAGATATAGTTAAATTCAAACTTGGCCATAAAGATATTAGCATATATGCATGCTCCAGGAACCCCATAGCTGTTCCAGTGAGTTGGATATAGTATTCATCTAGCCATGAGAAATAACTATTCTCTAGGCAAAATTCCAGAAGTTGCATGATTATGTATTTCAGTTCTTCTGGTTTGTCATCTCTAAGCAGAGCCCATTCCATGGCTTCCAATCCTTGTTTATGACGGATTGACGTATATAAAGACGACATGTCTATTGTGCATAAAGTCCAGTCCGTGCTCCCTTCTGTTTTGATAGTTGAGAGGCTCCTTAGAAAGTCCGATGTATCTTCAAGATAAGTTGGCCACTGGTGAATAAATGACTGCATGTGGGCATCAATGAATACTCCTAGGTTTTCAAAGATTGATGAGCATCCGGACACTATTGGTCTGAAGGGGGTGTTCTTTAGATCCTTGTGTACCTTCGGTAGGAAATATATCCTTGGCCTTCTTGGATAAATTTGTCTTAGATAGCGTTTGGTTGTGTTGTTAATCCAACCCAGTTCTTCTGCTTTGTCCAGAATTTTGTCTAGAGTTTGGGTGATTTCTGCGGTTGGGTCTTTTTCCAATTTAGCATATGTGTTCACATCTTGAACATGTTCGTCGCCCTTTTGCATATAGAAGTCAGAATCCATTATGATCAATCCTCCTCCTTTGTCCGCCTTTTGGATCACGATTGCTTTATTTTTCGCCAGTGTTTGTAAAGCACTATGTTCTGCTCTTGTTAAATTGCTTAACTTCCTCTTATATTGAATCTTGCTCATGTCTGCTTTGACTAAAGTTTCAAATGTGTCAAGGCTTTTATGGGAGATTGGGGCTAGACAAGTACTTTTGGGTTTGAATTTGGCTGTAGTGTTATCTTCTGTTTCAATTGGATTTAGTATTGTAAAAAAGTGCTTTAGTCGTGAGATCCTCATAAATTTAAAGAATGCTACTTCCGTTTCTAGCTCGTTAGTGTGATAAGTGTTAACAAAAGTTGTCCCTTTATTCAATAGTTTCTCTTCAAATTTAGTCAAAAGATATTTTGAGATATTAATCACGAGATTTTGGTTTGGCTCCGTAAGCCCGTTTTCTTCTCCTGTTCCTTTTCCTTTTCCTCTTCACGTTTTTTGTCGCTCAACTGGGTGGTCGATTGATCCGGTGGTTTGCTTTGGGCTTGGCCCTTCTCTAAAAAAGCATTAGATGATGATGTGGATGTCAGGGATGCCACTGCAAGAGTCCAGGAGTTCCGTCTTGAAGATGACTAGTCCCAATACCTCTAAGAACCAACAAGCGTGTCAAGGAATGTAACACTTGACACAACCGGTTAGTCCCTAAAGGGAAAGGGAAGTGGGGAAGGGAAAGGGTAGTGGATGGGGGAAAGGAAAGCTAGAGAGAGAAACAACAAACACAGGATCTCTTCCTGAGACGACTGTCTGTTCTCTCCTGAAGTATTCTGAGCTTTCTTGATCAGTTGTGAATTATTTGACAAGCTAAACAATTGCGAAAGCAACAACATAAAATAAGACTAGTTCCACTGTGTCACAATGTCTTCTTTCTGTACTATTAACTCTTTCTTAGAAACTAATGTACATACCGATCACAAGCAAAGCTCATTCCTATACTTCTAGTGCAAGCTCAATGGGGGTTCTGTAACATAAATGAAATATAAACAGGTCAAGCTTTCTTAACAGACCAAACTGTAATCGCACGTATTGAGCTGTTCTCTAACCAAGTAACTGATTAGTACAACAGAACTGAACCTTCTTGCATGCAAGGTGCTTGCTTACCTTGCACCAAAGTGTCGATCAGTTACTGGGTTCTGTGGAAACAAAAAAAAGAACACAGACCCAGAAAACAATGCTCTCAAGAACACATTTGTCAGAGTAGTTGGCAGTTTAAATGACACTGCTTCACGCTTTCTATGCAACATTGGTTCTCATACAAGAGAGTCTTTACACTGATTTACAACATTTACAAATACTCTAGTATGTTGCTACTCATTGTCTTTGCCAAGGTTTGTTTGGAGGCTACAGGCAATTGTTTGAAGACTACAAACAAATAAACATCAAGGCACACAAAGTCTTCCACAAGAAAAAGCTACTCGCTTGATAAATGTTTTTGCCAAGGCTTGTTCCGAGTCTCTTGCAAGCTATTTTAGTCTTACTTGAATAGAAACCGGAACCTGAATCCGGGGGACCGATGCGGGTGCAGGACAGCCTGGTCCGGCAGCAAATGCGTTCCTACCGCGAAACCGGAAGTCCTGGGTTCGTCTGTGGAAGCGCTCGAGGGTTGAAGGATCGTTCCAGGTGACGGAAAGGAGACGGGGAAAAACTCCGGTAAAGACCTTCCGAAGGTGGGTAGGGTCGAGATGCACGGAGGCGCGACCAGAGGGAGGGGCAGGGAGCCGATGAAGCGATCTGGAGCTCTTGAAGCGGCGCTTTGACAAGAAGCAAAGCGTCGCATCCCCAGTCGGCAAGCCTTTTATAGGCTGGTTTACACGTGTTGAAAGGCGTCTGTTGAGCGCACCTGCTCAACGTGTTCCCTTTTGAATATTCATGACGACTTTTCTGTTTGCAGTTACAACAAGTATGTCCCAAGCAAACCCATGCCACATAATAGTAAAATAGTAAACAAGCATTTCTACAGCCAAGGCTCACTACACGCCACAGAATAGAAAACAAGCATTTCTAAAGCCAAGGCTCACTACACTGTACTGTGTGTGATGTAGGATTCTGATTACATTATACAGTGTGTGGTTTAGAATTTCATGACAGTGGATGCCATTTCTGTTGCAAGGGGTACTAGCGGGCCTGGTTTGCGGCGTTGCTGCTGGTCCATAGGTTGCCTAGAGGTACTAGTGTCACTGTCTGACACTACACTTTCTTCAGATGAGGCTGCTTGTTGTTTTTTACCCGTGTATCTTCTTTTTGCATAAATTTCCGCCCATGTATAAGCTTCATTTAACTTGTGGTCAATAGTATCACGCTTGAATTTGCGTAGTTTTGTTTCTTGCAATTCTTTCCCGTATTTGTCTAGTCTCATTTCAAGTTCTTCTAGAAATTTACTCCATGGTTCCTCTTCCATTCTGGCGTCGAATATTTCTTCTTCTAAATCTCTTATTGTCTTTGCGAGTTCTTCAATCAACAATAGTATTAAGTCAAGCGAGCATTTGTTTAGTATCTCAAACCACTTTTCCATGAATTGAGGGTTATTATTTAGTCTATAAAGCATTGGTCGAATACCCAGTCTGAGGCCTCTTGGGATTCGTTTTACGTGGTGATATTGTATCAACGTTGACGCATGTAGACTTTGGTTGAGTTCTCGCCTCATTAAATATTCTAGTTGTTTTAGCTGTTGCGCAACAGATCCACCTTGGGCATCAAAAGTTTTTGTTTCCTTAATTAGTTTGTAAATTTGAGTTGCTTCTTCTGCAGTGTATCCTTTAGTATTCGCTCTATTATCTGTGATTCCGGCAATTGAATCAAAAGACATTTTTGCAATGGTGCTAGTTCCTGTTATTTGCAGTAGGAATGAAACAATGAATGTGTGCGGGTACTGCACTCTATTAACCTTCTTTGTACGTTTGTGCGATATGTGTGCTGTGTTAGATTAGTGCCTGCTCACTTATGTAACTAGTTGTATGTGGCCTGGCTCCAAAAAGGCCGCCAGGACTCTAACACGCACTATTACAAATTGAGTACTCCTTTTATACGTTTCAATTCAGTTTTATCATGATATCAAATCAAATCATCACATTTCTCTCATTGTTAGTACATGCGTTGAAGTTACTTACAATATAGTCAATTACATTTGTGTTACATAAATGTACATTCAAACAATAGTTTCAAAATACAATAAAACCCAATGCATTTCGAGGCATCAGCCCCTTCGTCAGGGGTCTGTTTAAAAAGAAAAAGGAAACATAGTTACTTTTGGTGCTTTAAGGATTCAGTGTTGCAATAGCGTTTACAGCTTGTGGTATTTACTGATTTCGTGCATTTCTTACCTCGTGTGCGAGGTAGCTCAACAGGTGTTGTGCTACAAACGGTACATAGATGACATTTTTATAATTTGGAAGCGATCAACACCAGAACTAATTCAAAACATCAAAAGTTTGAATTTAGCAAACCCAAGAATCCAGTTTACGTACAACATCAGCGCATCAGCCCTACCATTCCTGGATGTCATGGTTGAAATAACAGAGGATTCAATTCACACAAGACTTTACAAAAAAACAACAGATAAGAACACAGCATTGTTATACGGGAGTTTGCATCCAGCTAATCTAATTAACAACCTTCCAGTATCACAATTTATGAGGATAAAGAGGATATCCTCTGACAGTGAAAAGTGTGAGAAAAGTCTTGAAGAACAAAAACAAAGATACCTAGATAGGGGATACCCTAAAAAACTGTTAGATGCACAGATTGAGAAAATCAAGACCATTCCAAGAGCAGAACATTTACAGAAAAAAACAAAAACTACTAATAAGAGAATGGTGTTTGTATCCAAATACTCGACAGCGTTGAGGGATATAAAAAGAATAATCCAGAAAAGATGGGAAATTTTGCAAGTTGAGAAAGATTTTGGAACACTGTTCATTGACAAGCCCTTATTTGCTTACAGAAGAGCGCAAAATCTAAAAGAATTACTAAGTAAACCCGCACAACTTGTGGGTACCACTCAACAGCAAGAAATTTACAAAGGCACCACACAATGCTATAATTGCAAGAATTGCAATAATGTCATACCAGGTAATACTCTACTGCAACCATGGACAGTAGAAAAAATCCAGCTCAGACACACCACTAACTATAATTCAGAACACGTGGTCTATTCCATTAAATGTCCCTGTGGACTATTGTACGTCGGGAAGACAGATAGAAAACTGAAGTTGCGGCTCTCAGAGCACAAGAGCCAGATTCATAATAAAAGCTCCACCTCACCACTAGCAAAGCACTGAATGGAAGCAGGCCATACAATAGCGCAGCTGAGATTTCAAATTATTGAACTTATTCCACAACGGTTAGGACTGGACAATGCTAAGATCCTACTCCAGAGGGAGGCCTTTTGGATACGTAAGCTCCAGACACTGATCCCTAATGGGCTGAATGAAAAATGGAGATGATTTGCTTTCTATAAAGATAAAAAACATCACAGATGTATACAGTTAGAACCTCAAGGGATTCGAATTCGCAGTGATACGTATGCTCACACGACATACAACGACATACAATTACACACCCCTATGTACACATAGGTATAACAGCGCTGCAGGAGTTAATAAAGAATATAATCTATTTGAGTGAGATTGTAAATAGGCAGGAATGCATATAATGAAACCAGAATAATGTCAAGCAGTGTGTATTACCTTTATTTTACTTTATTTTCTTTATCCCATTATGTTTTAATGCATATACACATGAACAATTAATAATATCTGAATGCCCTCCATGTGTCAATACACTGTAACGTATTGTTTGACTCATACCACAATAGGTTAAAACCAATAGCATTATTGAACTTCCACCGCTCAGTAATGGCGGCCTTAAAACTTTTAATAAGGAAATCCTTCGTCTATTGCTACATACAAGGGAATAGTGAGGAATAAGTAAGAAGGGACTAGTAGTGTAGAAAGTTAGACCCGGTCGACACACTCGACTTGAGACGCCGCATAGAGCAGCATCGTTTTTCAAAACGGTAAGCCCAAAGCGCTTTTCGCTTAACGCGTTATAATTACGAAACAGCGTGCATTCTGCCGCTTTGAAGATCGGCAACAGGCTAATGATCGCGTTCATTTTCATTTACAGTCAAACGCATACGATTGACTAGCGAGACCAACCCACTTCTACAGAGGCTCGCAGGTAAAAACTTTATTTGCAAACTTGAAGACAAAGCTACAAAATCCTCTAACGTACGCAATAACGTTCAATGGAACTTCCCTTGTTTTAATTCTGCAGGGTAACTATTTGACGTGAAAATAGAAGACCCACAGGTGAGCACTATATATCACCAAGATATACTTTTTCTTATGACCCTGATTATTTTGGGTACTTCTTTTGAAGTGACCGCAAGACAAAATATATTTTTTCTTACAGATATGCATTGAGCAAGCAAGACTCAGGTAAAATAATTTAACTAGTGAAATAAGTACTAACAACTCTGCACACAGTTTAATAAATTAGCAAGTGACCTACATAATCTCCTCCTTTTAGATTCACTATAGCTACGCTACAAACTGCATAGCACAACACCTGTTGAGCTACCTCGCACACGAGGTAAGAAATGCACGAAATCAGTAAATACCACAAGCTGTAAACGCTATTGCAACACTGAATCCTTAAAGCACCAAAAGTAACTATGTTTCCTTTTACTTTTTAAACAGACTCCTGACGAAGGGGCTGATGCCCCGAAATGCATTGGGTTTTATTGTATTTTGAAACTATTGTTTTAATGTACATTTATGTAACGTAAATGTAATTGACTATATTGTAAGTAACTTCAACGCATGTACTAACAATGAGAGAAATGTGATGATTTGATTTGATATCATGATAAAACTGAATTGAAACGTATAAAAGGAGTACTCAATTTGTAATAGTGCGTGTTAGAGTCCTGGCGGCCTTTTTGGAGCCAGGCCACATACAACTACTTACACCCAATAGGCACATTTAAATTACTTGTAAGTCCTTAATACTGTGATACTACATGTACCCAGGGCCTGTAAACTAAATGCTACAAGTAGGCCTGCAGCAATTACTGTTCCACCCACTTAGGTAGCCTTTTAAATCATGTCCCATTGCACTGTGTTTGTAGTTGTAAACTGCTAATTCACCTTGGCAAAATAAGCCTTTAGCCAGGGCTAAAATGTCCTTTATAATACTCATGTCACCCCTAAGGTAGGGCCATAGGGCAGTGTGCTGTGCATTTAAAAAGTAGGCCATGTACTTTCACGTTTTATTTTACATGTCCTGGTAGTGAATAACTCACAAACTGTTTTTATACTACTGTGAGGCCTACCTTTCCCATAGGATAACATTGGGTTACCTTATTACATTTAATAAGTAATAAAGTTTTTTTGTGAAAAAGTAGAATTGTGGTGTTTGCTGTCTAAGGAATGATAATTTAAAATACTCTTATATGGTAATGTCGGAGTTTTAAGCATAAATAAGGCAGGGCCCCCTGGACATCTACAGGTCCCTGGCTGCCGATTCCATCAGTTGCCCAATCCACAGGAAATTATCAAAGGTTTCTCAAGATCACGGATGGTGTGCACTAGTACCCGGGTCAGATTTATATACATGTTTACATAACGGACAACACATCGTATTCTTTACCATAAGCTTATCCATCATCACGGACGACGCTTACAAGCATCCAGGACGGACTCTTACACCTGTTTAAATAATGAACGAAGTATCCATTGAACCTTAGACCATTGGACACAGACAATCTGTGCTGTTCTATATGATCATCATTGGATAGTATTCTCTTGTTGCTTTTCAAGGCACAGACTCCTGCAATATTTAGGGCTCCAAACTCATAAACTTTGTGGCTTTTCCTGATGAAGCCACCTCCTGGTGCCAAACACATGTAGACTTCATCTGAGTTTGAGCCACTTTCTTGACAATTGGTGTCTTGCCCTAGATATCAGCGTGTTTTTAGTCATATACTACCATTTATTTTATTAATTGATTTTATTGAATTCAAACTTAAAAGATTCACAAAGCATCATTGTACATATTTTGCAAACATGCTGTATCTTGCGACCATGACATACCAGTTTACAATCACTCAGTCTAGCAATTCGGATAGATGACCATTGTGCCTTAACTTTTCTATTTCAACAGTCGTGGATATACAGAGGTGACCTCTATACGTATTCCACCCAGCCCATTCTTTAGCCCATTTTCTAGGGCAGCCTCTGGATATTATCACCTCTTTTTCCGCAATCATGCATTCATCCATTTCAGCCGCCCAATTCCCAGTTGATGGTCTTTCCACTGCCCCCATTTCATTTCTATCGCCCTTTTAACTAATGTGTTCCCTAGTGTTGCAAATTGCTGTTCTACTTCCATGAGATCAGTCGCTTCCCAAATGTTCAGAAGCCCCAGCAGTGGTGTGATTGTTATCTGTTTCCCTATTACATCCTGCATATGTGTTGTTGCCCCATCCCATATATGGCGGAGGATCGGACATTCCAATATAGTATGATAGAAGTTTGAAGTTTAGTTTATTATGCATAGTTAATTAAAACCGTTGCAGTGCGTATTACAACATTCTTAAAACATCATTATTTAAAACCATTAAAATATATCATAAAATTGGAAATTCGTTACAATTTACACAGAAATAACTCAATAAAACTGATCAACACACTTTTTACACTGAGTGGTAAGCAGTACAGATCCTCATATTAGATTGTTCCCATCCTGTTCAGCCGTGTGCTATTTTAGCCACTGGGGTTTTATATGGCGGAGGATCGGACATTCCAATTTAGTATGATAGAAGGTTGCCTCTAACTGACAGCCACGCAGACATAAAGCACTTTGTCTAGTTCCTATTTTTGCTAAGGTTACCCCTGTGAGGTACGTTCTGTGAAGAATTTTTAGTTGGATAAATCGAAAGCGAAGGGTAATGGCAGCCTTCCTCAGAGACATCAGTGCTGTCTGGCAGTCCTCTTCCTCAATTTGCCGGCCTGCCACCTGTCTCACAGAGCCTGGAAGGAGTCCTGCAAGTTGTTACAGAGTTTCCTATAAGTTAGTGATATGGCTTTATCTGGAATAGGCTCTGAGAGCAGCCGATCCTTGAGGGGGGACAAATCCGGTATGGTACTGAGGTCTGGGAGTGCCGTCATGAGTGCGTGGCGGATTTGCAGGAATCGGAATACCTCCCTCTGGGAAAATTCGTATGACTGTTGTAGTTCCCTAAATGTAAGAATGTTATCCTTCTTGATTAAGTGACCTATGGTGGAAATTCCAATTGTGTCCCACTTGTCAAAGCCTGGTTGATGACTCAGGAGCCCGAGTTTTTGAGTAGACCATAGGGGTGTGGCCTGGGTTAACTCCCCGGACCATACCAACCATTTAGTGACCTGATGCCAATTTCCGACCATCTGTGCGGTAGGGTGCAGGTACCTTCCCCTCCAGACCTTCGTGTATAAAGCTCCTAGACACCCCTCTCTACCCATCTGATATCTACCCAGCATATATGCTGGGTCCACCGGAGAGTGGTACAACCAGCGGTTTATCGCAACTAGCTGGGAGGCCCGGTAGTAAAGTGTCCAGAAGCACTATCCCCCCATCATACCACCCTTTCATTTTTGCAATGCTATACGGGGCGCTCCCCCGTTCCACAACAAAACTCGGACCTCACTTTCAATACTTTTAAAATAGGAGTCAAAGACCCTATACGGGCAGTTTTGGAGGATATACAGAAATCTCGGAAGAGCCAGCATTTTAAACAGGGCGGCTCTACCTAGTAAAGAAAGCGGCAGGGATCTCCAGTATTTAAAATCCCTATGCAGCCTGTCCAGGGAGGTAGCTAGGTTCTTAACATAGAAGAGTTGGGGATCTGGTGTAACATAGACCCCTAAATATCGAAAGCCACCTGAGACCACTTCAAGCACACATCCTGAAGGGAGTCGGGGGACGGGCCCCCGAAGAACAAACAGCACAGACTTGGCCCAATTGATGGCATACCCGGAGTACTTGCCAAAGTTTGTGAAATATAGTTAAATGCACAAAGCCTCTGACACCATGGATCACACAAGTTATTTTCTATTCACGTCCTATTTATTGACAGTGAATGCTCTTGTTTTTTAGCACATTATTTAATAATAAACACAGTGACAAAATAAGTGGAAACACTTAATAAATTCAAATATAAACAATCCACACATAAAATGAAAAAGTGAATTCATATATCAACAGTATTTTATTTACAAATGATATGTTTAGGTCCTACTGTAAATCTCAAGGAGATTGTGTTGCTATCCCGGGGGGATGTTATTGATTTGTCCCTCAAACGGGAAAGTTAATTTATTAAGTGTTTCCACTTATTTTGTCACTGTGTTTGTCTCACGTTGATCAAATCTAATAGCCAGTAAGCTATTTTTTGACGTTATCGAATGTATTTTCTGATGTAAGGAGATAATCAAAATTGAGCTGTTCACACCCAATGTGTACTCACTTGAACCTTTAAATAATGTGCTAAAAAACAAGAGCATTCACTGTCAATAAATAGGACGTGAATAGAAAATAACTTGTGTGATCCATGGTGTCAGAGGCTTTGTGCATTTAACTATATTTACTTTGATTCCTGCCTCTGATTCCCTAAACAGAATCAACCCCCTGTTACCTTGCAAAAGTTTGTGAAATATTCAAAAGGTTACGGATGGAGGCCTATGGGGAGGCTAGAAATACCAGGATATCATCCGTGTATAGTGAAATCTTATCTATGTGCCCTTACGCCCATTTAACCCCCCACTCACCCAAGACACCAGTGGCTCGCCGATTAAAGAGAAAATCAGGGGGGACAGGGGCAACCCTGTCTGGTGCCTCTGCCCAACTGGAACATTCGAGATGTGCAATGATTAACCTTGACATAGCCCCGCAAATCTGCATAAAGGAGCCTGATCCACCCTAGGAACTTCGGGCCAAACCCCAGGCGGCTCAGCACCTCAAAGAGATATGGCCATTCTTTAGAGTTAAATGCCATGGAGGCATCTAAAGAGAGCACTACTGCATCTCCGCTATGCAGGCCTGGTGCCCAGGACATTATGAATATAGCAGATGTTTAGAGCCGTATTCCTCTCTGGCATAAAGCTGGACTGGTCAGCATGGACCAACGAAGGAATCA
Organism: Lissotriton vulgaris; assembly: GCF_964263255.1. Classification (NCBI taxonomy): domain Eukaryota; kingdom Metazoa; phylum Chordata; class Amphibia; order Caudata; family Salamandridae; genus Lissotriton; species Lissotriton vulgaris. The sequence goes on from NC_141699.1 coordinate 724,759,918, forward strand.
CTGACACCCGGCAGGAGGCCAGGAGTTTCGCCAACACCTTACCCTCAACATTAATTATTGAGATCGGTCAGTAGGATCCGCAACTGTCAGAGGGTTTACCCGGCTTCCAATGACAACAATAGAAGCCAGACGCTGGTCTTCCGGCAGAACTTTTCTCTCCAGGCTCTAGGTACACATATTGTTGAGGTGAGGTGCAACTTTTCGGGCCATGGACTTAAGAAACTCAATAGGGACCCCGTTGGGCCCCATCGCCTTTCCAGACTGAACACTATATATGGCTTTGCATATTTCTTTATCAGTTACGTCCTCTTCCATGACGATTCTATCTGACTCTGAAATGGTAGGTAAAAGCATATCTACAAGCAGTTGGCGGGAGTCCTCAGCCGTATATTTAGTTGATGAGGCATAGACTTTTTCTTGATGGTTAGCAAATGCCGCCGCAACATCTTGCAGATCCGAGATACTTCCCTCCCCAGCAGTGGTCAGAGTGGGAACCCAGTGTTCCCCTTGTTCCCTTCTTTCCAGCCAGGCTAACATTTTCCCGGGCCCTGTCTCCCACCTCATAAATCCTATGTTGCATTTGTAACATTCATACCCGAGCCTTCTCCCCCATCAGGATTTTGTATTCTAGCTGCTTAACGGTTAGTTGATGCATGGTGTCCTCACTGGGCGAGGTGGCATTTAACTCCTCCAGCCGCAGGAGTTCACTGTCCAGTTGTGAAAGCTGTTGAGTTTATTTCTTGATATATCTCACTTTTAGTGCCAGGACCACCCTTTCAGGACCGCCTTATAGGCTTTCCACAGTATCTGGGCAGAGTCTACGGACCCGACGTTTTCGTTAAAATAGTGGTCTGTCTGTATGAGCAGCTCCTCTTTTATATCTGGAATTTTGAGCAACCAGGAACTATTGACAATATTACTAAGATGCAGTGTATTGCAATAGGTAAGCTCCATCCACGCGGGTTATTGATCCGAAATGCCTCTCGGTAGACCATGTGGATGCCTAAAAAGTCTGATATCCGCTAGGTGTGTGGGAAAGTAGTGTAAGCAGGACATACTCCAGTGTGCATTGGAGTAATAGGTATAGTAAGTCGAGCCTGGTTGCCGGGCTCGCCACACGCCCCTAGGCCCATAGCCCTCGTGAAATCTGCTATCTGTGTTTTGGGGCGCGCCAGACGACGTTGGGGATATCTGTCCCTGTGGTCATCCATAGTCATGTTAAAGTCTCCTCCCACAATGGGAGTGCCTATTGGTAGATCCACCAGGATTTTCCCTAAGTCAGTGAGTGCCTCTTTGCCCAGGGCAGGGGGAAGATATGCAGAGACCACATTTAACGGTTTCCCTTCATATACTACCAATTATTGGATGCACCAACTTGAACTCTGATGAAGAATATTCATGAAGAAGTCTAATCAGCAACTGTGGAAAATTATCATTTGAATTTGTTATTCTTTTGTTACTATCCATTTGAATGCATGTCAAGTATGAAAGTGAGCTTGGGAATCGATTTAATGATTGAACACTGAAATCAATATAATTATCAAGGTTATTGTAGTGTTTTTAAGAGAATAAAATATTTTTTGTATAGTTGTATACCTTGGTTCCTTCTATGCATCTATTGTGATAGCTGGTGTAAGAGATTCTAGTTGCCTTAGGACTTTACACTTACTTAATGTCAAAGTTTAAGACACAATTCTGAAAATGCCAGCTTTAGAAAGTTAAACACACAAGATGATGGACGGAATGTTGCACAATGGCAAAACATTCCCCCTAAGTCACAGATCTGGGTTCAATCCATCGTTATTTTGCTCACCAAGCCACCCCAGTTCAGACATGGCCATATGCAAATCAGTCTTGACCCTGTGCCTCATGGGAACAGTCCAGCCCGAACTGCCAAGCCATGTCTTTCCTGGACCAGAATCAAGCATCCTAGGACCGGTTTCTGGCTATCAGCCGTCTTCAGCCAGGATAGCTTGACTCCAGTGGCTTAGTGAGCACGGGACCCACGTCTGGGCATACCCTTCCCACATTGGGTGAACATCAAAACACACAAGATGATGAACGGAATGTTGCACAATGGCAAAACATTCACCCCCAGTCACAGATCTGCGTTTAATCCATCGTTATTTTGCTCACCAAGCCGCCCCAGTTCAGACATGGCCATATGCAAATCAGTCTTGACCCTGTGCCTCATGGGAACAGTCCAGCCCGAACTGCCAAGCCATGTCTTTCCTGGACCAGAATCAAGCATCCTAGGATCGGTTTCTGGCTATCAGCCATCTTCAGCCAGGATAGCTTGACTCCAGTGGCTTAGTGAGCACGGGACCTACGTCTGGGCATACCCTTCCCACATAGGGTGAACAGCAAAACACACAAGATGATGGACGGAATGTTGCACAATGGCACCCCCAGTCACAGATCTGAGTTTAATCCATTGTTATTTTCCTCACCAAGCCACCCCAGTTCAGACATGGCCATATGCAGATCAATCTTGACCCTGTGCCTCATGGGAACAGTCCTGCCCGAACTGCTAAGCCATGTCTTTCCTGGACCAGAACAAAACATCTTAGGACCGGTTTCTGGCTATCAGCCGTCTTCCGCCAGGATAGCTGATAGCTGATTCCGGTCCAGGAAAGACATGGCTTGGCAGTTCGGCTGGACTGTTCCCATGAGGAACAGGGTCAAGACTGATTTGCATATGGCCATGTCTGAACTGGGCTGGCTTGGTGAGCAAAATAACAATGGATTTAACCCAGATCTGTGACTGGGGGTGAATGTTTTGCCATTGTGCAACATTCCGTCCATCATTTTGTGTGTTTTGCTGTTCACTCTATGTGGGAAGGGTATACCCAGACGTGGGTCCCTTGCTCACTAAGCCACTGGAGTCAAGCTATCTTGGCTGAAGACAGCTGATAGCCAGAAACCGGTCCTAGGATGCTTGTTTCCGGTCCAGGAAAGACATGGCTTGGCAGTTCGAGCTGGACTGTTCCCATGAGGTACAGGGTCAAGACTGATTTGCATATGGCCATGTCTGAACTGGGGTGGCTTGGTGAGCAAAATAATGATGGGTTTAACCCAGATCTGTGACTGGGGGTGAATGTTTGGCCATTGTGCAACATTCTGTCCATCATTTTGTGTGTTTTGCTGTTCACCCTATTTGGGAAGGGTATACCCAGACGTGGGTCCCTTGCTCACTAAGCCACTGGAGTCAAGCTATCATGGCTGAAGACGGCTGATAGCCAGAAACCGGTCCTAGGATGCTTGATTCTGGTCCAGGAAAGACATGGCTTGGAAGTTCGGGCTCGACTGTTCCCATGAGGCATAGGGTCAAGACTGATTTGCATATGGCCATGTCTGAACTTGGGTGGCTTGGTGAGCAAAATAACGATGGATTTAACCCAGATCTGTGACTGGGGGTGAATGTTTTGCCATTGTGCAACATTCAGTCCATCATTTTATGTGTTTAGCTTTAGAAAGTTAGCATTTTCTTGTCCTAATCATTTTGTGCCTGCAGCCTGTATCCTCAGTGACTCGACTAGGCATAGTGGGCAGTTGGCCTTTGTGTATTCCTCCTAGACAGTAAAGGGGTGGCTGGTGTTGTGCAGGATGGGCAATGCTGACCTGATGAGACAACAGAGCTGTCCCCTATTACACTTGCACTTCCAAGGAGTTATCTCAGCACAAACACAAATAACTTCACACTAGCCTTTTATGACTTCGGACATCATGGGATCAGGGAAGGGAGTAAGGATTAGGAAATTCCAGAACCAGATATTGGGGGAAGTCCAGAAGTTTCTCCCACTTCAAAGACGGTACCAGGTATAAATATTGGACCCCCAGACCAACTCTTCAGATCACTTCTGAACCTGTGGAAGACTTAGAAGGACTGCACTGGTATCCTGCTGCGAGAAGGACTGCCCTGCTGCTCTGTTGTAAGGAGGATTTCCCTGATGCCCTCCTGCCTGAGGAAGGAAGACTGGACCCTCTTTGAAACCAGAACCACCAGAGTGACTCCAAGGGCTAGCTGACTGGCCTCCTGTTCAGAGATATAGGGACATAACAAACTCCAGAGACCTGGCCTGCATCTGCCCAGCTGCACAGGCTCTACTGGACCTGCCTGTGTCCTGCTGCTGGCCTCCGCTGGAGAGAGTCCTGATTCCCAAGAGGTGCCCTTCAGGGTCTAGACATTTAGCTGGCATCAGGGTGTACTACTCCCAGTCCTACTGTGTGTTTACTCAGAACCAACTTGGCATGATGCAACTCGACATAGTGTGATGCAGGACCTTGTATCGCAGGACATCCAGGCTCCTGATCGGTGGCCTCATTGGAACAGATGCAGCATGACACATCACGATGCAGGACCTTGGACAGCCACGGCTGGTAGTAGGTGTAACTGCAGGGCGGTGACGTGGGAAGGGGGAGGGGCAGGGTGGGGGATAGTAATGTATGGATTACGGACTTTAACAGGTAAGTAAACATATAAGTAAATAAAACAAATTTTGTTCTGTGCAATGCATTACCAAATGCCATGCCGTGCACGCAACGAAATTTGTTTTATTTATTTATATGTTTACTTACCTGTTAAAGTCCGTAATCCATACATTACAACCCCCCACCCTGCCCCTCCCCCTCCCTACGTCACCGCCCTGCAGTTACACCTACTACCGGCCGTGGCTGACCTTGGACTGCAGCACATGGCAGATCTTGATCAGTGGACTCATCAGAACAAACAAAACTTGACTCACCTAGATTTCTGAACCTATGTGTATTGTCCTGGGAGGTGTAATTCATTTTATCTCTATGTATGAATGGATGTATTTGTTTTTCTTCTATTTTTTCTTTATCCTTTATTCTTGAAATAATGTATTTGGCAATTGATTTTGACTGGGCATCCTTTTTTTAGGGGTGACGATTTAGAAACTATAAGAAAGATCTTACATATATCCTCAAAAATATGGAAGGCCTACAGACTTTTGGCTTCTCAGACGAAGATTTCTCCTCATTATTAGGCCAAGTTGTGGGTAGTACTAGCTCGAATGCTATCCGACAGGGAGATAACAGTGAATGGCAGAATTTACTGAACCTTAAGAACATTTTTTAACGTATAGACTCCCATGCTTTCTATATGTTAGAATACTTCAAGGTGGGAGTAATTCCCTCCGGCTTAAGAGTACGGAATGCGCCAGCATTATTCATTGAAATTCGCAAGTTCCTGGAGCGGTGGTCACTTATTGCAAACCGCTGCTCCAGGGACTGGATGATGCTGATAATTGAAACTGCGAAAGAACTTTTGCTAGTACTAAATCAGGAAATCCTCGACCTGAAGAGAAACTAAGAACATCTAATGCAGTAGAGGAGGCGAAGAATAAGCTAGAGAAAATTCAGACTGATATGAAAGACTTTGACAGATACCTAACCAATAAGAAATCAGAGAAATTGAAAAAAGACATCAGGTGGTTTACAAGGGAAAATGTTTATCCCTATTTGAATGCCACCTACTATCAAGGTGGTAATCAAGCAAACTATGCTCCCAACTATACTAATAACTACAGGAGACAATTTACAAATTTCTCTGGTACAGGATCATCTGATTCCGATAATGATAACTTCCAAGAGGCAGGAGGAGCACAATATAGCTCCGGGCCATACAGAAGCAGACATACACAACAACCCTTCCATGGTCGGGTTTTTTACCGAGAGGCCACTACTAGGGAAGGAATGTCAGGTGGCAACAGGACAGAGGGGTCAACATCATATGAACCTACAACCTCTAACAAATGTATGTAAAGACTCGGAACCAACAATATTGGTGGTAAGAGATAGTGTCACTGCAGAGAAAGTACCAAATAAAGACATCTTACCCATTTACAATTTATCATCTAAAGATCTCAGTGCTGAAGAAATCTCTGTGTTGAGTCGGGGGCTTTCATTTGTACCCTATACACAATTGAAAAAATTCAAACTCCACGAAGACTTGTTTGCCTTTTTCTGAAAGGTCAGACTAAAAAAATTCTTCATGGATAAACCAGCAGAGCAGGATAATATTAATCAATTAATCAATCCCTGTGTAGACCTCCGTCTACTTTTACACCAACAAATGATATTTATTTATTTATTTTATTTCGATTTATATAGCGCGTTATAACCCAGGGGTCTCTAAGCGCTTTATCAGGGTCCAAACATCGAGTACTGTGGAGGATAACTGTTCATAAAAAAGGTTACAGATTACCCCATGCTTGCTGGAAAAGCACTGTTTTTAGTTTCTTTCGGAAGGCCAACAAATTAGTCTCCTTCCGTAATTCGATTGGCAGCTTATTCCAGGCTGTTGGGAGCAGATATGAAAAGGCACGTCCACCTACTGTGGCCAGTCTGCACCGTGGTTGAACAAGAAGAGAGGCGTCAGCAGATCGAAGTGTCCGTGCTGGACTATAGGGGATGAGGCGAGATTTCATGTACATTGGAGCCTTTCCTTTCAGGGCTTTGTGAACAATGCACAATCCTTTAAACATCACCCTTTGCTTAACCGGCAACCAGTGCAGTTCTTGCATAAGGGGAGAGGCATGCGTATTCCTAGGTTTTTTAAAGATAAGCCTGGCAGCGTCGTTCATGACAACCTGCAACTTACGCAAAAGTTTTTGTGGCAGTCCTATATATAGCGAATTGCCATAGTCAAGCCTGGCCAAGATCGTGGCAGAGACCGCTCGCCTCAGAGTGGAAAAGGACAACAAAGGTGAAACTTTCCTCAGTTGTCGAAGGAGGCCAACGCAGGTCCCTACCACCGTCCTCACTTGTTTTTGCATAGACAGCCTGCCGTCCACCTGGATGCCCAAACTCTTGACCACAGTAGCTGGTTCTGGAGGTGACCCTATTTCTCTAGGCCAGAAATCCTCAATCCATGGGTTCCCTGCGATGGTGATTCGCAGTACCTCGGTCTTATCCGGATTGATTTTTAATGAATTCCTGGACATCCAGTTGGCTGTGTGCTTCAGGATGTTCTTACGAGGCCACCCGGACCCTGATCGAGTTGGATCACTAATTGGGTGTCATCCGCATAGTTGTATACATAGCAGTCCATCTGGTTAAGCAATCTGATCAGGGGTTGTAAATAGATATTAAAAAGTAGGGGCGACAGGGCAGAGCCTTGTGGCACTCCGCAGGCGATCGATGTATTAGTGGAAAGGAGATCACCGAGCTGTACTCTCTGAAACCTCCCTTCAAGAAAGGAAGAGAGCCATGCGTGTGCTGTGCCCTCGATGCCGAAATCCATCATCCGCGACAATAGTTGTTTATGACAGACGGTATCAAATGCCGCGGAGAGGTCTAACAGCACCAGGGCGCTTGGAGTTTTCTTATCTGCCCTGTTCCTCAAATCATCCAGAATAGACAGCATAACGAGTTCCGTGCTGTGATTCGCACGGAACCCAGCTTGGTTTGGCTCAAATAAGTTGTTATTTTCCAGATGTTCCGACAGGATAGTGAGTACGTGTTGCTCTACCACCTTCGTCAGGAACGGCAGCTGAGATATGGGCCTGAAATTTTTTAGGCATTTCACATCCGCCCCAGCTTTTTTCAGCAGGGGAATCAGCCGGGCTTCCTTAAAAAAGGACGGGACTTGGCCTGTTTGTAACGAAGTATTTAGTAAATTCAACATTTCGTCCTCTATACCTGGCAGTGCCAGTTTAAACACCTCTGGTGGATATTGTAGGTCCGGAAGTTCATATCGTTGAACAAAATGTATTAAAAGACATTGCATGCATTACTAAAAATTCCAGCAAACCTAGGTTCAATGTATCCAAAACTGAAAACATGGCCTTGGAAAAATTCAAACTGGATCCGAATCTAGTAATTAAACTGTGTGATAAAGGTGGAGGGGTTGCTGTTTTTAACAAAGGGGAATATGATGAAAAAATTATGGAAATGTTATCAGTAACAGGACATTATAGATCAGCCCAACCTAGAGAACTTGTCCAACTGAACACTTCAATTCAGGATGTGACACAAGAAGTGCTAAGTGAAGGTTACATCTGTGAGTATAGATTCCTTAATAAAACTTGTCCCATTACACCAGTCTTGTATGGTCTCCCGAAGACACATAAAAATGAAGTTAACCCTTCCCTGCGTCCCATTGTATCGACTATTGGGTCGAATACAGAGCCTCTCTCAAAATACGTAGATTCATTCTTATGTCCACTAACTCAAAAATATGCTTCCTTTATACGGGACACTGGAGCCATGATTGGAAAAATAGAGGGCGTCTCATTCAATCCTGCAACAGACATTCTAGTAACGCTTGACATTGAAGCGTTGTATACCAACATTCCTCAATGTCAAGCGTTACTTTCTGTCGCATCCCTCTTAGAGAGATTTCCTGCCAACAGACCGGATGGTTTTATATTGCAGTGTTTGGAAATCGTTTTGTTAAACAACTTTTTTGAGTTCAACGGGTTCTTATACAAATAAATAAAGGGCACGAGCAGGGAGCTTCCTGTGCTCCAAGTGTGGCAAATGCGTACATGGACGAGTGGGAACTGAGAAATATTTTCAATGAAACAGCTCCTTTATTTAATAATTTTTTTTATGTAAACGTTTCATTGATGATATTTTTTTTATATTGAGAGGTGATCAGGAACAACTACAGGAATACATATTCTGGCTTAATGCTAGCGACAAAAACTTGAAGTTCACAGTGAACTATAGCCGTTGTAATGTAGAGTTTTTAGATATAATGATCAATGGGACTAGTGGCAATCTCGAAGTCAGTCTCTACCGCAAACCTACAGCTAAGAATACGATTTTGCAATTCGGCAGTTTCCATCCGAACTGTCAAAAAGATTCTATCCCTTTTGGGGAGTTTCTTCGTATTAGACGAAATTGTACGAACATGAACGACTTTCATCTTCATGGATACGCCCTTAAGGAAAGGCTTCTTAATCGCGGTTATCCACATCACCTGGTTCGAGAAGCATTTAAAAGAGCAAAATATTATGATAGAGAGGCGTTATTACAAGGTACTTAACGAGAACAACGTAACCAAGTTACTGGTGTCATCAATAATTCAACATTAAATTTTAAAATTAAGAATGTGATCAATAAGAATTGGAGAATTCTTAATACAGACAACAAGGACACCCAACTTCCACTACCATTGGTAGCCTATCAGAGAAATCGAAATCTTAGGGACATATTGGTCTTGCTAGGGATAAATCTAAAATCTGTGAAACCCAAAGGACTATCACGGGCTTGCCAGTGATACTGGGAAACCACAGATGTGGTTCCTGTCATGCCTGTGATCCAGTCTTGATGACCAACTCCATTGATTACAACAACGTGAATATAAAACTGAAACATCTTACGAACTGTAGGAGCAGTAATACAATTTATATACTTTTCTGCCCATGTGGACTAGCATATGTGGGGGAGACGGGTCGCGAATTTTGGCTTAGGTTCAGCGAACATAAGTCTGCTATTAGAACTAGAAAGGTTACTGCACCGCTGGTACACCATTTTATTGATAAGCAACATCTAGAAACAGAACTGAAATGGTGCATAATTGAGAAAATTCAAAGCAAAATGGGCGAATTAGTTGAGATCACACCCAAAAAACGTGAGACCTTTTGGATCTTTCACTTAGATTGTATCCGTAGAGGTTTGAACGAAGATATAGCTTGGTATGTTAGTAAATCCTAATCAATACACTTCTCATGCCTTAATTCACAACCTCCCCACAGCTGACATAAGTAGTGTAAGATATGTTGTGATGCCCTGGAAACAAGATTGGTCAACCATTCTATTTTGTTAAAACAATCACTCCGTTTCCTTAATGTTACGATAGGCAAGAGGTGTTGCTTACATCGATCTGTAACATATAGGGTAGGTATATACCATCCTATTATGTCTGTATAATGGTCATAGTTTAGATCTGGATTTGGTTAGTTTCTTCTCGCATTAAGCTGCATGAATTAGTCTTTCTTTCATATTCACTGGAGTATGAAGAAAAATTAACACATCTGCGAGCATTAGAAAAATTATCTGTAGAGCACATTGTTGTCAAGGAGTCCACGGGTTCGGGAGACGCAGTTTGCTGTTGGATACGGAATAGCAAAGATTTGCTTCAAATTATATGCACAAAGCTGGAAAAATACAAAAACTGAGAACAACTGAAGTTATCCCGCCACTGAACAATAGATTACCTGTGAGACGTGATTCCTATACAAAAAAAAAGTATGCGGACTACAAAATATAGATATAATATGGGAAGCAGTTGATAAAATATTGAGTTGAGACAAAGAGATTGTAAGAGGAGATTTTATATTAGGATTACCCACTTAACCTACTGCTGGTTGAAAATTGAGGCAACGATCCTTCCCAGAACTGTTATTAGGATATCCATCCAGACTCCAAAAAATTGTTGAGAAGAGCTTTGGTTCTGCTAAAGGTCCTGAGGAAGGTAGTCCCATCCCACCGAAACGCGTCGACCTAGCGTGATAGTTCACACAATTACTTGTGACTCCTCAGACACAGAATAAAGATTGAATGTGGAGGGTATGAAAGTGTATGTATGAGGTATTGGTGAGAGTGAGTTAGAATTGTTCTCTGTATGGTGTTTTTATTGTTCATAGATGTATTGTTAATTAAATGAATGTAACTTTTTTTGTGAAATGATTGTGATGAACTTGGAGAAACACAGTAAAAAATTATAATTTTGTAAAAAAGAATATAAAAAGAAATAATAAAAGCTACAAATATGAAAAAAATACATGTGGTCACCATGTGTTGAAGGTCTTCTTTGGAAGTATAAATGTTGACAATTGTAAAGTAATTTAGGCCATGAGGGAATAATTTTCTGCTTTGAGCATATTATGGTCATCCTTCGTCATATGATTTCTGTACTCCTATTTTGGAGTATTATTTATGATTTTTGTAGTGCCGATATTCGTGAAACTTGACTTCTTGTTCAAAATTTTTCGATTCTTGAGTCCGGGCTACTTTGAAGAAGGAAAATTGGTATGAAGTATATTGTAGGATTTTTTTTGTTCAAAAATCACAACGAAGGTGTTATTTTTGTTCGACAACTTTTGCCGAGAATTCCAATATGGCGTTTATCAATTTAGTATAGAAGATAGTCCTCTTTCTATACACATGGTTATTTAACCAAGAGAGTCCCACGTGGTGTTGTGGCATCAGGTGTTCTTAGTTTTCAGCAATCATTCAAAAGGGGTAACGGATAATGTCTCCCTTGGTTGGAGCGTGACTGAGAGCGGCAGTTTAAACGGTCCATGTTACATCGTTACTGAGGTAAGAGACACGGTCGGGGTAACGGATAGATAATGTCTGCCACACACACTTTTTCAGAAACCGGGGTGGTTGGTTCGAGGGGGACTCTTACTTGGTGAGAATGCCTACCTAGTCGGGTATCAACATTTAATCACTTAGGCCAGTGGTTCCCAAACTTTTTCGACCCGTGGCTCCCTTGACCTAATTGGCAGTTGGCCGTGGCTCCCCACCATTTTTTCTTGGGCATGCCAAATACAACATTCATGCTCTTGGGTGTACTCGAGTTGCATACACTGGGCAAGTCGAGACGCTGCTTTCAGATCTGCAGCTGGAGCCCAACCTGATTGGGGCGAGGCAGCTCTCCCAAGCCAGCAGTGATCACACTGCACATGAAACGAACTCGCAAAGTCTAAGCCCCTCCATCACCGACTGCCGCATCCTCTCAAAGACTGCTGCGGGCACAGCAAAATGACAAGTTGGCAATTCCCAAGGGTACCTTCCTCCCAGGTGACGCGCCCTTAATTAGCAATGCTAATGTGGAAAAATGTGTGTGCGATTTTAGAACAATGAACAGATCGGGGTCCTCAAAGCTCTCAAAATCACTAGCATTCCCTTTTAAGAAGCCAAAACCATCTTGGAGAATGCCCATCATATTGCAGCAGGGACCTTAACCTGGTAACCTATTTTAAATCTGTTGTTACCAATTCAATAAAACACAACAGATATACTATCACATGTATTCTTTTTGCCAATTCCTTTGGAGGGCAGAGTTTTTGAAAACATAAAAGTATACACTGACTGTTGGACTTTGATCCACCTAACTCCACTAGTTATGAACACGCCTCCCATCTGTTTCCACCCCCTTACTCGCAAAGGCATGCAATCGTGGAGTATATTTTTTTTACGTTTCAGCATTGACACACATTATCGGTTCATACATCCCAATTTGCAAAATGATATTGGCTACAAAGCCAGAATTGGCTGAAGATAACACACATGACTTAGAGGCACATGGCAGATAATAAAATGTCACACAACTATTGGGCCACTTCAAAACTGTGCTTGGTTAAGAGCAAAACGAAAATTAGGCTCTAATTACATTTTGTGATTCACTCTCTCATTGACATCATGCATTCAACCAAGCACCGACAATACCGCTTGTTTGGCCTTTGTATAGTGAAAAGTTGTATACCACATCTTTCTAATGTACAACACAGGCACAGCATGCGGGGAAGCAGTATATGCTTCCCTAAAATAAGGAATAGGTAAAGGACAGTGGTCAGTAGCAGGAGGGTTTCTCGCACACACAGAGAACAGGTACAACACCAGGAGCTACTGTGCAAGTTTCTCTTCCTCACAGAATAGATAAAACGGCAGCATCAACAGTAAAAGTGTCTTGCCCTCACATAAAAGGTACAGATTGGGCAACAGGCGTAGGCATGAACCTTCCCCACAGAAAAGGTACAACAGAACAGCAGTAGTGCAAGCTATCCTCTCATAAAGACAGATAGAAATTAGACAGACAGTGCAAGCTTTTCTTTCTCGAAAACCATACAGCATGTGCGCAACAAACAAGCCTCCCTGTTTCACAGCAGACACACAGCACAAACCTCTCTTGCGTGCACTTCTGAGGTGTGCCTCGTTTAACTCTACTCTTCTCTGAGGCCAGAGATGTTTCTATCTGACCCAACCTCCCTGGGGGTCCGATTAAAGAGGCGCCCTTGACTGGGGAGTGATGGCCCATTAGCTGTAATCACAGAGCCCCGCCCTGGCCGGCCTTATCTGCAAAGACAATGTAATGAGCATCTCGTCACAAGTAAGGCGCTGGGGCTGGTGAGCGCAGCCCTTAATGGAGCCATTCAGATGCAGAGGGCGAGGGCTGGGATCAATTGACCTGGCAGCACAAAGGAGGGGGAGGATTTGTGTCTACAGGTTCCACGACCCACATCCTGCACGGCGGCGCGGCGCCCCTGGCTTCTCATCACGGCGCACCAGGGCGCCGCGGCGCACACTTTGGGAACCACTGATTAGGCGTATAAGAGCGGTAGTTACTGCCAAAGACCGAGATATCGTTTGCTCGGTCTCTATTCGAATGGGGAGACCTCATAGTCTCAATTGGGCACATCACAAGAGTTTGTTTGCTTGGGTCCTTTTAAATATAGAAGGGATTTCGTGAACAATGGCTTTTACATCCCATATTATCGTTGTTCGCTTATCGGGTTAGGTACATTTTGCCACAAAATGACAGAGAGGTTTCTCTGTAGTGGGTCGAGTCTCGTCAATTACCAGACTCTTATTCGTTCTTCGTATAAAAAATGCTTATCTTTTTGATTTTCAACAGGACAATATTACAATATACACCCGAGCTCCAGAGAGGCTTTTTTATGAAGATGCAATGAGTAACAGACATTAATAACTAGACATTCCAACGTTTTGAGGTCAGGGCAGAATATGATTGGCCCTATAGAGTGGGTTATAAAATTCTAACCACTAATATCTATTACGTTATTTGATTATTCTACAGGCCCTTTAGAGTGGGTTATAAAATTCTAACCACTAATATCTATTACGTTATTTGGTTATTCTACAGAAATGTTATCAGTACACTCACCCTCCATCTTACATTTGAGATGCTGTGATATGAAATGTGACAACAATCAGAATTAGGGGTAAAACCGGTCTTCTTTTTGAGTGAATAGAGTTGATAACTGTATCTACATTAGCTTGGCTAATGAAATGTGAACTAGCAATAATTGTACCCACACTAGTTTTACTGATGGTATGTTTTGTATACAGGAGAGACAGAGAAAATCAGTACTGGTGATCCGGCTGGACTCCAGGAATGGATTTGACATTTGTATCACTCCAATTCTATGGGATGCTGATACTTATCTTTTGATTTCATGAGTGGCAGTAAACTTATGACAATGAAGTTCCTTGTTTCTATTTAGCCACTTTAATCCAATATGGATTCATTTCTTTCTTCTTTTTTCCTTTATTTTGGATTCATTTTCTTCTCTACTTTCTTTTATATTTATTAATCTCTCTGTACACACTTTGGTGGTTTGTACTTGGGTAGTGAGAGTGGTGGTTAACCTTCTATTTTCCTACACTGGATTATGGTCTGCTTTCCATAGGAGCATTTTCTTAGGTATGAATTAAGGAAGTTGTATTTATTGATGTAGAAGTTTTTTGCACATTCTAAATTGTATACTCTTGGGTTACTGTACTTGGGTTCAGGATGGGTCCAATGTCCTTTTGTTTAATAGAAAGTATCAGCAATTAGTCTATGGAAGTAACCGTGCTTTTTTGTATAGATACAACAGTGTTCTTTTTGTATTTATAGATTCTCTGGTCATTATAAATTTTGAGCAGATATCTGGATAGGTCCTGAGGAAGGTGGTCTTTACATCTTTATCCCACCGAAACGCGCGTCGACCTTGCGTGGAACCCTTTAGTGTCTACTGTGGTTTCCCTATTGTGGCTGGATTTTTCTGGCCAGAATTGATACTCAACTGTGTACAGCTATTGAGTGTTTGTGTTGAGTATGAAAGTGGTTGTATGACTGTAGTATGGATGTATTTATGAAATTCGAACCAGGGTTTTGTAGATTTTTTTTCTTAAGAATATTTTCACTGTAATGTTATTGTATGAATTTAAGAAAAGTATTTATTTTTTACTTGAATTCTAATTTATGAATATGGATTTATAACCATGACAAAAATAATGAAATGTTTATGTAAAATGTATTTTTAAAGAAAAATCTTTTTGAAAATAAGAAAAATATATATATACAAAAAAACGTTTTTTAAATAAAAAGAAGAATGAGATGATTATGTGTCACTGTTGTATTCTGATGATATTATAAAGGAATATAAACAATGTTGAAAGGAAAGTATATATAGGCTATGAGGGAAATATCTCATATAGATCACCTAGATGCAGGACCTCGAATCGAAGCATCTTGCAGCTCCAGATCAGCTGCCTCATTGGAACTGATGCTGCACGGAGCAATTGAGTGCAGCACCTTGGCAGCTCCTGATTGAAAACCCCATCACAATCGATGCAAATCCATGCAAACCAATTCAGCGAGTTGCAAGACCTCTCAAGTAGGACCGGATATGTTGACTAGTGGGCTAAATTCAGCCCTGTGCTTCATCGTGGTTGGCTTGAACTTGTGGCTTTGCCCCGGTCTGGTGCGACCAGATAATCCCTGTTCACTCTTTAATCTTGTTGGCGCTGCTTTTACGTAAAGCTTTGAAATTGTTCTGGCATAATTTTATCTATTAAAATGTACTATATTTTTCTAGATTTGTTGCAAGATTTTCCTTGTGTTGTGTTTTTCACTTGATCACTGTTTGAGTGCTGCATGAATACTTTACACATAGCGCTTGACTGCTTTTGTGCCAAGCTACCAGAGGGTTTAGCTCTGGTTTATTTAGTGACTTTTCGTGGCTCACCCTGACAGGAATTGTGGTTGTTGCTTGGGAAAGGTTCACACCCTCTCAACCATAAACCCAATTTCTGACAGTACTTCTGCTCCAAAATATGCTTTACAATTCCTAACTCAAGTACAACACTTGATGACAGGTTTGCCATGTTCAGTTGAAATAAAGGCGGGGGCACCACATTGTGGCAACTAGCCATTCTTCAAGCAAGTTAAATGTTAAACATATATCTTAGCAACTCTGTAAACCATTTACAGCTGCTGGTCTGTTAAAAATGTTTCTGTGGAAGAAGAAGAAGAAAATAAAAAAGTAACGATGTTAAAGTGTGTGAATCAATGTACAACAAAAAGCTGTTCTTGATGAAGGCACTTGGTGGTGGTGGTGGTACTAAGTGTGACTGTTTTTTGAAGAATAGAATTTGCCACGAAATCCAGTAGGTGACTCAGAACGCCTTTAATGATGTCAACATGCCATAGGAAATTATTTAAAACAGGAAAAATTTGAAGAACGCAGCCTTCTGATGGAATTCACTGGAGGACTCTTGACCGTCTTGAGATGTTCCAGTAGTACCATACTGAAATAAGCAGCTCCATGCTGGGTTTATGTTTGATGTTCATAGCTGGAGAGAAACAAATGCAGTGTCTCACTGATTCAAAGCTATCGTCGACAACATTGGGAAGACTTACAGTACAAACTTGTAGGTAATAAGCTCCACTTTTATTGAGGCACAGCAGAACCACTTCAGGCAGAATGTCAACAGTCACTCATCATAGCTACCCTAGACTTCCATGGTGACCTAATAATGTTTCATGAGGGAAATACACTGCCATGCATTCCAATCACCACCCAGATGCATAAGGTTTTAAAGGCTGTTCTCCTGCTGATTGAGGGCTCCATTGTGCACTGGATCACCACTCTTCTCTCAAATCCCATTAAAGCATTGCCTAGAAGAGATAAAAAATACACTAATGTGTAATTGGTGCGGCTAAAGAGTAATGTGTTGCTGATGCTGAGTTGGGCAGAACACCTATTAAACTGTAGCCCTGCTATATAACAGTAATTTCCTGGGTGAACACGCAAGGCTTCAGAACCGTGCCTCGGTGAGGAAAAACGCTTTGATTATGATAGGAGGCAAGGAAATGTTGTAGAAAGAACTAGGAACTACGGGTATACTTATTATCTCAGACCTCCTTCATGTCAGAAACATGAAAAGGTTCGCGGAAGCCCAGGTGCAGTTTACTTTCCAGGCAAGTCACTTATGAAATAACCAGAAACTCACGCGATGCATGAAGCATGTCATAGGCCCATCTGGATCACTCTTGAATCCTCTACAATCTAACCTATATATGGAAATGGGAGACAGACAAAGAGATGATCTCTGGCCTGCATAAATCATGATTGGTCATCAATTCCCCAACCCAACCTCCCATTCTCTGAAGGAATGGTGGACAACAACAATACAAGTACAATATCCTGATGATGACTGGGTAAAGCTCATGACCACGCACTACAAATCATTGCGGGAAGCATGCCGAAGACTAAGGTCCACATTTAGATCTTGCTGGATGGGTTACTCCGTCACAACAGTGATGGATATCACGTTTGCTGAAATATAAATTCCATTATATCCTATGGGATTTATATTTCGGCGGACGTGATATCCGTCACTGTTACGACAAAATAACATGTTCACCAAGATCTGAATCAGACTCTAAGTTACTTCAAAGTACTACAGAGGTGACACAGAACACATAAGAAACCAAGCCTATCTAAAATCTTACCCCTGGCTATGTGTTGGAGGTGTTCCACAACCAAAGGGAATATTGTCCATCTGCTGTGGGACGATCTATGACTGACACCATCCTAGGCTCAAGTAGGTACAATAGTAGGGGGTGTGGCTTTGCAGCCAAACATGGCCGGTGCTCTCTAAGGAGCTACACCGGCCTGTGCCCGAAATCCATCACAGCCTCTGTTCCTCAGGGCACTTTTGCCTGAGTTGGCCGGCTACAAGCAACTGATCACCAACACAGCACATCCACCTATTTCCTAACCACTGGGTGCAGAGCCAGAGGGCTGGAGTATAGGTGCACATGCAGACGGTGATGAGGCGGAGCTGAGGTGCGGGCCCAATCAGGGCCTGAGATACATTGGTTCTGCTGTAGCCGATAGACCCGACCACCTGGAGCTGCTTACCCATGCCTTCCCCGGTCGTCCGCTCACTTGTTTGAGATGGGCTGTGGGCGAGGTTCAACAGTGGCAGTGTCCGTGGTGGCTGCTTTGAAGTAGCAGGCCTGCCGGGACCGAGAGCTGGGGCTCGACTGCTGTGGAGTGCTGGCCTCTTTTGGCGCCGTGAGTTGGACTGAGGACGTGGTGCCTCTCTGGTGGGCCCATGCTGTATTGGCGCAGTGCTCTTTTCCTTGCGGCTGCCATGCTGGGTCTTGTTCGGAGCTGGGACCCCTCACTGACTATAAACGAGAAGGGGGAGCGAAGGGGTGCCTCTTCCTCCATTTGGCTGTCAACAGAGGTGCTCGTGAAGCAGATTGTGGGCCTGGAGGAGCTACAGGCCTGGAAGCTACTATTTGGGGCAACATTGAATTTTTTTCATTTGGGCCTTGCATTGGGAGGGGCTGTGTGTGACCTGGACCTCTGGAAGTTGCGCTCTGAGGCACCCGAGTTGTTGGGTGTCTTCATTTGTGACCCCACATTGCTGGGGACGTTGGAGGGGTGGAAGCAGCCTTTTATGCTGGGGCCCATGCTCCTTTCTTGGTCCCGCTGGCCCCTGGTGCCGTAGAGTGGCCGCTGGGTATTGGCTACTCCTCTCCATTGAGGTGCAAGTGACTGCTTGTGGAGCACCCATTGCAGCTTCCTATGACTTGGTGGGGGCTGGTCTGGTCCCCTGTCTCTCTGAGAGGAAGCGCAGAGGATCTGAGTGGAGCCGTGGAGTTGGCTGCGCAGGATCTAACACTGAGGGGGTGAACGCTGCCCCTTGGCCTCAATCAGGGGTGACATTCAGGCCTCGAGGCTGTAATGAAGGGGGTTTGTTGCAATGGATCTTGTGCCCTTTCTACACTAAGAAGTTATTAACCTGGGGCAAATGAGACAGGGTACAGTAGTCACCTTCTCTGTAGCGGATGCCTGCAAACTCATAGATATTTGGTCAATCTGCTTGCGACATGGCAAAAGAGAAGCTGGTGATCACTGCATCCCAACAGAAGATTGACAAATTCACTAAGCAGATTGGCCATATGGGATCAGTGTGGGTGTGGGCAAAGCAATGGCAGATAAGGAGTCATAGACAACCTCCATCCTAAATGCAATTCAAGACCTTAAAGTCACTCTGAAGGGGAAGATGGGTGAGCTAAAGTTTGATCTGGCCCTGATCCAACAGGACTTGTGGAACACCATGAAGTGTCACGGATTTAGAGAACAGGGTGTCCAAGGCAAAGGATACAGTCAAATGGCATGAAACATGCTTGGTATCCCTGCAATGCCTAGTGGGACAATTGGAGGCCCTTTTTGAAGATGTGGAAGGTAGGTCAACAAACTGTGTGT
The DNA here is from genome assembly GCF_964263255.1 of Lissotriton vulgaris. Lineage (NCBI taxonomy): Eukaryota > Metazoa > Chordata > Amphibia > Caudata > Salamandridae > Lissotriton > Lissotriton vulgaris. The sequence continues at coordinate 724,779,192 of NC_141699.1, forward strand.
CGTGGCCATCGCAGAGGGGGTGGAGGGGATGACCCCTATTGCATTCATGCACATGTGGCTGGTGATTTGGGTTTTCAAGGATAAAATGTTGAACAGTTTCATAACAGAACAGGCTCACAGGGCGTTGGTCGCCAAGCCCCCGGTGGGTGCACCGCCCGACCATTCATGGTGCGGGTTGCAAACTACACCAACCATGATGCTGTTCTCAGGGCGACAAATGCAAAAACAACAGTTGATGGACAGAATGAAGAACAATGTCATACATTCACCCCAGTACAGAGATCTGGACCTAAATTCATCGGTTTTTTGCACTCCACACCACCCCAGTTCAGACATGACCATATGCAAATCAGCCTTGACCCTGTGCCTCATGGGAACAGTCCAGCCCGAACTGCCAGGCCATGTCTTCCCTGGACCGGAATCAAGCATCCTAGGACCAGTTTCTGGCTATCAGCCGTCTTCAGCCAGGATAGCTTGACTCCAGTGGCGTGGAGAGCACGGGACTCACGTCTGAGCATACCCGTCCCACTCGGGGTGACAAATGCAAAAACAACAGTTGATGGACAGAATGCAGAACAATGTCATACATTCACCCCAGTACAGAGATTTGGGCCTAAATCCATCCTTTTTTTGCACTCCACACCACCCCAGTTCAGACATGACCATATGCAAATCAGCCTTGACCCTGTGCCTCATGGGAACAGTCCAGCCCGAACTGCCAGGCCATGTCTTCCCTGGACCGGAATCAAGCATCCTAGGACCGGTTTCTGGCTATCAGCTGTCTTCAGCCAGGATAGCTTGACTCCAGTGGCGTGGAGAGCACGGGACTCACCTCTGAGCATACCCGTCCCACTCGGGTTGACAAATGCAAAAACAACAGTTGATGGACAGAATGCAGAACAATGTCATACATTCACCCCAGTACAGAGATCTGGGCCTAAATCCATCGTTTTTTTGCACTCCACACCACCCCAGTTCAGACATGACCATATGCAAATCAGCCTTGACCCTGTGCCTCATGGGAACAGTCCAACCCGAACTGCCAGGCCATGTCTTCCCTGGACCAGAATCAAGCATCCTAGGACCGGATTCTGGCAATCAGCCGTCTTCAGCCAGGATAGCTTGACTCCAGTGGCGTGGAGAGCACGGGACTCACGTCTGAGCATTTGACTGGGTGTGAGTGTTTGATTGATTCAGATGCTCCGTCCATCACCACCCCCTTTTTTACCGCTTTTGGCCACCATAAGTGTGGCAGGGTATGCTCAGACGTGAGTCCCTTGCTCACTTTGCCACTGGATTCAAGCAAGCCGGGCTGAAGACGGCTGGAATGCCAGAAACCGGTCCTCGGAAGCTTGTTTCCGGTCCAGGGAAGACATGGCTTGGCAGTTCGGGCTGGACTGTTCCCATGAGGCACAGGGTCAGACTGATTTGCATATAGCCATGTCTGAACTGGGGTGGCAGAGTGGGCTAAAGAACGGTGATGGATTAAACCCAGATCTTTTGACTGGGTGTGAGTGTTTGATTGATTCAGATGCTCCGTCCATCACCACCCCCTTTTGTACCGCTGTTCTCAGGGCGGCACGCAAGATGGGACCTCTGTTGTGTCACTCCTACGTCGTAATGATCTTCCTGGACTATATTTTAAGGGTCCAACAGCAACGGAGAACTTGTCAGGATACCAAACAAAAAATGGGAGCCCTGGTAATCACTTATATGCTCCTCTTCCCTGCCCGCCTGTAGGTAATTTTCCAAGTTACAACATTCTTCTCTTAGACAACTGAGGTGGTTTGGGATTAGGTGAAGGAACATCCCACATTGAACACCGAAGGCACTTTGCTGCGCAGGGACAGGAGGAGGATGGGGGGCCCTTCCAGGGAATGGCATACCACCTTCAAGAAGAGGCTTTGCCGCAGGGACAGAACAGCCCAGTTTTTGGGTCCAGAACGTTCTTCCTGACAAGAGAAATCTCCAAAGGCAGTGGAGGACTCAGCTCGGCTGTCTGCTACTGGCGATTCCTCATGGGCTCCCCCAGCTGATCTGTGATATAACATTTTCTGAAGACATTTGGTAGTTTATTCAGTTTATGGGCTCACCCTCTGTCTTTTTTTCTCTCTCTCTGTTCTCTTATTGCTTCTCTCTCCTGTTCTCGGATTCTCTTTTACCTTCTATTCTTTTCACTACAGGGATTGAAGTTAGGTTGGGTAGGGAGGGGGTATGAATGATAGGAGACACATATTTCTCAAGTTAGCCCTGTTGGCTGAGGTCCCTAGCTGCATCATGACAGGTACTTCCAGCTCACGAAGTATGGGGTGGGAGTTGTTGGAGGGGGTGGGTTTTTGGGAATGGTTTGGAGGTTTGGAGCAAGGGAGGGGGTAGGGTTATTATCTTTTTTTTTCCTTGAGACTTGGCAGGCACCTGCAGTCACAGCTAGATCATGGCCGAGTTCATCGGCCCATGGAGCCCGGGCGCAGACAAAGGTCATCCCAGGTATACTTAAAGTCCTTTCATGGAATGTAAATGGGATGCTGGACAAAATTAAGAGGAGCCAGTCCCGAAAGCATCCTGCAGATGGGTGCCAATATAGTGATGCTCCAGGAAATCCATCAAATGGGCAATAGATGTCTCTTTCTAGCTCGACAAGGCTTTACACATGTGTACCATTCGGGATACGGACACTCTCTTCAGACGACCCACACCCCTAGTGGTTTCCAGGGTATTGCATGATGGGTTTGGATGGTTTGTGGTGGTTACAGACACTTTTGCATGGCCTGCCTCTCTCCTTGTTGTGTGGCTGTGCCCCTTCTCCTCTCACAAGAACGCAACTTGCTAGAGGCAGACCTTGCATGTGATGAGCTATGCGCTGCTTTGGTGCAATTGCAGGCGAGTTAGGCGCCGGGACCTAATGCTTTTCTGGCACCTGGTGTCGCCCCAGCAGGTCCCCTGCTCCTGGAGAGGGGAGAGTTGCCCCTGGACTTTAGAACTGCAAAATTATCATGATACCGAAGCCTGTTATGGAGGGCAAGCAGTGCGAAATCAATCAGCTGATTTCACTGTTGAATTTTGAAGTGAAGATTTGGGCTAAGATGTTGCCCATCCATTTAGGGGGAGTTATCACACCCCTGATTGATCCGGCCCAGTCCGGATTTATGCCCCATCTGGCCACTCGGTATAATCTTCGCCCAGTGTACAATGCAATCAAGATGAGTAAACTCTTTTGGGCCATAGATCCCTACTTTTAATAGACTTTTGGAAGGCTTTCAATACCGTGGACTGTGGATTCTTATTTGCTCTCCTACCTCGCATGGGGTTTTGACCACCATTCATTAGCTACGTGTATCTTCTGTATAATAACCTTATGGCTATAACTTGCATGGGGTGGCAACCTCAGATTGGTTCCCTGTGGTGTGTGATACTCTTCAGGGTTTCTCTTTGTCACCCTTGCAGTTTGCTCTGGTGTTTGAGCCAATGGCGGCTTGGGTGTGAGTTGATGCGCAGATCCAGGGTTTTCAATGAAATTCGGAGCTGAGTGACAGAATCTCGCTTTACGCTCACAGCGCCCTCCTGTTCCTTGATGATCCAGAGTTGTCGGGACCCAGAGCTCTCCATAGTCTATGAAAATTTGGATCTTACTCTGTGCTTCATATGAATGTCAATAAGTCTTCAATATACCCAATAGCTACTGCCCTGCGGACATGTTGTGGGCATTGGGGATTCCAATAATGCCCTTAGGGTTTCAATATCTAGAGGTCTTTATCACCGCCGATGCTCAGCGTTCCTTTGGCGGGAATCTGAGACCACAATGGGATGGTCTACAGAGAGAGACGTTAGGTTCTGGTCCACTCTCCCCTGTTCCCTGTTTGGGAGCTCAGGCATTTTTTAAATGGTATCGCTGCCACACGTTCTCTACCAACTACAGAGTCATCCTTTCCCCATATATAAGGATTTCTTTACTAGTGTGAACGTGCAACTAAGAACATTGCTGTGGGGGGTGGTCCACTCTTGTATAGCCCTGGGTAAATGCTGTCAATGGGTCTACAAAAGGGCGATAGCCACACCTGATCTGCTTATATATTACTGAGCGGCGCACCTGCTTGTAGTGAATGAAGTGTGGCTCAGGGGTTAGAGGCGGCAGACCCGGAAGCTGAGATCGGCCCTGGACCAGGGTTCAATTCCCCGCCTCGGCGGGTCTTGGGCTAAAAAATTCCACGGACTCGATAATTCTCGCACCGGTGCCTTCTCAACTCACGGGTTCACACTCTGCGACTCTGGGCAATAGCTTGCTTAATCTCCACAACGGCCCCTCGCGGCGGGATGCCTGGCTTTCACCTTGTGGATACCCTGCCGGGGTTATCTCACAGGGGAATACCAGGACGGGTTCCCTAAGCAAGCGCCGGGAAACCCTTTGTGGGTAGCTGTGCGCTATATAAGCTCAAATACATTTACATTTACAATGACTTGTGGTTCAGGGTATTCACTGACCTGACATATGCAGTGGAGGTATTGGCCTTTCATTCTGCATATGCTCTATGGCAGAGTTGTGCCGAATACCCGCCCGTCGGCCACAAGAGTAGTGTTTGGTGTCTGGGCATTGGCCATGAAATTCACGGGGTGGGCTAGTAGATTGGCACTTGAGATTACACTGTGGCACGGCACTTTGGTCCTGCAGGTTATAACCTTACGTGACCTCTTCACTTGCGACACCATCAGTATCTGCACACTGGGGGATGTGCTACATGGGGGACGCTAAAGTCCTTCAGGACTTACAGGTGGAATTTGAGTTACTCCGAACACAATTCTTTCTGTACTTACAGCTTCGCCATGCACTTTCACCATTCCTACAGTCTGTGGGGGTGGTTTCTGAATTCTGCCAGTTGAAGCTAAAATTCTCACAGACATAAAGGACCACCAACTTTCAGAGATTTACCACATGCTTTCCTGCAACATGCATGATCCAATGGTGGCAGTGGAAAGGGTGTGGAAGGGGCATCTGGGGCGGCTGGATGACAAGGATTAAGGGGAGGAATTAGCGACTCCTAGGTAGTCGGTGATAGTTCCCAATTTAGACTGATACAATTGAAACTGCTTCATGTGGTATATTTCTCAAGGGCACAACTATATTGCATGGGACTGATTGCTGCCGGGAGCTGCCTGAGGTGTGATGCTCCACAGGAAGCTCACCCTCATACCTTCTGGCATTGCCCCATACTCTCTCACTTCTGGAACGGGGTTTTGGGACGGTTGGAGGAGGCGCTGGACTGGCCGATCCCTAGGGACCCTAATCTGATTGTGTTACATATTACTGACAACCTGGGGGTAATATATATCAAAGGGCACTAGTCTGGCTGGACTTGATTATTTATAAACAATAAGATTCCACCCTACAAACAGAAGTTCATTTTTCGTTTTCCAGTGGTTTGAAAAAGGTGTATTAGTGATCCTTGAGATGTTATGGGAAAGCACTATCTGTTTTTAAAATACCCCTCACACACTAAGAGTCCCTAAGTGTCATGCTTCATTATAAGAGTCTTCCCGTACTTCTACGTGGCGGGCGTGCTTCAACCTACGGAGACCTGGGAGTACTTTTTTTGTGAAATAGGATATGTGTAGAGTGAAAGTGAGAGTGGTAGGGTCTATGAAAAATGTGAGGTGAGTTGTAAAAATTCCCTGGCTAGTGGAAAAAACTAATTGTATTCACTTCCCTAGCTGGAAATATTAAAAATTAGGGGAGAGACGTAGGGGGTATGCTATAATGAGATGTCCCCTACTGGGTCAACATTTTTTATACGCCGACCCCAAGGCTTCCTCTTCAGGACCTAGTATGATCCCTACTACACTCTACATATAGCTACTATTTTATATATATTGTATGCCTATTTTTTATAAAGAGTCATGCAAAGTTATCATGTCAAAAAGAAGGGGAATTGCCACTTATAGTATTGAAAAAAAACAAATTGGTATCTGTGGGGATAAACATAGAATGAACAACAGTGTTAATTATTGTTGTTAAACACATCACCATCACGTGGAACCACATATTTATGCAGAAATGTGCCATGAAATATTTTTCTCGAAGTTCAGATGCACCTCACTTTTCCTTTAAAAGCGGGTGTTTGTGCTGCCCAAATGGTGATAACTGAGAGTTATTGTATAAAACACACACGTAAAAAAATACATGTATCTTTTCTCACCCTGCTTACTGGTTGGAAAAGGATTGAAAAGGCAAAAACATCACTGTTGTGAACTTCCTAATGGTATTTCTGATGAGCATGTAAAGGATAATCAATCATGCATTCACTCATACAAGCGTCCGAAAGAAGCACCCAAGTTTTGCATTTTTTGTTAACTGACTAGGTGGCATAAGTTTATCATCAATATTTAGTAATAACATCAAGACTAAAGCATTTTCTTAAGAGAAAAAGGCACAGTGTACATATGCTATTAGGAAGGATAGTCTGACTCCATGAGCTGGCACCGAAGGAGAGGTGGCCTTGTAATATACACTGCAGGTAAAGTGGGAGGTCATAGAATGTTAGGTTAACCCATTCCTACCCCATTATAAAAATGAGAAAATCAAGGGGCTCGTGATACTCAAGAAGGGAGCTGTGTTTAAAGACCTGCTCAAGTCTTACTCACATGATAACGGCTATGCCGTCACCCGTAAATACCTTTGTGTAGCTCCGTGGAACGTTATGTGTACGTTCACGTCGTGTTTATATCTGATCGCTAATTGAAGAAAAACCTGCGAAATTGGTCTGAAAAACATCTAGAATGTTGAAGACTTCAAAATGGCTGCCTTGTTTTGTACTGATGGTATGTAAATATACAATTTACAGGATCAAATACTCGTATGATCTCAGGTGCGGTGTTATTCCTCAGGGCTAAAAAATGGGAAACTAAGGATGAAATAAGGACAAACCAAGTGTAGTTGTACGGTCTCTATGATAACCTTGAGGTCATTGGGAGATTCACAGTTGGCCCCAAGGGATTTCATCATTCAACCCACTGATGTTCGTCTTCAGACGAAACACCCTTCTTTGTTCCTTTTCAAAAAGATATCTATCTTCAGAACTTGTTAGATCACTGTTGAAGAGATATCTTCAGGTGTATGTCCTTTTTCCTTTTTCCAAGAAGTGAGATGCCATTTTGGTAGTGTTGTTTTTGCACTTGATATTGCTTTTGTGTTCTCCTATCCTGGTTTTAACTGGGCGTGTGGTCATGCCCACACACTCCATTTGGCACAGACAGGCAATGAGATATACTACATTGCTGCTGTTGCAGGTGGTAAATTTTCTCTGTTCCCATTTTGTGCTGTTGTAAACAACGATTTCTTTGCTCTTCCTTGTTAGTTGGCAAACTTTGCATTTACCGCATGGGTGATGCCTGTGAATGTTGATTGACAAGTTGGCCCGATTTGTCGATCTTGTGTGTACTACCATGTCACGAATGCTCTTCCCATGTCTGTGAGAGCATATTGGTTTTGGAAGGTTCATACAGCCACTGTTCGTGAGCCGCCAATGTTTATTGACGATCTTGGTTATTTGATTGGAGTAAGTGTTGTATGTTGTTATACAGATGGACCGTTTGTCATCAGGTTTTGATTGAGCAGGTTCCAACAGACTTTCCCTCCAGTTGTTTTGTGCCCTTTTATAAGCTTGGTCTATCACCTTCCTGGGGTATTGTCTTATTTTGAGTTTCTTTTTGAGGTTCTCTGATTGGTTTTTGAAGTCGGTAATTTCTGTTCAGAAATTGTCCATAGGTAGGTTGTTCCGGAGCTGTCTGGGGTGAAATCTTTCATATAGCAATAGACAATTCATGGATGTCGTTTTGAAATGTGTTGTGGTCACAAGTCTCCCATATTTTGGTGATATATTTAGGTAAAGGAAGACCAGTTCTTTGTTGGAGAGGATGCTGGTGAAGTTTAAAAATTCATCTTGGTAGTTGAGTCAAGTGACAAAACGTTTTGCTGTCACTTCATCCCCATCCCAGATGATTAGATATGTTTTTTGCAGGGAATGGACAAGTGCACTTGTCAGCTGCAGAGTTTTCTTTATCCATGACCTTTGACTGTGACACAGTGCAGACTGTTGTTGTCCGGATGCCCTGCCCCTGTGACAGGAGACAGTGATGACTGACTTTCCAGGCATACCTGTGCCATGACATTGAACTTGCTAGGAGGGATCCTGCAGTGGAGTCAAATGTGCTCCATGCACCCCATTGTGGCATTGACTATCATGACATAAGGACATAATTGTGTATGGTGCTGGTATGCATCACAGGCATGTGAAATGAGACTCTGGCCATCCCTTCATCCTGAGACCTGTACTGAGTCATTGGCAAGAGATGTGATGTGTGTATAGTAACAAACTTCTACATGTTCACTTGCAAGTCCAACAACTGTGTAGGTGGTGCATGTGTGCACATTGGGGTATTAGCAGCCAACATGCAACAGACATATGGGTGCAAGTCCAGGAGGGATATGAGTGCCATGGTTGATGGTCAGACTGAGAATTGGCTTATTCAAAACAGTGTGAGCACTTTGAGCTATGTTCAGCTGATGATGCCAGGGCTAGCCCTGAGATGTGCTGTACTCACTGTGGTGTGTGTGGTCAGTGCAGGTGACTAATGTTGGTCTTCATAATTCTATCCAGATACATCTACACCCACAGGAGGGGACAGCACCATGGACTAGGTGGAGCTGCAGAGCTAGACTGGGACAGTAACCGAACAGTTGGAGGGACACAGTGGTACAGAGGGTGAGGGGAGCCACACTGGAAGAGTCCTCAGCACCATCCACCTCAGCAGCTCGGAGGATGACTCCCTTGTGGAGGTGGGTATCAGCAGCCACCAAACCCCAAATAGTGAGGCTGTTCCCGCCACCACCACCCTCCCAGCAGCTTCCATCCCAGAGGTCCGTGGAGGCTCTTGTGTTCGGGAGCATGTCTCCTTCGTGCCAGGCACTGCACCCCCTGCCCCTGTGTCACCTGCTGCCCTGAGTGTAGAGTCTGTGGACTTGCTTCGACAGATCCATGTAGGGCAGACATCAATGCTGAGTGTCCTCCATGCACACACCAGTCTGTTGACACAACTGGTGTCGTTCACGGAGGGCATGTCATTGGGCATGTCTGTCCTACAGAGGACCAATCAGTCCATGGCCTCCTCCCTTACGGCAGCAGTGTCCCTCCTCAAAAAGTTCCTCACCCCTCCTACCTCTGCCCAATCTATAATTCCTAGCACCCTACCTGTCCCAAGCACACAGACACCAGCACATTCACCCAAACACACAGACACAAGCAGCACACAAACACACAAACCAATGTCCAAACGTGCATTCAAGCAACCTCAGGGGACTGGTACCACACTCACAGGGGATGGTTTGCAAACACACACAGGCACCCACAACCACTCTGCAGTCCTCTGAAACCTCTTCCTCCAAGAGCCCTTCACTTGCTTCACCTACAACCCCATCTCTCAAGATGCTCTTCCTCTGTGACCTTGGCCTCTTCCCCACCGACATAACAGATCCTGTGTACAAGGGGAAGAGGAAGTCCCCACAGACAGAGGGGAGTGCCCCTCACACCCAGACACCCTCACCCAGGCGCAGGCAGACTGAGGCCGCCACTCGCAAGTCCCCCCGGAACTGGAAGAGCGAGACCCCAGCCCGCCCCGCAGCTCCACAACACAGTCTGCGTCCTCCATCCCCCAGCCCACAACTCCACAGGTTCCCCCACCACACCCTGCCCCAGGTTCCCCCATCCACAGATACACCCTCCCCACATTGCTCAGAACCTCTCCCCCTACCACTTGCTCTTCCACCACCACCACCCCCGGTCAGCCTGTTTGTGCCACTGGTGTGGGGACCGTGGCTCCCCTCTGTCCTGCAGTGGAGTTCACAGCCACCCAGTCTGACTTGGGCACTGCAGTGAAGACCCAGTCCACTCCATCTGAACCGCCCACTGCAGTTGTGCCGGCACCCACCCCACCAGACTTGTGCCCCACAGTTGTGACGGCACCCACTATGTCAGACATCTCCACTGCAGTTGCCAGTGACTCTCCTGCACCCACCACCCCTTTACTGACTCCTTCTGCTGAGCCCTGATCCTGTCCCTTTGGTGCCTGGCCTGCCCCCATGTTTGCCCCTCCGAGTGTATGTCCCCTGTCCTTAGCAGTGCAGGCAAGCAACGGGTGACAGGTGTCACTCACAACCTATTTAGACTTTAGCTGTGGACTGGACATTGGCCTTTGTTTTTTCTGGACTTTACCTTTGATTGTCAAATTTGCTGAATAAAGCATTTGTTGTTATCCTTGTGAATATAATTTAGCTGTACATTATGTTGATGATGTTTACCATGACCTTGCTGTTATGATGCTGGATTTTCAATGTTGAATACTGAAGTGTTGATGTGATGTACTCCATCTGGTCCATGAGATATGTATCCTATTCTGGTCGGTATCCATTTCATCCTTTGCAGCAAACTGGGTGTTGCATGATTAACGAATTTTGCACAGGGAAGTCAACTTTTCATTTGCATGGTAACATCTGTGGCTAGCACTCATGCACATATGACGTGCTTCCCATTGTCTAATTTGTCTATTTCCCTGACTGTGGGCCCATCTCCGCTGGAGATGCAGGTGTGGGCATCATTGGTGTAGGAGTCAACGGTGTCCTCTGTGCAAATTGCTAGACATATGTATTGAGTATGTGCAGACGACTTAAGGGACACTCCCGTACTCTGGCTGATGTGCCCAGATCCTTCATTGGGTGGTAACCGATGGCTGACTGAACAAGTGCTCTGCTGACATGACTGAGACCTCCTGAAACTATGTTTGGCACAGCTGAGCTTCCACAGGAGTTGAGTCCTATCAAGTAAGTGCGTTGTTCCATGACATTGCCTGGGCCCATGGTGTGTGTTGTGTGGGCATGTCTGTGTGTGTTCCCATCCCTTTTTCTCACAGGCTGTGTTCCCTTAATATGTTTGTGTTGGTGATGCTTGCTGAGTTGTCCTGTGTTCATCCCACATCTTTGTCCTGGGCTTCCAGATATGTGGTTGCATGACATACTGCTGTTCATTAGTGTGTCATCATTGGTATTTGTCAGTTCTGAGTGGTGATGATGTGGTCAGACGCAGATGGGACACTGTCAGGACTCCCCAGGGCACTTGTTTGTTCGCAATATCATGTAGTTATCCATAGGTGGTACCTTTCAGTGATTGAGACACGTGAATGTCTGTGTGACTGCTCCCACTCGTCAGGCTCAGAGGTTCAATGTTGGCACGTGTCAGCATGTGTGCCAAGTGGTTCTCCTTGGGTTCTGCATTGTCCTGGGACTGTGGCAGGGATTCCAAAAGCTACGGGAGCTTTGACGTCATGGCCATGTACTGCATACTGTGCAGTATGTCTGTCATTCACCGTGGTTGTAGACTGTCTGTTGGACCTGGCCCTCGTGACAGGGTCATCCCTAAACTTTTTGCCTTCCTCCAATACTCTCTCTGACCTGTTTTTGTTGGTTTAATGACTCTGGGCACTTTACCACTGCTGACCAGTGCTAAAGTGCATATGCTCTCCCTGTGCAAAATGTATATGGGATTGATTTCCATGATTGGTATTGGATTTACTATCAGTCCCCAGTAAAGTGCACCAAGAGTGCCAGGGCTTGTAAATGCCAATACTGCTAGTGGGCCTGCAGCGCTGGTTGCGCCACCCACAGAAGCAGCCCTTTAAGATGTGTCTAGGGTCTGCCATTGCAGAACCTGCGTGCAGTCTGGTACTGTCATGCTGGCTGGGCAAGTGCACACACTTGCCAGCCTCTAAACCTTCCCTTAACTTCATATTAGTCACCCCTATGGTAGGCCCTAGGGCAGGGTGCATTGTAAGTGTAAGGTAGGACAAGCCCTGATGTGGGTGGCATGTCCTAATAGTGAATTACAGCCAAATTCGTTTTTCACTATTGTAAGGCTACCTGCTCCCTTTAGGCCAGATGGGCTGCTGGAATTATTACACTCTATAATCCCAGCAGGCTCAGGGAACATGGTAGAAAATAATGTTTAGTATGCCTGAACACAGAATAATTAAATACTTCTTTTAGTAAAGTTTATTTTAATATCCTGTGTTTGCAAATGCTACTTTTAGAAAGCTAGCATTTGCTTGCCTAACCATTTCAGCCCGCCTCTGCTAGTATGTGTATCTGACTGTCTGGGTTGTGTGAGTGACAGGGCTGGGGGATGACAGGTGGTGAATGCAAGGATTACACCTTAGTGGGAGGTAGGAGTGGCCCTGGGCTCTTAATCAGGCTGTGCTCTGCCACCACAATGCTGGCTCCGCCCCCCTGGGGAGCGACTGATGACTCAGCCGTCACCTGGCCCAGGAAGGGCGAAGCACCATCAACAAGGTACTCCTGGCTGCCCCTGTCCACACAATGCTGGCTCCACCTCCTGTGGAGCGTCTGATGTGCCTGCCCCTCACACTGAAAGCAGAAGTAAGAGTACCCCCAACACAGTGCTCAGAGACTGAAAGTAGTTATGCAAAGGCCCCCCTGGCCTGTAAGAACAGAAGAAATGCAGTATAAAGGTAGGAGCTCTGCTCCTAAGAAATCAGAATCCTGTTTTACCACGAAGAACCTCTGCCCGACTAGAAGGAGAAGAAGTCGCTGGAAGGACTGGCCTGCTGCTTGCCTTGCTGGAAAGGATAGGAAAAGACTTGATGAGAAAAGACTTTGCTGCTTTGTGCTTTAAAACATTCTCCAAGGGCTTGAGTTGAGCTTGCCCCCTGAACTGAACCCCAGGACCAGTGGGTTCTCCTGTGCTCTGGCTAGGTTCCTGCCTGAGGCCGAGTATTTCTTCCCGCCGGAGGTTAAGTCTGCCCCCTCTCCCCCCCTCCTAGGGCTGTGGTATTCGGGAGCCAGCCTGCCCTCTTGCCCTTGAGAGCCTCGCTCCACTCGGAGTCGCTCTCTGCCCCAGGGCTAAGGCCGGCCTCTCCTCTACCCCCGCCTGCTTGAAAGAGCGCCTGAGTCCGACTGAGCCCCTCCTGCCGGAATTCCGGGGACGCGAGCAGCCTGCCGCCTGGACGAGCGCCGTGCATCTGAGTGCACCCGGCCGCCCCGCTGTCAGCTGTCCCCCCCCCCGAGAGGCCACGTCACACTGTGAAGGGAGCCCCCCGCTCGGTACTGCCTGTACTGAGGGCTCCCGTGTGACGCCTTGCCTCCCTGAAGTACTCCTCCCTTGACGAGCCCCCAAAGCACGGACCGGACCGAGTCGCGCTGCTCTTGCCCACTCGGCCCCAATCACCAAAGTGAAGTTGCATTCCTGTATCGGGCTCGGGGCCCGCAACTTGTTCGCTCCCCGTCATCAGGAGCCGCTCCTTGCTTGGAGCCGACAGGAGAAGTCTGCGCGTCCTCGGAGTCCCCACAGGTGAGTGAGAGCTGTGCGCTCTGTCTACACTCCCCGTTAGGGACCCCGAGCTCCCCCTGATTGCCGCGCTGTCCCCAGAGCCCTCCCACACCGCCGCGCCGGCCCGCAACTAACTCTGTCCCCGAGCCGAGGGGAAGAGCCGGTCACGGCGCAGGCGTGCTCACGCCCGATGTGTGAGCCGCGGCAGGGGCTAAGTCAGTTTCCCCCGTGGGAGCGAGGGAGGCGCTGGGAAGCTCGCCGAAGGCCCAGGGTTCCTCAAAACCCCCCAACTGGTGCGAAGAGGTGCTTTTGAAGCATCTGAGATAAAGAGACTTGCAAAGAAGGACTTTTAACAGAGAACCCTTTGGAAAGCAACTTGAACTGGAAAAGAAGCATTTAACCTGCAACTGAGAACATTTTGCCTATTTACAATCTGGTGGCATCAAGGAAACGTTATTGGTCTTGTGATAAGTCTGCTGAGATACATATATCTATTTTTACATAAAGAATCGTATTTTGATATATTCACAGCCTGGTGTCCATTTGTGGGGGGATTGGTACATTGTTACTGTGTGTGTTATTACAAATGCTTAACTAACTAACGCCTGAAGAATAGCCTTGGCTGCTCACGCCACGCACCTAGAGGGTGAGCAAGGGTCATTCTAAGGGGTCATCCTTCGCCCTGACTTAGAGGAGAGGGTCCCTGCTTGTCACAAGTGTATACTTGCGCCAACCAGAGACCCCCAATTCTAACATTGGACGCAGCGAGAGGATTTGCAAATTTGCATTTGTAGTTGACATACAGTGAATCGCTGATCACCACGTAGTGAGAGCAGACCTATAACGCAGCCACAGATATCCATTTTGTTTAATTTTGCTGGGAGATCTCCATGTGCTGGTCCACGTCATGCCTGGTTCAGTGAGGATGGAAAAGGCAGCAACCAGATGCCTGTCACCAGAGGAGTTGGCAGACAGGGCAGCAACCAGGGCACATGAAATGGAGATGGCGAGATTAAAAGGACAATTGGAAATAGAGAAGCAGAAATTGGCAATGGAAGCACAAAAACGCCAAAGAGCTCACTACTTGAGGATGAGAGAACTTGATTTGGAGCTTGAAGCCAGGAGGGCTTCAGCCCAACATCCAGAGATGTGTGTAGCTCACAGATTGAGCTTTGCTGAGTTGGAGGTGGAGTCCAGCTCAGCTGGTGGCAGCAACATTAAGGTATCTAGTGCTGACAGCATAGTGGGCGCACCTAGAGATATGGCACCTGACTTGGAGGGGGTTAACTTACACCAGGAGGTTCAAGGGCATGAGGTTGCTCCAGTAGTGCGCAGCGTCCCTGAAGGGAATAGGGTGGCTGGCGTAGGAGTTCATGGTCCTAGTGGCAGGAGGGATTCCCCCATGGTTGAGGTCCTGGTGGGTGAGTGTAAGGACCGCCCAGAAGAGTGTGGGTTGTGTGACAGAGACAGTCCGCTACTGTCTGGCCAGTCTCAGGAGAATGGTGGGGAGTATGTGTGTGAGGCGCTGGATGGTGAGGTGAAGGATAGTTTGGTTAACCCTGCTAGGGGGCTGTGTAATCCAATTGTGGGAGAGCATACTTTAAGGTCCAGTTTTCCAGAGCTATGCCAACACCTGTTTGAGAGTGAGTTCTCTGACCCCAGGGAGCTCACGTTGGAGGCAGACCTTGTGGTGGATTCCAGAGGGTCTGGAGAGGCATTGGGGTGTGATCCTGTGGGGAGTGGCTCAGGTATCTTCCAGCCCAGAGTGGTAGAAATGGCGCAGAGTAGCCCAGCTAGGTCCTGTAGTAGTGAGAGGGGTGTAGGGCCTCACGTCCTGTCCTTAAGGGGAAGGAGTGAGAATGGGATTTGTCCCGGTAGTGCTCAACCTCAGTCTCAGAGCCTGGATGGTTCTTTAAGGGAACACCAGGTGGGGAGCCTAGGCTGTCCGGAGGAGTCACCCTCTGAGGGGGATCCCCCAGTGGCTAGAGAACGTGGAGGCTCTGTAAACAGAGGTCCAGTAGTTCTGGTATCTGGCAGTACCGCTCCAGTTGGGAGGGTGCAGAAGTCCAGAAAGAGGGGCGAGAGGGGGAAAGAGTCCCCAATGGAAGAACCAGTGGGTCAGGGGCCAACCAGCAGGGCTGCGTCCCCAGTGAATGACCAGGGGGACACCACTTCTGTCCTGGGGGATCTTCCCACACTGTCAGAGGGACAGGGGTGGGGAGATCTGCACCAGGCAGACTGTCGCACGGCACATGAGCTATGTGCTACCCTCAGGGGGGCATGCGTGCTCCCCGGGAAGTCCTGGTGCACCAGGCAAGGGTTCAACTGTGGGGTTGGGTCCCTGAGTTGGAGAGCCAGGCTCAGGTGTTGTCTGACCTGGAGGGTAAGACCACTGTAATCAGTGTCCTGACCCATGTCACTTCTAGGGGTACCACTCCAGTGAGGAGTGGGCAGTACTCTGGAAGGGGGTGCAGAGGGAGGGAGTCCTTGCCTCTGACCCCGGTGCAGTTTGAGGGTTTAGACCCTAGGATAGAGGGCCAGGTGCAGGGTGTCCCCCCTGACCTGGTGCCCCAGTTGCAAGATTGCACCCCTGAACTGGTGGGCGAATTGTGCAGGTCACCTGCCACAGGTGCCTTGACAATTCTGGAAGGGG
The DNA here is from genome assembly GCF_964263255.1 of Lissotriton vulgaris. Taxonomy (NCBI): domain Eukaryota; kingdom Metazoa; phylum Chordata; class Amphibia; order Caudata; family Salamandridae; genus Lissotriton; species Lissotriton vulgaris. Next base: position 724,795,227 of record NC_141699.1, read on the forward strand.
GTACCACTCCAGGTATGAGGGTACAGAGCCCCAAGGAGGAGGACCGGGTGTGGGAGAGGCCACCCCCATGTTTGGTCCAGCCACCAGGTACAGGCCTGGGCTGGTGGGTCAGTGCCAGGATGACATACCTGACCTGACAGGAGGGAGAGTGGACAAAGGGTGCCAAGCACCTGGGGCTACTGCCCCCCGCTCTCTGAGGCTTGGGAGCCATGAGAGACATGAGGCCTGGGTCTTAGCCCTGACCACTGTCAGTGGCCACTGTGAGTTGATGTCTGCCTGTTGGGACACACCTGTGTGCAAGTTAAGGTTAGAGGCTGCACAGGTGGTGTCCACAGAGGAAGAAAAGGGTGCCCCATGGATTAGCTGGGTGGACCCTGAGAGTATGGACAGAGGATTTGAAATAGGTTCAGATTGGCGTAGAACTGGAATGTGCCCCTGCTGTTGCGGGCCAGGTCCAGGTTCTATCGCCCAGAGCAGGGAAGCCCATCACAGTGGTGATTGGTCTACCCTGCGTTTTGGCTGGAAGGGGGTTGTGTTGGACCTGGCCCTCTTGGCAGGGTCATCTCTAAACTTTTTGCCTTCTTCCAATACTCTCTCTGACCTGTTTTTGTTGGTTTAATGATTGTGGGCACTTTACCACTGCTGACCAGTGCGAAAGTGCATATGCTCTCCCTGTGCAAAATGTATATGTGATTGATTTCCATGATTGGCATTGGATTTACTATCAGTCCCTAGTAAAGTGCACCAGGAGTGCCAGGGCTTGTAAATGCCAATACTGCTAGTGGGCCTGCAGCGCTGGTTGCGCCACCCACAGAAGCAGCCCTTTAAGATGTGTCTAGGGTCTGCCATTGCAGAACCTGCGTGCAGTCTGGTACTGTCATGCTGGCTGGGCAAGTGCACACACTTGCCAGCCTCTAAACCTTCCCTTAACTTCATATTAGTCACCCCTATGGTAGGCCCTAGTGCAGGGTGCATTGTAAGTGTAAGGTAGGACAAGCCCTGATGTGTGTGGCATGTCCTAATAGTGAATTACAGCCAAATTAGTTTTTCACTATTGTAAGGCTACCTGCTCCCTTTAGGCCAGATGGGCTGCTGGAATTATTACACTCTATAATCCCAGCAGGCTCAGGGAACACGGTAAAAAATATGGTTTAGTATGCCTGAACTCAGAATAATAAAATACTTCTTTTAGTAAAGTTTATTTTAATATCCTGTGTTTGCAAAAGGCTACTTTTAGAAAGCTAGCAATTGCTTGCCTAACAATTTCAGCCCGCCTCTGCTAGTATGTGTATCTGACTGTCTGGGTTGTGTGAGTGACAGGGCTGGGGGATGACAGGTAGTGAATGCAAGAATTACACCTTAGTGGGAGGTAGGAGTGGCCCTGGGCTCTTAATCAGGCTGTGCTCTGCCACCAAAATGCTGGCTCTGCCCCCCTGGAGAGCGACTGATGACTCAGCCGGCACCTGGCCCAGGAAGGGCGAAGCACCATCAACAAGGTACTCCTGGCTGCCCCTGTCCAAACAGTGCTGGCTCCACCTCCTGTGGAGCATCTGATGTGCCTGCCCCTCACACTGAAAGCAGAAGTCAGAGTACCCCAACACAGTGCTCAGAAACTGAAAGTAGTTATGCAAAGGCCCCCCTGGCCTGTAAGAACAAAAGAAATGCAGTACAAAAGGTAGGAGCTCTGCTCCTAAGAAATCAGAATCCTGTTTTGCCCGACTAGAAGGAGAAGAAGACGCCGGAAGGACTGGCCTGCTGCTTGCCATGCTGAGAAAGGAGAGGAAAAGACTTGATGAGAAAAGACTTTGCTGCTTTGTGCTTTAAAACATTCTCCAAGGGCTTGAGTTGAGCTAGCCCCCTGAACTGAACCCCAGGACCAGTGGGTTCTCCTGTGCTCTGGCTAGGTTCCTGCCTGAGGCCGAGTATTTCTTCCCGCCGGAGGTTAAGTCTGCCCCCTCTCCCCCCCCTCCTAGGGCAGTGGTACTTGGGAGCCAGCCTGCCCTCTTGCCCTTGAGAGCCTCGCTCCACTCGGAGTCGCTCTCTGCCCCTTGGTCTAAGGCCGGCCTCTCCTCTACCCCCGCCTGCTTGAAAGAGCGCCTGAGTCCGACTGAGCCCCTCCCGCCGGAATTCCGGGGACGCGAGCAGCCTGCCGCCTGGACGAGCGCCGTGCATCTGAGTGCACCCGACCGCCCCGCTGTCAGCTTTTCCCCCCCTGAGAGGCCACGTCGCACTGTGAAGGGAGCCCCCCGCTCGGTACTGCCTGTACTGAGGGCTCCCGTGTGACGCCTTGCCTCCCTGAAGTACTCCTCCCTTGACGAGCCCCCAAAGCACGGACCGGACCGAGTCGCGCTGCCCTTGCCGACTACGGCCCCAATCACCAAAGTGAAGTCGCATTCCTGTATCGGGCTCGGGGCCCGCAACTTGTTCTTTCCCCGTCATCAGGAGCCGCGCCTTGATTGGAGCCGACAGGAGAAGTCTGCTCGTCCTCGGAGTCCCCACGGGTGAGCGAGAGCTGTGCGCTCCGTCTGCACTCCCCGTTAGGGACCCCGAGCTCTCCCTGATTGCCGCGCTGTCCCCAGAGCCCTCCCGCACCGCCGCGCCGGCCCGCAACTAACTCTGTCCCCGAGCCGAGTGGAAGAGGCGGTCACGGCGAAGGCGTGCTCACGCCAGATGCGTGAGCTGCGGTAGGGGCTAAGTCAGTTTCCCCCGTGAGAGCGAGGGAGGCGCTGGGAAGCGCGCCGAAGGCCCAGAGTTGCTCAAAAACCCCCGAACTGGTGCGAAGAGGTGCTTTTGAAGCATCTGAGATAAAGAGACTTGCAAAGAAGGACTTTTAACAGAGAACCCTTTGGAAAGCAACTTGAACGGGAAAAGAAGCATTTAACCTGCAACTGAGAACATTTTGGCTATTTACAATCTGGTGGCATCAAGGAGACGTTATTGGTCTTGTGATAAGTCTGCTGAGATACATATATCTATTTTTACATAAAGAATCGTATTTTGATATATTCACAGCCTGGTGTCCATTTGTGGGGGGATTGGTACATTGTTACTCTGTGTGTTATTACAAATGCTTAACTAACTAACGCCTGAAGAATAGCCTTGGCTGCTCACGCCACGCACCTAGAGGGTGAGCAAGGGTCATTCTAAGGGGTCATCCTTCGCCCTGACTTAGAGGAGAGGGTCCCTGCTTGTCACAAGTGTATACTTGCGCCAACCAGAGACCCCCAATTCTAACACTGTCCTTGTGTGATGAGTCTGTGCACCTTAGATCCTCCCAAAATTACTGTGTTTGTCATGGGTGCCTGTGCGATGTCACCAGTCCATGTGGGCTTCACTGATGCACATTGGTTCAGTTCAGGGTGTGTGGTGTTAAGGGTGGACAGATGTGACTGTTTGCATGGCTCGGCCCCTACCTCCCTACCTCCCTTTTGTTCCTGGTCGACGGGCCATGCTGAGTGATTTGTGTTTGTGTAGGTGTGATGTACATTTGTGGCACAGGATACATGTCTGAATTTCCCAGTTTGAACGACATCTACCTTTGCCATCACAGTGGACGTATCATGCAGGCTTGTGTCACCCCAATGTATGGTCCCTGGGGGTAGTGCTGTTGCGGGTCTGTCTCTTGCTGTTTTAGCTGCTGTTCTGTGGGTCTGTCTCTTGCTGTTTTAGCTGCTGTTCATTCTAGCATGTGTTACATGTGTCTGTTGGGATCCCTCTCATCTTACAATGCCCGATTGCCCACTTAGGGTTGCCCAATTCATGGGTTACTTTTGAATGACACTGTGTCCACATCTGTGTCATTGTGGGCCAGACCCCCTCATGTGTTGTGTAGTTGCCTGGGGATACCGACACACACACAAACACATGTTGTGTCAGATGTGTAGTGTGAGGTTGCCTGTTTGTGTTTGTGCATCTGCATTGGTATTGCTGTTGTGGGCTATTGGCTGGATGTTGCTTGGGTGATTTTCCCTGCTGTCCCTGTGAGTCATATCTCATCGTTCTGCACATTTATCCTGGTTGTTAGGTCCCATTCCTGCCATGGATTGGGAGTTTGTGATCTGACACCTACAGTCTACACAGGATGGATTTTGATTTGTGTGTCTATTTTCGGGATGTGTGTATGCTTTATGATGGTCACTTCTGCTTGTGTGTCATTGTACACTGTATGCAATGTCAGCTCCCATGGATGGTGCTTGTCTGCACATGGTCTAGAGTATGTTGTATTTTCACAGCACTGTTTGCCTCACCACATCTCTGTGGGTATGTGACACAACCACTACTTTGCCACAAAAGTGTTTCATGTGTTGGGACTGATAGAGCGAGGTGGAAAAACAGAATTTTGTATACCCCTCGTGAAGTCACTTACTCGTAACAATAATATGAATTAATCGTGTGGTTTTGAAAATTAACCAACATAGAATAGAATGCACACACAATTACATGAGGGAAACTAATTTTCTTATGTTTCAAACTATAATCAACTAACTAAGTGATGTTGTCATGTTCAAAATGAATGCAGCAGCTATAAACGAACCAAAAGCGGCATTAATGTGCTTTCTGTTTAATTATTTGTGGAAAAAACATGAAGACTGGTGAGTAAATCACGCATATATATTGCTTTATTTGCTAGGTAATAACTAACAGGGATACCTTAGTAAGGGGGGAGGTAAACAGAAGGGTTATAATTCAATAATTTATGTTTTATTGTGTTTGTTTCTATAATAGTTCCCGTTCTGGCCTTTGAGGCCTAAAATAAAAGGGACGTTTCTGTGACTCCGAGATTGAAATGCAGTACACATGCGCATGGTGAAATGATCTGCAGACAAGTCTGAACTGCTTGCGCCAGTACAGAATGGGTCAAGGGCAGCGTGCCCTGAAAGTTCAGCTGAGTGCCAACAAAATGGACATCCGTGCTGAGAAATGTGGGAAAGAAACCAAAACTTACCAGTCAAAGGACATGAGCGAAGCGGATATAATAAGGACAAAGACCATTTTCATTGAGCTGATCTTGCGGAAATAAACAATAAGATGATGAGGTTATGCTCATCCACCCCTTGAATTAACCAATCAGAACTGTTAAACAACACTGATAGTTACTTTTGTAGATAGGTAAGTAGTGAAAAAGGGTATAAAAGAGTATGTCTGGACTTAAGGAAAAAAACTCTCTTCTTCGAATTCCATCTGTGTATCCTGACATGCTGCCGGAATGCAGAGTTTTTCCTGAGGCGTAAGAACTTTGAATTTTTCTGAACTTTAACTTTACTTGAATGAGTAAGGAGCCTTTATTTATTTTTTTATTTGTTTAAACTTTTTTTATTCAGATTTTTACAGCATTTTATTTGTAGCCCTTGGTTCCCACCCCCCCACCCCACACGAGGACAGGTGATTCTATTATTATTTACATAGAGATTTATATTACACATATACAAATTTATAAGCAGGGGATAAAGGAGAACAGAAAAAAAAAATTAAAAAACAACATTAAAACCAAAACTCAATGCATTCTTGGTCATACATTTCATTCTATAGTGATCTAGTGAGACATAAATTGGTATTCTGTATGAGGTTGAGTTGCGCTATTTGTAGGATAAATAGTTTTAGCATTTATCCCAGGCATTTTCACTTCATATATTCAGTGCGCCTGTATCCAATCTAGCAAAGGTGCCCAGATTTTCATGCCTCTCTGCCGAATATTACGCCCTTTTTGTTTATAAATGGCTAACTCGAGGCTACATGTCGCAAGTAGTCTAGCCTTCCATTGGGAGAAGGATGGTGGAATGGGATCGAGCCAAGCTGATGCGACACATAGTCGAAAGATTGCCATTGCCACGAAGATCACCCCTTGCACCTGTCTAGGGCGTTCTTTATTAGTGATGCCCAGCATAATCTCTTCAGTTGATATGTTAATCCCAGCACCAGTAATGTCCGAGAGAAACCCTGATATTTCGTTTATAATGTTTGATAGGGTGTTACATGTGGCAAACATATGCACACTATCCGCAGCAGGATGTGCACATCGCGGGCAAGTGGTGCCCTTACCTGTCCCCCATTTAGAGATTTTATACGGTGTATAATACAGCGAAAAATATGTTTTATAGAATTGTGTCTGTAGTTTTAAGGACATTAAGTAGGTTAAAGATAAATCATATGCCAAAAGTGGAATACTAGGTGGAACTTCTAGTTTAATTTGCCATGCCGCCCCATGTTTGTCCATATTATCTGGGAGTAAGGTGTTAAAGCTTTCATAGATCTCACCAATTCTTGGCGGCGTGTTGTTGCGCATATTTTCTATGCTTTCACAAATTTGAAATTTAATACGTCCTCCCCCTTTTTTTAGCAGGAAATCTCTCACTTGAAGATATTTGAAGAAGTCCCTGTTGGGGATGTTATAATCTTTTTTTTAATTTATCAAATGATTTCATGCCCTGAGTAGAGAAAAAGCATCCAAGTTGCTCTATCCCTAATGTACACCAACTCCGTATATAGGAGTCATGAAAAATTTCTGGGAGATCTGAGTTCTGAAGAACCGGTGTATAGTGTGAAAATCACCCTATACCAAGTAGTTTTTTAACCTGTCTCCACACTTTCACAACATTTTTGATGGTTTTGAATTTCACCATTTTAAGGTGATCATCGTTAACGTGCCGCCAGAGACAGCCTATGCTCCCGTTCCCTAGGATGAGTTCTTGTGGTGTAGGAATACTCAGATCATTTGGGTTAGGTTTTAGCAGTCTTGTGCTATAATTCATGACTGAAGCCCAATAATAAAGCATCAAATTAGGTAGCGCCCACCCCCCACGCTCTCTAGGTAATGTGATCCATTTAAGTGCTCTCCCAGGTTTACTATAACCCCATAAAAATTGTGAGAACATTGAATCTATTTTCTTAAACACATGCGGTGGGAAAACAGCAGGTCTGGGAGCACACCGCTGACCTATCAAGCAAGGGTCGCCCCTGGCATTCTGGGTAATGCAGTCTCTGGTAGTTTGCCTCGTAGTAGTGTTATCGAGTGTTTCGCCAAGGTTGGCGCAAATGTGCTGATCTCTAGACACTGGTGTTTCAGGTTCATTAACATTCGTCAGTAGAGATTACAGACTAGTTTTAGGGGTTTGCTGGATAGGTTGCCGAAATCATCTCAGGTCTGGTACCACTCACTGGCGCACAGGGCATCAACCACGAGCTCGTCAGCTCCATGACTCACGGGAGTCCATTTGAAGAAAACAGCAGGTCTGGGAGCACACCGCTGACCTATCAAGCAAGGGTCGCCCCTGGCATTCTGGGTAATGCAGTCTCTGGTAGTTTGCCTCGTAGTAGTGTTATCGAGTGTTTCGCCAAGGTTGGCGCAAATGTGCTGATCTCTAGACACCGGTGTTTCAGGTTCATTAACCTTCGTCAGTAGAGATAACACTACTACGAGGCAAACTACCAGAGACTGCATTACCAGCTAAGTCAGCGGTGTGCTCCCAGACCTGCTGTTTTCTTGACATGCGGTGGGAATTCCAAGCAGATTGCCCTGAAAAAATATAAAAATTTTGGGAAAAAAACCATCTTCAATACATTTGTTCTACCTCCGATAGATAGATGTAGGTTATCTAACCGCAACAGTTCTCTCCTGGTGTGTAGCATTAGTGGCTCCAGATTGTTATTTACAATGTTCCCGACATTGGCACTAATGCTAACACCCAAATATGTTGCTTTATCAGTTATTCTTGGGTCTCTCATCATAATCTTGTTATTAAGCACGAGCTGTGTTTTATTGGAATTTAACTTGTACCCCGAAACTCTACCGAACTTCTGTGCTTCGTTTTCAATGAGATTCATAGCAGTTGTAGGATCCCCGGTTACAATAGCGATATAATCCGCATATGCTAGGCATTTTGTTTCTAAACCACGCACATTTATAGGTGCAATTAGCGCGTGTTTTTCGAGCCTGTGTATGAACTCGTCTATATAGATGGCAAGAAGTAGGGGCGAGCAAGGGCACCCCTGTCGTGTCCCCCTGTTAATTTTAAAGTTGTCGGTTAGCTCCCCGTTAATCAATACCCTAGCACTGGGATCAACATATAGTTGTTGGATTGCTGTAATATATTTCTTACCTTTGCCATAGTTTCGCATGGTGGCCCACAGGAACTTCCAGGAGACCCTATCAAACGCCTTCTCTGCGTCAAGCAGTATAAGCGGCATAGGGTCTCCTGTCGTTCCCGTGTAGTCAAAGAGGGATATAACTCTTTGCACATGGTCAGTTGTAGATCTACCTGGTATAAACCCATGTTGTCTTTCAGAGACTATATTATGAATCCGAGTAAGGAGTCTTTAGATGAGGTTAATAGCTAGAGAGAATAGGGAGATGAACTTTGGGAACTATTTTGTCTTTTGCTAATATTCTCGTTCTATAATCTCAATATTAATGTGTTTATTTTCTGAGCTTTGAATTAAAATGAAATATAAATGTATGAGTTAAAATTCTTTGTTTCTTTTAAAATCTTTTTGCATTAAACAAATTTATAAGTGAATAAATAAAAGTCATGCTAAAAGATTTTCTGAATATAAAAATTAGACAAATGGAGAATTAGGCTGGTCTTGTTCATCCTTAGCCTAATTGTTTACTAGCAGATCCATAGACCATTAAATGGTGGCGTGTCTGAATAAATTGTCTCTTTGATAAAATCATGGTAAACGATTTAAACTGCAGGTGTAAATATTATAAATATTTAGCTTAATTTAGACACTCCGCTATGATCCAGCAGCTCTCCTTTGAGTCTCACCAATCCATGAAGTAGAGAAAGTATGCATGAGTGATTCGCAGTGTTATGGGCCCCACTGATGAATAAATGTGTGATTTGAAACTATCAGGGAAAGGTGAAGAGGTTTTGGAATTTATTTCCGGAGTAGCGCTGCATCAGTAATAAACTTGGTAGCAGAGTAGTGGTTGCTATAGAATTAGCTAGGATAATGTATAAAGTGATGTACACAGGATTTGATGTACAGAATTATGACTAACATCTGTTGAGTTTGAATTATGTTATATGTAGTCTGGAAAAGGCTTCCGGAAAGTGTGGGAAGCTGGTAACTCCGTCTGCAGGCAGACGAAGTGTGGCAAGTAAAGTCACACATCGCATAGTCTGTTTCAAAAAGTAGTGGTATTGTCATATATCACAAGTTTAGGGACTTTACGTGTGAAAGGATAAATGCAGAGCGAGGACAGTCTATAAAATTGTAGCCTTCAAGTACAGGGATCATTGTGTATCCTGATTTAAAACTTACTGATGAGAGAGTAATAGAGCTTAACCCAAGCTTGAGAGAAGGGTAAGGTAGAGGGATGTGCTACTTTATCGGCAAGTTTAGAATTCTGTGGTAGAGAAGAGGTAAGCACTGTCTACTGGAAATACAGAATACTTGTGCGAGTGAGAAAACTATCACTTTGGTTTAGCGAAACAGATGAATGGAGTTGTTTTATGTAGTCGCTAACCGATTCAGTTGTATAAAAAGTGTAAATATGGCTTCTCCACAAACCTTGTAAAGGAGGGGTCAGTCGAAGGTGCAGAAGCCGGAGCAGAGCTTACGTCAAAAGTGTCGCGCAGGGATTGGTCCTTGTGACCAAGATAGAGTAAGGGCTGATTGGTGCATCAGTAAAGCAGCGAGACTATTGGTTAAACACTAAGACAACGTATCTTGTTCTAGTTGGTGGGATAGTGTGAACTGTGCTGTGATAGGCAGGTGTTACAAAGCAGTTTGCGGAAGAGTGCGCAATCTTTTGAAAGACAGGAAATAAACAGAAAAATTGAGTTTTATTTCAGAGAAGAAAAGGAGAAACCTTCATGGTTTAAGAAATTGAAAAATGTATTCAAGAAAGACAAGGCGATAATAACGAGAGAGGGAAAATTACTTCCTCCTCCAAAAACGCATGCTTCTTACATGATGACGAAATATGGCTATCATACGTGCATTTGGTTAGAGAATTGGGCTAGATATACCCAAAATGATGGTGGGTTAGCATTTCCAGAAGTAGGATATTTTAATCTGGCACTTTTACGAAATTTAAGAGAAAAGATGATGAAGCTTGAACCGAGACCCAGACCGACTCAATTTGAGGCAATAGTTGAGTGGGAAGATGAGATGCATGAGTTGGAGCAAGAAAGGTTGGAAAATCATCGACGACCAAGAGGTAGATTACGTGGATTATGGGTAGAAACACATGAGAGGAGAATGCGAATATGGAGAAATGCTGATATGTGCGATGAAATGTATCCGGTTAGATTGGCAGGTAAAATAGAAGGGCGAAAATGCACAGAGAAAAAGAATAATGTGGAATCAGGAAGGAAAAATTATGGAGATGGTGAATCAGAGGATACGGTGCTGGAGGAGATATTAAATAGAAGACCACCACCATATCAGCCAGGTTCTATATGGACCACTCCAAATGCTCCACCAGTAGAGGATAGATTTGCTGAAACCCCAAAAGGATTTTCAAATTTTAGAGATCTTCCAGAAAGAGTAGAAATGAGATATGATTCAAACACCCCAGTGGAAGAAACTAGACTTACCGGTACTCCTAAACAAAATGATGAAATCAGAAAAAGTGTAACAAGAGCAGAGAGACAAATTGAAGAACACCCAGGTACCTCTGAATATATACGTTCTACACATGAATTAACCGAAATGATACAGGAACTTACTAAAAATATAGAAGCTGTAACAGTCCCTGTAACAATAGGTCCTGTAATTCCAGTGTTTGAAAATCAGAAAATAAAAGAACCAACTTTGATGATTCCTTTAAAACAGAGTTTGCAAAAAGTAAGAGAAAAAGTTTATCCAGATTTGTCTGAAATTAGGCGAACAAATAACGTAATACCGCCTGACTTGACTTAATCAGAGTATACCATACACGTTTCCAACTGGAGCAGAATCTGATTTTGCGACACCCAAAAGGAATGTAGAGAAAATAGATTTAACACAAACCCCAGTAGGACCAACGGAACAAGAATTAAGTGATTGGCTTAAAATTTTGAAAGGAAAAGAACATGAACCTAAAGTATTAGATGTAGCTAGACTAAAGATTGACATGGAAGAATTAATTTTTGGAACAATCGGAACAGATAGAGTAAAAACATATCAGGACGATGAACTGATGTTCATGTGTAAAAGTATTACTTGGAAAGCAATATCTATCCATGACCATTTGGAAGGATTAGCTAGTGAATTAGATGTAGATCTTGCAAAAAATAAAACATTACAGAAACCATACAGAGTAGATTTTACAGAAAAGGATATTGAAAATATGAATACTGCAGGAAGATTAACCCAAATAAAAGAGCTAATTGTTTTACTAAGAAGATGGGGAGATGTGAATAAATGGAAAGCAAAATGGGCAAAGAAAAGAGAAGAGGCCAGTGATAAATCTACATTAGCGTTCCCAGTGAGAGAAAAGGAAACAGTAATAAATGAATTTCCTATGGGAGAAATACCTGGAAGAGGATATGTACATGTTCCTTGGACTGGACAGGACATATTATCATTTTCCAATGATTTCTCCAGATTGAGAAAAAAATCAGTAGAATGTTATCGACAGGTGGATCGATTTGTAAAAGTTTCAAAGGTACTATGGGAAGATTTAGATGGATTATTTGACATAGTAGTGCCAGCAGACCTATGGTCTGAGTGCAAAATAACAGTGAATTGGCCGAAAACTGAATATCCTCGAGACAAAGTGACAGGTGCTCCTTCACCTGAAGTGATGAGGAAATATGAACAAGTAATAGTGTTTTTGAAAAATAAAATTCCACCGAAAGAAACAGATTGGGTAAAAATTGACAGGACTTTGCAAGAACCAAAAGAATCTGTACATGCATTTTATGAAAGACTGTTGTTAGTGTTTAAACAATATAGTGGATATGAGGAACTAAATGAAAAAGATATGAGTCATTTTGTGTATCGATTTGTATTTGGATTAAGACCAGAAATAGGAGACATGATTAAGCATAATTTGATGGGATGGCAATCATGTTCAGTAGACGAGGTATTGAGACATGCAAAATACTGTAGTGATGAAATTGAAGTTAAGCAGAGAAAGCTCAAAGAGAAAGCCATATGGGCACAACTCAAGGTAGCAGAACATCAAGTGGCACAAATGGAAAACAAAAGTGCAGAAGGGAGCCAAGGGGAAATGAAGGGAAATTTCAATAAACCTAAATTAGTAGGGAACATAGAGGAGCTTCCTAAGCATTCGCTTTGGAAGGTCCCTTCCTAAGCATTCAATAGCAATCTGGGCACTATTAGACCAGCTATCGCCAGACATGTTCTTTATCACCGAAACATGGCTACAAGAAACCTCACTCCCAGATGTAGCCACGGCAATACCGACTGGCTTCAAAATGATCAGGCTAGACAGAACATCTAAAAGAGGGGGAGGAACAGCTATCATTTTCAAAGAAGGCATACACATTACCATGATAGACACACACCTGCACACATGGGGCGAGATCCTAATATTTTCCATGGATTTTAACAACAAAGAGTCATGGAAAGGAGCTCTAGTATACAGACCGCCTGAGAATAAAGCCAACTTTGCTTCTCAGCTAGTGGATGCCCTAGCCCCCCATGTCTTAGCATGTAAAAACTTTCTGTTGATTGGGGACTTCAATCCCCTCCCCATATGGAGCTATCCCAGGAGCCACACACTGTGGAATTAATAAACAGCATACAATCACTAGACCTAAAAATCCTGGAAACAGGTCCAACTCATAAAGCCGGGCACACTCTTGATATCATATGCACTAACTCACAACAGACCTCAATAACTGAGCTCTTTCCGGTGCTGTGGTCATATCATATGATCATCACCTTCAATATACAAATAGGCACACTTAAATCTGTCCACCGTAAAGAGAAAACAATGAGTAGACCTTGGAAAAATATAACCGCTGAATCCTTTTCCAAAGCGTACAACTCTCCCCTAATAAGCATAAATCTACCCATTGACAAAACTGTCACAGACTTCGACAAAGCTACGTCGAAGGCCTTAGATATGATTGCTCCTAAACGACTGACAAAACACCCCAACAACAAATCCCCTTGGTTTACCCTTGAGCTGAAATCTTTTAAACTGTCCTCAAGGGCAGCAGAGCGCCAATGGCGCAAAACCAAAAAACCTGAGGACAAATTTCATTTTAAAACCAAACATAAGGAATACATGAACAAAATTGCCACGGCAAAAAAAGTTTACCTGGGCGAGAAAATAAAAAACGCTGGAAACTCACAGAAGGAACTATACGCCATAGTCAAGGAGTTTACCAATCCCATCTCCAGACACAACTGAATCACAAGACTGGGCAGACAACCTCGCCGTATACTTCAGAGACAAAATTGACACTATCCACCAGTCCTTTCCCAAAGAGGATGAAATAAACACTAGTCACAACCCGCTACACAACGATCATCTAGAAACATCAAAAACGCACCACACTATCAGCATTTCGCACCATAACCGAAGAGGAGGTTAAGGCCAAACTTGAAAAAGCGAAATCAGGCTCCCCAAATGACCCCGCATCAGCCCATATCATGGCCAAAATAGCCCCAGCACTAGTTAAAGACCTCACATCCATACTCAACATCTCACTGGCACAGTCCACCTTCCCGGCCACTTGGAAGGAAGCAATGGTTAGACCAATCCTCAAAAAAAATAACTCCAATCCAAACATACCCTCAAATTACCGACCCATTTCTCTCCTGCCCCTGTGTGGGAAGATAATGGAGGCCATAATAAATGCCCAGTTAGTCAAACATGTGGAAGATAACAAACTCCTGGACATTTCACAATCAGGATTCAGAGCCTTCCACAGCACCGAGACAGCCCTGATAGAAGTAGTGGACAACATCCGGCTCGCCCTCGACTCCAAACAATCAGCCATCTTCATTTTACTTGACTTGTCAGCGGCCTTCGACACCATTTCCCACAACATACTTCTAAAAAGACTAATGGAAAGTGGTGTCGACGGTCAAGCCCTCAGCTGGATCCAAAATTATCTAGCAAAAAGATGGTCCAGGGTGAAAACGGGTCCTTTCATCTCAAAACCCATAGACAGCAACAAGGGTGTTCCCCAGGACTCAATCCTGAGCCCTACCCTTTTTAACATTTACGTATCACCACTGGCCAAACTGATCAGGAGCTTCGGTTTCGAAACGGTGTCCAACGCAGACGACACCCAAATCCTGATCACCCTAGACTCCAACTTCCCTGAGACCAAAGCTAGATTCCAAAACTGCCTGATTGCCACTAAGGAGTGGATGACGGAGAACTATCTACTATTAAATGCAGGCAAAACAGAGATAATGCTGTTTGGAACTGCCAACAAAGTATGGACCACGGTTTGGTGGCCACAAACACTGGGCCCCTGTCCACCTCCAAAAAACACTGTAAGAAACTTAGGCATCACGATGGACGACAAACTGACCATGGCCCCTCACGTGAACAAGGTTGTCCACACAAGCATCGGCATGATGAAATGCCTAAGGAAAGTCTTCAAATGGATCCCCATCGCATGCCGAAAACCTCTGATCCAAGGCCTCATAACGAGCCGCCTGGACTATGGCAACGCACTGTTGGCGGAGATAAACGAAGAAACCCTGACCAAACTCCAAACGCTCCAAAACTCTGCAGCCAGGCTGACCTTGGACCTACCCCCCCGCACCCCTTCGGCACATTGCCTAAACAAACTGCACTGGCTACCAATCAGAAAGCGCATAACGTTCAAAATCTGCTGCCTTGTGCACAAATCTATAAACGGCCAGGGACCCGTTTACCTAAATAACAAACTCCAGAACTACTGCCCAAATAGATCACTGCGCTTAGCCTAAGAGCAGACCCTAATCACAAGACCTTTAGGAAGAACCTGAAAATGTGGGTGTTCCGCTAACTGCGACAACACCTACGCAGTCCCCAGCATCCCTCCTGTATCACACTGTCAGCGCTATTTATTTATTTATTTATTTGCTTATAGAGCGCCTGAGTCAATTCCCGAAGGGATATCTCTGCGCTGTTGCTAATACTGGACAGTTTACTATACGATTGGAGCTGTAGGGGGAAGTTGACTAGATTTATGGCAGGGTAAAGAGGTAAGTTTTGAGTTTTTTCCTGAAGGGTTCAAGATTGCTGATCTGTTTCAGTTCAGTGGGTTGGGAGTTCCAAAGGATAGGTCCTTTGTAAGACAGGGCTCGACCGCCTTGTCTGGCTCTTCTTATCTTTGGGACCTGCAGCAGCTGATGGTTGCTTGAACGTAGAGTACGTCCGGGGGTGTATGGGACAAATTTTTCTTTTAGGTATTTAGGGCTGGTTCCAAACAGGCATCTGTGTATCATACTACAAATTTTAAATTTGATTCGCTGCTTTACTGGCAACCAATGAAGTTGGCGAAGTAGAGGACGGGAGGGTGTTCTGGGAGGGGCATTGAGAGCCAGTCTAGCTGCCGTATTTTGGACAACCTGAAGTTTATCCAGCTGTTCCTCATTTGCCGATAAGTATAGTCCGTTGCAATAATCCATTCTGCTTATTATAAGGGTTTGTGTGAGTGTTTTTCTGTGATTGTCTGGCAAAAATGGAAAAACGCAGTAGCCCCACCACGTGGAGGCAGGCACCTGCCACCTGAGTGGTGTAATCCTTGAGCAGGAGCGCCTGGTCTAGTTTGACGCCAAGGTTTTTTGCTATTGGTTTGGGGTTGGGGACAGGGCCTAACTCCAGGGCCACCATTCTGGGGACCATAGAAGAGTCGCCCCGCCAAACAGCATGACCTCGGTTTTGGACACATTGCATTGGAGGAAATTCTGAGCCTTCCAATGCGCCACTGCTCTCATCCCATCCGCAAAGGTTGACTGAATTGCCGGTGTGAGGGTTTGAAAGGGAAACAAGAGCTGGGTGTCATCAGCGTATGACACCGGAGAGAATCCATAGGATCTTATCAGATTTTCTAAGGGGGCCACATAAATGTTAAAAAGCGTGGGGCTAAGGCACGAGCCCTGTGGCACTCCCTTAGTTAGCACCCTTGAGGGTGAAGAATGGGAGCCCAGTCTGACACCTTGAGTACGGCCAGAGAGAAAGCTTTGCAGCCACGATAGAGCCGTTCCTCCTACTCCCACATCACTCAGTCTTTCGAGAAGAAGTTCATGTGATACCGTGTCAAAGGCAGAGGACAAATCTAACAGCACTAAAATCACTGAGCCCCCCCTATCCAGTGACAACCTGATGTTGTCGGTCACGGAGAGGAGGGCTGATTCTGTGCTGTGATTGGGCCTGAAACCAGATTGGGATAGGTCCAGGCCCTCTGCTGCCTCGATGTATTTCGACAGGTGGGTGTTAACATGCTTCTCGGTGAGTTTACTGAGGTAGGGTAGAAGGGAGATGGGTCTGAGGTTAGATAGGTGTCTCAATGGGTTTTTTGGCTCTATTTCGGAGTGATGAAGACTTTAAGCTTGCTCTCATCTAGGATCTGTATTCTTACCTTGTGTTGGCCCTTTTAAGCCCTTTTTCCAGACCTAGAAGAGGATAGCTGCTTTATATGATGATAGATCCCTTATTCTTGACTCTAATCCATTTATTGCCTATTGGCTTTGACATAATTATGTGTCCTTTCATTATCCTGCCTATAGTAGAGGGTGGATCCTGTGGTCCTGACTTTATATTACACATTGGTATGGTTTGTGTAGGTCCTCTGACAGAGCTAAGGGTTATTTCATCCTTCTCAGGCCTACAAGGCCCAGAACTAGAGAGACTCCATTTTGCTTTCTGTCCCTGCAGAGCTGAGATGCTTTAAGGGTAAAGGTAATGTTTATAGTTAAGCCTGTTGTCTGCTAGGGGAAAACCAGCCAAGACTGGTTCTTATCAGAAGAATGTGTTTGTCTCTTGGGCCCAGACGTAACATGCAGATGGCCACTGCGGTTGCGCGGAGAGCTCTGGAGCTAGCACAGGAATTCGGTGGGAGGCAGCCCTCTGTTGGAAATTTCCATGAGGGGAGAGGAATCCATATCAGCGAAGTGCAGAAGAGGAGGATTGGTCAGTTTGGTTCTTGAAGAGTGGAGAGTAGGATGTTTGCTGGAGCTGCAGAGTACAGTTCAGTTCTATTGGTTTTCTGGAATGGAGAAAGAAGGCAGATGATTGCTGAAGCTGGAGAGAGCAGTCATATGAACAAAGCTGGAACTATCAGCTGGGGCTGCCAGTTTATCAGAATGCATTAAAGCAGATGGAGGAGTTGAGGCTGTCAGCTGAAGCAGTTGAGCCAGAGGCGTGAAGCTGTGGTGACGGAGGGAGAGACAGAGAGCCCTGATCCTACCAGAGAGAGAGATAAACATTCCTTCTAATAGGTGAGGTAGTCTAAATTAGCTTGCTTTACACTTACACCTTAATCTTGTCTTTATTCCCTAGGCTATGGTATGTCTAATCCTTTTTCTTTCAGCGGTGTGTTACAGTTCCTGTTAGTTACAGAGACCCCGCAGATAACATTGTCCCTGTTATATGTCTAATCCCTTTTCTTTCAGCGGTGTGTTACAGTTCCTGTTAGTTACAGAGACCCCGCAGATCTGTGTATATGTTTATTTCCATGTTATTGTTATTGTAATAAAGATACCGCAGTTCTTAGTGAACCGACATGTGCCTTGTATTCTTGTTCAATCAGGGTAACCTGGTCTTCTAGTCAAACATCGTTTTCATGAACGGATGTAAATCCCGGTCAGGTAAGAGGTGACTGAATAATGAGGGAGAGAGGGACCATTTGATGCTGAGAGCAGAAGGTACATGATTCAATTTGGAAAGCTGTGCTAATTCCTGTTATTGTAGTATCATCCCGAGTAGCCAATGAGAGATTCCTTCCAAAGGTATTCATAGGAGAGTGATCGTCGTTGGTAAGCGGCGTTAATGAGAACACCAGGTTGGAGACTGGTGCATTGATCTGCCGGATTGCGGATTGGGTTGTAAGTAAGCGAGCACTGGGAGGGAAACCAGTGTTTAGGTCCGCCGGATTTTGGATCGGATAAAAAGAGAGCACTGGGGCTGCAGCTCAGTGTGTATGGCACGCCGGATTGCGTGTCGAGTTAGCACTGATGGTGATCAGTGTGTAATGGTAAATAATCAGAACTGCCCCAGGGTAGATTAGTCTGGACCCATGTGGTCACGAGACTATGAGGTATGAGTGTGGTGTAGGGCATGGACGTCCTTAGTAATCAGTGAGTATTCCTAGAAATCCCTATAGATTTAGTGGTGTTTCTGATGATATGAGCTTGTATATTGAGAGTTCCCCATCCTCAGGTAGGTACCCAGGATGGGTCCTGAGGAGGGAGGTGGTTACGTTCCGGCTGGGTTGGAGGTGCTCCAAGGAGCTGATCCCATCTGGTTTGAGAACCCGGTCGTTACATCTGGCGTAGTCGGCAGCTCTGAATTAAGCGCAGAGGAGGGAGCCCTTGGCATGTGTTTGGATAGTTTCCCATAAGTTGTGGGGGAGTGCCCTAATCGCCAGTTACATCTGGCGTAGTCGAGCAGTTTTGAATTAAGCGCAGAGGTGGGAGCCCTTGGCATGTGTTTGGATAGTTTCCCATAAGTTGTAGGGGAGTGTCCTAATCGCCAGTTACGTCTGGCGTAGTCGGCAGCTCTGAATTAAGCACAGAGGAGGGAGCCCTGGTCATGTATTTGAACTTGAAACCGTTCAAATTTGACATCTGGGAACAGTCTGTGACTTGCATGGTGAGGTGTAGTGCCGGACCTATGGGCTTGAACAGTTGGAGTGTAAGGAGATTGCAGTACATCATGGCATTTTTCTTTCAGCGGTGTGTTACAGTTCCTGTTAGTTACAGAGACCCCGCAGATGTCATAAATGTCATAAATTTGACTTATGCAGGGTGGAAGAAATGCTTTTCATCATGGTGTTTGAACTGTCAGGCTTGAAGGGTGACATTACATGAGGGAGCCAATTCCATCTTTGTGATGATCCAATTGTACAAATGTGTGTGAAAAATGCTTTTAAATTGCCCATTGAATTGCTTGCTGCGTTTGCTTATACTGTGCAATGTGAAATGTGTTCAATGTAATATGACTTGTGGAGTTCCTTGTAAATAGCGCCATGTAAATATGGCTTGTGAGGAGCATGTTCTCATTTTGACTTGCTGTGTTTCTTGTGAATTGCGCCTTGTATATATGCCTTGTGAAGAGCATGTCATTTTTTGAACTTGTTGACTTTCTTGTAAATATGGCTTGTGAATAGCGCCGTGTGAATATGGCTTGTACAGAGCATGTTATTGTTGCGTTAGGCAGGAGAGAGCTGGATCTCTTTCAAATGCTTGGGGTAGTTGTTTTGTAGATGTGCGCACGTGTTATTTGAAAACGTGGAGTGATAAGTTCTTGAAATTCCCATGTACTGCAGACATTGGGGAATGATTGTGTTTGAGCTGCCAAAGGGTTAATATCTTAGATTGAGATGGCAGTATTTATTTTTAACATGCTGTTTAACATGCATGGTTATGTGAGCTGACACTAAAAGTCAGTGAGTGTTTAGATGAATGGTGGTTTGATTTAACTTTTTCATTGGTTGCTGGGTCTGCCTATGTGCTTTGTCAGCTTGCTGACAGAATGGTACCATCTTGCATGGAGAGAAAAGCAGTGTTCATTTAACATTCTATTTCAAATGCGTCCACGAATTTGTGCGGGTTTGCCTTGGAACACATGATTTAATGTGTTTGACTCGGGGGTCGGGAAGTTATAAATCAACCAATCTGATTGAGATAAGGGTTTGCACGGAGGGTGCTTTAATTGATGCTTTCGCGGTTGAGAACAAAATAAAACAGACCCATTATAGAATGTGCTTTTAATTAGTGAAATGCAACAGTGTGCTTTTAAACACAAATGTGTTCTAGAAAATATACATGATTATTTTTTCCAATGCAAGCTGCCCTTTAGAATAGCGTGTGACAGTTAACCCACTCAGTTAGAAAAATGGCTAGCTAAACAGAAAATGAATCTGGCCCTTTTGATAGGTAGAATAGAAAAGCTTGCACACTAAATTATGAATTTTTGGTTATGCAATGCAAAATTACATGTTGCCCCTTGTTTAATTTGAAAAAATGTAATGTGTTTACATGCAATGTTCTTCTAATATTTTTCCCTTGCAGCTAGTAGCTGTTTTTATGATAGATTTATTTTAAAATGCTAGCATGTGACTTAGTTGCAAAAAATATGTCTTTATTAATTTGCTTATTACCACGTTTAAAGCTGCTTCAGTTAGTTAGAAAATAATGGTCAGTGCTTCTGCCCTGGGAAAGGCTGTAATGTTTTCAGTTTCAAGGCATCTGCTTTGACCTTGACTGATATGAGCCCTGCATCTGTTCGCGCTCTGAATTTTGAAAGGGTGGAGGCCGGGTAACTTCTGAGAGCAGAGAGAGCTAGCTTGTTATTCTTGGCTATGTTTCAATTTCTTTCCGCTGAGAAATGTTTATGTAAAGGGGGGGGGGTCAAGTGGCTCTTCCTTGCTGTCGGCGCAGACAGCTTCATTGACTTCAGATAAGGGATCCTTGCACATGCAGAATAATTGGCAGACGCTTGGCCCTTGGAGTTAGATAAATACAGTAGGCCTAGTGAGATTCCCTGACTAGAGATTAGAGATGCTTGGGCAGAATGGTTGGCAGTAGCCTTGCTCCTGCAATGAGATCAGCATTTGGCAGTGATTCAAAATTACATTGCACTGTAGCCCGGCTCCTGCTTATTATTATTGGAGCGGATTCAAAACTCTGAGCGCGAACATCTTTCTGAAGGGAGGGGCTGTTTCTCAGATGAGTAAGGAGTAGCTAGGCCCCAGCCCTTCTGGATGTGTATGACAAAATTGGATTTTGCCCAAACAAATTTAAAGAATATGATTTATATAGAATGTTTACATCATTCCTTGGATTTAGAAGAATTCCTTGTATAAATTAGGAGGTTTCTTTCGACAATAAAAAGCACTTGGGGTGCTTTTTAAATGGAAAATGTATTTTTGCTAGATTAATGATACTTGTTTTTTCGTTTCAGGTTGTTGGGATGTGGTGTTTGGTGTGTGCGTCGGCCCACCCCCCTCCCACTCCCTTTGTTATTTTACTTTATTGTTTTTATTTTTATGTTAGTTCGTTGTTTTTGGAATATGGAACCAGACCAGACCGGATGGTGGCGGATGAACGGCGGAAGCTGGTGACTAATGACCAGATCGGAGGAAGTGCTTCCTTGACACTGGATACAGATGAAGATGAAGGGTGGTGACCTACACTGATGAATCAACAGACTGACTTTCCACAGTTGACTGCCTTGGCAGATAAATGTATACCTCTTCATTACAATTTCGATGATCTGGATTTCCTGAACTTTTTTGACAAAGCCAAAAGTTATATCTTTTAAAAAGTGAACTGAATTTTTGAAAAATATATATATTTTTGAACCCTAAATTACAGTATTGCACGAGTCATGTGCTATGATCCCTAATGATGACATACTGATCTAAAAGAACCCATTTTTCAATGTAATTCCTTTGCCTGCATTCTTGAGCCTTGCATTTTTTCCCATGTTTCTATTTCAGATGGACATTATGCCACTTTTGCAGTTACCATATACAGGCCCCACTTAAAAAAAAAGAGTCTCACAGTCCTGTTCATGGTTTTGATGTTTATGCAGTGCCACATGAATGAAATAGTTCATATATATTTTGCTTTTAGTATGCTATGCCATTTCATTATTGATACACTTGTTTATCTTCCACCTATTTCATAGTTTTCCTGTTTTCTGCAAAACAGTCTTGCCAATGGAAGAGAAAGAAATGATGGTGCACACGTGTGTTTCACAGCGTGATACAGTGAGGATCTAGGTGCTAACTGTTTTACCTTTACCTATTGCCTTTGGCATGGTTCAAATTTATCTTTTAGACAATATATGCACCACACTTAGAACATTTTCTTTGACTTATTGCCTGATATGCATAGTGCTACACCAGCTATTTTGTAGGAATGGGGTTATCCTTATTTTCCTGTTATTACACTTTCACTTTGATTCATCAACTCTTAATTAGAACAGTGGGATTAGTTCCAAGAGTGGTCACCCTAAATTTTAAGTTGTCCTGGGAGGTGTGTCTTTTAGTCAGATTATGTCCTACATCTATTAGTAATGTTTGCCCAGACCTTGAGAACCCTTTGTCATGTTTATTTGTCAGATTTTACCAAATTCTTTCTTAAGTTGACCGGAGTAGGTAGGCCTCATTTAGGCCCATTGTTATTTTTATTCCACACACATGGCCCTACACCAATAGATTTCATGAGTTATCATTAGAAGTTGAGGCACATTTAGTTCTTAAGTTGACCGAAGTAGGTAGGCCCCATGTAGGCCCCTTGTTATTTTCATTCCACAAACATGTCCCTATATCAATAGATTTCATCAGTTATCACTAGAAGTTGAGGCACATTTAGTTCGAGGGTGCTTTAGTTGGTTTCTGTTGTTATTAGATCAATCTTAGTTACGTTTCAGCATTCAGGTCAAGGGTGCTTTGATTTGTTTTCAGTTGGTTTTTAGATTTGTATTCCCTACATTAAGTTTCAGGTGGAATTTCCTTAAGTTGTCATTTATTTTAGAGAGTATTTTGTTTTTTGGTTTTGTTGATAGATTTTGTTGATGTTTGTTTATTAGTTTGTTGTTGTTTATAGATGTTCGCAAGATAAAGTCTAGGGTGGAATGTCTTGACGTTTTTTTTGGCTCTATTTCGGAGTGATGAAGACTTTAAGCTTGCTCTCATCTAGGATATGTATTCTTACCTTGTGTTGTCCCTTTTAAGCCCTTTTTCCAGACCTAGAAGAGGATAGCTGCTTTATATGATGATAGATCCCTTATTCTTGACTCTAATCCATCTATTGCCTATTGGCTTTGACATAATTATGTGTCCTTTCATTATCCTGCCTATAGTAGAGGGTGGATCCTGTGGTCCTGACTTTATATTACACATTGGTATGGTTTGTGTAGGTCCTCTGACAGAGCTAAGGAATATTTCATCCTTCTCAGGCCTACAAGGCCCAGAACTAGAGAGACTCCATTTTGCTTTCTGTCCCTGCAGAGCTGAGATGCTTGAAGGGTAAAGGTAATGTTTATAGTTAAGCCTGTTGTCTGCTAGGGGAAAACCAGCCAGGACTGGTTCTTATCGGAAGAATGTGTTTGTCTCTTGGGCCCAGACGTAACATGCAGATGGCCACTGCGGTTGCGCGGAGAGCTCTGGAGCTAGCACAGGAATTCGGTGGGAGGCAGCCCTCTGTTGGAAATTTCCATGAGGGGAGAGGAATCCATATCAGCGAAGTGCAGAAGAGGAGGAGTGGTCAGTTTGGTTCTTGAAGAGTGGAGAGTTGGATGTTTGCTGGAGCTGCAGAGTACAGTTCAGTTCTATTGGTTTTCTGGAATGGAGAAAGAAGGCAGATGATTGCTGGAGCTGGAGAGAGCAGTCATATGAACAAAGCTGGAACTATCAGCTGGGGCTGCCAGTTTATCAGAATGCATTAAAGCAGATGGAGGAGTTGAGGCTGTCAGCTGAAGCAGTTGAGCCAGAGGCGTGAAGCTGTGGTGACGGAGGGAGAGACAGAAAGCCCTGATCCTACCAGAGAGAGAGATAAACATTCCTTCTAATAGGTGAGGTAGTCTAAATTAGCTTGCTTTACGCTTACACCTTAATCTTGTCTTTATTCCCTAGGCTATGGTATGTCTTGATAGAATTCACTTTTCGATACCCCAATTACCCCTTCTGATATGTGAGTTAGCATCATATGGCTAACTAATGAAGTTCGTATATGCACCTATGTTGAACTATTATGCTTGCTACTTTTTATATTCAAATGTACGTGTGACCATATTAGTTCCTTAGCTTAGCCTGTGTGCCACCATTTTGTGTATTCCTCTGTGACCGCGAGCCTTACTCGCTCATCTGCCCCTCCCGCAGGAATAGGGAATTTCCCTAAAACAGCAGTTTTCGTTTCTCGGCTTGCTGTGGCCGAAACTAACAAGTCTCGTTATCAGTAATGTTCTCATGCACCAGAGACGCTGAAGCCTAGCTCCATGGCCTTGAGTAAAGATAGCGATGTATCTCTTGCAGGTGCAGATGCCTGCTGTATGATGGCATTGTTCACTGGTCTGGGTTTCAGTAATTTTCCACAAGGGGCGTACCCCAACTAACTGTATTGCATTATAATGTATTGCTGTGATGCAGAGAGTCAGTCCTCTCGTTCGCACTCCCAGGAGTGAGGTCGGACAGGGCCCTATCATATGAGTGTTGTTTGGCCTAATAAAGACTTTGTTTATTCTTCTCCACTTTCCGGCTGACTTCCTATATAATACTATAGGTGAGTGCGGTAAGTCACTCGGGTGGATTTGAGCCACGCTTATCAGATGGCGCCCGAATAGGGACCCCGCGATAAAGATCTTTCTCACCCGTAGGTGGGTAGCAGAAGACCGGGGACCCGCTGGTCGGCACGGTGGGCCCGGGTACCCATCTGATGCCGAGCTTGGTTCTCGCAGCGCTGCCCCACCCTGCTGATCGGGAGAGGTCCCGGTTCGGATCTTACGCCGGGGTCCAGAAGGCGGAACTTGAAGCTGACCGTGTTGGTCCTGGCAGCCGGAGGTGGAGAACGGTAGAGGTCGGTGCCGCCTGCGGAAGGTGAGTGGTCCACCTGTGATTGTTTCAGGAACTGGAGTGTTCCGGGAGACGAGGGTGTCTCCAGTGGTTTGAGGAGCCGGTGTGCTCCTGGGGCTAGTGTGCTCCGGGGAACTCAGAGTGCGAGCAGGCACTCTGACAGACTTGACGAGGTTGGTGGGGAACGTCTAGATATTGCTTGTAGTGATCCGACCGGGTGGTACTGTGGTGAAGGCGTGGCTCATTGCGGGTGGACTCTGGTGCTTACCCTGAACTCCTAGAGTGGTGGTTCAGTGGAGATGAGACCTGGGTCCCCCGTGGTAAAGTGCGCAGTGATCCATAGTGCCGCACGGGGAGCGGATTTGTTCCTCCATCCTCAGAACAGTTAGTGTACTGTTCGGTCTGCAGTGGTGTCCAGGTTCCCCAGGACTTGGTCGACGGGCCTTGTCCCATTTGGTAACACGTGTTTGGAGGTATTGTATATATGTGTGCGTGATTTCCCAGTGCATAATTATGTGTGTGTGAACGAGCTCGAGCTAAATGATTCAAGGTAACGAAGTTTGTTGACAGAGAACTGTTTTAAAATGCCGTGTTTTAGTAAGTTACGATGTTTTGGATGTTGTTGTCGACCCTCAGATACTAGACTGGCCGAGAGCCAACCTGCACCCCCTGAGGGCACTCCAAGCTTTGATATGTATGTCAAGCATGGATTGGTCCCGCTTTTGTTTGGTACTTTGTGGCACCGGTACACTGCTGACAATGTGGATTTGCAATGGCCCTTGACGGGTTCTTTTGATGAAGCTAAATTGGATTATTTACAGGATAAATTGTTTGCTAGGCGTAGCCGTCAAAGCATGTTTGATTCCTTAAGGGTCTGGCAGAAAGAAGCCAGGAAGCGAAAGATGAGAGATGAGAAAGAAGCTTTTAAAAAGTCCGCGCAGACTATGGCACAGAAAGCGAGAGAACATGTTGGGAATGAGAATGTGCTGCGTTTGGAGCGCGCAGATAGGCTTTGCAGGTTGAAAGAAAATAAAAGTTATGTCGTACGAGAGGATGACCCAGATGAGATGGAAGACATTTTGAATACTAGACCCCTCCTCCTTATGCCCCGCAGTCCTTGTATCCCTCCTTGCCAGCTCCGGCCTCTATTAGTGGGGTCCCGGGTCCATCAGCGAGTGCCCCCCATCCTAGCGCAGTTTCCCCGCCCCGACACCTCTCGTTTCTTTACCCCAGACCGCCTCACCTGCACCCTCCCAATTCTCTTTAGCACTCCCTACTGTTTCAGCTAGCACGACCCCCAGTCAGGAGATGTTAACGCCGAGGCGCAGGGAGTGGACTGCTCACACAGGTACGGAAGTTGCTTACGCGTTCTACAGTTGGTTTGGATGGGAAGAGTATAGTGGCTAATCAGGCATGCCAGTGGGCAAGGAACAATATTTATTCGTTTGAGGATATTTGGTCCACCATGAAAGATTTTGAGCCCTTGATGCAACAGCACGCTTTGTGGCATATGTCGAATGTATTGATACAGCTATGGGAACAGGGGTATGGAGGTGTTGCTCCGGCGACTTTGCGAGACATACAGAGTGGAGCTTTCAGAACGAATACTGGGGTGAAGGAAGTGATGCGTAGTTTAAAGGCTCTACTACAGTATAGAAACGAATTGCCCTCTGCAGGTACGCCCCATTTTCCAGGTATACATCCAATGCGTGAAGTACACCCTATTTTTCATCCCGAGATCCCAGAAATGGTAGATCCAGTTACGAAGGCTGTCACCAGGGACAGAGTAGATGCACACTTCCAGGAACAATGGGTGTATACACCATGGAAGAGAAGTGAGGTATTGTCATTGAAGGCTCAGCTCCCAGATTCTAGAAAGAACCCGACTGCCTACTACAAAGAGCTAACGGAAGCTGCGTCTTCCACTGTAATGACTTTGGCAGATGTTGAGTTGTTTTTTGGGCTTTTGGTCCCAGTCGATGTATGGCGGCAGGTGAAAGGTACAGATCATTCGGAAGAATTAGGAGGTACGTGGCAGGAATTACAGGATTGGGATAAAGAACGTAAGCCGGGGGAAAAGCCAAAGGCTGAGATATTAGCTTTACCGGGGCGCATAATAAAATACATGCATTCTCTCATTCCCCCGAAGAAGGTAGATTGGGACAAGTTGACGGCTTGTAAGCAGAAAAAGGATGAGGCAGTCTCGGACTTCTTTACGAGGTTCGAAGAAACGTTTATGGATTTTAGTGGGCAAGATGTGTCACAGGATGGAGGATTGCGACTTTTTGTCAATAGGCTTGTCATGAACTTATTGCCCGAAATTTCAGCGAGATTGCAAGCGTCGGAGAGCACGTGGACAACGTCCTCTCCTTCAGGTATCCTCAGTATGGCACAGTATTATGAGCACAGAGAAAATGAGAGTAAGGACAAGCAGGAAAAGAAGGCTAAGGATTTGAAGACTAGGGTTTTGTTGCAGCAAGTGGCTAGAGGCAGAGGAAGAGGCGCGGCGCCGAGTCGTGGTGGCGGTTTTGGGAGAGGTGAGAGTAGGGAAAGACTGGGACCGAATCAGTGTGCGAAGTGCAAGCAGGAGGGGCATTGGTGGAGGGATTGCCCACTGCTTCAGTCGAATGCCGGTCCAGGGCGAGGACGAGGAAGAGGTAGTGGTGACTCTGGGAGACAGGTTGCACGGTCGGACGGAGGTGGGAGACCGGGAGGTAATTATTTTGACAACAGTGCGAACAGACAACAGTTGCAGAGGGGTGGCGGTCAGTACTATAATGATGATTACTCAGTAGACGATCTGACAGGGTTCTCCCACAACTAGGACAGCGTAGGACAGAGCGAGGGACCAGTGCCTGTGGAAGTTGATTAAAGGGGACCCTATGTCGAGGCAGACTTATTGGGGTCTCATCAAAAATTTCTAGTGGATACGGGTGCGATGAAAAGTTCAGTGGCTCATTCCCGGGTCCCAGGGGTGGCTCTGTCTGGCAAGAATAACATCTCTGTGGGTTTTGCAGGTACCCCGGTGATTAGCCCCATTTCTAAACCCCTCACGTTAACGATTGGTCCTTTTACTGTTGATTCACCGTTCCTATTGACTTCGAATTGTGGAGAAAATTTGTTGGGCTTAGATCTTTTGAAGAGGTTGCACGCCACTATCTATTGTTCCCCGGATGGTGTGTATCTTACGTTAGGCCCAAATGTCGCTCGCCCACTGCAGTGTTTTTCCAAAGATGACCCATTACCACCCGAATTCCAAGGAATACCCGACAGTCTCTGGGCTGTAAATGACACGGATGTAGGCAAAATGGACATAGCCCCGGTGACAATAAGAGTAAAGGTGGGAGCGAAATTGCCCCGGGTTCCACAGTACAGGATTCCTAGGGAGGGAGAAAAGGCCCTGTTACAAATAATACAAGATTTGATTCGGTCTGGTGTAGTGGAAGAGACGGATTCGAACATATGTAACAGCCCTATTTTACCTATCCTTAAAAGACGATCACCTGAAGCTACTGATTATACTCCTGATGTCTATAGGTTTGTGATCGATCTGCGCCATGTGAATAGAGTAGTGGAGCCACAATACCCAGTGGTCTCGGACATCACTACGATATTGACGATGATTCCCCCTACTGCTAAATATTTCTCTGTCCTGGATTTGAAAAATGCTTTCTTCAGTATTCCTGTACATGAAGACAGCCGCTATCTATTCGGATTCTCATTGGCTGGCCGAAGCTTCAGGTTTAAGAGAATACCCCAGGGGTACACTGAAAGTCCGAGTATATATAGTCAGGCTCTGAAGGCACAATTGGATGAACTGGAACTTCCACCTGGCAACATCATGTTGCAGTACGTGGATGATATCCTGATAGCGTCGGACGACGAGACGGGTTGTCGGGATGCTACTGTCAAATTACTGCATCTTTTGGCGAAAAGGGGGCATAAAGTGTCCCTTCCAAAGTTTCAATACTGTCGAACGGAGGTCACCTACCTCGGTCACCTCATTTCGAAAGTGGGGAGGAGATTGACGCCAGAGCGCATAAAAGCGATCACTAACATGAAGGTACCTAACACGCAGCGAGAGGTGCGCGCGTTTCTGGGCATAACATCGTATTGTCGCCAGTGGATACCTAACTATGCGTTACCCTATTGTATCTGACTACCAAAGAAGTGCGCAAACCCCTACCCTGGACCCCTGCATGTCAAGAAGCGCTTGATGTACTAAAAGATGCTTTATGTTCTGCGCCCGTTCTCGGAACACCTGATTACCAGAAGCCTTTTGTTCTTTATGTACATGAGGCGGAAGGTTGCGCGTTGTCTGTTCTAACTCAGTGTTTTGGGGGGAAACAGAGACCCTGTGCTTATTTTTCCGCAATGCTTGACAATGTGGCAAGAGCACTGCCGAGTTGTCTGAGAGCCACGGCGGCTGCTGCGGTCTCTATAAGACAATCGGCAGGGCTAGTATTGGGATCAGATCTCACAGTAATGGTACCGCATGCTGTGGACATTTTGCTAAACAGAACACAGACGCAGCACTTAACTAGTGCTCGTCTTACCGGTTATGAGATGACTCTTTTTGCACCTCATGTGACGATCAAAAGGTGTGCTACACTGAATCCTGCCACATTGTTACCTATCCCCACAGATATAAAGGACGATGACATACATGACTGTCTGTACAGGACAGAAGAGGGGACAAAGGGGAGGGTGGATCTGACAGACAGGCCCTTAGACGAACCGGACGGGGAGCTGTATGTGGATGGGTCTTGTTTCAAATTGCCAGATGGTACATCGACAGCAGCCTATGCAATAACAACATTACAGACAGTAGTAGAGACATCGAGGATTCCTTACAATTTGGCCCAAGCTGCTGAGATAATAGCCTTACTGAGAGCATGTGAATTGAGTGAGGGACTGGATGTGAATATTTACACTGAAAGCCAATACGCCTTTGGCGTGGCTCATAATTATGGGCGACTCTGGGCGGAACGGGGATTTCTGACTTCTCACGGCCAACGCATACAGCATGGCCCACTGATATTACGACTGTTAGCAGCACTGACGTTACCTAGAAGATTGGCTGTGATAAAGTGTAGTGCACACAAGACAATAGTGGATGACGTAGGGCGAGGCAATGCCTTTGCAGACGGAACAGCAAAAGAGACTGCTCGGACAAAATTACCACGGATGTTTGTGGCAGGACCAGCTAGATGGGTCCCAGATGTTAACATGTTCTCAGATACTGTACAGAGTGTAAAAAATATACAAGAAAAAGTGACTGAAGATGAACTGAGGGCATGGAAGGATGGGCAGGGGCGATTGGATGCGGATGAATGTTGGACAGATGTGACCGATAAGAGACGATGGTTACTCCCAAATGCATATGTTCTCCCAGTAGTGACGATGGCTCACGGGCCTGCACATATTAGTGCAAAAGGCATATGCAAATTGTTGGACCCAGTGTGGAGCAATAAGAATATCTCCAAAGTAGCTACTCATTTGGTCCGACAGTGCATGGTGTGTTTGAGGCACAATCCTGGAAAGGGTACCCCTGTCCCAGTTGGAAATTTTGCACCTCCTTCTTTCCCTTTTGAGGTGATTCAGATGGATTACATAGAGATGGAGAGGGTCAACAACTTAAAATATGTACTTGTGGTTGTATGTGCTTTTAGCAGGTGGGTGGAGGCTTTTCCAACAAAAGACTGCACGGCCATTTCTACTGCAATAATGTTGATAAAGGAGTATTTTTCTCGCTTTGGATTACCCAGGGTGATCTGGAGTGATAACGGTACGTCCTTTAATGCAGAATTAGTCAAGCAAATATGTAAAGGATTACAGATCTCCCAAAAGTTCCACTCGGCCCTACACCCTCAGGCAGCGGGACTTGTGGAACGGTTTAATGGAACGCTCAAACTGAAAATGGCCAAGATACAGGAGAGTACAGGTCTCCGTTGGCCAGACGCCCTTCCTTTAGCTTTGCTTTCTACGAGAGTAACAGTAAATTCGAAAACAGGCATCTCCCCCCATGAAGTGATATTCGGCCGCCCGGCCAATGTCTGGGGAGTGCCCAGGCCTAAGTGCTTCTCCGAAATACAGTGTTCTTTGTTGACAGACTACTTGTATGCTTTGACTAAAGATCTTCGTTCTATTCATCAGCAGGTAGCAGACACCCTGAAGCCGTTGCCGGAGGGGCCTGGACACTCCATCAACCCAGGCGATTGGGTTGTCGTCCGAAGATATCAACGGAAGTCCTGTCTGGAGCCCAGGTGGTCGGAGCCGCGTCAAGTACTCCTAACTACACGCACGGCACTTCGTGTGGAAGGCAGGAAGGCGTGGACACACGCCTCACACGTGAAGAAGGTCCCGCTGCCGTTGCCCTATGATCAATGGGTAAAGGAAGGCATTGCTGACGAGGAACATGAGCAAATACCCAGATATGTTCCCTTCTCGGATGCTTCACTGATTGGAGAAGAGCAAAGCAGAATTGAGAATTCAGTGAGCTCTACTACTCCCGTTGCTACTAGTGAAGAGACACCAGAGAGTCCAGCATCTGCCATAGATACACCTGGTTTGTTCATTGATCCCGAAGTGCCAGGGAGCACTCGCTATAATCTGCGGCCCCGAAGAAAATAAATAAGAGTGACAAATGTGATGGACTAAACACTGGAAGAAGGGCTTAGTGGATTTTCTGAGTACGAAGATTTAGTGGTAGGGATGGACTTGTAAGAGCCCTGGTGTTTAGCCGAAGATTGTGTTCTATGAGACTATAGAGTGGTGCGGGCCCAGATTAAGTGCTCCCCTGTTTTCAATTGCTGTGTGTTAAGCGACGTTGGAATAAGGTATGGACGGTAAAAGCCTGCCTGTGAGGCTTTGAAGGACACAGGGAGAAGATCCCTTTTTTAGGGTTGAAGAACCCCTCTGGCCGGTTTCACGGACTGTCTGGGATTATTTTTTTAGTAGAAGTGTTTTTCTTTTTTCCATTTTTTTTGATATATTTTGAACGCTTTTGAGAATGTATCCTTTTGGCCGCCCCATCCCTGATGAGGAGCAGCCCTTTGCGGCTCCTCCGAGACCCGTGCCTGATTCCCCTTGGTTGGCCCTTTCCCGGAAAGGAAAAATAGTGGTCATCATTGTTGTTCTAATTGCTTTTATAGTGACTCTTGGTATATTGTTTTTCCTGGATAAAGCCTACTCCGTTCATGTGTTTGCACCCACACCTACTGCCGTTCCTGAACATAATATGATTACTGTGGATTATGGTGAACGTATGTTGAGAAAGGGCTATAAAGAAAATGTTTTTATTAAGACTTTGCACCATGCACATGCCACCACTAATTTGACTGACTGCTGGGTCTGTGGGCTCCTCCCTTCTGCTGCCTACAAGAAAGATAGATTTCTAGCACTTCCTTTGACTCCTGTGAATAGTTGTGTGGGGTGGTATACTCTCATAGGTGGAGTTCTGGACTTTTTGGTTCCGTCCAGAGGTGTCAGGGAACAACACCCAAAGACCCCGGAGTTCCACCTGCCTTGGTGCACAAATGAACAGAAACACGGGCTTCTCGATGGTGGGGTCAAAGACCAAAGGTTTATTACTGCAGGGACACAGAAGTCACAGAAACTACGCATGGGCAGTAACTAGGAGCCTGTTCAATTTGTACAAAGAGGGTTGCTCCTTATATACTAAATTTTGGCCTTCAGGCGAATTCTTCACATGTTGGTACATTCCCAAAACCTTTGTGTCATAAACAATAAATATTTGGCGTACACAGGAATCGTTGATAAAATCTAATACAAAACATCTACGGAGAGGGGTTCCCACTAGTTCATCACAATCCCTTGTCAATATTGCATTCAAGAGCCGGACCGCCTCATCGTAAATTTCGTTACCTCCCCCTAATAAAGATTCAGAAAGAAAGGAACAGAGCCACGTGTGGAAGATAGAAAAGCGGGATAAGAGATGTTTGTGGGTCGTAAATAGGCAAGGCTACCGGCTTCGGCCACCTAATCGTGATCAGGACAATGGACACGAGAACCAGTTTATCAGGACTGGCCTCGGGCAAGGGAGGCAGCCTTTGTCGAGTCATGCAGCTACAGCGTGATCTGGTTTAAGGTGCACGTGTCATGAAAGAGGTGAATCTCCGGCTAAGGCTACGTGTCCTTAATCGAAATGAAGTGATCAGAGGTTATTGCGTATGTGAGGGCAAGAAACACAAAATGGCGGCCATGATCTAAGATGGATGCCGTGGGTAGATCAGAAATGTGTTTGTAAAAGAAGTGCTCTTGCTCGTAGCATAGCGAAAACACTAGGATATGCTAAATGGATCATTTGCGGTTCGCTGATACCAATATTATGTATTTCCGACAATATTGAAAACACGGGTTCAAATCGTCACGGAACCTCAGACCCTCCTTTTGCCCTTACATAGGCAATTACTCAGTCTAAGTCAGAATCTAATTTTATGCTCATTAGGTCAGTGACATGCTGTTGTATCATCATCCTTTCTCGTGCCTTTTCTCCAAACGCAGGTGGTTTCCTAAAACAGGTTGCAGCACAAAGACTACACAGAGCAGGACCACACTGGATAATCAAGCAACATGAGAATAGGAATACTAAGTTGACACCAATGACCTTTAGAACCTTCCATCCCCACGCTGAGATCAGAGTCCAAAACCACTCCATGAAGGACCAGTTTCCCTTGTCTACGTGAATAGAGTCGGAAATCTTGTGTAGTTTAGAGATCGCCTCATACACTGTTGGAGCATTATTAGGAATAAAGACACAGCAGCTCGATTGGATCATTCTGCATACCCCACCTCGATCTGCAAGGATAACGTCTAGAACCATACGGTTCTGTAACGTCATGAGTCTATCCGCCTGAAGCTCAGCTGTCAAATTGCTAAGGGCACCAGCAGTTTCGGTAATAGTAGATTCAACTACCCGTGTTAGCTGACGTATGTTTCTACTATTGGCCATAGGCCCCCAGAACGGAAGGAAGCCTTTGAAGAAGTCTCCAGCTTCCTGACCAGCAGTGTCTTCTTTGCTGAGGACACCTCTCGCTACCCTGGTCCTGTGGTAGTCAGATGAAGCAGTGTATGTTGGAGGCAACAATCGAGCAATATAACATGAACCTGAAAAGTCAGCAGGTAACCATGTATACGCTCTGTCTCGACAGATGAAGTAGGTACCCCTAGCAGTAAGGAATGCAGGGGAAGAGTTAGCCGGAAACACATAAGTCTCAACGCACTCACTCCTCCCTAGCTGAGCTCTTGGATTTCTCCCATTCCCTTGCAAACAGACCTGACCTCGGTGAGGTACGACCCAGATCGGAGTTGAGCTTTTACGCTTGCTTTCTCCTAAACTAAGGCGATACTCTGAAGTATTCCAACTTAAATACACTCGCAGTTCGTCTCTAGGGTATGATGGAGTATTATTGACGTCCTTGATCATGTCAATAATTCCCTGGACTAAAGCTTTGTTGGCAGAGTTATATTTAGTGGAACGTGGTGGACGTGGAGGATAGGTTTCTAGGGCATAAGCAAAGATGGTTTGAAGGGCCTGAAATGATCCATTGTAGCTGAAAGGCAAAACCAGATAAGGAATACCTTTATCCATAGTGTGGGGTATCAAGCCACACACCCAGCAGTCTGTAGTGTTAACTACCAGTTGGTGTTGATGCAAGAGTTGTACAAAAGTGTTGTTAATGAACTCTGAGCGTCGGGCTTGCTCATGTTCGGGAAACGAATGAAAAGAGTGTATAGAAGAGACAGTAGAAACAGCAGGATCAAGGGGAGGTACTGTAGTAACTGGCACAAAAATCAAATTTATACCAAAAACGATTCCACCCACCAACGTTATCAAAACAATTAGAAATGTAATGGCACATTGCATCAAAAAGCATTTGCTATGAAGAATTCTGTAAAGTCTGTTTCTGCGAACATAAATCACATTTTCTCGTTGCAGCGCAGGAAGCTCCATCTTCTACAATCCGCTCGCGACCACTGATGATGTGTACGTAGATGAAAATGCCTCTATCAGCCCTGGGAGTTCCCAGAACCAACAGAAAGATCGACCTTGTGTCAGACCCCTGCAAATACAACTAGGCACACAGCCACGACCCTACGGCTACCCAGACGGCAAGGCAATTTTAAAATAACAAAACAATAGCAAACTTCCTGGCTGAAGGCAAAAGTTCAAAATTTCAAAATATCACAATATGCAGTTGCCTGCTTTATTTGTCCATTTTACGGTTACGTAAATTATATCTTTGCTTTGCAGGTACTGTCTGATCGGCAAATAGCGTTTCACTGGTAGCTGTTGCAGTGTTCAAGTTCGCAGATGACAGAGTTTTTCCTGATGCAGGAGACAAATGTTCAGTGTTCAAAGGAGTCTTTTCTGAAGGAGAGTCAGAGCTTGGAGTGTCAGTGATTAATTCGGCATCGCTGAAAGGGATGAACTTTGGCGTGCTTTCAAATTCGGAGGAACCAATTCCCTTCTTCACCCATTCGTCGTAAGGAAGCGGCAAAGGGACACGCTTAACATGGGATGCGTGCACCCAATGCTTGCGTCCAGCTACACGAACTGCTGTTCTTGTTGCAAGCAGGACTTGAAAGGGGCCGACGAATCTCGGCTGAAGGTTCTTCGTCCTCGCGAAGTTTCTGATGACTACTAGGTCTCCTGGTTTCAGCTGATGCCCTGGACTCTCCGGAGGCTTTGGTAAAGCATCGAAAACCTGTTGATGAATAAGACTCAATTTAGCAGTCAAGTCGTAAAGATAGTCTATCAACATAGGATACTCTAGAGAGCAAAATTTCTTAGGCCTTGGCACACCCCAGATATTTGCCGGGCGGCCAAAGACTATCTCGTAAGGGCTAAGCCCTACTCTAGAATGTACAGTTGCTCTCGTTGATAACAGGGCCAAAGGTAGTGCGTCTGGCCAGGCTAAACCAGTGGATGCTTGTATTTTAGCTAATTTCAGCTTGAGGGTGCCATTGTAACCCTCCACTAAACCAGCAGACTGGGGATGATTTGCACTGTGAAACTTCTGTTTCAAACCTAGGCCGGCACACACACTCTGCATAACTTTCCCTATAAACTCACTTCCGTTATCTGACCATACAATCCGTGGCATTCCATACCTAGGGAAATATTCTTTGAGAAGGATCTTGGCAGTTGATAGGGCAGTATTGTCCTTTAGTGGGTATGCTTCAATCCACCTGGAAAAAGCACAGACTACCACCAGGACATATTTCAAATTATTACAGCGATCCATGTGAATGAAGTCTAACTGAATCACTTCAAAGGGGCAGGAAGGAGGAGCGAAGTGACCAGCTGGAGTTGGAGTTCCCTTGCCAGGATTATGCATCAGGCATACCATACAATTTTTCACCACTCTCTCTGCACACTTACTGATCCCATCATTCTTCCAGACCGGAGCCAACATCTTACAGATTCCTTTAGAACTGATATGTGCTACTCCATGCGCCATTGTCACCACTGCAAGCACATACGCATCAGGCAACATCCAACGCTGCTGTTCTGTCAAATCAATCCAACACCCATTCGAATCCAACTTGCCCTTACTCTCTCTCCATACACGTTTCTCTTCCTCAGTTGCTTCTTTCTGAATTTCTTTCACACTTTCCATTGTATCCTCACACATTCCAGATTCAGCAATCCATCTTGCAGACGTAGCAACATACATTCTGCTCATCGTGTCTCTAGCTGTCTGTTTAGCAGTTTCATCAGCAAAAGCATTTCCACGACCAACATCATCCGTAATTGCTTTATGAGCACTGCATTTCACAATCGCAACTTCAGTCGGCAAGGTTAGAGATTCCAACAAGTCGTTAACTAGCTGACCATGTTGAATCTTAGTCCCATGGGACGTAATGAAACCTCTTTCTCTCCACAAACGGCCAAAACTATGGGCCACGCCAAATGTGTACTGACTATCTGTAAAAACATTCACTCTCTTTCCCTTAGCTAAAACACACGCTCTCGTTAAAGCTATTAATTCTGCAGCTTGGGCAGAATTCTGACTCACTCTTGCAGTCTCCACAATCGTCTTTAAAGTCGTTACTGCGTAAGCAGCACTCACATCACCATTCTCCAATTTAAAACATGATCCATCCACATATAATGTGCCATCTGGATCTGATAATGGAGTATCCTTCAAGTCAATTCGTCCTTTTGTCTCTTCCTCTGTTTTAAAGCAACAATCATGTGGCTCGGAATCACTCGACTCTTGATTAGCCGGCAACAGTGTTGCTGGATTCAATACATTACATCTTTTAATTTGAATATGACTCGCTAGTAATGTCAGCTCGTAACCAGATAGTCTCGCACTGGTAAGGTGTTGTGTCTTGGTTCGGTTCATGAGTGTATCCACCGCATGAGGAACCATGACCACTAGCATGTTGTTCATCACCAAACCAGCAGATTGTCGAATGGAAGCCGCAGCTGCCGCTGTAGCTCTCAAACAACTAGGTAACGCTCTAGCTACCGGATCTAATGTTGATGAAAAATACGCACAAGGGCGTTGTTTATCACCAAATTTCTGTGTCAGAACACTCAACGCGCAACCTTCTCTCTCGTGAACATAGAGCGTGAATGGCTTACTGTAATCAGGTGTACCCAATACAGGAGCTGAACACAATGCTTTTCGTAACTCAGAAAAACTCTTTTGACATTCATCAGACCATGGCACCGGACTCGGAACATTTTTCCCAGTCAAAGCTACCAATGGTTTCGCTAAAAGAGAAAAATTTGGGATCCACTGCCTACAATAAGAGGTAATACCTAGAAAGGCACGCACTTCTCTTTGTGTGCGTGGAACACTCATCTGCGTAATTGCTTTTATTCTCTCTGGGGTCAACTTCCTTCCCTCCTTTGACAAGAGATGACCTAGGTAGGTCACTTCTTGGCAGCAGTATTGCATCTTAGAAGGTGATACCTTGTGATTCAAATTAGACAAGTGATGTAATAACGAAACTGTAGCTGCTTTGCAAGTTTCCTTGTCATCGGCAGCCACTAGAAGATCATCTACATACTGTACTAGAGCAGAACTTGGAGGAAGGACAAAGGAATCTAACTGGCTTTTTAACGCTTGACTATAAATAGATGGGCTCTCACAGTAGCCTTGTGGAGCGCGCTTAAATCTGAAACTGCGACCTCCTAGACAGAAGCCAAAAATATCTCTGCTTTCCTCGGCTATCGGAATGCTGAAAAAGGCATTCTTCAAATCGATGACTGAGAACCAAGTAGCTGTAGCAGGAATCAGTGTTAACAAGGCAGTAATGTCTGGAACCACAGGAAACTGCGGGACCACAATCTTATTAACTTCTCTAAGGTCAATAACAAACCTATATACTGGAGGCTTTGTAGGGTCAGTTCGTTTCAAAATCGGTAATACAGGACTATTACAAACATTTCCTCTAGTTTCTTCAACCACACCTTTCTTAATCAAATCTTGCACAATCAATAAAAGTGCACGCTCACCTTCACTAGATATTTTGTATTGCGGAATTCTTGGAAACTTTACATTGGCTTTCAAAGTTACTACATATGGTGGTATTTCTAAAAGGCCTACATCATTAGG
This sequence comes from Lissotriton vulgaris, assembly GCF_964263255.1. Taxonomy (NCBI): domain Eukaryota; kingdom Metazoa; phylum Chordata; class Amphibia; order Caudata; family Salamandridae; genus Lissotriton; species Lissotriton vulgaris. The sequence goes on from NC_141699.1 coordinate 724,833,475, forward strand.
ACCAGTTGCCCAAAGAGAATCAGGGAGTGAACGCAGCTCTGGTGGAAGTGCATTCATTGACAAGTACATCGGAGAGGTGATTCTTTTACCCAATGTAAGCTGTACCCCTTCCGGAGAACAGTACAATGTCGCATATAGTCGTTTTAACAAGTCTAAACCAAGCAGATTTTCATTACAACCTGTCGTCAAAATCAGGGGTGCTTTCAATTGACACGGTCCAACAGAAATAGACAAAGGACCAGATATAGGGTTGTAAATAGGGGCGCCTGAAAAACCTACAGAAACATTTGTTGAGCCGGACAAAGGTGCGCCAGGGAGTTTCGCATGAATGATAGAACTTTTTGCGGCACCAGTATCCAACAGAAACGGTTCGACTACACCTGATGTTGCTACTGCGACATAAGGCCCACTCTGATCTACTGGAACTGATACTACTCCCTCTCTCTGTCCATGGCTGTCCTAGTACCCATTTTGCTGAAATCCCTCATCCACTTCACAATAGTCTTCAACAAGATATTGTTGAGATCTATTTTGCTGGGCTGACTGTCCATTTCTTTGATCAAAGTGATTGGAAGGACGATCATTTGTCTGTGGAGGCATAGCACCTCGCCCTCGACCTCTAGAATTCTGCACAAAACCACCACGACCTCTCTGAGCTGCTGCTGCATTATTTTGCGCTAAGACCGGACATTCATTCTTGTAGTGACCCTCTTTCTTACAGTACGCACACTGGTTCCACTGATATTGAGGCCTCGGTGAACTATAATCTGTCCTTTGATACGAATTCTGTTGCATGTTAGTCTGATTCGTGCGAGGCGGATACGCCTGTTGCAAAAGAACTTTAGTCTTTAAATCTTTCGTTTTCTTGTCTGATTTTTCCTTTTCCTCTTTATCCCTATTTTCGTAATATTGTGCAGTTGCAAGTATTTGCGCAGTTGTAGAAACAGCCCACGCACTCTCTGAATCTTTTAATTTATTGCATAACTCAGGTAACAAATTATGCACAAATTTATCAACAAACAGTCTCTGTCCTCCTTCTGTGCTCATATCCTGACCACTATGATCTACAAAAGTCTCTTCGAACCTCGTGAAGAAGTCGGAGACACTTTCATCTTTCTTCTGCTTGCATGCGGATAACTTGTCCCAGTTAACACGTAATGCGGGCATCAGAGTCTTCATTAAGTCGATTATCCTACCCGGAAGATTAGCAATTAGGGGCTCAGGTTTTGCACCACCCGTTTGCTGACCATCCGCTGCAGTGATAGCTGCCCAATCACCACCTAGGGCAACTTGATGATCTTCCCTACGAATTTTAGCCCACACTGGTTGCGGAACTACATTTCCAAATAACATATCAATGTCTGCTAAATTCATTATACAAGCCTCAACCGTTTGTGTTAATTCCTTGTAATATCCAGCAGGATTCTTACGCGGATCTGGCAAGGCCTGTTTCACTGCTAGCACTTCAGCTCGCTTCCACGGAATGTGTATCCATACTCTCTGGAATTGCGCCGGAGCGGCAGCAATACCATTAATAGCATCAGCTTGCACAGCATCGCGCCAAATCGGAGGAACCTCCCTCATTGGATATTGGCGACTCAGCTTCGTCTTACCTTTCTCTAAATCTCTCGGTGAACGAAGAGATGGATCATTCCTAAAACTTAAGATCAATTCCATCGCTTCTTCTATATTTTCACCTACTATCATACCAGCAGCAAACTCTTTCTGAACCTTAATTAAGTCTTCTAAATTTGATTCAATATCGTCTTCTTCTATCTCCTCTCGTAACAACGAGCACATCTCGTCAAAGACATACCGTTGCGTTGGTTCCTTCCACTGCATAAATGTATCTAGCACATCTCTCGTACTATATCTCCTACTCTTCGAAATCCATCTGAGAGCCGTGGAATCTAAAATTCCCCGTTCCTCAGTGCTTGGATGCTGACTACGTCTCTGAACAGAGTCGGAAGTAGGAGTCTTAATTAAGGTTTTATAGAAAGGAGACAGCATATTAGACACGGAATCAGTGATTCTTCGACGAACAGAAAGTGGAGTCAATACACTCGCAGACGTAGAGAACACAGTGGAAGTAGGAACAGATAGCGGGGCAGTAGGAGTATCGAGGAAAATAGTTTGTGGAACAGTAGGTGTGAGCGAGACAGATACAGGTATAGAAGTCGGCAATCCAGGAAGAGGAGGAGCCGTAGGAACATTCACATTAACCACAGGAGGTACAGGAACTTGATTCTGAGGGGCAGGAGCAGGAATACCAGGTTGTCCAGCAACCGGCAATTGAACATTTGGTACAAGTGGAGCCGTAGCACCTTGTGCATACGGTGGAGGTGACCGTAACAGATAAGACAACAGGGGATCGTTTTCGGAGTCCTCTAGTATCTTAGCTGTTTTCGATGGCAAGGCAGGATAGCACTTGTCGATCGCTAAATTATGCTCTCTAATGGCCACCTCTATGGCCTTCTCACACTCGTTATCTTGCAGCTGCTTAGTTGCTTGTTCTAGAGTCAACTCTTCTTTCTCTTTCTGTTCTTTCTTTAATCTCTTCATTTCTCTCTGTTTGGATTCTTTTCGCCAGTAACGGAAAGAATCAAACATTGCCGGCCGGGCTTTCTTCCTAAACAATTTCGCTTCTAAATTATCAAGAATTTCGGATTCAAAACTACCATGCAGTGGCCAACTAAGGACACCGTCTTTCTCAGTGTAGCGGACCCACACCTCATTATAAGATATAGGACCCACACCATGTTTACAATACAAGTCATATAGGGGAGTCCCAATCGGAGGAACCAGACATGAGTCCTCCAATCGTGAGTCACTGTTGCAACCAAAACAAGACAACATACAGTTTCTCCGACTTACCATTTTTCAGTCCGGAACACAAAACAAACAAAACACAAAACAGATATGTGCACTTGAACCAAGAACTTTAAGGCCTACCAAAACGAACTGATGTATCGATACCCAAACTGAACAAAATAGATTATCGTAACCAGAACAACCAATGATAATCTTACGAAACTAAACCAAACCAAGAACCAAAAAGGATTTTAACAACCCTCACGAAGTAACCAACTAGCAACCACTAAATACTTAACTGAGGCACTGAAGACGTCACCAAGGAGAAACCCGTCACGTTTCGCTGTACTAAGGACTGCACCTCGGGTCCAAGACAGGGCGACGGTCAAGGCAACGGCCCACTGCAGCCGTCCTGAACGGGAACCCTCGTGGAAGAGAACGTCGGGCCACTTTTGCGATATGCCGGGATCGATGAAGTGGGGCGCCTCCCTCAGGAATCTTCACACGAAGCTTCTCGAACTCTTCAGGCTTTTGGACCGGTACCGAATGACGTCGCCCCACGTTGGGCGCCAATTGGAGTTCTGGACTTTTTGGTTCCGTCCAGAGGTGTCAGGGAACAACACCCAAAGACCCCGGAGTTCCACCTGCCTTGGTGCACAAATGAACAGAAACACGGGCTTCTCGATGGTGGCGTCAAAGACCAAAGGTTTATTACTGCAGGGACACAGAAGTCACAGAAACTACGCATGGGCAGTAACTAGGAGCCTGTTCAATTTGTACAAAGAGGGTTGCTCCTTATATACTAAATTTTGGCCTTCAGGCGAATTCTTCACATGTTGGTACATTCCCAAAACCTTTGTGTCATAAACAATAAATATTTGGCGTACACAGGAATCGTTGATAAAATCTAATACAAAACATCTACGCAGAGGGGTTCCCACTAGTTCATCACAATCCCTTGTCAATATTGCATTCAAGAGCCGGACCGCCTCATCGTAAATTTCGTTACCTCCCCCTAATAAAGATTCAGAAAGAAAGGAACAGAGCCAGGTGTGGAAGATAGAAAAGCGGGATAAGAGATGTTTGTGGGTCGTAAATAGGCAAGGCTACCGGCTTCGGCCACCTAATCGTGATCAGGACAATGGACACGAGAACCAGTTTATCAGGACTGGCCTCGGGCAAGGGAGGCAGCCTTTGTCGAGTCATGCAGCTACAGCGTGATCTGGTTTAAGGTGCACGTGTCATGAAAGAGGTGAATCTCCGGCTAAGGCTACGTGTCCTTAATAGAAATGAAGTGATCAGAGGTTATTGCGTATGTGAGGGCAAGAAACACAAAATGGCGGCCATGATCTAAGATGGATGCCGTGGGTAGATCAGAAATGTGTTTGTAAAAGAAGTGCTCTTGCTCGTAGCATAGCGAAAACACTAGGATATGCTAAATGGATCATTTGCGGTTCGCTGATACCAATATTATGTATTTCCGACAATATTGAAAACACGGGTTCAAATCGTCACGGAACCTCATAGGTCTTGTTAAATATTTTCAGCAGCCAGATTTTCTGACTCCTAGACTGCAGAATAGGGGGTCGACTATGACAATGCGAGTACGCCCTTTGCCTCCCTCTTCCCTTGGACGGATATACACTGACGGACGTTTTGACCAGACATTCATAGAGACGTGTGAAAAAAAGTTGGGCCGATTCTTGATACCAAATGATACTGACAAAGTCAGGGATAGCTTCCTGCAGTTGAATTCCTCCCTGTCTTACAGACATCCCCCAAAGGGAAATGACGGTGTCAAGTCTCTGATACCCCTGGCTGTTGTGGGTCCCTCGCCATTTTTCTGCATAGAGGGAAGGGGTCCCATTAAGGTTGGTAATAGTTCCTGTAACGTGACGGCATTGATACGTCTGCCTCTCAGCCCCTCCCTGGTTACACCCCCTAGCATCTATTTTGTGTGCGGAGATAATGGATACTTATGGTTGCCTGAGGGTTGGGGTGGGGTGTGTTATTTAGCCTATATGATTCCTCCTGTATATGTGGCACCTTCTGATTATCACAGAACACATCGTAGATTTCCCGGTCCACAAGAGCAGCGTAAAAGGAGGGAGCTTCAGGTAGATGACGTTGATCAGACAGACACCTCGTACCAGCAATGGACTGATTTCTCTAAGGGCTTGTTACCTTTCTGGGGTCCGATATTTAACAGCAGGGCCATTCGACTACTGTCCAGGGTAATGGAAAAGGTGGTCCTTACTGAAGCTGACATTACGACTAACATGTCCGTTGAGATTCAGGCTATGAGATTATTCACGATTCAAAATAGGATGGTGCTTGACGTCATCCTGGCAGATAGGGGCGGGGCCTGTCGCGTAATCGGACCTCTTGTTGCGTATATATTCCTGACTCAGCACCGACTGTTAATTTGGCCGTACAGAAATTACATAGATTAGCGACTGAACTACATCAAGATAACGGGACATGGTCCTTACAGGGGTGGCTCTGGGGTGCCTTCTCCTCATGGGGTTGGAAAATATTGATGGGTTTGGTTGGTGTGGTGAGCGTCATACTGACATGTTGCCTTTGTGTATATTGCCTCCCTCCATGCTGTTCAATGTGTGCCACGAATTTGCGTCCACAAAAGAAGGTGTCGGGTCAATATGCTACTTCGATGATTACTGAAATTCCTGCTGATGCAAGTTGGTTGATGTTTATTTCAGAGGATGTTTTAGACTAAAAGAAGTGAAAAAGAAATGTGTTCTGCCCCTAGAATGGATATGCCGGCACTACCTTTTGGCAAATAAATGTGGCCATAGTTAGCCAATGATGCTAAAAGGAGGGTCTGATAGAATTCACTTTTCGATACCCCAATTACCCCTTCTGATATGTGAGTTAGCATCATATGGCTAACTAATGAAGTTCGTATATGCACCTATGTTGAACTATTATGCTTGCTACTTTTTATATTCAAATGTACGTGTGACCATATTAGTTCCTTAGCTTAGCCTGTGTGCCACCATTTTGTGTATTCCTCTGTGACCGCGAGCCTTACTCGCTCATCTGCCCCTCCCGCAGGAATAGGGAATTTCCCTAAAACAGCAGTTTTCGTTTCTCGGCTTGCTGTGGCCGAAACTAACAAGTCTCGTTATCAGTAATGTTCTCATGCACCAGAGACGCTGAAGCCTAGCTCCATGGCCTTGAGTAAAGATAGCGATGTATCTCTTGCAGGTGCAGATGCCTGCTGTATGATGGCATTGTTCACTGGTCTGGGTTTCAGTAATTTTCCACAAGGGGCGTACCCCAACTAACTGTATTGCATTATAATGTATTGCTGTGATGCAGAGAGTCAGTCCTCTCGTTCGCACTCCCAGGAGTGAGGTCGGACAGGGCCCTCTCATATGAGTGTTGTTTGGCCTAATAAAGACTTTGTTTATTCTTCTCCACTGTCCGGCTGACTTCCTATATAATACTATAGGTGAGTGCGGTAAGTCACTCGGGTGGATTTGAGCCACGCTTATCAGTCTAATCCTTTTTCTTTCAGCGGTGTGTTACAGTTCCTGTTAGTTACAGAGACCCCGCAGATAACCTTGTCCCTGTTATATGTCTAATCCCTTTTCTTTCAGCGGTGTGTTACAGTTCCTGTTAGTTACAGAGACCCCGCAGATCTGTGTATATGTTTATTTCCATTTTATTGTTATTGTAATAAAGATACCCCAGTTCTTAGTGAACCGACATGTGCCTTGTATTCTTGTTCAATCAGGGTAACCTGGTCTTCTAGTCTGACATCGTTTTCATGAACGGATGTAAATCCCGGTCAGGTAAGAGGTGACTGAATAATGAGGGAGAGAGGGACCATTTGATGATGAGAGCAGAAGGTACATGATTCAATTTGGAAAGCTGTGCTAATTCCTGTTATTGTAGTATCATCCCGAGTAGCCAATGAGAGATTCCTTCCAAAGGTATTCATAGGAGAGTGATCGTCGTTGGTAAGCGGCGTTAATGAGAACACCAGGTGGGAGACTGGTGCATAGATCCGCCGTATTACAGATCGGGTTGTAAGTAAGCGAGCACTGGGAGGGAAACCAGTGTTTAGGTCCGCCGGATTGTGGATCGGATAAAAAGAGAGCACTGGGGCGGCTGCAGCTCAGTGTGTATGGCACGCCGGATTGCGTGTCGAGTGAGCACTGATGGTGATCAGTGTGTAATGGTAAATAATCAGAACTGCCCCAGGGTAGATTAGTCTGGACCCATGTGGTCGCGAGACTATGAGGTATGAGTGTGGTGTAGGGCATGGACGTCCTTAGTAATCAGTGAGTATTCCTAGTAATCCCTATAGATTTAGTGGCGTTTCTGATGATATGAGCTTGTATATTGAGAGTTCCCCATCCTCAGGTAGGTACCCAGGTGCCTGGATAGATGGGTCCTGAGGAGGGAGGTGGTTACATTCCGGCTGGGTTGGAGGTGCTCCAAGGAGCTGATCCCATCTGGTTCGAGAACCCGGCCGTTACAATAGGTCAGACCAGGGAAGTGTGGTATTTTTCCGAATGGGATTGACCACTGCTTGTTTCCACTCAGATGGTACCTGTCCTTCTCTAAGGGATTGGTTTATAATGGTTTGAATAAATGGGCCTAGGAAGGAGTTTAGAGGAGCCATCATTTTGGCTGGTATGAGGTCATTAGGGGAGCCTGATTTTATGTGGCTGGTTAGGAGGGGGAGATCAGTGTTAGAGACTGGGGGAAAAGAAAGTAAAGATAATTTCTTTTGTTGCGGTGTAGTGGGGACAGGGTTACCACAGTTGGTACTGGTGGCTTTCAGGATTTTATCATATATAGTATTAATTTTACTCTCGAAAAACAGGGATATCTCATTACATAGTGGCAGTGAGAAGTCATCCGAGCTCACACATGCTGTGGGTTTTACAAAGGATTCAAGTATCTTGTATAATTCCTTCGAGGAATTTCCTGCCTCTATCAATTGTTGGGCCAGACTGTCCTTGCGGGCCCTTCTGATGTTTTTATAATATTTTGATTGAGCTTCTAGATAAGCTTTCCTATCCTCTTCGAGGTGTTACCTCCTCCATTTTTTTCTAGTCTTCTACACCCTTGCTTCTCAGTTCTCAATGTCTCTGTGTACCATTTCTCCTGTTTGTGTGTAGGGAATTGTTTGTGCAGTTTCAGCGGGGCTAGCTTGTCTATTGCTTCTATAAGGGAATCATTGAATTTATTTAGTGTATCTTCCACCTTATCTGTTTCCTGGAATATGGGTTTTTCCAGATCTTCTGCAGTCCTTCTGTTGTGACTTTGTGCCACTGGCGCCACCATATTGGAGGAAGAGTTATTTTGGATGGCCGTTTATTTGTTATAGGGAGGTCAAATTCTATCAGATAGTGGTCTGTCCAGTCCAACTGAGAGGTAGTTTTACAGGGAATGGTGGGGCAGTTCGAGAAGAGTAAATCTAATAAGTGTCCCCCTTCATGAGTTAGACTGGAATTCGGGAGTTCTAGACCTATCGTGGACATATCTGCGAGCAGAGATTTTGTTTCCGTGAGTTCTGGGTTATCTGCATGTATATTGAAATCTCCTAGGAGAACAAAGTCTTCTTTGGCTCTGAGGTAAGGGGCTAGCAGTTCCATGAGGGTAAGGGAAAACCCTGCGCATGGTCCAGGTGGGCGATATATAAGTGCTCCTTTCTTCGCTATTTTAGTAGAGAGATTGATTCTGAAAGTTATAATTTCTAGTGTGGGACTACATTTTTTCTCTAGTATGGTGACTTTCAGATGTTCCTTATATATGATAGCCAATCCGCCTCCTGTCTTAATGGGTCGATCCATGTTTAAAAACTTGTACCCGGTAGGAATTCCTAACGTAATAGCGGGGGTTGTATGGGGTTTGAGCCATGTTTCCGTGAGGAAACACACATCTGGCTGAGATGTGTGGAGTAAATCCCATATCTGAATTTGATGTTTGGCCATTGAGCGTACATTCAGTAATAGGCATTGTAGTCCATTTTTTAGTTTGCTTGCCTCTGAGATCGTGGGTTCTGAGTGAATTAGGTGGTTGGCTTGAAAGTGACATTTATTGCAAGAAAAAGGGCCTTCTGGAAATGGCCATTTCTCACTAATACAATATGGTGGATGGGCTGGTTTCAAGGCCAGAAGATCTGAGGCGTAATACCTGATTGTTCTCTGTGGGGTATCTGCGTAGAGCATAGCCCCTGGCTCCTGGCACCGTCCTGGCGCGGACGGGCGCAGACGGGCAGCTCTTTGGCGGGTCTTCGGCGGGAGTTCGGCTGCGCGCAACCGCTGCGCGCTCCAGAGGGGGCGAGGGCTAAATAGCCCCTGAGATTAACCACTAGAGCGCTACCCGCTCCAGTGAAAGCAGGAAGTGCCTGAAGTGACCTATGAGACCTATTGGTGACTTACGCGCTATACAAAAATAAAAATACAATACATACAATACAATAAGAAAAAATATCCTTGTCATAATTGCGGCAGGATAGGGCATTGGAAGAAAGAGTGTAAGTGTCCACCAAGATTTAATCCCAAAAATACATCACTGAATCCACAAGTGCAGAATGAGGTAATACAACAATCATCGCAACAGCAACAGGTAGTTACTCAGCAAAGTCAGGTGCCACAACCGCCACTACCACGCAGTTTAAATCTACAGAGATACAGTGCAGAGACAGCATTCAGCGGAGGCGAGCAGGTAAACCGATCGGCCAGAGTGAATGCGAGTCCTCAGTATTGGTTACACAAGGATGGCGGGAGTGAGTCGGATGATAGCGTCTGACGGTGCCTGAGAGAGGAAGATGAGTGTGTGCTTGGAGCCACTCTTGAGGTAGATCAGTCTGGTCGTTTGTGAATGGAAAGGTGAATGATGTAAAAGTAACTTTCCTAGCGTACACTGGCGCTACCCATTCTACTGTTAGATCAGTAGAAGTTCAAAACCTTCCTCTCTCAGGAGATCAAATTCAAGTTGTAGGTGTAGCTAATAGACAGATTAAAACCTCCTCAACAAAACCAGCTGAAGTAGAAATTGGAAATTTCAAAGATATACACCGATTTGTGGTGTGTGATAGCAGTCTAGTTAACCTGTTGGGCAGAGACATTCTATGTAAAATGAACTGTGCCATATATTGTTTACCAGATGGCATGGAGCTCCAAACCCCAGATAAAGATAGCTTGTATAAAATGACCATGTCAATGATAGAATCAGAAAATAATGAATTGTTTCCTGTGTTTGATCGAGAAAAGATACCTGCTGAATTGAAAGAAACAGTAAAAGAGCAAGTATGGGATTTTACAGGAGAAGATATTGGATTGATGAAAGATGTAGATCCTGAGAAAAATTCTGTAAAGGAAGGAGTGAGTTATCTAAACATTCCCCAATATAAAATGACAACAGAAGTAATTGACGGAATAACACCAGTAATAAACAAGATGATTGAACAAGGCATTTAAGAGAGATTGAAAGTAATCCTTGTAACTCACCGATAATGGGATTGAAAAAGCCAAACGGAACATTTAGGATTGTACAAGATCTTAGAAAGATTAATAAGATTGTTGTCCCATGTTGTCCAACTGTACCAAATCCAGCAATGATTCTATACCAAATTCCACATGATGCAGAATGGTATACTGTGATTGATCTGTGTAATGTGCTCTTTACGGTTCCATTACACCTAGAAAGCCAGCCAATATTTGTGTTCCGGTTCTTTGGCATGGTGCCGAATTCCTCAGGGGTATACTGAAAGTCCATCTATTTTTAATCAACTGTTAAAGAAGTCATTAGAAAGTTTGAGCATGCCTGGATAATCTTTATTAGTTCAATATATTGATGAGCTGTTAGTGGCATCAAAGACAAAAGATGAATGCATATCAGATACCATTGCATTGTTAAATCATTTGGCAGGAGAGGGGCATAAAGTGTCTCCATCGAAATTACAATTTTGTCAGAAAAAAGTGCAATGCTTAGGTCATACGAATAATAAAGGAACTAGGCAAATCACTGTAGAAAGAATCAAAATGGTACAAGGGATGCAACCACCAAAAACACAAAGACAAGTTAGAATGTTCTTAGGAATGGTGGGTTACTGTAGACAGTGGATTAGTGGATTCTCACTAATAGCAAAACCCTTACAGAGACTAACTAAAGCAGACATCAGAGACCCCATCGTACTAAATAAGACTGAAATGGAAGCATTTGAACAGCTAAAAACAAGTTTATGTGAAGCTCCAGCTTTAGGAATGCCTGACTATGAAAAAGAGTTTGAGCTGTATTGCAGTGAGCGAGAAGGATGTGCATTGTCAGTATTAATTCAAAGACATGGAAAACTGAGGAAACCAATTTCGTATTTCTTAGATGTTTTGGATCCAGTTGCAAAAGCTTTGACAGGTTGTTTGAAAGCAGTAGCAGCTACAAGTGTGAGTTTGGAAAAGAGTGAAGGAATAGTGATGGGATTTCCTGTGAGGGTATATGTACGTCATTCTGTGGAGATTCTCCTCACTAGGACAAAAACACAATAACTTACAAATAACAGAATGACAAAATATGAGAAAACAATTCTAGGTGCAGATAATGTGACAATTGACGATGTGTGAATATAAACCCATCTACATTGTTACCTGATTCTATGGAAGCTGAGGTAAGAAATGAGGTTGATCACAAATATTTAGATGTTCTTGAGTATTGTACCAAACCAAGACCTGACATTAGGGATGAACCATTGCCTGAATCAGATTATGTGATGTTTGTTGATGGTTTGTGCTTGAGAACAGAGGAGGGTGCTTTGAGTGCTACATATGCTGTGTGTACAGTGGCAGATTTCCTGGAAGCATCTTGTCTGAAAGGAATTCGTTCTGCTCAAATAGCAGAATTGATGGCAGCATGTGAACTAGGAAAGGAGATAAGGGTCACCACAGTGCCTGACGGTTAGTATAGATTTGGGTTGTCCATGATTATGGACAATTGTGGTCCCACAGAGGTTATTTAACTTCTGCAGGATCCCCCATTAGAAATGATGAATTTGTAAAAATGTTGATTGATGCTATTCAGTTGCCTGATAAATATGCAGTGGTGAATTGTGCTGCCCACAAAAATGGAGATGACTACATCACTAGAGGCAATAGGTATGTCAATTCTATTGCAAAATACTGTGCCAGAAATCTTGCATCCATAAATCGGGACAGAAAAAAAGGACATGTTTCAAGTCCTTTAATGCTAACCACAGTAGTTGAGAGAGACCTGGCAGGAAGTGAGAAAGAGGCAGGATGAGGCTAGTGAAGAAGAGAAAAACACTTGGTTAAAAGCAGAGTGTAGACAAAGGGAAAAAGATTAAATCTGGGTTTACAAAGATGAAAGACCAGTAATGCCTGATAACATGATTTCAAATATGGCCCGAATGTACCATGGTCAAGCTCATGTTGGGAGAGATTCCATAATTCAGATGTTTAGACAGACATGCTATAATCCCAAGTTTAGGATGAGCGCTGAAAGCTTGTGTCAGAGATGTCTAGTGTCTCAACAGTTTAATCCAAGAAGAAAAACAGTTGTGAGCTTGAGACCCATAGGACAGGAGGGAGGTCCGTTCACATGAATGCAGTTGGATTTCATCGAATTGCCACCATGTAACAGACTCAGATACGTGCTTTTCATTAATTTCCTGTTCTCTAGGTGGCTAGAAGCGTTCCCCACCCGGAGAAATGATGGAGTAACTGTTGCAAAACTGCTTTTGCATAAAATCATACCACAATACGGTTTTCCAGTAACAGTTGAAACAGATCGTGGAAGCCACTTTCACAATGAACTATTACAAATGATTTGTGAAGCACTGGACATTCGTCAGAAACTGCATTGTGCTTACAGACCAGAGGTTTCAGGGGTAGTTGAACAAGTGAATGGAACAATAAAAAACAGAATTGCAAAAATGTGTTTGGCAACAGGACTAAAATGGCTGGACGCATTGCCACTTGTTCTGATGACCTTATGTAGTATACCTGACAGAAAGACTGGACTGAGTCCACATGAGATTTTGATGGGCAGAGTGATGAGACAAGCATTTGTACCAGTTGATAAACTGTTAACTATTAATTATGACATACTGGAGTACTGCAAAAACCTGTCTGACGTGGTAACTTCTGTGTTCCATCAGGTGGGAACTGAGTCAAACACGAAAGAGAAATATCAAGCTCATGATCTAGTCCCTGGAGATTGGGTTCGAATAAAGGTACACCGAAGGAGAAATTGCTTAGTACCTCGCTGGCAAAGACCGAGACAGGTTATTTTGGTCAGCACGACTGCAGTTAAATGCGCTGGAGTAAAAAGATGGGTGCATGCCAGTCACACCATCCGTGTGCCTGAACCTGAAAATCTACACAAGGAAGGTGAAAGCAGAACCGATTCTGATTCTGAAGGAGAACCAGAGAGAAATCCAGATATCGAAGCTCGACAAGAACGTCGACATCTAGAGGTATCGGCTGCTAGTTTTTCAATCTGAAGGCGAAGGTGAAACTGTTGAAATACCAAATTTTGAAGATCGACCTGAAAGTCTGGATTTGGTAAGAACTGATACCAGTAAGGACATTGAACAAAGTGGAGATAAAACTGGTAATCAAGAAAATACTGAAGAATAGTCAGAAAGCTCTGAAAGCAGGAACCAAAATCATGACACTGGAAAAGAGGAAATAACTCAAGACAAGGATTAGATTCCAAGTACCAGTTATGGAGATGTTCCTAACAGAGTGAAACTGCTGGGTAAAGAGAAAACAGATTCTGAAAAAGAAACAGACATTATAAAATTCAAGATAAATGAAACTGTGAAAATACTGAAAGTGAAACTGATGACAGAGGAGATGAAACTCAATTGAGAAAGAGTTCAAGGAAAAGAGCTTGGAGAGTAGAACATAACACTACAGAGCCAAAGACAAAAAGGGCTCGTAAAGGAGATAATTGGCCTAGAGAAAATGATGGACTGAAATTTAAACTGGTTAACAAAGCGAGAAAACCAGAATATCAAGTAAATGAAATAACTAGTCAGAAAGAGTTGTTGGGAAAGAAAATAGAGGTTGTTTAAAGGCCAAAATGTGTGAGAAGACCAAACCAGAAATATAAATCACCTGAATGGACTTACATGTTTTTGCCTCCTATTGAGGAAGTAAACAGCAGCCAAGAGAACTTGAATTTCACAAGTCAAGAAAAAGTAAAAACTGAGACTCAAAGAAAGAAAAAAAAATAATTGATCTGAAATTGCAAATTAAAAGCAAGACTTGAAACATTGGTATAAGAAAACGCTGTGAGTATAAGGTGAAAGTCTATTAAAGACAAAAATCAGAGTAAAGAAAACTGTGAAAAATCGCTGTGTAAAAAAATGGCTACTAATAATGTAACTACGAAATGTTCTATATTTAGAAAATGGTGTAGAATGTGGTTAATATGTACTGGATTATTAATGTTAGTATGGTAGATTTTAGCTATTATTATCCCCTTTAGGGAAAATTTAGAGAAATTGAAAGCAAATTAGACTATGAGTGGACGAAATAATGAACTTAAAACTGATAAAGTACATGTGTATAAGCCAGAGATTCATCAGGATAGATCTATTAGTGATTTCTCAATAAAACACTTTTTCAAGGTTATTATCTGAGTATGTTAGAACCATGGATGCCAGTGATTGCTATGTGTGTGTAAAGTTGCCAGCATCAGTTTCGGAGGGAGTGGCCTACCACCACCTTCCACTTACATATGGAATTACATGTAGTGTAATAGGAAGTTTATTTTACAAAACAGGCAAATTACAGTATTATTATTCAAATTCTGATGATATTTTGGACAATTGAGAGTTATAAATGAAATTAACAAAGTTAAGTCTGCAAAAGTTATGGGAGAATTTTTCTTAAAAACTCAAGAATTGACTCATGATTATGCTTTTAGACATAATTTGACTTGTAAAATGAGGAATGAAGAGAAAGCATTTTTAGATATGGTTGAAGAAAGGAGGAATGTATATAAATGAAATGAGAAAGTGAAACATGCTAAATCTAAATATTGGGAATCTGAGGACGAAAAATTAAATGGACGAAATGTAAATGTGGCCATAAGCATAGATACCCCATCATTAGGAAAATGTTGTATTCGTAGAGACAATACTGTGTATAGTCACACAGCACCCTATGAGTGGGGGTGGCAGTAGTGATAGGCACCATATCTCCTATAAGTGGGTATGGCAGTAGTGATAGGCAACATACACTCTATGAGTGGGTGTGGCATTAGTGATAGGCAACATACCGCCTATGAGTGGAGGTGGCAGTAGTGATAGGCAACATACCCCCTATGAGTGGGTGTGGCATTAGTGATAGGCAACATGCCCCCTATGAGTGGGGGTGGTATTCGTGATAGGCAACATACACCCTATGAGTGGGGGTGGCAGTAGTGATTGTCAACATACTCCCTATGAGTTGGATTGGCATTAGGGATAGGCAGCATACCCCTATGAGTGGGGGTGGCAGTAGTAATAGGGAACCTGCCCCCTATGAGTGGGCTCGGCATTGGTAAAAGGCAACATACCCCCTATGATTGGGTGTGGCATTACTGATAGGCAACCTACCCCCTATGAGTGGTGGTGGCAGTAGTGATAGGCCACATACCCCCTATGAGTGGGGATGGCAGTAGTGATAGGCAACATGCTCCCTATGAGTCGGGTGGCAGTAGTGATAGGCAACATGCCCCCTATGACTGGGTGTGGCATTAGTGATAGGCAACATACCCCCTATGAATGGAGGTGGCAGTTGTGATAGGCAACATGCCCCCTATGAGTGGGGGTGGCATTAGTGATAGGCAACATGCCCCTGATGAGTGGGGGGGGCAGTAGTGATAGGCAACATACCTCCTATGAGTGGATATGGCAGTAGTGATAGACAATCTACCCCCTATGAGTGGGGATGGCACTAGTGATGGGCAACGTACCCCCTATGAGAGCGGGTGGCAGTAGTGATAGACAACATACCCCCTATGAGGGGGGTTGCAGTATTGATAGGCAACATGCCCCCTATGAGTGGGGGTGGCAGTAGTGATAGCCATGCAACCCCTATAGTGGCCTGTTGCTAGTGGACAGGATAAGGAGCCTCTGGGAGTGTGTGACATTTGGCGGGCACGTGCCGTTTGTTTGTGTGGTGAGTGTCTGACTTACCGTCTGCGCCGTCTGCGTCTGTTCTTGATCCGGTCAGAGATGTACTGTACTGGTATGACCTGCACAATGGGATTCATGATGAATGGCACTTTTCCGTATCGTACGTCTTCTACGATTTGGGCGTAAGGTAAGGCTACAGACAACTCTCAGTGAGCTGTCTGACCGAGATCAAAATCAACCCCTTAATGTTGAGTGGAGTGGGACTAGTAATTTTTATATTTTTACTGACCAGCACCTTCCCTGACTTAATATTTGTTGGAGTGGGTGTAGTAAATTAAATGTGTTTACTGTCCAGCACTTTAAAGATTTAATAGTAAGTACAATTAAGAGATGTATATATTGATATGGTATTATTAGATAAATAAAATATAAACATTGAATTAAAATATACATTTATGAACATAAATAATGATAAAAATTTAATAGAGAAAGAATACCACTTTTTTTGTCAACATACCTTTATCATTTATTAATAACATGCTTAGGGTAAATAAATATATTTTATTATGGTAGTATTAAACAATTAATGAAACAGAGAAAGTAAATATATATTTTTAATACATGAAAATGAAATATTTAGCATACATATGTTTATTCACATACACATTTTTTTAAACATACGTTTGTTACATTTTTACATTTTAAAACATAGGTAGATTATTTTGCATTAGGAAACATTTTTATAAATTTTTGTTAATAACATTTGTGTAAGAAACATAATTTTTACAACACGATTTTACAGTTTTATTTTTGCATTTGTAAAAATTTCAAAATATTGATAGATGCTTTTGTATGTTTAGTACATCATATTAGACACAATTTCACATAAAAACAAAAACACATTTTAATAATTTTATAACATGTTATATAGTTTTAATTATTATTATTAATTTATGATAAATTAATCAAATTAATTAGTTCATTTTAGCATTTTATACAAATATGCTTTTCAAAAGGTTAAATTATTCTTTAACATTTTACACATTTTAAGTATTTTTGGATATACATTGTAAATGATACAAATTAATAAGTAATTATTATAATTATTATTTTTCTATTAATTATTACTGTCAATTTACAATACATACTTTTTTAATATTATTTTTCAAAAATAAGTACGGCGGTGAGGCCAGGCGCCGGCGAAAATGGCCGCCTAGGACCCGAGCTCCGTCGGGACCGCAACTGTCCCCGTAAAATCCGACTTGAAATCTTGGTCAGGGCGCTTCTCCATCTGCGCCCTGGCTCCCTGCAGTGTGGCACTCTCGAAGGGAGCGAGGAGCGGAGTCTGAGGACACGATGCGGCCGAGTCGCTGCCCTTTTCTCGGCTCGTGGCTTGGAGCCCGGAGGCCGGAGTCACTAAACTCGGGGCCCCGGCTTGGGGCCTAACAATTGTGCTTGGGCCTAGAGGGGGCGAATGACCTGTGGGCCTGTGGCTGCCATGGCGCCCGGGCCGCGTCGCTGCTGAGCACCCGGTAGACCCTGATACTGAGTGGACCGAGAGGGGGCGAGCAGGCCCCCCGGGGGCATCGCTGTAGATCCGGCGGGTGCCATTTTATGGCTCCCTGTAAAGGCTGGGCCCGGAGGCGAGGAGCAGCGGACAGCGACCAGTGGGGCACACGAGGCCCGCGCAGGCACCCCTGACCTGGAGGGGGGCTCACAGACTAGCAATAAGCAGCAGGGGCCCTGTAGTGGTGGTGGAGAATACAGATTGGCGGCGCTGGATGCCATTGGCCGGGTCCCGCTGGAGTGCCCCCGGGACACAGGGCCCCTGTAACGTGGAACCAGGCGTGATTGACCCCGGACCCAGGGAAATCGTCGCCAGAAGAGGTGAAGGGGCCCAGGAGGAGTGTGAGGCCCTTGTGGAAGTGCTGCAGACACCCGGGCGCGGCAGAGTAGACTGGGGCCCTTGGTGAGCCGTTCCCGGGGGCAGTGACGTACTGGACACATTGACGGCTTATACGGGCAGTGCCAGCTGGGGACTGGCGAGGACGCCCTTGACTACTGTTGGCGAGCTGAGGGCCGGAGGTGGTGTATATACCGCTGCATGACAGGTGCTGAGTGGGGCCCTCCCTACGGTGGTAAAGATATGGATCACACAAAGGGGTGGCGAACACGCTGTAGATTTCGACGGACAACCAGCGATCAGTGGGCCCGGTGGTTGGGCTGCGGGGGCGCTGCCTGTTCACGATGCGGTCTAAGGGAGGAGCCTCCACCCAAACAAACAAGCTGGACAAATATGCAGTGCCTCTGGGTCAGGGACAGTCGGGAGCGGCGGCCGGGGACCAGGCGAGCCAGACAGAGCCATCCCTAACTTCCATCATGGCCGCGATCCAGACGCTAGGCACTAATCTCGAGACAAAAATGGACAAGATCTCCATTGAAGTGAACCTACTTCGCACAGACCTGGGTAAGACCACGGAGAGATCCAAATCAAACGCGATGGACATTAAAGCGTTACAGACCTCGGATAAACAGCTTGAAGGTAGGATCAACAAGCTTGTTCACCAGCACCGCCAAATGGCCCTATGGCTCGAGGATCAGGAAGGGAGCCCGGAGGAGTAACATCATCCGCGTGGTGGTTGCCCCGGAGGGAAAGGAAGGGCAAATCGTGGAACTGTTTCTAGAGGACCTTATCCTCCACCACCTGAAGCCTGAAAGATTGTCCAAGATCTTCACGATTGAACGGGCCCACCGTGCACCGGTGCCTAAACCCAAGCCAGGGGCTCCACCCAGGACGATAATCGCCAAAATATTGAACTACAGGGATCGCAACGCTATCCTTCAGGTGGTAAGGCAACAGACCTGCAATACGAGGGAGCCACCATCCGTTTCTTTCCCGACTTTACACTGCAGGTCCAGCAGGAAAGGCGCTCCTTCTTGGGAGTAAAGGCGGCGCTCCGTGACCGGGGCATCAAGTACATGATGTTCTTCCCTGCCAAACTAAAGATCATCGTGGGATGCAAGTCCCTCTTCTTCACCTCGCCTGTGGCGGTCCAGGAGTGGCTTGACACGGCGGCGCCGGCAGTCCAGGAGTGGCAAGAACATGGCAAGTGGAGGCAGAGTCCGTCCCCGTCCCCCGGGTCCACTGCGGACAACCTGAGAGGGACATACAGAGCCAAAGATCGTGGCACTCCACATCGGCCAGTCCCCGATGAGACTCTATCCGGGAAACAGCTGTACGTTGAGGACTTGGACTGCGGTATCGTGCCCTGCTGAACTGTAAGGTATAGTGTGTTTGTGATGTTTATACTTTTTGTTGATTCCAGTGTGAGAGGGTATTTACCTCCGCCCAGTCATTCTGTAACTCTATTGCTGGACTTTGGGAGCTCCAAGGCTGCAGGGTCTTCCTAGTTTGTGGGCAGCACCGGGATGGCGGCTGGAGTTGGGGCCGGCTCACGTTCTCCCTAACTGAGTTTCCTCGGGGGGGGGGGGCGGTTCCTTCACTCCGGGGCTGGGGTTGGGCGATAGGCGCTCTGCTAATTGGGGCAGTGGGTAGTTTGAAACCTACAGAGCAGGGGGCAGGGTGGGGGGGGTTCTGTTGTTTGGGGAAGTGAGATGAGTCCAGTTGGGCTGGGAAGGGAGGGAGGTGTGGGGTTGTTTGAGAACAGGAGGGGGGTGGAGCTGGAGGGGGAGGACAAAGGGAGGTAGGGGGCGGGGGGGGTGAGGAGTTGTGGGGAGTTGGGGAGGGGGGGAAAGGTTTGATTGGTCACACTTGAGGGGTTCAACTTCTGAGAAGGCTCAATGGCGTGCTGAGGTACTGGGGTCTGAGCGGACTGTGAAGCGTGGATATGGCTAAGAAATGGGACAAAAGCCTCAAGTTACTAAGTTGGAACGTAAATTGGCTGGGGGACAAGCTCAAATGCACCATGTTATTGCAGTTTGTTAAGCGCCACCTGCCTGATGTTGTGATGTTACAGGAGACTCATTTGTTAGGCAACACTTGTCACGCCCTAAATAGGTACGGATACACCTTGGCTGTCCACTATGGGTTTACCACGGGGTCCCGGGGTGTGGGTGTCCTTCTCTGAAGCACTTTCCCATTCCTTCCAGATCACACTGACACGCAGGGGCGCTTTGCCACAATTTCGGGGAAAAGGGAGGGGCGCAGGCTTACTCTGGTATCTGCCTATGCCCCGCCGAGTCTCCAGTCGCAGGCGTACACTGACCTTGGTACACTCCTCCTATCCCTCCCGGATATGCAGTTGTTTATAGGAGGGGACTTTAACGCAGTAGTTTCTGGGGCTTTGGATAGGCATCTGCCCAGGGATACACCTAAGGGACAGAGATGGCTGGGGGACTTCCTGGAGACGTTTGGCCTCACGGATGTATGGCGCCTGGCACACCCTACAGACACGCAGTATATTTTCTTTTCGGGGCCACACCACTCTTTCTCCCGTCTGGATCATATCCTCACTCCCTTGCACCGAAACACAGCGGTGCGCACGGCAACAAATCTGGCACGAGGTATTTCTGACCACTCGCCAGTTGTGGTCCACATTACGTTGGGAATAGGCGGGAGGGGTGCGTCGCGCATATCAATGCCTTGTACCTACGTAATGATGATCTCCGCAAGGCACTGACCTCTCCATAGCCAACTATTTCGATAGTAACAACGGTTCTGTGGAATCGGCGATTACTC
Organism: Lissotriton vulgaris; assembly: GCF_964263255.1. Lineage (NCBI taxonomy): Eukaryota > Metazoa > Chordata > Amphibia > Caudata > Salamandridae > Lissotriton > Lissotriton vulgaris. The sequence goes on from NC_141699.1 coordinate 724,854,111, forward strand.
TATGGGAGGCCTTTAAAACGGTCCTCAGAGGAGAGGCCTTCTCTGCAATTGCTGGTCGGCGTAAAGAGAGGAAGGTGCAGCTGGTTGAAATTGAGGCTGAACTAGGGACGTTGGAGGAGGCGGTGCGTACTGAGGATACGCCCGGGGCGCGCCATCGGCTGTCCTTGAAAACCGCAGAATACCAGGCGATGGTCACAGAGGCAGCAAAAAAGATGGCGGCCGCTAGGGAAGGTAAAATATACGACCAGGGAGACAAGGCGGGTAAGTTCCTGGCGTGGCTCGACAAAAAGCAGCAAGCAAGTAAGGTGGTGGCTGAGATTCGAACGACAGGTGGCACAGTAGTCACTGAACCACACAACATAGTCACGGAATTTGCCCGTCATTTCCATACAGCCTATAGCAGGGGGTCTGACCGCCCGGAGGAAGACTCGGTCGCACTATTGGCGGACCTGAGGAAGCCGGCCCTCTCTGACGAAGAGCACGACCTCCTGGAGGCGCCGCTCACCACGGAGGAAGTGGAGCATGTTATCGGAGACTTTCGTCCCGGTAAAGTGCTTGGCCCCAATGGCCTTCCGATTGAGCTCTTCAAGCTCAAGCCAGATGGCATCAGCCCCTATCTTAAGCGTATGTTTGACAGGAGCAGGTCCAAGGGGGTGTTTCCTAGTGACTAAAGGTTAGCAAAAATTGTTAGCAACGATTGTCGCGATTCCTAAAGAAGGGAAGCCCAGGGAGCTGTGTGCCTCATATAGGCCCATCTCCTGCTGCACGGAACCCAAGATATTAGCGAAAGTCCTGGCCAATAGGCTCCAACCGGTCCTCGCACGCTGGTCCATCTGGACCAATCAGGATTCATGCCCCACCAAAACACGGCACTCAATCTCCGCCGTTTGAATGGGGTGTTGGGGAGTTGTATTTTTGGTGCGTTTGGTAATTAGTTCTACTTTAGTAAGATGTTGACATTTTTTGTTTGCGGCCTAGTGTAGAAAGGTTATGCTTTGGTTCTAAATGTATTTTTATGGTATATGAAGTGTCTATATATGTTGTTTAATATACTGTGTGTGTATGTTTGTGTGGGTGGGTATGTTTCATTCTCTTTTTGTAGGTTTTGTTCTTGGAATCGCGTTTTGGAGAGCATAGCTTTTTTTTTATCAAGAAGTGTGTATTAGTATTTAATCAGCTCGTTTGTGGGCATATCCTTTAATTTTACCTGAAAGCCACGGAAGCTGCTACTCAGGGGGGTCCCGCAGACAGCATTGCTTTCCCCCACTGCCGCAACTCCATCATCGCGGCCGCTGTGAGGGGAAGAAAGCGGGGACTACCACTCCCAACTTACCCTGTGTGACGGGGATGCCGCCTGACACCTCCAACTTCCGCTCCTGGAGGCGTCTAAAAGCGAGAAGTCACTCCCGCATCGCGGGACGTGCGCGGGCAGGCGCCGGGCTAAGCCCGGGCAAAGGGCGGGCCGTCTGTGGCTGTCCGGGGCTGGAGGAGGTTGGGCTGGGCCACCCCCTTGACATCTCAATCTACAAAGAATGGGTAAGCGTAAACTCCAGCGCTCTCATGATCAGGGGTGACCGAAAGCTAAAGTGCCAAGAAGGTCTGCATCTATAATCTTCTATTTAACCTCTGCGATGGGTGTATTGTCATCTGAAATTGCCATAGCAGAAAAAGAACTTGGACTTGAGCCTAATACTGTTAATCTACCAAGTGTATCTCCCTCCCCCTTGAAAAATCCTGTTCCTTTGGAGCCCACTGTCCTTGCAAATAACCCATCCCGTGCCCCGGAGATTGAGGATGTTACCCCGGTAGAGAGGGTGTCTGTATCTCCCAATGATACCCTACGTGAACTACCTAGTACTGACACTGTAACCAAGGGCAATCCCAATATCCATAACAAGGAGACAAAGAGAGTTACAAAAAGGGGGTATAAACGGGACAAAACGATTAAGGGAGACCCTCTGGATAATGACCCAGTTCTGACTAAGAAAATCCAGTCCACTGTGCGGGTCATGGTCGAGGAGATCTTTACTACCAGACTGGAGAAGGCTTTAACAACAGTTGCCAAGGACATTGTTGATACCTTGAACATTTGTGTTTCAAATTTGCTGGAGAAGTGTGACCGTATCAATTCCTTTTTAATGTCGCAAAATCAAATAACAGGTATTACCCAATCATCTGTCCCGACCCGATGCCCCTCACTGTCAGGGGTGGGGTTAACCGGGAGGTCTGGGGTAAACCTTATGCCCGCGAAGCCTGAAATGGCAAAAAATCCAGAGCCAGTCATTTGTCATGATCTAACAACCACCCAGGAAGGGGAGCAGGCGAGGTTTGCAACAAGTGAACCCAACCCTGAGTTAATTGCACCCCTATCTAAGCTAAATGAGCAACCCAGGGCTCTACTGCATGGGCTTAACACAGTAAACCAACCCCATATCAATCTCCCGCCGGCGGCAGCTCCGCTAGTGGCAGTTCTTGTGAGAGTCCCCCCTCTGGCAAGTGGGGAGGTGGAATCGACTGAAGCATTATTATCGTGGACCAGAAATTGGTGCGAACGTAACTGCTCAGGTGGTTCCGAAATCTCCTCTTATATTATAATGGCCAGGCGGGAGGGGTGGATCGGGGGATTTAGAAGGGTGTAATTGGGGATTGTGTAGTTGTGAACTTTAATAGTCCCCATGCAGCGTCCTGCATGTTGTGGGATGCCTCAGATCTTAAGGGGGATGCTGTTGAAATAAGAGCATTACCACTAGGGTATTTTTACCCCCCGCATCCCTCAAGTAGAATAGCGGCAAGGATCAGTTGCCCAGAACAGCCCATGGGGAATGCTGCTCATAACATACATAATGCCTCAACTTGAGGTTGATCAGTCCAGCTGGAGTATCGCTAGAACCTCTACCCAGTTAAACACTATCCAGTTAAACACTATCCAGTCAAACATTAGTAATACCACCAACCTTCTTACTAATAGGTTTTCGCCCTTGTCACGGCTTGATGAAAATGACTGACTAGCCCAATCTGTTACTTGTACCCCGGCCAAGGAACTCAGTGCCCCCAAAGAGCCTGGGGCCACTATAAGGCTAATGAGCTGGAACATCGCAGGGTTACGCTCTAAGAGGGAAGATGTTAACTTGTTACGTTTTATCCGTACCCATGATATTATAGCCCTACAAGAAACTTGGGACACTAATTGTAATCTGTGGGTTGATGGATATAGATCTTACTCCAAGTCCGCCTGCCCAACTACAGCGGGTAGAGCAAAGGGGGGGGGGTTGATGTTTCTTATATCAGTCAACCTTAGTGCCTCAGTAAAAATAATAGATTCAGCTTCACCAAACTGTTTAATAATTGAGCTTACCCCGGTGAATCACCCGAAGACGTTAATTATTAACTTTTATAATTCTGGTGAATGTGTGTTCCCAAATGAACATTTGTGTTATTTGACACGGTTTTCAGATCTACATAAAGTTCAGTATACCACTTTTTTTTATATTATCCTTATGGGAGATGTTAACATTCATTTATGTAACCTTAATTGTCGTATAAGTGAACCCCACGGCCCCCCTCATTCTGACCTACCCCATTTTAAACATACTTCCAGAGGGGAGGCACTGGAAGAACTCCTTTTACAGGCAGATCTCTACGAGACAGGCTTTTTTGATAAAGGTGAGCGGGTTGCAACTTTTGAAGCCAGAGGTTGTGAGTCTATTATTGATTACATTTTTATATCCCCTGCACTCTTAGGGATTACACTGAAGTATAATGCATCCCTTTCCCCTTTTAGTGATCACAATCCAGTGATCCTAATCCTGGAAAAGGGGTTCTGTCCAGAGGTTGTTAAATCTATACTGTCAGGCCCTGTAACGGCCGGATTTTCGGACCAAGCAGCTTACCAACCGTAGCTAACCCAGTCGTCACGTAAAGACACTCTTCTCGGGCCACTATTTACATAATATCCAAAGTACTCACCTGAGAAAGTGAAAAGGGCTATTTCCAAGCCTGTACAATCAAACATACCACTAACATCTAATGGATTCCATATTGTACCCTATGGTTACCTTTCTGTCGCTATATTTATAGTCCCGTAAGACTTTTATCTTTAACGTCACCCGACAATCTCTTCAACATCACCCGAGGATATCTTTAACGTCACCCGACGATATCTTTAATGTCACCCAATGATATCTTTAACGTCACCCGACGATATCTTTACAGTCTCCCGACTTTCATCTTTAACGTCACCCGACGATCTCTTTAACAACACCCGACGATATCTTTATAGTCTCCCGACTTTTATCTTTAACGTCACCCAACGATATCTTTAATGTCACCCGACGATCTACACTAATGGAGATTCAGCTTTAAAAGTTATTTCCCAAATGAAGTTCACACTCTCCCTCCATCATCAGTTACCTTTTCAGAAGGGCATATCCCATCCTTCTGTATGTCAGCACCTGGTTAAAAGGAAAGGTCAATCCCATTTATAAAAACAACATTCAAAGATATTTAGCATTAAATCTTTATTCTACAAGTTTCAAGTTTCAAGTTTTATTTATTTATGATTACGGAACTCTTATGAGATCCACATAAAAGACAAACTATTACATATCAAATATGCATGATAAAACTGGACATCAAAAACATTCGCCTAATACAAATTCAAGAAGCATTTAAAAAAATTAAACAATTTAAAACAGAACATTTCATTTGGGGGATTGTTCAAGGCCTCAATAAAAGTAGCAGCAGATAGAATATTCAATTGAAGACAAATCGGTCTTAGCCACTTGCGCCTGTGCGACATTAGAGCAGGGCAGACAAACATAACATGCTTAAAATCCTGATTATTCATATTACAAAAATCACATATGGCTGCTGAACCATACCATTTTGATAGGAGTGATTTCAAGGGGAGTAAGTCCTGCCTCAGTAGAAGCACAAAACGCCTAACTCCGTGAGGAATATTCCAGTGAACATATGGTTGCGCTTTCTTAATCATACAGGAATCAATAGTTGGGGTAATACCCTTGTTCTGAATCCAAAACTCTCTGTCTAATCTAAACCCTAAATCCCAGGATGCAGACTTTAGAAGGGATTTCAATTGATATGGCGATAAAGAAAATAGGATTTCTTCATCTAATTGTAGTTTATTCACAGCATATCTAAAAAATTTTAGGATCAAGGAAAATTCATTAAGATTCCCCAGTAGCTCAGATTTTATAAGATATCGTAATGAGCCTGGTTCACCCTTAGCCAGGCTAAAAGCCCAGCGGACGCATCCAGGTAAACCTTGCACCCAGCTGCTACGTAAACCAAGTTCCAGTCTAAGACCAGCTGTAGAACTAGCTGTATTGACAGAAAGAAGGCTACGTAAAATTTTACCTTCAGTGGAGTTTAAAAAGCTCCAACATTTAATATCAATTAATTCCATTCCATATAAAAGGGAGGCGGGTATTTTTACTCTAAATACCTCCAACAATATCGAAAGATGTCTTCTGCCTGTGGCCTTATATAAGGACACCAAGCTCTTTCCTTGAACAATAGATTTCCGGATGTTATTGGCTATATGAGCTTTTTCACTTAAATTGCTCATAATAATTTTGCCAAGGAAAGTATAAGATTTTACTGTTTCCAATTTTTGGCCTCCCACGGTCCAAAGAAAGTTTACATATTTGAGATTTTTCATGCCCGATAGACACATCACTTTACTTTTTGCGATATTTATTGTCAAGTGATGGTTTCCTGCATATTTATGTAATGCATGCAGTCAGTTATTCAAACCTTTAGGCGTTAAATCAAGAATTAAAATGTCGTCTGCATACATAAGACAAATAATTGGCGAACCCCCCAAAATCGGAGCAATACCGCTACTCGCAGAAAGAGCCTGAGGTAAATCCACTACATATAAGGAGAACAGCAGAGGAGCTAACAGGCAACCTTGCTTTAACCCATTAGATGTAGCAATAATTTTAGACAGACCTCTTTCCCCCCCATCAATACTCTGCACCAGGTATCTGTATGTAAAGCACAGACCAATCTGATGAGAGAAGGAGGCATCCCCAAATCGAATAACTTTCTCCACAGCACAGATCTATCCACTTTATCAAAAGCTGTGGAGAAATCGACAAAGGCACCATAAATACAATTCTACAATTATGCATGACAGAATGAGCAAAAGAAACATGAATTAAGTTAGTCACTGCCTATAACCTAAAAAGGGGAAATAAGAATGAATGATTAGATATATTCTACACTAAGCTCAGAACGCCTCACCTTAGACGTGTGTCTATCCATCTCAGCAGTGGAGCGGATCCCTCTCTCTTCTCTCTCTCTCGTCTCGGGACTCTGCTCTGCTCTTCTTCTATGGCTCACGAATACACGTCTGCACCGCTACGCCTCATCTACGCTGCCATGGTTCCGAAATACTCGAACCCTCTTCTGGACTCAGTCTCTGCCACTCCTGTATGATGTCACTACAGGACCCTTAGCCACTTTCCTTCTCTGTTTCAGGATTTCAATTAGCTGATGGTATCAATCTCACTGCACCAGCCTTCGGACCAACTTCTTTTGTCTGCTCCACACGTTACTCTCTCTCACCCTCCTCTCCACCTGCTCCTTGATAATATAGAGCTCTCTTCCTCTATGGAAAATTCCAGTATTAGGCTGACTCCCACCGAATTCCTGTACCAGTCCCAGGCTACCTTCGCTCTCTGCAGTGGCCACCTGCGTATTGCATCTAGAGCCGGGGAGACAAACACATTCCTTCGATAAGGGCCAGTCTTGACCGGTTCCTCACTAGCGAACAACAGGCTAGTTTCTAAACACTACCTTTACCCTGCAAGCGCCTCGGACAGCCGAGGCAGAATTACAAAATGGCCCGAGAAAACGGAAAAAGGCACTAAACCCTGTCAAAGCACATAGTTAAGCCCTACAAATGAACGCAACTGCAACTAGGACTGAGATGGTAGTGGATTATACCATCAGTCTAAAAATAGGCCAAAATTATCCTGTCGCTACAGGCCCTACCTCTGTGGTTCCAAAAGACCAAGGGAGGAGATTGAAATGGTCAAAAATAGTTCCTGTTCACTTCCATGATAGTCTAAATTATAAAGTTAAGGTAGAAATCAAGGACTGTTTAGACCCTTTAAACTCGGGTAGGGATACCATCTCAGCCTTTGAAACCATCTGTAGACAATTCGCTACCGACCTCACTACCACCCAGAGACCTAGAGCAGGACAGGTAAATAGATGGTTTGATTCCAAATGTTCTAGGGCCCACCAAAATCTGATTAAGTCACTCAAAAGTGTCCCCCGGGATAAAATCCTTATAGCTCGTTTGAGAAAAGAATATAAACTTATTGTTCAGACACGGAAAAATGAGGTTAAAAAGATGGCTTGGGATGCCCTAACCATGCAAGAGGTCCTGAAAGACAGTACCAAGTTTTGGACTATCGTTAATAGCCCTCTGTTCACGGGGGTTGAAAATGGGGCACTTGACATTATTATTTCTGATTACGAGTGGCTGACCCACTTTGAAGGCATTTATGCTAGCAACAAGGGGTTTGAATTTTTCCGGGTGCCTATTAGTAACCCTCCCCTATCTGCCCTAAGTTTTAATGTACAGTATGTTAAGAAGGCATTAATGGACTCTGCTAGCAATAAGGCCCCTGGACCCAATGGGGTTCCAGTAGATTTTTACAAGAGCAATGTGGAAGTTTGGGCCAATATCCTGAACAATGTTTTTAATGTTAGTGCCTCGCAGGGGTTCCCTAAGTCCTGGTCAAAAGCGATTATAGTGCCAGTTTTCAAAAAAGGGCAGCAAAGTGATCCAAGGTGCTACAGGCCCATTTCCCTAATTGATTCTGCCGTAAAAATCTTAGGCAAAGTAATCCTGAATAAGGTGTCAAACTGGGTGACAGAGAAGGGGATCCTGTTGGATTCCCAATATGGGTTTAGATCTGGAAGAGGCACAATGGATCAGTGCCTAAACCTGTATTTATTGATAAGTACACCATTGCTACTAAAGGCTCCATGTATGTGGGATTTATGGACTTATCCACGGCTTTTGATTTAGTAAACAGATCGAGGCTGTGGACCATTCTCCTGGACATGTTTTAAGATCCCAGCTTGGTATACTTCTTAGCTGACCTGCATCAGGATTTGTATGCAGCAGTGAGGACTTCACCTACGGGAAATTGTACCCAACCTTTTAAATCAGGTAGAGGGGTGCGCCAAGGATGCATATTGGCCCCCTTACTTTTCACACTATATATAACTAGTATCAAAAAAAATCTTAAGGGAAGCTACTCTGGACACTCCGCGAGTGGGAGGCCAACCCATCCCAGTTCTCCTATACGCAGATGACACCGTCTTATTAACACGCACCCCACTAGGCCTACAAAGACTCCTGAACGACTTCGGTGATTTCATGAGTTCCTTGGACCTGGTTGTTAATATAGCAAAATCACACGTGCTAATTATGGGACCCTGAAAGGATAAAGTTAGAACATTTTATTGTAAAGGGCTGGAAGTCACCAAAGTTAAGGTTTTTACTTACTTAGGAGTCTTATTTGACGACAGAGGGTCATAGGCCCCCCAATTTTTAGCTAAACTTAACAGTGTAAGCAGGTCTTCATCTGCTATATTAAGTTTTGCTCGTCGTCTAGGTGGTAAGCCAAGTGAGGCGATCCTCACAATAGCGGTGTATGGTGCAGGAATATGGGGGTACAAGAAAGCAGAGGGGGTCCAGCAGGCTGAAAATAAATGTTTTCGCTCTTTGCTTTCCCTACCCCAATCGTCATCTACTTTTGCTGTCCACCAGGAGCTGGGGATGAGTTATGTTTCAGATCTGATAAGCATGGCACCTCTAATCCACTGGATCAAAACATGGCTGAACCCAGAACTCATTATGAATCGTCTGATTCTAAAGGACTGTATGCTTTTAGATAGAGCAACTAACATCCCATGGCTCTCTTACGTTAAGGAAATGTTTCATAAATTAGGGCGCCCAGAAATGTATGTTAACCCAGTGGGAGTCACTAAAGCTGACGTTAACTGGGTAAAAACACATTTTTTGTCTTTAATGGCACAGGAACGTGAGAGCGTGGAACTTAAAAAACCCATGGTAAGGGCTCATTTTCTTCTAACCACATCTCCATTTATCGAACCTTACCTTAAGTCAGTACCCAAGCTGTTCCTTCGCTGGTTATTGATAAGGTTCAGTTTTAACCTGATTCATTTTATATTGGGGAATTATCAAGGCTGGAATAAACAGGAGGATGCAGCACTTTGTGAATGTGACCACACCTCAATCCAAGATACCTCCATTTTGTATTGTTCTGTGACTTGTACTGCGATTGTAAGAAAAAGTTTATTCTGCCACTTTTAAGAGGAAAGGGGTTTTTACAGGTGAAACCAGCCTTAATGTATTAGCAACTACTGGACACCCCATGGGTTATTTATAACATTGCAAACTTTTTAGTCGCTGCTGCTAGGAAGAAGAAAATTAGATGCCCTGTATTGACCATTACATGAATGATCTTTGCATTTTTAGTGTATTTTTAACATAATATATGATATATATTTGTATCTTGATAACTTCTTTTATTAACATTGTTATCCATATGTATTTTTGTAATGTATTGTGATATTGATGAACTTTTATGATTTTAATTAATCAATTAAAGTGGTTTTGAACTTGAACTAGTATTTAATACTAATATTTATATAACACTTTCTGAATTTTTGGGGTTGCCCTGGAGCGTTTCTTTTTTTGAACACTATGGGGTCTATTAGGATGGCGGTCGGAAAACCACCCAGACCGCCATGGAAGCAGTAAACAGCTGTCCACCGGTACCGCGGGAAAACCACTGGTACAATTACGATCAACCGCCCAAAAAATCTCACCACGGCAGCACGGGGCCAAGAAAAAGTGCCCGTAGCAGGCGCAGATGGCTTAAACCCGTCCACGGTGGTTGGAATCACAGCAGAAAAACACCAACCTGCTGCAAGTGTTGCGGACACACTGCACGGGAAATTAGGATATCGCCAAAGGTCCTGCGTTATGTTCCGCTGATTACGACCACCGCGGTCGCTAACAGTGACGAATGGGAGAGCCGGCGGAAGAGCTGCAGCATAGCCACCTCTGTGGAAGCTCCCTGACAAATATGGCGGCAGAATGAAAAAAGCCATAATAAGACCATAAAGTGCTGACAGCAAACTAGCTATGCCCCCCCAAAACACAAAACACACCCCGATGACACAACCACATGGCAAAAAGAGGAATACAAATCCCAGGACAACCCACACAACACACCTGACAGCACACCCCAATTTGGACACCCCCACATAGCTGAGTTTAAACCCATCCCCTTCCCTGACCACAATCCCTTGCAACACTCCAGCCCTGAAGGAACTAAACCCTGCAGCACAAAGAAGAGGCAAACAACACACCATCACTACTCACACCACACACAGCACCACCACCACTTCCACAACTGCACTACAAACCCCTGCCCATCACATAGCATATACATCACCACCACACCCACCACCACATCCCTGCACCCACAGCCACTTAGCACACCACACACCATGGCATCAAATAAAATGCCAAAATTCACAGAGAGTGAGTTGATGGTAGATGAGATAGTCAGAGTGGAAACAGAACTGTTTGGAAGCCTGGTCCAACAGACACCATTAGACACAAGAACACAAATGTGGACAAGGACAGTTGAGAAGGTCAATGCAGAAGGGACCAACCCGATCCAAAAAGGAAATCATGAAGTGGTGGCATGACCTAAAGAGGTTTGTCAAAGCGAGGACGAGCAAGAACCGTGAGCTGACTGAGAGGATTGGCGGTGGCCCTCCCATTCCACCAAAACCATTCACCCCAGGGAAGGAGAAGGTGCTTGCCATACTGTATCCAGAGAGTCTCACAGGAGTACCCGGGGAAGTGGAGGCTGGTAAGTACAAACAAATGACTACCACCACACTGCTATTTACTGTCTTGCACAACTACAAAGCTACAACTCCTAGGACAAATTCCATTCATCTGTATGATACACCCTCATAAACATGTCTTACAGATCCAACATTTACTCCCTTCCATTCACCCCAAACGTAGCTAACAACATAACCATGGGGGTATGTGTACAGGCAGCCAGCACTACAACACCCACCAGGCCCCCTTGTCCCACAGCCTAGCAAGATGGAGCCCTCCCCCCACCCCACCCAGCAGCATGTGTCAGCCATTACAGCACCCACATCAAACTAACAGTTCGGTAACCATCTTGCAATGGAGTGCTGTTTGGGGGTGGGCTGCCTGCACCACTACTCCCACCATGCCCAATGTCAGAGACCTCATCAGGATGAAATGAAATGAAAATTATATTTATATAGCGCATAATCTACCCTGAGGCCTCGCAGCGCTTTGGCTAGAATCAGAAAGGCGACAGGACAGGGCGCTAACAGGTTATTCCGAACAAATTAGTTTTTAAAAGCTTTTTAAATGCCAGCAGATTGTTGTTGTCTCTGAGGGTGAGAGGAAGGGAGTTCCATATTCTCGCAGCATTGTGTGAGAATGAGCGGCCACCCCAGCGGGACTTGTTTATCTTAGTAGTGGTGGCCAGGTGTAATGAGCTGGAGAGAAGAGCTCTATGGGGGAGGTAGGGGGTGACTAAAGGGTGCATTATGGCTGGACCTGTTCTCCGTATAGCTTTCTGGAACAGACACATGGCTTTAAACTGTTTCCCAGCTGCCACGGGAAGCCAGTGCAGCTTCCTCAAAGCAGGTTTGGCCGACTGCCAGCGTGGAATTTGGAAAAGCAGTCGGGCCGTACAGTTTTGGGTGACCTGGAGTTTATTGATCGCAGCCACCAGAGCTCCCAGGTAAAGAGCATTACCGTAATCCAGGCGGGAAAGTATCAGAGCCTGAACCATGATTCTTCTCGCCTGGAACGGAAGCAAAGGGAGAACCTTCCGGAGCATTCTCATTAGACCATAGAAGGTGGATGAGGCTTTGGTGGCCTGGAATGTGAAATCAAGTAAACTGTCCAGCCAAACTCCCAAGCTTTTTAATCTATGGTTTGGGAGGAGAGGGGGGGGGGGGTCCTAGGCACATAGGCCAAATGAGGGCCAGGATGGTAGGTGAAGGATTGCCCAATAACACGATTTCTGTTTTTTCCCCATTTAATCTGAGGCAGGAGAGTTCCATCCATCTGGCTACTGTCTCTAAAGGAGGGCTCAGAGTGCTAGACTACCCCTCAGCAGGGTTCAATGAAACCACAAGCTGGGTGTCGTCTGCATAGGTGACAGTTCGAATGCCAAATGGATGGACTATCTCAGCCAGGGGCCTCATGTAAACATTAAAAAGTGTGGGGCTCAGGAAGAGCCGTGGGGGACCCCACAACTGAGTGGCTGCTTGGTGGATACAGCCTCTCCTTCAAAGACCTGAAAGAAGCACTCGTCCAGGAAGGAGGTGAGCCATGTCAGAGCCCTGCCTGACACTCCCATGCCATTAAGTCGATGTAATAAAGTGGCATGGTTAACCGTGTCGAACGCGGCGCTGGGATTTAACAGTATGATGGCTGCCTTTCTTCCCGGTCCAGCACAATTCTTGTTTCCTCTGTCACTGCCAGAAGGGCTGTCTCGGTCCCAAGTAGGGGACAAAATCCCGTCTGGGAGGCACACAGCAGATCGTTGAATTCTAAGTATTCCACTAGGATGTTGTTAATGTGCTTCTCGACCAGTTTGCTCATCCAGGGCAACAGGGAAATAGGGCGAAAATTTGATAAATTGCTTTGGAACAAATTGGGCTTTTTTAAGAGGGCCCTGCCCATTGCACATTTCCAAAATGTAGGAACTCTGCTCGAGATGATTGAGGTGTTAAGAACATCAAGAATGACTGGACAAATTAAATCAATGACCGAAGTAAGGAACTGTGGCGATGCTGGGTCCCTAGGGGATCCTGAGGTGACATTGGGAATTATTTTATCCAAGGAGACAGAGTCTAGGAGGGTAAATTTTTCCGGCATACAGGTGGCCAGTGTGCTGGAGATCACTGTTGTAGAGGATGGAGCACTCCCCACCCAGCAGCAGTTGGAAACCATTGCAGTAAACCAAACAAACTTACAGGTAGGTAGCCATCTTCACAGTGAGGATGTTTGGGGGTGGGAAACCTACACTACAACTCCAACCATGCCCCCTGTCCCACACCTCAGCAGGATGGAGTACTCCCCCACCCAACAGCAGTTGGAGGCCATTGCAGTACACCAATCAAACTTACAGGTAGGTAGCCATCTTCACAGTGAGGGTGTTTGGGGGTGGGAGGCCTGTACCACTACTCCCACCATGCCCCCTGTCCCACACCTCAGCAGGATGGAGCACTCCCCCACCCAGCAGCAGTTGGAAGTCATTGCAGTACACCAAACAAACGTACAGGTAGGTAGCCATCCGGCCATGGAGGGCTGTGTGGGGGAGGGAGGCCTGTACCACGACTCCCAACATGCACCCTTGTCCCCCAGCACAGCAAAATGGAGCCCTCGAAACCACCAAGATGCATGTGGCATACAATGAATCACTAGAAATAAACTAACAGGTAGGTAGACATATTATTCTGTCTTGTGCCACTACTGAGCAGGAGGTAAGCCCCCACCACGCACACACAGATGTGTCACATAACAAGCCAAATGTGAAAAGATAACATGTAAATAGCCAGTATGTGCACCTAGCCATTTGTATAAAATAAATGATGCCACATGACAACACCAGCCCTCTCATTGCACAAATATGAACACCGATCCTATTGCCACACACAGTGTGCACACAGCTAAGCATAGGAAACTGTCACAGCAACCAAAGTGTGACTCACCAATGCACATGTAGAAGTAAGTCTGTGCACAATCATGCACAGCACCGATTGACATGTGGCGTGACACGTGGCCAGAGCAACAAGGACCATATGAAAAATAATAAAGCATGGTTGGTGGTACAGATCCAGATATGCACATGACAAGGCAAAGGTATACAAGAGATCAAAATGGCAGTCAATGCCCAGATGTGACGTCTGCCAGGTCAGACAAATCTATAAATAGTCCTCACTGAAATACTATGTTGCACTAGTCCCTAGATGTCACCATGTCCATGTAATCCCTAATTATGCACGCAGCGCATGGTATGTATTTACACCTCAAATCTTGGACAAGTAATGCATGTACCACAGCATCATGTCAGGAGGCACAGTAGTGCACATACAATACAATGTGCTGAACTGTGCAGTGTACAAACATTGAATGACACACAGCTAACACAAAGCTTGCGGGGTGCACTATAATGACCATTTCCTATCTGACCCACAGGTGACCAAGAGCTGACTGCAGAGGACAACACCAGCAACCTGCAGAGCCAGTCTCCTCCCCTGGAACTTCGACTCTCGGATGGTGACTCCCTGGATTATTTGGACGAGGAGCCCGAAGCCGGCCCATCTGGTGATCCAGGGTGCAACAGGTCCCAGCACCCCATAGTCATCCCTACCACTTTTGCAGCAATAACAACGTCTCTGCAGACCCCTGCTGTCATGGCTGGTGCCTCCTCCACCACCACCACCACCACTGGAGTTGCCTGCAACACTCTCCCTGTCCCACAGGATGACCGCCCCACCCCACCAACTGAGGAGAGCAGGGAGAGGATGCAGGTGCCAACAGTGGAGAGGCATGATGTCCGTGGCAGCAGGGCAGGTGGGAGGGGCAGGGTCACACACAGATGAGCAGAGCCTGGGACCGAATCCCTGGAGCACAGAAAGAGTCATTGGGCCATATGAACAGGCCCAGGGATGAGCGGGCCAGTCAGAAGAAGATTCTCACGAGCTCCTCCTACTGATGAGGTCCATGGACACCCGCATGGGACAAATCGTGGACATCTTGGGCCAGGTAGTGGCCGTTCTGAGGGATAGGCCTGCATACCAAACAACACTTCCCCCTCCAACTGGTGGTCCGCAGGATGACAGTTCACCACCCTCCTCTGCGGCCCCAGAGAGGGGTGAGTCCTCATACACCACTAGCCCCCAGCAGAGGCCCCGCCTGCCAAGTGGCGAAAGGGCCGTCCAAGGAAATCCCTGGGAGTATCTGTTGGCAAAGCACCTGCCAAACGCCAGTCACGTAGCCAGCCATGACGGCAACTATCTTCCCTACTGCATTGACTTTTTGGACTGTCCCTGCCCACACTGTCTTGCGAATGGCATCTGTCTGTTGGACTGGGTCACCACATCCATGTGATGACAACTCGATTATCTCATGTACCTCAACCGTCAACTCACTACCTCACCAACCACCTCATTGTAAATATTCATCCCCCTGTCACATGTCCCCATTGTAAATAAACACTCCTTACATACACATGTTGTTGTGTCATCTCCATGTTTATTCCAGGATGTACAGTCTCCACCATGATTACAATGTACCAGGAGCTTGGAGTGTATGTAGGCAAGGACAGGTTGAAGGCACCTAGGAAAACACAACAGAACAACATTCACTAGTCTGGTTGTGGCATCACAGACATCACACAACACCTCATCACAACAGAATTCCACATGCACACATTACAATGGGCAACAAGTGTCAACATACTCAACCTGTAGATGTTCCTAAATGAGCTGTACCAGAAACATTGTCACCCACCACCGATTCCACAACCGGCTGCTGTCACAAATCCCACATACACCTTCACAACAGCAACAACATCAGCAGACAGTTAGTACGTTGTACATTGTCAACCACCTTCAAGTGAAGTAGCGGGTGACATACACCTTCACAACAGCAACAACATCAGCAGACAGTGGGTACGTTGTACATTGTCAACCACCTTCAAGTGAAGTAGCGGGTGATGAGTTGTTGAAGCAGGTCAAACCTTCCTCCTCTCCACTGTCCTCATCAATGGACATGGGTTGGTTTGCAGGCGGGGGCCTTGGGTCCTCATCATCATCCAGGATCAGGGGAATCTCATTGCGAATGGCTAGGTTGTGGAGCATGCAGCATGCCACAACAATCTGACACACCTTCCCAGGCGAGTACATCAGTGCACCTCCGGTCTTGTCTAGGCAGCGGAAACGTGACTTCAGCAGACCAAAAGTACGCTCCACCTCACAACGTGTCCTCCCATGGGCATCATTGTAGCGGATGTCATCTGGAGTCCTGGGATTCCGTAGTGGGCTTAGCAACCAGGGACGGTTGGGATACGCAGAGTCACCTAGGTGTGCCAAACACAAATGAACATTGCTATGTCGTTGAGGCAGAGACAACAGGTCACACACCCAGCACGCCATATGACTAGGCTTACTCACCTACAATCCATGCACTTTCGGGAATATAGGCTGAGCCTGGGAATATGGCACACACGTGTGAGATGATCATATCTGCCTGGAACTGAAGGACTGGGTTTTTCTAAGACCCAGCGGTGCCAGGGATAACACCTAAAACCTTCGTGGGTAACCTGTTCCGGCGTACAAATGACAGAGACACAGGACACTTTCTTCGGCGTCCAAGATTCGAGGTTTATTACTGCAGGGAACACAGAAGTCACAGGAAGTACAACGTGTGCAAGTTCGAGGAGTCTGTTTTCAAATTGTATCTGTGGATCGCTCTTCCTGTACAGTTTTTGGGCATAGGATAACATGATGCACAAAAGATTACAACTTGGTTCCCATCGTAAAGGTCAGAGGGGGTCGCTTTCATGTATTCAGGGCCCGGAACATAATTACAGTAGCATTTAGCAGTTCCCAACTGTAAAAGTACATCTTCTCACCATTAGTACATTCCGTTCGGCTGCAAACAAATCGAGCAAGAGACAGAAACAGGTGCAGAGGAAGACGAGGACAGTGAACAGATCGAAGAGGGTGTAAAAAGGGTGGTATCAGGAAACACGAGTTGCAGGCATCAAAGGAGACGTGCCTAATGAATGCACAACTAAAACAATAGACCGGCACGGCAAGATGAGCCTCGAGCGGGGCCATCTGCCTTACAGTGTCATCCCCCTCATCATAAAGACACCTTCAAAGGAACACGTGTCTTCCGCAAGAGTTTGGGAATCCCAGGGTCGCGAAACGGACAGCGTCCGTTCGCTGGCTACTTGAGGGCAAGAAACAAAATGGATGCCGTATCTAAGATGGAACCTGTGGGTTCAGATGAAGAAACCCACGAAACAAACGAACGGTTTAGGTTAGCACAGCAAAAACGCGTACACCCACTAAACTCGTCTTTTGCGGTTCATAGATACCAGACTCGACCATATTCGTGCGAGTCGAAAACACCACTTACAATTGTCACGGAACCTCAGACGCTCCTTTTGCCCTCATGTAGGCAAGCACTAGTCAGAATAAGAATCGATCTCGATATTCATCAGACCATCCAGATCCTGTTGCAACATAATTCTATCCATCAGAGTTCCTTTGGTAACAGGCGGCTGCCTTATACACGTCGTAGCACAGAGGCCACATAAGGCAGGACCACACTGCACACAAAGGCAACACATGAACAGGAATGCTACAACAACCCCAATGATCATCAGAATCTTCCAACCCCAAGTCGACATTAGGCCCCAAAACCACCCGAGTAGCGTCCAATCCCCTACGTCCACGTGTATGGACTCAGAGATCTTATGCAACTTCGAGATGGCTTGATAGACAGTCGGAGCGTTGTCTGGAATGAATATACAACAACTCGAATGGATCACCTTACATACTCCACCTCGATCTGCTAAGACGACGTCTAAAACCATACGATTTTGTAACGTCATAAGCCTATTCGCCTGAAGCTCTGCTGTGATATTACCAAGGGCACTGGCAGTGATGTTAGCTGTCGATTCCACCACTCGAGTCAACTGTCTCAGGTTCCTACTATTGATCATAGGTCCCCAAAACGGCAAGAAACCCTTGAAAAAGTCTCCTGCCTCTTGACCGGCAGTGTCCTCTTTGCTAATCACGCCTCTCACAACTCTAGTCTTGTGATAATCGGAGGCAACTGTAAAAGTCGGTGGCAACAAGTTTGCAATATAACAGGTGCCCGCGAAGTCAAGGGGCAACCATGGATGTACGGCATTACAACGCGGGATTTTACACCTCGTGCCGTTACAACGTTGTTTTTACAATGCAAGTCGTTACAACGACTTGCGCTGTAAGGGCTGGATAGTGGAATAGTTTAATTTTCTATTCCAACTCCAGCCCACGTTACAGTAGGGAAGGTGTTGGAATAGAAAATTAACTATTCCCTATCCAATAGCGCCCTCCAGCGCAAGTCGTCGTAACGACTTGCGTTGTAAAGGCAGCGTCGTAATAGCAGCGCGGGGTAATGCCCGCGTTGTTAAGGATGTTTCCAGGCAACCATGTATATGCACGGTCGTAACAGACAAAGTACGTACCCTTGGCAGTCAGGAGAACAGGGGAAGAGAGCATTGGTAAAACATACGTGTCAGAGCAAGCACTCTCCCCGAGGTGAGCTCTCGGGCTTCGGCCACGACCTTTCAGACAGAAATTACCAAGGTGGGGTACGATCCATATTGGAGATGAACTTTTGAGCTGTCTTTCGCCCACGAGCGCACTATACTCAACCTCACTCAGATCCCTATAGGCTCGCACCTCTTCCTCTGGGATGAGCGACGGCTCATAGATATCCCTATCTAAATCAGCAATCGCTATTGCCAAAGGCTTATGGTACGGACCGGGACCAAAGTGTGGAGAACGTGGCTCTCGATTGGGGTAAGAATCTAGTGCGCTTCGAAACATTGTTTGGAATGCTCGAGCTGAACCCTGGGAACTGTAAGGAAGGACCAAGTACGGAATTCCCTTATCGGTGGTATGTGGCATTAACCCACACACCCAACAATTGGTAGTGTTCATCACCAACTGATGCTGATGAAGGAGCTGAACGAAGGAATTGTTCATGAATTCCGCACGTCTAACCTGCTCGTGTTGTGGTAAGATGTGAAAGGAATGGGGAGAGACAGTGGAGGTAGGTTTAGGTTCAGAAGAAGGGGTAGGTGAGGCAGTAGGCAATAATGACTGTATCATGTAATACACCCCACCCACCAATAACGAAGAAACAGTTAGGAATAGGAGGAACACCTGAAACATGAAGCATTTTGTACGTGCAATTCTACGCAGTTCGAATCTTTGGGCCTGAGCCTTTTCCAATTCCAACAGCTTCGAAAAAGCCATCCTCTAAAACCGTCCGCAACGTTCTTGACGCACTTCGTTCTGTGTAGCAGTAGTCAATCCCCAGGAGTTTCTAGGAATCGACGGTCTTCGACCTAGTGTCAAGACCTACTAACCAGAAGGAAGTACCCGCGCGGCCCTACGGTCCACCCGGATGTAAGGTATTTTTAATCAACAATATATACAAAATCTCCTAGCTGTGGAAACAAAACACATACGTGGAAAAAGACTCAAAATTTACAAAATCACAATTATGCAAGTGTGTTCAGACTGGATAGTGGCAATGGGGTAACGTGGATGTCAGGGGAGAAAACAAAGATATTTATTTATTAGTCTCTGGTATTGGAGCGAAGAAAATATCGGCTTCTCCCAGGACGAGTCTGTTCGTCAAACAGTTGGTCCGATGATGAAACAGAGTTCTGTTGACCAGTCAATTGTTCAGATCTTGAGTTCTGTGATGACAAATGTTCAACAATATCGTTCTGCTGCACTGAGGTATCTCCGACAGGCTGAGCGTCGCTGAATGGGACAAAGTTCGGTACAGTCTCAACTTCAGACGAGGCGATGCCCTTCCTCACCCACGAGTCCACTGGTAAAGGTATAGGTAACTTTTTGGTATGGGTGGCATGCACCCAGTGCTTACGCCCCTCCAAACGAACAGCAGTCCTCGTGGCAAGGAGCACCTGGTAGGGTCCGGTGAAACGAGGCTCAAGATTGCGCTTTCGGACAAAATTCCTCATCACAACCCAGTCTCCGGGCTGGAGCTGGTGGCCTGGACCCTCCGTCTGCGTCGGCAGTGCTTCAAAGACCTGTTGGTGAATTAACCTCAGTTTAGCAGTCAGATCATGAAGATAATCGATCAACATTGGGTACTCAAGATCAGAGAACACACTGGGTCTAGGGACCCCCCAAACATTGGCAGGACGGCCGAACACAATCTCATAAGGACTGAGCCCTACTCGAGAGTGTACAGTCGCCCTGGTTGACAAAAGAGCTAAGGGCAAAGCGTCAGGCCACGAGAGACCAGTCGTAGCCTGAATCTTCGCAAGTTTCAATTTAAGGGTGCCATTGTACCCTTCAACCAAACCCGCTGACTGGGGATGATTGGCGCTGTGGAATTTTTGTGTAATTCCAAGGCCCTTGCACACATTCTTAATCACACTCCCTACAAACTCACTTCCGTTATCAGACCATACAATCCGTGGCATTCAGTACCGAGGGAAATATTCCTTCAGTAGGATTTTTGCGGTGGACAGGGCAGTGCTGTCTTTAAGAGGGTAGGCTTCGATCCATCGGGAGAATGCGCAAACCACAACTAAAACGTACTTTTGGTTATTGCATCGCTCCATATGGATGAAGTCCAACTGAATTACCTCAAAGGGACATGAGGGGGGAGCAAAATGGCCAGGGGGTGTAGGAGTTCCCTTACCAGGATTGTACATCATACATATCATACAATTCTTAACCAATCTCTCAGCACACTTAGCGATACCATCATTCTTCCATACAGGGGACAACAACTTACAAATGCCTTTCGCACTAATATGTGACAAGCCGTGTGCCATCGTCACAACAGCTAGCACATACGCATCCGGCAACATCCACCTCTTATTCTCCGACAGATCAATCCAACAACCATTCGCATCCAGCTTTCCCGTACTCTCTTTCCACTTCGTCTTTTCAGACTCGGTGGCCTCATTCTGAATCGCTTTCACACTCTCGATAGTGTCCTCACACATACCAGTTTCTGCAGGCCACCCTACTGAACTCATCACATACATTCTAGTCATAAGATTTCTTGCAGTCTCCTTAGCAATCTCATCAGCGAACGCATTGCCACGACCAACATCATCCGTCACCTTACGGTGTGCACTACATTTAATAATCGCCACCTGCTCGGGTAATGTAAGTGCATCCAAAAGATCATTCACAAGCTGTCCATGCTGAATCTTTGTACCATGCGACGTCATGAAACCTCTCTCTCTCCACAAACGTCCGAAACTGTGTGCAACACCAAACGCATACTGGCTGTCCGTAAACACATTCACCCGTTTCCCTTTCGACAAAACACACGCTCTAGTCAAGGCAATTAGCTCTGCCGCCTGTGCAGAATTCTGATTCAATCTCGCAGTCTCCACAACCGTACTCAACGTCACCACAGCATACGCAGTCGTCACATCACCATTCGGCAACTTAAAACACGACCCATCCACATACAAGGTACGATCGGGGTTTTCCAATGGAGTGTTTTTCAGGTCCACACAACCTTTCGTTTCCTCCTCAGTTCGTAAGTAGCAGTCGTGGGGTGCTACCTCATCTGATTCCATATTGATTGGCAACAAAGTCGCCGGGTTCAGGACATTACAACGCTTTATTTGAATGTGACCTGCCAAAAGCGTCAACTCATACCCAGACAACCTTGCACTCGTCAGGTGTTGGGTTTTCGTACGATTCAAGAGAGTGTCAACTGCATGCGGAACCATCACCGTAAGCATATTATCCATGACCAATCCTGCAGATTGTCTTATGGACACCGCAGCTGCCGCTGTTGCTCTCAAACAACTCGGCAATGCTCTAGCTACCGGATCCAAGGTCGAGGAAAAATATGCACATGGACGCTGCTTACCACCGAATTGTTGCGTTAAGACACTCAACGCACAACCTTCCCTCTTGTGAACGTATAGTGTAAACGGCTTACTGTAGTCAGGGGTACCTAACACAGGGGCCGAACACAACGCATCACGCAATTCAGAAAAACTTTTCTGACAGTCTTCCGTCCATGGTAAAGGAGTTGGAACATCCTTGCACGTAAGAGCCACCAATGGTTTTGCTAGCAATGAAAAATTTGGAATCCATTGCCTGCAGTATGACGTGATACCTAAAAAGGCACGCACATCCCTCTGAGTTGTTGGCACAGTCATTCGAGCAATTGCTGCAATTCTCTCTGGGGTCAACCTTCTTCCCTCCTTTGACAATAAGTGACCTAGATAGGTTACTTCTTGGCAACAATATTGCAGTTTAGAAGGTGACACCTTGTGATGTAAGTCACAGAGATTCTGCAACAACGACACCGTAGCAATTTTACAAATGTCCTGAGTGTCCGCAGCCACCAATAAGTCGTCGACATATTGGATCAAGGCCGCACCGGCCGGCAACGCAAACGCGTCAAGTTGGCTCTTCAAGGCTTGGCTGTATATCGATGGACTCTCACAGTAGCCCTGAGGAGCGCGTTTAAACC
Organism: Lissotriton vulgaris; assembly: GCF_964263255.1. Lineage (NCBI taxonomy): Eukaryota > Metazoa > Chordata > Amphibia > Caudata > Salamandridae > Lissotriton > Lissotriton vulgaris. Next base: position 724,876,543 of record NC_141699.1, read on the forward strand.
TAAAGCTGCGGCCACCTAGAGAGAAACCGAAAAGGTCCCTACTCTCCTCAGCAATCGGAATGCTGAAGAAAGCATTCTTCAGATCGATCACTGAGAACCAAGATGCAGAGGCTGGAATCAGAGTCAGTAGAGCCGTTATGTCGGGCACTACAGGGAACTGAGGAATCACAATTTTATTCACCTCCCGTAAATCGATGACAAAACGATAAACAGGAGGCTTTGATGGATCAGTGCGTTTCAGAATGGGCAGCACAGGGCTATTACACACGTTTCCCCGAGTCTCCTTGATAACATCTTTTTCAATCAAATCGTAGATGATTGCTAACAGCGCTCGCTCACCATCAAGGGAGATACGATACTGGGGAATACGTGGCAAACGCACATTAGATTTCAGGTGAACAACATAAGGGGAGATGTCAAGCAGGCCCACGTCATTGGGACCTGTAGCCCACAAAGATGCAGGAAGAGAACTCAATTCCGGTGGAAGCTTATCGATGGACAAGTACATAGGAGAGATAACTCTCTCACCCAACGTAAGCTTCACTCCCGCAGGAGAACAATACAAAGTCGCATACAGACGTTTCAGCAAATCCAGGCCCAAAAGATTTTCACCACAACCAGTAGTCAAAATCAAAGGAGCTTTCAGCTCACGAGGCCCAATTGTAAGGGGCAAAGGGCGTGAAACCGGATTGCTAACAGGGGCGCCAGAGAATCCGACGGAAACATTTGTTAAGCCAGACAAAGGTGCGCCAGGGAGTTTCGAATGCATGATGGAACTTTTCGCTGCACCAGTGTCCAACAGAAAAGGCTCAACTACGCCCGAGGTGGCAACTGCGACGTAAGGCCCTCTCTGATCAACCGGAACTGATACTACTCCCTCTCCTTGTCTATGGCTGTCCTAGTAATTACCGTCGTCAGTGTTCTGATCGACGTAATAATCGTCCACATTGTACTTTGCAGATCTGCCTTGCGACGATCCACGCTGATCAAAACAATTATTAGAATCGGAAGAAATATTAGAACGATCATTTTGAGCACCACGACCTCTACCACGTGAGGCCTGTTGAGGACCACTACGACCTCCTCTAGATGAATTACCACTATTTCGATCACGCAAAACTGGGCAATCGAATTTCAAATGACCCTCGTTTCTGCAATAGGCACACTGATTGTACCCCAGCATAGATCTCTGCGAGGAAGAGTCATTTCGTGATTGCAGCCTATTCGACTGAGACTGCGATCGATTCCGCTGTTGCGAATCATTCTGATTCGAACGTGGAGGATACGCTTGTTGCAACAACACTTTCGTTTTGAGCTCTTTCGTCTTTTTGTCGGCACAATCATTTTCCTCTTTCTCTCTATTCTCATAATATTGGGCCGTAGCCAATATCTGAGCAGAAGTGGAAACAGCCCACGCACTCTCTGAATTCCTTAATTTGTTGCTTAGATCCGGCAACAAATTCGACACAAATTTGTCCACGAACAATCTCTGGCCTCCCTCCGTACCCATATCTTGACCACTATGATCAATGAATGCCGCCTCAAATCTTGTAAAGAAATCAGAGACACTCTCATCCTTCTTTTGTTTGCAAGCGGACAATTTGTCCCAAATAACCTTCATGGCTGGCATAAGCGTTTTCATAAGAGTGATTATTCTCTGAGGCAAAGCCGTAATCAACTGGTCAGGCTTAGCCCCACCAACTTGCAAGGCATCAGCGGCACGAAGTGCAGCCCAGTCACCACCTAATTCTGCTGCATGATCTTCCTGACGAATCTTTGTCCATACCGGTTGCGGTACGACATTGCCAAACAACATATCAATGTCGGCAAGATTCATCACCGTCGCATCCACTAGCTGAGACAACTCTTTATAGTAGCCAGCAGGATTCTTTCGAGGGTCAGGCAAAGATTGCTTCACCTGCAAAACTTCCGATCGCTTCCATGGGAGGTGTATCCACACTCTCTGGAAGAATGGTAAGATCGGAGGGTTAGCACCAGGGTCACCTGGCATGTACACCGGTGGGACTTCGCGCATGGGATACTGACCAGGCGTAGCCATCCACTCCTCAGTCTCATCCTTAAACAGTGCTCGGGGTATCACAGTAGGACGAAAAGACAGTAGCTGTTCGATTGCACGTCGAACATTGCTACCCACAAGTACACCGCTCGAAAACTGAAGCTGCAGGTCAGTCAGAGCATTCCATACATCGTCAGGTGCATCAGCCGATATCACATCGCGGAAGAACTTACACATTTCTTCAAACACAAATCTTTGTGTCGGCTCATTGAATTGAGAGAATGTGTCAGCAACCACACGTGGAGGATTCCTAAGGGGGTATTTAATCCAGCTTGTAGCCATATTAATCAGTGTATCACGCTCCCTACCGCCAGGAAGCTGACTCCGTAGTTGGGGAGCATTAGAACCAGCGGACCCAAGAACTGGTCCAATAGAAGAGAAGAAGTTGGCAGCAATATGAGGAATACGCCGCCCAACAGACGAGGAAGAAGAGAGAAGCAAGGGGGTAACGATAGAAGTGTCAGAAACAGAAGGAACAGCAGGAGTAACCAAAACAGTAGAAGTACCGGGAACAGGAGTATGAGGAAGTACAAGCGGGGGAGCAGTAGGGACAGGGGCAGGTAAGGGAGCAGGAACAGGTTGGGGAACAGGAACAGGAGCAGGTTGAGGAACAGGAACTGCGGTACCCTGTGCATACGGAGGTGGCGACTTTAATAGATAGGACAACAAAGGGTCCTCTACTGCTTCCTCTCCCTTCTTATCCGTACCCGTCGGTAAAGCGGGATAACACTTATCGACAGTCATGCGTTGCAACCTATCAAAAACTTCCTTTTCCTTTTCCTCCTTATCACGCTGAAACTGCTCTGCATTTCTTACCGTTGAAGCGATACCTTCTCTCTTATCACGTTTAAGCTGCTTGATTTCTTTCTGCTTGGCTTCTTTCCGCCACAACCGAAAGGAATCAAACATGGCCGGCCTTGCTTTTCTTTGTAACAATTTAGCTTCAAGATTATCTAATATCGGGGCCTCAAAACTACCATGAGGTGGCCAACTAAGGACACCGTCTTTTTTAATGTAACAAACCCAACACTCATTGAATGTAATTGGACCCAAACCGTGTCGACTGTATAACTCGTAAGCTGGAGTTCCAACCGGAGGTATCGGACACGAGTCCTCCAGTCGGGAATCCGCACCACAACTTCTAAAGCAACTGAACAAAGTACTACGGCCAGGCATCGTGCACACTAACCGAGTTTCACAAACGTCAAGGGTTATAGGATTACAATGTCCCTGCAAAGAGCAAAAACCCTCGGTTTTTGGCGACTGCAGACGTCAAATATCACAACAAAGAACAAAATACCAAGAACCACGAATGCAATGGAACCATGCAACAACTAAGCACCCACAACAAAGGACTCTGGGAGCGACCCACAAATACTTAACTCAAAGATCAATGGCGTCACCAGGAAGGCCCGTCAATCGTCCTCGCTGTACCAAGGTCTACGGCAGGCGCCAAAACAGGTCTACAGTCAGAGCAGCAGTCCGTCGCAGCCGTCAGGAGGCAGGGATCTTCGTGGGAAAGGTCGTCGGGCCACTTGTTTCGACAACAGGATCGATGAAGCGGGGTGCACCTTCCCTCGGAGATTTCACACGAATTTCCTCGCGATCGTCGGGCTTTGGACCGGTACCGCTGATGCCGCGCCACGTTGGGCGCCAACTGAAGGACTGGGTTTTTCTAAGACCCAGCGGTGCCAGGGATAACACCTAAAACCTTTGTGGGTAACCTGTTCCGGCGTACAAATGACAGAGACACGGGACACTTCCTTCGGCGTCAAAGATTCGAGGTTTATTACTGCAGGGAACACAGAAGTCACAGGAAGTACAACATGTGCAAGTTCGAGGAGTCTGTTTTCAAATTGTATCTGTGGATCGCTCTTCTTATACAGTTTTTGGGCATAGGATAACATGATGCACAAAAGATTACAACTTGGTTCCCATCGTAAAGGTCAGAGGGGGTCGCTTTCATGTATTCAGGGCCCGGAACATAATTACAGTAGCAGTTCCCAACTGTAAAAGTACATCTTCTCACCATTAGTACATTCCGTTCGGCTGTAAACAAATCGAGGAAGAGACAGAAACAGGTGCAGAGGAAGACGAGGACAGTGAACAGATCAAAGAGGGTGTAAAAAGGGTGGTATCAGGAAACATGGGTTGCAGGCATCAAAGGAGACGTGCCTAATGAATGCACAACTAAAACAATAGACCGGCACGGCAAGATGAGCCTCGAGCGGGGCCATCTGCCTTACAGTGTCATCCCCCTCATCATAAAGACACCTTCAAAGGAACACGTGTCTTCCGCAAGAGTTTGGGAATCCCAGGGTCGCAAAACGGATAGCGTCCGTTCGCTGGCTACTTGAGGGCAAGAAACAAAATGGATGCCGTATCTAAGATGAATGCACAACTAAAACAATAGACCGGCACGGCAAGATGAGCCTCGAGCGGGGCCATCTGCCTTACAGTGTCATCCCCCTCATCATAAAGACACCTTCAAAGGAACACGTGTCTTCCGCAAGAGTTTGGGAATCCCAGGGTCGCAAAACGGACAGCGTCCGTTCGCTGGCTACTTGAGGGCAAGAAACAAAATGGATGCCGTATCTAAGATGGAACCCGTGGGTTCAGATGAAGAAACCCACGAAACAAACGAACGGTTTAGGTTAGCACAGCAAAAACGCGTACACCCACTAAACTCGTCATTTGCGGTTCATAGATACCAGACTCGACCATATTCGTGCGAGTCGAAAACACCACTTACAATTGTCACAGAACCTCAGAACAACACTTGCACATTTATGGAGTGGTAATGTTTATGATTCCTGTAGATGTATGCATGTGCCTGTGGTGGCAGAAGCCCAACATGTGTGCAATCGATGGCACCTACGACATGGGGGATGTGTCCGAGGGGATAGAAATCTCCCTTAACAGCTGCCAATTCAGGCCCCCTGGGAAAATGGATATATCTGTAGATCATCATGGCGGACTGTATATCATGCAGCACCATGCTGAACATAGGTTGTGACATCCCACCTGCACTGGACACTGTGTGCTGGAAAGATCTAGTGGCAAAAAACTGCAGGGCTGCCATCACCTTATACGTTGGGGTGAAAGCTGTTGATATGTCCTGTGAGGCTGCAGGTGGGGCTCCAACGTTTCACAATTTGTTTTTAGGGTGGCTGTATTCCAACAGCATTTCCGGAAGATCGCCTCTTCCTCCATGTCTTTCAGCACTGTCAAGTGTCGAAGCAGATTTGGTCTCCTCCTAGGTGAGATGAAAGTGGACACATGTCAATGCAACACATCATGAGATGGCCACAGCATCTCACGTTCTGGATGACACAACGCCAACAATGACTGACGTACAAATCCAGTTACAGACTAGCTTACATGCTAGGACACCTTATGCTACACAAATGGCACACTTGTCAACTTACACAAAGCAAGTACCTCAAACACCACCTCGGTCAATGTGATTGCACATAGGGATATGGCAACATCTACCATGGGCACGCCTCGGAGTATAGCAACCAGCATAAGTGTGACAAATCAACCCCACTGTCTCATACCTAGCTGCTGTACCTGACACACCTTCATGCACCATTTTAACCTGGAACACATCAACAACACAATGACCACAGTCTGAGCAGAAATGATGATTGTGTGCATGACCAGACATAAGAGGACAGGCAAATAATATCATTCATTGAGACGAACATTGCTGTGATTGTCACTGCATCTCAACACATTGACATGGGTACACATGCTAGAGTCCACAACAACACTGTCCTGTGAACTGGACCATCAGTATCACAAGTGACATGTGAATGAGTACATGCCAATCGACGAAATTTACGTATCACATACATGGCATGTGTAGTTACCAGTAGAGTAAATGGAACATTGGCATTGTGTGCACAATGATGTGCCATTGACCATGTGGCCACTGTGCACTGTTTGTGTTTGCCAGATGACCATTGGGATTGTATGGCACCCAAATCACAGAAGCTACCGCCTGGCCCCAGCAGTGTGTCACCAGCAATCCCCAATACACCAATGCCGTAGTGATAGCCATGTACACATGCCCAAATGGCGGTTGGCATGCTCTGCCACACAAATCACAGTGCCTCATGTGATTGAATAGCACCCAAATCGCGGAAGCTACCGCCTGACCCCAGCAGTGTGTCACCAGCAATCTCCAATACACCAATGCCGTAGTGGTAGCCATATACACATGCCCAAATGGCGGTTGGCATGCTCTGCCATACAAATCGCGGTGCCTCATATGTTTGTATGGCACCCAAATCGCGGAAGCTACCGCCTGGCCCCTGCAGTGTGTCACCACCATGGAGCATGCCCTTATAACCAATGGTATCCTTAATCAAGGTAGCATGATGACATTTTAAAAATCGAGGTGGTCATTGGATGCATTTGAAAAACACAGACCTGGAACACCAATTGCTGGAGCTTCGCACCTTTGAAACAACCCCAGGGGGCTATATATGTGTGGGAGGGAGCCTCATATTTCCACTGCTCCCGGGGCCTGCTGCCAGAGACCCTTCACCTGCTGCTGCCTCCAGGGACTGCTGCCCAAGACCCCTCATCTGCTGCTGCCTCCAGGGACTACTGCCAGAGACCCCGCTCCTGCTGCTGCCTCCAGGGACTGCTGCCAGAGACCCCTCATCTGCGCTGCCTCCAGGGACTGCTGCCAGAGACCCCTCTTCTGCTGCTGACTCCAGGGACTGCTGCCAGAGAGCCCTCAACACCCAATTCCTCTGCCACTGTCTCATGTCCACTGTGATGGCAAGGACAGAGAAGAACCGTGCTAGTCCCTTCACTAACAAGGAGCTGGAGGTCCTGGTGGATGAGGTGTTGACAGTACCCAAGGCTATTTGGTGCCCCAAATGTCGTGGTAAGTCCTCAACAGTGGGGGGGGGGGTGCAGGGGGGCACATATGTGGTTTGACTGATGCAGTATGTGCCTGAGAGTGTGAGGTTGTGTCATGCACTGCCTAACATACTGTCTCCAGGGTGAAGGTGTGTGTACCCTATGCCACATGTTTCCCTTCCTGCACATGTATGTGTGAGTGGCCTGTTTTGTCTTGTCAGCCATACAGTGATGCAGCAAGTTGTTCATGCAGGAGTCAGGACAGTGATTGCTTGTCTGAATGGCTGTGTGTGCCCCTGTTGTCCATCTCAGTGTGAGCCCACCTGGTCTGCACAGTACCCACCCAAAAAGACAAGGACATATCACTTCACTTACAGAGTATTAAATCTGTCTTTATTCATGGCACTCCAGCTATGAGCCATCTCAGCCCTGTAGATTGCACACAACCGGGCTTGTGAAAATGATTTTGTAGATGTGAGATCATGTCCCTCAATGTGACCTCCATGACACAGTTATCCATTCACAGGGCAGGGACATCGGGGCTGCACAGTCTTGGACACAGTGAGTGTAACCCCAGAAACATGTTGGTATGTGATGTATGTCTTGTTCAACCTCAAAATGGACAGGACATGTGTGCAGCCTACACAGGGGCTTCAATGCTGGCATCCTGCATGTGTGTGAGATGTACAGGGACTGTGTTCCGCCTCACACCTGCATGCATTTACATGAGCTTTTCCAATGCAGTTGTACCATGTGAGATGTATTATTACATGGTACATTCTCCCATATCCACATATGTGTGGATATGGGATGAGTTTGTAGCATGCTACTGTACTGAGAGATGCAGGTACATAACACTGTGTCACTGATTATTTCCCCCTCTTGTCTCCCATGCCTGCAGCTCAAGGTACACCAGCGTAAGGCTGTGTGGAGGGCCATTGCGGCCAAGGTGCGGGCTCTGGGTGTCTCAAACTGACGGCGCACCCACTGCCACAAGGGGTGGGACAACATCAACTGGCTGGCAAAGAACGTGGCGGAGATGACCTTGGGACTGCTTCCTCGCACTGGGCGGTTGGCACGGCGCAGCATGACACCACTCATGGGCCGCATCTTTGGCCGTGAGCAAGCTGGGCCGAAGACGGCTGTAATGCTAGAAACCGGTCCCCGGAAGCTTGTTTCCTTTCCAGTAAAAGAATTGGCTTGGTAGTTTGGTCTGCCCTGTTCCCATGATGCACTGGGCCAGGGACAGACTAATTTGCATGTAGCCAGGTTCTGAGCTGGGATGGTGCAGTGAGCTAAAAAACGGTGATGGATCAAGCCCTGATCTGTTGACTGGATAGGAGTATTCTGCTTAGTTCAGATACTCTGTCCATCACCACCCCCTTTTCTGAATCGTTTTTTCCACCACAAGCGTGGAAGGGTATGCTCAGATGTGAGTCCCTTGCTCACTGCACCATCAGGATTCAAGCAAGCTGGGCCGAAGACGGCTGTAATGCCAGAAACCTGTCCCCAGAAGCTTGTTTCCTTTCCAGTTAAAGAATTGGCTTGGTAGTTTGGTCTGCCATGTTCCCATGATGCACTGGGCCAGGGACAGACTAATTTGCATGTAGCCAGGTTCTGAGCTGGGATGGTGCAGTGAGCTAAAAAATGGTGATGGATCAAGCCCTGATCTGTTGACTGCGTAGGAGTATTCTGCTTAGTTCAGATACTCTGTCCATCACCACCCCCTTTTCTGAATCATCAGAGGAAGAGGCTGCTGCAGAGTAAGCTGCTCAGGTACAGACTCGGCTGTCAGAGCCCGGGGGGGGGGGGGGGGGTGGAGACATCTTGGGGCTCTTGGTGGGGGTGATGCAGTGGACAGGCAGGGTGAAGGGGATATCGAGAGAAAGGGAGGGCGGTCGCGATGAAGGCAAGGATGGCGTGGAGTGAATGGAGAGCGGTGTAGGGGGTTTGAGTGATACCGGGGCTGGAGGGAGAGTAACGGGGGCAGAGGCTGATGGTATGGAGAGCTGGAAGCAGATGCAGGCTACAGGGAGAATTAGATCCGGCTGGGGTTGGCCGATGAATGGAGGCGTGATCGGTGCTCTGGGACACGAGTTCCACCCTGGTTTATTCTTTTTCGCGGGTGCGGGGGATGGATACATGTCAACTCTGCAGCACTAAGTGCATCACACAGGAACTTTGCTGGTTCCTGGCTCATCGGGGGAGGTGGATGATTTTTTTTTTAATAGTTTACAATACTGGATACCAATCCAGGACCTTGTCTTCCTCCTGCTGAACACCAACGTTTTATGTTCATTTACTTGAGGTCCGATCTCGGCAGAGGGTTTTGTTCTGCGCAGATTGGGCTTCAATGGAAGTGGAAGACACCCCCTTTCTAAGTCCAGCCGTATGGGGCTGGAGGCCGGGGAGGGCTCATATGCATGACAGTTGGTGCTCGGGGTGTGCTCTAGAACGGGAATATTTATCTTGTTGCTTACACAATAAACAAAACATACTGTTTCATCATTTTTGAGGGCCCGACACAGAAATACAACTTTACCGACCACTGCCATAATGTAAACATGCCCAGTAATCTATTGAAAGTACAGAATATATCGGCCATGCGGAGGGTTTGCCGTGTATGGAGGAACAAGTAGGGAGCAGCAGGGCTTTAACTGGGATGAAAAACTGGAGGGTCTCTACAAGGGGCTTGGCCAGTGTAATTAAGGGTGTGGCTTAAAACATATGCGATAAAAATCTGCCTTAACATAGTGTGCCACCCGACTTGTATGTTGCTGTTTCTGTCATTGCATCCTAGGTGTGTGTGGCTCTGGGTGTGTGTGGCTCTGGGTGTGTGGGTGTGTGTGTGGCTCTGGGTGTGTGTGGCTCTGGGTGTGTGGGTGTGTGTGGCTCTGGGTGTGTGGGTATGTGGCTGGCTCTGGGTATGTGAGTTTGTGGCTGGCTCTGGGTGTGTGTGTGTGGCTGGCTCTGGGTGTGTGTGTGTGGTAGTAATTGCTGTCTGCTGAGCTCGTCCAGTAGGGTACAATAGGTCTTACATTTGCGAGAGATTACGCTGTTAGCAATGTAAATGACCATACCATTTATTTATCTGTTTTCAAATCCAACACATAAATACAATTTTTGTCATTTACAGTGCCAATAGCTCTAACCTTTGCAAAGGCAAAACCTTTTCATTGTAAATGCTTGTTGTATTTATGGGCTTGAATTTTCACTAAGAGCGGTATTATCACTACACTTCCGAGTTTTGGAAAACAGGGACTCCCCCTCTTTGTTTCAACATGTAGATTTAGTCATCTTCAAGGATGCTTTGCTTGCATATGTTTGTAATGTTGCTGCCAGTGACCTGACCCTACTTCTCTCTCTCTCATGCAGCATCTCCTGTGGTCACTGAGGGACAGGAGACGGACACCAGTGGGGGTGAAACAAGCACAACAGCTGCACAGGAGCCCAGCGACACAGATGTGACCAGCGCCTCGGAAGGGAGCAGGAGTCTGCTGGAGAAATCCCAGCCTGCGACGCAAAGTACCACGTCATCTGATGCCAGCGGTCATGCATCCATGCTGGCGGGCACAGTGAACAGGGACTCTGCATCATCGTCCAGCACACAGCGGCCGGTGCCCACCCTCCCAGCCACTTCCTCTGGTGCTGCCTGTGTCCGCACCAATAAGAGGGGAGGAGTGTCCTTCACCTTGGGCACCGCTGCCCCTGCTGCCATCAGTGCAGAGTCTGTGGACCTTTTGCGCCAGCTGTGTATGGGTCAGACAGCACTCCTCAATGCCTTCATTGACCATGACAAAAAATTGGCTCAGGTGGTTGCTTTCATGGAGGGCATACATTCAGACGTGGGTGAGTGTCTGTGTCCTTACTGAATAAAATTATTTTGTTGTGTGTATATGGTTTGCTGTGCACCATGCTTTGTGTGCCACTACAACATTGTCAATGCCTTGTCCCACTTACTTGTTTTTGACGGGGGTGTCAGGGATTTCAGTTCTTCATGGGCCTGATTCTTGTGGGGACTATGGTGTCAATTTTATATGGGATGCAGTTGTCATTTTCATAATTTGTTCATGTTGGCTAGATTGTACACATGTCAGCTTGGGGAGACTGCCAGCACAGAGTGGGATTCTTTCCACAGGTTTGCAGACAGGCTGGCCAGGGTCATCATGTATGTGTGTTCTTTCTTTATGTGTGCACAGCAGTGTATGTGTGTGGTGATCTTTTTATGGCCAGTCATCCTAGTCCCATGGCTTACTTTAGATGGGTGATCTTGGGTTGTCATGTAGTCCCATGGCTTACTTTAAATGGGTGATCTTGGGTGGTCATGTAGTGTGCAGTGTGAAGGGTGTGACTTTGTAGGGAGTGTTGATGTGTGTGTGCCCCTGCATTGTCAACTACATACATGTGTCACCCAGGAGTTGAGTGCCTGTTGTTTGTATTGTGCAGCCCTCTGGATGTGGTTGTATGCACATGTGTGAGTTGTATGTTGTGCACTGTGCAGTGTGTTTGTGTGTCCATGCAGCTCAGTCTGACTCCTACTTGTTGTTTTTGTCACTTGTGAGTATGCAGAGTGTGTGACTGGCAAGTCAGTGTTGTGTTTAGTTGATCATCCATGTGTCTTGATACTGTTTGTGGAGACTGTGCAGACCTGCTGCTCCACATTTGTTGTTTGTGGTATCATGCCATCCCCTATCTGTGATTCAGATGCCTATCCATTGTGAGTCTGCACTCCCTCTGTTTGTGTATGGTACACTCCTGCCATGTCCACTACTGATGTGCAGTATACTTTACTTAGATGTCAGCTGTCTACTTTCTTTACATGTGTGTGTGCCTCCTTATCACTTAATTTGTGACACTGCTTTGTGCTACAGTTCTTTGGCCAGGAGCAATGTGTCACTCAGAACATTTCCCCATTTGGGTATTTGTGATGTTCTTGTCCTGTTTGGCAGTCCTGGTTGCTCATATGCAGTTCAACTGTGTGTGCTGCCTAGTCCTCTGGTCAAGTTGGTTCCACCTTTCTGTCCCAGACTTGTGCATCTATTGGTGTTGTGTTGTATGTATGTGTGTTTGCTATGGTACTGCTTCCCTTCCTGGGTGTGATGTTGTTGTTGTGCTGTGCTGATTAGTGTTGTGTGGGTTCATGTTGTGTCACTCATGTTTGTGTGGGACTGTAAAGCTTGGTGTGCACACACTGTTTGTTGTGCATGCAGTGCTGCAGGTGTATGTTGCTTTGTCATTGCCTGGTGTCCATCCACTGATGCCCTGCTGTGTTTGGTATGTGTTTCTTTGACCTGTGCATCTATTGTTTCTTTGATGTGGCTGTATTCATCTGTGATGGTAAACTTATTGTCTGTGTTGTGGTATGTTGTCTGTGCATTGTTCCTGACTGATGAGGTTGTGCATTCCTGTTGTGTCAGTCCTCCCATTACCTTTCACTAGTTTTGCTACACAGGGCATATCTGTTCTTGTGGTGGTTCTGTGTGTGTTTATGTTGGGTTCTTTGTCTGTTGTTTTTGTTTATACATTTGATCTAGCATCCCTGTGTGTGTGTGTTGTTTGTGCCTACCCCCAGGGTGTGTGATTGATTGTCTGTGTAGTGACTGGGAAATGTTGCCACCCTTCAGTGTGTTTGTCACTGGTGTTGTGTGCTGCTGGTGTGAGGGTGGGTATGTGTGTAGAATCCTACTACTGTTTGGCAGTCATGTAGTGTGTCAATGGGCCCTGTGTATTGTGCTGCTGGTGTACTCCTTTGAAGTGGTTGTATACATATGTGAGGCTGTTCACAGTTTGACTCCAGGACCCTCCTTTCATTCTTGTGCCTATGCATGGGTTGCCTTGCTGTCTTCATGGGTTGTTGCACTGAGCTGTCTGTGGTTTGACTTCACTCACTGTGCCAGCCATGTGTGCTTTGATGGGCTGAGGGTGTTGTTCTATAATCCTTGTCTTGCATGTGATGTACACATGCTTGGTGGTTGTCTCTATGGCCTTCCATTTGTGTGCCCCTGTTCTGACCGACTTTTTCGGCCCTCCTTTGAGGGAAGGTGATTGGAGGTAACTTCAGTCTACTATCATTCTAGTGTAAGGATTAGAACCGTAAATAGGGCCTATTCACAAGGCGTGTTGATATAATTCCGTACCCTTTTCTTTAGATCAGGGCTTATAAACTTATGGTAGGGGATAGATTCATTAGTATTAGTGATAATCCGTCCTTTTGTAAGGGTGTTAGTATACCTTCTATGGAGTTATGCTTATTTCGGGCCTTGTAGGCCTCAAACAGGAGAGACTCCATCTTTCTTTCTGCCCCGGCAGCTTGAGATGCTTCTAGGTCAAATGTAATGTTTTAGTTACGAGGTGTTGTTCGCTTGGAAAGAACCGGCTTAGGCTGGCCCTTATCGAAAGACTGTATTTTTCTCCACTTCGAAGACACAACATCAGGCCGGCCGGCTGGGAACGTGTCCTTGGTACGGGGAGGTACAAGAATTTGGTGGGCGGCAGGTTACTGGCCGTAACTTTCCATGAAGGAACAAGCTTCCATATTAGTGAAAGCATGAGGCAGTCAGTGAGTCAGTCTGTAGGCGGCAGCTAGCCGCTAGCATCAATGCCATTAATTATTTCAGTTTACAAAAGGGGGTGGTGATGAACAGAGTGTCTGAATTGAGCAGACCACTCTTACCCAGTCCAAAGATCAGGGCTTGATCCATCACCGTTATTTATCTCACTGCCCCATCCCAGCTCAGAACCTGGCTATATGCAAATCAGTCTGTCCCTGGCCCAGTGCATCATGGGAACAGGGCAGACTAAACTACCAAGCCAATTCTTTACCAGAAAGGAGACAAGCTACCGGGGACCGGTTTCTGGCATTTCAGCCGTCTTCGGCCCGGCTTGCTTGAATCCTGATGGAGCAGTGAGAAAGGGACTCATGTCTGAGTATACCCTGCCACACCTATAGTGGCCAAAATCGATTTACAAAAGGGGGTGGTGATGAACAGAGTGTCTGAATTGAGCAGACCACTCTTACCCAGTCCAAAGATCAGGGCTTGATCCATCACCGTTATTTATCTCACTGCCCCATCCCAGCTCAGAACCTGGCTATATGCAAATCAGTCTGTCCCTGGCCCAGTGCATCATGGGAACAGGGCAGACTAAACTACCAAGCCAATTCTTTACCAGAAAGGAGACAAGCTACCGGGGACCGGTTTCTGGCATTTCAGCCGTCTTCGGCCCGGCTTGCTTGAATCCTGATGGAGCAGTGAGAAAGGGACTCATGTCTGAGTATACCCTGCCACACCTATAGTGGCCAAAATCGATTTACAAAAGGGGGTGGTGATGACCAGAGTGTCTGAATTGAGCAGACCACTCTTACCCAGTCCAAAGATCAGGGCTTGATCCATCACCGTTATTTATCTCACTGCCCCATCCCAGCTCAGAACCTGGCTATATGCAAATCAGTCTGTCCCTGGCCCAGTGCATCATGGGAACAGGGCAGACTAAACTACCAAGCCAATTCTTTACCAGAAAGGAGACAAGCTACCGGGGACCGGTTTCTGGCATTTCAGCCGTCTTCGGCCCGGCTTGCTTGAATCCTGATGGAGCAGTGAGAAAGGGACTCATGTCTGAGTATACCCTGCCACACCTATAGTGGCCAAAATCGATTTACAAAAGGGGGTGGTGATGAACAGAGTGTCTGAATTGAGCAGACCACTCTTACCCAGTCCAAAGATCAGGGCTTGATCCATCACCGTTATTTATCTCACTGCCCCATCCCAGCTCAGAACCTGGCTATATGTAAATCAGTCTGTCCCTGGCCCAGTGCATCATGGGAACAGGGCAGACTAAACTACCAAGCCAATTCTTTACCAGAAAGGAGACAAGCTACCGGGGACCGGTTTCTGGCATTTCAGCCGTCTTCGGCCCGGCTTGCTTGAATCCTGATGGAGCAGTGAGAAAGGGACTCATGTCTGAGTATACCCTGCCACACCTATAGTGGCCAAAATCGATTTACAAAAGGGGGTGGTGATGAACAGAGTGTCTGAATTGAGCAGACCACTCTTACCCAGTCCAAAGATCAGGGCTTGATCCATCACCGTTATTTATCTCACTGCCCCATCCCAGCTCAGAACCTGGCTATATGCAAATCAGTCTGTCCCTGGCCCAGTGCATCATGGGAACAGGGCAGACTAAACTACCAAGCCAATTCTTTACCAGAAAGGAGACAAGCTACCGGGGACCGGTTTCTGGCATTTCAGCCGTCTTCGGCCCGGCTTGCTTGAATCCTGATGGAGCAGTGAGAAAGGGACTCATGTCTGACTATACCCTGCCACACCTATAGTGGCCAAAATCGATTTACAAAAGGGGGTGGTGATGAAGAGAGTGTCTGAATTGAGCAGACCACTCTTACCCAGTCCAAAGATCAGGGCTTGATCCATCACCGTTATTTATCTCACTGCCCCATCCCAGCTCAGAACCTGGCTATATGCAAATCAGTCTGTCCCTGGCCCAGTGCATCATGGGAACAGGGCAGACTAAACTACCAAGCCAATTCTTTACCAGAAAGGAGACAAGCTACCGGGGACCGGTTTCTGGCATTTCAGCCGTCTTCGGCCCGGCTTGCTTGAATCCTGATGGAGCAGTGAGAAAGGGACTCATGTCTGAGTATACCCTGCCACACCTATAGTGGCCAAAATCGATTTACAAAAGGGGGTGGTGATGAACAGAGTGTCTGAATTGAGCAGACCACTCTTACCCAGTCCAAAGATCAGGGCTTGATCCATCACCGTTATTTATCTCACTGCCCCATCCCAGCTCAGAACCTGGCTATATGCAAATCAGTCTGTCCCTGGCCCAGTGCATCATGGGAACAGGGCAGACTAAACTACCAAGCCAATTCTTTACCAGAAAGGAGACAAGCTACCGGGGACCGGTTTCTGGCATTTCAGCCGTCTTCGGCCCGGCTTGCTTGAATCCTGATGGAGCAGTGAGAAAGGGACTCATGTCTGAGTATACCCTGCCACACCTATAGTGGCCAAAATCGATTTACAAAAGGGGGTGGTGATGACCAGAGTGTCTGAATTGAGCAGACCACTCTTACCCAGTCCAAAGATCAGGGCTTGATCCATCACCGTTATTTATCTCACTGCCCCATCCCAGCTCAGAACCTGGCTATATGCAAATCAGTCTGTCCCTGGCCCAGTGCATCATGGGAACAGGGCAGACTAAACTACCAAGCCAATTCTTTACCAGAAAGGAGACAAGCTACCGGGGACCGGTTTCTGGCATTTCAGCCGTCTTCGGCCCGGCTTGCTTGAATCCTGATGGAGCAGTGAGAAAGGGACTCATGTCTGAGTATACCCTGCCACACCTATAGTGGCCAAAATCGATTTACAAAAGGGGGTGGTGATGAACAGAGTGTCTGAATTGAGCAGACCACTCTTACCCAGTCCAAAGATCAGGGCTTGATCCATCACCGTTATTTATCTCACTGCCCCATCCCAGCTCAGAACCTGGCTATATGCAAATCAGTCTGTCCCTGGCCCAGTGCATCATGGGAACAGGGCAGACTAAACTACCAAGCCAATTCTTTACCAGAAAGGAGACAAGCTACCGGGGACCGGTTTCTGGCATTTCAGCCGTCTTCGGCCCGGCTTGCTTGAATCCTGATGGAGCAGTGAGAAAGGGACTCATGTCTGAGTATACCCTGCCACACCTATAGTGGCCAAAATCGATTTACAAAAGGGGGTGGTGATGAACAGAGTGTCTAAATTGAGCAGACCACTCTTACCCAGTCCAAAGATCAGGGCTTGATCCATCACCGTTATTTATCTCACTGCCCCATCCCAGCTCAGAACCTGGCTATATGCAAATCAGTCTGTCCCTGGCCCAGTGCATCATGGGAACAGGGCAGACTAAACTACCAAGCCAATTCTTTACCAGAAAGGAGACAAGCTACCGGGGACCGGTTTCTGGCATTTCAGCCGTCTTCGGCCCGGCTTGCTTGAATCCTGATGGAGCAGTGAGAAAGGGACTCATGTCTGAGTATACCCTGCCACACCTATAGTGGCCAAAATCGATTTACAAAAGGGGGTGGTGATGAACAGAGTGTCTGAATTGAGCAGACCACTCTTACCCAGTCCAAAGATCAGGGCTTGATCCATCACCGTTATTTATCTCACTGCCCCATCCCAGCTCAGAACCTGGCTATATGCAAATCAGTCTGTCCCTGGCCCAGTGCATCATGGGAACAGGGCAGACTAAACTACCAAGCCAATTCTTTACCAGAAAGGAGACAAGCTACCGGGGACCGGTTTCTGGCATTTCAGCCGTCTTCGGCCCGGCTTGCTTGAATCCTGATGGAGCAGTGAGAAAGGGACTCATGTCTGAGTATACCCTGCCACACCTATAGTGGCCAAAATCGATTTACAAAAGGGGGTGGTGATGAACAGAGTGTCTGAATTGAGCAGACCACTCTTACCCAGTCCAAAGATCAGGGCTTGATCCATCACCGTTATTTATCTCACTGCCCCATCCCAGCTCAGAACCTGGCTATATGCAAATCAGTCTGTCCCTGGCCCAGTGCATCATGGGAACAGGGCAGACTAAACTACCAAGCCAATTCTTTACCAGAAAGGAGACAAGCTACCGGGGACCGGTTTCTGGCATTTCAGCCGTCTTCGGCCCGGCTTGCTTGAATCCTGATGGAGCAGTGAGAAAGGGACTCATGTCTGAGTATACCCTGCCACACCTATAGTGGCCAAAATCGATTTACAAAAGGGGGTGGTGATGAACAGAGTGTCTGAATTGAGCAGACCACTCTTACCCAGTCCAAAGATCAGGGCTTGATCCATCACCGTTATTTATCTCACTGCCCCATCCCAGCTCAGAACCTGGCTATATGCAAATCAGTCTGTCCCTGGCCCAGTGCATCATGGGAACAGGGCAGACTAAACTACAAAGCCAATTCTTTACCAGAAAGGAGACAAGCTACCGGGGACCGGTTTCTGGCATTTCAGCCGTCTTCGGCCCGGCTTGCTTGAATCCTGATGGAGCAGTGAGAAAGGGACTCATGTCTGAGTATACCCTGCCACACCTATAGTGGCCAAAATCGATTTACAAAAGGGGGTGGTGATGAACAGAGTGTCTGAATTGAGCAGACCACTCTTACCCAGTTCAAAGATCAGGGCTTGATCCATCACCGTTATTTATCTCACTGCCCCATCCCAGCTCAGAACCTGGCTATATGCAAATCAGTCTGTCCCTGGCCCAGTGCATCATGGGAACAGGGCAGACTAAACTACCAAGCCAATTCTTTACCAGAAAGGAGACAAGCTACCGGGGACCGGTTTCTGGCATTTCAGCCGTCTTCGGCCCGGCTTGCTTGAATCCTGATGGAGCAGTGAGAAAGGGACTCATGTCTGAGTATACCCTGCCACACCTATAGTGGCCAAAATCGATTTACAAAAGGGGGTGGTGATGAACAGAGTGTCTGAATTGAGCAGACCACTCTTACCCAGTCCAAAGATCAGGGCTTGATCCATCACCGTTATTTATCTCACTGCCCCATCCCAGCTCAGAACCTGGCTATATGCAAATCAGTCTGTCCCTGGCCCACTGCATCATGGGAACAGGGCAGACTAAACTACCAAGCCAATTCTTTACCAGAAAGGAGACAAGCTACCGGGGACCGGTTTCTGGCATTTCAGCCGTCTTCGGCCCGGCTTGCTTGAATCCTGATGGAGCAGTGAGAAAGGGACTCATGTCTGAGTATACCCTGCCACACCTATAGTGGCCAAAATCGATTTACAAAAGGGGGTGGTGATGAACAGAGTGTCTGAATTGAGCAGACCACTCTTACCCAGTCCAAAGATCAGGGCTTGATCCATCACCGTTATTTATCTCACTGCCCCATCCCAGCTCAGAACCTGGCTATATGCAAATCAGTCTGTCCCTGGCCCAGTGCATCATGGGAACAGGGCAGACTAAACTACCAAGCCAATTCTTTACCAGAAAGGAGACAAGCTACCGGGGACCGGTTTCTGGCATTTCAGCCGTCTTCGGCCCGGCTTGCTTGAATCCTGATGGAGCAGTGAGAAAGGGACTCATGTCTGAGTATACCCTGCCACACCTATAGTGGCCAAAATCGATTTACAAAAGGGGGTGGTGATGAACAGAGTGTCTGAATTGAGCAGACCACTCTTACCCAGTCCAAAGATCAGGGCTTGATCCATCACCGTTATTTATCTCACTGCCCCATCCCAGCTCAGAACCTGGCTATATGCAAATCAGTCTGTCCCTGGCCCAGTGCATCATGGGAACAGGGCAGACTAAACTACCAAGCCAATTCTTTACCAGAAAGGAGACAAGCTACCGGGGACCGGTTTCTGGCATTTCAGCCGTCTTCGGCCCGGCTTGCTTGAATCCTGATGGAGCAGTGAGAAAGGGACTCATGTCTGAGTATACCCTGCCACACCTATAGTGGCCAAAATCGATTTACAAAAGGGGGGTGGTGATGAACAGAGTGTCTGAATTGAGCAGACCACTCTTACCCAGTCCAAAGATCAGGGCTTGATCCATCACCGTTATTTATCTCACTGCCCCATCCCAGCTCAGAACCTGGCTATATGCAAATCAGTCTGTCCCTGGCCCAGTGCATCATGGGAACAGGGCAGACTAAACTACCAAGCCAATTCTTTACCAGAAAGGAGACAAGCTACCGGGGACCGGTTTCTGGCATTTCAGCCGTCTTCGGCCCGGCTTGCTTGAATCCTGATGGAGCAGTGAGAAAGGGACTCATGTCTGAGTATACCCTGCCACACCTATAGTGGCCAAAATCGATTTACAAAAGGGGGTGGTGATGAACAGAGTGTCTGAATTGAGCAGACCACTCTTACCCAGTCCAAAGATCAGGGCTTGATCCATCACCGTTATTTATCTCACTGCCCCATCCCAGCTCAGAACCTGGCTATATGCAAATCAGTCTGTCCCTGGCCCAGTGCATCATGGGAACAGGGCAGACTAAACTACCAAGCCAATTCTTTACCAGAAAGGAGACAAGCTACCGGGGACCGGTTTCTGGCATTTCAGCCGTCTTCGGCCCGGCTTGCTTGAATCCTGATGGAGCAGTGAGAAAGGGACTCATGTCTGAGTATACCCTGCCACACCTATAGTGGCCAAAATCGATTTACAAAGGGGGTGGTGATGAACAGAGTGTCTGAATTGAGCAGACCACTCTTACCCAGTCCAAAGATCAGGGCTTGATCCATCACCGTTATTTATCTCACTGCCCCATCCCAGCTCAGAACCTGGCTATATGCAAATCAGTCTGTCCCTGGCCCAGTGCATCATGGGAACAGGGCAGACTAAACTACCAAGCCAATTCTTTACCAGAAAGGAGACAAGCTACCGGGGACCGGTTTCTGGCATTTCAGCCGTCTTCGGCCCGGCTTGCTTGAATCCTGATGGAGCAGTGAGAAAGGGACTCATGTCTGAGTATACCCTGCCACACCTATAGTGGCCAAAATCGATTTACAAAAGGGGGTGGTGATGAACAGAGTGTCTGAATTGAGCAGACCACTCTTACCCAGTCCAAAGATCAGGGCTTGATCCATCACCGTTATTTATCTCACTGCCCCATCCCAGCTCAGAACCTGGCTATATGCAAATCAGTCTGTCCCTGGCCCAGTGCATCATGGGAACAGGGCAGACTAAACTACCAAGCCAATTCTTTACCAGAAAGGAGACAAGCTACCGGGGACCGGTTTCTGGCATTTCAGCCGTCTTCGGCCCGGCTTGCTTGAATCCTGATGGAGCAGTGAGAAAGGGACTCATGCCTGAGTATACCCTGCCACACCTATAGTGGCCAAAATCGATTTACAAAAGGGGGTGGTGATGAACAGAGTGTCTGAATTGAGCAGACCACTCTTACCCAGTCCAAAGATCAGGGCTTGATCCATCACCGTTATTTATCTCACTGCCCCATCCCAGCTCAGAACCTGGCTATATGCAAATCAGTCTGTCCCTGGCCCAGTGCATCATGGGAACAGGGCAGACTAAACTACCAAGCCAATTCTTTACCAGAAAGGAGACAAGCTACCGGGGACCGGTTTCTGGCATTTCAGCCGTCTTCGGCCCGGCTTGCTTGAATCCTGATGGAGCAGTGAGAAAGGGACTCATGTCTGAGTATACCCTGCCACACCTATAGTGGCCAAAATCGATTTACAAAAGGGGGTGGTGATGAACAGAGTGTCTGAATTGAGCAGACCACTCTTACCCAGTCCAAAGATCAGGGCTTGATCCATCACCGTTATTTATCTCACTGCCCCATCCCAGCTCAGAACCTGGCTATATGCAAATCAGTCTGTCCCTGGCCCAGTGCATCATGGGAACAGGGCAGACTAAACTACCAAGCCAATTCTTTACCAGAAAGGAGACAAGCTACCGGGGACCGGTTTCTGGCATTTCAGCCGTCTTCGGCCCGGCTTGCTTGAATCCTGATGGAGCAGTGAGAAAGGGACTCATGTCTGAGTATACCCTGCCACACCTATAGTGGCCAAAATCGATTTACAAAAGGGGGGTGGTGATGAACAGAGTGTCTGAATTGAGCAGACCACTCTTACCCAGTCCAAAGATCAGGGCTTGATCCATCACCATTATTTATCTCACTGCCCCATCCCAGCTCAGAACCTGGCTATATGCAAATCAGTCTGTCCCTGGCCCAGTGCATCATGGGAACAGGGCAGACTAAACTACCAAGCCAATTCTTTACCAGAAAGGAGACAAGCTACCGGGGACCGGTTTCTGGCATTTCAGCTGTCTTCGGCCCGGCTTGCTTGAATCCTGATGGAGAAGTGAGAAAGGGACTCATGTCTGAGTATACCCTGCCACACCTATAGTGGCCAAAATCGATTTACAAAAGGGGGTGGTGATGAACAGAGTGTCTGAATTGAGCAGACCACTCTTACCCAGTCCAAAGATCAGGGCTTGATCCATCACCGTTATTTATCTCACTGCCCCATCCCAGCTCAGAACCTGGCTATATGCAAATCAGTCTGTCCCTGGCCCAGTGCATCATGGGAACAGGGCAGACTAAACTACCAAGCCAATTCTTTACCAGAAAGGAGACAAGCTACCGGGGACCGGTTTCTGGCATTTCAGCCGTCTTCGGCCCGGCTTGCTTGAATCCTGATGGAGCAGTGAGAAAGGGACTCATGTCTGAGTATACCCTGCCACACCTATAGTGGCCAAAATCGATTTACAAAAGGGGGTGGTGATGAACAGAGTGTCTGAATTGAGCAGACCACTCTTACCCAGTCCAAAGATCAGGGCTTGATACATCACCGTTATTTATCTCACTGCCCCATCCCAGCTCAGAACCTGGCTATATGCAAATCAGTCTGTCCCTGGCCCAGTGCATCATGGGAACAGGGCAGACTAAACTACCAAGCCAATTCTTTACCAGTAAGGAGACAAGCTACCGGGGACCGGTTTCTGGCATTTCAGCCGTCTTCGGCCCGGCTTGCTTGAATCCTGATAGAGCAGTGAGAAAGGGACTCATGTCTGAGTATACCCTGCCACACCTATAGTGGCCAAAATCGATTTACAAAAGGGGGTGGTGATGAACAGAGTGTCTGAATTGAGCAGACCACTCTTACCCAGTCCAAAGATCAGGGCTTGATCCATCACCGTTATTTATCTCACTGCCCCATCCCAGCTCAGAACCTGGCTATATGCAAATCAGTCTGTCCCTGGCCCAGTGCATCATGGGAACAGGGCAGACTAAACTACCAAGCCAATTCTTTACCAGAAAGGAGACAAGCTACCGGGGACCGGTTTCTGGCATTTCAGCCGTCTTCGGCCCGGCTTGCTTGAATCCTGATGGAGCAGTGAGAAAGGGACTCATGTCTGAGTATACCCTGCCACACCTATAGTGGCCAAAATCGATTTACAAAAGGGGGTGGTGATGAACAGAGTGTCTGAATTGAGCAGACCACTCTTACCCAGTCCAAAGATCAGGGCTTGATCCATCACCGTTATTTATCTCACTGCCCCATCCCAGCTCAGAACCTGGCTATATGCAAATCAGTCTGTCCCTGGCCCAGTGCATCATGGGAACAGGGCAGACTAAACTACCAAGCCAATTCTTTACCAGAAAGGAGACAAGCTACCGGGGACCGGTTTCTGGCATTTCAGCCGTCTTCGGCCCGGCTTGCTTGAATCCTGATGGAGCAGTGAGAAAGGGACTCATGTCTGAGTATACCCTGCCACACCTATAGTGGCCAAAATCGATTTACAAAAGGGGGTGGTGATGAACAGAGTGTCTGAATTGAGCAGACCACTCTTACCCAGTCCAAAGATCAGGGCTTGATCCATCACCGTTATTTATCTCACTGCCCCATCCCAGCTCAGAACCTGGCTATATGCAAATCAGTCTGTCCCTGGCCCAGTGCATCATGGGAACAGGGCAGACTAAACTACCAAGCCAATTCTTTACCAGAAAGGAGACAAGCTACCGGGGACCGGTTTCTGGCATTTCAGCCGTCTTCGGCCCGGCTTGCTTGAATCCTGATGGAGCAGTGAGAAAGGGACTCATGTCTGAGTATACCCTGCCACACCTATAGTGGCCAAAATCGATTTACAAAAGGGGGGTGGTGATGAACAGAGTGTCTGAATTGAGCAGACCACTCTTACCCAGTCCAAAGATCAGGGCTTGATCCATCAACATTATTTATCTCACTGCCCCATCCCAGCTCAGAACCTGGCTATATGCAAATCAGTCTGTCCCTGGCCCAGTGCATCATGGGAACAGGGCAGACTAAACTACCAAGCCAATTCTTTACCAGAAAGGAGACAAGCTACCGGGGACCGGTTTCTGGCATTTCAGCTGTCTTCGGCCCGGCTTGCTTGAATCCTGATGGAGCAGTGAGAAAGGGACTCATGTCTGAGTATACCCTGCCACACCTATAGTGGCCAAAATCGATTTACAAAAGGGGGTGGTGATGAACAGAGTGTCTGAATTGAGCAGACCACTCTTACCCAGTCCAAAGATCAGGGCTTGATCCATCACCGTTATTTATCTCACTGCCCCATCCCAGCTCAGAACCTGGCTATATGCAAATCAGTCTGTCCCTGGCCCAGTGCATCATGGGAACAGGGCAGACTAAACTACCAAGCCAATTCTTTACCAGAAAGGAGACAAGCTACCGGGGACCGGTTTCTGGCATTTCAGCCGTCTTCGGCCCGGCTTGCTTGAATCCTGATGGAGCAGTGAGAAAGGGACTCATGTCTGAGTATACCCTGCCACACCTATAGTGGCCGAAATCGATTTACAAAAGGGGGTGGTGATGAAGAGAGTGTCTGAATTGAGCAGACCACTCTTACCCAGTCCAAAGATCAGGGCTTGATCCATCACCGTTATTTATCTCACTGCCCCATCCCAGCTCAGAACCTGGCTATATGCAAATCAGTCTGTCCCTGGCCCAGTGCATCATGGGAACAGGGCAGACTAAACTACCAAGCCAATTCTTTACCAGAAAGGAGACAAGCTACCGGGGACCGGTTTCTGGCATTTCAGCCGTCTTCGGCCCGG
Source organism: Lissotriton vulgaris (assembly GCF_964263255.1). Taxonomy (NCBI): domain Eukaryota; kingdom Metazoa; phylum Chordata; class Amphibia; order Caudata; family Salamandridae; genus Lissotriton; species Lissotriton vulgaris. The sequence goes on from NC_141699.1 coordinate 724,901,076, forward strand.
CTTGCTTGAATCCTGATGGAGCAGTGAGAAAGGGACTCATGTCTGAGTATACCCTGCCACACCTATAGTGGCCAAAATCGATTTACAAAAGGGGGTGGTGATGAACAGAGTGTCTGAATTGAGCAGACCACTCTTACCCAGTCCAAAGATCAGGGCTTGATCCATCACCGTTATTTATCTCACTGCCCCATCCCAGCTCAGAACCTGGCTATATGCAAATCAGTCTGTCCCTGGCCCAGTGCATCATGGGAACAGGGCAGACTAAACTACCAAGCCAATTCTTTACCAGAAAGGAGACAAGCTACCGGGGACCGGTTTCTGGCATTTCAGCCTTCTTCGGCCCGGCTTGCTTGAATCCTGATGGTGCAGTGAGAAAGGGACTCATGTCTGAGTATACCCTGCCACACCTATAGTGGCCAAAAACGATGCAGTGAGCTAAAAAACGGTGTTGGATCTAGCCCTGATCTCTTGACTGGGTGAGAGTATTCTGCTTAATTCAGAAACTCTGTCCATCACCACCCCTTGTTGTTAAATATTTTGTCTACCCTAAGCGTGGGAGGGTATACTCAGATGTGAGTCCCTTGCTCATTGCACCATCAGGATTCAAGCAAGCCGGGCCGACGACGGCTGAAATGCCAGAAACCGGTCCCCGGGAGCTTGTTTCCTTCCCAGTGTAAGAATTGGCTTTTGTAGTTTGGTTTGCCCTGTTCCCATCATGCACTGGGACAGGAACAGACTAATTTGCATACAGCCAGGTTCTGAAACTGGGATGGTGCAGTGAGCTAAAAAACGGTGTTGGATCTAGCCCTGATCTCTTGACTGGGTGAGAGCTTTCTGCTTAATTCAGAGACTCTGTCCCTCACCACCCCTTGTTGTAAATATTTTTGTCCACCCTAAGCGTGGAAGGGTATTCTCAGATGTGAGACCCTTGCTCATTGCACCATCAGGATTCAAGCAAACCGGGCCGAAGACGGCTGTAATGCCAGCCCGGGAGCTTGTTTCCTTCCCAGTGTAAGAATTGGCTTTTGTAGTTTGGTTTGCCCTGTTCCCATCATGCACTGGGACAGGAACAGACTAATTTGCATACAGCCAGGTTCTGAAACTGGGATGGTGCAGTGAGCTAAAAAACGGTGTTGGATCTAGCCCTGATCTCTTGACTGGGTGAGAGCTTTCTTCTTAATTCAGAGACTCTGTCCCTCACCACCCCTTGTTGTAAATATTTTTGTCCACCCTAAGCGTGGAAGGGTATTCTCAGATGTGAGACCCTTGCTCATTGCACCATCAGGATTCAAGCAAACCGGGCCGAAGACGGCTGTAATGCCAGCCCGGGAGCTTGTTTCCTTCCCAGTGTAAGAATTGGCTTTTGTAGTTTGGTTTGCCCTGTTCCCATCATGCACTGGGACAGGAACAGACTAATTTGCATACAGCCAGGTTCTGAAACTGGGATGGTGCAGTGAGCTAAAAAACGGTGTTGGATCTAGCCCTGATCTCTTGACTGGGTGAGAGCTTTCTGCTTAATTCAGAGACTCTGTCCCTCACACCCCTTGTTGTAAATATTTTTGTCCACCCTAAGCGTGGAAGGGTATTCTCAGATGTGAGACCCTTGCTCATTGCACCATCAGGATTCAAGCAAACCGGGCCGAAGACGGCTGTAATGCCAGCCCGGGAGCTTGTTTCCTTCCCAGTGTAAGAATTGGCTTTTGTAGTTTGGTTTGCCCTGTTCCCATCATGCACTGGGACAGGAACAGACTAATTTGCATACAGCCAGGTTCTGAAACTGGGATGGTGCAGTGAGCTAAAAAACGGTGTTGGATCTAGCCCTGATCTCTTGACTGGGTGAGAGCTTTCTGCTTAATTCAGAGACTCTGTCCCTCACCACCCCTTGTTGTAAATATTTTTGTCCACCCTAAGCGTGGAAGGGTATTCTCAGATGTGAGACCCTTGCTCATTGCACCATCAGGATTCAAGCAAACCGGGCCGAAGACGGCTGTAATGCCAGCCCGGGAGCTTGTTTCCTTCCCAGTGTAAGAATTGGCTTTTGTAGTTTGGGTTGCCCTGTTCCCATCATGCACTGGGACAGGAACAGACTAATTTGCATACAGCCAGGTTCTGAAACTGGGATGGTGCAGTGAGCTAAAAAACGGTGTTGGATCTAGCCCTGATCTCTTGACTGGGTGAGAGCTTTCTGCTTAATTCAGAGACTCTGTCCCTCACCACCCCTTGTTGTAAATATTTTTGTCCACCCTAAGCGTGGAAGGGTATTCTCAGATGTGAGACCCTTGCTCATTGCACCATCAGGATTCAAGCAAACCGGGCCGAAGACGGCTGTAATGCCAGCCCGGGAGCTTGTTTCCTTCCCAGTGTAAGAATTGGCTTTTGTAGTTTGGTTTGCCCTGTTCCCATCATGCACTGGGACAGGAACAGACTAATTTGCATACAGCCAGGTTCTGAAACTGGGATGGTGCAGTGAGCTAAAAAACGGTGTTGGATCTAGCCCTGATCTCTTGACTGGGTGAGAGCTTTCTGCTTAATTCAGAGACTCTGTCCCTCACCACCCCTTGTTGTAAATATTTTTGTCCACCCTAAGCGTGGAAGGGTATTCTCAGATGTGAGACCCTTGCTCATTGCACCATCAGGATTCAAGCAAACCGGGCCGAAGACGGCTGTAATGCCAGCCCGGGAGCTTGTTTCCTTCCCAGTGTAAGAATTGGCTTTTGTAGTTTGGTTTGCCCTGTTCCCATCATGCACTGGGACAGGAACAGACTAATTTGCATACAGCCAGGTTCTGAAACTGGGATGGTGCAGTGAGCTAAAAAACGGTGTTGGATCTAGCCCTGATCTCTTGACTGGGTGAGAGCTTTCTGCTTAATTCAGAGACTCTGTCCCTCACCACCCCTTGTTGTGAATATTTTTGTCCACCCTAAGCGTGGAAGGGTATTCTCAGATGTGAGACCCTTGCTCATTGCACCATCAGGATTCAAGCAAACCGGGCCGAAGACGGCTGTAATGCCAGCCCGGGAGCTTGTTTCCTTCCCAGTGTAAGAATTGGCTTTTGTAGTTTGGTTTGCCCTGTTCCCATCATGCACTGGGACAGGAACAGACTAATTTGCATACAGCCAGGTTCTGAAACTGGGATGGTGCAGTGAGCTAAAAAACGGTGTTGGATCTAGCCCTGATCTCTTGACTGGGTGAGAGCTTTCTGCTTAATTCAGAGACTCTGTCCCTCACCACCCCTTGTTGTAAATATTTTTGTCCACCCTAAGCGTGGAAGGGTATTCTCAGATGTGAGACCCTTGCTCATTGCACCATCAGGATTCAAGCAAACCGGGCCGAAGACGGCTGTAATGCCAGCCCGGGAGCTTGTTTCCTTCCCAGTGTAAGAATTGGCTTTTGTAGTTTGGTTTGCCCTGTTCCTATCATGCACTGGGACAGGAACAGACTAATTTGCATACAGCCAGGTTCTGAAACTGGGATGGTGCAGTGAGCTAAAAAACGGTGTTGGATCTAGCCCTGATCTCTTGACTGGGTGAGAGCTTTCTGCTTAATTCAGAGACTCTGTCCCTCACCACCCCTTGTTGTAAATATTAATTATTTCAGGGCAGACAGTCGCCATTTTAAAGTCCGAGGAAGATCGAGGAGCTGATACTCTCTTAGAAAGATTGAAGATACTTTAGCTTGTGCGGCTGGCGAGCTTTGACATTAAGATCAGAAAATAAAGAGTGAAGCAGTTAGTTAAGGGAACGAATACCCGAGTGGCTGAAACTGAGTTATAAGATCGAAGCCGAGAAGTGAAGATGGTCCGTGATTGAGAGGAGAGAGGAGTAGTGCAGAACAGCCAGAGAGAGAGCAGCCGAAGAGAGGAAGGTTCCAGTGACTTGGAGGAAGGTGAAGAGAACAGAGCATAGCGGTGCAGACGTTTATCCGTGACTGCAGAAGTGTGACCTTAAGACGAGCCAAGGCACAGACGAGAAGGGAACCTAGATGACTGCTGAGTCCAGACTTCATATTAATAAGGTGACGTCGACCCTTTCTTATTAGCGTGCACATTCTAACCTTTCATTTTCCTTCGCAGGGTATATGTTATAGTATAGTGTTATATTGCTATTGTTGTTCTGATAAATAAAGTACCCCAGTTCTTAGTGAACCAGCATGTGCCTCTTATTCTTATATGAAAAGGTAACCTATTCTTCTAGTCAGACGCTACTATTTGAACAGACGCTACCCCTGATCAGGTAAGTAGTGAATGAATAATTAGGGAGAGAGGAGCCCTTGAAGTAGAGGATAAGTTGTACATCATCTAATTTGGCACTCGTCGTGTGATCCATAATATTGTAGTATCATACCCCTAGTGAATAACGAGAGATTCCTCAACATGAAGAGCTAATGGTATTCATAGGAAAGTGATCGTCGTTGGTAGGCGGCGTTAATGAGAGCACCAGGGGGGATACTGGTGCATATACCCACAGGATTGTGGCTTGTGATGTAAGTAAGAGAACACCAGGGGGGATACTGGTGCATATACCCACAGGATTGTGGCTTGGGTTACTCACAGGATCGTGGCTTGGGTGAGCACTGATTGCGGTCAGTGTGTAATGGTAAATAATCAGAACTGCCCTAGGGTAGAATAGTCTGAGCCCGGGTTGCCGCGAGACTAGCTGGTGGGAGTGTGATATTGTAGAAAACGTATGCATGTATATTGCTAATTCCCCATCCTTGGGTAGGAGACATAGATACCTGTTGTAAATAGGTCTTAAGGAGGGAGATGGTTACGTTTCGGCTGGGTTGGTGGTGGTCTGATGAGCTGATTCTATCTGGTCTGAGAATCCGGTCGTTACAGCCCCTCACTCTTGTTTCCCTGTTTGTTGTGCTCCATTGCTGGTGGCATTTGGTCTGTGTATGTGTCTGTGTGTCTCTGTGGGGTATGTCTGTGTGACTTGGCAGGCTGTGTGTCAAGTAGAATGTTTGTTCCTTGTATGTGTGTGTGCTCATTTGGTGCCTGTACTCAGTTGTCTTGCCATGAGTGTGGTGGTGTTGTGGTGTGTGTGTTGCCCTGGCCATGTGCTTGTGTGCTGTGCGTTCCTCTGCAGCCACTCCTGCTGTGGCTGTCTCCCTTGTTGTTTGGTGTGAGGTGCAGGGCGTGGATTCACCTGCTTTGTTGTGCATGGGGGTGCACAGGAGGGGCACATGAGGTTCCGTGACAATTGTAAGTGGTGTTTCCAACTCGCACGAATATGGTCGAGTCTGGTATCTACGAACCGCAAATGACGAGTTTAGCAAGTGTGCGCAGTTTCGCTGTGCTAACTTAAACCGTTCGTTTGTTACGTGGGCTTTTCATCTGTACCCACGGGTTCCATCTTAGATACGGCATCCATTTTGTCTCTTGCCCTCAAGTAGTCAGCGAACGGACGCTGTCCGCTTCGCGACCCTGGGACTCCCAAGATATTTGCGGAAGACACATGTCCTTTGAAAGTGTCTTTATGACGAGGGGGTTGCTACTGTAAGGCAGGTGGCGCCGCTCGAGGCTCATCTTGCCGCACGGACTTATTGTCTCAGCCGTGCATCTCATTAGGCACGTCCCTTTGATGCCTGTATCTCGTGCTCCCGACACCTCCCCTTTTTACACCCTTTCCGATCTCCCCACTGTCTCCGTCTTCCTCTGCACCTGTCTTCGTTCCTGTTTCGATCTACTTGATTGCTGAATGGAATTTGCTAATGGTGGGAAGATGGGTTTTTACAGTTGGTAACCGCCAAATGTTTCCGCACTTATGTTCCGGACCTTATGTGTTTCAAAGCGACCAAAACGACCCCTCTGGGAGCTAGATGTGGGAACTGAGTTGTAAACCTTTGTGTTCAATGTTAGCCTATGGGTAAAAACTGTATAAAAGGAGCGATCCACATAACCAATTTGAAGCAGTCTCCCCGAACTACACTCGATGTACTTCCTGTGACTTCTGTGTTCCCTGCAGTAAATAAACCTTGACTCTTTGACGCCGAAGGAAGTGTCCCGTGTCTCTGTGACTTGTACGCCGGAACAGGTTACCCACGAAGGTTTCAGGTGTTGTGCCCTGGCACCGCTGGGTCCAAAAGAACCCAGTCCTTCAGTTGGCGCCCAACGTGGGGCTGCATCAGTGGTACCGGTCCAAGCCCGACGATCGTGAGGAACTTCGTGTGAAATCTCCGAGGGAAGGTGCACCCCGCTTCATCGATCCTGTTGTCGAAATAAGTGGCCCGAAGACTTTTCCCGCGAAGATTCCCGCCTCCTGACGGCTGCGACGGACTGCTGCCCTGACTGTAGACCTGTTTTGGCGCCTGGCGTAGACCTTGGTATAGCGAGACGATTGACGGGCCTTCCTGAGGACGCCATTGATCTTTGAGTTAAGTATTTGTGGGTCGCTCCCAGAATCCTTGGTTGTAAACACTTTAGCGAGTGTTTTTGTTGTAGACACTTCAGCGAGTGTCTTTGTTGTAAACACTAGTGGCTTTGTTGTACACGCTGTGTGAGTGTTTTTGTCGGTGACACTTTGCTAGCGTACTTTGTTGTTGTACTTGTTTGACGACTGCAGCCGCCAAAGACCGAGGGTTTTTGTTCTTGCTGGGACTTGGTAAATCCCGTAACCCTTGAAGTTTGTGAAACTCGGCTAGTGTGCAAGATGCCTGGTCGCAGTACTTTGTTCAGTTGTTGTAGACCTTGTGGTGCGGATTCCCTGCTGGAGGACTCGTGTCCGATACCTCCGGTTGGAACTCCTACTTATGACTTATATAGCAAACATGGGCTAGGCCCGATTGCTTTTAACGATTATTGGATAAAATATACAAAGAAAGACGGCGATCTTCGTTGGCCACCTCACGGTAGCTTCGAAGCGTCGATCTTAGATAATTTAGAAATAAAGTTGTTCGAACGCAAATCTAGGCCGGCCATGTTTGATGCCTTTCGGTTGTGGCGCAAAGAAGCCCGACAGAAAGAGATCAGACAGAATAAACGTGGTGAGCGAGATAATGTTGCTACCATTGTGAAGAAAGCTGAGCAGTTTCAGCGTGATAAGGAGGATAAGGATAAGGAAGTGTTTGAGAGGTTGCAACGTATGACCATAGATAAATGTTATCCTGCTTTACCTACGGAGTCGGATAAGAAGGAAGAGGCAGTTGAGGATCCTTTAATGTCCTATCTTATGAAGTCGCCACCTCCGTACGTACAGGGTACCGCAGCTCCTGTGGTCCCTGCCGTACCTGTTCTTCCACCTGTTATTCCTCCACCCGTTCCTCAACCTGCACCCGCTCTTCCGACTGTTCCTGCTCCTGTGCCTGTTTCTATTCCTACTGCTCCTCCGCTTCCACATACTCCAACTCACGCTACTGCTCCTGTGTTGTTAACCCCTGTTGTTGCTAACGTTTCTACTCCTCCTCTTGTTAGTCCTGTGTCTTACTCTTGTCCCTCTACTCGTAACCGTAGTTCTCCCATTGCGACAAATTTTTTCCAGTCGCTCGGACCTGTTTTTGGGTCCGCTGGTTCTGATGGTCCACCACAGAGACGTAGTCAGCTTCCTGGTAATAGGGAACGCGCTGCGCTATACAATATGGCGATGGGTTGGATGGACAATCCGCAAAGAAATCCACCCCGAGTCGTTCTTGAAACATTTAGTCAATTCAACATCCCGACTCAGAGATATGTGTTTGACGAAATGTGTAAACTCCTACATGATCAGATAGCGGCTGTCGCGCCTGACGAGGTGCTGACCGCCCTGTCTAATCTTCGGCTTCAGTTCGCAACTGGACTGATAGTCGATACTAATGTCCGACGAGCTATTGAGCAGTTGCTGTCTTATCGCCTTGCTCCTATTCCTCACGCACTGTTTGTTGAGGATCTTGAACGCCAACAAGCTGAGTCTGGCCAATACCCTATGCGTGAAGTTCCGCCGGTTTGGGTACCTGCTGATAATACTGATGTTAATAACATCATAGCGGCACATTTCCAGAGAGTATGGATACATCTCCCATGGAAACGATCGGAAGTGCTTCAGGTGAAACAAACTTTGCCTGATCCTCGCAAAAACCCTGCGGGGTATTACAAAGAATTATCGCAGCTTGTGGATGCTACGGTAATGAATCTTGCTGATATTGACATGTTGTTTGGCAACGTCGTACCGCAGCCGGTATGGGCCAAGATTCGTCATCAAGATCACACAAATGAATTAGGTGGTGATTGGGCTGCCATTACAGCGGCAGACGCTGGACAAGTGGCTGCTGCTAAACCCGATCAGTTGATTGCACTTCTTCCCCAGCGAATCATTACATTAATGAAAACGCTTATGCCAGCTATGAGGGTAAATTGGGACAAGTTGTCAGCCTGTAAGCAGAAGAAAGATGAGAGTGTTTCAGACTTCTTTACGAGGTTTGAGGAAACATTTGTTGATCATAGTGGACAGGATATGGGTACTGAGGGTGGACAACGGTTGTTTGTGGATAAATTTGTATCGAACTTATTGCCCGATTTGTGCAATAAATTGAAGAATTCAGAGAGTGCGTGGGCCGTTTCTACCTCAGCTCAGATTCTGGCTACGGCACAATACTATGAAAATAGGGAGAAAGAAGAAAATGACCGAGCTGATAAAAAGACAAAAGAGCTGAAAACTAAAGTGTTGTTACAACAAGCATACCCGCCGCGTTCTAATCAGAATGCGTCTCAGCAGAATAGATCACAGTCGCAATCGAATCGATCGCAGTTGCGTAATGATTCCTCTTTCAACAGATCTTCGTTGGGGTACAATCAATGTGCTTATTGTAGACAGGAGGGACACATTAAATTTGATTGTCCTGCTTTAAATGATCGTAATAGTGGTAATTCGTCTAGAGGAGGCCGTGGTGGTTCACAGAATGCATCACGTGGTAGAGGTCGTGGTGCTCAGAACGACCGTTCTGATAACTCGTCAAATTCTAATAATTGTTTCGACCAACGTGGATCATCGCAAGGACGATCTGCGCAGTACAATGTAGACGATTATTACGTCGATCAGGGAACTGACGACAGTAATTACTAGGACAGCCGAAGACAAGGAGAGGGAGTGGTATCAGTTCCGGTTGATCAGAGAGGGCCTTACGTCGCAGTTGCTACATCGGGCGTCGTTGAGCCTTTTCTGTTGGACACTGGTGCAGCGAAAAGTTCCATTATGCATTCGAAACTCCCTGGCGCACCTTTGTCTGGCTTAACAAATGTATCCGTTGGATTCTCTGGCGCCCCCGTTAGCAATCCAGTTTCACGCCCTTTGCCCCTTAAAATTGGGCCTCGTGAGCTCGAAGCTCCGTTGATTTTAACCACTGGTTGTGGTGAAAATCTTTTGGGTCTGGATTTGCTTAAACGTTTGTATGCAACTTTGTATTGTTCTCCTGCGGGTGTAAAGCTTACGTTTGGGGAGAAAGTAGTCTCTCCTATGTATTTGTCTCTCGATAAGCTTCCACCGGAATTGGATTCTCTTCCTGCGTCTTTGTGGGCGACGGGTCCAAATGATGTGGGCCTACTTGATATCTCCCCTTATGTTGTTCAGTTGAAATCGAATGTGCGATTGCCGCGTATTCCCCAATATCGTATCTCCCTTGATGGTGAGCGAGCTTTGTTAGCGATCATCTATGATTTGATCGAGAAAGATGTTATTGAGGAGACTCGGGGAAACGTGTGCAATAGCCCTGTACTGCCCATTCTTAAACGTACTGATCCTACCAAACCGCCTGTTTATCGTTTTGTTATCGATTTACGGGAGGTGAATAAAATTGTGGTTCCTCAATTCCCTGTTGTGCCTGACATCACGGCGCTACTGACTCTGATTCCAGCTACTGCATCATGGTTTTCGGTGATTGACTTGAAAAATGCCTTTTTCAGCATCCCGATCGCCGAAGAGAGCAGGGACCTTTTCGGTTTCTCTCTTGGTGGACGTAGCTTCCGGTTCAAACGCGCTCCTCAGGGCTACTGTGAAAGTCCGTCTATTTACAGTCAAGCCTTGAAGGGTCAACTGGATGCGTTTAGGTTGCCGGTTGGTGCGGCCTTAATTCAATATGTCGACGACTTATTGGTGGCTGCTGATACTCAGGACATTTGCAAAATTGCTACGGTGTCATTGCTGCAACATCTCTGTGAGTTGAATCACAAGGTGTCACCTTCTAAACTCCAATATTGTTGTCAAGAAGTAACCTATCTAGGTCACTTATTGTCAAAGGAGGGAAGGAGATTGACCCCAGAGAGAATTGCAGCGATTACGCGAATGGCTGTGCCACAAACCCAAAGAGATGTACGTGCCTTTTTAGGTATTACGTCGTACTGCAGGCAGTGGATTCCTAATTTTTCATTGCTAGCGAAACCATTGGTGGCTCTTACGTGCAAGGATGTTTCAACTCCTTTACCATGGACGGAAGAATGTCAGAAAAGTTTTTCTGAATTACGTGATTCATTGTGTTCGGCTCCTGTGTTAGGTACCCCTGATTACAGCAAACCGTTCACGTTATATGTTCATGAGAGAGAAGGCTGTGCGTTGAGTGTCTTAACGCAACCTTTTGGTGGTAAGCAACGTCCATGTGCATATTTTTCCTCGACCTTAGACCCGGTAGCTAGAGCATTGCCGAGTTGTTTGAGAGCAACTGCGGCAGCTGCGGTCTCCATCCGACAATCAGCGGGATTGGTCATGGATAATATGCTTACGGTGATGGTTCCGCATGCAGTCGACACTCTTTTGAATCGAACGAAAACTCAGCACTTGACGAGTGCGAGGTTGTCTGGGTACGAATTGACGCTTTTGGCAAGCCACATTCAAATAAAACGTTGTAATGTCCTAAATCCGGCAACTTTGTTACCAATTAGTGCAGAGTCAGATCAAGTAACAGAACATGACTGCTACTTGCGTACAGAAGAGGAAACAAAAGGTCGAGTGGACCTTAAAAACACCCCATTGGAAGACCCTGACGGCACCCTGTATGTGGATGGGTCATGTTTTAAATTGCCGAATGGTGATGTGACTACTGCTTATGCTGTTGTGACGTTGAATACTGTTGTTGAGACTGCGAGATTGAATCAGAATTCTGCCCAAGCTGCAGAGCTGATTGCTCTTACTAGAGCATGTGTATTAGCGAAAGGGAAACGTGTGAATGTGTACACCGATAGCCAGTACGCTTTCGGTGTAGCGCATAGCTTTGGACGATTGTGGCGAGAGCGTGGTTTCTTGACGTCACACGGCACGAAAATACAGCATGGCCAGCTTGTGAATGATCTTTTGGATGCATTGACTTTGCCTGCTCAAGTTGCGATTGTTAAGTGTAGTGCGCATCGTAAAGTAACGGATGATGTTGGTCGTGGTAATGCGTTTGCAGATGAGATTGCTAAGGAGACTGCCCGGAACCTTAGCACTCGAATGTATGTGACGAGTTCGGTTAGGTGGCCTACAGAATCGAGTATGTGTGAGAATACTATAGAGAGCGTGAAAGCAATTCAGAATGAGGCCACCGAGACGGAGAAGATGAAGTGGAAAGAAAGTACGGGAAAGTTGGATGTGAATGGTTGTTGGATTGATTTGTCGGATCAGAAAAGATGGATGTTGCCTGATGCGTATGTGCTGGCCGTTGTGACAATGGCACATGGGTTAGCACATATCAGCGCGAAAGGCATTTGCAAGTTGTTGTCGCCTGTGTGGAAGAATGATGCCATTACAAAGTGTGCTGAACGTCTGGTGAAGAATTGTATGGTGTGTATAATGTACAATCCTGGCAAAGGAACCCCAACTCCCCCTGGCAGTTTTGCTCCTCCTTCGTATCCCTTTGAGGTGATTCAATTGGACTTCATCCATATGGAGCGATGCAATAACTTGAAATATGTTTTGGTTGTGGTTTGCGCATTCTCCCGATGGATCGAGGCCTATCCCCTCAAAGACAATACTGCTTTGTCTACTGCGAAAATCCTACTGAAGGAATACTTTCCTCGGTATGGAATGCCTAGAGTCGTGTGGTCAGATAACGGAAGTGAGTTCGTTGGAAGTGTGATGAAGAATGTGTGTAAGGGCCTTGGAATTAATCAGAAATTCCATAGCGCCAATCATCCCCAGTCAGCTGGATTGGTTGAAGGGTACAATGGTACCCTTAAACTAAAGCTAGCGAAGATTCAGGCTACGACTGGACTTTCGTGGCCTGACGCTTTGCCTCTAGCATTACTGTCAACTAGGGCGACTGTACACTCCCGAATAGGGCTTAGTCCCTATGAAATAGTGTTCGGCCGTCCTGCGAATGTGTGGGGGGTTCCTAGGCCAGGTATATTCGTTGATCTTGAGTATCCGATGTTGATTGACTACTTACATGACTTGACTGCTAAACTGAGGTTAATTCATCAACAGGTTTACGACGCCTTGCCGACGCAGACGGAGGGTCCAGGCCACCAGCTCCAACCCGGTGATTGGGTTGTCACCCGTAACTTCTCACGCAAGAAGAATCTGGACCCCCGTTTTGTTGGACCTCACCAGGTGCTCCTGGCCACGAGGACTGCCGTTCGTCTTGAGGGGCGGAAGAATTGGGTACATGCTACCCATTGTAAACGAGTCCCTATTCCTTTGCCGGCAGACCCGTGGGTGAGGAAAGGCATTGCGTCAACAGAAGCAGAGACATTGCCGGCGTTTGTACCTTTTAGCGACGCACAGCTTGTTGGTGAACACTCAGCGCAGCAGAAAGCCACTGTTGAAACATTGTCAGCAAAAGACTCAAGACCAAATCAACAAACTGATCAACAGGACGCTGCCTCTTCAACGGATCCTTTGTTCGACGAGCAGACACGTCCCGGGAAACATCGATATTCTTTGCGTTCTCGCATTAAGGACTAATAAAATTTCTTGCTTTGCTGAAATTAATAGCTGCAATATCCTCGTGTCCCCTGATCAACTTTGAACATTTCGTATCATTGAAACTTGTTTGTATATATATTAAGCTTCTTCCTTGAATCTTTTTCCTTCCACAGCTGAATTATTGTGCTAAATAAATACATATTGTGTATTGAGGGCCGTAGGGCCGCGCGCGTACTTCCTTCTGGACAGTAGGTCTTGACGCTAGGTTAAAGGCCGTCGGTTCCTAGGAACTCCTGGGAATTGACCATTGCTGCACAGAACGAAGTGCGTCAAGAAACGTTGCGGACGGTCATAGGGAAATGGCATTTTCGAAGCTGAACGATTTGGAAGGAGCTCAGGCGTATAGAGTCAAACTGCAGAAACTCAGTCGTACTAAATGTTTTGTATTCCAATTGTTTGTATTGTTCTTAACTGCTTCTGCATTCTTGGCGGGTGGGGTGTATTACGCTATGTCTTACTTTTTACTTCCTACCCCTACTCCTACTCCTTACCCTAATCTTACTCTTACTGCTACTACTGCTTTTCCCCATTCCTTTCACATTTTACCGGAACACGAACAGGCTAGACGTGTAGAATTCCGCAACAATTCCTTTATCCAGCTCCTCCATCAGCATCAGTTAGTGGTTAACACTACTAATTGTTGGGTGTGTGGGTTGATGCCACATACTACGGGTAAGGGAATTCCATATCTGGTGTTACCATATAGTTCCCAAGGGTCAGCTCGAGCATTCCAAACAATGCTTCGAAGCGCACTAGGTTTCCACCCCACTCCAGAACAACGTTCCCCCAAACCTGGTCCTACCTCGTACCAGTGGGTGCTATCGATGGCAATAGAGGATATGGAAGATGAGATCCATGATGCTTTTCTCATCCCTAAGGAAGAGGTACAAGCCTATAGGGTCCTGAGTAGAGGGGAATATAGTATGTTCGCTAATGAAAAGCAGCTTAAAAGCTCGCCTCCAATATGGGTCGTACCCCACACTGGCAATCTTTGTCTTGTGGGTCGTGGCTCGCAAGCCTCACTTGGAGTAAGTGCTTGCATTGAAAGTTACGTTCTGCCAATGTCCCCGACCCCTGTGTTTCTGGCTGCCAAGGGTACGTACTTCATCTGTCATGATCGTGCATATACATGGTTGCCCTCAGACTTCATGGGCTCATGTTTTGTTGCAAATCTGTTGCCTCCGACGTTCACTGTAGATGCCGATTACCATAAGACTAGAGTTGTACGAGGCGTAATTAGCGAAGAGGATACTGCCGGTCAAGAGGCAGGAGACTTTTTCAAGGGTTTCCTCCCGTTTTGGGGACCTATGGTTAATAGTAGGAACCTGAGACATTTGACTCGAGTGGTAGAATCGACAGCTAATGTTACTGCCAGTGCCCTTGGTAATATCACCACAGAACTTCAGGCGGAGAGACTTATGACGTTACAAAACCGTATGGTTTTAGATGTCGTCTTGGCAGATCGCGGTGGGGTATGTAAAGTGATCCATTCGAGCTGTTGCATTTTCATACCTGATAATGCTCCTACTGTCTATCAAGCCATCTCGAAGTTGCATAAGATCTCCGAATCCATACACGTGGATGTAGGGGATTGGACGCTACTTGGTTGGTTTTGGGGCCTGATGTCGACATGGGGTTGGAAGATTCTGATGATCATCGGAGTTGTGGTAGTGTTCCTGTTCACGTGTTGCCTTTGTGTGCAGTGTGGTCCTGCCTTATGTGGCCTCTGTGCTACAACGTGTATGAGACAACCACCTGTTACCAAGGGGACTCGGTTGGACAAGGCTATGCTACAACGACACCTTGATGGTCTGATGAACATCGAATATGATTCCGACTAGTGCTTGCCTACATGAGGGCAAAAGGAGCGTCTGAGGTTCCGTGACAATTGTAAGTGGTGTTTCCAACTCGCACGAATATGGTCGAGTCTGGTATCTACGAACCGCAAATGACGAGTTTAGCAAGTGTGCGCAGTTTCGCTGTGCTAACTTAAACCGTTCGTTTGTTACGTGGGCTTTTCATCTGTACCCACGGGTTCCATCTTAGATACGGCATCCATTTTGTCTCTTGCCCTCAAGTAGTCAGCGAACGGACGCTGTCCGCTTCGCGACCCTGGGACTCCCAAGATATTTGCGGAAGACACATGTCCTTTGAAAGTGTCTTTATGACGAGGGGGTTGCTACTGTAAGGCAGGTGGCGCCGCTCGAGGCTCATCTTGCCGCACGGACTTATTGTCTCAGCCGTGCATCTCATTAGGCACGTCCCTTTGATGCCTGTATCTCGTGCTCCCGACACCTCCCCTTTTTACACCCTTTCCGATCTCCCCACTGTCTCCGTCTTCCTCTGCACCTGTCTTCGTTCCTGTTTCGATCTACTTGATTGCTGAATGGAATTTGCTAATGGTGGGAAGATGGGTTTTTACAGTTGGGAACCGCCAAATGTTTCCGCACTTATGTTCCGGACCTTATGTGTTTCAAAGCGACCAAAACGACCCCTCTGGGAGCTAGATGTGGGAACTGAGTTGTAAACCTTTGTGTTCAATGTTAGCCTATGGGTAAAAACTGTATAAAAGGAGCGATCCACATAACCAATTTGAAGCAGTCTCCCCGAACTACACTCGATGTACTTCCTGTGACTTCTGTGTTCCCTGCAGTAAATAAACCTTGACTCTTTGACGCCGAAGGAAGTGTCCCGTGTCTCTGTGACTTGTACGCCGGAACAGGTTACCCACGAAGGTTTCAGGTGTTGTGCCCTGGCACCGCTGGGTCCAAAAGAACCCAGTCCTTCACACATGGCATGTCCCTTCAGGGGGGCTAGTGTGTGGAGGGTGGAGGTGTGGCCCTGTGGTGTTTGTGCACTGCCCATGCCTGGCACTGGCCCTGCCTTCTGCATTGTGTGCATGTATTCCCTTGTCTTCACCGCTGCATGACGTGACCGGGACATTGCTGAGAGATCGCGGTAGATGTGTATCCGGGATGTGGAGGGGTGACTTGGTGACAGGTGGGTCATGTGTGGGTGCACTTGTGTATGTGTTTGTGTCCCCACCAGGGTGTCTGATGTAGATATGGTCCTTGTTTCAGCCCATGAGTTGTATGTTGTGGTTGTGTAATTAGGTGCCTACGGTGGCGTCCGCAGCGGTCCATGAGTTGCTGGTGATGTATCAGGTACAGCACCGGGAAAACGTGTAGGGCTGGGTCCATTGCGGTTGTGACCGGGTGGTGTTGACCGGGACTCTGATTTCGTGCTCCGCTGTCGAGCTTCCGCCGTCTCTGATTGGATGGTTTCTTCGCTGAGTTGCGACTGTTTTTTAGGGCATCCTAATTTGTGGAGCGGGCGGACCTCATTCCGCACGGCGGTGAGTCTCCATTGCGTACACTGCTGTGGTAGCGGGCGCACTTTGATGGTGGTTCATGTCGCACCACGGCAGACGAGGAATAGGCTATGTTTGGCCATTCTAATATGGCGGGCGTGAGGACCTCTACTCGCGGGCGGAAAAATGCATTTTTCCGCACCGCCAGCACAGTGGTGCCTCCTCCCGCCACCTTAATAGACCCCTATTTTCTGTTTTTTTATGGTTCAAAGTCATTTGATGTATCGAGGCTCAATTATTTTTAGGGAACAGTTGTATTTTTACATTTTTTGGGGGTCAATTTTAATTATTAGTTGGATTGAGAGATACCTGGATGGATTGCCGATTTTTGGATTACGTTTTGTTCAGCTACAGAAACTGCAAGTGTTTTATTTAATAATTGTGGGAGGATATTTTGAATATATTATTTGATACATGCGTAATGTTAGGTAAAATGTAAATAATATGTCAATATAAATTTCTATAACTGCATTTAACATATATATATAACACATTATTTATATTTTACGAAACAGTTGAGTATAGTGTTACTTGACTTTGTAGCGGTGCCTGCCATGTCGTGCATGCAAATGTAGGGGATACCATAGGTACCCCCCATGTGTCCCCCCACCACCCCAACATCCTGGGGCCCGCAACAGAGAAAAACAAATGCGCATGCGGGAAGCAGCCTTTCCGTGGTGGCAACAGATGGCGGTGTCTAGTAGACAACGCCACCATATTCAACGCTTTTCTGCCCGGTCGACCGGGCAGAAAAGCGGCGAATGGTCTTCCCGTCAGCAGCGGTACCCCCGCTATCATAATATGGCGGGGGTAAATGGAAGGCGGGCGGGAGATTATGTCGGGCGGATCGCCACCACCATGCGGGCGGTGGCGATCCGCCCGACATATTATTAGACCCCTTAGGGTTGACTTTTGTAGATGTCGCCAGAGACATTGATTTAAGTGTTAATAGCAACCTTGGATTGCTGTATGGGGGTAACATTTTAGCATAGTATTGATCATGGCATGCTCAACAGCAATAATTATTCTCTGAGGAAAATAATTATTGGTTTTATCTTTTATGTGGTTTAAAATTTCAAGGTAGGTAGTTTGTTGTTTATTGGGAAGTAGGGTATAGACAAATGGAATAGTACCGTATTTTCCGGCGTATAGGACGACCCGGCGTATAAGGCGACCCCCTACTTTTATTCATAAAATGTAGGTTTCATGCTGTACTCGCCGTATAAGACTACCCCCAATTCCAGCGCAGTACTGTATTGCCAGCGGGAACTTTCTACAGTCCCCTTTCAATGCCCATGAACTGAGGAGATGACGTACGGTACTGACGCTCCTCTCCATCCGATGAACGTGAGATTTATGGCCACATTGGAAGGAGAGAGAGACGCCAGATCAGCGCATGTGCCCGCTGTAGCTCTAGACTGAATACCTACGCAGTTCGAAAATACCGAAATGCCCCGTGAGATCTTGCTCCCATCGGCACGACTGCACTACAGGACTGTAAGAGACTGCGCACTATTGTCATTTTTGATTCATGTGCCGTAACTTAACGTAACCTTTGCTTTTGTAATTTGTTCTGTTGTAATTATCTCCTCATGTATCATTACTAATCCTATTGTGAAGCGCTCTGACACCTTCGGTTAAAGTCTGCGCTATATAAAATCGCATACGGTACGACTCACATAAGCACGAATATGGTATAAGGGGGATCAGTAGCAGGGAGAGAGAGATTAGAGAGACGCCAGATCAGCGCAGAGAGAGACGCCAGATCAGCGCATGTGCCCGCCCGCTGTGTCTCTAGCCTGAGCACGCAGTTCGAACATACCGAAACGTTGCTTCCACTCCTAAAAATTTGGTACCTGGCGTATAAGACGACCCCGGACTTTGGAGAACATTTTAAGGGGTTAAAAAGTCGTCTTATACGCCGGAAAATACGGTATTTTGGAAAAAGCCATGTATTGTGTATAACTGATAGAATGGTTTGGGACAAATTTTGACTGTCCCATCCATCATCCAAGTATTACATTGTTGCAATTTTAGTAAATTGTTTGCAGTAGCAAATATAATATAGCCCAAGTGGCTTCAAGTGAAGCCAGTTGTCATGATATGGGGGGCCCTATACTAGCCAATCTCATGGGTAGTAGTGTAACCACAGCTTCAACAGAGAAAGTGTGCCCGGGTTTCAATGTTGGTAATAATGTAGCCCTAAATCTAACTAAAGATGTGGAGGCCAGTCCAAAGTCCATTGTTCGGGGGAGGAGTGGGAACAAGGGGGCCCCTGATGCGACTGCTATAGGTCATAGGGTTGTTCACTTGTTATCTTGGAATGTGGCGGGGTTAAAAAGGAAGATGGCTTTACAGGAATGGCACACTTTCATTGGGAAGTTCGATGTGTGTCTGTTCCAAGAGACTTGGTGTTTGCTCCCATTACATAAATCAGGGTACTCGACCTTCTTCTCCCCCGCCACAAGCTGTGGGAAGGGCAGGCCAGCGGGAGGCTTATTGGCCTGGATTAAAATTGATCTGAACTGGGATGTTGTAACAACAATTCAGCATGCAGGGATATCCTACATCTCTCATTTAGGGGACAAAATGAGGGGAGTAGGTTCGACTTATTTAATGTTTATTCCAGAGGGACCCCGGGGGATACAGCCTCGCCTACTCTAATGAGTCTAGATTTGGCACTAGCCAATTGTCCCCCATCATCTAAAATTATAGTGGGTGGGGATTTTAATTGTACATTCGAGCCCCTTAGTGGGGATGATCCATTGGGCATTGAGGAGGAAGATTCTAGATGGTCCATTCCAACTTTGACTTTAGCCCCAATTAGAAAATGGTCAGCAAGGGCAATACAAATTAATACACTTACCAGGGAACATAATCTAAGAGCATTGAACGGTAGGACTATATCTGACCGTGCTGGCGCGATGACTTTTAATTGGCTCACTGGTCCGTCAAGAATCGCCTATATCTTACTGGACGTAAAATTGTGGAGGGACCTGGTAGTTATGGAGGTGGTATGTACATAGGACAGTGACCACAATCCCCTTTGTACCAAGTTAAGGTGGGGCATCCCAAATGGATGTGTGAAGAATGTTCCCTTGAGGATAACCAATGAGGTCATCCCTTACAATGGTAACCGTAGGCTGAAATGGGACAAGGCCCAACTACAGGAAGATCAACTTGTGAGTATTAAGTCACAAGTGGCAGATCTGACTGCGGAATTGGTGGCTCTGGAACTGGGAATGGAAAATGCCCAGGAGTCACCTCTTGTTTTTGCCACAGCATACAAAAATAAAATAGAAGTAGTAGGCCAACACTTTTTATCAAAGGGGAAAAGAGGAAGAGTAAATAATACATCTTCTATATCCAGCAGCCCTTGGTACACGGTTCAGTGCAGGGAAAAAAGGAAACAGCTAACAGTTGCCCTGCTAAAAAAAGATCCCTCACTAGTTAGAGCGGCTAGGAAGGATTATGCAAGGGTAATGGCACTGGCCAAACGAGAATGGGAAGAACAACATTGTAAGGATCCTAATTCTGCAGTTAGTAAGAGGAATTCAATGTTGTTTTGGGAGCTTATTAATAAAGCTAGGCAGAAGAGCTCTCAACCACTAGCGACCCACATAACAAGCCAACAATGGTTCTCCCATTTTTCTGCACTGTACGGTGGAGTTGAAGAGCCCTCTTGTCCCCCTCTAGCCTGGCTAGAAGGGACCAACTTCCACTAGTGTTTGAGGACCCATTTTCACCAGCGGAGCTAGTAGTGGCAATCAGGCATTTGACCCCGGGGAAGGCGGCAGACCCGGATGGGATACCAGGGGACCTCCTGTTAGAAGATCCTACTGCTTGGG
Organism: Lissotriton vulgaris; assembly: GCF_964263255.1. Classification (NCBI taxonomy): domain Eukaryota; kingdom Metazoa; phylum Chordata; class Amphibia; order Caudata; family Salamandridae; genus Lissotriton; species Lissotriton vulgaris. Next base: position 724,921,157 of record NC_141699.1, read on the forward strand.
CCAAACTTATTGCCCTTATAATGAACCTGATCGCCAAGGGACAACCTGTGCCAGACTCTTGGAAGGGAGCAGAGGTCGTCACCGTGTTTAAAAAGGGGGCCAGAGATGACCCTGCCAACTACAGACCCATCAGTCTGATAGATGTGATTCCGAAGGTGGTTGGCAGGGTCATTATCTCTAGGGTGGGAACCTGGATGGAAGAGGAACATGTCCTGTCCCATTTTCAGGCAAGATTCCGCCAAAAGGTAGGCACGATGGACCAGGTCTTTCGTTTTTTTTGCTATCTATTGGAAGTGCGTGACCATCAACAAGGGTAGCCTCTACCTCGCTTTCATAGATCTTAAGACGGCATTTGACCTGGTCCCTCGGGCAAGGCTGTGGGACACGCTAGAGAAGATGGGCTTTCCCGGGCCTCTTTTGGGCTTGATTGTAAGGCTTCACAAGGGGAACTACACGAGGATTAGATGGGGCACCCAGGGACAACTGACAGACAGGGTGCCCGTGAGGAGTGGAGTCTGCCAGGGTTGTGTCATGGCGCCGACCCTCTTCTTTCTCTTTGTGAACGGTGTGGTGGACCATCTGAGAGAGGAAGAGGCAGGCGCGCCAACCCTGGCGGGGAAAAAACACCTACTCTACTCTTCGCGGATGATACCATACTGATCTCCAAATCCCCCGTGGGACTCCAAAAGCTTTTACACCGCTTTAGCACTTTTTGCACGGCTAGAGGTCTTACCATCAATACCTCTAAAACTAAGCTTATGGCCCTCTCTCCCTCTAAAAGATTTAGGAACAACTTCACGCTGAACGGGACACATTTGGAGCTGGTAGATTCCTTCGACTATTTGGGGGTTTGGGTTAATAGTCGGATGAATTGGAAGGACCACCTGGCCAAAATGCTACTCAGCCATAAAAGAGTGTCAGGGGTGACCTTGAGAGAATATCGTGAGTCGACGAGCAAACCTGTGGCACCGGCTCTGGCAATCTATGAGGGACAGATTCTACCGGCCGCCCAATACGGCTCCGAGCTGTGGGGGTTTGAGAATGTCTCGGAGTTGGTCTCAGCTGAAAACAAATTTTTGAGGGACTTGGTGGCCCTCCCAGTCTCTACCCCGCTAATCCCTTTACGGCTAGATTTAGGCAGGCGCCCACTATTATTTTGGGTACGGCTGAAAAGGACCAAGGAGCTTACAAACTATGCTGCTGTCTTAGATGAACTCATTTTGCTCAATACCAGTGATAAGATCAGATGGTTGAGCAACCTGAGACAGCTGGTTGTGCATCTGGGCTTGAGCGATGTATGGACTAGCCAAATGCCACCCCCTAAATTGGTGATGAAGAAACTCTACTGGGATTGGGTTCAGGCAGAGGCAATGCGTAGCGGCGCTGGGGGCTTGCTCACGGAGCGGTTCTTAGAGTTTAAATGGTCAAGAAAATTGGAATCTTTCCTAGACCTTATATCAAAGCCTCTGGATAGAGCACTTTATTTAAAACTTAGGTATGGGACCCTCTCGGTGCATGACTTTACCTCGGGGTGGACCAACGTTGGCGGTTTGTTGAACCCCTGCCCCTGTTGTGCTGCCCCGAATGAGTCTGTGGTGCACTTCCTCTTTGCTTGCCCCGCATATAAAACTGCCAGGAAGGTTTGGCTAAAACCACTATGTAGGGGGTTGGGTCTTAGATGCCACAAAATGGCCCTACGAGTACTCTGCACAGATACGTCCCCCACCCTTATGATCTGCGGGGTAGCTAAATATCTGGGTAGTGCTTGGCTGACACGTATGAGGAGGATGAAGCCCCGTCCCACCACGCTTAACACCTAGACGGCCCTTTTTTAGGATACTTGATGGTATTTTTGTAGTGGTTAAAATGGACCCCACCAGTATGCAAGGGGACAGTCAGGTGAGATCACAGGCATATTTGGTTGTTGGGCCTTACCATACTATGTGTACTGTACAATATGCACACTCTTGATGGAATTTTATTGAATGAGGTATCTATTAATGTATTTTTAACTTAAATATGTATGGTATAAATTGTATACTTTTACGGTGAAATGTTTACCGAATAAAGTTATTTCACACATATTTATTTTGTCTTTGCATTTATTGTCAAAAAATATGAATGGTTCATTGCTGTGTGTTACACTTAGCTCAGGGGGAATCTCTACTTCTTGAAAGGTTTTAGAGGGAGGTGTACTAGTTGTAGTGGCTTTCTTTTGTCTTGCTATGGTCCTTTTTAAGGAGTCAACAGATTGTAATTGACTAGATGAATGTTGGGGTATTGTTAGTAATTGCTCTGTCAGTATCTCAGTTGTAGGTCTATCTGTGCTAGTGCTAGCTTCTTTTAGATTATCAAGGGTACCTCTAATTTCTATCTCTGTTACATTTGGTGGATTGTTATGTTCTTTAACAGATGTAACAGTTGTTTCCTGCGTAATAGCCCTACCCTAGCATTTATTAGAATAATATTTACTACATTTCCAAAAACACTTTTAAATCACTTTGGGCCATATGTAGGTAAATCGCGAATACCGAATCCTTAATACCGAATTATAACGAATCGGTATTAAGAATGAGGTAAACGTGATGTAGGTAAAAATTCGTTAAACATTACTGATTCGTTGCAAATCGGTATTGAATACCGAGTTTGAACAAATCGGTAATAAAAATACATAACGAAAGGCTATTACCGAATCGGTGTTACCGAATCCACACCCAAAATCGGTAATACCGATTCGGTAATTCAAAAAATAGCGTTTTGGTGAATCAGCCAATCCTGACACACCCAATTACTTCCCAAACAGGAAGTTGCCACGCCCAGCCAGGTGCACAGGGCCTGGAGCTCACTGTGAGGCAGACAGGCAGGCAGGAGAGCAGAGGAGCCAGCAGCAACACAGCCATAAGAAAGGAAGAATAAGCACTGAACAAGCAGGGCAAGCCAGGACAGGGAGAAGGAGGGAGGTGAAAGAAAAAGGAAACTCAAGTTCAGCGACAAGGAGCTTGAGATCCTGATCCAGGATGTCACCCAAGATTATCACAAGCTGTTTGGAGCACAGTCCCACCAAGTGCCAGAGGCACAGAAGAGGCAAATATGGAGTGGCATTCGGGACAAGATCAATGCCATAGGTGGGACCCTGCGCACCATAGAGGACATCAGAAAGAGGTGGTACGACCTCAGAAAAACTGCTAAACAGAGGATGGCAGAGAGACATAGGCTGGCAGGGAAAACTGGTGGAGGAAAAGATTGAGCCCCAGTACCAACACCACTGGAACAGATGGTGGAGTCCACCATCCAGCGGGAGAGTGTGAGTGGCATAGGAGACGCAGACAGCTCCGCCAGAGCAGCTAGAAAACAAGGTAAGAAGCATGCCCAGCATGCTGCCCTACCCCCTCCCCAACCCCAACCCCCACCCCCATAGTGGTAAAAGTGATCCCACTCCACACCATGTCTTACTGCTTACCTGCAATGCATTCTGGGTGATGTAGTCAGTGTGAACTCATGATCAGGACTGTCAAGGCAGCTAACACAATAGCATGGCAACTGAAATGGATAGGTCAGGACAACCACTGTGCACTGTTGGCATGTAATTTAATGCAATGGCAATGCAGACAGAGCATTGAGTATATTTACATTTGTGTCATTTCAGGCGAGTCATCTCGCAGTGCAGCTGAGGGCAGCAGAGGCAGGTCAGCCAGGCCAGAGGGGAGTGAACAGGATGAAGACAGCATGCCTGCAGGGAACACAAGCTCTGTTAGTTCCACTGCTGTTCCTTTTTTAGTGGCCAGATTGTGTAGCATTGCACACGTAGCAATTACCTTGCAACATTTGATGGGGCTGTACAGGCGCGCACCTCCTGTTTTGTGGAGGCAACGGAATCTGCTTTTGAGCAAACCAAAAGTGCGCTCCACCACGTTGCGTATGCTCCTATGTGCAACATTGTATCTACTCTCCCTTCGGGTGGTTGGGTTCAGATATGGTGTGAGTAGATACGGCCGGAGGGCATATGCGCTGTCACCTATGAAAACAAGTAAGTGGCATTGATTGGTGGGCCCAACAGCTTGTGCCAAGGTGTACATCAGGGTGTGTGACATTTACTTACCTAGTATGTATCCGTCGGCAAATTCACCAGCAAGCAGACGTGTATGTATGCCACTGTTCCTGAAGATGTAAGCATCGTGGCTACTCCCGGGGTATTTTGCCACGATGTCTGTTATTATGTGTTTGGCATTGCAGATCACCTGAACATTGATTGAGTGGGTGGATTTGCGGTTCCTGTAAATGTATTCACTTGCTGCAGGTGGGCAGATGGGAATATGGGTTCCATCGATGCAGCCAATCACGTGGGGGAAATGGGCAATTTGATAGAACTCCAGCTTGGTTCTCTGCAGCTCCGCCGGTGTACTGGGGAAGGAAATGTAATGTTGCATTCTGTCCATCATGGCGTCCAGGAAGGTGATGAAGAAACGGGATAGACAGCTCTGTGACACTCCACCGACTGCTGCTATCACACCCTGAAAACTTCCTGATGCAAGGAGGTGCAGGCAGCAGAGTACCTGCACATGGGAGGGGATAGCATGGGCGCTTGGCGTCTGATGCTCCAGATAGGGTCTTAGGTCCCGTATTAGCTCCAGGATGGTGTCTGGGTGCACTCTGTATCTCTCATGTATTTCTGGGTCTGTCAATTGGAACAGAGTGATGCTTAATCTGTACACCCGCTCCTCACGTCTCCAGATCCTCATTCCTGCTGCTCTCAGGCGTAGCCGCCTTGCAATGACATAGAGGCCTGCCATTGTGTTCACACTGATGCATTTTGGGACTGTTTAAATAGACTTCTCCTGATTACCACATGCTCCTGGAACGTGCTAAATACCGATTCGTTATTACCGATTTTGGCCAAAATCGGTTTTACCGAGGTTAGCTACATAGCATTTTTGGGCTTTTTACCGAATCGTTTTTACCGATTGGGTATTCATTGTTTCGGTAATTTCAAGTCGGTAACTTATGTTTAATACCGATTCATTATTATCGAATCCAATCGGTATTACGTACATCTCACGTGGCTTAATATTTGTCGGTAACACCGAAAATGACCCATTTTCGGTGTTACCGATCAGTATTTGGCCACCTACATATGGCCCTCTGTTTTTCTTGTGTGTATACATAACCCATATAACACAATAAACATTTTGCCTTTTTGTGACGTAATGAATTGGGCTCCTTCAGTCATGGTGGTCTTTTTAGGTCTAAGGGAAATATTTATAAATATGAATTGATATAATACAGTACATACTAAAGGAAAATACATATACATTTCATTGCATACACTTACTATGTTGCTGTTGAGGTCACTGAAGATGTTGATGGTTATTTTCAAACTTCTGTTTTCGAAAATATTTCTGTTGGTAAGAAGAAATATAATGTTATAATGTTTGTTTTATTAATTTATAGGTGATGGGCAACTTGGGGATAAGTGGGTTTTAGTGGGTATTTTATTGAATTGTGGAATGTAAAACAGAAATATACTTACTTTTTAAATAACGTTTGTGTTGATGTAGAAGAAGTAGTTTTGGGATGCCTTTTAGAAGGTATTTGTAGAGGAGATATAAGAGCAAGATAGATATATTAGTAAATTACATTTAGAAATATTTTAAGTGAAAAGCATAAGTAGTGTTCTAGTTTAAATAGCATTTTACTTACTTGGTGATGTTGTACATTTCTTTCAGAAATGTATATCTGCGTTCTGGAAGTAATCTGGCTGAGTTTCCTCTTCTTTTGTCTGTAGGGTTGTAGTTTGCATTATGTGTACACATTTATTGTTTATATAGTGTTTGTTTAATTGATGGGTTTATTTCGTTGGTGTATTTTATTAGTTTGAGGTTTCTTTATTTATTTTTTTAGGTTCTGGCACTTACTTTCCATATATGGGGAAATGCTAATTAAGAAGTTGTTAGTCCCAATTATTTTTTTTAAACACATTTATTTGCTTTTGTCTGTTAAATATAGTTTAAAATGTATAACACTGTATGTATTATTTTTAATGATATTTTATGTGAAGTTTAATAGTGTGATATGTAAAGTTTTTCAACTTTGTTCAAAATATAGACTGCTCCTTGCATTTGTTGCAATGACTATTAATGCCTCCCAGTCTCCTCCTTCCTGCAACTATCATGCATGTTTTCTATAACTGTTGTAATATTCTTTGGAGCACCTTGTTTCAAATTAATTTGTTACTTAAAAGAAAAGATATCTTTAAATTTACAGTTTTAACATGAACTAAATATATCTTGTTTTGATTCCAGGTCACACCAATTTAGAGATGATTTTGTATGGTCGCTACGGAGGCTGAGAATTAGGGCTCTCACTCAGACTATCCTGAAAGGTGACTTTAAGGTAGCAGAATATAGGCTTGATCAGATAGGAAACAGGGCAGGTCTGCTGGAAATCACAAAGATACTATGGCAACTGAATCTGCTGATATCAGACCCTTTCAGGATGCTACAGGGTAGGCTGGGGCTACTGGACTACAATAGTGTGGTTTGACGTCCTTTGCCACTGCTGTTTTGCTGCCTGCCCTACTATGGCTCTGCAAACTAAGCCAGTTACCATCATTTACGCACTTGACTTTCAGTGATTGTTAGGCGAGCAGTCACAGGCTTCTAAAAGACTTTAGAGTGGGGGTACTCAGGCTCAAAAATCAATACCACCTCCCCCGTAGAGTAAGAAGATCAATGTCCCTCCCAGTGTTTGTCTTTGAAGAAAAGTAGCATTAGTCAATAAATAAGTTTAATTGGGAAAAATTACAACAAAACTTAATCAAACAAATACAGTACAATGAAACCCAAAAAGCAAAAAAACTATAAAATAGACAAAGATATAGTTAAAAATCAACTATTCATTTGTATTATCCTACCTATCATTTAATACAAATTAACAAGTGTGTAAGACCTACTGCTACATTCAGAAAGTACATATTAGCCAAAAGTTATATTGCTTTCTGCCTAGACCAAGTCTAGTACTTTATAAATACTTTATTATACTATGCTGCCAACTGTTTACATCCGATTGCACTTTAATATATTATGTTGCTATTTGTTGGGCATTTGATCACACTTTGTTATATTATGCTGCTATCTGTTAAGGGCCATAAAAGCTCTGTATTCCAATGCTATTTATGATGTTGCTGTTCTGCATATCATGTCCTCTTTTATAACATATGTACTTTTATTGATGTCTTTTGATACAGACTACACGCCCCCACTTGCCTATTGCTTTTATACTGTGCATTGTTTATAAATATGTGTTATTTTGCTGGTATTTTTGTCTGTGCTTTTATGGATATTTTTATATCCGAATAAAGATTTATTCAATTGAATTCAATTTATAAATAAAGGTTTTAACAAGTTAATTGAAATGGGTTTAAAAGACAAACAGTCTATCAGAATATGACATATATAACACGTCTTGATTGAAAAGCATGGGCACACCCCATTATGCTCCCACCAACTCTTATTCCATTCATCTTGTGAAAAAATAGGATTACACACAAGCCATGTTTTAGGTAATTCTACACGTTGTTTGTGATCCAGCAAGCTGAAAACAAATGGGAAAAGGTCTGCAAACCCTAAGATTTTACATGTGAGACTAATGGAAGGTCTCATTGACACATAATTAATGTCCTCTCTAAAGGAAACTTGGAATGATGAATCCTTCAGTGATTGTTTAGACGGAAATAGACCCCATTTTAAAATTGAACCCAGAGAGGTATATAAAGATTCAAATTATTTTACTCTATTAGCCACCACTCCGGCCCATTCCCTTTTGCTGGCAAAAATGTCCTCCCAACACAACTTAGAAATTGTATCTGAGTGTTGGTCCGGGGCTAACTGGTGAAGGAGCCTTAAAAGATGGGAGCCTTCCATGAGATACCATGATATTAAATTGCATTCCTGCTGGATACCTTGTACCATAGATCCTTTCTGTAGACACAGGGTCCTTTTTAAGGCTGTAACCTCAATGGAGACCCAGGTGTACTATGGGTTCAAACAAATAACCTCTGTCACATAAAGGTCTAAGGGTGTAATTTTGCCACTGTAGGCTTTCATGAGAGGAGCGAAAGAAAGTCCTTTGTGGATTAAAATACATTTTTATAATGATCCTGTTTACAATGAGACCCTAGCTTTTCTAGTTTCCATTTGGGACGCCCACCTCAAATTACTATAAAATGTGAGTCCCACATATTTATATTGACTCACTAACTCAATCTGTTTATTGCCAAGTACCATTTAAAATTCTTTATTTTATATCAATATCTTCGTTTTTCTCCAGGCTTATCGTCAATGAGTTTTCCGTACAATAGTAACCTGAAGGATCAAGCTTTCTCTGCAAACCGATGGCTAAATAGTTTAACCTCATGCGCGCTAGCGGAATTCCGCTGTTACGTGACGAGCTGGGCTCGTCATCAGCGTGCGAGGAGGCTACGCCATGACGAGCCCAGCTCGTCATCAGCGTGGAAGGGGTTAAAACAGCCAGGTCATCTGCATACAATAGACACAGTTTAAGTATGGAGCCCATTATTAGGGGAAACTATTTTGTGTCTTGTCATGCCACATATAGGCTGAAAACGCATCCTTGTCACAAACCCTTCCTAATTTTGATTTTCCTCGATAATCTACCTGGCTTATCCAATTCTACCTGAGCCCAATTTGATTCATGGAGTGCCTAGATTAGTTGTAGGGTATATTCAAGGCTCTCAGATTGGTCCACAGTCACTCTCTTTCCACAGTATCAAAGGCTGTGCACAAATCAGTGAAGCAATAGCACAGCCTTTGATTGGCTGCCTAAATAGCCCATAATACGAACCGGTGATCAGCTGTGGAGTGACCTTCCCGGAACCACCCGTGTTCGATGGGAAGAAGGTGTTATTCCTGACCCATTACTCTAGGTGAGTCAGTAAAATGTTTGAGAAGACTATCCCCGAGATGTCTAATATGCTTATTAATTAATAGGTTGATGGATACCTTACATCACCTTTTTTCAAAATAGGTTTTATAATAGACCCTATCAACGATTCAGGGCACTTCCCTGTTCTGTATATCCATTCAAACAAACACAAGACAATTTTATCCTGGTGAGTACCCTTCTGCATAGCTGGAGGGCCATATAAGCCACCCAAATGTGCATTCTAGGCATCCTCCTCAATTAAACATAGTTCTGCTCCTGGGTTTCAAATATTTGGCAGATTTACAATTTTACAGAATTGCTTTACCCCTATTATTGCCGTCTTTTCTTTTCCCTAATGTGTTGCCTATATTGAGTTGTGAAGAGGTCTATCACTTGTTAGGTGGTGCCTAATAAACCATGCATATAGGGCGATATTTATAATTTTTTCATGCAACACAAGGCAGCAAAACACCTTATTGCACTGCAGGAAAGGGAGAGGTCAGTAATGCACCACATTTATCTAGATATGGTGCATTCCTGCTCTCTCCTTGCTCTCGTGCACTTGTCTGCCTAGCACCAAAGCATGTGTAAGAACAACAGGAGAAGACCCATAAACCTCGTTGGGATGGGTGTGTTGTGTAAGCAGAAACAATTCCCAACAGGTATCATGCAAAGACAGTTTCAATAATGTATGCAATATGCATTACAAGAAGGAAGAAACCAAGGAGTCATTTGAATTTTTTGAAAAAAGGCAGTATTATTCACCAAGAGGCAAAAGGGAATGGTCTTTCACATGACAATACAGTTAAAACAGCACTGTACAGAGCAGATCATGTGACAACCCAGTGGCACTTGGTGCAAGGTGCTATATACAATTGGTGATAGTGAAGGTGCAAGTGCTAAAGTGAACTGCGTGATTGACGCATGAACTAAAGTATTTACATCAAATAATGGCTCCACAGAAACAAGTTGTAATCACTTAAAACAAGATTGTGAAAAATTGAACAGGAGCACAAAACGTGATATGCGTCATATGATTCAAGCTGTAAAGTTGACGGCGTTTCGATCCCCTTTAGTCGGGATCGTCATCAGGACAGGGTTGTCGATGGAACCAGTGCTGTGGGCGAGAGAAGGGCAATTTGAGTGGAGGACCGAGGATTGGGGCGTAGAGTGGGGTGGGTAGGTGGGTGGGTGAGAGGTCAGGTATAAGTATCAGAACAGTGAAAGTCTAGATGTGGATGTGGCGTGATGGGGGTGGGGGCCGGAGCGGGGAGTAGTTGGAGTGTTGGTTTAGAATTGGGTGGTGAGGGAGTGCGGAGGTGACGGAAAAAAGGGGGGGGGACTTACAGTGGTACCCAGGCAGGGAAGCGTGGGTAGCTGAAGTCCAAGCGGTCGCTCAAGAGTCGAAAGCTGCGGGGGAGCAAGGGGGTGGGGGGTTACGAAAAACTGATCAAGTTCCGGATGTAGGCTAGATGGAAAACCACGATTTAAGTGGAGTTACCTGATCGTTGATTGTATCTGATCAGCGGGCGGGATTTGCTGCGCCTACGGGGAGGAAAAGTACTGGGAATAAGAGAGAGCCGGTTGCGTGAGAGACCGTTAAATAACCTCATACTCCGATCGCACCAAGTGTGCGGGAACTGGGCTTACCTGAATGAATCTGGGCGGCGGAAGGCAATTGGGGCTCTTCTGGTGGGCGGCTGCGAGAAGTTAATGCTGGAGCTACCTGAGCAGGTATGAAGTCTGCATATAAATGAGGAAGTAAAAAGGCAGGGGGCGGAGTACGGTCAGCGCGGGAGGCGGGGTAGGGGGCGTGTCGCGATGTTACTGAGGTAACATTGGCAAACAGGAAGTGGCGAGGTAGAAGAAAGAGACTCAGGGTGTGTCGGATTGTTGTCAAGGCAACACTGACAGACAGGACGCAAAGGGAGGGCGTGATGGAAGGGGAGGTCTGCTTGAATCGAGAAAGTCGATAGGGAGGCGGGGTTGTACAAGCCGTGGTGGTATAGGAAACGGACACAGTACAAAGTACACAGTACATCAGATATACATTTCACAGTATCAAAATTAGTGTTAGAAATTGTGGGATCGGTCAATAATGAGCACGAGGAGGGGTGTATGTACAAGTGATTAGTGTCCAGTTGGATAATTGGTCTGAAACCAGTGGGTTATTTGACATCATGCTAAGCTCTATTCACAGGGGAAGAAAACATTGGACATTACAGGTAGTGGGGGTCCAACAGAACACGCGGTTTAAAACCAGAGAGTTAAGTACATGGTAGTGGTCTATTTGGGTGGGCAGTGGACTTAAACGGTGATAGTGTTTGTCCATTCATCAAGAGTGTTTAACCCATGGTTGACCGAGTCAACTGGTGCAATCCATTTACATTCAGCTCTATTGAGTAGAGTGGACATGTTTCCCCCTCTGATGGGTAGTGTGGGTTTTTTAATGACCATCCACCTGAGATCTGTGTCAGCATGTGATTTTTCCATGAAGTGTGTGACCAGTGGAGCAGTAAGTACTTTGCAGTTAATTCTGCTCTTATGTTGTATTATCCGTTGTTTAACCATTTGGGCGGTCTGGCCAATATAGATAAGGTCACACGGACAACGGATGGCGTAGATGACATTTTGTGTTTTGCAGTTCGAGTGGTGGGAGAGTTGATGGATATGTCCATTGTAGATGAATTCTTTTGTGTTGAGTGTCAGCTCGCAGACACTGCACGATTAGCATTTGAAATGTTCAATGACTGGGTTCAATCCCCATGCAGCTGTGATAGTGTGTTTTTCAGTTGTGGTGGTTGGCCAGGTAATAGCATGGACAAGATGGTTGGCGATGTTGTTGCCTCTTTGGTATGAAAATAGAGGTGGTGCATGAAATTGTTCATCAAATCGTAGCACAGGCCAGTTTTTCTTGATTATTTTGGCCACTTTGTTGCTGTCTGGGCTGAACACGGAGACAAAAGGGATTCTGGTCATAGATTTTTTGTTTTGATTAGGCATCAATAAATCCTCGCGGTGGTTGTACCATGCTCGTTTCTTTGCTTTTGTGACCAAACGTCGTGGGTAGCCTCTATTGACAAGTTTCATAACCAAGACGTCTGCCTCCCCGAAGTAGTCTTTGCGCCATTTGCAATTGCGGCGAATTCGTAAGAACTGGCCAAAAGGAAGTCCATCGCGTAGGCCTCTTGGGTGGTTACCTGAGTAATGTAACAGGGTGTTACGTTCTGTGGGCTTGCGGAAAAGAGACGTTCCAAGGGTCCCCTCTTCTGCATGGATAGTGACATCAAGGAATGGTAGGTCATTAGATTTGGACTCACTCGTGAATTTGAGGTGTTCTTGTGAGGAGTTTAGCCAATCAATAAAGGGTTGGAGGGTATCAGCTGTTCCATTCCAGATCAATAAAATGTCATCTATGTATCGGCGCCACAGATGGATTTGGGGCCGATATGGGTTGATGGGGTTTAGGATCAGTGATTTTTCCAGATCATGTACAAATAGGATGGCAAAGTTGGGGGCGAAACAAGCGCCCATCGATACTCCCTTGATTTGCAGGTAGTATATATTTTTGTACATGAAGTAGTTGTTTTGCAGGGCCACACGTAGAAGGTCCATGATGAAGTCAGTGAGGATTTTGGTGGGTTGAGGTCTGGAGACCAGAAGATTTTTTATTACTTCGAGCCCTTCGCGATGAGGGATATTGGTGTAAAGGGACTCGATGTCCAAACTCGCCATTATTTGGGTGTCAAGGTCGAAGGGCTGATCTTCTATGGTATTGATCAAGTCCATAGTATCACGTATGTAGGTGTCTGTGATAGGCACAAATTCCTTGATAACTGAGTCCAGATATTTCCCCAGGGGTTCCAGAATGGAGCCGCATCCTGACACGATGGGGCGTCCAGGTGGGTTCCTTGCATCCTTGTGTATTTTGGGGAGGACGTATAGGATGTGGGTTGTTCAAGTACTCAAATTCTTTCTTGGTTATGATGTTGTTGTCTCTGGCTGCTGTAGTGATAGAGAGAACACGATAATGTTCGTTATTGGTGAGTTGTCGTTCAACCTCTTTGTCGTATTGTGTATTGTTTAGAACGACAATACCCCCACCCTTGTCCGCAGGTTTGATGACAATCTCAGAATTATTTTGGAGGGAGTTGAGGGCTTCTTTTTCAATCAAGGGCAGATTATAGGGGATGAAACGTGGTTTGGTTTTGAGGTCCATTACTTCCTTCAAGACTAGCCGTTCAAACGCCAGTATTTCAGGTATCATTTGGTTAGATGGGGGGTTGAAAGTAGAGGGTAGCCAGAATGGGGAGATTTGATTCATTCTGGCATCTGGTTTGTCGGCAAAAAAGTACTTTAACCAGATTCTTCTAAAGAACTTTAGAAGGTTAGATTGCAACTCCAGGAAGTTGGTTCTAACAGTAGGTACAAATGAGAGACCTCGGGATAGAAGTCTAGTTTCATCTGGAGTAAGAAAGTGGTCGGATAAATTGAAAATGGGGATGGGCATGGCAGTAGTGGTTGCGTCCTGGTTGTTAGTTACTGTGGTTGTCCCCATTGATAGTATCGATTGCGGGTTTGGCGGTATCCTGGGACCGGGGGTTGGTACTGTTTGGCCCTGGTTTGACGGGTCTGTGGTGGTGGTTGTTCCAGGGGCAGAGTCAGCACTAGGAGCAAATGCTCTCCTACACGCGGCAAAGACCTCGTTATTAGCGACTCTATTGCAACCTGATGTGGAAAAATTAACTATTTACGAAGGAATCTCAATATGAGATCTTCGTACAAATCCATGAAAACTACCCAAGTTGTGTGAGTACTTTCCAACCCAATTTCTTTGTCCTGTTTTTTTGTTTTTGTCCTGACGAAAGCTCCGTAGACCTTCTGGCCCTAGGTGAGCTGAAACATGTCGACCTGTCTTTAAGAGTTATATGGTAATCCGGTAACTCAATTACTCAATATAACCAAAATTATTTAACCAACGGTACTCACCTTTTTTCTTTAATAAATCTTGTTTTTGGGGAGTCACTGTTTTTTAAACGTTTTTTCTACCCACTACCTCCTGCGATCTGTCCCCCAATCTCTGGATACTTCTACACTAACTTGAGGTTGTCTCGGGTGAGGCAGGCATATAGCACGACATTTGACAACCCAATGACTATGCCCTGACGCTTGACAAGGGGCGGACGAAAAGATATACCGCACAGTTTACATCCGAATCAATCAGCGTCTATGAGGGTTGTCAAAGAATAACCAATGGTTATTGTAGATACCAGTGTCCATTCCCACAATTGATTATTTCATGTACTGTCTATGTAGACACTTTAGCCTTACCCATGCAGTGCGTTAAGTTCACACGCAAACAAAAAAGGCACATTTTCCATCAGGGATGGTACAACCTTAATTTATCTTTTCCTCCTTTGGATCAATATCCATACTTTTTACAACTTGGAGCTAACTCATGGATATAGCTAAAACTCTTTCAGGCATCGGAGCTTCCAAAAAATGTGAAATAGGCACAAGAGCCCAATGATCTCTCCCCTTACACTGTAAAACTTTAAGATTCTCTATAAGCCTAAACTGCCATGGCAATACAAAGATATAATCATTTGGGCAGCCATGGCTGCCAGCTTCAAACGACTGACCAGCTGAAATGTCTGTTCCAGGTGCCCATTCAAGCAGATTGGCCCGAACTTGGCCAATCAGTCACCCAACATGGTGTCCTTCTTTGAAAATACCCCTCCCAGGAACACGGCCTCTGATACATTGTATTGGACTTACAATTCCTTCAAGTCACCTGTAATGAACCTAATTAAAATTGAGTATTCGATAAGGCATTATTTGAGGCAGTTACCAGGTCATCAATCCAATTACTCCAAATACAAAACACCTCTTTATGAATGTACATATTGATTAGCATTAGTACTTTATTATTTATTTTAATTTTATTTTATTTATTTATGGGGTTATATAGCGATAGAATCGACTCCCAAAGGAGTATCTCTGCGCTCAAACGGACAGTAATGGAGAATTGGTGGTCCTAGAGTGTTCACTGAGTTTGAAACAAAAAAAGTTTTTAACAATTTTCTGAATATAATGTGTTCGGAACATGATCTGAGGGTAACAGGAAGCTCGTTCCAGAGGCGAGGGCCACGGTAAGAAAGAGCCTTTCCCACCAATCTTACCCTCTTAATGGAGGGAACTTGGAGAAGAGATTTATTACTGGAACGGAGAGCACGTGCTGGAACATAAGGAATAAACTTCTGCGCCAAATAAAGGGGGCCCATATTTTGGAGAGCTTTTAAGAATGACACAGCATGTTTTCAATGTAATCCGTTGGCGAATAGGCAGCCAGTGGACCTTTTTCAAAAGAGGGTGCAATGGTGATCTGGGAGGTACATTCTGGACTAGACTTGCTGCTGTATTTTGGACTACTTGAAGTCTGCTAAGTAAAGTGTCATTAGCCAAAATCAGTAACCCATTACAATAGCCAGGCGACTAAGCACTAGAGCCTGGACCAATGTTTTCCGGGTTAAGTCCGGAAGTAACAGGAACACTTTTCAGAACAATCCAATCACATAAAAACAAGAGCGAGCTGTCTGATTTACTTGCTCTTTTAAAGTTAGATCTTGATCTGATCGGATACCTGAGTTCTTCACCACTTGCTTTGGAACAGGGTCCGGCCCAGATCTGATGGCCACCAATCCGGCGTCCATAGCAGTGGGGCCTCCCCAAAAAGCACGTGCAGCCAGATAAAAAGCCTCTCATCCATGACAGGGCAGAGCCCCCAAGCCCCACCTCTTCCAAACGTCTGAGCATAATATCATGGGAAATTGTGTCGAAGGCCGCGGACAGGTCCAACAGCACCAGAATCATAGAATGCCCTTTATCCAGGGACATTCTGATGTTATCAGTCACAGAAAGAAGTGCATATTCTGTGCTATAGTTGGGCCTGAATCCAGACTGGGAATGATCTAGACCTCCAGTGTGTTTGATACATTTCAACAGGTAGATGTTAACATGCTTCTCCATTAACTTGCTCAGATAAGGAAGAAGAGAAAAGGGCCGGAGATTCGACAATTCTGTCCAGGGAGTATTGGAATTCGTGCGAATAGGTCTTACCTGGGCTGCCTTCCACTCCTGCGGCACCAGACCCTCTGTGAGGGAAAGATTGACAAGAGATTGGAACATGGGACAAAGCAGCTCGACCAGGGATGGAAACATTCTGGCAGGAATGTGATCTTAGGGAGAGCCAGATTTAACCTGGCAAATTAATGCTTCAACCTCAGTCAAAGTAATGGCTGGGAATTCAGTGCTAATGTAGGATTAGATAGCTTCCTTTTTATTTTATGTACTCCTACTTCCACTATTATAATCTGAGTGCCACTTGGGGACACTATCGCTGCTATAATTTTTATTGCAATTTTAGTAGAGATAGGGTCAATAACCCTGCTGAAAGTCTGCCTCTGCCTCGTTCGTATCCGTGGCTATGAATTGTTACAAATCACTCAACATTGTGGTTCTCTCACAACCAAGTTTCATGTAATAACACAATGTGGTAGTTGCTTAATATTATATTTTCAAACCACCCACACTTTTCCGCGTTGGATCTTTAAGGCCACACCTGAACCATTGTTTTCTAAATACATCTTACCACCCCAGGTTCACATATTGGGGTACCAACACTTTTTCGCTTTGAACCTTTAGGGCAGGGGTCTCCAAACCGGTCCTGGAGGGCCGGATCCATGCCAGATTTTTAAAATTACTACATGTATCTCAATGGGGATATCCCAAAAATCTGGAATGGATCCGGCCCTCCAGGACCGGTTTGGAGACCCCTGCTTTAGGGCCACACCCGGACCATTGTTTTATAAATAAATCTTACCACACCAGGTTCACATATTGGGGTACCCTTGTCTTCTCTAAAACCTAATATTATATTTAGCCACCTTTTATTTATTTCCAATTTGTGTACACTCCAATTTACAAGCTCCACATTCTATGCTTCCTCCTCCCAACTGACCCAATCTTGACTGCCCCAAAACCTCAACAAGGGAGCATAATGGTTATTAAGCTTCATTCTAGGAGCCGATCAGAGATGATCAGGGAGCATGTCCTTTGAAATGACAATTCTTAGGTCATTATTACATCACTAAGTGCCATTCCCATAGGGCTGAAAAGGGATTGAGTGGCCTAATTCATCAGTTGAATAGAATGAGATAACTTTCTTCAGTTTTGAGGACAGGCTCTCATTACATTTCAACAATGGACCTCACATTGGCCACCTTACTATTATTAAACCTTTTCTTACTATCCACAGAACTTGACCTAGGAGTTCTCACTCCACCCTACACACAATGTTGACTATTAAAGGGATATAAAATTCAACCTGGTCAGTTCTCTACCCCTTCACCAATCTAGAAACCTACATGAACAAGGCCCCCAGTAGATATTTATAGTAGTGAAGGTATCAGCTTAAAGATAAATAGAAACTTGGCCCTATTCCATAGGTGTAATATTTTCCGCCTTCTTCTCTTTTTGATTTTTATAGAATGATAGGGATTGGCCAGATGGTTTAGGGGTTGTGCCCTAAATGACCAATATACCAACAGTATTGATCCCCTCTCCCAGTGTATCAGGATTTACTTGCTTTGGAATTATTCCCTCTTTTGAAGGGGAAAGAGTTTTGGGGTTTAATGTTTTTGCACTTTTTTGAGGGGCTTATACTCGTGGACCTGGTAATACCTCTTGAATGATCCAACCCTGATGAGGGTGCACTCGGTGATTGAATCTTACCCATCCTCAGATCTGCTACGATTGGTTTGGTCACCTTCAGCACAGGTATTTCCTTGGCTCTGTCCTGCGTCTCTTTTCTTTTTGTGTTTCTTGACCTATGTGACTTCTGTCTATATTTTTCTGCCTGCCAGCTGAGGACAAAATATGTTTTAGAGTGAAGTTCAGATACTCATAATTAAAATACCTCTACTCAACAGGCAGGGTTGTCTGGAAATAGATTTAGTATGCTGAGGCATACTAGGAATAACTGGGGGGGGGGGGGACCCTGTGTGAATGATTCTTGATCTTCTTAATTTTCTGTAGACTTTGCCAGGAGATTTACCTTTACAGGTTTAATTAGTGTAGGCAGACCTATATTGACTTTAAATAATTCAGAGACAACTTCTTTCTTATAATTTGTTTGCAATAACTGGCTAGAGTTAATCACTTCCAAGGTTTCCAAAGTCCCTTGTAAAGTCCTTTGCATCAGCAAAAACTACATCCAGTAATGAAGAAGAAGGCAATGGGTAACTGTTCAGATGTTGGTGGATGATACTTGATTTTAATCCCCTGCTTCAGCTGGAGTGTCAATCAATCAGTCAATCAGGGTTTTATAAAGCGCACTACTCACCTGTGAGGGTCTCAATGCGTTGGGGGGGTCCAGCTCTGGTTCAGTCGAAGAGCCAGGTCTTGAGGTTCTTCCTGAATGTGTGTAGGGTAGGGGAGCATCTGATGTTGACAGGGAGCTCGTTCCAGGCCTTGACTGTGATGTAGGAGAAGGCTCTCCTGCCTGCTCTGTTTCTGCGGATGCGTGGGGTTTCTGTCAGGGCGAGGTCAGCGGAGAGGAGGTTCCTTTTGGGTAGGTGGAAGGAGACTCTCTCGTTGAAGTATTTGGGTCCGATGTTGCGGAGGAATTTGTAGGCGTGGGTGAGCAGCTTGAAGGTTAGTCTCTTCTCGACGGGGAGCCAATGAAGGTCTCGTAGGTGTTGAGTCATGTGTTCGTGCCATGGGGTTCTGAGGATGAGTCTGGCCACGGTGTTCTCATTGGTTTGGAGCTTTTGCAGGAGAGTTGTGTTGATTCTGGCAGAGAGTGCGTTGCTGTAGTCCAGTCTGCTTGTTAAGAGTGTATGGGTGACAATTTATCTGCATTCAGGGGGATTCATTTGAAAGTCTTGAGGAGACAGTTGAAGCTGGTGGAGGTGATGGAGTTGATCTGGCGGGTCATGGTGAGGGAGGAGTCGAGGATGAAGCAGAGGTTCCGTGCATGGTCTGATGGGGTGGGTGGGCTCCAGAGGGCAGAGGGCCACCAGGTGTTGTCCCGAGCAGTGATGGAGGGTCCGAGTACGAGGACCCCTGTCTTTTCCGAGTTTAGCTTCAGGCAGCTGTTGTTCATCCAGGTTGCAATGCCCTTCATCCTTTCCTGGAAGAAAAGTCTGGTGTCTTCCAGGTTCTTTGCAAGGGAGAGGTTGAGCTGGGTGTCATCGGCGTAAGATGCAATGCTGAGCCCATGCTGTCTGGCAATCGCAGTGAGGGGGCCCATGTAGATGTTGAAGAGCGTGGCGCTGAGTGAGGATCCTTGTGGTACTCTGCAGTTGGTTTCTGTGGGCTAAGAGAGGAAGGTTGGGAGTCTGACTCTCTGGGTTCTGCTGGAGAGAAAGGATCGGATCCAGTTGAGGGTGGTTCCTTGTATCCTGGCGTCATCGAGTCTGGCTGCGAGAGTGCAATGTGAAACGGTGTTTAAAGCTGCTGAGAGGTCTAGTATGATGAGGGCTGTCGTGTGGCCCTGGTTGAGTAGCATACGGATGTCATCGGTGGCGACGATGAGGGTGGTCTTGGTGCTGTGGTTGGTGTGGAATCGGACTGGGAGGGGTCTAGTATGGCGTTCTCTTTGATGAAAGCGGACAGCTGTGCGTTTACACATCTCTCAGTGACTTTGGCAGCGAAGGGGAGAAGAGAGATGGGCCGGTAGTTTTTCAGGTCCGTGGGTTGGCCAAGGGCATCTTGAGGAGGGGTTTGACCTCTGTCCGCTACCAGTCATCGGGGAAGATGCCGGATTCGAAGGAGGTGTTGATGGTCTGGCCTAGTTTGGGTGCTATGGCGGTGGCGGCTCTGTGGTATATGTGTTGTAGGCAGGGGGCAATGTGGGCTCCAGAGTGCGTGTTCTTCATGGTCATGGTGGTGTCTTCTGTAGGGGTAGGGTTCCAGGCGTTGATGGTCGACTGGTTGTCCGTGGTGGTGGGGGGAGGTGTCCGGGGTCTGTTAGCTAAAGTAGTCGTAGAGGGCCTTGATTTTCAGGTGGAAGTAGGAACTGAGCTTGTCACAGAGGTCCTGTGATGGTGTGACATCTGTGGCTTCACTGGGGGGTTTGGTGAGCTGCTGTATGACGTTAAAGAGTTATTTAGCGTTGCTGGAGTTGGTGTGGATTTTGTTCTTGATGAAGGTTTGTTTGGTGGTTCTTATGCACTGGTGGTATTCGTTCAGGGCATTCCTGAAGTTGTCGAGGTCTTCAGTGGTTTTCCTGTTCCGTCAGTTTTTCTCCAGGCGTCGGCAGGTGCGCCTGGCTTCTTGGAGGTCGGTGGCAAACCAGGCGGCCCGCAGGGGGTGTTGTTTGTAGGGGTGGTGGAGGGGTGCAAGCTTGTCTGCGCAGCTGGAGATCCAGCGGTGAAGTTCTTTGGCTGTGGAGTTGGCGTCGGTCGTTGCAGAAGGAGGGTCGTGGAGGAGGGTGGAGTTGAGGTGTTCTTCTGTGATCTTGCCCCAGTTCCTTTGTGCTGGGCGTGGGGTGGGTGTGGGTGCAGTGGTGGTGTTGAAGGTGAAATGTACGCAGTGGTGGTCTGTCCAGAGGGGCTGAGTGGTGTGGCTGAAGTAGATGTTTGTCCCTCCTGCGAAGATGGGGTTGAGGGTGTGTCCGGCTCTGTGGGTGGGGGTGGTAATGAGCTGCTTCAGTCCGAGGTTGGTGAGGTTCTTGAGGAGGGCCGTTGAGTAGGAGTCACTGCATTTGTCGAAGTGGAAGTTCAGGTCTCCAATGAGGATGTAGTCCGTTGAGGTGATGGCATGCGGTGTGACTAGGTTGGCAATGGTGGTAGCGGAAAGGGTGTGAGTTTCGGGGGTTCTGTAGGCTAGGGTGCCGCGCAGTATAGTCCAGGGGCTGGTCTGGATCTGGAGGTGGAGGTGTTCTGTGTTGGAGAGGGGGCCGCTCGGGCTGGAGGTGGAGAGTTGGAGGGAACTCTTGTGTGCGATGGCTAGTCCTCCTTCTGGGCGGTGGGGGCGGTCCATACACTGGATCTTGTATCCATCGGGGATGTTGGTGGCGATGTCGGGGGCGGAGGTGGCATTGGTCTAGGTTTCTGTGAAGAAAGCAACATCGAGCAAGAGTGTGTCGAACTGTTCCCAGATCTCAATGGCGTGTCTATGGAGGGAGTGTACGTTGAGGAGGATGCACGTCAGGGCTTTGGTGGTGCAGGCGCCTTGTGTGGGTTCAGCTGTAGTGGGGGCACTATCAATGGTGAAGGAGTGTCGGCAGGGTAGGCAGGAGAACTGGCCGAGGTTTGTGTTTGGCGTTGATCTCTGGCAGTTGATGTTCCTTCCGGGGTTGAGTTCAAGGAGGGCAACTGAGTTGTCGGGTGGGGGGGTCATACATCCAGGGTTTCTGGCGCTGGCCGCAGTTGAGTCGCTGACGGGCGCAGACAGGCTTGCCTTTGGTGCCCCCGCTGCGTGCGGCCGCCAATAAATAGGAAAGGTGGGTAGGAAAGCGCAGCTGGGAGGCGGGAGCGGGGAGTGGCGGGGGAGGGGCCGTATCGGGGGGAATAAGGGCGGCAGAGTTAAGGAGAAGAAGGGAGGCAACAATAAGGCAGACACAGGGGCACAACAAATAATGGCACTGGCACAAAAGAGAGAGGCACAGTAATTGTTACAATACAGGGCTGCACAAAAGGGCTAACACAATAATTACCTGGATGGGACCCGCGGAGAGCAGACTTGAACCCTGCTGATCAGGGCAGAGTCTGTGCGGTGGAGGCGCTGAACCAGCGGAGCTGCGGGTGAGAGTAGGTACCTGACCAGGAGGTCAGAGGTCTTGCTCCGTTAGCCTTGCAGCGCCCGCCATCATGTCATTTGATAAACCAACTTACTTAGACTGGGGGGGCACATCGAGATTAAAAGAATTTACTAAATGACAGGTGGATGAAGAGTTAATTAATTGTGCGAAGCAATGAAGTCCTGGGGAAGATGAGAGTCTGGGTCCTTTTCACCTTTATGCAAATGAAACATCAACCAAAGAAACACCAAACTATTCTTGTCCTAATTCAAATTTCAGAAATCTCTTGTCTTTTATATGATTAGTGGATTTCAATCTCTTCTTCTAAAGTTGGGTATGCCTTGAGCTGAAAAAATGGTTAGAGACGAATTTTTGGATTGAGTTAGACATCGAAGCGGTATTTTTATTTTTCCCACATCCGTAAACAATCTCTCTTCTTTTCCTTGTTCCTTCCCCTTTTTGGTGAGATTTCAATTGCTCATTTTATTTGTGGAGGATGTTTCAGTGGAGGGCAGCTGCTTAGATCTTAGTGATGGAGGAGAATAAGAAGCCGGGGTAGCCATGTAGGTATCTACCCATAAGACCCTCATGAATAAACCCAAATAGGATATAAATAATTACCAGCAAACGAAATGGCATGGTAGCTGGTGGAAAGCTACAGAGATGTGCAAGATCTGCTTGCAGAACCAGACTGGGCTCAAACTCTAGTGCTGGTTCACTACAAATATGGTAAGAGTTCTCTTTGGGAGTTGTAACTATTCATAATAAAACATATGGTCATGACTTGCATATTAACCGACAATTGTAGAACCACTTTCCTCCTCTCTACAGGTCGCCTCCGTCTTACCAATCACCACCACTCGAGGATTAATGAGCCTTTGGATCAAACCCATAGGCAACACATAAACTTTCTGCGACTCTCTCCATCTCACTTTTTTTTTCTTGTCCAGCTCCAAACATTGCTCTGAATGCTCAATGGTAATAGAGATACGAAATTTGGCCAAAGTTCTTCGTTCTACATTCACGCCATTTTGTAAAAAACGCGGTATTGACCCAGGGGTTATTTGGTAAGATGAGACCCCAAGCCTGAAAACCGGTGGGAACTGGCAGTCGTCACACAGTCATCCTACCAAGTGTACTTCCCACCTGGCTCCCCAAGGAGTTGGACATAGTGGCTTTGGCAGGTAGTATGCTGCCCTCGGCTGTCAGGGACAACAAGGGTTTTAAGAACCCATACTATGGCCATCAGCTGCCCCCCATTGTCTTTGCAGCGATGTGGCATTTTGACATCAAGTTGCAGAAATATCGGAAAAATATACATTGTGATATAAAAATATCTTGACACAAAAGTATCACTGTCAAGAATATAGATTTTTCAGGTAGTAATATTGTTTTCAATAATACTGTTGTTGTTAATATCGTTTTCAATAATATAGTTGTAAAAATATTGTTTTTTAATTATCTTTATGTATGTTAGTTCATATATTAATGTTATGTGGTATTGTTTGTATAATTGTTAATATTTTGAAATATAGTTTGCCATTTTAAGTGATTTATACATTTTTAAACAGATTGACAATAATAATTGATATTGTTATAGCGAATTGCTACATTTGTAAGTGGTAGGATGGGAAGTTAATTATTTATAAATAGTTGATAACTAATTAGTAATGTATTATTTATTATTTAATTGATTAATAAATGTGTAAATTGTGTAATAATTATATTTTAAGCAATATATTAGGTGCTGGATGTTGGGTTTGTAGGTTTATATAGGGAGGGAAGTTAACATAAGTAATAATTATTTAACAAGAAATATGTAAATTGTGTAATAAATATATTTTGTAAGTTATATATTTAGTGTGGGCTGTTCAGTTTGTAGGGGTATGGGGTGGGAATTCAATTAAGTAATACCTAATTAAGAATTAATTATGAATGTATTATTATTTATTTAAGTGATTAATAAGCCTGTAAATTGTGTAATACTAGTATGTTTTAAGTTATATGTTAAGAACAGGCTGCTGGGTTTGTAGGGCTATAGGGTTTGAAGCTAACTATATAATATTAAATTAACAATGTATTATTAATTAATTAATTAATTGATTATTTATTATGTAAATGGTGTAATTGTATTTTTTAAGTGATCTATAAGGTGGGGGCTGCTGAGTTTGTAGGGGTAAATATTACATTATTAATTAATCTTTACTTGGTAATAAATCCTGTCAATTGTGTTACATTGATTTATTACATTTTATAGTTATAGTGTAAGTGTGGGCTGTAAAGTTTGTGGGGGTATAGTGTTGTAAGTTAATTAGGTAATACATAAATTAATAAAATTAAATTGATAATAAAGTATTCATTTGTTTGCTAATTCATGTAAATAGTTTAATTAATTTATCTATATACATAAATATATACATTTGATTAATTAATAAAGCTCATAATAAGAGTTTTATATTTGTTATAAATTAATAGTGTTCTGTTTCATATATGTTATGTGTTTGAAGTGAAGTACTTTTCCTACTGTTGTATAGACTGAAGTGGAAATTAGTAATTGTCACCCCTCCAAAGTCCAACACTTTCGCTACTGTTGTACAGATTGGAGTATGAATATTACATTTTACCTCTACGAAGTTCAATGCTTTCCCTACTGTTGCACAGATTAGAGTGGAAATAGTAATGTTTACCCCCTCTGAAGTTCAACACTTTTCCTACCTTTGCGTGGGCTCGAGTGAGAATAGTAAATGTTATCACTCCAAAGTCCTTCTCCCGAGTCAAATACTTTCCTTACTGTTGCATAGACGTTAGTGGGATTAGTACATTTTACCCCTCCGGAGTCCACCGCTTTCCCTACTGTTTCACAGACTGGATTAGGACTAGTAAATGTTACCACTCCAGATCCAATGCTTTCCCTATTTTTCACAGACTCTTGGTTGGAATAGTACAATTTACCCCTCCAAAGTCCAATGCTTTCCCTACTGTTGCACAGTCTGTAGATTAAATAGTAAATGTTACCCCTCCGGAGTTCAATGTTTCCCTACTATTGTACAGACTGCAGTGGGAATAGTACATTTTACCCCTTCCAAGTCCAATGCTTTCCTCACTGTTGCACAGACTGGCGTGGAAATTGTAAATGCTATCCGTCTGGAGTCCAACGCTTTCCCTCCTGTTGTGCACACCGGATTATGAATAGGACATTTTATCCCTCTGGAGTCCAATTATTTCCCTACTGTTGCATAGACTGGAATGGGTATAGTAAATGTAACCCCTCCGAAGTCCAACACTTAACTTACTGTACCACAGACTGGATCGGGAATAGAACATTTAACCTCTCCAAATTCCAACACTTTCCCTACTGTTGTAACAATTGGAATGGAAATAATAAATTTAACCTTCCGGAAGTCCATTGATTTCCCTAGCGTTGCACAGATTGGAGAAAGAATAGTAAATTTAACCCCTCCGAAGTCCAACACTTTCTTTAGTGTTGCACAGACTGGAGTTGAAGTAGTAAATTTATACCCTTCCGAAGACCAACACTTTCCCTACTGTTGCAAAGATTGTACTGGAAATACTAAATTAAACTCCTCAGAAGTCCCGCAATTTCCATACTGTTGCACAGATTAGAGAGGGAATAGTAAATGTAACCCCTTTGAAGTTTAACCCTTTCTTTACTGTTGCACAGACTGGAGTCGGAATAGTAAATTTAATCGCTCCAAAGTGCAACGCTTTCCTTACTGTTGCACACACTGGAGTGGAAATAGTACATTTTATGTCTCCAAAGTACAATGCTTTGCCTATTGTTACATAGACTAGAGTAGGAATAGTATATATATTACTCCCAGACTTTAATACATTGCTTAATTATAAAGAATATTTATATTTATTAATTTGTTCACTTTTATAATATTTATATATATATACTATCAGCCCGTCCCGACGTTGTCCGGGGCTGAAATAGAATGTGTGCAAAGGGCCTTTGAAAGCCTTTTCATTGTAGTCATTGCAAAGAACTAAACCGTGAGGTTATCAGCATTAGGTAAGTATCACAAAAAGTAAGTAAGGTAAAAGTTATTTATCATTGAGCTTACACGTTGTTATGTACCTGTTTATTGAACTTGGTCATAGACGGCAACGTTATTTGCAAAGTTCTGGTCCGTTCATTCGCCTTAAACCCCGCTTGAGGCCCTGAGCAATTTGTGCAGTGGTAAATGCAAAGGATGTGATCCTCGCTGGCAGGCTGAGTGGCTTTATCCCCCGCCTGAGCACCAGAGCAATAAGTGAATATTGTGCTCGCCGCTGTTAGTGTAAGTGTGTTGAGCTCCCGCCTGAGCACCGTAGCTATGCAACGGCCCGTGAAGCCTTGCCCATTGGTGTGTGTGAAATATTATTTTGTCAAACCTTTGTAATGTCCGCTGGTCCGTTCATTCGCCTTAATACCCGCTTGAGGCCCTGAGCAATTTGTGCAGTGGTAAAAGCGAAGGGTGTGATCCCCGCTGGTAGGCTGAGTGGCTATAACCCCCGCCTGAGCACCTGAGCAATAAGCTAATCTTGTGCTCCCCGCTGTTAGTGTGAGTGTGTTGAGCCCCCGCCTGAGCACAGTAGCAATGCTGCGGCCCGTGAAGCCTTGCCCATTGGTGTTTGGCCATGCCCCTCTAAGCCTTGCCCTTTGGTGTTTGGCCACGCCCCTGTGACAACGTCGACGAGGCGCGCCCCATGAATGCTGCGCCCATTCAAGTTTTGCTACGCCCCTCTGACAACGGGCAGGCCCACAACGGTGTTACGTGAATGTTTTCGTTTACAATGCCGTTTTCGCTTGTACCACTAATGACGGGGAATGGCATGCTTCACTCCCCGGGAATGGCGTGCAAATTGCTTACCAGTAATGGCGGGGAATGGCTCGCCTCGCGCCCCGTGAATGTTGCGCATATTGCTGTTTGTTGTTTGTCCACACCCCTCTCACAACGCTCACGCTCACAAGGGAGTCCTGTGAAGGTTTGTTTGCCGCGCCTATCCCTGACAGCACAACGCCCACACCCACAAGGGACTACTTTACCCCTAAGATTCTTTTACCTTTGTAATGTATATGGTGGCCACTTGTATAGCCTATGTCCATCTGCTGCAAGTGTCCTTTCCAATGCTGTATTGGATGTTTTGATTGGTGCTGTTCTTCTTGAGATTACCCGCCTTAAAGGTTTGGGCTCTCTCTTTATAATAGTAGTATGGATTTATTCTTTTTGTATAACTTTATTAACATTTTTGGCCCGATTCACAGAATGAGCTTAAGACTCAATCCTAAACTTACTACTATTTTGGTATGCACAAAATGCACTTACTACTTTTTGCATTCACAGAATGAACTTAAGACTCAATCCTAAACGTACTACTATTTTGGTATTCACAGAATGCGCTTACTACTTTTGGTATTCACAGAAGTTAGGATTGTGTCTTAAGTTTGTCTTAAGACAAACTTAAGAAAGACTTAAGACAGACTTAAGTTACGATTTTGTCTTAAGTCTGTCTTAAGTCTGTCTTAAGTTTGTCTTAAGTCTGTCTTAAGTCTGTCTTAAGTTTGTCTTAAGACAAACGTAAGACAAAATCCTAACTTCTGTGAATACCAAAAGTAGTAAGTGCATTCTGTGAATACCAAAATAGTAGTAAGTTTAGGATTGAGAGCATCTGACTCGGCATCAAAATTCCCCCTTGTCTGTTTATTGCAAAATTTTCAATATAACCAATATCTAACTAACACAAAGAAAACTGAGCCCACCCACCCTACCCAACTCACACCTACCCCCCCTGGTGCCTGCATATCCCAGATTGAAAACCACCTAAGTATCATCTATATCTACTGGTGTAGCAGAGGTGTACGCGTCTGGGGGCTCCGGTCAACCGCAGCACTCTAAGGTATCTGGGGCATGTGAGTTTGGTGAATTCCTGTGAAAGGAGTGCAAACAACGGACTCCATATGTCCCAGAATGTATCATATCCTGAACTCACTACTGAGTAAAAGCGCTCCATACCCAACAGACCCCAAATCCTATGTAGCAATTTAGCTGATTTGGTATTCTGTCAGTGCCCCAATACACCAAAATTGATTGATATGCTGCACGGAGTGCTAACATGATTTGTCTGCCTCGTCGTTACCGAAGCGGGTAAGTAAGTGGATTTGGGAGCCCCAGAACAATGTAAGAAGGGAATTTAGGCAACTGGGTGGAGAAGTGCTCGTCAATGTCTGTGAGAACATCTTCCCAGAATTGTGACAAGTTTGGGCAATCCCACAGTATATGTATAAGTGTGCCATCCTCCGTAATGCATCTCCAGCATTTACCCTCTCGTGCAGGATCTATGTGGTGTACACGAGCTGGGGTTAAATACCAATAAGTGACTATTTTCACTGCTGTTTTAGTGCTTGTGGAATTAGAGATTGAACACCTGGCCCTGTGGTAGATGCCTCCCCACTCTTTCCAGGTTAACTCTCTACCCAGCTCACTCTCCCATCTCTGTTGAGACACAGATTTGATCCCCGTTCCTGGGCCTATTAACATTTTGAACAGGTCTGACACCAGACGTCTATCAGAGGTTCTGCTAAGAAACCATTTCTCATAAGCACTAAGCTGTTGTTGTGCGGCTTCTCTGATCCCCTGACTCAAAACCCAATGTCTAACTTGAGTATATCGAAATCTTTCCTCTTTTGGTAGTACCCCTTCTGTTCTCAGGGAGCTAAATGGAATGGGGCCGTCTATTTGGAATAGGTGGCCTTTTAACCTACACCCCTCTTTCTGCAAAGGCCCGAATTCCCTTTGTTGCATTTCGGGTGTAAAAGCTGGATTCCCTACAACAGGAGTCAGGGGAGACAGCTGTGTCCTGAGCCCCCTCTTTACCCCCACAGAGTCCCATACCCTGAGAGAAGGAGCTGTAAGGGCTTGCAAATACAGGCTAGGCGCACAACTAGTTTTATCCAAAAAGTGGACCTTCCACAATGGTGAACCTGCTAATGCCCTATCCATAAACAACCAAGTTTTCTCTGATTCCAGCCTGGACCACTCATCTAGGAATCGCAGCCTGAAAAACAGTGACTATAGATGGGATTGCCAGGCCTTCCTCTCCGGGGTTCTCAGGACTGCAGCCAGCGCATGGGGACTGGACCCTTGACCTAGTGGCGCGGCTGACTGCCTGCAACCCCACTGAGAGTGAGACACAAGGAAAAGCGAGCTGGAGCTGTGGATTACCTTCTGCCTACTGTGAACTATCTCTCCTGCCAGCCGGCTGCTGGTGCTGCGCTACGGGGGAGGCTTCCCTGCCGCAGCCGGCACAGTGTATGCGGCCCACCGATAGCAGGTAAGGAGAGACACAGCAATCGGGGGCAGGCAGAACCGGAGACCAGAGAACTCGCCTTGAGCAGCGCAACCACACCTGGGGCACCTCCAACCTAGCGGGATGCTCCCCACGAACGCTGGCCGGGCCTGCAGGGGACCCCTCCACAGCATCAACACATGCGCCCTACCTAGCGGCCGTGAAGGCTGAACCAATTAAGCTGCAACATCACACTGGGACCAGTGCCCGCCTGCCCTTGCAGCGGGGTACCTGCTCCAGTGGCCCACGCCACGGTCTCCATACCCAGAACTCAGCCCATCCCAGATCCGCGACGGAACACCGTGAGTATTGCAGCGCACGGGCATCTGGGCAGACAATCGCGCTGGTGCGGTCTGAAATCCCTAGTCTTGGTGCGTACTGGCTGCGGGGAGAACGTGCAGCAAGCCACAGCAGACCCTGACTCACGCAGCCGCCGAGCCCGGTTGAAGGTGCGCCTGGCCCCACAGCGGCAGGCCACCTATGCTAGAGACTGTGCTACTGTGCTGCAACACCCAGGAGCATGAAGCACGCCAACAGAGTATGATCCCTTTGAATCCCTGCGGACAGGCCGCCGTGGCATGTGCATCAGCACAAACATTGGGAAGGCAGAGGGAAGTTAGTCGAAGCTCCCCTTTGAAAGAAACAGAGTGCACGGCAAACAGACCACGAAGGAAAGAAGCCCACCGCACCGCACTCTCGAGACAATGATGCACCGGAAGATCAAGAGCAGGACCTTAAACCATAATGCTGGATGTCCTGTCAAGCCTGCGCAACATGGACACCAAACTAGACACACTCTCCACCCGCCTGGACAGAGTGAAAAACAGAGTGGACGAGCATGACACCAGACTTGAGCATGTTGAAGCCAGGGTCTCCGAGGCTGAAGACAATCAAACAACTACGGCGGAGCACCTGTTAAAAATGGACAAAGTACTAGACATTATAAAAAAGAAGATTGAAGATCTTGAAGCTCGATCAAAAAGAAATAATCTCTGTATAACTGGTACCCCGGAGTCCACAGCTATCTCCCGGATGGAGAACTTTGTTGAAGCTATCCTGAGGGACCTTTTTGGTTCCCATCTGTCGCAGATTGTCATTGTCGAAAGGGCGCTTAGTTCGCTCGGACCCTGCCCGGAGTTTCCCTGAGGCCGATCGTGGCGAGGCTCCTGAATTACAGAGTACGTGACATGGTGTTGCGACAGGCGAGGGAGCAGGGCCATACTCAATATAAGGGCGATGTTGTATTATTTTTTCCAGATTTCACCTTGGCTGTGCAGGCTGCCAGACGCTAATTCCTACAGGTGAAGCAGATTCTGCAGAAACACAATATCACATACTCCAATCTCTACCCAGGTATGCTCAAAGTCACCATCAATGGCAAGGCGTCTCCCTTCACGGATCCAAAACTGTCTCTCAAGTTTGCTAAACAGCAAACTCACAAAAACTGCTCCTCTGTATCCTGCACCAATTCATCTGCGGCTGATGCTCGCCTGAGCGACAACCATTAATTGCATCAACATGGTCACGGAGGCTGATTACAAAATGACCTGAGGCAGATGAATGCCATCTTAGTCCAATGTCATCCAACCCAGCAAAGAACTGCTGGGTTAGATGACTTTGGACTAAGACGTGTACTATCAAAAGAAATGATTTTTAGAGCGGTAGGGAATGGATGGTTTCACATCTCTATACCTCTACTCAGCCACCCGGCCCTTAGGCAGGTAGACCCCTTGGCGA
Organism: Lissotriton vulgaris; assembly: GCF_964263255.1. NCBI lineage: Eukaryota > Metazoa > Chordata > Amphibia > Caudata > Salamandridae > Lissotriton > Lissotriton vulgaris. The sequence goes on from NC_141699.1 coordinate 724,951,992, forward strand.
CTCCATTTCACATGGGGATGACTCACAGACATTCTGTTTATTGGGAGGACATCAAAACCTAATTGGGGGTTGGTGTGGGAGGGAGGAGGTTTGGGGAGGGAGGGATTGTTGGGGAATCGTTATGTCATGTTTTTCGTTTGCATAAAAACTGTTGGCACATCACTACTTGTTCTCCTCATCCCATCAGGAATGCAAAGCACCATTCTGACATGAGACAGACACAAGCACAATACCCAAACCCCTTGGCATGGCTAAACCAGGCATGGTTAAACTTCTATCCTGGACCGTGCGGGGGCTCAATGAAGCCAGGAAGATCCGCCTTGTACACACTTATCTAAACAGACAATCCACAGACATCTGCCTCCTTTAAGAAACACACCTCCTGCATGCCTCACTGCCCCCCTCATCACTCGGGGCTGGGTACTCATGTACACTTCCTCCTACTCCACCTACGCACGGGGTGTGCATTTTAATGCGCAAGGATTTGGCATGGACCACTGCATATGCGACACTGAAGGACGCTACATCATTCTCACAGGCAAACTTCACCACCATCCCATCACTCACTCCACTGTATATGGCCCCAACGTTGATGACCCTTCCTTTTTCTCTACCGTTTGGCAGGGAATGGCGTACACTACTCCATTAACAGTGCTCTGGTGTGGAGACTTCAGTGTCCAGGTGGCATGGACCGGGCGGGGTGCACTAGATGTCCACACCGCAAGCGGCATCCACACTGGCTACAATTATTACAGATGGCACCTGTTCTCCCTGCAGCACAAAACATGGTCAAGGATTGATTATTGGCTGCTGTCCAAAACTATGCTTCCATCGAACCCTCAGGTTTCTCACCTTCCCCATACCCTTTCAGATCATGCACCAGTCCTGCCGACACTTCATCCCCCGCATGCACCAATGCGCGCATTCTCCTGGCGACTTCCTCCAAAAGGGCTCAGAGATCCAGTCTTTCACGAAGAGTTGCACCCTGCTATCGAAGACTATTTCACATTTAATCTTGGGTCGGTCAAGTCCCCCGCCATTCTCTGCGACGCCTTCAAAGTGGTCATTAGGGGAGAGTGCATAGCCAAACAACACAGGGTGCTTAAAGCCATCCCTGGCATGCTCTCAAAGCTCGAATTGGATAACTCCGCCCTCGAGGACCACTTTCACCACACCAATGATCCCTGGGTACTGGCAGACATACGCAGAAAACTTACCGAATACCAGGAAGACGCAGCTAGGGAAGTCAAATTCCTGGGCAGGGAAACAAAAGCATGCAGGTATGGTGAGGGAGACCGTTCAGGCAAGACACTAGCTAGACTCCTTCAAAAACCCAGGCATCCTCCTACATCGCCAGCTTGATAGACTCAGAGGGCCAGAGATGTTCCAACACTCCTGATCTCATACGCGTCATGGTGAATTTCTTCACCCATTTATATTCCACCTCCCGTGCGGTCCCTGCTTTGGCATTACAGGCATATTTTGACGCAATTAAACTACTGTGGCTTTCCAACTCCCATCGTGACTTCCTGGACTCTCCCATTACAGTGGATGAGGTGCGGCAGGCAATAGCTGGCCTTGCTCCGGATAAGACTCCGGGCCTGGATGGACTGCCTACCTCCTTTTATTAAAAATACTCAGATCTATTAATTCCCCCACTGCTGGAGGTATTTCAAGATGCCCTGGAGGTGGGCTCCCTGCCTCCCTCAATGCGTGAGGCAGTGGTCTTCACGCTTCTCAAGCCCAGTAAGTCTGTGGACCATTACAATTGTTACAGGTCCCTGTCGCTTATCAACATAGATAACAAGATTTTCACAAAAATCCTAGCAAATAGATGAACTCTACTGCTACCAGTAATGATCAGACCGTATCAGTCTGGGTTCATACCATACTGCACCACAGCACACAACCTCTGGACCATGTTTACAGTAATGCACCGCTCTACTCGATGCCACCAAGGCGTTCGATACCCTGGAATGAGGTTTTCTGTTCCCCCTCTTGATGCAAATGGGCCATGGCTCTATTTTCCTCGCACAAATGCGCCTTCTATACACATTGTCCACTGCAGGAAATACAGTTAAATTGACAAATATCAGACCCTTTCCCGGTCAGCAGAGTCACACAGCAGGGATACCAGCTCTTGCCTTTGATTTTCGCATTTGTGATGGAACCCCGTGCCGCACACATCCACCAGCATCATGCCGCCAGGGGGATATGATTCACAACATGCAGCCTGACCATATCCCTCTATGCGGATGACGTCACACTTTATGTAATCCATCCCAAGCATAACTTATCCCCGTTTAATTCGCGAGCTCATTCATTTCGGTGGTCTCCCCGGTGTCCAGATTAACTGGAACAAGTCAATACTTTTCCCATTGACAGACGCTACAGCTCAGTTTCCCACAGAATACCCACTCCAGTGGGCAGCGGGCCTATCAAGTATTTGGGTATATATCTTAGCAGGGACTTCTCTGAGTGATGGCAGGCCAATTTTGGTAGAGCGATGAGCTGGTTGGAAGAACGCATTCCCATATGGTCCAAGCTCCCTCTATCTCTGGCAGGTCGTATTGCCATCGTGAAGATGGTCATTCTGCCCAAGTTTCTCTATTCATTAATATTCCCACTCCAATAACACAAGCTTTCTTCCACTGAGTTCGATCAAACCTTATCGCACTGGTGTGGGCCGGGAAACAGGCCCGGGTCAAGTACAAAATACTGACCAGACCACAACTGCAGGTAGTGCTAGGTGCTCCCGACCTTCAGCTTTATGCGCTCTGCACTCAGGCACACTTTCTGCACTACTGGACACATCCCACACCCTTTCAGCCGCATGTCGCGGTGGAGATAGCCGCAGTATCAATATGGCCCTTGTCTACGGCTCTTTTCGCTCCCTACAAAAGGCCTGTGGCTGAAATTGACACTTCACAATGTCTGCAGTAGGCTTAGATTGGACTGGTGTGACGAGCGGGTACTCCTCTCTTACATGCCCCCTTGGTCCCGCTGATGTAACACTCCTTACTGTCTCTCCTACAGGATAGTGGGGCTTGTGCCGGAGCACCAAGACTTGACATGCACACCTTCACTGATCTCTTTCTGGGCGATCACTTTTGAAACCCACCGATGGCACCCAGCAGCCAACTAGACACCTTTTAATACTATCCACTGAGGGCGGCTTGCCGCGGGCTTTTTCCATCATTCCCAGTGCCACCTGTAACGCTCCCCGTGCTAGAACACACTGACACCGCCACCTCACTGCGGAAATTCATAACTGCAATTTATCGCACCATGCAATGCCTTCCACCTCCTGATCTCCTGCCAGCCCCGCAGGCCTGGGTGGACAATCTTGCTTTTCCACTCACAGACGTGCAGTGGTCATTCTGCTGTAGCCAACTTGAACTACTCTCTCCAAACTACCGGCTGCGTCTCATCCATTTTAGGCTTGTTATACCGTACCTATGCACCACAATGTTGCAGCATAGAATGGACCTGTCTCCGGATTCACAATGCACACACTGTCACGCCGACACAGCAGACTTTCTTCATCTCGCCTGGCACTGCCCAGCAGTTGCATCATACTGGGCAGAGGTGTTCCAGACAGTAGGGGACGTCACAGAGCTACAGTTGACACCCTCCCCCACTGGTGAGCCTGTTAGGGCACGTGGTGGAAATACAAAAACCTTCTCGCAGACTTGTTGCGGCAGTGTGCTGGAGTAGCACCCTGGCACCCAAGTTGAAAGACTCGCTACGGGACATGTTTATTGTCATGAGCGGTTGTCAAACTACTGGGAGTTGATGCCCCGAGGGCCAGACCACGAGACATTTGGGATCCCTTTCAAAGCTATACGCACCGCCAAGACTCAGCTCTCTCTCCACGAAACAGTCCCTAATTTTGTGCCCTGCCACAAAAGAAACAAACGTTCAAATTGTTCAGTATGTCTGCATTTGCGATGCACTGTGGTGAAGGGGTTTACGATGTCAGTGTGTGCCTACTATGTTATGCACCCAATGTTTATAATGTATACAACATGCCACCAAATTGAATAAAGTTTTTTTTAAATCCTGGCATATGTGGGGCTAAATCCCAGTGAGTATATTAGCATTCACATTCAAGAGTGATATGGGTCCATAAGACCCACAAGCTGTTTTGTCTTTACCCGGCTTTGGTATCACAGTGATGGAGACCTGAAGCATTGAAGGTGGAAGTGTGGTTGCGCTTACTACTGCGTTAAAATCTTAAGTCAATAGAGGGGCCAGGACCGTGCAATACGTCTTATAGAACAATGCCGAGAACCCATCTGGGCCCAGGAACTTATTACGTTTCAGCTACAATTTAGCGGTTTTTACCTCTTCCACTTGTATCGGGCGATCCACTGTAGTCACCTGCTCGGCTGTTAATTTAGTTGTGGCAACAGTTTCCAAATAGGAGTCTATCAATTGGGAAGGGACAGCTTGGGCTGTATATAAATCTCTATGAAAGTTACTGAACCTGTGTGCCAGTTCCTCAACTTCATTTATCGTCCCCCCTTCTGTTCTTAGCTATTCAACTGTATTAGCTTGCCTTTGTCCCCTTAGTCTGGAAGCTAGGAGCCTCCCACATTTGTTCACCCCAAGTAATAAGTGTGCTTGAACCTCAAAAGGAAGTTTTCTGCATAATCTAAGTCCAGCCCTGCCAGTTGCTTTCTCGCTACCTCTAATTGTCTTCATACCGGAGGCGCTGCAGTGCGATGGTGTATGCTCTCCAATTCCCTAACTCTGGTCTGCAATTCCTTGTCTTTCTCCTTTCTAACTCTTTTATCCGCATCTGAAATACCTATAAGGACACCTCTAATAAATGCCTTCAGGGCATCCTATACAATAGAACGGGTAGTTTCAGGGCGGTCATTAAACTCCAGGTGTTCTGCGATTGCTTTCCCACTTGCTCAATTGTCTCCGGTTGGCAAAGCGTGGACTCTCTCAGCCGCCAAACCCCAGGAGGTTTCTGTATGGGAGGAGGACCAAGTCCACCCACACTGCTGAGTGATTTGATAAGGATCTTGGCTCAATGGCTATTGCTCGCACCGCTTGCTGCATCTCTCTAGTGCCTAAGAAGTGATCCAGTCTCGCTTATGATTTGTGCGCATGCGAATAAAATGTATAGTTTATCAACATGGGGTGAAACTCGCCAGAGATCTCGAATGCCCACTTCTCTCAACCATTGGGGCCCCCTCTCGCTGATTGACCCCATTACTCCCTGTTTCTGCGTCAAGCGATCTTTGGCATTGTCAAATACTATGTTCAGATCCCCCACAATCAGAATTCAGTTATCATTAGGGGCATATATTGACCCTATAAAAAAGGTGTCAGGGCCTATTTGAATGTGGTATCCTAGAAGTCAGCCCTTCACTTCTACCATCTTCATTCCTACCTTCCCTTGAAAGGACCTGGAGAACAATATTGCCACCCCTATGGCTTTCCGACTTTCCGAGTCAGGGATGAAAAAAACTGTTGAGGAAAGGCTCTACTTTTAAGTCTATGCCAGTACCCTCACAGTAGATGGGTTTCCTGCAAAAGGCATATATCTGCTTTGGTATTTTCCAGATAAGAAAGGATCGCCCTCCTCTTTGTGGGGTTTTTGAATCATTTAACGTTTAGTGTTACGACCCATAGGGTTCGCGGTTCTAACATTGTATGTATGTGCATCTCAAAACAATCCAAGCCCCATCTACTGTGCCTCCCAAATTTCCATCCCTTCCTCCAGGGTATGTGGTCAGGTGAACTTGGAGTCATTGAAGTGATTTAACTAGCAGGCACCCGGAACCAAACCCCAAAACTTACCCCATAACAAACCAAAGACTCTGGGCTGGGAGCAATGTCCAAATCGCCATCCCTACCCAACAGAAGATTCTAGCACTGGGGGACAATATAGAATCTCTTGAAGTCCTCCGCTCTGCCCCAGCCCCCCCCGCCCGTTTACCCTGTTCACTTAGTCGTCGCATGCTGGGTCAGTACTGATTGTATCTTCAGACAGCTTGTCCAGAAGCACTTTCCGTTCTGTCGCTATTGTTGCCGGGTCCCAGCCAGATTCTCTGCTGCCCCCAGATACCTTCTTCCAACGTTCTCTAGTATCGCATCTCTGGAGTTCGAAATGAGGCCCCTATTGGGAACTTTCCTGCAGGTCGATTCATAGGAGATCAGCTGCCTCAGTAAGGGAGCGGATTTGCTGGGGTTGGCCCTGCCATTTAAAGATTAGTCAAAAGGGGTGGCCCCAGGAATAGGGCACCTTCTGATCTTGCAAGATGCTAGTGATTGGTCAGAACTCTCTTCGCTTTAGAAGTGTCAAGACTGCCACATCCTGGTACAGGTGAATAGTATGGCCTTTACATTGGATGTCAGTATGCTCACAGGCCTTTATCAGGATTGTTTCCTTAATTTGAAAATTGTGAGTATGTCCAAAGTTCGTGCTTTCCCCGAATTCCAGCTCCCCACTCTGTGCGTTCTGTCTAGTCGGATGGGTGGTGTTGGGGAGCCCCCTAGAACATGCGCAACTAGTTCAATCACGTATGACTCTCTGTCCTCTCCCTCTTCATTCCTGGGGACTCCCTTGATACCAATGTTTTCCAAATCCTCCCTGTGAGCTTGTAGGTCCAATTGTTGCTCTGGAAGCCTGATGACTTCTTGCTGCAGTTGTTGGATCTCCTCATCCCATGAAGTGCCCTGTTCCTCTAGGTCATCTAATCTCTGACCAATGTCTGTGACATCTTAGCGAACCCCTTGTAACTCGCTAGCTAAAACCCATTTAAATGCTTGAAGGTCTTCCTTGAGCTCCAAAAATAAGGCTTCCAAATATGATCGGGGATGGGCCCCTCCGGATCTTTGTGCATTGGGGAGGAAGCTCTACTCTGCTCTCCTTTAGTCTCACTATCCTGCGGACCTCCTGCTTTGACAAACAAGTCTTTTATAGAGCCTCCCTTTTTCCCCCTCCCAGATGCTATCTTGCCTCCTCCGGCCCCTTCCTCGTGTCTTCCAGGCAGACTTAATTGTGCTAGCCCTCTGGCCAAGATGGAACAATTTCATGGGGTAGTCTTTGCTGTCAACTCATCTCGTGTAGTTCCAATCCGGACTCCAGTTTTCGTGGTATATGGGGGAAATAGCTTGTCGGTTAGATCATGGAGTGGGCCTCCCAGCAAGCTTCGGAGCTTCTTATTTTCAGCCCCTCTTTTGCCCGTTGTGCTGCCACCAGTCTCTTATGCACAAACACCGGACCTTGCGTTCCCCCGCTGCTCGTCTGAGGAAGCTGTAAAGCTTGACCGGGCCTTAGCTCACCAACCTGTAGACTCCTGCCCCTCTATGGTAGTCGTTATGGCCTGTAGTCCCGCCTCCGCCTACTCAGAGCTTCCCCTGTAATGTCACCTTGTCCCACACATTCCTTTTGGGATGGGGCAAATGTTAACCTCCCTCTGGTTCCAGGGGCCCGGCAGCGCAGCTGCGTACCTCCGAAATTTCAAATCCCTGGCCGGGCCTACCGCACTGCTGCTCTCTCTCCGATCCTTGAAAACTGTGCCTTCTCATGCCTGGGATGCAGTCGCTTGTCAGGGCACACTTCCTCTTGTTCGAGCCAACGTGTCTCGAGGGCCTCATCTACTCAGCAATTTGTATCCAGAGGGTTGGATCTATTGTCCCTTAAGCCGGCTTTTACTGCCACCTCTGGAGCTTCTCAGCACCCCATGTGTGGTCACTCTTCAGAGCACACCCAGTTCTGGCTGCACTTGCTGCCTCTTCCCCTCGTCGCTGGGTTCCTAGCTGGTCAGGGCCTACTATTGTACCCTGGTCCCTTCTCTGGTGTTTGTGTCTCTATTTGATAGGGGCGGGTAAGTGCCTCTCTCCGCGCCTCCAGGCCTCCGTGTAGGGTAAGTGTGCTCCTGGCGGTCCGGGGCAAGAGACAGCATCTGCCACTTCATGGCCCTGTCCCCTTCGGCACCTACGATGCCTCACCGTGCCCCGGATCTCATCATCCAGCAGTGCTATGCGTCGCTATCCACGCTCACCAGATGGGTTCTGCGAGTCCCAGGGCCGGGGCCGTCCACCATGACCCGTCCCCAACTCTGTTCCATGCGCTCCAGTCTGCGGGAGACATATCCCCGTCTGCAATGTTAATTGCACTCACTTGTGCTCCTCAGTCAAGACCTCCAGCTGTGTCGAGGTCGCGCTTAAGACCGGGTGGGATGTAGTTCTGGGCTGGACAGGACGGAGTGGAGAAGAAAGGCGACTCAATCCGCCTCCATCTTGGCCACACCCTTTAACATATTTTTAATAAATTACTTTATTATATTTATTTACTTTGGTAATATATGTAACATTTAGCATTTGATTTGTTAATATTTTTGTATACATTTCTTGTAGGTGTGTGTATATATATATTCACTGAAAAAACCATAGGTTAGAGACCATATATAGTTAGCTGGACATTTTATTGACATAAAACCAATGAAATTCCATATATAGTTAGTTGCACTAACTATATATGGCGCACCCGCAATCCACTGCTGATGATGTCACATATTACATCATTCATGACATGGTCAGTGACATCACTGATGACATCACTGATGACATCTCAAATGACATCACTGATGACATCACTGATGACATCTCAAATGACATCACTGATGACATCATCTAGTGTCTGTGTGTTTTTGTAAAGTTTAAATATGTTTTACATATTGAAGAATGAGTGGATGTATGGAAGACTGAGTGTGTGTGTGGCTGGCTGGGAGGTGTGTGACTCTGTGCATATCAATGTGTACTTGTATCAGTGATTGTATAAGAGAGTAAGTATGTGTTAGTATATGTGTGAAAAGTATGGTGTTCTGTGTTTAACTGTATAGATGAGGAAATCGAAGTGTGATTGATTCTTCACAGGACTGACTAGGTGTATGAGTGCATATGATAGTGTTGTAATAATGAGTGACTGTATGTATGAGTGATTGTATGGGTGAATGAGTGAATGTGTGTGTAGACGTAGGAATCAGTGAGTGCGTATGTAGTAACTGGTATTGGTGTGTCATGATGTCATCAGTGATGTCATTTGAGATGTCATCAGTGATGTCATTTGAGATGTCATCAGTGATGTCATCAGTGATGTCACTGAAGTATGGTGTTCTGTGTTTAACTGTATAGATGAGGAAATGGAAGTGTGATTGATTCTTTACAGGACTGACTAGGTGTGTGAGTAACTCCATGGATGAGTGGCAGTGTGTGAGTGTCTGCATAGGTGTATGAGTGCATATGATAGTGTTGTAATAATGAGTGACTGTATGTATGAGTGATTGTATGGGTGAATGAGTGAATGTGTGTGTAGACGTAGGAATCAGTGAGTGCGTATGTAGTAACTGGTATTGGTGTGTCATGATGTCATCACTGATGTCATTTGAGATGTCATCAGTGATGTCATCAGTGATGTCATTTGAGATGTCATCAGTGATGTCATCAGTGATGTCACTGACCATGTCATGAATGATGTAATATGTGACATCATCAGCAGTGGATTGCGGGTGCGCGATATATAGTTAGTGCAACTAACTATATATGGAATTTCATTGGTTTTATGTCAATAAAATGTCCAGCTAACTATATATGGTCTCTAACCTATGGTTTTTTCAGTGAATTTTCAAGGTTTTGTAAATGCAAATTCCTAACTATATATGGTCTATAACCTATGGTTTTTTCAGTGAATTTCATTGGTTTTTTAAAAGCTAATATCTATAGCTGTAAAATATATTCTTTATTACGTGACGTATCACGTAGCCACGTGAGACGCCTCATGACGCGTCGCATAACCATGACGTATCGGTTCTGCAGCGCAAACAAAACCCGTAACGTAAGCGTGCCGGAGCACGCTTACAGATATATATATTTTTTTTAACCTTAATTAGACAAAATCCACACGTGCACATATCTTGAGGCCTTGCAAAGGCACATCAAACAAACAGTCCCTACAATTTTGCCAAGTTTGCTGGAAATCTATTCCCTTAATTTTTTTTTTACTGTTTCTCTTGGTTTTCCCCTTGTTACGCTTACCGGGACGCTACCCGGTACGCGAACCGGACGCTCCAAAAACACAAGATGGCGGACTCCCGTTACGCTGCCGGTTAGCTGCCCGGTTCGCGTACCGGGAAGCGCCTCTACCGCGAAAAATCGCGGGGGACTTTAATATGCCCCTCATCAATCCTAGGGGGTCAGGAGGGGTTTACCTTGCCCCCTTTCCTTCATTTCCCCCTTCTTTTTTCACCACATCTTGTCTCTCGAACCTACCGAGAGACAAGATGGCGGCCGCTCCGGACTGTTTACAATGTTGACAGCTACGCTGCCGGTTAGCTGCCCGGTTAGCTGCCCGGTGAGCTGCCCGGTTCGCGTACCGGGACGCGCCTCTACGGCGTAAAATCGCAAAATTTTTTGCCCCGCGGGGCACTTTAATATCCCCCTCATCAATCCTAGGGGGTCAGGAGTGGTCTACCTTGCCCCCTTTCCTTCATTTCCCCCTTCGTTTTTCACCACATCTTGTCTCTCGATCGTACCGAGAGACAAGATGGCGGCCGCTCCGGTTTGTTTAGAATGTTGACAGACACCGGAGAGCCAATCAGATTCGCTTTGCGAAGTTCCGTTACGCGTCAGGTACGCGAACCGGGGCGCTAACCGGAGCGCTGTCACAGATATATATATTTTTTTAAACGTTAATTTCTCAAAATCCACTGGAGCACATATATTGAGACATAGCAAAGGCACGTCGGGCAAACCATATCTACAATTTTGCCAAGTTTCATGTAAATCTATTCAGCCGTTCGAGCTAAAAGTGAGTCCAACCGCCCTATGGAAAAATGAATGGGAAAAACGCGTTTTGGGACCCCCCTTTGTTCTCGGCCCCCCCTTGACTAAACCCCACCAAATTTTCAGGGGCTGCTCAGAAAACAAATGTGCCATTTTCCTGAAAATTTCAGCCAATTCCGTCCACAAACGCCAAAGTTATTAGACATAGAATTTTCAGAAATCCCATAGAGAAAAAATCCTAACTATATATACCCACTGGCTATCGCCAGTAGGTAATATACATATATAAACATATGTAATCTGCATATCTATATAAATATAAATGCATGCATACATATACATATATGCATACATATGCATGTTATTTACATGAAAGTTTTAAAAACACTAATAAAAGCAAAGCTAAAAAGCCACCTCATTACAAACAGAATGGCTTTAACTTAAACGAGGGCGAGATCTATTGCATTTTCAATGCTTGTTTACTTTGGTTCTATCAAGAAGGCATTCAGATGTGTCACACATTTGCCATAAATTCTGAATGTTAGCACTCTAGTTGCTCATTAGATCACTGTAGTAAAGCTAGTGCTCACCAGGGAAGTCTGCTGCTAATCATGGTTTGCAGCCATTTTCCCACATTTTTTATCCCGCAGACTTTCAGTCCGCATACCATTATCCCGCAAGGTCATTGAGCTCGCATACCATTATCCCGCATTTTTTCAAAACGCATGTGCATTTATCGCGCATGCCTTTACAAAGAATTACGTTTCAAAGGCATGTATGGTAAATGCATTTGCGTTGTGAAAACCACGATGACGAGAGAGGTAAGTGGGTTTGTGTTAATTTTTTCGTGGGTTAGTGATTGTGTAGTGTAGTGTAGTGTTGTGTAGTGTAGTGTTGTGTTAGTGTAGTGTAGAGTTGTGGTGGTTGTTTAGTGTAGGGTCATGCCGGGGGTAGTGTTTTAGGGTTTAGGGTTGTGTTGTAGTGTTTGCGTAGTGTAGGGTCATGCTGGGGGTAGTGTTTTAGGGTTCAGGGTAGTGTTGTAGTGTTTGCGTAGTGTAGGGTCATGCTGGGGGTAGTGTTTTAGGGTTTAGGGTTGTGTTGTAGTGTTTGCGTAGTGTAGGGTCATGCTGGGCGTAGTGTTTTAGGGTTTAGGGTAGTGTTGTAGTGTTTGCGTAGTGTAGGGTCATGCTGGGGGTAGTGTTTTAGGGTTTAGGGTAGTGTTGTAGTGTTTGCGTAGTGTAGGGTCATGCTGGGGTGTAGTATTTTAGGGTTTAGGGTAGTGTTGTAGTGTTTGCGTAGTGTAGGGTCATGCTGGGGGTAGTGTTTTAGGGTTTTGGGTAGTGTTGTAGTGTTTGCGTAGTGTAGGGTCATGCTGGGGGTAGTGTTTTAGGGTTTTGGGTAGTGTTGTAGTGTTTGCGTAGTGTAGGGTCATGCTGGGGTGTAGTGTTTTAGGGTTTTGGGTAGTGTTGTAGTGTTTGCGTAGTGTAGGGTCATGCTGGGGTGTAGTGTTTTAGGGTTTTGGGTAGTGTTGTAGTGTTTGCGTAGTGTAGGGTCATGCTGGGGGTAGTGTTTTAGGGTTTTGGGTAGTGTTGTAGTGTTGGCGTAGTGTAGGGTCATGCTGGGGGGTAGTGTTTTAGGGTTTTGGGTAGTGTTGTAGTGTTTGCGTAGTGTAGGGTCATGCTGGGGGTAGTGTTTTAGGGTTTTGGGTAGTGTTGTAGTGTTTGCGTAGTGTAGGGTCATGCTGAGGGTAGTGTTTTAGGGTTTAGGGTAGTGTTGTAGTGTTTGTGTAGTGTAGGGTCATGCTGGGGGTAGTGTTTTAGGGTTTAGGGTAGTGTTGTAGTGTTTGCGTAGTGTAGGGTCATGCTGGGGGTAGTGTTTTAGGGTTTAGGGTAGTGTTGTAGTGTTTGCGTAGTGTAGGGTCATGCTGGGGTGTAGTGTTTTAGGGTTTTAGGTAGTGTTGTAGTGTTTGCGTAGTGTAGGGTCATGATGGGGGTAGTGTTTTAGGATTTAGGGTAGTGTTGTAGTGTTTGCGTAGTGTAGGGTCATGCTGGGGGGTAGTGTTTTAGGGTTTTGGGTAGTGTTGTAGTGTTTGCGTAGTGTAGGGTCATGCTGGGGGTAGTGTTTTAGGGTTTTGGGTAGTGTTGTAGTGTTTGCGTAGTGTAGGGTCATGCTGAGGGTAGTGTTTTAGGGTTTAGGGTAGTGTTGTAGTGTTTGCGTAGTGTAGGGTCATGCTGGGGGTAGTGTTTTAGGGTTTAGGGTAGTGTTGTAGTGTTTGCGTAGTGTAGGGTCATGCTGGGGGTAGTGTTTTAGGGTTTAGGGTAGTGTTGTAGTGTTTGCGTAGTGTAGGGTCATGCTGGGGGTAGTGTTTTAGGGTTTAGGGTAGTGTTGTAGTGTTTGCGTAGTGTAGGGTCATGCTGGGGGTAGTGTTTTAGGGTTTAGGGTAGTGTTGTAGTGTTTGCGTAGTGTAGGGTCATGCTGGGGTGTAGTGTTTTAGGGTTTTGGGTAGTGTTGTAGTGTTTGCATAGTGTAGGGTCATGCTGGGGGTAGTGTTTTAGGATTTAGGTTAGTGTTGTAGTGTTTGCGTAGTGTAGGGTCATGCTGGGGGTAGTGTTTTAGGGTTTAGGGTTGTGTTGTAGTGTTTGCGTAGTGTAGGGTCATGCTGGGGGTAGTGTTTTAGGGTTTAGGGTTGTGTTGTAGTGTTTGTGTAGTGTAGGGTCATGCTGGGGGTAGTGTTTTAGGGTTTAGGGTAGTGTTGTAGTGTTTGCGTAGTGTAGGGTCATGCTGGGGTGTAGTGTTTTAGGGTTTTGGGTAGTGTTGTAGTGTTTGCGTAGTGTAGGGTCATGCTGGGGGTAGTGTTTTAGGGTTTAGGGTAGTGTTGTAGTGTTTGTGTAGTGTAGGGTCATGCTGGGGGTAGTGTTTTAGGGTTTAGGGTAGTGTTGTAGTGTTTGTGTAGTGTAGGGTCATGCTGGGGGTAGTGTTTTAGGGTTTAGGGTAGTGTTGTAGTGTTTGTGTAGTGTAGGGTCATGCTGGGGGTAGTGTTTTAGGGTTTAGGGTAGTGTTGTACTGTTTGTGTAGTGTAGGGTCATGCTGGGGGTAGTGTTTTAGGGTTTAGGGTAGTTTAGTTGTTTAGTGTATGCTAAAGGCATATTCGTTCTAAAAGTTTTCGTTATTTTAATTTGCGGCCTAATAGTACATGCGGGATTTTTTTTGCGGACTGATGGTATGCGGGATTTCGTCATATATTCGCTAATCATACTTTCTATGGCAAAATGAACCCCCTCATTTTGTTCCTTTTTAAATTAAATGTTTTAAGAGTTACCACTTTATTCCAATCAAGATGGCTTCAGGTGTGCCATACCTTTGTAATAAGTAGGACTGTTAGCACTCTAGTTGTTCTTTAGAACACTCTGGGACAATCTGTCATTGGGCTATAGTTGGGCTACATCTGGCTGATATTTGGGCTACATTTGTTTTTTTTTGTCTCTGGTGGCCATCTTTGGGCTACATTGGGCTACATTGGGCTACATTGGGCTACATTTGGGCTCCAACATATATATAGCCCAATGTAGCCCAATATATATTTTTCAAAGTTAATTTTCGTAAAAACCACTGGAGCCTATATCTTGAGACATAGCAAAGGCACATCGGGCTACCAGTCCCTACAATTTTGCCAAGTTTGGTGTAAATCCATTCAGCCGTTCAGGCTAAAAGTGAGGCCAACCGCCCTATGGAAAATTGCATGGGAAAAACACGTTTTGGGACCCCCCTTTTTTCTCGGCCCCCCCTTGACGAAACCCCCCCAAATTTTTAGGGGCTGCTCAGAAACAAAATGTTCAATTTTCCTGAAAATTTCAGCCAATTCTGTCCTCATAAGCCAAAGTTATTCGACATAGAATTTTCAAAAATCCCATAGGAAAAAAATCCTAACTATATATACCTACTGGCTATCGCCAGTAGGTAATATATATATATATATATATATATATATATATATATATTCACTGAAAAAACCATAGGTTTCACACCAGTTATAGTTAGGAATTAGCATTTAAAAAACCTTTGAAATTCACTGAAAAAACCATAGGTTTCACACCAGTTATAGTTCGGAATTAGCATTTAAAAAACCTATTAAATTCACTGACAAAACCATAGGTTTCACACCAGTTATAGTTAGCAGGAAATTTTACTGACATAAAACCATTGAAATTCCCACGTTATAGTTAGTTGGACTCACTATAACTTGCGCGCCTGCAATGCACTGCTGATGACATCACATATTACATCACTCATGACATGGTCAGTGACATCACTCATGACATCACTGATGACACCATCCAGTGAATGTGTGTCTTTCTGAAAAATAAATTTGTTTTATATATGTATTTGTAAAGGTCGATGGAAGAATAAATGTTTAAATAAGTATGTAAATGGATGATTTTAAAAAAAAAAATTGGTTGGTTAACTGGCTTATTAAGCGTATCTTAGTGAATACATATATTAGCGAGTATTGTTTAAATATTTAAATGTTTGTATCAGTGTTTCTCTTTGTGTATAAGTGGCTGCAGGGGTTGGTGACTGACTCACTGTTTGTATGTGTTTTGAAGACAGCATATGTGCAGGACTGTATGGGTGGATGAGTGTGTATATGTGTGTGTTAGTGAGTGAATGACTGTCTCACTAGTGTCTTCATTAGTAACGACATATGTTTTAATCTAGTATATGTGAGTATTGATGTATATAAGTGAGTATAGTATATATAGTGAGAGATTGTAGGAGTTCCTGTTTAAATAAGTATGTGTTTCTATAAGTGATTGTTTAAGAGAGTAAGTATGTGTAAGTTTCCTTAGAAGTAAGGTGGTAGTGTGTGTATAAATGTATATGCAAATAAATGGATGTTCAATAGTTTATTTGCATGTGTGAGTATGTGTGTGAGTAACTTTTGGATGACTGCTGATGTGTAACAGGATGTATAGGTGTATCACTACATATGATGAGTGAGTATATATATGAGTGACTATATAGAACTGTTGGTGAATGAGTGGATGTGTATATAGATGGTGGAATTACTGAATTGGTTGTTGTTACTGGTTTGGGTACCTCCATTTTTTTGAAAATGTTTGTTTCTATTTATGAATATGTGTTTCAAGCGTTACATTACACTGAAATTAGGTCTGTCACTCTGTCACAAGGATGGTGTCATCAGTGATGTCATGAGTGATGTCACTGACCATGTCATGAGTGATGTAATATGTGATGTCATCAGCAGTGCATTGCAGGCGCGCAAGTTATAGTGAGTCCAACTAACTATAACGTGGGAATTTCAATGGTTTTATGTCAGTAAAATTTCCTGCTAACTATAACTGGTGTGAAACCTATGGTTTTGTCAGTGAATTTAATAGGTTTTTTAAATGCTAATTCCGAACTATAACTGGTGTGAAACCTATGGTTTTTTCAGTGAATTTCAAAGGTTTTTTAAATGCTAATTCCTAACTATAACTGGTGTGAAACCTATGGTTTTTTCAGTGAATTTCAAAGGTTTTTTTAATGCTAATTCCTAACTATATAAGACCTGAAAGCCCACCAGGAATCTCCAGTATGCGCCAGGGGACTGCATTGCAGAGAGGTGTAATGAAGCCACAACCCTTTTTACACCTCTCTGCAACGCAACCCCCGTGCATGTTTAAAGAGGGGGAACTAATTCCCCTTGCATACTGGGGGCCCCTGGGGGCCAATTAGCCCACCTGGAACCTCCAGTATGCGCCAGGGGCTGCATTGCAGAGGTGTAATGAGACTATGCCCCTTGTTACACCTCTCTGCAACGCAGCCCACTGCCGCGTTTGCAGAGGGGGAACTAATTCCCCTTGCATACTGGGGGTCCCTGGGGTCAACTAGTCCACCAGGAGCCTCCAGTATGCGCGAGGGTGCTGCATTGCAGAGAAGTGTAATGAGGCCACACCCTTGTTACACCTCTCTGCAATGCAGGCCACTGGCGCGTTTGCAGAGGGGGGACTAATTCCCCTTGCATACTGGGGGTCCCTGGATCATATCTGCCCAAACACCGATATTCCGAACGATTGTAAATGACTTTTCTTGAGAAACATTTGGATTTGGATTATCATGTCCTATACTTTGGAATTTTTGAAAGACTGACTTTGAGGATGCTATAAATTACTCAAGTCTGCCCGAATTGTGTGGGTAAAATTGATACCTAGTCACTTTGAATAAGAATATACTTATGTCTCGTCTAACATTTGGAAGAAATATCTAGTTATATGACAACTGGATACCGACATAACTTGAAGGAAATAAGAACGCCCTGAAGAAGTTCTGTTGTACAGAACGAAACCTTTCGGCTGGCTGTGGTACATAAACTTAAGGAAAATAAAAGCATTTGAATATACACCAAGATTCAGCGCTTCAATAAGGACTCTAAGTGATATGATTTGATTGGACTCATTGTGAAAGTGGTGCTGTGCCAAACTTTGGAATATTCTCCACTACTCTCTACTACTTACTCTCTCCGACTCCACTACTCTCAAATACTCACTGTCTACTACTCATTCTCTACTACTCTACTACTCTCTACTACTCTCTCTCTACTACTCACTCCCTACTACTCGCTACTCGCTACTCCCTACTACTCACTATCTACTACTCTCTACTACTCACTCTCTACTACTCTCTCCCTACTACTCACTCTTTACTACTCACTACTACTCTCTACTACTCACTCTCTACTTCTCACTCTCTACTACTCACTCTCTACTACTCTCTCTCTACTAGTCTCTACTACTCACTCTACTACTCACTCTCTACTACTCACTACTATTCTCTCTGCTACTCATTCTCTACTACTCTCTACTACTCACTCTCTACTACTCACTCTCTACTACTCACTCTTTACTACTCTCTACTACTCACTTTCTACTGCTCTCTACTACTCACTCTACTACTTACTCTCTACTACTCTCTACTACTCACTCTCTACTACTCACTCTCTACTACTCTCTACTACTCACTCTACTATTCACTCTACTACTCTCTACTACTCACTCTCTGCTACTCTCTCTACTGCTCTCTACTACTCTCTACTACTCACTCTCTACTCTCTATTACTCACTCTCTACTCTCTACCTCTCTACCTCTCTCTTCTTCTCTCTCTACTAATCTCTACCTCTCTACCGCTACCTCTCTACCTCTACACCTCTACACCTCTACCTCTCTACCTCTCTCTACACGCACACATATACACATATATGCATATATATATGCATATGCATTTATATATGTATGTGTATGTATAAAAAAACAACAAAACATTTTTTTTTTAAACAGCTACTTATAAAACTGTCATTCTTTTTCCCCATGGTACACTCCCCGGTACGCGCACCGGTGCGCGCACCGGTGCGCGTACCGGGCGCTCCCCCCGCGAAAATCAAAAATTTTTTTTTTTTTTTTTTTGCCCCGCGGGGCCCTTTTATGGCCCCCACATCAAACCTAGGGCGTCAAGGGGGGGTCTACTCTGCCCCCTTATGGTCATTTCCCTCTTTGTTTTGGCCACCTCTTGTGTCTCGATTTTACCGAGACACAAGATGGCGGCCGCTCCGGACTGTTCAGAATGTTTACAGACACCCGAGAGCCAATCAGCTTTCCTCACGCAAGTCGCGTGGCGCGCACGGTACACGCACCGGTGCGCGTACCGGTGCGCTGCTATAGATATATATATTTTTTTGAACCTAAATTACTCAAAATCCTGTGGAGCACATATCTTGAGACATAGCAAAGGCACATCGGGCTACCAGTCCCTACAATTTTGCCAAGTTTGGTGGAAATCCATTCAGCCGTTCGGGCTAAAAGTGAAATCGACCGCCCTATGGAAATTAACATGGGGAAAACGCGTTTTGGGACCCCCCTTTTATCTTGGCCCCCGCTTGACGAATCCCCCCCAAACTTTCAGAGAAGGACCGGGGCGCCGCGAGGCCATTTTCAGGAAATTTTCAGGCAGATTCGTCAACCGGTGCCAAAGTTATTCCAAATAGAATTTTGAGATTTAACATTGAAAAAAATCCTAACTATAACTACCTACTGGCGACCGCCAGTAGGTAATATATATATATATATATATATATATATATATATATATATGTATAGATCTCGTAGACTTTCACACTCTCACAACCACCTCCTGGTCACGAGAGAGTAACGGACCAAGGATGTTTTTGGCAAGCTGTTTATGTAAACGTTGACGCGTTTTAGGCAACAAGTGCCCTTGTATAAACTCATATGCACACATATATGAACATATTTATATATATGTTTTTTATAGTAATAAAAAAACACACAAAATATAATCTAAATTACATAATTTTAATAATTGTCTTATATTATGAATATGTATATTTAAAAATACGTGTGTATGTTTATATATGTATATATTTATATATAGTTTTACATGTTATTTAAATATACTTCATTCACATTATATTATTGCTAAATATTAAAATATTTTAGATTTACTATTTTAATATATATATGATTCCCTTTCCAGGAATTTGTTCGGTAATTTGACTGTTGTGTATCAAAAATGTTTTTACACAATGTACACAGGGCGCATTTATGCCGGAATTGCAATGTTCAAAGTAATCTTTGCTTCTTTGTTTTGAGCTTATTTTGAGATAGTCTGTTTTCCCTTGTTACAGTGGTCACATGACCTTTATGGGAACAGGGCTGTAGGCGGAGCACTTTAGCACTTTATAAGCACTGAAAAAATCACTAATGCCTTGCATGTGAACAAGGGCTGCAAAGCCCGAAACGCGTCATGGTTGGTTGGTAGCGGAAAATACTGGAAAAATAAAAAATACTTACCCGAATGCTGTAGTCTGTCTGCCTACTTCGCCGGTCATGCTGGATTGGAGGTGGTTTCTTGGAGTTACTGTTGATACGATACAGAAGTTAGGTTTTGCTTCTGTTTACAGACCCCCTCTTCGAGTGCGGCACCTGGATCTCAAACCGAGTGGCAAGTTTCTCCGAAAACGGAATCTTATGCAGGTGCTCCCTATCATTGACCATTGGTGAAAAAGGTCGGCGCTTCAGTGCGGAACAGTCTTCGGCGGGGTCAGCGGACTCTGCTTCTTGATTGGTGCACGACGCCGGGTTCTAACCAAACGGCATTAGATAGGTGGAGAGGTGATTCGAAAATTCAAAAGCACTTTTGGATAGGCAGCCGCAGTTACTGCAATCTCTTCGAGCGGCGTGCACAGTGCTCTCCAGTTCATCGCACATTTCCTCAAACCCAACCAATATGTCCGCGGAGGCTTTCCGTGCTAGGGAAGCGGAGGCGGCGCAATTATTTGACAATATCACCGTCACGAGTGAAACCCCAAGAAAGGTCTCGGCCGGGACGGATAAAAGTGGCGAAGGTGACATTAAGACTTTGTACAAAAATTTGGAAAAAGAAAAACGTTTGGGAATTACTAAATGGTGGGAACACTATTCACTGACGAAATATGCTGATGCAGGTCGGGTTCCAAGAGGACTCCGCATTATGCTGGCTCCAGGTTTCGACCGTCCAAATCCAATGATGCTCAAAGAATGGGGGCAAAGTAATCTGGCAGCTTAAATGAACTTAGTTCACATTTTAATAAAATATGCTGCCATTGACAGAGACGAAATACTTTTGAACATTGACAAAATTAATGATGAGATCAGCAAATGCAAAGAGTCCGAAGCAGTTCTAAAAAACTTGGAATCAGCCATGAATGACCGCTTGAAAAAACACGAAGACAAGATCAAGGCTAGAAAGGTTAGCAAGTTTGCTCGTGACCAAGCAGACTATGCACATGGACAAATGTTTACCTTTGCCCGGAAATATAGTGCAGCAAGACGTCAGCAATATAGTGGGAGCTCAAAAAATCAAACTATTCCCACTACCTCACGCAATGATCCTGAACGCGACGAGGTGTTGCTTAACGATGATACTAGCAGCAACACATTTTCCTCATCTAGTGTTTCCAGTGAAGATTTAAGTAGAGACCAGCAAGCAGCGCCTATTCTGGATTTGGCTGAGGAACTTGGGGGCATATTACCAAGCAATAGCGATAATTATCGCTATTGCTTGTTTAGAGTCAAAATGTTACCGCTGCGCTGTGGCGATTTTTACCGCAAATAAGCCTTGGTATTACCAAGGTTTATCGCAAATGCGATAAAAAATCGCCGCAATGCATGAATATCGCTGAAAAGTCAGCGATATTCATGCATTACCAAGCTAATGCGCTTAGCCATGTTATCCACCTCCCATTGGATAACATGGCTAAGAACTGCTCAGGGCAGGTGTTAGCTTTTGGAGATATTCGCGCTTAGCGCGAATATCTCCAAAAGTTGGTAATAGGAGATAGCGATGTTAGTGACTGTTTTCAGTCGCTAACATCTTGGCACGCCCACTTTGCATGTCATTAGTGATAAATATCACTGACATGCAAAGCGGGGCCAAAGATGGTCGCTATCTCCTACTAGCTGTCGCTAACTGGTGTTAGCGACAGCTAGGTAATAGGGAGATAATTTTATCTCTGTTTTCTTGGCTTTTAAAGCCAAAAAAGCGGAGATAAACCCCCTTGATAATATGCCCCTTGATTTTTTAGTGGCAGAAAGACTGAGAACATTGCGCCCTCGACTGGACAGTCAAGGGCAAATTGCAAAACCAAAAACCAAAAAAGACGAGAACGAAGGAAACAAGCAAGAAAACAAAGTACAACAAAAAAAGAAAACCAAAGGGCCATGGCAACGAAGGAAGTGAGCAACAAAAATGCAGTCATTAATCTCTCCAGTGTGGTTCTGGAGAAAGCGGAAGAACAACTTTTATCTTTGGGGCTCAACTTTTGTCTAGCCCAATCCTTCGACTATGCGGCGACCCGCATTGATGTCTATCGCTTCATACGAAAAATGAAGCTACGTAAACATTTTGCCACTCAAAACCTGAAAACGACTACTGGAACCTCGGCCCCAGTTGATTCCATCACCCCGGACGGGGTGCCGGAGGTAAGAGCTGCTGATGTGTCCATGTATTTAACTCTTAACGACCTTTGCCAAGCCACTAATTCTCAACCGTTAAATTCTAAAATTGAAAGCAACACTCAAACGAGATTGGCAAAAATTAACATTACCCAAAAGGGTGCGGGCATCACGCCTTTCAAAAATAAATCTAAATTTGTACCCTTAATGGTAAAATATGCCATTGACACATTCCATGAATGCATTACCAATGAAATCAAGCAACTATATACCAAATCTTGCAAATGTAACAAAAGCAAATATTACCAACAACAAGCAAATTACATAGCGATTATGAAGAAACTTACTAGTAACCCAAACATAGTTGTAAAAACAGCTGATAAAGGTGGCAACCTGGTGATTTGGGAGAAAAGTGACTATGTGGCCGAAGCTTTGCGTCAACTCAGCATTACTTCGTGTTACTGCAAAACCAACAAGAAAGAATATCTCAATGCCAAGACTGTGTTGGAAAAATTGTTAAGTAGGTACCGGCGAGAGGGGTTAATTTCAGGTGAGGAATATAAATTCATGTACAAAGAATTTCCGGTCCTCCCTGTCTTTTATCTAATCCCGAAAATACATAAAAATATCTCGCCAACTCCCGGAAGACCTATTATTTCGGCGATCAATAGTGCTGGAGAAAATGTCAGTCGCTATATAGATTATTTTTTACAAGATTTGGTCAAAAAACTGCCTAGTTATGTGCGCGATACTGGCGATTTCTTGGTAAAGATCAAAGACTTGGAATGGCAAGAGGATATGTATTAAGTCACGTTTAATTCTATTTTTTCACTTCACCTCACCTTTTGCAGTAGCATCTATATAATTTCCGGTCCTGATGAAAGTAATGGACTCATTAGTCCCCAGAAATTTGCTGAAACATGTCGACCAATTTAATATCAGGGTAGATATTTGTTAAAACTACCTATGCTGCTTTTTAATGTTGGTGGAGCGAGCATATGACCTAATAAAGTTTTCTTATTTTTGCTCACTCACCCAATTTTATACATATTCACTTACCCCATTCACACACCCGTTTTCACAGCACTGCAAATCAGTCACCCACCAAACGAATTGATGGGTAGTTTGTGACACTCTACCACTATTTAGTCGCCACTTGGCTCTCTGGAGGTTATACCATCTGACCTCCCCTAGTCTGAGCCAGTGACGCACCAATGATTGTGAACAACAGGAATGCCAAATGATGAAGGGCGGTTCCGTGTGGTGACTGATGGATAACCTGTAAGTGATCACTGGTATCCAACAATTCGTTTTTCTGTTTTGGTTAGATGATCTGACACGGTTCTATTAGTTTAATGACCCACACATAGACTAACTAGACCCTCTGACACTCTTTTGTTTTTCTAAGAGGATATGTTGCTCATCACATTGGATGTGGAATCCCTTTATACAAGCATTGGCCATCCAGAGGGATTAAGGGCTACGAAACACTTTTTGGACACTCGTTCTGCTGACTTTTATGAACATAACAAAGTCATTTTAGAACTTTTGAATTGGTGTCTCAATAATAATTATTTTGCCTTCGGGAAGGACATACGGAGACAATTACGTGGCGTGGCCATGGGTTCCTGTTTTTCCCCCAGCTACGCGTGCTTGCACGTGGGCTGGTGGGAGGAACAGGTCCTAGACATTACACATGCAACATGGGTGAAAGAGAAAATCATCAAATATCTAAGATATATTGATGATATCTTCATTCTGTGGCAGGGAAGTGAGGAGGAAGCTCAGTTGTTTATAAATGAAATCAACGGCAACTCGCTTAATCTCCATTTTACCTCACACATTAGTGCCCGCCAAATAGAATTTCTTGATGTACAGGTTTATGTGGAACATAACAAACTAATTTCCACATTACATCGTAAACCTACTTCGGGAAACACCCTTTTACACGCCTCCAGCCTCCATCCGAAGCACACAATTTGCAGTATCCCTTTAGGTGAAATCCTTAGAGTCAAACGTATTTGTAGCTCCACATCTGAATTTGACAAATGTATCTATGATCTCAGAATTAGGTTTCTAGAACGTAGTTACTCCAATCAAATTTTTAACCAAGCTTTGGCTAAAGCATGGTTAAGAAGTAGAGAGAGTTTATTTCTGACACCTGACCCCGACAATGCTGATGTATCCAATGGTCCCGACATGACTATTCATACATGTCCCAGGTTCATCACAGCCTATAGTAGTGATGAATATGCCATCAAAAGAATTATTCAAAAAAATTGGCCCATTATCCTTACTGACAATATTTTGAGTCCTACCTTGCCTGCCAGACCTGTGGTAACTTATCGTAGAGCTAGGAATATGGGCAGTTCTCTTGATGTAAGCAGTCATGAGCTAAAACAAAAGGACATCTGGTTAAAGGCCAAACCTGGATTTCGGAAATGCTCTCACTGCAGGGCCTGTAAATTTGGGGAGAACAAAACACATTATCGAACCCCTTTTTGCCCCAGTGAGATTCCAATTAAAGGCTGCTACGACTGTAAAACGGATTTTGCAGTCTATGTTCTGACGTGCACCTGTGGACTACATTACATCGGTAGTACGAAAGCCCAGGTGCACGTCAGAATTTTACAGCACTTAAGGGCTATATTGCATACTGATCCCTCCTATCATGTAGCACACCATTTTGCGGCCAAACATAATAAAGATCTTAATTGTTTGAGATACTATGTGATAGGATCAGTATTGCCCTTACGCAGAGGAGGCAACAGAGAGTTGTTATTGCGACAACTCGAAACACGTTTCATATTAGAGTTCGATAGTAAATGGCCTAATGGCCTCACCAATACCGAATATTTTTACAATTTTTTGTAGAACACTAGGAACCCTGCCATTACACAAAATATGAATTACTTTGCCCCTCTTTCCGTATCAGCCTTTCTGCATTTTTGCTGCGGTCTATTGATGTCAGCCACTCTGCCCAAATGTTAATGAGTAGTCAGGTTCCCTGTTGCTCATTATTATATACTACATTGGGTAGATATTTACACACTCTCTCTTCTGTACTTCTAGTATTGATAGATAGTCAGGTTCCCTGTTATCTACCAGGGTTTAAAAAACACTAATGACTAATAGCACTTTACTATGTAAATTAATATGAATTATTTGCATATTTATGTGTTATCAATTTTTCTATATTGCGCCGTCTCTTCACCATTTTAAGACCAATGGTTTTTGAGCCTTCCCTTCACTTTTACCACACTTTATCACTATTTAATGTTTATACACACATTCTGTAATGTTCTTTTAAGATAACAACATTATGAAATCTATGTTTTTAGAAATGCATTTTTTAAAACAAAGAATAGTCCCTGATTTCATGATGGGTAATAATTGTGTTTTTTACAGTGCATTCTTTGATATTTCATAAATTTATATTTCATTGTCTTCATGAATATGCAGTTTGCACTTTATCTCTAGCCTCTTTGCACACTAGGCATGGTTGTCCTAGCTTTGTTTTGGTTGTTAGTTATGATTGCTCCGTCAGGCCCCACATTAGTGGAAAGAATTCTATTCTTTCCTAATAACTAAGTTAATACTTGTTAGTACAATAATCGATGCTATCTCTTTATGACATGTTTTAGATGCTCTTAACATTTTTTTGTGTGTATATGATGTATCTAGATTTATCCAGTTATGATTCCCTTTCCAGGATTTTGTTCGGTAATTTGACTGTTGTGTATAAAAAATGTTTTTACACAATGTACACAGGGCGCATTTATGCCGGAATTGCAATGTTCAAAGTAATATTTGCTTCTTTGTTTTGAGCTTATTTTGAGATAGTCTGTTTTCCCTTGTTACAGTTGTCACATGACCTTTATGGGAACAGGGCTGTAGGCGGAGCACTTTAGCACTTTATAAGCACTGAAAAAATCACTAATGACTTGCATGTGAACAAGGGCTGCAAAGCCCGAAACGCGTCATGGTTGGTTGGTAGCGGAAAATACTGGAAAAATAAAAAATACTTACCCGAATGCTGTGGTCTGTCTCCTACTTCGCCGGTCCTGCTGGATTGGAGATATATATATATATATATATATATATATATATATATATATATATATATATATATATATATATATATATATATATACAATATTCTTGTATCTAACTTTATAAGTATAAGGATATTTTTGTTATTGATATTTTTAACAGGATATTTCTGCATCACAATATTATTGTAGTCAATAAGTCAGTGTTTCAGCAATGTTGCCTTGCATGGGAGGGTTGAGGTGGACAAGTTGCTGCCGTCTAGGAAGGGTCTTCTGTGGCTCTGTTCTGGCCCCATGAGAAGATCAACAGTTACCTCCCCCGACCCGCTGAGCGGCCCGCTGAAATTCAGCGTGTTTGGACGGTGAGGATGGCAGAGTGGTGTCTGAGTCTCTCCGGAGCTCATGGGAGCTGTTTCTGGCTTTCACCTGAATCTGAGGTTGAGGGCGGCACAAGACAGCATGGATCTAAGCTATTGTGAAGGAAAGGCACTGCAGTTGCCCACTGTTCACAACGTGAAGGGCTGGGAGATACTTCTCAGCTGAGCTGCTTCTTCTTCGAGTGCTAGGGAATTCTCTAGGCTCTAACAAGGCTTCTCTAATTCCTTCTGCTGTAGCCAGTAACAGTGGACACAGCTTTGTAGAAATGACATTGACATGGACTTCCACTACACATCTAATAATGCATAAATACCCAATCCATGGGTGCAGGTCTGTGGGCTTTCAGGGGCCTCTGCCGACTAATTTCAATGACCCACCCCCCCCCCCTCCAGTCTCATCGTGGTCCTCTCCTTCTCTGGGTGAGCACCTCTCAGATTCAGAGTTTGAGGTAAAGTCTATTGTTGCAGCTCATTCTCCCCATATGGTCTCAGCACTCACTATCACAGAAGTAGGCCCACTCAATCTCTCACTTACACTGTAGGAGCAACACCAGTCCACATATGGCCCTCCTGCAGCAGGAGGATCTCACCAATTGCAGGGAGATTCCAGGCAGCACACGGCAGTCTTCCGGAGCTGCATGGTAGTCGGCCTTACAGCATGTTGCTTGGAGGGTCATAGCAAGTGTGGAGGTCTCTGTCAGTGGCCCACTTCTAGATAGCTGGCTGTGGCTCACTCAGGCACTCTGGTGAGGACATGTTTCACAGCGTGGCTTATTCGGCACTCCTGTAAGTACTTTGTGCTTCTTCTTCAGCATAAGGGGCACACTCCCGCATTTGATGCTTTTTCATTGTGGTGGTCACCAGACACTATCTTTGGCACCCTGTGCCTCAAGGCCATGACCTCACTTCATCAAGAGATGCATGCAGCGGACCTCGGTGGTCACTGGGAGACCTATGTACGATCTAAACCTTAAGTAAGATGTATGAAGCAACTCAAAGCCACTTTGAATGGCCCGAGTGGCTTCACAAATCTGGAGTAAAGTAACAAAGCGCAAATCACTGCATTGCGTTATTCTGCCCTGGGAAGGCATTCCATGGGTGTTGTGTGGGTGTTCCCAAGCAACTCCCGTGGTTTTTGACACATTCCCAGATTGGAATGCGCCAAAAAGTTACACCTTCCCAGGGGACGAGTAACAAGGAGAAATATCTTTATTTCTCCTCGTTTCTTCCTCTTTCTATGTGCGCTATATTCTGCATCATACATAGAAAAAGGAATGTGCTCCAAGGATTCTTTTTGTGGGATGGTGCCACTTCTTGCGCAAAAACAACCCTACATGTAACAAAGGCATCCTTGCACCTTTGCACAAGAATTCCTGTGTTGGTGCTAGGCAGCCCATTGTGTGCCAGTGCATAGGTAAGGACATGAATGTGTCATATTGCTTTAAATACAACATATTCCTGACCTTTTTCTGTCAACCTGTGCAGCACAGCAAGGTGACTTGCTACACTGCACTGCCTGACTTTATCATAAATAGGCCCTTGGTTTCAGGACTGGTCCAGTCGCAACAGAACACTTTGGCAGTGCCACGGACACGCGGTCCCTTGTGGGGCACACGGTCTACCAGCAGGAGCTTACTCTGGCTTCGATGAGGCCTACTGCCCAAGTACACAGCTACTGGTTCCATGGTAGTTACAATGGGAAAAAATGACAAATTTCACACTGCCCTGCCTAGCAGTAATGTCATTCCTTTGGTGCACTTGCTTAGCAAGTCTTGGTGGATGGGTCAATAACTGCTGTCCTTTCCACAATCAGCTCCTACTGTGGGGTTTGAGCTTCCTTCCCTCACTCACAAGCAGGATATGTAGGCACCCTGACCAGTTCAGTAATTCGTCATTCAGATTGGACTCTAGGTAATGTTCCCTCACCTCTGGGTG
Source organism: Lissotriton vulgaris (assembly GCF_964263255.1). Taxonomy (NCBI): domain Eukaryota; kingdom Metazoa; phylum Chordata; class Amphibia; order Caudata; family Salamandridae; genus Lissotriton; species Lissotriton vulgaris. The sequence goes on from NC_141699.1 coordinate 724,980,169, forward strand.
GATGACTGTCAGTGCAATACCAAGCTTTAGCTATGCAGTAGTCTCTAAGTACGATGTACAGCGTCCCTTCTAGGGAGAAAGACTGCAACAACAAACAGCGATGGGTCTTGGGCTCCCATATTTATAATGATTTCGAAGAAGGAGGATGTGTATTCCAGTTCAGCTTCCTTGAAACTGGTTTGGGTCAGTTGCCTTTTCATACGTGCTGGCCTGGCCACCATACAGGCCTATCCTTTGTCTGCAATTCTGCTCTGTCTAGCAGGACAGTCTACAGGTGGAGTGCCCACCACAGAAATACAAAAAAGCATGAGCAGAACTAACCCAGATATTTATGACCCTTCCTCACAGAGATCCGGACGAGAGACAAGAATCTGTGCCCCTTCAAAGAACCCCTATCCCTGACAACAGACACTGCAGGCTTCACCCTGCTACCCCTGCCATTATCCTAATGGCAGATTCAATCAGAGTAATTTACAGCCCAATGTATCAGCAAGGGCCCTGTCACATCTAAAGAAAGCCTGTCTTTCCTCATTATAGTGACTGGTGTTCCCCCCAAATCTAGGAGAAGACAGCAACACACATATGCTCTCCTCCACCTTATTCTTTTGTCCAGTCTGGGGGCTTCCAAAACGGAACCTGCAAGCCTGTATCACTCCTGCTCACCCCTAGCACACAAGCATATGTAAAGAGCATGAAATGCTAGCATTCAAGATCCCAGGTTAATTGTGAGCAGCTTTGTAGATGAATAATAATTCACTTAACACGCTTCAAGTATGAAACTCGTCACAGGGGCGGAAGTCATCTGCCACCATGAGATGAGGTTGGTGAGTTCTTTCGCTTCAAAACAAGGTCCAACACTGATCATTGTCAATGGCCGTGCCCGGTCAATTCTAGTCCATGGGATCAGTGTGCAACATGGACAAAAATAACTAATCAGGAACACAAGTACATGCAGTTCGGGCATGCATAGCAGGTGACATAACTCCACATCTTGCATGGGATCTTTCAATCCCAAAATAACCCACCCTCGTCTGACTACTCAGAACCCTAATTCACTGTTGTATAAGTCCCCTTGTTGGATCAGCAAAACCAGTGGGAAAGTCTATCTGCATTCCAGTGGCTTTATCCAGTCTTGTGCTGCACTGTGAAGTCAAGACCCTGAAACAAGGTTGATAATCTCAACAACTTGGGATTTTCATTGCCACCAGCCATTTGATTGGTCTGTGATCTGTTTATATCACTAATTCAGCATTAACCAAATTCACGTGGAACCATTGCAAATACCACACTGTAGCAAAACACTCTTTAAGGGCCACTGGATGCTCTTGCTTTTTGTCATTGAGTTGAGCCAGTAGTGCTCCATCCTCGGTATCTGGGGCATAGCATCAGCACTATAAATGGCTGACTGTAGTCAGGTACCTTTAGTTTATGTGCACTGATTAGTGCTCTCTTCAGTTACACTATTTTCTCTGACACTCCTCAGTCCAGGTTACTTTCCCGAGCTGCTTACTCTCCACACCAACACACTCTGTATTTTTGCATCCAAGGAGTAAATCTTCTCCTTTGCATTTGGTGCAAAAGTTATCCCAGTAACAGAAGATCAGGCTAGAGGTGCTCATGTAGGATGCAGAACCTTACGGGTCCACATGCTCATCGGCTCTGGGGATCAGATGTGCATCTTTCTTGGTGACTTCATTAAGGCTACAGTAGCCCACTCAAAACCGCAAGTCCATAGAACCTTGCTTTGACACCACCACTGATCTGGCCCAAGGTCTACATAAGAGCTCAATCACTCCCAAGTACAACGACTTTGCCACCTCTACCTTGATGCACTCCTGGACTGAGTAAGACTTGTGATAAGTCTTTCTTTTAACAAGAAGACTATCTCCTGTGTCTGCCTTCGGGTCACAGACTAGTGTTAACCATTGAGTCAGTGAGAAGAGGCAAATTTCCCCAGCATCTCCTTGCACTCTCTCTGCTGATCAGGCATTAACTCAAGAGCTAGGTGTACGCCATCCAGAGTTCCATCCTGCCTGGCAATCTGCAACATGTCAGGAAGAGTCTCTCTTTTTTTCATTTTTATTTTATTTCCTTCTTTTTTTTTTATTACTTTTTTTTTTTTCTTCAATGCTTCAGATACATTAGTGGAATAAACCGAGACATCGTCTGCGTAGACATAATTTTAAGAGAGTCTACGCCATTTACAAATGGAGAAATCTGATCTTGCCTCTGCAGCGCAATCAAAAAGGGTTCCATTATAAGGGCAAATAACAAAGGTGACAGAGGACACCCCTGTTTGATCGAAAAAGTAGGAGAACATTTGCCCATATAACAGACTTTGCCAATAGGCTCGTCATATAATGATTGGATCCACTTCAGAAATTTACTTTTTATACCAAAGGCAGATAATGTGGCCCAGAGAAAGCCCCACCCCACTCGGTCAGAGTCTCACTGTCTTCCTAGATGTCATCTGACATGGCCATGATGTTCACTGTGTAATCCATCTGGAGGTAGGGTTTCAGGCAGTTTACATGGAACTCACATCAGGGTTCCCTTGTGCACCTGTGTGTACCAAGCAGTTCACACCAAATACTTTCAGCACTATTCTGTTGGGTGCACACCATTTGTCAAGTTCAAGTTTCAAAACTTTATTCGACAGCAGTCATAAAAGCATACCTACAATATTCCCTACACAATAAATACTACAAAAAAGTTAAGAACATTTCACATTTTCTTAAAAAACTCATTAAACAAAATGCTGTCATTTAAGAATAGGTTACATAAAATCATGCAATCAGCCATATCAATGATTTTCATTGAGTAATCTCTAGCCGTTGTAAAGTGCGGGTGCGTAGGGTCCATGACCAACCTAGGAATTTTGCCACAGCAATTGCCAAAAAGGGGGTACAATCAGATTCCAATATTCTTAACGCCTCCATGCATCTGCTTGTTCCTAACTTTTGGCAAGCTGGTTTTATCCATTTGCGTCGAGGATTAACATACAGGGGACAAACAAACAATATATGGGCCACGGTCTCTAGCAAATCTTTACAAAAGGGACATTTATCATCCTGGGATGCCGACCAATTTCGAGTGAACGCCTTTGTAGGTAGCGTCCCGATTCTAAACTGAAAGTACAGTTTTCTATTGTATGTTTTTTCGATGGTGTCCCAGTACAACTCACAGGATGGTACAGATTTAATATTTAAATAACGACCTGTTAGATTTGTGTTAGAGCCTTTACATTGAGCGGACATCCATACCATTTCCCAGTACATAGTCTTCAATGCGTCCTTTGAAGGAAAGCTTTCAATATTAGATGAATTCCACAAATGGGCTAATTCCAGCTTGTCAAGGAGCCCTTTTATTTCCTTTAACCAGATGATTGAATGAAAGCGATCTGCCCTAATAATATCCTTTAGGGCAGTTGCAAAATGTGCAAGTTCGGGGATGGTCATGAGGCGTCTCCAATAAAGTAATGGTCGTAGGCGGCCCAAGTCCTTAATGTGTTTCCTGCCTAAATCGTACGCCAGTGCCACGGTAGGGGTACTTTGGGGGACCCCAATCAACCTTCGAAAGAAACTGTTTTCTGCTAATGTTAATTGCTTTAGATTGGAGAAACCCCAAAGCTCCGATCCATATAAGGTGGCACTAATCACTTTAATATTATATATTTCAAGGGCAGGGGTTATGGGTTTAGTCTGTGAGGTTTTAAATTTGTGAGCCACTACTCCTGTCAGTTGGTGGAACTTTAGGGCAGCCGTATCAATATGGTTTTTCCAACTCAGATTACATTGGAGATTTATTCCTAAGTATGTAAATGCCTAAACTTGTTCTAGGGGGACACCATTAAAATTTATTGAGCCCCTAAAGGTGTTCCGCTGATTTAAGCACATGAACTTAGTTTTGGATGTATTTAACTCAAGTCCATGTGCTTTGCAGAACTCTCCAAAGGTGTTTACTGCTTTCTGGAGCCCACTAGGTGTGCGGGACACTATGAGCGTGTCGTCCGCAAACATGAGAACCGGCACACGCTCCCCCGCCAGAATCGGTGCATCAGTGGGCGTGCGTCTTAGATGTTTTACAATACCATTGATGTAAATGGAAAACAGTGTTGGTGCCAAGACACACCCCTGCCGCACCCCACGTTCGACTGGGAATGTGTCCGTCACCTCACCCTGTGCACCCCACCTGATTCTGGCAAAGTTGTTCTCATGTAAACGGACGAGTAGCGTCAATAGTTCCGGAGGCATCCCTGCTTCAGCTAGCACCCCCCAGAGTTTGGAACGGGGAACTAAATCAAAAGCTGATTTGAGATCTACAAATACAGCGTAGAGAGTTCCTTTAGTGAGCATCACATTCCTCCAATAGAGGGCTATAAAAAAGAAAACCTGGTCTACTGAGCTTGTGCATGGACGCAACCCGGCTTGGTAAGGGGATAGAATGTCATTTTCCTCAATCCAGGTTTGTAATTTATTTTGTATCATACGACCTATTATTTTTTGTGCAGAGTCTATGAGACTAATTGGTCTGTAATTACTGGGTAGTGATTTATTCCCCTTTTTATAGACTGGGATGATTTCTGCTCCCTTCCAAGAAATCGGGATGGGAGCACCTCTAGCCACAGAATTTGCTAGCCACTCAAAATATTGGCACCAAGTAGGGCGGTCACTTAGAAACACATCTGCAGGTATGGCATCCATTCCTGGAGCACGGCCCTTAGTCACACAATCCAGTGCTAAGCTGACATCTTTTAAAGTAAAAAGCTGGCTTTGGTAAAAAAATAATGGGGAGTAAGGAGTAATCCCTTTCAGTTGGCACACACGCATATTGTGGCCTAAAAAATTCTACCCATTGGTTTTGGGCTACATTATTTTGTGGGGGTTGGGCCACCCCTCCTCTATCCCATTTAACCAGGGCCCAAAATTGACTCTGGTTCTTTTCGTCACATGCGGATTTCAGGTCCCGCCAGAGTGCCACATCCCATTTTTTCTTAGCCTCTTTTTGAACTTTCCTATAAATGTCCCTTGCTTTTCGCACCCCTAAGGTATTCTTGTTTTTAAGTTCCATGCTGAGATTCTGGCGAGCTTCTCTGCAAGACTTATCATACCATCCAAGTTTTGGAATTTTATTTTGGGGGTTTCCTGGTTTCTTCTCCTTCTTGAAGAACTCCTGGAGCTTGATAAAAAGAGTAGTATGAGCTTCTGACATAATTTCGCGAAGTTTCGCTTATTAACATGTTGATTAATCTCAGCTACTTCTTCTAACACAACTTTTTTCATCTCCCCTAGTCTCTCCACGTTCTCTAGTAATCTGCACCATTTAATATGACGCTGAATATTTGAGATTACAGCATCTAAGGTAGTTTTAGCTTCATCTTGGTTTATTTTTCTTAGTGCTACAGGATCTTTGAGAGTCATACAGAGAGGATTATGGTCACTCTCCATTCGAACTCTTACTTCCATGTCTATCAACATATGCCATAATCTAACATCAAGTAGGATGTAATCTATGCGACTACAGGATCTACCGTTATCGAACGTTTTGTTTCCCTGTCGATCCGATGGGGTTCGCCCATTTGTTGCTCTGAGTCCTCTAGCTAGACATAGGGCCTTCATTTGGATAGCCACCGCTGTCCATCTTGTAATTGCAGGAAGCTCTAACTGTGGGATACCCCACTTACTGTCCTCTTCTTCAGTTATAATTTGGTCTTCTAGGCCAAGTAGTTCGAAGGTGGTATTAACATCGCCCCCAATAATGAGGAGCAGATGATTTGGGAGGGCTTCAAGCTCATGATCCATGGCAGATATAACTTCTGATGTTTTACCACCTGCTACACCCCTGGCATAGATATTAAATATGGCCATTATATAGCCATTGGCCCAAGTAAGAGTAATGGACATTATATCGTCGATTAAAGAGCTCCTTTGTTGAATATTACAACATAAATTTTGGCGGACCCAGATTATTAGGCCCCCTACCGGTCGACCCTTGGAATTTTTTATGGCTGGGATGTGAAAGTTAAGGTAGCCTAGATGGTATATTGGGGTCACAGACCATGTTTCCTGGAACAATAGGATGTCAAACTGATCTATAAATGAACACCATTCCGGTGATGTCAATTTGTTTGAAATCCCTGCGATGTTCCAGGAAAGAAAAGACACCCCTAGCTCTATTAATTCCTCTACTACTAGAGGGCCTTGGGGAGAAGAAAAGCTTTGTAAATCATCCCCCAGCCCTATATCTAGATCAGCATTAGAATTATGATGGCGTATGAATTGAAGCTCAGAAGCAACTAGATTAGGATCAGGACATAGTTGTATCCTAGGGGTATTTGATTGTGTCTTCAGATATCTATTCTTAATGCTACTATTTAGAGTGGATATTCCCTCTCTTATTTTCCCATGAAGTAAGGGAATAGCATCTGTCAGGGAAGGGTCCTTCTCTATAAAAATGTCTGCGTTATTTTTTGGCTCTGCTAATTCATTTGGCACGGCTTTGGCAGGCTGTTTGAGTCAATCGCACTCATTTAGATTTGACAGTGCCCCAAACCGATTTTCAAGATTAATTTCCCATTCACTAGGTTGGGGAACTCTACCCCACTTGTGGGACACCAGGTTCCATTTAGTCTTTAAGATATTTGGATTCCCTATTTTACTACGATGATAAAAGAAATCCAAGGTTAAGGGAACTATGTCTGTGCTCCTACGTTGTGGGGGAAAAATATTCCTCAAAACCTCAGGAAGAACTTCTGGGTTTAGGAAATGCAAAACTACACAGTCACCCTTAAATTTTTTAATGCCATTCCCTATCCACTCTACTCTTCTTGCCATGGTGATTTCCTCGGCTAGTTGTTGTTTGCCCCATGGATATATCATCATATTATTAGATAACCAATGAAAGGCTTTGCTAATCAGAGAGGCTGTGGATTCCTCTTGGCCCGGCTTTAGGGGAGTTACATTAGCCAAGACCAGAACTAGGGGGGACGCCTCTACAATTAGTTGGACCGGGCCTTTCTCAATGCCTGTGTTCATAGGTTTGGATGGGGGAGCTTCAGTTGTGGTTCCCTGATTACTATTGGCTTCGAGGTGATGGGGCATTTGTGCAGTGGGGAAAGTTTTATCCCTACCCTCTGTCTCTACATTTATATAGTTACCATAGGATCGGTTCTACTGGAGGTTGGAGTTGGTATATTGTCCACCTTTTCCTTCATCTGGTTTATGACACCCCCAAGCCTGTTTACCTCTGTAGTTAAATAATCAATTTTGGCTATCAGTGGTTTAACAGCATTCCTAATCTTAGATTCAATCATGTTCATAAGTGTTTTAATTTGGTCATCCTCCAGTGATACCCTCCTACCTATCTCCCCTGTTGACTCATTTGTGGGTGTAGGTTCTGGAGGGGAAACAATCCTTTTCCTACCAGAACGTAACCCACCACGTTTAATCTGTCCTTTTCTACATGTTCTTACTGCTCTGGATACAGGGGGGGGCACGGGGGAGGGGGGGAGGGATTTTGCTGGGCTCGTATTAGATTCTTCTAGAGATTCAGTAACCAGATTAATAGCAGTTTCGGTGAATGGGTCAGAGTTATCTTCCTGGGTAAAGACATTATCAGGTAGATCACCACGGTGTACTTGTATTGGAACTTCTACCATATTAGAATCTGGTGAGGAATTCAAGGCAGGGATTATAGGAGTGGAGCTCAAGCCCAGAGATAGCCGTCGTGAACTATTTATTTTGCTAACTACTTGTACTAGATAGTTATCCATAGTATTAGGGACTGAAGAAGTCTTCTGTTTAGACATATTGCACTCAGATAAATAGAGCCACAGTTACACAGGGTACACCGAAGATCCAATAACCAGTAGATAGCAGATTAGACCAACATATACAATACTTGTCGGTTTAATGAACAAAAAGTCTTACTGGCAACAGTCGATATGAGAAGAAATCAGGAGGAAATGTAAAGAGACTGGCCCAGTCCAGTCACGGTCAGTCTCGGACTGTCTCAGACTGTCCGCCCTTTGTCAGGGCTTCGTCCCGGCCTTCGTCCCGCACACGCGTCCCGCTCACGCGTAATAGGATCACTTATAATAGAGGGGACAAGCTGAAGGGGAGGAGACGCGGGAAGAGGCGGCAGGTGTGCTGGATGTTGAACGCACAGCCTGGTGGGCCTCGCAGTCCCGGTCTCCAGCGGTGTCAAAGGTCCAATTAAAATATCTCCTCCTGCAAGGGACAATAGAGACAGCAAAGCAAAGTTCAGAAACCGACTGCGAGCGGCTCCGGCGGAGCGGGGGCCGCGAGTCATGTTTTAAGGGGCCGGTGATCAGAGGCAGCAGAGGGGAGGAGACGCGGGAAGAGGCGGCAGGTGTGCTGGATGTTGAACGCACAGCCTGGTGGGCCTCGCAGTCCCAGTCTCCAGCGGAGTCAAAGGTCCAATTCAAATATCTCCTCCTGCACGGGACAATAGAGACAGCAAAGCAAAGTTCAGAAACCGACTGTGAGCGGCTCCCGCGGAGCGGGGGCCGCGAGTCGTGTTTTAAGGGGCCGGTGATCAGAGGCAGCAGAGGGGAGGAGACGCGGGAAGAGGCGGCAGGTGTGCTGGATGTTGAACGCACAGCCTGGTGGGCTTCGCAGTCCCGGTCTCCAGCGGTGTCAAAGGTCCAATTCAAATATCTCCTCCTGAGGGAAACAAAAAAACAGATAATGGGGCAGGGACAACGCACGACAAGATGAAACCACCCGAACCTGGGGAGTCCAACCGCATTGGGATGAGGAAAATAGGAAAGGGAGCATACGAGTTGAAGAAACAGAAACCAATAAGCAAAAATAATCGGTCGCTGATCCCTCGCCACCAGGTGTCTTTTCAGCAGTATTCTTTATTGACGTAGGCGATTGGAGTTGTTGTCATTTGTCTTCTAAAGCTCTGGGACAAATGGACTTCAGCACTAATACTTCCTGACCTTCCTGGTACCCAGCTAGCATTACCTTCTGGTAATATAACTGCTTCATCAGTGCTTGGCTAGCCTGAATGTTTTCCTTTCTTTGCCTCATGTATTGCACCATCAACTTCTTACGGTCAATCACATAGTCAATCAGCTCATTCTGTGGTGATTCCAGAGATCTTTCCCACCCTTCTATGATCAAGGTGAGTGGTCAAGGAGAGTGGTCCCCACACCAGGTGTCCAAAAAAGCTTTTTTTGACTCCTTCTATTTAACTTCACGGTAGGCAATTAAGAGACATGAAACTTCCTCCTGAGATTCTCTAGTAGAGTTCCCATCATGTTCTTTAAGGAATTGTTGAACTGCTCCTATAACCCATTAGTTTGTGGATGGTACACAATAGAGAAGTGGTATGTTATGTTACACCAGCTTGCCCCACATCTCTCTTATCAGTAAGGAGATGAAGCTGGTTCCTTGGTAGGATGGTACCATCTTTGAAAATCTGACTGTTGAAGAGATCCCATGGCAAGCCTTAGCTCCCACCTTTGCAGCCATGATCCTCAGGGGTACCGCTTATGGATACCTAGAGGAATGATCCACCACAATCAAGATATACTTGTTCCTGAGGGTAAGTGTGGGTCAAATTGACAAACACTGTCTATTTTCACCCGCTTAAATACAGGCAGAGGCACTAACTGTCCTGGGTCTTACCTCCAACTTACTATGCAACTGGCAAAGAAGACAGCTTCTACAAAGCCGCTCTGTAAATCCCTGGCCAGTAGAACACAGGATCCAAGCTATCCTTGGTCTTTGTACTGCCCAAGTAACCTGCCAAGGACAGTTCTTGGGCCAGCCACAACAGGAAATTCCTCTTCATTAGTAAAACCACCAACTTCTTTCTGGTACCCAGCCCAGGTATTTGGAGAAAATATCAGATTAGAAATATCGAGTTGCAGAAATATTCGAAAATAAATATTGTGATACAAAAATATTGTGATGCAGGAATATTGTTGTCAAGAATATCGATTTTTCAGGTAGTGAATATTGTTTTCAATAATATAGCTGTTAATATCACTTTCAATAATATAGTTGTGAAAAATATCATTTTTAATTATCTTTATATGTGTTTAATCATATATTAATTTAATGTGGTATTATTGTTTGCATAATTGTTAATAATATTTTGAAATATAGTTTTAAATGTAAAGGGATTTCTATGTTTTTTATTTAATTGCTGATAGTAATTTATATTGTAGTAACTGGTTACTAGGTTTGTTTGGGGGTAGGGTGGGAAGTTAATTAAATAATAATTGAAATGTTTACATTATGTATTGGGGTGTGTTGCTGTGTTTCTATGGGTATAGGGTGGGAAGGTAATTAACTAATAAATAATGAACAATTCATTAAGAATGTATTATTCAACATTTAATTGATTAATACCATTTGTAAATTATTTTATAATTATATTTTTAGGTTATATATTAGTTACGGGTTGTTGGGTTTGTAGATGTAAATGATGGGATTTTAATTAAGTAATAATTAATTAACAATTCATTATTCAATTGATTTGCAAATATATAAATTGCATAATAATTATATCTTTCAAGTTCTATGTTAGGTGCAAGCTGTTGGCATTGTAGGTTCATAGGGTGGGAAGTCAATTGAATAATAATTAATTTACAATTAATTAACAATGTATTTTTAATTATTGAATTGATTGTTATTCATGCAAATTGTGTAATAATTGTATTTTATAAATTATTTATTGGGTACAGGCTGATGGATTTGTAGGTGTACAACTCTGTGTTACATGGAGCCAGTCATTATCCCAGGAGTCTGGTACGTAACATCCCCTTTGGTGAGTTCCTACGCCTGAAGCGTAACTGCTCGGCGGAGGAAGATTACCAAAGTGCTAAGAATGAAGCCAGCACTAGATTCAAGATCAGGGTATACTCAAATAACATTCTGAAGGGAGGCTGCAGATAAGGTGGCAAAGGTTAACAGAAAGGACCTTCTGGTAGTGAAACCCGTCATTAAAAGAGAGGAACTTACCAGAATGATCACAAATTTCAATATCAAATCAGGAGAGATGGTGCATATTTTTAAGAAAAACTGGCACATCTTAAAAACAGATAATGTTTTTAAAAAACATCTCCCTGATTGTCCATTGAGAAGCTGCCGACACTGCCAATCACTTGGGGATCATCTAGTCCATAGTCATTTTTCAACTATATCACTGTCCGACAAAACACTAACTGTAAAGGGATTTTACCCATGTTTGCGTTGTAAGGCCTGAAAACATAGTAAAAATGTATTGAATTATCCAGGAAGACCAGAAGATGCTAAACCCACTAGAGAGATCAGAAAGCTTCTGAATTGAAATTCAGAATATACAATATACTGCCTGGAATGTCCGTGCGCCAAGCGATACATAGGCAGTACGATCCACCCTGCGAAGAAGCGAGTGCTAGAGCACATGCCTGCTATAATTAATAAGGATAAGACTTATCCTGTAGCACGCCATTTTGCCCAACATCATCAGAACAACAGGGACCTATTAAGCATCTACTGCCTAGATCAGGTAGACCGTAGGGAAAGGGGAGGAGACAGAGTCAAAGCACTCAGAATCCCGGAGTCTAAATATATCATCGATTTCCAAACCAGGGCCCCTTGGGGATTAAACAACGATGAAGAGATGCGGGTACATCTATGAGTACACTGAAAATTAGAATACAGGGTGACTTAGAAGTCTGAACTCTTAAAAAGAAAACTTAATGAAAATGTTAAGAAAGTGAGCTATTGTTCCATTTGTATTTAGATTAAATCATACATAAGAGAATATGTTCTTTTATCCAATGGCTCATACAAATACTGAGACACCTGCCCATACAAGGCCAGATACTGTGATAGGGCCGTAATATCGAAATTAATTGAATGCATGTAAATGTATATTTTGGACACGGATTGGTCATTCGAGTATATCTCAACGAAAGGTCATAAATTAATATTGCAAACCTTACGAAATGACCGTTTTACACTGTACTTGATATATCTATATATTTATTATAGGTGTCTTATTTTGATACATTGACAATTTTGCAAATTTTGATTTGCGATTCCCCCACTTTTGCACATATGTTGTTTAATTTTATAAGCATGAAAAGCACTTTACTGAATGGCCTTTCTTACAATTACATATTTAACAAAACATGCTAAAAGATGGCCGCAGCATGACATGGCTACAGCCTGAGCTGCTGAATGGAATGACACCAAATTCGGCAAAAAGGTAGGTCTTGGTCCAGAAGGCGATCTTTAAAAAAAATTATAAATATATATATATACATATATATATATATATATATATATATTCACTGAAAAAACATAGGTTTCACACCAGTTATAGTTAGGAATTAGCATTTAAAAAACCTATTAAATTCACTGAAAAAAACATAGGTTTCACACCAGTTATAGTTACCTGGAAATTTTACTGACATAAAACCATTGAAATTCCACGTTATAGTTAGTTGGACTCACTATAACTTGCGCGTGTAATGCACGTCATATATTACATCACTCATGACATGGTTAGTGACATCACTGATGACATCACTGATGACTCCATCCTTGTGACAGAGTGACAGACCTCCTTTCAGTGTAATGTAACCCTTGAAACAAATTACTGCTCGTGTATTAGCGGCGGTCCTGCCGCTGGGTAGCATCACCTCGAAGAAACGGGGGCCACGAGACCCTCTATCCAAGGAGTCTCACACGTGGAGCTGCGCGATGGATGAGGACAGGAGTGATGTTTGGGGGCTCATGTTAGAGCCTTTGGAACGAGCAGTAATTTGAAAGTGCATCCATCCAGGATAATATGGACTACATCTCCCACAAGCACTTGCTTGGTTTAATAAAGGGAGATGGTAGACGTCGTGCACTTTACTGCTGGCCCCTGATGAGGAAAATAAATTTCCGAAACGCGTCGGGCCTATTACAAGCACGCAACTGCCCATACCAACTAATGTCTTGGGGAAGGCGCACGCAGGCTCGAGTGCTACCCGCTTTTTGGACAACCCCACGGAGCGGAATGTATTAGCGGCGGTCCTGCCGCTGGGTAGCATCACCCCGAAGAAACGGGGGCCACGAGACCCTCTATCCAAGGAGTCTCACACGTGGAGCTGCGCGATGGATGAGGACAGGAGTGATGTTTTGAGGCTCATGTTAGAGCCTTTGGAACGAGCAGTAATTTGAAAGTGCATCCATCCAGGATAATATGGACTACATCTCCCACAAGCACTTGCTTGGTTTAATAAAGGGAGATGGTAGACGTCGTGCACTTTACTGCTGGCCCCTGATGAGGAAAATAAATTTCCGAAACGCGTCGGGCCTATTACAAGCACGCAACTGCCCATACCAACTAACGTCTTGGGGAAGGCGCACGCAGGCTCGAGTGCTACCCGCTTTTTGGACAACCCCACGGAGCGGAATGTATTAGCGGCGGTCCTGCCGCTGGGTAGCATCACCCCGAAGAAACGGGGGCCACGAGACCCTCTATCCAAGGAGTCTCACACGTGGAGCTGCGCGATGGATGAGGACAGGAGTGATGTTTGGGGGCTCATGTTAGAGCCTTTGGAACGAGCAGTAATTTGAAAGTGCATCCATCCAGGATAATATGGACTACATCTCCCACAAGCACTTGCTTGGTTTAATAAAGGGAGATGGTAGACTTCGTGCACTTTACTGCTGGCCCCTGATGAGGAAAATAAATTTCCGAAACGCGTCGGGCCTATTACAAGCACGCAACTGCCCATACCAACTAACGTCTTGGGGAAGGCGCACGCAGGCTCGAGTGCTACCCGCTTTTTGGACAACCCCACGGAGCGGAATATATATATATATATACACAAATTACCTCCTCAACGAGCAAGAAGAAGAGGCCACAACAGGGGAGACAGCGGAGACCTCTTTATTGCAGGTAAACCGCTTTAAGGGCAGATGCATTTCGGCGTTCGATTCTGCCTTCCTCAGCGCCAGATGGTTTAAGCAGGTATTGGGCGCCATCACAGGTTTAAATGCCTTTGACCCATCCTGCTTAGTGTCAGCAAGCTCCGCCCCCGTGTAGCAAAAGTTCACACTATTGGATGTAAAACATGTAGGACGCCCAATGCAACATCACTACATGTCCCAGAATGCTGTGGACTGTTCTGGAGAAACAGCGGGGTGGTAAACATGTCAATATGCAGGATACTGTCACTCATCGCAATGCTGATGCCTCCTCTGCTCCCCAGACCGCACCAACCTCCATATCCCGGTGTAGCATATTTAACCCAAACCTCCCCCCAAGTGGGTCAGAAACATATCGAAAGTCCCCCCTGACAAGCTAGAAGATGCTCTTAGCTCACTCCTCCTGAACTCGACGGAGCTTCTCTCAACCACGGAACTCACCTCGCTCTATCATTCCAACCTGGAGCGCGTCTTGGATCAGCTGGCACCGAGAAAACAAAAAAAAAACAGAAGCATTCCCTCCAGGTCTTGGTTCTCCACTGACATCAACGATGAGCGTAGACTCCTAAGAGCCATGGAAAGATCCTGGAGGAACAACCCCACTGCCCTCAACCGGGACCAACTCACGGCAGCTCACAAAACCTACCTTAATCATATCAAGAACAAAAAGTCATCCTTTTTCTGCTCTGCTCTAGTCAAGGCTAAAAACCGCCCCAAAGAACTCTTTAATATCATAAGGAACCAAACCTCCATTCCTATGACAGACAGCTTAACAGCGTCCAAATCCCAGTGGGATGACTTTGCTAACTTCTTCAATGAAAAAATTGCCCCAATTGACCGATCTTTCAGCGTCATGCCCTCCGCCCTCACAGAGTAGCTCCCCACTGCTTCTACCCACTCAAGACCAACAACCGCAGTCACTCGCTGGTCTTCCTTCCGACCCATCCAAATTGAAGCAATAAGCGATCTCATTGCCACCGCTAATCCCTCGTCACACTCCCTTGATCAGCTACCCTCGAGACTGACCAAAGACCTGAAACTTACTCTAGCCCCTATCTGGGCCAAGATCATCACCAGCTCTTTGAGCGATGGCTCCATTCCTGACTGCCTTAAACTAGGTCAAGTCACGCCACTCCTAAAAAAACCTGGCCTCAACCCTAAGGTCATGAACAACTTCAGACCAGTTTCGAACCTTCCGCTCTTATCGAAAATTATGGAATAATGTGTGCTGTCTCAGCTTACCCATCACCTAGAAATCTTGAATCTTCTTGAACCACACCAATCAGGGTTCAGAAAGGGCTGCAGCACAGAAACTGCAATCCTCAATGTGATGGATTACCTACACATGTCGCTCGACTCCAACCAATGTAGTCTCCTCATCCTCTTACACCTCTCGCCTGCGTTTCACACAGTGGATCACACCCTACTACTCAATTTCCTCCAGAAGAGAGCGGGTTTGGAAAAGACAGTTCTCTAATGGTTTGCCTCCTTTCTCAACAACCGCACACAAATAATCAAAATTAAAAGCTTTGAATCGGACCCCCTCCCCATTACTAGAGGAGTCCCACAGGGGTCAGTACTCTCTCCACAACTTTTCAACATCTACATGGAGCCCCTCACTACAATTCTAAGGAACTCCAACATCCCCTTTCATCTTTATGCGGACGACACACAACTCTACCTGGAAACCACTTCGATCGCAGACATCTACAGACTAAATGGCACATACAGAGGTCCAACATTGGCTCTCATCCAACCACCTCAAACTTAATGAAGAAAAGACAGAAGTACTCCTCATCTCAAACAAACATGAAAATCCCCAAATACTTGAATGGCTCAAAGCCCTAAACGCCCTCAATGTTCCTCTTGTACCTACAACCTCCGCCAAATCACAACGGATCACTCTGGTGTTCAGTAAGTCTTTGTTGGATGGCTCATTAATTCCTGTCCCTTCCACGATCAGCTCCTACTGTGGGGTTTGAGCCGTGTTCGGCCGCTAAGCGGCGATAATTCTATCGCCCTATTAGCAGGCTGTCGCTAACTGATGTTAGCGACAGCTTTTAGGCGATAGCGAGCGGTTTGGGGCCCGCTTTGCATGTCAGCGATATTTGTCGCTAATGACATGCAAAGTGGGCGTACCCAACCAGTTAGCGACTGAAAGCAGTCGCTAACGTCGCTATCCCCTATTAGCAAGGCAGGCGTACCGATGGAAATATTCACGCTAAGCGTGAATATCTCCAAATGCTAACACCTGCCCAGACCAGTTCTTAGCCATGTTATCCAATGGGAGGTGGATAAAATGGCTAAGAGCATTTTGTCGCTAATGCGTGAATATCGCTGTATTCTCAGAGATATTCACGCATTTCGCCGCTATCGCTGGATATTTCAGCACAATGGAGAAAAACGTTGCTAATAGCATGTTTTCTCTGCTAACATATCCAGCGATATAAAAAATGCCCTAAGCTCATTTTGCGATAAATATCGCTATACCTTGGTAATATGCCCCAAAATTACATGTGGAACGGACCACTCTAGCCCCCTCTGAGCCACAAATCTGCGTACGAAGTCTCTCAGTGTCAAACAGTGTTGTTTGCCACAGAGTTCAAAGTGCAAAATCCCTTGCAATTGTATTTGTCACAGTGTTCACTATGCAAAACCCCTTCCTCTTGCATTTGTCAAAGAGTTCACAATGTAAAAACCCTTTTTAGGTTTCGCCTGCGAAGAGATGCGCTCTGCGCATCTTTTCGGCGCAGGCGAAATCCTGTTGAGATCTGTAGTGTGGCTTGGTTCGGCCCTCGTCCTTGATTGGCTGGCTCCGTAAACGGAGCCTTGCCATTGGACGAGGGGCCTGTCCGTCAATGCCGGACCAGACACGGGGGCGTTCCCGACATTCTTTGGCTTTTGCCGACGTCACGGGACGCCGGGAACGCCCCCGTGTCTGGTCCGGCATTGCCAGCACCTCCCTTGCTGCTCGGGTCTCCTTATAATAATCTCCCGCCTCCCTCGTCCTCTCCCGCCCCCCTCCCGACGTCCGTGACCTTTCCCGCCCCCCTCGTCCTCTCCCGTCCGCCCCCCCCCCCCCCCAGAGCGGAGGAGGGAAGCCCGACTTGTTATCGCCTGCTGTTGAGTTCTACTGCTTGTGCTGTTTTTTTTCTTAAATTGTTTCTTAAATCGCTCAAACACAGCTGAGTTAACAAGCACAGAAAGAGAAAACCTGATACTACTGCCAAACAGACAGGAAATTGTAGTAGACCTTGCAAGCAGGGAAGCGTTGAACCACGCCTACCGCCCAATCAGCTGTCCGGGCTGTTGCTATGTGCGCTCTACTCTGCCTTCTTTGTACAGTAGACAGAAGAAATGCATTGCACGGAAAGACGGGCTGTGCACCGAAAGCATAATGTTTTTGTCTAACCGCTGCAGAGCAACAGTGTTTCCAAACGTAAGCAAGTATGTGTGTCTAAGAAGTCAACGTGAGATGTTGCTTTCAGTAGGATGCGTCCATGGGAGGCACAAAGTCCTTCTTTCGTTTCCATGGTCAGAAGAAACCGCATCAGTCAGCACTGAAACTGGTGACACCTTTGAACTGCATCGCTCTTCCAATCGGTTTACGTCATCAGCAGGCGGCGTCGACCGGAGCCAGGACTCCCGATGACTGTTTCCGCAATGGAATCGAACAGGGACGAAGTAGAGCGCTGTATTGCCATAGCGTTAACTGCCATCCAGAACGGGCATCAAGACAAGGCGCTGCGTTTCCTAGAGAAGGCTGAGCGGCTGTTTCCAAACAAGAAGGCTCGCGGTGAGTGAGAACGGGGGTTCAGAGGGTCTGTGCTGGCCTGGCCTTTGCACCATCTCCTCGTACAGCTGTTACAAGTACAGCACCCGCCTCCCTGCCTGGAGGATCTCACCTATCCATCCCCTCACACCCCGCTGCTGTGCCCCTTACCCTCCGTTTGGCCTGTCCCACTTTTCTAAAGCCTGACTCTCATCTGCACCACCTTACCCGTCGATTTTCTTCCCGTATCACTGCCCTCACTGCCCCCTCCTGCCTGTCCGATCCCCACACACCGCATTGCTTCGTGTCCTCCCAACACCTCTGCTGCTCCTTGTACCTTGTGCCTCACTCTTGTCTATACACCCCTCCTTCTCCATATCACCCCTCCTTCTCCATATCACCCCTCCTTCTCATTCTGTGTCTGCATCCACCATCTCTGTACTGTTCACCTTCCTGCCTACACCACCTCCCCTCCGGCTTCACTCCCTGTACATGGCCAGCTTCCTCTAGCACCCTCCTGGTGGTCTAGTCCACCTCTTGCCTATTTCACTTTGCTCGCACTGCCACCCACACTCCTGTGCCACCACCCTCTTTCCAGTCTGTGCCATTTATATTTTCTCTTTACCACCCTCCTGGCAGTACCTCCACCTCTAGTGCTTGTGCCAGCCGTCATACCTACTATAAACCCCTGTCTCTTACTTGTGCCACCCTTCATTCGCACTATATGCCCGCCTGTTACTTGTGCCACAGTTTTTGGCCATATGACCCTGCTCTACCGTGTCTGTTCCACCCTGCAACCTGTCAATCCACCCAGCCGTCATTCCCTTTTTGACCTTGCACCCATCCCTTCTACCAATTTTCATCACTCAACCGCACTATTCGCTACACCACTGCCACCCTCTGCCATGACCCCCTTTAGCCCCTCCTCCCTCTTAAAGATGTTCACATTGTTTGTATTTGTTTGCACCCTTACGTTGTCACACCTGCGCCCACCTGTCAGTTCACCCTCTGCAGGGAGACCCAGCTCTGTTAAAGTGCAGCACTGATGAAGATAATTAACCTTAATTTCGAAGGACGGAGTTCTGTGACGTCGCATTGATGAAAACATATCTAGCTATAAGTTGGAGTGAGGAAATCCCAGTTTCTCTTTAGAATATATGCATATTTCGTGAGCCCCTGGCTACTTTAGGTGGAGTTTTACCTTTACATGCAGTTTTGCGGTACCCCCAGCCGCTGAAAAGTGTCGGACTTTTGGGTTCGGGAAGTTGCAGAGTGATTCATATAGCCTGCTCGTGTGTTCTTGAATGAATCCTTGTCTCAAGCCTTGCTCTCATCCGTTTTATTTTTAATTTATGTGTGTTGTGCAAAGGTTCCGTAAAATTGCTACATAAACTGTTTTCATGTCTTCAAATCTTGACTAAGGAAATGTAAGCAAAAAAGTGTGCCATTTGATTTTTTTGTGTGTGTGTGTAGTGTGGGGCTCTGTGTGTGTATGTGTGGGGCTGTGTGTGTGTGTGTGCGTGTGTGGGGCTCTGTGTGCGTGTGTGGGGCTCTGTGTGTGTGTGGGGGGCTCTGTGTGCGTGTGTGGGGCTCTGTGTGTGTGTGTGGGGCTCTGTGTGTGTGTGTGGGGCTCGGTGTGTGTGTGTGTGTGGGGCTCTGTGTGTGTGGGGGGGGCCAAGGGAGACAATGACCCTGTCCACCTGACAATCTCACAGGTCCACAAAAAGTTGCTTGTGCTTGCTGTCCTGCCAGTCCTCGTTGCTTGTGCTTGCTGTCCTGCCCCCCGTTGCTTGTGCTCGCTGTCCTGCCCCCCCTCGTTGCTTGTGCTCGCTGTCCTGCCCCCTTGCTGTCCTGCCGTTGCTTGTGCTTGCTCCCCAGCCCCCTGTTGCTCGTGCTTGCTGTCCTTCCCTCTCCGTGCTTGTTCCCCTGTCCCCCGTTGCTTGTGCTTGCTGTCCTGCCCCCCTTGCTGTCCTGCCGTTGCTTGTGCTTGCTCCCCTGCCCCCCGTTGCTCGTGCTTGCTGTCCACCCCCCCCTCCTCATTGCTTGTGCTTGCTATCCTGCCCCCTCGTTGCTTGTGCTTGCTCTCCTGCCCTGCTATTGGCATTGTAACTGACAATGCCATTTATTTATGTTTTTAAAAAAAAAACATAAATAAAAATAATGTCATGAGCAATGCCAATAGCTCTAACTTTTGTAAAGGCGAAACCATTGCATTGTAAATGCTTGTTACATATTGTAATTGTCATGGGGTTTAACCATTCAAAGTCCTGCATTGCTGTGTTTGACACAGGGTCTGCGTTAGCAATATCTCTATCAGTTTTGATCAATGGGACTACTTCAAATGTGGTATAACACTACTTTTGTGCAATCAAATGCTTGTGGAGAAGATAGCCCAGTGGCGGAGCAAAGGCCCTTCTTTCAATACTCTACAAGCTCTTGGAAGGGTGCTCTAGCACTCAGCTGAAATTGCCAGATTTAAATGTTTCCTAATCAGATCAAAGATCTGTGTACATGTTACGTAGTTATGGCGTACATCTAATTAATTGGACACAGCCTGGCTCTGTATCAATGCAGATCTACACGGAGAATGCGTAACAACGCCCTCCCGTCACAATTTGTTTTTAAAAAATTGGAACTATGCAAGACATTTTTAGATACATCCAAGTATTAATTTGTGTAAACATTCTTTACTTACAGCACAAAGGGAGGCTAAAAGGTCGATAAAGAAATAAACTAACCGAGCCACGCTGAAGACAGCGACTGTCTTACATGGGTAAACCAATATTTTTTTATGGACTGGACCCAAGACTGGAGAGATCATAAATCAGAAAATATCCCCCTTAACTGCGCCCGAGGGAGGAGCATGTTGAGAGGAAGATTTACGGTCTCGGATGCCGAGTGGTCTTTGGAGAAATGTTAGTTTCTAGATGGGGATTTATATGAGCTTCCAAGTCAGGATTCGCATTTTATGACAGTGACATAGCGGGGGAGAGCGCTCTTCTTTAGCAACAAAAAAAAATAACATAAAACAAGAAAGCACAGCCGAGGTACCCTCGCCTTGGAGGCCTTAAAAACACGAGCTGGCCACACAAATTACGACTCCAGGGCCTGCAATCACTTAGAGGAACGCATTAATTAAGGGCGGCCATGCATAATGTAACCGTGACTGACCGTGGTCCCAGCGGAGGGATTACTCTGGTGTTAGCGTTAGTCCGGCCCAGCAGTGTTTCCGTAGCCGTCACGGGCCTGCGTGTCGCGAGACGGTAACGATTCGAGCGCGGCCTTTGAGTAATGGAAAAAGCCGGGCGTTTCCTCCTCTCAGCGGCGCCGCTGCGTTTTTTTAATTCCCTAGAATTCATATATTTATTCTTCTGAGTTGTCAGAAAAACCTTTAGTATGTTATTCATTATACTAATGACTTTGGCAAAATGATAATAGACCAGAACTGGTCACCTTTAAACTCAACGGTATGGGGCAGGTTTACTAAACCCTCACCAGGGCTTAATTTGTAGAATAATAAGTGAGAAGGCTCTAGTCAGTGGACAATTGCAGCTTGTATCATCGTACTGCCCCTGCCTCTGCTGCCAATAGCAGTACCAACACAACTACTGATCTTCACCCTCCTACAAGTGTGCAAAGTTAGACTATTCTGAGTAATCCTGGGCGTAATACTTCGCTACGCCCACGGAGTGGACGTAGTGTTGCCTACTTCGCCATTTGCGAAGTAGGCGTAGCAGGCAACACTACGCCCACTCCGTGGGCGTAGCGAAGTTGCCCGCCACCTGCTTCCCTCCCGCCCTCCCTAAATACTTAAATAATCTTTATAAAAGGAATAAACACCACCTACCTTGTCGGCTGCATCTCTGGGGCTCCTTCTGGTAACCGCGCCGCCAGCATGCGCGGGCGGCCGCGCATGCGCATTAGTATCCAAGATGGTGGCGCGGTTACCAGAGGGAGCCCCGGAGACGCAGCCGAGAAGGTAAGTTGTGTTTATTCCTTTTAAAAACATTATTTAAGTATTTAGGGAGGGCGGTAGGGAGGGCGGGAGGGAGGCGGGTAGTATTTAGCGAGGGCGGGAGGGAGGCAGGTGGCACGTAGTGGGGCTACGCGAAGTGTGTGGGTGGACGTAGTTTCTGTCCCACTTTGCGTAGCTTCGCGTAGCCCCACTACCTAATTCTAAGCCCCAACAGCTATGAGAATGGCTTGGGCAGCATTAATTAGTCATTTTTGGTGTACCTTGAATTCATAAACAACTCTTGTTGTGCCCTTCTCAGCATTGCACAAGCGGGGTCACCATGTGGCAGGCTGCCATAAGTGCTGGTGTTGACAATTATGTGCCGGTGCTGAGCACCAGCAACCACAGACTCAAATTAAGCAGTGGCAGTCACACAACACGGGGAAGCAACCAAAGTAGCTGCTCTGCATTTCGTGGGAGTGTGATGGGACTGGGCCATCCATATCTACTCTGACGTAGCACTGCTGCTCCCTTCCCACACAATTTAGCTGTGTTGCACCACACAGACCTTTGCCCTGTAGAGAAAAAATTGAATTGAAAGATTTTATCAATGATTTTTAACTTACCATGTAAATATGTATTATCTTGTATATTTATTGCAATGGTTTTAAGTAACCACGCAATTGTCTAAATGAACTTGAAAATCACTGTAGTGCAAAACGGATGTCCTCGTCCTCTGCTCCAACCCTTCAGTCTGGGACGACTCCAGGTGGCCGTTGGCACTGGCGGCAGCCCCGACACCCACCGACCAAGCACGCAACCTGGGAATCATCTTCGACTCAACGCTCTTCATGACCAAGCAAGTCAACCCCGTCTCCTCCTCCTGCTTCAACACCCTCCGCATGCTCCACAAGATCTACAGGTGGAGCCTGACAGATACAAGAAGGACAGTCACCCAGGCCCTCATCAGCAGCAGACTCGACTACGGAAACACCCTCTAAGCGGGAGCCCCGACCAAGCTTATCAAACGACTGCAACGCATCCAAAACGCCTCGGCATGACTGATCCTCGATGTACCACGCCAAGGCCAAATCACCCCCACCTGAGAAACCTGCACTGGCTGCCTGTCAACAAGAGGATATCCTTCAAGCTCCTCATCCATGCACACAAGGCACTCCACAAGACCGGCCCAGCCTACCTCAAAAGACGACTTTCCGTCTACATCCCCAACCGTCAGCTCCTCTCCACCGACCTCGCACTCGCCACGTCCCGCGCATACGAAGAACAACCACCAGCGGGAGATCCTTCTCCCACCTCGCTGCCAAGACCTGGAACACCCTCCCACTGAGCCTACGACAGACCCAAGACCTTCAGGAGGCTACTTAAGACCTAGCTGTTCGATTAATAGCGCCCCCCCAGCAGCCTTGAGACCATCACGGGTATGTAGTGTGCTCTACAAATGGTTGATTGATTGATTGATTGATTGATTGAATACCAAGCAAAGGACGTGTGTCCTCCTTTTCTACAAAGTCCTTCAGCACTGAGAAGCACCAGCACAAAAAGCGCACTGGTCAGTCAAGGAAGATGCTTGAAGACGTCCTCTGCCCCAGGATTACCGTAATGCACCAGTGCCATTTTCTGCAGGTTAGCTCTGCCATGCCATTGATATGTGTGGCAGCAACCCTGGATAGAGAGGCAGTGACTCAGCAGCCATAAGGCTTCCTTCAAGTGCGCCCGTATTGATCAAAATGTCTCCTCAGCATCGAAAATGGTGGAAAAACAAGAACCACCGACCTCCAGTTTGAAATATACATGCAAGGATGTTCTTGAGATATTTTGCCAATTTCGGGTGTTATGAGGTTCATCAGCCCTCTACCTCTGCATTCTTCTGCCAGTTTCAAGCTTCAGTCAAAGGTCTAGCAGGCTGGTATTTTTTCCTGACCCAGCAGAAGTCTCATATTTCATGTGTTCAATGTAGCATGTTGCAGTGGGTTTCTACTTAGGCCCACTGTAGTTTTCCCTTATTTTAGCCTAACTGTATGTTGTAGGCCACATTTTCTTTTCACAGCCACACCTAACACATTTATTTTTGTGCCATGATATTATTTTAGAAATAGTCTGCACATATTATAATTGTTTTTCTGCTGGGATTCAGTCTGAACATTTTGTACAAGATCAAACAACATTGTGCCCTGTTTTTCAGTGCCTGGTATAGTAAACTCTCCTAACATGCGGCACAACAAAAGTGCAGCTGCCCTTTTCCAACACGGCACTTCTTAATATATAAACTGAGATGTGCCCTTTGAAAAACAGAGAGGAGTATTTTTTCAGAGGGAAAGGTCTGGGAATGGGTCTCCCAGCTTTGCACAATCAGAGATGCATACCAACTAACTACAAATGCCAGGTATGGGGCCGGTTCTAATCCCAGAGATCACTGATATCACTGTGCTCGCACATAGTGAGGATAGGCTTAGGTAAATATATCATTAACCATGATAGGGTTTCTCATTGCATACAGTTTCCACGTAATGCTGATTACTATGCTCCGTTGTATATGTTTCCTTCTAATTGCAGCACTGTTGCTTCATAATAGAGCACAACAGTTTTAATAAATATGAAAAACTTTCCACATCTTTCTTTTGTTTATTAAGGACATGCATGAGTGAGAAAACGAAAGGTGATGACCTGTTTCCATGATTCCCCTGGGGACTAGAGAGTTGTGTTCTGGGGTGCCTGCATTCCTGTTACTCTGGGAAGTTTAGAAGGGCAGATAAAGGACATTGAGCTAGTCGGATTTGGACTCATAGGTACTGATGTGGGATGGTGGCTCATTCCTTACATTCTGACATCCTGTAATCCCAAGCATAGGTCTGTTTTCAAACAGAATCCTTGCAACAATGTAGCCCATTGAGTGATTCTAAATCTAGAGCCTGATTTGACGAATTGCATCAATGTATAATCAGACGAAAAAAGTGGTAATGTCATTTCCTCAAGCGTAATTTTCAGCAATGAATTCACCGTCAGATGAATTGTCCTCTCCATGCCACTCATGCTATATGGCAATTGTGATTCCTTCAGCATAGAATGTTCTACTGGAAATTACACTTATCAAGGAAATCTTGATGTTAATACTTTCTCATAACAGCAAGATACCATCTTTCTGTAAATCAAGCCCTAAGTCTATTTATATGTTAGAAGTGCAGCTGTTAAGGCAGTAGGCATTGAATTGAATTGAATTGAATTGAAGTTAGTAGGCAGGTGTTGCTAGTCTAGGTCAATTGTGAAATCTTCATATCAAAGCAAGGTAGTCTCAGCTCTTGCAGGCATTCTCTGACTGATCTCTCTGATGCTATGGTTGGAGCAGATCTGTTTTTGACTGTCTAAGTACCACATTGTGTTTCATGATTTATTCGTGCTACTCTTTTTGATCTATTGATAGGAGCAGTGAAAGTGTGATATTGTTCATAGTACAGATTCTTGGTCTTAAATACATTGGGTATATAATGCCTCTAGTTGTAAGATCGCTGTATAAATCCCACTAAGGTACTATGATTTAGCGACAAAAATATTCTGTGGTTTGTTCTCTGACTTCCTTATGTGTAGATTCTGTCAGAAAGGCAAGCTAAATTGCATGCTGATGGTTAGGTCTTCTATGTTCTTCAAAGAAAATACAATTCAACTTAAAGTGGAACCTAATGTCAATTTAATCTCTTGAACATGGCTTGTTGATGGAATAGCTGACAGCTATGTTGTTATTGCTGGACTGCTGTGTGACAGTTTGCATGAATTCAACTACAAGCATTGTTCTTGTGGTGTGGATTGCTGTAGTGTACAAACACGGTGGCCCAGCATTTGGATGAAATCGCAGGTGGGTCCATTAACATGCGCTTACTCAGTTTTTCTCCATCAGCTAAAGCATGATCAGTTTCTGATGGTTGACTGTTTTGGGTTATGTTTCAGTGTTTGATATTTTGCTCAGTGGCGTCTGTTGCTGAGTCGTCAGAATCAGACATTTTCTCACATGAAACTGTGCGTCTTCAATATGGAAAGATGATCCACAATATTTACAGATGTAAAAGGCACCCTCACTGCCATTAGGAGGCAAAGAAATAATGTGTAACTGGCATGATTTGATTGGGGGTCACCTCAGAGGCGATAGTCAGCCGATGGACCTTTCGCTGTCTTATTGAGGGGTAAGGAAACAGGAGGCCGACCTTGTCAGCTACCCAATGAGGTCCACTAATTGATAACCAACCCACAAATTGGTGATCAGGTTCAAATATATTACTCTCAAAACCATGCTATAGAAACAAAATATTGCCATTGGTAGACCAAACCTCCTAAAGAAGTTTCGTCTCACAAGAATCATTCAAATGAAAACCTCTGCTGTTGCTACACAGAACAAGAGTAAAAGAATCGGATGTTTTGGAAATAATCTATGAATATCTCTGTTATACATTTAAATTAATCACAGTTTCTACGGAAAGAACATTAGACAGAATAAGACTCAAACAACTTTAGATAATTTGGTAATTGTGTTAAAGATTCAAAATCAATGCATATAAGTAGCATTTTAAGTAGCTCAGTCATAAACCTAACAGTTCAAAAAATAAATCCACACATTCAGTTGAAATAATCTATCACTAAATGAAAGATTCCATAAAGAAGATGTTTTTTTGGGAGCAAAATAATTTCTACCACCAACAAACCAAGAAGTTGGTTCTCAAAAGGTTCTCTTAGCATGGGCACGGGGTTCAAGGTAAAGTCCACTAGGGGAAAAGTCCATGGGAATGGGCAAGGGGAATGGAGCATAAATCAGGAAAGTCCAAGCCTGGTTTCTCATCAAACTGCTCCAAATCATCTGACAGGCAAGTTCATAAGCAAGGGCAAAAATGAGGGGCAAAAAGAAAAAGTGAAGGTCCGGCAGGCAGGTTGGAAGAAAGGAAAGTGAAACGAAGAAGTCCCCCGAGCTTCGGCAAAGCTCTCTTCAATCAAAAAAGGGCCTCAAAAACATTGCAATGCAAGAAGCATACTCCTCCTCCTGGACAATGTTGTTATATAGTTCATATTTGTCATCATAACATCAGTCATCGGTCCACAATGATCTGATCGTCATGTGATCATCTTTCCTTCTTTCCAGGTACAAATTGTTACTCCGGTATCTTTTTCCATCCACATCATGAAAAACAACGGTATTCCATCCTCACAGGTTAGTTAACAAAGAGCTTACAAATTTTGTTGCACTCCATGGGGATAAGGGAGAGTTCTTTGTTGTCCAAAGTAATGTTGAATGAAACAAGAACAAATAAAGCAGCAGTTAAGAAATGTATCTAAGTCAATGGTACAAATCTACCAAATAATGCAGCCAAAGGAGAAAATTCATCTCAATATGTTTTAAATTCAATATTTCATTTTCAGTAAATTAAACTCCAAATTAAGTTTAAGCATAGCAGAATAAATCACACATATCAAACAGCATTTTGAAATGCTGTCAGTAATTGTTACACAAAAATGTTCAACTTTAATTGCGGCCTACTACCACAAAAAGTAGCAGCGTGTCAATTAATTCTAAAAATCACTGAAATAAAATAGCTTTTGCAAGCAAATGTTCTTTATACTATTAAGTACTATCACTGGAAATTAAGTTTGTTAGGACACTCTGCAATGAAATCAATAGTAATGCTACATTATCATTAGTTTTTCATAACATCTCTATTAATGATGTAAGATAATCAGATAATCAGTTACTTAAACATTTTAAAATCATCATTTGATTATTCCTACCGTTTCTTATCCTTGTCAAGCACACATTTACGGTGCAGGTACATCAATTTTTCTGTGTCGTTTTCTAGATGTGTGCAAAGTGTACATTTTTGTTTTCATTATCAAGGTAGGCTTTAAGGGCCCGATGTAGGTAATTCCTATTTACCTACTCTTAAATACCGAATCATACCGATTCGGTATTTAAGAGTAGGTAAATAGGAAGGGGGCAGATGCAGGTAATTCTTATTTTAGAATTACCGAATCTGTAAGATTCGGTATTTACCGATTCTGTAAATACCGAATCGGTATTTCCTATTGATTCCAATGGGCCTTGAAGCCCATAGGAATCAATGGGAAATACCGATTCGGTATTTACAGAATTGGTAAATGCCGAATGCTGCAAGGGTGAACGGGGTGTCACTTTGACACCCTGTAGCACCCCAATTCCAGGCTTGTGTGCCATGTGGCACACATACATGCCCTAAGGGCATTTCTGTGTGTCACATGGCACAGGTGTACATGCACAGATGTGCATGTACACCTGAATTCGGTATTTTACCACCCAATTGTATTGGGTGATAAAATACCGAATTCTGAAGGCCTGTAGCACTGTAAACAGTGCTACCTACATCTGGGATTTACTGAATCGGTAAAATGACCGATTCAGTATTTTACAGAATCTGTAAATTTACCAATTCAGTAAATTTACCGATTCTGTAAAATAATGGCCCCTACATCTCAATCACCAAATACCGGTCGGTATTGGCCGAATTTGTCCGTTACCGACCGGTATTTGGTGACCCACATCGGGCCCTAAGTGTTGTGCAAGGCAAGATCAGCTTTCACTCTGCAAAAAGACCGAAATTTGAGAGCAGCTAAATAAGCAGCTAAATAAGCAGCTAAATAAGCGAATGGTGCTTTCTTTGAGCCTTACCCACTAGATACAGATACTCATGACAAAGAGAAAACAGGGCAAATTGGCTAGGATTCATGGCAGGGAAGTAAATATGTAAGGTTGTTCTTAAGACTTTGCAGTTTAGTATGAATTTGCAGTCCTTTTCCTTTAAATTTCACAAGATCTTTCCTTCAGTCAAAGGTCTGACAACAAGATAACGCAGGCACAGATGTTTTCCTAAGTAAGAAGATAGTTGGAGGGACTATGGGCAGTAGGAATATTGGCAACATCTGGCCCACAGGCACAATACAGCAACACAGTAAGAACAATGCAGAGCAAAAGAAAGGGTCCCTAGTGCCCTATAGAGCACTGAAGCTCAGTTTACAGCAGATTACATCTTTACAATCAGTACGGAGCGGAGAATGCCAGTGCATTTCTCTGTAGAGTTAACTACAAGTCTGACATCTTTCGTGTTTCACTCCCCTTCCCCCTCAGTTGTGTCCCCGCTAGTGTCTGAGGGATGCGGTTCGCTCGCATCCGGTTCGGGATTCAAGAACACATCACCCAATTCCCACCATTCTCTTAGATCCTCTTGCAGCATATCATCTCTACGGCTTAACTTCATATGGGCTTCTTCCACCAGGATCCATTTGCGCACGTCCCTATAACATGCATCCCAATCCAGGACATGCTGTCCCATCCATGATATGTTGACCCTATGCGTCACCAGCACTAAAAGTAACTGCAACAACTTGTAAGCTATTTTGCATTTCTTGGGATTCCTGATGTGTCCCAATAAACAGTGTAGTGGTGACTCCACAACTTGAAAGCCCGTGCCCCTTTGCACAATCCCTACCATATGGGACCAGAACTGGCAAGCCCAAGGACATGTCCATGTGTTGAAAATCAGCCCCTGCCTCTCCACACCATGGGTAAGCATCCGAGAGGGCTCGGGTAATTAGGTGAAGTTTTACTGGTGTCATGTAAGAAGTTGTAGTGTACCAGTTTAAAACGTGCATTAAAGGGTATTGTATGGGTAAGCACACTTACGGCTGTTCACTTCTTAATGCCCTGGGGTCAGCTAAGTCAGCGTCCCATGCCGCCCTTGCCCAGGGGGGAGCAGTGGAATTCATCCTCATTGCATTATTTAGGAGGGAGACCAGTTTGCAACCAGAGCCACAGGTGAGCGATGTATCTGGTGCGTGGGTTGTCTGCGGAATAGCAGGGTATGTGGACCAGGTCACTGTTCTTCAGACTCTCTTCTAATTGGGCAGAGTTACTCTTTTGAAACTAAAGGAAAAAATGATTTGTAATAGCATGTGTTTAGCCTTATCTCTGAAACTCAGCTTAAGGCTGCAGAACACAACTGGAGGCCTACCTATGAAATCCACCCTGAAGAATTATACAAACCTTATTTTAGGTCCCATGAAGCTGTCTTCCATCAGCCCAAGGCACTAATTACTCTAATCAAAGTTTCACTGTTTCTAACACGCAGAAGATGTTTCACTACTGCTTTTACATAGTGTAGAATCTCTACCTTCATTTTACGCTGTGAACAACTTTCCATCTATTTTGAGACACAGATCTAAATAAATGTGAAATAAATTTACAACTTCTAATCCTGTTTATTCTGCCATCGGGACTAGTACCAAACCATCTTCAGTAATTTATGGCAATATAAATCAACCTCTGAAAAACAAGCCCAAGTTTCATGTTTTATCCTGGAACATTGCAGGCTTGATTTCTAAACAGGGCAACTCGGAGTGGGGATCCCTTTCGGAGTGGGGATCCATTATTGACGCAAATGACAGCTGCATGTTCCAGGAGACCTGGGCCCGAGAGGACACCCATAGATTTGGTTACGCAACTTTTTGCTTAGCAGCCACGAGTGGGAGAAGGGGAAGACCTGCGGGTGGACTTTGTGACTGGGTTGCAGTGCACTTGGGATGCACTGCAAAACAGATAGATACATCTTCACATGGCATACTTTGTATGATCCTGAGTTTCCCCACCAAGATTAGAATAGTCATAATTAATGTCTATTCTCGCCCGGTTACCTACGGCTAGGAGTCATCAAATTATGAGCATTTGTCAACCTTTTTACACACTATCCCCGATGGCACTCTGGTGGTACTTGCTGGTGACTTTTTTAATTGCCAATTTGAACCACTGAAGGACCTAATTGGGGGTGACATTGATGAGGAAGACCAGTACTGGTCTATTCCAGAGCTGATTGCCCCACCAACTCGAGCCTGGACCCCTCTGGTGCTTCAAATGAATACTCCTACATTGTCCCATTCCTTTAGGGCTTGTTATGGTTGAACTAAATCTGATTCCCACGCAAACCATACTTATAATAGACCCGTAAGCTCTTCCATTATAGACTACATCCTGATGGATATTAAATCCTGGTGTTGGGTGATTGATTTTAAGGGCATACCTGGAGATGGTATCACCTTGCTCTATGGATGTTCAAGTAGGTAGTCATTTAAATGGGTCCAGGTTAACCTAGACTGGTTGTAGGAGGCGAGTGAAAGGGGGGGGCATCTGTAACTCCCAGGATAAGTTGGTCTCCCTCTATCAAATTGTTATTCCATACCTCGAGGTTGCCAATCCATTTAGTTATATAACCGTCTCTAATACAGCCCTAGCAGAAATCTGGAGAAATCATAAAGACCTAGTATGTGATCTGGTAAACTTCTTCCTCCCTGTTGCAAAATCCAAACAAAAGATGTCTATGGGCCACTCTTGGTATAATGGTGATTGTCAAAGGGCTAAGCAATCATTAATCCTAGCAATCAAAGCGAAGGACAAACCAATGATAAGAGATAAGCGGATAGCCTATAGAAACCCAATCAATGCAGCAAAAAAACAGTGGGAGGGTAGCAAATGGGAAAGCATGAAGGCTGCTTTATGTTCTAGGGATATGCGGATCTTTTGGAATCTAGTTAATAGCGGCTGCAAAGAGGGTAAATCGGCAATAGAGCCAAATCTTGGGGCCGAAATCTGGAGGGCCCACTTCAAGTCGCTATATGCAAGGGAAGAGGAAGAAGTAGGACAGGCTATGGGCATGCCAACTTGCTTACAGCGGTCTTTCCCCAATGGCCCAGAAATCTCTTTAAAAGAGATAATGGATGCATTGAACAGAGTAGCTCCCGCTAAAGCGCCAGGCCTAGACAAGATCCAAGGTGATGTTTTTAGGAACAAATCTACTATTTGGGCCCCTTATTTCTGGAGCCTATTTAATGCTATTGGAATTATGTAAAGTGACTAAAGGGAAAACACCTGTACTGCTTACTATCCAACAAGGAGGAAGGGGGATTCCTCCTTTTGGATAGCATGCCCTCACACACCCAGCCCACGAGGTGTCATGCTTCATCATTGGGCGTGCTCCTTGTCGGGTCGGCGGTGCAATACCCGACGGGCACCCTCAGTGGGGGCTCTTTGGCGGAGATCTTTTATCCTTGCCGTTTGGTGAGTGCGTGTGTGGGGCCCTGAGGTGTGAAAGTGTAGTGAATGTAAAAACTAGTGACTTAAAACAGGGGACAGTGGTCAGGGCCATTACTTTAATAATCCTGCCTCCTACCCTGGTTAAAAAGGTGATGGTGACTAACTACAATAATGTTGTGTGTAGTTCCTCTTATATGGTCAACATGTTTCTTGCCTTTGGACTGCACACCTCAGGGCCCCTTTAGTCACTTTACTTACCCGCTAGGAACTGCATACCATTTCTTGTTATTCTCCAGGGGTGCCAAGTCCGACGACCTGGTTGTGGCAGAGATAATTCTCATCTACAAAAAGGGCTCTCCACTTCTCCCCGCTAACTATCTTCCAATCAGCCTCACAGATGTTTCTCAAAAGATCTATGCATGAGTGCTTTTGGATCGATTAGAGAGATGGATGAAGGAGTATTTTATACTTAACCCCTACCAGGCCGGTTTTAGAGCAAGGATGTCCACATTAGATCGGAATCTAATGGTGCAACTCCTCTATTGGAAGACAGTGCTCCTGGAGGGTGGCAGTCTTTATCTGATCTTTGTGGACCTAAAATCAGCATTTGACTTGGTCCCTAGGGTTAAATTGTGGTCCATTTTAATAAGTTTGGGGGTCCCTCCATACCTCTGTATCAGATGAAGCGGCTTCACAAATCTAACTATGCGCAAGTTAGATATGGGAAAAATAGCAATCTCACAGATCCTATAGCTATAGATAGAGGGGTAAGGCAGGGGTGTGTTTTGGCCCCAACCCTTTTCTGTTTATTTATTAACGGCCTTGTGGAGGACTTGACTGGTGGGAGGGATGTAGATGCCCCCAGGTTGGCGAAACATAGGGTTCCGGCCCTGATGTTCGCCGACGACACCTTGCTACTATCCAAATCCCCGATGGGAATTCCGCGGGCCCTAGATATTTTCCAGTCATTTTGCAAAAGTAGGGGTTTGGAGATAATCTCTTTAAAGACCAAATATATGGTTTTTAATGCAGCCAATTCCACATGTCCAAATCCCTGCTTAGATGGGAAACCACTGGAAAAAGTTACAGTTTTCGATTATCTAGGATTAACCCTCACTGATAAAATGCAGTGGTACGCGCAAATTAGGAAGGCCAGCTTAAGACTGGCCCAAATTTGGGGGGGGGGGGGGCGATGCTCAAGAAAAGCATCCATAAAATGGGTGGCCCGGTTATGGACATCTATAAGGCACAAGCAAGGGAGGCGCCCCTAAATCTGGGGCCATCAACCATCTGATCCCTTCTCTAGGAATGAATATTTCTTTATTAGACAAATCCTAGGCCTCCCAAAAAGTACACCATTGATGCCACTCCGTATGGATCTTGGGGTCGGTCCAATTGCTGAGGAAGCTGCCCTCAGGCCACTTCTCTTGGCTTTCAAGGATGAGATGAAGGAGGTCTTAAACGTGCAGGGGTGGACAAAATCCCATGGTTAGCCTATATTAAAAATTCCTTAGATGCTGTAAGGATGGGTGACTTATGGGCCAACCCTGAAGTATCCTGCCCGACAATTCCCAGGAAGGCTCTTCAGAGAATATAAGGTAAATCAGATCAAGGGGAATTCCATCACTGGTACACTGACTGCACAATGTTTAGAAGTTATGTTATGTTATTAGTTTTGTAAAGCGCAAACAGCTGCCCCCGCAACGGGGCGTCCCGGCGCTGGAACCATAACACAACCAACTGAAACAAAGGGAAGGGGGGGACCTAAAGGGAAGGGAAGAGATAGGTTTTGGTCGCTCTGCGGAAAGCTAAAATATTGTCAATGCATCGGATGTGGAGGGGAAGGGAGTTCCATAATTTGGCCCCCAATAGTTTGAAAGAGCGCCCTCCGATGCGACAGAACCTAGTGTGGGGTACCATTGCCAGGTGTTGCCCCATAGACCTGAGATTACGTTTGGGATTGTAGGGGGTCAGCAGCGAACGGAGTAGCTCAGGGCCTTCGTTCCTCATAATTTTAAAGGCGAATATGAGGGCTTTGAACTGGATGCGGGCTTCCATGGGTAGCCAATGTAGTCTGTGAATGGTCGCTCTCGCCGAGCACCTTCTTGGGAGACCTACTATTGCCCTTGCCGCCGAATTTTGGATCCGTTGGAATCTCTTTACTTCAGTTTTATTTGCTCCTAACAACAAGACACTTGCGTAGTCCAATCTGGACAGGATGGTGGATTGTACGATAAGTTGTCATGTTTTGGAGTCAAAATAGCCTAAGATGGGGTTGAGGCTTCTCAGTAAGCCAATGCAGGTTGCGGCAACTTTTTTAGTGTGCGACTGGAAGCTGAGAGCAGAGTCCAGCCACACTCCTAGGTTTTTAGCTAGAGTCTTAGGGGGGGGTGCTGGGCCCAGTAAATGGGGCCACCAGAGGTCATTCCAGTTGTCACTATTTTTCCCCATTATCAGAACCTCGGTTTTGCCCCCGTTAAGTTGGAGGCAATTAGCCGTCATCCACTTAGCAACGGCAGTCAGACCATCCCTGAAACTCGTGGCATCGGGAGAGGGGGCCTGGTTGAGGCTGATGACCAACTGGGTGTCGTCGGTGTACGACACCATAGTAAGGCCCCATTTCTTGGCAACCTCCGCCAAGGGTTTCATATATAGGTTAAACAAGGAAGGACTAAGGGCAGAGCCCTGTGGAACTCCTTGTCCTATGTCTTGGGGTTGGGAAATAAACGGAGGGGCAGATACCCTAAATGATCTATTGGTTAGAAATGATCTGAACCATTGAAGTGCCGAGTCTACGATGCCTATGTTTTCAAGGCGTTTCAGTAGGATGGCATGAGAGACCGTGTCAAAGGCCGCGCTGAGGTCGAGTAGTATCAGCGCGGCACTTTTGCCGGAGTCCATGATTTCCCGTAAGCTTTCTGTGGAGGATAGGAGCGCGGATTCCGTGCTATGGCCCGGTCTGAACCCGTGCTGGGAGGGGTCCAGGATGTTATTAGTCGCCATGTGCTCACTGAGAATTTTGTTCGCGTGAGCTTCCGCTAGTTTCGCGACCCATGGGAGCAATGAAACGGGTCGGTAGTTCTCAGATTTAGAGGGGTCTAGGGAGGGTTTTTATATGATTGGTGTTACCCAGGCCTGTTTCCAGCAGGTGGGGACCGTAGCAGTGGCAAAAGAAAGATTAAGGAGTGAGGTCAAGGATGGGAGGAAGAATTCCAAGGCTCCCAGAAAATGAATTGGCCTCATCGGATCTGTGGGTGCGCCAGATTTCACCTTCCTACAAAGTTTGGAGAGTTCTTCACCGGAGATGGCGGGTATGCATGTGAGTCTGGAGTCTCCGAGGATGACCTTGGAGGGGTTGATGTCCTCTGGACTATTCTGAGTGAAGGCGTTGTAAATTTTCTTCACTTTTTCCGTGAAGAAAGTAGCTAGGTCTTCACATTGCTGCGTGGAGGAAATGTGAGAGGCCGGCTTGTCTCCGTTTTGTAGTTTTTGTACGATTTGGAATATAGTTTTCGTGGGGTTTGGGCTTGCTTTTATCTCAGCGGCGTAGAAGGCAGCGCGTGCTACCCGGATTGCCTTATGATACGTTCTGAGAGTGATCAAATAAGCATTTTTGTCCTCCTGCTTGTACTCCTTCCTCCATTGTCGTTCCCTTTTTTTACAGGTTTTCCTCATTGTTTTGAGGTTCTCATTGTACCATGGATTGGAGGGGGTGTTACGCCCTTTAGTCCATTTCGCTGGTATAATGGCGTTCAGTCCCTTGGTAATCCAGTCCTGGAAGGACATATATGATTTTTCAATGTCATCAATATCCTCCAGGTTAGGTTCCCCTAAGCTGGCTGCTAGGTCATATTGTTGGAGTTTGTGCCAAGGTCGTTTTAGGCAGGAAGTGGGAGACTTTTTTGTGATGGGAGAGTTATTAGGGATGGAGAAGGTTACTAGCGAGTGGTCCGTCCAGGCCATGGGTATAGGGTCGTCAGCTCTGGCCTCGGGAATATTCGTGAATACTGGGTCCAGCAGATGGCCCGCAACATGAGTAGGGGATTGGACGAGCTGAATTAGCTGCAAAGCAGCTAGGTCTGCTGTAAAGTTGCTGATTTTAACATCAGACGAATTGTCTATGTGGAGATTGAGATCTCCTAAGATCGTGAAGTTGGCCGCGTCAGTGATCATAGCGTGCGTTACCTCAATGAGCTCTTCCGTGAATTTCGTAGAAGGCCCCGGCGGTCTGTAGATAAAAAGGCCTGAGAAAGTGCAATGTGGATTTGTGGAGATTTTGAAGCGAGCACATTCACAGTCCGCGATATTTTCCTTTTGAAAGGAGCAGGTGAAGGAGGATCTGTGGATGGCAGCGATGCCCCCTCCTCTTGAGTCTCTATTGATACAGGTCATAGCGAACCCATCCGGTATGGCTAGATAGGGAATACTGGTTAGGTCGTCTTTAAGCCAGGTTTCGCTCAGAAACATTATATCTGGGTTCTCATCCATTAATAGCGTTCTTACCTCCGCGTGGTGTTTGACCAGGGATCTGACGTTCAGCTGCATGATGGTAAGTGACGTTTCCTTCCTTTGGTGCTCTTTCTGGCTGATAGGGCGTGGTACAGGTATGACCAAATTACAGTTTTTACAGTGGAGGGCGGTTCGACCAATGCAGCCCTCTAAGTTGTAGCATCTAAGGCCAGGGTTAAGTGACCACAGTGTATTACTGTCGTATGCGTATGACTTTTGGGCAGGGGGTCTGGCGAGAGGCGAGGACTTGGCGAGGACGGGCGAAGACGGGCTTGCCTTAGGCGCGCCTTCGGCGCGCAAACGGCGCGCCCGCTGCGCCCGTCCGCTGCGCCCGTCCGCTGCGCGTCCGGTGATTGCACATCCTTAAAGGTTGGAGAGGGGAAGGGTGGGCGTGGCCTGCAGGTAGGCGTGGCCTCTGTTCCTCGCCGTGAATGGCGGCAGAGCAGTTTGTTTTGGTGGACTCGGTGCAGCGAAGGGGTCGCTGTTTAGGCGTACTTCCAGCCCGTTATGGAGGTGCCTGGCGGGTGAGTGCGCAATTAAAAAGCAGAATTATTCAGGTGACACAACAAAATACAAGTTTTAAAAATATCCGTCCTCTCCCGGCTTCCGCCTCAGGAGATTGCAGGGTTCTGGCTAGGTCGCGCTGTCGGCAGCGTTATATACAGTGGCGGGTGGGCGTGGCCTGCAGGTAGGCGTGGCCTCTGTTCCCCGCCGTGAATGGCGGCAGAGCAGTTTGTTTTGGTGGACTCGGTGCAGCGAAGGGGTCGCTGTTTAGGCGTACTTCCAGCCCGTTATGGAGGTGCCTGGCGGGTGAGTGCGCAATTAAAAAGCAGAATTATTCAGGTGACACAACAAAATACAAGTTTTAAAAATATCCGTCCTCTCCCGGCTTCCGCCTCAGGAGATTGCAGGGTTCTGGCTAGGTCGCGCTGTCGGCAGCGTTATATACAGTGGCGGGTGGGCGTGGCCTGCAGGTAGGCATGGCCTCTGTTCCTCGCCGTGAATGGCGGCAGAGCAGTTTGTTTTGGTGGACTCGGTGCAGCGAAGGGGTCGCTGTTTAGGCGTACTTCCAGCCCGTTATGGAGGTGCCTGGCGGGTGAGTGCGCAATTAAAAGTCAAGGACCAATACAGGTTAAAACCTGTTCTTGACGCTATTCAGCCCCCTTAGCTAAAAAAAAATATTAGCAATTTAGGCACGGTGTATTACCACTACGTGCCTTCGCAAATAACTGAGGGGGGTGCACACTCCAAGGGGTGTCCGGTTTGTGATAACACCCCAGAAACAGACCAACATGTACTGTTTGTTTGTCCGGTATCCAAGAAGATTAGGCACCGATGGCTTCAACTGGTCTGCCGGAATCTCGGGACAACTCATTGTGTGGAGGCTTACAGGATGGTAAAATATGATACCAGCCTCCCTATTGTGTATTCAGTTTCCAGAAACTTATTCTCTATGTGGTGTGTCCGTCTAACTGTATTAAAATCTAGTCTGGTTGGGGGGCGTGGCTTGCGCGCCGCTGTGGTATGGCGTGTTGCGCTTGAGCTCCGGGGTGAGTTGATCCCGTCGAGCGTTTCTCTTTGTCTCTTCGTGCCCTCTTGACCGGAAAAACCACACACCTACGGCGGAACATGTGCTGAGCTCCACGACGCTGTTTTTCCGCGATTTAAATCATCGGAAGTATGCGTTCTGCTTCATGCCTCGCAGGCGCTCGCATTCCTGAGGAGCGGCCGCCATTTTGCCGCGTATGACGCTCCTGTCATCTGTCATCTGAGGCGCCGCCGCGGATACAATTTAACAGTCTTTCGTGTCTGTCTAAGGGTTTCTTCACACAACGGATACAATGGTAACATTTATGCTTTTTTTCTAATGTTACTTCTTGCTGCTTGGCTGGGTTCGAAGCTGCTCACAGTTTTTGTTTCTCTCTTAACTGACTCATTGAGATGCTCATGTCGATATATTGAGGTGTATTCCTATTTATGCTCATATTTCAACCGCTAGATTAGCGTAGCGTGTTTTGAGCGTGAATTGCCTCTTTTTTCACTGTTTTCTGACTATTTTGCGCAACTCTGGTGCTATACTCTATTTCAGGGGTATTTTTGTTAGTCTTCTGCTACAACACTGTCATTATGAGTCGCTCCTTGAACACCAAAGACTCTAAGGACCCGGGCACATCTTTGAAGCGACTTAAGTCAGTCTCTCCGACTCCTGAATCACCTCAGGCGGATAATACTTCCACATTGGACACCATATTGGCGCGCCTTAATGAGGTTCATGATATTGCGCAGTCAACCAAAACTAACACTGACTTACTACAAGTGGAAGTGTCTGCTATCAGAAATGATTTTAAAACCCTTTCTCTACGTGTATCAGCGACAGAAACTCGGATAAGTTCCGCAGAGGATGGTATGCAAAAGCAATCCAGGTCCCTCTCTCAAATGGAGCGGTCTATGGCGGCGATGCGCAGAGACCTCACGGAGCAGGAGGACCGTAATAGGAGATCTAATCTGCGTATTTTTGGCCTTCCGGAGGACTCAGAGAAATCATCCTCCTCCATGATTGAGTTCTTATCTCATTGGATTCCTGATACACTTCAATTATCTTTCCACAGAGACTTTGAGATTGAAAGAGCACACCGTGTTCCAACGTTCCGTTCTAAGGCAGCCACCCAGCCAAGAGCAATCATTTTTAAGCCCTTACGACATCAACACACTGAGCTGATTTTGTCCCATATGCGCAAGATTAAACAACTCAACTGGGAGGGTCATCGCATATCCATTTCCCAAGACTTTGCCAGAGACACGGTCATAAGACGGAAAGGTTTCTTGAATCTTCGGAAACGTCTCACTGACTTGGGCATTCCCTTTTCCTTTTCTGGTCCATCCAAGTTTCGCATTACATATAAAGGGCGTTCCAGAATCTTCGATGAACCGGCAGACTTGACAACGTTCTTGGACAACCAGGAGGAGATAGAGATGGAGATTCAAAGAGCAACGACGCAGACTCCTGGGGCCTCAGGGACCTGATTTGTTGTTCTCTTTACTTCTGGTTATGTCTTTTTCTGGATGGTTACCTTCTCTTTTTTCTCCAGTCATGTTTTCATGTTGATCTACACCTCCGCTATTGTATGTCCTATCTCTGTTTTTCTTTCTATACTACTCTGATGGATCTCCTTCTTACTAGTTTCTGACCTCTCTTTCTTTTTTCTCTTCATTATCCTTCGAGGAACTTCTTGTAGATCCTTTCAATTTTCTCTTCTTCTTTCTTTTACCCGTCTTCTCTGATTTCGTGCGTATTTGTATCTCTTTTTCAACTCCCTCTTTCTTGCTCCTATCTATTTTTATTACAGTGTATTTCACCTATATTGTTGCTGTTTCTACTTACTAGTTTACCTGCTCGTTTTATAGTTATTAGTTGCAGATTTAGTGTCTATAATTCAAGTATTATTACTTCTCTCAATAGCATCTTGTATTATATTTGCATTACACTATGTAGCATTGTAGTATCGTGTGTAGACTTCTCCTTTGTCTTTCTGCTCTTTTTTCATCTTTCCTCTCGGTTTCTTCCTCTTTTCTACATGCTGTTCTCATACACCTTTTTTTTTTTTTTCTTTCTCTTATGTACCTCCATTTTATAGTATAGTTATAATTAGGTGTTTTATATGATTCATATGCGATTTCAACACATATTTGTTCCTCTAGTCACAAAATGATATATGCTTTTGTTTTTTTAAGATGTTTCGTACATAATTAAGCTTTTCCTACGTTTTATAGTATTGTTATTTAAGTCATGCTCTTGCGCTTGCTGGGGTACTGTTAATATATTCTGAGTGGTATTTTTCTTCTATTAGCATTATAGTATCTCATTATGAAATGTGTTTCTATGTGTATGGTTTATCTATTGCTTTTTAGCTCACTGACAGTTGTTCTTTTTTTCATAATGGGCTATTCTTCTTTACCAATTTTTTGCTCCTAGTACGGGTCTTCGACTCGCCTTTTCCACGTTCTCCCTTGCATGATATGGGTCTATTTTAGACCTCCCCCTCTGCCTCGTTTCTCTCTCTTTTCTAATCTTTCTTCTCTCCTTCTGGCTTTTCTTTTTTCATGGTTCTCCCACATGGTTGCTCCCGTAACATCTATTTTGTTTTGTGGTTGGTCTACTATATTTTTGTACTTCGTCCTTTCTCTGTTATCATTGTTGCCTTCGTGTGTATCCCCATCAGTTATATGCCAGGTTTAAATGTATTATCCCTTAATGTTAAGGGTTTAAACCATCCGGTCAAACGGTCTAAAATCTTAGACTATTGTAAATCTCTCTCAGCGGACTTAGTATTATTTCAAGAATCTAAGATCACTAGTAGAGAAGCGGTATTCTTGAAGAAAGAATGGGTGTCGGATGTGTCTTGTTCGGATGCATCTGGTAAACGCAATGGTGTGGTTACGTTGGTTTCGAGAAATTCGGGTCTATCGATTCTCTCTTCTGAGCACGACTCTGATGGTCGATGGCTCTTATCTAAACTATCAGATGGACAACATGATCTGTTTGTTATGAATATCTATGCTCCGAATATTGATAGCCCTGCTTTTTGGAAATCCATTTCTAAAAAATTGCATGATACCCCACATGCGGGTAATCTTATTGTTGGTGGGGATTTTAACTTACCTATGGATCCTTTATTGGACAGAAATTCCGCATTTCAGTTTCGTCCGCCTAAAGCACACAAACAGATGCTTAACATGTGTTCCATTGCTCAATTGCATGATATTTGGCGTCTCCATAATCCCACTGGCAGTGACTTTTCTTTCTTTTCCTCCCCTCATTCCTCATTCTCGCGCATTGATTATCTTCTAGTCCACTCTTCTCTTGTCGCAGCTTCTACTTCCCCACTTATACATCCCATTGTCATCTCCGACCATGCTGCGGTCACTTTTACGCTGTCGTCCTTTGCTCCGAAACCACGTGGTCGTTCCTGGAGACTTAATACGGAGGTGTTATATGACTCTACCCAAGTGGAAGAATTTTCCAAGGATATAAACACTTTTTTCCGTGAAAATGAGGCTTCTGTATCTTCTCCAATAATTCTTTGGGACTCTTTTAAATGTACTTTCCGAGGCCAAGTTATTGCATGCATGTCCAAACGCAATTTAGCGATTAAAAAAGAACTTACTGATTTATCATCTGAAATCAAGACTCTGGAGGCGTCCTTTAGACATACTAAAGATCCGACTTTCCTACAACAAATTAAGCTTCTAAAATACAAATATAATACAATTGTCACTAAAAGAGCTCATATTGGTTTCCAAGCACAAAAGTCCAAAAAATTACTCTTAAAGAATCGGGCTGGCAAACTTTTGGCTGCTACTTTAAAATTCCAAGACTCTTCCTCTAAATCCTCTCAGATCTCCTCTATTAAAGATCATAATGGCTCTAAAAAATTCCAAACTGAGGAAATTCTTGAAGTTTTTCGTGATTTTTATAACAAATTGTATACCCCCTCTAACCAAGCCTCTTTTGATAAATGCCAAGATTTTTTAAAATCAATTCCGATTCAATCAGTTTCTGAGGACGATCGCTCCACTCTAAATGAACCTATTTCACCTGAGGAAATAGTTTCTGCCATCAAGGCCACCCGGTCGGGGAAAGCTCCGGGCCCTGATGGTTATCCGATCTTATTTTATAAAACCTTTCTCCCGTTGCTTGTTCCTAAGTTGCAGGCTGTCTTTGACGCTTTTGTTCGTAATGGTTCTGTCTCTGGTACGGCTGCCGAAGCCACCATAGTGGTGATCCCAAAAGAGGGGAAGGACCATTCGGACCCTAAGAATTTCCGCCCTATTTCGCTTCTCAATATGGAAGCGAAGATTTTTGCTAAAATCTTGGCTAAACGTCTAGAATCCTTTATTCCCAACTTAGTCCATCCCTCCCAAACTGGTTTTGTTAAAGGTAGGCTAGCAAGAGACAATATTCGCACTTTCTGCCATATTATTGGGGCGGCCAAGCGATCCCAATTACCTGCCGCGGCCTTGGCCCTCGATGCGGAGAAGGCCTTCGATAAGGTTTCTTGGCCTTTTCTTCGAGCTGTCTTACATGCACATAACCTTGGGGAATCATTTATTAACATGGTAATGTCTTTGTATTCCCAACCTAAAGCTAATATTAGAGTTAATGGTTCTACATCCTCTTTTTTTAATCTTTGCCAGGGCACGAGACAAGGATGTCCCTTATCCCCTCTCTTGTTTTTGTTATCTATCGATCCTCTCCTTCGGCTGATTGATTTACACCCTGATATCAAAGGGTTCTCTTTTGGCCCTCATTGTCTTAAAACTGCAGCCTACGCTGACGATGTTCTCATTTTCTCGGACGATATCGCGTTAGCCATTCCTGCTATTTCTGACACCATTTCATTGTTTTCTAAAGTTTCGGGATATACCCTAAATAAAGACAAGACAGAAATGTTCCCTTTAAATGCCTATTGCTTTCCTGCGCATATGGGTTTGGCTGGCTTTAAATGGCAAGCTACCCATCTCAAATATCTAGGCATTTATTTCTGTTCGACACTACATACCACGGTTACGTATAATGAGTCTCAAACGCTGGCTAAAGTTCGTCGTCTTCTGGACACATGGTCTCCAAAACATATTTCATGGTGGGGGCGCCTACAAACCCTTAAAATGATGATCACGCCGATTATCAATTTTGTCTCTTCCATGATTCCGATTAAATTATCTGACTCTTTTTTTCGGGAAATCGATGGTATCACCTCCAAATTTTTATGGAGCGGAAAACGGGCTCGGTTAGCATACAAATATTTACGTAGACCCTGTGATATGGGAGGTTGCAACTTCCCGGATTGGGAAAAATACCAGACTGCTTTTTTGGCCTCTCAAGGTGCCCTATGGTTTTCTCCCCCAACCCGTCATATTCCTCTATGGCTACGCATAGAACAGGATTTAGCTGCTCCCTTACCACTTGCCTCTTTTTGTACTACTTCCACTCTACATATTCTGTTCTCCCGATCTATCATTATTGATACAATTGTCGCAATTAAGAAAGTGGACAGGAAGATGGCATTTCCTCTGCACAAAACTAGATGGTCTTCCATTTGGCGTAATTCCAAAATTAAAATCAATATCACTCCCACTCTCATGTCGTATTGGGCGATGAAAGGTGTCTCTCTTGTACAACATCTGTATAATGAGTCTGGTGAGCCCTTACCTTTCTCTACCTTAGCGCTCAAATACTCTCTAACAAATCTAGACTTCTATACTTTTCTTAAAATCAAGGTTGCGATCTCGAAAACTCGTCTTCACCCCTCCTCGTCCACCATCTCACTGTTTTCTATCTGGCTCAAAGCGGGTCATGTTGCTTCCCACATATATAGGTTTTTATCCTCTACTTCGCTTCCTGATCAGACGGTTGCGCAGCAAAAATGGTCGCGTCATTTTGATCACAATATTACGGATCGTATCTCCTCCGAAGCTTGGCAATCCATTGGCAAACTAGCGTTACGTAACAAAATAGCTCCTTCCTTAATACAATCCAAGTTTTTCTCGATCAATCTACTCCACTGGACTCCGGTACGTCTTCACTCTCTCAACCTTAAAGAGGATGACCTCTGTTGGAGTTGTGGCGTTGAGGCAGGTGATTTTCCACATATGTTCTATAACTGTTCCTTACTTAAATCTTTCTGGGACCTTATCCAGCAACATTTGTCTCTTATCTTTGACGTTGAGCTCCAGCTCTCTTTTCCTTTAGTTATTTTAGGCCCCTGGGCGGCTCCTACGCCTCTTCCCCTT
This sequence comes from Lissotriton vulgaris, assembly GCF_964263255.1. Taxonomy (NCBI): domain Eukaryota; kingdom Metazoa; phylum Chordata; class Amphibia; order Caudata; family Salamandridae; genus Lissotriton; species Lissotriton vulgaris. The sequence continues at coordinate 725,024,250 of NC_141699.1, forward strand.
GATCCATTACAATTACAACTGTTAGACCTTCTTTTATCTGTAGCGATCAAAGTTATCCTTATGGATTGGAAGTCTTTCTCGTCTGTCTCCTATCATACTTGGTGGGCATGGGTTTCCTTCTTACGCAGTGCTCACACCTCAGTAGATCTAGCACACCTGTCACCTTCCATCTCTAGTGGGGTTTGGGCAACTCTGGATGAATATATGGAACTTTCTGCGAATGGGGTAGTCCCTCCATTTCCTGCTGTTATGTCTACCTAATTTTCGTCTGGTAGTGGCGTTACATTGGGTTGTTCCTGTGGGAGTCCTTCTTTCTTTCTTCCTCTTTCCTGTCCTCTCATCCCGTTCCTTCTTTCTGCTGCTTTTTTCCTTGCTCTTCTTCCTTCTTCCTGTGGTTCCTATTACCTTCCCCTGCCCCTATTCTCATCTTAGGGACTGATACGTTCTACGTTCTGAAAATTGTATCCCTCTATTGGCTCAATTCATTACCTTCATTTTAGGTGCCTGTTATCCAATTTTACTTACATTGAGCTTCGTTCTTGATCAGATATTACCCATGGTTTCATGTTTTTTCTCATATTGGAATGTATCGCCTCTTTGTATTTTGTTGGATATTATTTGGATCATTATTTCTCTCAATAAAATCCTCTTGAAATGAAAAAAAAAATCTAGTCTGGTTGAATCGGATTCTTTTAACCTTTTAAACATTTTTTACCCTTTTTACAGTATAAAAATTGAGTAGCTTTCTCTGAGACCTTTTAAAGATTGCACCATCCAGCATTTAATTTCATTTTGCATAACAAAACTGTGTGAACTGTGTTGTATTTTTTAATGTACTTTTATGGCCAGAATGGGCAAAATAATGATATTTTGAATTGAATTGAAATAAATTAGGAGAGCTATATTCTTTTCTCTTTCTCATTAGCTGTTTCTTACTTCGAAGTATTCCCAAAGTCTTATTTTATTATATCTTAGTTACTGATGCTCATTGCAAACTTAAATATGGGTCTCTTACCTACCATTACTTCCTCATGGGTTTAAAAGCTTTTTCGCCTTCTCTTGCTATTTTTATTCAATTCATTCTTTAATTTTCTCAAATGTAATTTGTTTAATTTTACTTTAGAAAAAACCTTTTTCGATCTTAATGAGTTTCCTATCTTCAGTTCTATCGCACCATAGCCTGCTGCCTCCAAGTTGCTTCAAGGTATAGAGTAATTTCATTGAGTGTACCAATTTTATAGATGGTTTTCGGGTCAGGATTCATCCTCACTGGGGTACAGAAGCAGTGCTTCTGTAGGCACCGATAAACTGTGATTGGCATTTCATAAAGACAGCATTACTGCTCGTTTTCTATTGAACTTTTTGGTGGTGCTTGACCCTGTTGATCATGATATCTTAGCCAGTGGTTTTTATAATGTTCGGAAAGTAAGAGGTGTGAGAATTTCTTAGGATTGGTTTGAGACCTCCACAAATGTAAAACTAGAACAACCATTAAAAAACCATGCCTGACACACTGGGGAGCAAGAATGTTTTTGGAGCTAATAAAGAAAGATGACTTCCCCACCTGCATGGAAAAATATTCCTTGTCTGCCTCTCAAATGCATGCTTGGAAAGGTATCTTCACCTTTAAAGAGTACCTCTTCCACCAGCAACTATCTCCATATTTGGGAGAGCCAATTTCCTGGTGAGGCTCACAGAGCCATTCATATGCACCCTTCGAGAAAACACTACCTGATCATACATGTGCTTTTGAAGATGCCTAGGTGTTGAGGAGCCCAGAAAACCATGGATGCTGGCAAAGAATGAGTGCTGGAGGAGCTTGTTTCAAAAGACCAGGGAGCCAAGGAGCTTTGACAAGACCAGAGGGAGCCGATGCTGAGAGAAAAAGGACAAAAAGGATTGCGATCAATGAAACAGCCCTGAAGCATACACACATTGACTTGTGTGTTTTTGAATTAAATTGTATTATATGGCAGCATTTATAAAACCCTCACTACCCCTATGTGGGACGCTGAAGCACTTGCCTACATGAGCAGCATGCTACACCATACAGGGCGTATGGTTGGAAGGATGTTGTATTTTATCAAATAGAATTTAGACCTTTATTTTTTATGGAGAAGACTCTGAGCTACCCCTGAGTTGTTGCTTTATTGTATTGGTCTAGTAGAAATCCTTAAGAACCCGTGCTCTGCTCGATTTTCCTGGATTAAGTATATAAGAGAAAGCTTTAATAGGATGGGTCTTCTGGATCTATGGAGTGACCCAAATGATTCATGACCATGTATAAGTGCCCAGGAACTGAAAAATAAATACAGGTCCTACAAGCTGTCTAATCTTGTAGCCTCCAATGCACATGGCACTTTATCCTGCTTTTTTTACAGCATAAAGATCATTATTTAATAGAACCATTCTTAGATATTGTTGAATCCAAGATGGCTAACAAATTGTACAATTTAGGTTTGGGACATTGCCTCTTCGTGCATTCATACCGGGCTGGTTGGTAGCAGATAAACCCAAGGACCGGAGCTTTCCTAGGTGAGGGCACAATAATGAATCAGTTTTATTTGTGTCCTAGTTATAGCAAGCCTAGGTCGCAATGGTTAGTTCCCAATTGTAGGAACCCGGGCTCTAGAAACCACGAGGTGGCCCTTTGGATTTTACAAACTAACCGAGCCCCCTCCCCGCCATCAGGTTTTTGCAGTTTCAAGATTTTTATGACTTTCATGGTTTTTAAGAATGTTTAATATTCCTATATAATTGGGGCTTTTTTTATTGATGCTAGGGTGTATAAATGTATGATCAATTTGAATATGTTTTTTAACTAGACTTTGCTTGTTTTTAGCTAATGAATGTCTTAATCTTTGACTGTCTGTATGTTAAATTACTTATGTATCTCTTTTATGGTATCTTGAAAATCGAAATAAAGAGTAATATGATGATGATGATGATTTTAATCCTATGTGGGAAGAGTTTCCATATCATGTGTGATGACCACCAAATTGCACTTATTGTTTTATGGGATGCGGCACGTAGTAGTGAGCTGGATGATGAAGAGCAAGAGACAGATGCATAGTTTTATGGTTTTTAGTGAAAAGGTCTGCAGGTCCCTTTATCGTAATTCATATGATATAGCTTGCTTAGCTGGTTACTGCACTGGGTTGTCAAATCTGAGATGTTGTGTATAGTTGTGGTCCAGAGCTGGCATGGTTGGTGACACAGAGAGAGATCTGTAGGAATGGGTATTTTTATTATCATACCATATCTGAGTGTCTATATGAGATGTAAAGAATGTGGAACCTTTCCTTATCTTTTGAGTCTGAGACTCTAAATTCATGTATGTTAAACTAGCTCAGAGTCACAACCCCAAACACCTGCTCTCAGCCAGAGACTTGCGCACAGAGTTTCTTCGGTCCCTCAACTCTCAAGCCATCTAATCTCAGCTTGAACCCTGACTCATCTAGTGACTTGCAGGGCCGGCCTTAGGCATGTGCAAGCTGTGCACCTGCACAGGGCCACCAAACCCCAGGGGCCACCATGCCAATATATATCCTTAATATAATAATTCTCTGAGGATGGATTCATATTTGCGTGGCGGCCCCTGGCAGGGATTTGGCAGCCTCCGGCTCTGTTCCACTTCCAAACACCCTGACCCCCGTCTTCACTGGCCTCCGGGCTCCTCCCCGCTCGGACCCCCTCTTCCGGGGCCCCCTAACTACGCTCCCTGCCCAGGGCCACCATGAGCCTAGAGCCGCCCCTGTGACGTGCCACAATTCAGTCCCTGGTATTGAAAATGAAGCACAGGAGCTTCGTCCATCAACCAGCTTCTTGCTTGGAAAATAAATACATTTTAGCCAGTGAGTAAATGCCATGGAATGATTCGCTTTTCTTAATTACTGCGAACTAATGTAACATTCTTGAATTAACAGTTCAGTTTCACATTTATAACTGTAGAATCTAAATTTGATGACTGTGGGATCTGACTCGAATGCAAAGCCTCTGCATCAAACTGGGTGGTACCAAGCAGCTTTTCCCAACCCAAGCTCCCGTATCTGCATCTTCTGCCTTCAAGCCATAGAGCCAGAAATTCCTGAATCAGCACCACTTCAAAGTGTGATAAAGTGTAGTTTGATCCACTCAACTGATTCAAATCTAATATCAGTTCAATGAATTTGGGTTATTTTCTCCCTTTTCATATCTTTGTGATTTTTGCAGGGGCGTCCCACCCTTCAGAGGGTCCCCATTATTTCTCAGGACAATGAATAACGGTGACATATGGGAGTCTTAGCCCCCCACCAACCCATTCTGTAGGGTTTGGGACTTTATTTTGTGTTACACCACTGGTTGTAGGCGTTGTTGACGCTCATTCACTCTTTGTTTGAGTACTGTAACCACTCACGTCCAGCCTAGAACTGGTATTGCATAGTAATGTTGAGGTTTAAGTAGAGTATGACAAACTGATGGTGCTTTGAAAAGATCCAGGGTTTCTTTGGTTTCCAGATTAAGGGATTTCAAAATGATGACTTTGCTTCATTGTAGTTAATTTTCACATGTTCCTAGGCTTCAAGACTATGTTATGTAAAATATGTTAACGCCTTGCTTGATAATATGCCCCTCAGTGCCCCTGAATGTCAACTCCCTAATGAAAAGCTAAAGTTTCAGGAATGGAGTTGGAGAAATTTAGCAGCAGGTGTCAGAAAATATAGTTTCCAAGACAGAACCAAATGAAGGTTCCAATCAGGCAGATGCTTGCTCGAGAGATTAACTATGTAAGCATATATATATAATAAGCAGAGTGCAGTTAGGAGCAAAGTCTATCTATCTAAAATAGCAATGCACAATAAAAATATAGAAAACAGTGCCCTAGCCACTCCTTACTGTTCCCACATAGAGCAAACCAATCAAAAGTAAGGGGCATATTTACATGTTCTGGCGCATCTCTGCAAATCAGCAGGAATGCGCCAGAACAGATGCGTCATGCAATCCCCTCCTTCCGCCACCACAGATGCGCCGCATTAACAATGCGGCGCGCCATGGTGCAAGGAAGGGAAGATGCGTGACGCATCTTGTGGCATATGGGCGGCGCATTGCTGGAGTTGCGTCGCAAGCGCGACGCAACTCCTGCAATGCAAAGGGGCCACCCATACTCGACATGGTGCGTCACTCCTTACGCCTGCTTCAAGCAGGCGTAAGGATTTGACGCAGCAGCGTCGTAAAACTGACTCAGTGAAATCTTGTAGATTTCACTGCGTCAGTTTTACGGGGCTTTCCTGCGAGGGAATGCCCACCCTGCGACAGAACGCCCACATGAAACCTGACGCAGGCTTCATGTGGCGCAGGGCTTTACAACGTGACGCATCTGCCTAGATGTGTCACGTTGTAAATAAGTCGCAACGTGGCGCATTGTTTACGCCGCCGCTGCGTCACAAAAGTGACGCAACGGCGGCGTAAAAGTGTCGCAAGGGGCTTGTAAATCTGCTCCTTAGTGTTTGCAAACTCCTGGGGTCGGCCCACTTTCCATAAATCATGCAATGGGAGATTGTTAGCATAGTGGCTTTCATTGATGTCGCATAAGGTATGATTCAACTCATCAGGTCTGTCTCATGCACAGGTGTTAAGATTTGCTGTCCAGCTCATTAAAAGATGCTTTTAATGACCTTCACATAGAATTTAACAATGACAGTACAATTTTAATGATGGCACTGTTGAAACTTGCCTTCTGAAATGAGAAAAGGATCATGCAAAGCATGCAGACATTCAACATTTAATTTATTGTGGAGCTTTGAGGCCTGTTACTAACAATGTGAACACACTCGAACTATGGTAAGTTATTAATGTAAAATCACTCATTATGATCAATTTAAAGATTACATCGAACTTGAATGTGATCAAGCAAAGATTATAAGTGATGTACTTCAACATGTTGTTAAATGAAAATGAAAAGTAATGACAATGTGTCGCCAACATGTATCTGCAAAAAATAAGAAATGGATTTGAGAGATTTTACAAAAGCTTGCTAAGATATTTTAGCTGCACACGAGTATTTTTTAGGCATTTCTTTTTAAAAAATCACGGAAATATTCCTCTAAGTGAAGCAGGAGTTTATAAATAATGTTTTTTTCTCATCACATGATTTGGGGAGTCACTGGTTGTCTATGGGACACAGGTCACCAGAGTGGAATTCATTTAGACATGAGAGATTTCATGTTTCATGTGAGATTGAATGGGGTGAGAGCTTTGCTGGTCTAATTGACAGGAAATCGATTGTGGTTTGATTTCGTTTAAGTACTAGAAATGGAGCAAGGGTGTCATGACTATGCGTTGGTATTTTTGTTTGTGTCGGATACTTTTCTCTTGTTTAGTGATGTTCATTCTTTGTATTTCTTCTTTGCTATTATGTCGCGCAGACAAGCTATCACAATATGGAAAATTTATTCAAAATACACCGCGCCACACAATAACATTTTTTCAATATGCTTTGCGTATTTGCAGCTTTTTCTGCTGCACTGGGATGAATAAAAGGAAACTCTCCATCTTAAAATCTTTTAAATCTTAAAACCGAAGTTCAGTCAAAAATAGCATGTGAACTGTTTAAAAAGCTGTCACTAACTTGTATATAACTAATCGTGATAATTTCTGCATAGGCAAATAATTCCCAGAGAAAATGAAACCTTAGAAGCTGAAGAAAGCTACGTACTCGAATTTAATTACATACGAACAATTGCAAACAATCATGAAAATTGATATGAAGGATGAACAAGGAATCTATATGTGTTGATGTCATGCCATGCAGATGTGGCCACATGTTATGACATTATCCTAGTACTATGGTTACTGTTTCATAATCATAACAACAAGCATGAGGTCAGAATAGAATCTTGAAAAGTCAATGTGGGAAACAAGGATTACAAATGCCTCATATGCCCATTTTCAATTTTAATTCTCAGACTAGAAATATTAGTTTAGAACAGGTTCCGGCAGATAAACTTTAATGTAAACCTCAATGTGATATGTGGAGTGCAACAAACATAAAAATAAATAGATTCATAAGTTGAAGAACAGTGATGTATTATAAAGGATAACCAAAGGAAATGATGGACGGAGCGTTGACAATACAAGCACTCACCCCCAGTCAACTGATCTGGGTTTAATCCATCACTGTTCTTTAGCCCACTCTGCCACCCCAGTTCAGACATGGCCATATGCAAATCAGTCTGACCCTTTGCCTCATGGGAACAGTCCAGCCCGAATTGCCAAGCCATGCCTTCCCTGGACCGCAAACAAGCTTCCGAGGACCGGTTTCTGGCATTCCAGCCATCTTCAGCCCGGCTTGCTTGAATCCAGTGGCAAGGTGAGCAAGGGACTCACGACTGAACATACCCTGTCAACTTATGGCGAACAAAGAAAAACCAAAGGAAAGTATTATAAAGAATGGCACCATAATTGCTGGCCTGAATCTTATGCTTAAATTTGCCAGAATATACTTTGGAATGCCAATGCTGTGCCACTCCCTTACAACTTTGCCAGCAATATAAAAATGATATTAGAGTGCTGATACTGTACGACCAAACATCACCTTTATTTGTTCTGCTCACAATGTGGCAGACATTTGGTTTGGGGTTTCTCTATTGGGTCTCACTAGGACCTCTAAGACTAACACCAGTGAGCAGGGCTCCACATTGAACCTCAGGGATGGGGACCACTGTGGCCCACTGGCATATGAGACAGTAAATATACATTCTTTCTGTGGTCAGTGGCAACACTTGTGCCTATTGAGCAATGGGTGTTTATGCCTGGGATGGCGATAAAATGTTCTACTTGGCTCTTTTTCTCATCCTCTTGGAAAGAAAGAAATTGTTATTTTGTAAACCCTCTCCACCCACGTATTACCACTTGGATCATTACTGTCACTTTGCAGGTCGCACCGGAAAGGCTGCACTTTAAAAACCCTGCATTGGATTCCAAGCTTCGAGCTAGCTGTAATCCTATATGTGTTTCCTCTGTGTAGCTTCAAATGTTGAAATGTTCACATTGTTATTTTCTAATATGTCAGAACAGAGTGACCTCTTAAAAGTGGCTAAACCCCACAGTACCTCTAACCCTTGACATTTGCTGTTTTGCAAAATGTCATACATGCTTCTTTCAGTTTTAATGATTAACACCCCCACACACCCCCACACACACACACACACATATATATATATGTGTGTATGTGTGTGTGTGTGTGTGCATGTGTGTGTGTATGTATATATGTATATATATATATGCATATATATATATATATATATATATATATATATAACATTCTATTCCCAATAACTTTGGCGCCGGTTGATGAATCTTCATGAAATTTTCAAAACTTTTGGCCAGCTCTGATCCGCTCCTATCCTGAAAGTCTTGGGGTTATTCGTCAAGCGAGGGCTGAGAAAAAAGGGGGTCCCAAAATGTGATTTCCCTATGCAATTTTCCATAGGAACCTTTAGTCTCAGCTACAGCCCAAACTGCTGAACGGAATTACACCAAATTTGGCAAACAGGTAGCCCTTGTTCAGAGTTGTGCCTTTTTGTTAAATGGTGTAAGTCCGTTCAGTAGTTGCTGAGAAAATCAAAAGTAAAATCATATATATATATCTATGGCCGCGGTGGATTCGCACACCCTCAGCGCACTCTGCGAGCATGTGTTGTATGCTAATTGGCTGTCAACACTCCAAATCAGGAAGTTTTGGCAGCCATTTTGTGCATTCGTAGAACCGAAGCACAGGAAAGCAGAGAAAAAACCGCACATAACACAAAAAGGGGGCAGGATAGAAACACCCTGACCCCCTATATCTGCTTAGGGGTTCCACAAGGAACCCCAGGCCCAATTAATTTTTTTAAATCAGCGAAATCCATGCAGGGTGCGCTGATCTTTCCGATAATAAAAAAAAAAGAAGCGTGGCCTCCCGCGCATCGTTAATATTCGTCCCCCGGGTGGCCCAAATCCCGGGGGCAAAGTTAGATTTGGGTGGGGGCCCCAGCCCCAGCCCCGGGGACCGCCACCCCCGGGGCTTTATAAAGAAATGAGCAGGGGGAGCTCACAGCCCCCAACAGCCGTGGGGACCACCACCCCGGGGCTTGTGTTTATTATAAAAATAAAAATAAAAAACCTGTGTAAGGGGGCACGGGCCCCCCCAGATGCCCCGGGACCACCATCTCCCTGGGGCTTTAAACATTACAATTGGGGGTCCGTGATGGACCCCCACAGCCCCGGGGACCACCACCTCCCAGGGCTCTGTGTATAGTGGGAGGGGGGCCACGTGGCCCCCCTCCTGGAGCCCTGTTATGGCCCTGGGGACCGCCACCCCCCAGGGCTGGCTCCTGCAGTATCCCGAGGTGCCCATCCCCGGGACACTGTAGTTTGCTATGGCGGGCGGGAGCCTCGTGGCTCCCGCCCTGCCATAGCAAACTGCTTTGGTATTTGGAAGAGAGAGCAGGAAACCTGCTCTCTCTTCCAAATACCAAAGCAAATTGCTTTTCCACAGGGGGAGCTGCATCTTAGCAGCTCCCTGTGTGGAAAAGCAATGCCGGCTCCGGCAGGACGCTGGGAGCCAGCGGGACCGTGGGGGGATTGGGGACCTCCCAGGGTCCCCAACGGAGTGGGCCAGCCCCGGGGGATAGGGTCCCCAAGGCTATTAGTGTCCCGGCAGGGGGCCACGCGGCCCCCTCCCCAAAATGTATAAAAAATATAAAAATAAACAAAGGCCGGCCCCGGGGTATGGGGTCCCCGGGGCCATAAATGGCCTAAGGAGGCGGGCAAGGCAGCCCCCCTCCAATATTATAAACATAAAATAAAAGGGCCATGCCCCGGTGGATGGGGTCCCCAGGGCCGATTATAGCCTCGGGAGGGGGGCCCCCTTCCTGATTTTTTATGTAAAAAAAATTAGGGGGCAGGCCCTGGGGGATGGGGTCCCCAGGGCCAAAAAAGAGAAAAAGAAGGGCGGGGCTACACAGCCTTCCTTCTTAAAAAAAAAAGACTGGCATCATGCCGGAGGCCACACCCCCTTCTTGCAGCACTCTGTAAACGTTTGCGGATGGGGAACGAATTCCCCTAGAATACTGGGGGTCCCTGGGGCAAACTAGCCCACCAGGAACCTCCAGTATGCGCCAGGGGGCTGCGTTGCAGAGAGGTGTTCTGAGGCCATGCACCTTTTTACACTTCTCTGCAACACAGGTCTGTGGTGCTTAATGGAGGTTGTTGGTGGGCTAGTTGCACCCCAGGGACCCTCAGTATTCAAGTGGAGTTTATCCCCCAACTTAAAACGCACCACAGGGCGCGTTTGCACAGTGGTGAAGGGAGGGGGCGGGGCCTGAGGTGACATGTGTGCAAACACGCTCTGTGGCGTGTTTTAAGTTGAGGAATTAATACATCTTCAATCCTGAGGGTCCCTGGGGGCCAACTAGCCCACCAGGTATACTCACTTATATACACCAATACTCACATATACTAGTTTAAAATACATGTTTACTTATAAGCACACTATTGAGACAGTCATTCACTCACTAACACACCCATACACACACTCATCCACCCATACAGTGCTGCACACATCCAAAACATACAAATAGTGACTCACTCATTCATACATGTATGCACTAAGTAATACCCCCCACTAAACCATAGAGACACTTAAACACTCATACTGATACTCGAAAAACCAAGTAATATCCCATATAGACACTCATGTAGCTACTCACCAACCCATGCAGCCACTTATACACAAAGTGAGAGACTGATAGAGATATTTCTATATTTAAACATTACTCACTAACCCATGTATTCACTAAGATACACTTAATCAGTCAGTTATACAATACATTTTTCAATAATTAAATTAAATTGAAATCATCCATTTAAACACTTATATACCCATTTATTCTTCCATCGACCTTGAGATGTACATATATAAAACATATTTAATTTTCAGAAAAACACACGTTCACTGGATGATGTCATCAGTGATGTAATCAGTGATATCATTTGAGATGTCATCAGTGAAGTCATGAGTGATATCACTGACCATGTCATGAGTGATGTAATATGTGACGTCATCAGCAGTGCATTGCGGGCGCGCGAGGTATAGTTAGCTGAACTAACTATAATGGGGGAATTTCAATGGTTTTGTACGAGTAAAATGTCCAGCTAATTATAACGCCCCTGAAACCTAAATTTTTTTTAGTGAATTTATACGATTATTTAAATGCTAATTCCTAACTATAACGTGCCTGAAACCTATGGTTTTTTCAGTGAATAAATAAATATATATATATATATATACATATATATATATATATATATATATCACAGCACATATCAACAAATTACAGTTGAAAGGATGGCAAGCACGCTGGTATCCGATTTTGTGAATTTATTATTGCAAACCCCCCCCTCACCCCAGACAGACGCGTTTCGCTATGCAAGCTTCGTCAAAAAAAAAAAAATATATATATATATATATATTCACTGAAAAAAGCATAGGTTTTAGGGGTGTTATGGTTAGCTGAACATTTCACTTGTACAACCATTGAAATTTACTCCGTTATAGTTAGTTGTACTAACTATAACTCGCGCGCCTGCAATCCACTGCTGATGATGTCACATATTACATCATTCATGACATGGTCAGTGACATCACTGATGACATCACTGATGACATCACTGATTACATCATCCAGTGAATGTGGTTTGGTTCGATATTTAAGTAAGTATTATATATAAAAAAATCTGCATTAAAGACTAGGTGTATGTATCAGTGTCTGGATGGAGGATTTAGTAGCACTATGATTGACTGTCTGATTGACTTTTGTAAAGTGTCTCACTAAATATATGGGATAGTGATTAAAGTGTGTGAATATCTGTTTCACTGTATCTCTTGTTGTGTAAACTACTACATAAGTTGGTTACTAGCTATGTGAAAATCTACATTAGTATATAGAATTCTGTTCTGTTTGGTTTTTCTGTTTCCGCTTTTGGCATTTGGTTTGCGTTATTTGAAACAGAAAATGATGCACATGTCACTTTAACTGAATAAGAGATGCCGCACCTACTTTGTTTGGTATTTAAGACCCTTGTTTGTTTCAACCAACGTCAACGTCATGTGATCAAGCCTCGTTTGGGAGGTGAAACGCGTTATGGCGGATGGCTGGTGTGATTAGAAAATAAATCACCGATGAACTTTGCACATATTCTGGGCTCACTCTCGTTATTCTTGAGGATTTGGCGATGAATGGCGTTTTTGTAATTTAATTGTGCCAAGGAGCGTTCGTGGTACGAGTGAAAGCCCCTCTCCGAGCCTTGGGCGTGGTGCAGCAGGAAGCTGGAATCCCGTAACCCGGAATTGGAAACTCTACTCCGGTAGGAGGAAGCTGCCCGAGCCCCTGTGAGAAAGCACACGTACCTATCAGAGCGAAAGGAGTCGCAGCTGACCTGGCAAGTCGCGGGAAAACTGTCGATAGCCGAGCCCAGGTAGGACAGCTAATGCAAATCATAGTGGGGAGTGTGTCAAGCGGCAAGCGCTGAGAACTGTAAATAGCGCGTTGACCGTTTGTTTCTTCGGTGTCACATTATTAAACACCACAACTAGCCGACATGTCCGCCGACGTGTTGAAACGCAGGGAGGAGGTTGCGGGCCACATGTTTGTGGAAAACCCAGAGGGGTCAACAATTACACCTGTTCCGGGGGGTGCCGCAGGAGGGACCAACAGCCCCAGTACAAAGGAAACGTTTCGCAGATTGGAAAGATTGATGAAACGTGAACAGTCTAAGTGGTGGGAGCATACATCCTTATCCAGATATCTTGCTGTTAAACGCGTCCCACAGGGTCTCAGGAGCACTCTGGCCCGAGCTATGAAAACCCAGACCCGGCAATGTTAGCCGAATGGGCGGAAACGAACTTGGAATACTCCGCACGTTTAATGGCATATTAGCAAAATATGCTGACAGTGATAGATCGAAATACAGATGGAAATAGAAGCTGTTGAGGCGGAATTAACAACAATAGGCATCACAGAACAAACCACGAAACTGCGAGAGGAGATGATGATAAGGCTTGCGAAGGAGGAAGAAATAATTAAAAAAAGAAAAGCCTTTAAGTTTGAAAGAGACAGGCTTGAGTATCTCCATGGCCAAATTTTCACTTTTGCACGCCGCTTTGACAACATAAAAGCGCAAGTGGGTAAGAGTAACCCGAGGACAAGGCAAGATGCAACAGTATCAGCCTCATCCACGGATCTAAGTTCGGCGGCAGAGAGTGACTCTGATAACGAGCAAAGGAGAAAAAACTTGCAAGAGGGGTTTACCAAACTATCGCCGGCACAAGAGGTAAATTGCCTCTGCGAGAGCCGTCGAGACACCTTGAGATCCAAATCGAAGGTAAACCCCCAACAAAACACCAGAGGGCCAACTTCAAACGCCTCCAACGCCGGAAATGCCACGAGAGGAAATACGGCCGGAGGAAAGAGGGGCAACCGAGGAAAGAGGGGAAACTGGAACAGATTCCAAGCTCAAGCGTCAACCTCAGCACAACAATTGTAAATTTGACGGACATTATCCTGAGTGAAAAAGAAAAACAAATCTTGAGCTTAGGTCTATCTTATTGCCCTCCTAGCAATATGAATTATGCAAACCTTAGAATGGATACTTTCTGCTTCATCAGAAAACTTAAACTGAGCAAATATCATCGCATGCACCCATATAAAGAGCGCGACAATTTGGTGGCAGCCAGCCCCACACTACACTCAATTGGAGCGGATGTAACATTTAATGAAATATGGAGTTTGCAACGGGAGGGGCAGCCTGACACACAATCTCAGCAGACAGACAATGACATGAATAATGTTCCTAAGTTGACTTCCTTCAAGAAGAAATCAACTTTTCTTCCGATTATGACCAATGACAGCATAGACCTTTATCAAGACTTTGTCATTAAAGATTTGAGAAAACTGTACATAGCTACGAACAAAAAACATGCTATTTTGAGCAGACAGAACCAGTGTTACAACAGTCTGGTCAAAAAACTCAAGGCTAATAAAAACGTCATTGTAAAGCAGGCGGATAAGGGAGGAAATATCGTCCTGTGGCACCGTGACGACTATGTGAAAGAAGCAGAATTTCAGCTCAGTGATTTAGACTGCTACAAAAAAAGTAACCTCATCGCAGTTAAGACAGCCTGGTCAGAGCAAAATTCAAAACTTTTGGCTTGGAGAAGTGCAGGTCTAATCTCTAATGATGAATTTAAATTTCTCAAAAAAGATTGTCCAGTGATACCTACGTTATACCTATTGCCGAAGGTCCACAAAAATCTATCCTCACCACCAGGCAGATCTATATTATCGGCAATAAACAGCTCAACTGAAAACATTTCCAAATATATTGACTTTTTTCTAAAGGAATGGGGGCTAACATTACCGTCCTATGTGAAGGATACCACAGACTTCATTTGCAAGCTTAACGACTTTGTATGGAACGACGACTACATTTTAATGACTTTGGATGTCACTGCCTTGTATACCTCCATAAAACATCGAGATGGGATTAAGGCAGTAGAATACTACTTGTCAAAACGACCTGACAACTGTTCTAATCATAATCGCATGATTTTGGACATGTTGAAACTCTGTCTAGAACAGAATTATTTTATTTTCAATGGACAGGTGTACCAACAGTTGAGAGGGGTCGCGATGGTGGCCTGCTTCTCCCCCACTTTTGCATGCCTACACATGGGGCTGTGGGAGGAGCGGGTCCTCATGGGCGTACATGGTGACACTATGAGATCACATGTCATAATGTATTTAAGATATATCGATGACCTCTTTTTTGTTTGGAAAGGCGTAAAATCTGATGCATAGGAATTTGTTGAACGGTTAAACATGAATTCGTTTAATTTACAGTTTACCTCTCACATAGATGACATCACTGTTAATTTTTTGGATGTCCAGGTTTACATCAAAAATCATAATCTATAAACTAGATTACACAGGAAAATAACTGCAGGCAACACAGTACTTCATGCCGCAAGTCAGCATCCGCGCCACTTAATCAATAGCATCCCTTATGGGGAGATGCTAAGAATGAGGAGAATTTGTAGTACGGATGCTGACTTTGAGATGGCGCAACAGGAATGTAAGAAGCGCTTCCTGGAAAGGGGCTATAGAGAGAATATTCTTGATGTAGCAATAAAAAAGACAAGAGCTATAACAAGAGAGGAATCTTTAATACCCAAGATCAAGGAACCTACAGTCAATCCAGACAGCCTGCATGTGAACTCTAGAGTCATAGTCCCATTCTGCCAGCAGCATTCAGACATCAAAAAGATCTTCCTTAAGAACTGGAACTTGATAAGGGGGGATCCCATAATCGGAAGTGATGTCTCAATTAGACCTGAGATCACCTTTCGCAAATCCCCAGCGATGGAGAATGCACTGGTGAGCAACATTCTAGAAACTACCATATCAGGGACATGGGAAGCCCTGAGTACTGGTTTCAGAAAATGTGCTTTTTGTAAAGCTTGTAAACATGGAGTAAATAAAACCCACTACATAAGTCCCTTTAGAGAACGTCCAATACCCATCACTAAAAGACTAACGTGTAAGATGGAGTTTGTCGTTTATGCCCTGCAATGCCCATGTGGCTTGAGCTATGTGGGCAGCACACGACCTGTGGCGCACAAACGCATTCTCCAACATATCAGAGCCATACCAAGTAAGGACCAATCGTACCAGGTGGCGCGCCACTTTGAAGTGATGCACAATAGTGACCCTAGTGGTCTCCAGTATTACCTAGTGGACACGATTCTGCCTTTAAAACGGGGAGGTGACAGAGAAGGTAAACTCCGTCTTCTTGAGACAAGGTATATTTTGGAAATGAATAGTAAAAGTCCAGCTGGACTGAACGGCCGAGAGGATTTATATACCTGTCCCAAGGATTTGTGAGCCCTTTTTTTTCCTTGGTTTTTTCCTTGGTATTTACGAACTTCCTGTATCTATAATTAGCTATTCCATCTGATTCGAATCTATGTCACCTTAAATTTTGCAAATTTTCCTTTTCCTTCCGCTGGGATTTGATGGTCGCTCCTGGCCACTCTCTGGTCGGAGATGTTCGGTATACCCTAGCTGACATATGAGATTTGTCTCATTACAGCAATTAAAATAGTCACCATGTGGGGTTAATTACTCTGGTTCCCAAGGACTTCCCTTTTTTTCTGTGATATAATACTTCTTTTTACCATGTAACCAATTTTGTTTATATTAATTAGGTAACACGAGCACTTTATATTTCTTTTTTAAGTAAATTCAATTCACAGCTGCTTATAAGGGTCTTACACGCTTAAAAGCTAGGAGTGCTAATTTAGGCATATCTCTTAAAACATAACGGAATATGATTTTCCTGCTTTCACTCTTATCCATTATAAATTATACCATTTGGAAGATTGTTAAGTCTAAGTCAAATACAAGTGCACAAGTACTAAATGTATTCCCATAAGATATGTACGCATGACTAGACTTAATGTGTATATATGTAAATATTGGCTTAGTGTATATAGATAGATAGATTATATATTTTTTTATAATATATTTTATTAACATATATGTATATAAACTTGTATATATATTGTATAGCTATATATATTCTTAATACCTTTTTGACAGTTTCGCAATATGGTTAAAATGAATAATTTTGGATAATGAGTGTATTTATTGATTGATTGATTATGAATGAACTTTTGATGATCAGCACTCTAAATCATCATAGAAATAATTAATTGGAATTGAACACATTGGGCACTTGCCCTCAATTCTGTTCTGTTTGGTTTTTCTGTTTCCGCTTTTGGCATTTTGCTTTGCGTTATTTGAAACAGAAAATGATGCACATGTCACTTTAACTGAATAAGAGATGCCACACCTACTTTGTTTGGTATTTAAGACCCTTGTTTGTTTCAACCAATGTCATGTGATCAAGCCTCGTTTGGGAGGTGAAATGCGTTATGGCCGATGGCTGGTGTGATTAGAAAATAAATTACCGATGAACTTTGCACATATTCTGGGCTCACTCTCGTTATCGATGAATGGCGTTTTCGTAATATATATATATATATATATATATATATATATATATATATATATATATAGATATATATATATATATATATATATATATATATATATATATATATATATCACAGCACATATCAACAAATTACAGTTGAAAGGATGGCAAGCACGCTGGTATCCGATTTTGTGAATTTATTATTGCAAACCCCCCCTCACCCCAGACAGACGCGTTTCGCTATGCAAGCTTCGTCAAAAAAAAAATATATATATATATATATATATTCACTGAAAAAAACATAGGTTTTAGGGGTGTTATGGTTAGCTGAACATTTCACTTGTACAGCCATTGAAATTACTCCGTTATAGTTAGTTGTACTAACTATAACTCGCGCGCCTGCAATCCACTGCTGATGATGTCACATATTACATCATTCATGACATGGTCAGTGACATCACTAATGACATCACTGATGACATCATCCAGTGAATGTGGTTTGGTTCGATATTTAAGTAAGTATTATATATAAAAAAAATCTGCATTAAAGACTAGGTGTATGTATAAGTGATTGACTGTCTGATTGACTTTTTTAAAGTGTCTCACTAAATATATGAGATAGTGATTAAAGTGTGTGAATATCTGTTTCACTGTATCTCTTGTTGTGTAAACTACTACATAAGTTGGTTACTAGCTATGTGAAAATCTATATTAGTATTAATTAGTTAAGCGAGTATCTGTATGGGATAGTGAATGTGTGTGTGGTTGGGTGGGAGGTGAGTGACTGTCCAAAGATGTGTAAATAGTTGATTTAGTATGTATATGAGGTTAAGACTGCACGTGGAAACACTTGTTTGGGTGAGTGAATCTCTTTAAGGGTGTGGTGATGAGTAAATATATTTCTCAATGATACATGTCCAGCAAAGTAGAAATATAAAAAGCAGTGTATGTGACAGTTGTTGTTTATAAATAAGTATACTTAAGACTCAGTGATTGTATGAGTGATTGTATCAAAAACTGTTTACTTGTAATAGTGATTTAATAACACACTAAGTATGAGTTATGTTGTACATGGCTTGTGTCACCTCGCCGTGTCTCACGGGGATGGAGTGTTCATTGTAGAATCTACCTTGAGATTCTATGATGACAGGTTATTCCCGGAGAGGCGGTTGAGGAGAACGGCAGGTCGGGATCCCTGTACAATAGGAGATAACTAAATAAATTACATTCCACTTACCTGCAAGCCTCAAGTTTCATTACTTCATTTTGGTGACGAGGATGGGATAGTCCTCAATAACTAATACCTGCTCAGGAGATCTAGGATCAATGATAATATGTATATCATGTTGTTGTGCCCATCCTAGAATAGCTGGTCCTTCACTTGAAATATAAACTTTGCCAATAGCATTCCTCCCTTTAAATTCAAATTCAGTATCCATGACACCTTTAATGTCGATGGTTTCACCACTGTAACCATTAGGAGATACATCAGGAATAGATAATGTGTAATCTGGCCAACATTCCTTAAAAATACGAAAAGGAATAATGGAAATCATGGACCCTGGATCAACCAAAGGGGGTAAAGATACTCCATTCAACACAAAAATTGCTTTAGGTCTTTGTAAAGTACACACAACAGTATCCTCAATACATAAAGACATCTCAGGAGGAACACTGTCATCATCAACAAAGGCAACTCTGTTTTTTCTGATTTTGTTACAAACAGCACTTAAATGGCCTCTTTTGCCACATTTTTTCATGTTTTGTCTCCTGCAAAGCAACCAGAAAAATCAGCAGCATGGTTTACACTGCCACACCTGTAACATCCTTTTTAGGTCTCGGCTAAAAGACGCGCGTAAGCGCGTCTCCGCCGAGATCTTATGTTAGCGAGTAGCAGTCCCAGGAGACAAGACGCGCGTAAGCGCGTCTCCGCCGAGATCTTATGTTAGCGAGTAGCAGTCCCAGGAGACACTCCGGGTCGCGCGCAGGCATTTCTAAACTGGCACGCGCATTAGCACGAGCGATGCGCGAGGCTCCCACACAACACACGCATACATAGAAACAGAAGCGCTCACGCACGCACATACATACAGAACCCCCCCACTCATACACACACACACACACACGCACACGCACACACACACACACACACACACACACACACACACGCGCGCGCGCGCGTGCACCGGCCCCCCCTCTCCCCTTTAACTTACTGCTCTGCACCGGCAGGGAGAGTTGACGCTGCGGCTCCTATCCCGGGACTCCCTCTTGGTCAAGGGAGCCCCGCAACACGCGTACAACGTCCTGTTGTCGGCCCCGGGGGCTCTCCACGCTCGCAGGAGCCCCGGGCCGCTCCACGCATTTCCTCCGCCTGCCTCCTCTTCCGGTCCGGACGCGGCTCCGCCCCCGTCACAGGCGACCTTGCCTGACTTCCGGTGCGGCCGCGGCGGAATTCCGGGGGCAGTAAGTTATTGTATATTTGGCTGCTAAATGAAAGCGTGTCCATCTGCCACTGACATTTAAATTTACTAAAAATATGTGAATATGCCCTAAATCCAAATGTAAATTTAATTTAGCTAAAAACTATTATTATTTTAAGTGAAATTAATGTTTTCATGTAAATCAAAACCCATGCTGAACAGTTTGTTTCGGCATTACTGTTTGCATGTCATATTTTTATCTTTTTGAAGGAAATGTACTACTTTTGAGTAGAGAAGTAGTCTAAAGCGTGATTTAACACATGCTGCTCGAAATGTGAACTTGGCGTGGTACAGACAGCTTCAGTGTGTTTCCTTGTTTTCTCTGTTTTGACATTATGCACTAGTTCTAGCTGTGGAAGGAAGCTGTAGTGAGTGCAGAGTAGTGAGTGTGAGTAGTGAGTGTGAGTAGTGAGTGCAGAGTAGTGAGTGCAGAGTAGTGAGTGCAGAGTGCAGAGTAGTGAGTGCAGAGTAGTGAGTGCAGAGTGCAGAGTAGTGAGTGCAGAGTAGTGAGTGCAGAGTAGTGAGTGCAGAGTAGTGAGTGCAGAGTAGTGAGTGCAGAGTAGTGAGTAGTGAGTGCAGAGTAGTGAGTAGTGAGTGCAGAGTAGTGAGTAGTGAGTGCAGAGTAGTGAGTGCAGAGTAGTGAGTGCAGAGTAGTGAGTGCAGAGTAGTGAGTGCAGAGTAGTGAGTAGTGAGTGCAGAGTAGTGAGTAGTGAGTGCAGAGTAGTGAGTGCAGAGTAGTGAGTGCAGAGTAGTGAGTGCAGAGTAGTGAGTGCAGAGTAGTGAGTAGTGAGTGCAGAGTAGTGAGTGCAGAGTAGTGAGTGCAGAGTGCAGAGTAGTGAGTGCAGAGTGCAGAGTAGTGAGTGCAGAGTAGTGAGTGCAGAGTAGCAGAGTAGTGAGTGCAGAGTGCAGAGTAGTGAGTGCAGAGTGCAGAGTAGTGAGTGCATAGTGCAGAGTAGTGAGTGCAGAGTGCAGAGTAGTGAGTGCAGAGTGCAGAGTAGTGAGTGCAGAGTAGTGAGTGCAGAGTAGTGAGTGCAGAGTAGTGAGTGCAGAGTAGTGAGTGCAGAGTAGTGAGTGCAGAGTACAGAGTAGTGAGTGCAGAGTAGTGAGTGCAGAGTAGTGAGTGCAGAGTAGTGAGTGCAGAGTAGTGGGTGCAGAGTAGTGAGTGCAGAGTAGTGAGTGCAGAGTAGTGAGTGCAGAGTGCAGAGTAGTGAGTGCAGAGTGCAGAGTAGTGAGTGCAGAGTGCAGAGTAGTGAGTGCAGAGTAGTGAGTGCAGAGTAGTGAGTGCAGAGTGCAGAGTAGTGAGTGCAGAGTAGTGAGTGCAGAGTAGTGAGTGCAGAGTAGTGAGTGCAGAGTAGTGAGTGCAGAGTAGTGAGTGCAGAGTAGTGAGTGCAGAGTGCAGAGTAGTGAGTGCAGAGTGCAGAGTAGTGAGTGCAGAGTAGTGAGTGCAGAGTAGTGAGTGCAGAGTAGTGAGTGCAGAGTAGTGAGTGCAGAGTAGTGAGTGCAGAGTAGTGAGTGCAGAGTAGTGAGTGCAGAGTAGTGAGTGCAGAGTAGTGAGTAGTGAGTGCAGAGTAGTGAGTAGTGAGTGCAGAGTAGTGAGTGCAGAGTAGTGAGTAGTGAGTGCAGAGTAGTGAGTGCAGAGTAGTGAGTGCAGAGTAGTGAGTGCAGAGTAGTGAGTGCAGAGTAGTGAGTGTGAGTAGTGAGTGTGAGTAGTGAGTGCAGAGTAGTGAGTGTGAGTAGTGAGTGCAGAGTGCAGAGTAGTGAGTGCAGAGTAGTGAGTGCAGAGTGCAGAGTAGTGAGTGCAGAGTAGTGAGTGCAGAGTAGTGAGTGCAGAGTAGTGAGTGCAGAGTAGTGAGTGCAGAGTAGTGAGTGCAGAGTAGTGAGTGCAGAGTAGTGAGTGCAGAGTAGTGAGTGCAGAGTAGTGAGTGCAGAGTAGTGAGTGCAGAGTAGTGAGTGCAGAGTAGTGAGTGCAGAGTAGTGAGTGCAGAGTAGTGAGTAGTGAGTGCAGAGTAGTGAGTAGTGAGTGCAGAGTAGTGAGTAGTGAGTGCAGAGTAGTGAGTGCAGAGTAGTGAGTAGTGAGTGCAGAGTAGTGAGTGCAGAGTAGTGAGTGCAGAGTAGTGAGTGCAGAGTAGTGAGTGCAGAGTAGTGAGTGCAGAGTAGTGAGTGCAGAGTAGTGAGTGTGAGTAGTGAGTGCAGAGTGCAGAGTAGTGAGTGCAGAGTAGTGAGTGCAGAGTGCAGAGTAGGGAGTGCAGAGTAGTGAGTGCAGAGTAGTGAGTGCAGAGTGCAGAGTAGTGAGTGCAGAGTAGTGAGTGCAGAGTAGTGAGTGCAGAGTAGTGAGTGCAGAGTAGTGAGTGCAGAGTAGTGAGTGCAGAGTAGTGAGTGCAGAGTAGTGAGTAGTGAGTGCAGAGTAGTGAGTAGTGAGTGCAGAGTAGTGAGTAGTGAGTGCAGAGTAGTGAGTGCAGAGTAGTGAGTAGTGAGTGCAGAGTAGTGAGTGCAGAGTAGTGAGTGCAGAGTAGTGAGTGCAGAGTAGTGAGTGCAGAGTAGTGAGTGTGAGTAGTGAGTGTGAGTAGTGAGTGCAGAGTAGTGAGTGCAGAGTAGTGAGTGCAGAGTAGTGAGTAGTGAGTGCAGAGTAGTGAGTGCAGAGTAGTGAGTGCAGAGTAGTGAGTGCAGAGTAGTGAGTGCAGAGTAGTGAGTGCAGAGTGCAGAGTAGTGAGTGCAGAGTGCAGAGTAGTGAGTGCAGAGTGCAGAGTAGTGAGTGCAGAGTGCAGAGTAGTGAGTGCAGAGTGCAGAGTAGTGAGTGCAGAGTGCAGAGTAGTGAGTGCAGAGTGCAGAGTAGTGAGTGCAGAGTAGTGAGTGCATAGTGCAGAGTAGTGAGTGCATAGTGCAGAGTAGTGAGTGCATAGTGCAGAGTAGTGAGTGCATAGTGCAGAGTAGTGAGTGCATAGTGCAGAGTAGTGAGTGCATAGTGCAGAGTAGTGAGTGCATAGTGCAGAGTAGTGAGTGCATAGTGCAGAGTAGTGAGTGCAGAGTAGTGAGTGCAGAGTAGTGAGTGCATAGTGCAGAGTAGTGAGTGCAGAGTGCAGAGTAGTGAGTGCAGAGTGCAGAGTAGTGAGTGCAGAGTGCAGAGTAGTGAGTGCAGAGTAGTGAGTGTGCAGAGTAGTGAGTGTGCAGAGTAGTGAGTGTGCAGAGTAGTGAGTGTGCAGAGTAGTGAGTGTGCAGAGTAGTGAGTGTGCAGAGTAGTGAGTGTGCAGAGTAGTGAGTGTGCAGAGTAGTGAGTGTGCAGAGTAGTGAGTGTGCAGAGCAGTGAGTGCAGGTGCAGAGTGGTGTGTATTGGCAATGTAAATGACAATGCCATTTATTTATGATTTAAAGAAAAAAAAAATATGACATGAGCAATGCCAATTGCTCTACCTTTAATGATGCCGAGACCATTGCATTGCAAATGCTTGTTTATTTACTTTTCTGATCGCTTGATATTCTTGGTTTTGACTTAATAAATTGTTTGGACTTGATGTCACCACTTATAAGTATATCTTTTTTTGAAACAACATTCACAGAGTCATCTTTTTTGAGTTCCAAAGGACGCATTCGTGCATGCATTTATCAGATTCCTCTACTACTTTAGCGATGGAGATGGCTTCAAGTAAAGTAGGATTTTTTTTCGCCGGCCAAAGTTTTTCTTGCATTCTCTTATTTTTACATTGCACAATAAGCTGGTCTCGAATTAACTGATCGGTCATGTTGCCAAAGTCGCATTTTAAAGCCAGTTCTCTTAAACAAGTAACTATTTGATCAACAGTCTCATTGTCTTTTTGAGGAACTGTATAGAACTTATGGCGTTGCATGACAATATTAACTTGTGTGCAGAAATATTTAGCCAGTCTTTATTTAGCTTCAACATAGGGATTATCAATGGGTTCGCCATTAGCACCAATAATTTCAGGCAAAAATTTAAAAGTATGTTAACCAGCTTTACCTAATGAGTTTAATAAAATAGCTTTTTTTCTAGAAGTTTGAAATTTGAGACCATCAATGGCTTCCAGATAGTTCTCGAAAATACCAATCCAGTCCTCCCATTCTATGTTGGGTGTATCACCGTCGGCTAAAAATGAAGGTGGAGGGGAGATGGTTTGAGACGCAGCCATGTTGTTATAAAGTAAAAGTTAAAAAAAAACAATGACTTAAAATAGAGAAACTGTGTGCAAAACCAATAAAATATTAGTTGACAAATTTGCACTAACACAAGAGCAACAAGGTGAAAAGTGAAGAAAAAAAGATGAATAAATAGATAGGTGTGCAAATCACTGTTGTATGTGAATACCAAAAAAAATGGGTGTGCAAATCACTGTTATGTGTCTGCACAATAGTTGAAGAATAAGTAAAAAGGTGTGCAAATCACGAAATACTTGTGTGCACAATAATGAAGAATAACATGAATAGGTGTGCAAATCACCATAAAATGGATCATGAGTAATCTTCAAGAAGGTGTGCAAATCGCTGTATAATTAATCCAGATAAGCTTAAAGCGAACATCGAGTGTGTGGATCACTGTAAAAAAATATACGCATTGAGTTGTAATATCGTAATATCCTCAAGCCGATAAATGGCTTGAATAGGAAAAAAAATAAATCCAAGATGGAGTCACGTTGTCGCGCTGACGTAGGTAGTCAGACTTGGTGTCTTTCCATGTTGCTGAGTAATGCTGGGTGCAGCTTAGCATCGGGCTGTATCCAGGCAACGTGATGCAAAGGGTGGAGGCACACGGACATAGGTCGGCGCGAGCGTTAACGGATCAAGTGCATAACCAGGAAAATAAAGAAAATCAATGTACATTACCTCACGTGAAGAACAGGAATAATGCGAAATGAAATCCAGATGACCGTATGAAGCAAGGTCCTCAATGCGCTTATGAAACAAAGCTTTCAGTATGTCGTGGGTTCATCCACTGCCGATGGAGACTTGGAGAAGATTGGAGGTCACAGGCAATGAAGGACATCTTGGTCAGACCAACACTATTAAACGTCTCAAAAGTAAATTTTGGTGGCCTGGTCTTGATGATGATGTTAGACGGTGGGTTGAGAGTTGTTCTTTGTGTAGAGAAAGTGAGAAACGGTTGAAAATTAGTTCAAAAGGTTGTGGTTCCATTACAGGTACTGATGGGTTACCTTGGGAGAAGGTGTGCCTCGATTTCATTGGTCCTCTTGAATTTGTTTCTGGTGATTTACGTTTTGCAATAGTTATTGTGGATGTTTTTTCCAGATGGCTTGAGGTGAAATTTCTACGGAATATCACAACTAGTACTGTCATTGATAGTCTTAATTCAAGAGGGTTTTCCTAACACTTTGATTACTGATAACGGTGCTCAACTAACATCTCATGCCATGCGCAATTTTCTTTTGAATAATGGAATAAGGCACATGTGTACTTCTCTGTATAATCCTCAGGGAAATGGTGTAGTGCAACGGATTAACAGAGTAGTCAAAGGCACAATTCAATTGGCTTTGCAAGGGCAGCAGAATGTTCTTAATTGTGTACAAGATATGGTTTGGGCTCACAATACCACTGTACATAGCATCACTGGAGAAATACCTTTTATGAGAATGAGAGGAAGGTTACCCAAAACTACATTGACATCTTATTGGATGCACAATTGTGGTACTACAGCTTCAAAAACAAAACATTTTGGTAACATTGATGTTGGAGATTTTATTAAAATTAAGTATGGTAGAAGATAGAGTGGTCCAAATACATTTTCTGATCCTTTGAAAGTAAAAGAAGTTCATAATTGGCATGTTGTTTTAGAAAATGTGCAGAAATGGAATTTCCGTAGGTTAGCTTTGTATAAGAAAAGTTATTATATGGTCAATAATGATTCACATTCAGAGGTTTGCTCTCCTTTTGTCGCCAAAGAAAAGGGCGTGGGTGGGGTTAGGGATGTCGCTATCAAGCAACCGAGGTTGCGCCAAATCCCAAGAAAATTTCATGATTTTGTGATGAACTAAGTACATTGTATTTTATTTAATATGATATTTCTTGTTGCTGTTTTATGATATGTGTCTATTTTGTTCTTACATATTTTTACTGTATTCTCATTTGTTTTTCTTGTTTCATAATGTAATATTGTTTGCATTAGTGTATATTCTTCTCGTTGTGTTATGGTTTCGAACCATAGGGGATATGTTGTACATGGCTTGTGTCGCCTCGCCGTGTCTCGGGGTGATTCAGTGTTCATTGTAGAATCTACCTTGAGATTCTATGATGACAGGTCATTCCCGGAGAGGCGGTTGAGGAGGACGGCAGGCCGGGATCCCTGTACGATAGGAGATAATGAAATAAATTACATTCCACTTACCTTGAAGCCTCAAGTTCCGTTACTTCAAGTTACTATCTATATGAATAAATAAAGTGGTGTTTGTATAAGTGTGTAGCTTAGTAAATATAAGTATGATCAATTGTTTGCATGAGTGAGTAGGATGACTGCATAATAGTATTCTATTGATCTTTGTTAGCATGTATGAGTGAATCTATAGGTAAGTGTTGATATGTGTGTGTAGATGTAGGAATCACTGAGTGGTATTTTAGAAACTTGTATTGGTGTGTCAATGCATTCAAATATGGTACTCCATATTTTATAATGAGTGTTGAAAGGTTATGCTAGTGTATGATGAGGTGTATCAGATTGTCACATGGATGATGTAATCAGTGATGTCATTTGAGATATCATCAGTGATGTCACTGACCATGTCATGAATGATGTAATATGTGACATCATCAGCAATGGATTGTGGGCGCGCGAATTATATTTGGTACAACTAACTATAACGGAGGAATTTCAATAGTTTTGTACGAGTGAAATGTCCAGCTTACTTTAACACCCCTAAAATGTATGTTTTTTTCATTGAATTTAAATGCTAATTCCTAACTATAACATGTCTGAAACCTATGGTTTTTTCAGTGAATTTCAAAGTTTTTTTTAAATGCTAATTCCTAACTATAACATATCTGAAACATATGTTTTTTCATTGAATTTGAAAGGTTTTGTAAATGACAATTTTTAAATGTATTAATTGTTATATTTATTTTCTTGATACTGATTTACTACATTTTTTACACTATTTTTTTTAGATATTTTATTTTTTAAATTACATTATAATTACATTATACATTACATTGCAAAATATACTTTCTCAGATTGAATTACTTTAGTTTAAATACTTTCCAAATAGGCAATAGACATTTAAGTACAGTAGTTACAGTTGTTGCAATGGGTAACTCAATTTCATACACAATGCAACATTGAGCTCAATGTGAATTTCTAGTTAAATGCAATTAGTCACTTTATGGATTACTTTTATACCCACAGGACTGGATCCTAGATTCAGTACTTGGACATCTCCTGTAAACAGTTGAGTAAAAGCGTTTTGGTTACAGTAGTGATTTTTAAGGAATATTATTGTATTTTAAGAGTTGACAGAAATGTTTTCACGTAGAATCACCAATGTTATCCTACGGAAGGAAATTCACTTAGCATGTAAGTAGTGTTATCGTTACTTTTTCTTACTCAGTGGTGGATCCTGGATCCAACACTGGTGCATCTCCTGTAAACAGTTGGAAGAATGCATTTAATTCATATAGGCGATTTTTCAGGAATATTTTTAGTTTGTGAAAATAGACACAGAACATTTTCTGGTAAAAGCCAGACAATGGATTCCTATGGAAGGAAATGCAATTAACTGGTAAGTAAGGTTAGAATTACTTTTCAGGGTCAGTGCTGGGCTAAAAGATGCAGCACTGGGTTCTCTCCTGGTAACAGGAAAGTAAATCAGAATTCGTTGTTCGGATGATTTTGAGGGAATATTTTAAAGTTCCAAAACTCCACACTTAGAATAATTTCCAATTGAAACCAGTCAATGTTAGGCTACGGAAGGAAATTCAAGTTACTGGTAAGTATGGTTAGAATTACTTTTCAGGATCAGTACTGGGCTCAAATATGCAGCACTGAGGTCTCTCCTGATAACAGGTGAGTAAATCGGCATTCGTAGTTCTGCTGATTTTATAGGAATATTTTAAAGTTCCAAAACTTCACACTTAGAAGAATTTCCAAGTGAAACCAGTCAATGTTACCCTATGGAAGGAAATTCACTAACTAGGTAAGTAGTGTTATCGTTACTTTTTCTTACTCAGTGGTAGACCCTGGATACAGCACTTGTGTATCTCCTCTAAACAGTTGAAAGACTGTGTTTAAGTCATACAGGCGATTTTTTAGGAATATTTTTAGTTTGTGAAAATAGACAGAAACTTTTCAGGTAAAAACCAGACAACGGATTCCTATGGAAGGAAATACAAGTTATGTTATGTTATGTTATTTCCATTTTTAAAGCGCAGCCCCAGCAAAGGGGCGTCCCGGCGCTGTGTCTGGAAAAGAAACACAACTCAGTCAGGGTGAGAAAAGAAACCAAGCGGAGAAACCCTAAAAGCCAATGGGAAAGATGAAGGTCTTAACGGCTCTCCTAAATACCAGTAACTCATCCAGGGCGCGAATATTGGCAGGAAGAGAGTTCCACAGCTTGGGTGCCAACACTCTAAAAGAACGACCACCTGCTCTGCTTCTCTTAAAACATGGAACAACGGCCAAATTTTGCCCAAATGACCTCAGCTGCCGAGGAGGAGCATAAGGAGTAATAAGATGCTCCAGTATCTGAGGCGAAGATTGTTTCAGAATTTTGGAAGATAGACATAAAGTCTTGAATTCAATCCTCTGAATCAGGGGTAGCCAGTGAAGCTTACAGATAGTTTCTTTTGCCGAACAAAATCTAGGAGGGCCTACCAGAGCCCTGATAAATTTGGTCAGAATTACTTTTCAGGGTCAGTGCTGGGCTAAAAGATGCAGCACTGGGCTCTCTCCTGATAACAGGTGAGTAAATCGGAATTCGTTGTTCGGATGATTTTAAGTGAATATTTTAAAGTTCCAAAACTCCACACTTAGAATAATTTCCAATTGAAACCAGTCAATGTTAGGCTACGGAAGGAAATTCAAGTTACTGGTAAGTATGGTTAGAATTACTTTTCAGGATCAGTACTGGGCTCAAATATGCAGCACTGAGGACTCTCCTGATAACAGGTGAGTAAATCGGCATTCGTAGTTCTGCTGATTTTATAGGAATATTTTAAAGTTCCAAAACTTCACACTTAGAAGAATTTCCAAGTGAAACCAGTCAATGTTACCCTATGGAAGGAAATTCACTAACTAGGTAAGTAGTGTTATCGTTACTTTTTCTTACTCAGTGGTGGACCCTGGATACAGCACTGGTGTATCTCCTCTAAACAGTTGAAAGACTGTGTTTAAGTCATACAGGCGATTTTTTAGGAATATTTTTAGTTTGTGAAAATAGACAGAAACTTTTCAGGTAAAAACCAGACAACGGATTCCTATGGAAGGGAATACAAGTTATGTTATGTTATGTTATGTTATTTCCATTTTTAAAGCGCAGCCCCAGCAAAGGGGCATCCCGGCGCTGTGTCTGGAAAAGAAACACAACTCAGTCAGGGTGAGAAAAGAAACCAAGCGGAGAAACCCTAAAAACCAATGGGAAAGATGAAGGTCTTAACGGATCTCCTAAATACCAGTAACTCATCCAGGGCGCGAATATTGGCAGGAAGAGAGTTCCACAGCTTGGGTGCCAACACTCTAAAAGAACGACCACCTGCTCTGCTTCTCTTAAAACATGGAACAACGGCCAAATTTTGCCCAAATGACCTCAGCTGCCGAGGAGGAGCATAAGGAGTAATAAGATGCTCCAGTATCTGAGGCGAAGATTGTTTCAGAATTTTGGAAGATAGACATAAAGTCTTGAATTCAATCCTCTGAATCAGGGGTAGCCAGTGAAGCTTACAGATAGTTTCTTTTGCCGAAGAAAATCTAGGAAGGCCTACCAGAGCCCTGATAAATTTGGTCAGAATTACTTTTCAGGGTCAGTGCTGGGCTAAAAGATGCAGCACTGGGCTCTCTCCTGATAACAGGTGAGTAAATCGGAATCCGTTGTTCGGATGATTTTAGGTGAATATTTAAAAGTTCAAAAACTCCACAATTAGAACAATTTCCAAGTGAAACCAGTCAATGTTAGCCTATGGATAGAAATTCAAGTTACTGGTGAGTATGGTTAGAATTACTTTTCCGGATCACTACTGGGTTCAAAGATGCAGCACTGAGGTCCCGCCTGATAACAGGTGAGTAAATCGGAATTCGTAGTACATCCAGTAAGCGCCACAGAGCTGAGTAGCAGAGAGATGTAAAAAGGGGCAAGGCCTGCACCACCTCTCTGCAATGACAGTGGAGCTTACTGGAAGCACCTGGTGGGCTACTTGGCCCTCATGGTCCCTCAGGTTTGAAGTGGAATTTTTCCCCCAACTTAAAACGCGCCACAGGGCGTGTTTGCACACATCACGTCAGGCCTTGTCCCCACCCTTCACCACTGTGTAAACGCGCCCTGTCACTGTTCTAAGTTGAGAGATTAAGTCCCCTTCAATCCTAAAGGTCCCTAGGGTCAAACTAGCCCACTAGGTACCTCCAGTAAGCGCCACAGAGCTGCGTTGTAGAGAGGTGTAAAAAGGGGAGAGGCCTCTGAACACCTGTCTGAAACGCAGCTCCCTAGCGCATACTGGAGATACCTGTTGACCTATTTGGCCCTCAGGGACCCTCAGTATTGAAAGAGAATTAATTCCCCAACTTAAGTCGCTCCACGGGGCGTGTTTGCACAGTGGTGAAGGGAGGGGGCGTGGCCTGAGGAGATATGTCTGCAAACATGCCCTGTGGCGCGTTTTAAGTTAGAGAATTAATTCCTCCTCAATCCTGTGGGTCCCTGGGGGCCGACTAGCCCACCAGGTACCTCCAGTATGCTCCAGGAGGCAGCTGGAGGTACCTGGTGGGCTAATTGGCCCCCAGGGCCCCTCAGTATTGACAAGGAATTCATTCCCCAACTTAAAGCACGCCACAGGGCGTGTTTGCACACATGTGAACTCAGGCCCCTCCCCCTCTCTTCAACACTGTGCAAACACGCCCGGTGGCGCATTTTAAGTTGGGGAATTAACTCCCCCTGAATACTGAGGGTCCCTGGGATGCAACTAGCCCACCAGCTACCTCCAGTAAGCTCCACAGAGCTACGTTGCAGAGAGGTGTAAAAAGAGGCTTGGCTTCAGAACACCTCTCTGCAATGCAGCTTCCTGGCGCATATTGGAGGTACCTGGTGGGCTAGTTGGGCTAAGGGACCCCCAGTATCCAAGGGGAATTTGTTCCCCCTCTGCAAACATGCCAGGGAGCGCGTTTGCAGAGTGGTGCAATGAGGGGCGTGGCCTCTGTCCATGATCCCATTTAAAAAAATAACATTTTAAGAAGGGGGCTGTGTAGCCCCCTTCTTTTTCGATTTTTTGGGCCCTGGGGACCCCATCCCCAGGGCCTGCCCCCAATTTTTTTGCCTCCTGAGGCCATAACCTGCCCGGGGGACCCCACCCCCGGGCAGTAGGCCTTTTAAAAAGAAAATTATTTGGAGGGGGGCTGCCTTGCCCCACTCCTGTGGCCACTTATGGCCCCAGGGACCCCAGCCCTTTTTTATTTATTGGAAAAAAAATTTGAGGAGGGGGGGCTGTGTGGCCCCCCTCTCGGGCCACTAATAGCCCCGGGGACCCCATCCCCTGGGGCTGGTCCATTCAGTTGGGGGTCGTGGGGGGTCCCCAATCGCCCCACGGTCCCAGCTGGCTCCCCGCATCCTGCGGGAGCCGGTATTGCTTTTCCACATGGCGAGCAGCTAACATGCTGCTCCCCATGTGGAAAAGCAATCTGCTCTTCCAAATAGCAAATCAGTTTGCAAAGACAGGGTGGGAGCCGTGAGGCTCCCCCCTATCATTGCAAACGGCAGTGTCCCGGGCGTGGGCACCCTGGGACACTGCAGGAGCCGGCCCTGGGGGGTGGTGGTCCCCAGGGCCCTCGAGGGCTCCAGGAGGGGGGCTGCGCGTCCCCCCTCCCACCATTTCAAAATCCCCATGGTGGTGGTCCCCGGGGTTTGGGGGTCCATACTGGACCCCCAAATTTAAAACTTAGTGCCCCAGGGAGGTGGGGGTCCCAGAGGCATGTAGGGGGTCTTGAGCCCCTCCACACAGGGTAAATTTAAAAAAAAATAAAGCCCCAGGGCTGGCGGTCCCCAGGGCTGCGGGCAGACTATGACCCACCGCCATTAATTTTTTTGAAGCCCCGGGGTGTGGCGGTTCCTGGGGCTGGGGGGGCCTGAGAGCTCCACAATGAATATTAATAAGCCCCGGGGTGGTGGTCCCTGGGGCTGAGGAGGCCTCAGAGCCCACCACACAATTGAAATAATACCCGGGGTTGGCGGTCCCAGGGGCTGGGGGGGCTTGAGAGCCCCCCGCTCATAATAAATAAAACCCCGTGGGTGGGTGTCCCCGGGGCTGGGGGGCCCCTCTAGGCCCCCCTTTACATAACTAT
This sequence comes from Lissotriton vulgaris, assembly GCF_964263255.1. Classification (NCBI taxonomy): domain Eukaryota; kingdom Metazoa; phylum Chordata; class Amphibia; order Caudata; family Salamandridae; genus Lissotriton; species Lissotriton vulgaris. The sequence goes on from NC_141699.1 coordinate 725,056,296, forward strand.
TGCCCCCGGGATTTGGCCCCCCCAGGGGCCAATTACCTAAGAAGCGCAGGAGCCCGCGCTTCGTTTTTTTTTATTGGCAAGATCTGCGCACCCTGCGCAGATTTTTCCAATTTTTTTTAGAAAAAGGGGGGGACCTTGGGGGTCCTTGTGGGACCCAATGAGTAGGCCTAGGGGGTCAGGGTGTTTCTACCCTGCTCCCTTTTTGCATTTTTCGCATTTCTTTTGCTGATTTCTTGTGCCTCAGTTCTACTGAGGTACAAGATGGCTGCCAACACTTCTTGATTTGGAGTGTTGACAGCCAATTAGCATGCAGTTCGTGCACGGCAGGGTGCGCTTAAGATGCGCGGATCCTGCGCGGCCATAGATATATATGTACATTTAAATGTGATTTCCTCAGGAACTACTGAACGGATTTACACTATTTAAGCAAAAAGCACAAGTCTGAACTAAGGACTACCTCTTTGCCAAATTTGGTGTAATTCCGTTCAGCAGTTCGGGCTGTAGCTACGGCTAAAGGTCCCTATGGAAAATTGCATGGGGAAAACACGTTTTGGGACCCCCCTTTTTTCTTGGCCCCCGCTACACGAATCATTCCGAGACTTTCAGGATAGGAGCAAACCGGAGCGCCCCACCAGTTTTGAACATTTTGCAAAGATTCATCAACCCGCGCCAAAGTTCTTCTAAATAGAATGTTGCGGATTTCCTATAGAAAATAGGTCCTAACTATAAATACCTTCTGGCGACCTCCAGTAGGTAATATATATATATATATATATATATATATATATATATATATATATATATATATATATATATATATATATATATACTCCAATCCTGTTTCTCAACTTCCATGAAACAGACATCGACTCGCTGGGTAAGAGTAAGAGTACTTAAAGTTTTATTTTACAGAAGGCTTTTATAGTGTTTTGGTGGTTAAACCACCTTGCTCACTTGGTTTGGCTGCATTTAGAGATGTGTTAATATTGTCACGCCAAGCATGTCACAGATATGGATATAAAGAAAATACTTTACAACCTAGGATTGTTCCTCGCACAAAGCAATAAATAAATAGAACATACTTGAAAAATAAAAATAAATGACATTAATCACATTTGCATTATTAACTGTCCAATGGATATACTAGCAACAAGATACTCGAAGGAATCGTGATCACTAAGTATACCTTATAGTTAAGATGCAACATAACTCATCTTTGAGTCACAAAGCACACATAAATACTTTTTTCATCTCTAAGCAAAAAAAGTGCAAGTTCAATAGATAGGCAGATTATGTTCGTGCTATGTAATAGTTTGATAATATTCTATATCTATGCTGCAATTATATAGAATGTGAATGTATTAGTACTGCCCAGTATTGCTATTCTTAGTATAGCATATATGTGACAAACATTATAAATTAGTAAATCCTGAACATGAACACATTTCAAAAATGACTTTGCACACTACAGTTCTCTTCATCCTTTTTTCCCCAAGTTAGAATTATTGCAATAGAACACCCTACCTTGACCAATGAAGAGAGAGGACTGACTTATTTAGGAAGCAACAACTCCAAGGACATTTGACATCTTCCCTAGACAAAAGCTGGTAGGATCTGTGGGGTGTGCAAGCTCGGCCTTTATTCATCTTTGGCTCTAATTTGTGGTTTCTGTATCTCATCTCTCATTATGACACTTCTAGCTACTAGCAATACTGGCTATGATATGTACAGACTACATGCTAACATGTATCTTGCTCCCCCAGGACAAATAAGGTACAAGGATGTTTTACATACAACTGAAGATCAAGAAGACTTGAAAGAGGATTACATCAGTGAAGAAAAGGGAAATAACACCTGTAGAGAACTTTAAACTAGAATCCTAAGTGACACATAAGTGAAACAACAAGTATAACCCGGGATGTATATGAACATTAACAGTTGAACAAGAGAATTTAATGTCCATCTGAGAGTACTAATTACCCTAGTCTAGCATTACCTTTGTTTCATTACCCGTGTTCTGGTACAGTAGTCAAGGGGTCAATGGGCACATATCTCTTTTCTTTTGCCTAGTATGGTTGATAGGTATACCTTTGTCGCCTGAGGAAAGAGAAATCTACTGTCTCAGGCCAAATCCTTGGCATGCATCAGTTAGTAATTAGTTGCAATGAGATTGATTGACTTTGTAGAATATTTCCTTGCTTTGATTAATACCAGGTGGAATCCAGACCTGATCAAGGAAGTGAGTGGAGTTTGGTGGCAGGTTGGTTACAAATGGCACATTAGTCGCAACATAATATTGCTTCGTTTATTAGCAGCCTTTGATACCAGTCAAAAGTGACAAAAACACAAATGGAATTAATCGGTGGAACACTCACAAACGTTTCAGCAATGGGTCACTTTGGGAGGCAATCCAGTCCCTTGTTTTTTATCTAATTTCCCACTTTAGGCAAGGACCAGCTCATGCAAATCAGGCCTGATCCTACTCCAATGTATATAGTTGAATCTAAAGTTTCAGGCCAGGTCCCCTCTGAATGTGAACACAAACCTAACCAGACCAGTTTGAGGCTAGTTGGCCCTCAGCAGTAAGACGCTTCTTGATCCCAGTGGCCCTGGGAGCTTAGGACCCATTTAACAGCGTACACAGCCAGGGCCGGCCCAAAGGCTGTGCGACTGGTGGCACTCCACCTGGTACTGACTTCAGGGGGCACCATGTTTGGAAGTTGATTTTGGTTTTAAAAGCACCTGCTGACGCGTTCCTTGCCTCCAGCAATTTCCAAGCAACAGCAAAAATGTAAAGATAACAGCAATGATTAATGTTCTTCCTGGTGAGAAACGACTTTTGTCTAGTTGAGGTTTTGACTGATCATAAAACAGAAGAGAGGATTAATATGCCAGCTGCAAAGAACTTTTACCATGCAGAGAACAAAGTGCATATAATGTATTGGTCAGAGGGTTACTGGTTTTCTAAGAGACATCCTTTTGTTACTTGCACTTTATAGGTCAAAATCCTAATATAGAACATTGAATTATTAACTGTCATCAAAGAACTGCATGCACGCTGCAAAGCAAAGATTAAAGCATGAATTAATGTTGCAAAAAAGGGTTCATTTGGGTAGAGATCAAGTCTTATTATTAAAGAGAACCCCCAACTAATGTGTTCCCTTTTCAATTCTGAGTTTGTGCTTCTCTAGGCCAATCACTCTTAAACTATACTGCCTACCAGTATGGATGACATGTCACTCCTACACTTTAGAGTCCTCTGGCTTATGTAACATTCCCTATACGCTGATTTACACATGTATGATTGATTTGTCTCTGTGTAACCTGTGTGATGCTTTTTTTTTTTTTATCTTTAACCTGTGTGATGCAAAGTGCTCTGACATCCCTACACTGGTATAAATGGTGCTATATAATTCATTTGCAGCTGAAAGTGAGTTGTTGTGAAGACTTGAGGGGCACTGTTAAAAGGAGGTGGAGAGCGAATCCATGGCGGAGGAGGTCACCACCTGCATTATGGATGGGGGAGACACCAACATTCATTGTCGCACCGGGCGCCACCAGATCTGGGACCTGTCATTTCATCATATGCTTTGCAGGAATTAAAGTCTTGTACAAGCACAGCAGCTATGGCCTCCTGGCCATTTCTCCTATGTCCCCGGCTTTTCTCTATATATTTGCTTTATTGCAGAGTATATAGGACCCCCCCCCCATTCCCTCAGTTCCGATTACAGGTTTGTTAATGAAATTACTGCTCCTGTTGAAGTTTGTTTTGTATTGGGATTAATATATGACATTTGGTATTGTGTTCTGTTATATGTTTTGAATATTTAGATTTGATTCAGTAACTCCTTATGCTGTATGTATATTTTACAGATATTATTACATTGTTGTGTTATTATACGCAGCTTGCTGAATGAACATAGAGCTGTAGTGCATCAGTTTTATCTCTGTTGTACTGTACACTCTGATTAAGTTAAAACTGCTTACCTGTATCTACCCAAAGAGCCATGGACTATTTGGTGAGGCTCAATTTCTGAGGGAGTCTTTCAGTGTGTGCTATGGAACACCAGATATCTCAGTTGAAGAATTGCCAGTAGCTCTAGAGAACATAGTCTGTCATGAATGTGCTGTGAATATGAATACAGGTGCCATGCTTTGCTCACATTTGTTAGTATGAATGGTGTTTTTTAAAAGGACACATTGCACCTAGATCTCTCTTGTGGTTTCCAGCAGAGTGTTAAGGTAATGTAGGCTTCCCTGTCCTAGGACTGCTCTTTGGAGACCCCATGGTAGATTCTCTCTACCAAGGCTTCTGGACGAAACCTGCATCCAGGCCATAACCCAGTTGCAGGTAAGCATGATGGTGCGGGGGTGATGGCGGGGGGCTGGCTATGTGACAAATGACAGAATAGGGAATATTAAATCATTTAAAACAACTTTCCCTGTGCTCTCCGCAATGCCAAGTCGGCAATGCGGCGAGCGCAAGGTAAGTGGTTGTATTTATTTATTTTTCCCTATTTCCCTATTCCATCATTTGTCACTTCCACCCCCCCAACCCCCGACCCACTGGCCCAACACGCTTACCTGCCTGGGCCGCCACTGCCAGAGCCCTGCCAGGAAAAACAAATTATCTGGAGTTGTCATGAGTGCATGGAAGATCTGGTTCCAGATTCGATTTGATATAGCTTATCCCCACTCAAGGTATCTGTGGCCACCTCCTTTTATGTCATTGAGAGACATCTGGTAATAAGAGGAGTGTCCTTGCTCTGTCTTCTTTCTAGTGACAATATTGAGCAGTATTATTGTTTGTATTTTGCCCGTATGCATGCCTTGTTTAACCCTTTAATTGCTGCCGTCGGCCAACGGTCGTCACGAGCGCTACCTCCCCAGTGCTGCGCGCGACCGTTGGCCGTCCGGTCAGCATTCGTTCTCCGAACGTTCAGCACTGGGCGCTGAACGTTCGACGCTGGGAACGGGTTAAAAAATAGATTGTGTCTCCTATCAAAAAAGTTGCTTTTCAGAAGATGTTCCCTGGGAGTATTAATCTTTAGGTGATACAATTCATGGACTCGTCTCCGTATCATTGTTTGTACTTAGGCTAATGTCTGAAAATTGGGATATCTACTGCATAAAACATGGCAACCAAGGCAAAGCACAAACAGCAGCAAATGCTGCCAGCATACAGGATAAGAATTGCTGTTTAGCAATCATGGTACACCACCTTAAAACACGTCCTGCATCAACAGATCTGAATTAGGACACTAGCTGCGCGTGCATTTGGCTTTTTCTTCAAATTGCTAGCTGTTTCAATTTAGATGTGCAAGATTACAGCCAAAAATACTCTTCTTGCACTACCAGTAAAAGAGCTTTTCACAGAGAAGATTCTGCTAAATGTAGTCTTACGGGTGAGTTAAGGACAGACTTGGCATAAATTGGATCTTGGAACTAGACAACTTATAAGGAAGTAAAGTACTGATGTTCTAGTGGTTGTTATACAAGTGAAGTGGCAGTGTGCCTTTAGTTTACAGTATACAATAGCAGAAATCAGAAATACACTTTCCTAGCTACCTCTTATCATCCAATCCTTGTTTTCTTCTGATCCTGGCAGTGTTTTACCCTGTGGTTTTTGTGTCAGTGCAGATGAGAGTGATAGTTCTGAGTTACATCTGCGGGTGTTGGTGCTTCTTGCATATTGAAAAGCACATATATTTAACAATCAGAGCCACACGGAACCAATTGTCTTGGTCTGTGGTGATGAGGTTTCAGCATTACACAAATTAAACGAAGCATGGACATTAAAAGGAGGAAAAACCAGTCTTTGCAGAGTAGTGCAGTAGTGTATATTGTATACAAAAAACCGGTAACAACATCACACTTTACAGGTCGAGTTAGTGCATCGCGTCTACAGTTCCACCGAAGCATCTCCAGAGACAATCAGATACCTCAGCTGATTGTACCACCTCTGGACTCTGATCCTCCGGGTTGTTTTGTGCCAATAACTGCTTCTTTTATTACTTTGAAAGCCTCAAGAAATGTATTACAGACATCAGCAACAATTACAATTTTTACTGACAGCTTCAACTACACTTATTGTGTTTAGTGCCTATGTTTCTAATTCCTTGGAGTAAAGCAGGGTTCTCTAATTTATTATTTTGCTGGTGTTACAGTGTATTGACCAATTTCTCATATGAAAGACAGCAGTCAGTTACTTGATAACTGGAAGGAAATTACCGCATAATTTAAGGAAATGTGTGATCATCTATCAGATATTTAATCTTGCTCCACTTTGGACAAGGATATTAAGATGTTTTAATGTTAAAAGGGGTCATATTAGCAATCAAAAAACCTCTTTAATTGTGGAAAAATGTTAACTTTAGCCTGGTAAATTTTGTACAATTTATAAATGGAATTTCAATAGAAAAATTAGTAGTTCTCCAAGGAAACGTTAATGCCTGCAAGGAACTGCCTTCCATTTGCTTACCAAATCAATGTAGAACACCTTAGTCAAATTTATTAAGCCAATTGACTTTTGCAAAATAGCAAAGTTCGGAATTTAGGGCCATATTTAGAATTGGAAGATGGGATACTGTATTAAAATATGAAGGACATTCCATCCGCTCACTACACAGCCATAGTTTATAACTCAAAAGTAACACAGATGGGATATCCGCCATGTTTGTGATAGAGTATCCAGTCTACCACACTCTATATAAGGCCCTTACAGCATCTAAGCCTCACATAGTTTCACTCATGTTATGATGTGGCCATAAGTATGCAGACTTTGTCACCTTAAGGAAGAAAAAGCAACTACTTGATTTTAAAAATGGTGTTTCAGATGGCAAAATAGCTGGAAAAAAAGAAGTACTGATCACTAAAGTATCAAAACACAAAACTCCAGAAAAAATATACAATTAAAAAAAACATTTGAGTAAAATGCACTGCTAAGGCACAAGTGAGAAGAACAACAGTCATAAATACTATTTCTACTTATATTCCTTTTTATTTTTTTGTGAGGCTTTGAAGCAAAAGTGTAATGTTGAAGTTACATCAGACAGTACATTTGAACTAAAAAGGGAAATGTTAATAGACAATATTTGTAAGCGGAAATAATGAGGGAGATTGCGAGTTAGTGAATACAGATTCAGGGAGTGTTTTTGGTGTACACTTTTTTACTACTCCGCCTCCATCACTGACATAGACCTCCAACAGCCCAACAGAGTAACAGGTGTCAGAGCTCTGGTCGTTTGTCTCCAACGCAATTTGATCTGCAAACCATTGATACAATCCATAGCAATCTCCAATGAAGGGGGAGTCCCTTTCATGCCCCCGTTTCTTTGCAATTCGATGAGTCCCAAAGCGTACATTACAACTTAAAAAGACATTTAAAGATCACAGTGTACCAGTTGTAAATCTTTTGGGCAATGTTTTGCGATTCCAAAGCCTGTAAATTTGAACATTTCCCAAAAGTCCATAGTTTGAGTATTTAGAGAGCGTAAAAGGGTAAAAGGAGTGGGGGGCTAGGAGGAGGCCGCAACACTTTTGCTAAAAACTAGTGTGTGGATGAGTGTCTTGGCTGAGTGGAAAGAGAGGCGGAGACAGCTTTTGTGAATGTTATGCCTTACTTTCAATTGGTAGCTTGGAATAGTAGATATTTACTGCACCCATTAAATACCTCACCATGGGGTATTGATTGGGTGTGGAAATTACCACTAATAATCGAGGAACCAGTCGCTTAAAATGCCCACAATAATATTTGCTTTGGGTACAAAGCAGCATTATTTGCTGCAGACTGTGTCCTTCTATAAACAGTTGCCTGGCCGGCACTGAGCCAGGGCGACTGCCAAGAAGAGAACTATGTTAACCATGAGCAGTCTATAGATGTGTGAAATAAGTGCATAGAACACATCCATAGTATGAGAACTACAGATCCTCTCAGACATGTGCACATCTAATTCAATTATTGCTGCTAAATATATTCTTGCAATGAGTCACTGCCCCATTTAATCTTATACCAGTACTAGGTGTTTCATGGCAGGACCTGGCACAACTGAACAACCATGACAATGTTATCTACATATGAGAAACAAGCTCTTTCCATAGTACAAAATATACAGGCAAGGGATCAAACAGGGAACAGACGGAAGTTATGAAGAATGCCTGAAATGGAGTTGAATTACCAGGGTGAAGCTGACAAACTGACAGGCAGGAGGTGAAAGGAAGTGATACAACTGCTGATCCTGATGTCATGGTACGAAGAAGTAACCAGATGCCAGAGGTGATGCTGCTTCCATGGTTACCATTTCATTGCAAAACAGATGAGGTCAGAATGGAATCTCGAGCAGCCCTTCCAAGCACTGAAGGTCACCAACGTATTCTCCAAAGTCAGTATAATTTCTAATACTTGAAATATGTTTCCATTTGTCACTCTCCGCCGTGAAGAAAGTGGTAACAACGTGCAGGTTGTTAGGAAGGTAGTAGTATTTTTCATACGTCTCAGGCAGCTTTGTAGCAATAATGTACTTCAGGGAATTCCCTGCTGTGCTCAGGAAGGGCCAGTAAGGTCACGTGGGATGTTCGGAGTGTCATGGCGCGAGGCCGGCAGATCTGGAGAGAGGTTAGATGCATTCTCTCATTTCCCTTGTAACCTACACTTGCATCTATTTGGTCACCTGTTTGTCAAAGGGATTCATTCCGTTATAGGCATGGCTAGAAAGTCTAACTGCCTTGGAAGGCTCAGGTCAGAACATAAACAGAAAACAAGGGGTATATTGGATGGGTTTTGAGTTTGCCCTTTTGTTGATGCGCCTCTTTACGGGAGTTCGGTAATGAATTGACCTTGATAGATGACATGCTTTCATTGTGGACGGTCCAGCCACTGTAATGCAGGCGCAGTTATTATTTATGTTTATGATCCATCCCACAAGAATCCACCAGAGTGGCCGCTGGCACTTGCAGGATCATGGCAACACACTTTAAACCATATTTATCAAAATGTGACGGAGCGCAGCTAGCCACCTTGCTGCACTGCGTTACAGGGAAAGGATACACATGCGCCCTATTTTAATTAACTGCACAATAAATTTATTATTACTTACTATTTATCACAATACGGCTCATTCAGCCTTTTCCCAGCGCTGGCGCACAATGTGCTGCCTAGCGCCAACGCAGGCACTCTTGCATGGTGCAAGGGCGCCTGGGTTGTAAGCAGGATTGTTTTTGTGCAGGATGGGGCACCTTCGTCCACAAACACAATCCCCTGAGGCACTTTTCTCTTTCTATGTGTGCTGCAGAATGCGAGGAGAAATGCTTCCCTGATGCTGCTGGTACTTGTAGTATGATGTGCTACCTGTGCAATCAGTGCTGGTGCTTTGATTATTTTTTTTGCAACATGAACATAGAAAAGTGCAGCGATGCTCACATTAAAGATGTGTCTTCCCCTGCTGACTTCACTAATGCATTTATTTCACTGGCTTTACAAATCTCATGCAAAATGTTTGTTCTTCTGAATGGGGCTTAGGGGCAAGTACAGGGTCTTCTCAATTCACTAGCAGGGTTGGACTGGCCTATAGGGCTATCCGGCACTGCCCGAGGGGCTGGTCTGACAGGTCATTGTGTGGCCCGTTATTGTGGTTGTTTGTGGGCCTTTTTTAGGGTCTGATGGGTCGGTTTTTACTGTTGATTTCCCTGATACACAAACAAACATTACCTGCAGCTTGCCCACGTTCATGCAATCTGCCATAACTTGCATCAGGTTAGTATGAAGTGGACATCAGTCAAAGGTGTCTGTCACTCATCGGCATTCATATGTCAATGGAAGAAGAAAAAAGAATGCACGTTTGTCTCCTGCAGATGAGATGAGATCCCAATGGGAGCTGAATGTGACACACTCTTCAAAGCTCCAGCCATTTTACACCCCATGCTGACAACTACTGCACACGGTTTACAAGGTAAGCTCAGCTCGGCAAGGCCTTCCCCACAGTTAAATGTCACTTACCTTTGCTAGCCCTCAGCCCTCACCTATCAGGGTGCAGACAGGCAGGCAAAGGCTTTGAGCTCAACAACCAGAAAACATAGAACAGCAATGAACTAAGAAAATGTCAGTGATGTCAGTGTGGGAGGCAAGGAGTGAATTTACTATTTTTTCTTAGCAGTACTTAAGCATGGTACACAGCCCTTGAGGGAAAGTAATTGAGACCATAGCTTTGGGTAGCACAAGGCAGTGAGTACCACAGCTAATTTCCTTGGTTGCCTTACCATAGGCCTTGAATTATTGTTTTCAAATTGGACCTGCTTTGCCTTTTGACATTAAGTATCTTGCATAGGTTTTTTCTTGTAAATCTATTTAGGTGGGGTGGAATTAAGTGCTGCTGGGGTTCTTGATTGTATATGATGCTCAGGTGATATCCCTGTAATATTTACCAAGTCCAACACAAAAGTAGTCCAGGCCACCACTTACCTTCCTCTCATTTCTTTGCTACTTTCCAACATAGACTGAAGTCATGTGTTTTCAATGAGTTTTTGGATGGGGAAATCTAAACCGCCTGCTTAAGCGCAAGTTGCTTAAAATCAAAATAGGTAGCACTGGGTCTGCATAGAGAAAATGAAGGACTGGTCGGAGCTTTCAATAGGACTCCCACTTTTAACTTAGTGTTTGTAGGGAATGACCCTTCTCCCACCAAGACATTTTCTAACTATAATTCTGGTAGACACAGTACAGAGGGATAGTTGGGATGTTGTCAGGTTCCATGTTGGGGAGTCACTGAACAAGCCTGCTGTCCCCAAATACCTATGTGGATGTATCAGTGCAACAAAAGACATGCAGTAGGACATGGGGCAACCGGGAAAAGAAAAAGAGTGCAATCCTGCACTGGAATCACCATTGGATGTGATCGACTCACCTAGGGCTTCTAACTGAGCTTCAGGGACCACAGTGCCAGCAAGAAAGAAACAGTTGAAAGAGCGCTCGGCCTTGCAACGTCCCTTACAACGTAATCTCTTAGTCAAGTTGTTAACAATCTTCCCCCATTGGTCTTATGCACCTTTTTTGGTTGTTGTGAAGCATTGCCAGGGAGAAGACATCAACAATGCACCTTTGTTGGTTGTTGTGAAGCATTGACAGGGAGAAGACATCAACAATACATTTCTAAATTGTGAAGCCAATGCAATGCCCCAATAAGGACCAGAAATCACAAAATATGGTTAAAGGGTTTTATTTTGAATTACCAATGAATTCAGTATATATGCAAAACATTTATAGGTTCATTAGGTACAGCAATACAGCAGATAAGCTGAAATGACTTAGTAAGTTGGGGCACAATAAAATGAGACACAGAATACAGATAGCCACAACAATAAAGAAATAGATTAAAGCAAGCAAGTGTTCCATAAAGAAACTTCTATTCTCTCTTCTAAACCTATGTCAAATATAGGATCATCTATTAAGTGTCTCTAATTAGGGAGCATAGAAAGTGTCAGCAAGCTCAGACTTTAGTAGAAGTCTTAGAACAAGGAAATAAGTCTTTATCATAAAGCTTCATGCTTGCAAGAATAAGGTACGCAGAAAGGTCTGTACCTCTTGAAGTCTAAAGGGAACCTCTCTGCCAGTAACAAGAGATTCAAAAACATCCTTATCCCCTTTCACACCACCACCAGCCAACTAAATCGTTACTTAATTGGTTTCTGACATTATATTCATTTTGTGCCTTAACTTTATTAACATGTGAAACATTTAAATGGATCATTACTCAAATGCATCTGCAACAACCCTTCAGTTTCCCATGATGATACTTGAACTATAATTCTCAAATTTGAACATGTCTCTGTCCTGGTACATAATAAACAGAAGGCCTCTTTCGACCATAAATTCTCTAATATAACCAATAAAACTTTCTCTAACTAACCAGATTCATGATGATACACCTGCAACAAAAAAAGAGAATATGCTGGCAAAACAAACTAGATTTCAATTGAGACCTGTAGCCAGGCTAAGTTTAAATAAGCATTTAATATGCACTTCCTATGCATGGTTATGCATCCACACATGTAACTTAAATAATATATAAAACATGAGTTAAAGAGTACGTTTATATGTTTCAACTGAACATTAGTGTTCAAATCTTTAATCCATACAATGAATAAATTTCATGAATACATTAAATGTTTCACACACAAGTTAATGAAGTTACGGCACACAGTGAATAAAATGTCAGAAATGCGAGTATTAAATTTCATATTTGTGACGTGTGAGGATGGAGACTGAATTGAGCTGCTCCAATCCCCCCTCTAATTGCGATGTTAGCCATTACATTTAACATATGAATCTTATCAGATGAGATCAGGCAAAACCCTGAATTTTTCTACATCTTTTGTCTAGAGTTTTCTAAGTATTTCATAAAAGTTACACTGACTTTCTTCCAGTTCTACATGCTTTCTTCTTATTCATCTTCTTTCCTGTTCCTTCCTTTTCACTTTTATACACTTGTACCCCTTAAGGATTACTAACAGACAAATTCCACAAAGGGCAACGATCACAAGTGGCCTCAAAATGGAACCCAATACCCCATTTCCAAGCTTTCCATACCACTTGTCTACTGCAGTAAATCCATTTCCAATTGCTTCCCAAGAACCTGTAGCTTCCAACTCATTTAAATCTCCCTTTAAGTCTGTAATAGTCTTAATGTATCCCTTTACCTCTTCACCTTTGTCAGGTATGTAGGTACTGCATTACTGAACTTTCAACATCTTGCAGACACCGCCCTCCTTCGTGAGAAGACTATCTAATGCAAGGTGATTCTGACCTTATAGCAATTATTCTGGGCATTAGTTAACTTTGGTGTGAAAGAGGGAGGGGAGTCTCTTCAACCAAACATTGCTCCGTCAGTCTGGGAGGCGCACTTTGCTGCGCTTTACACCAGCCCTGAGACTGATACTAGTGAACACCTAAATGGGGCAGAGATAGCGGTGACAGATGATGCCCTCGGGATGTCCCGAGCCCCAGACCCCCCGCACGAGTATCGACTGCGGGGGGCCTTGGACTTGGGCTACTGTTAGGTCAGTGGGACGCCAAGGCAAGGGAGGGCCCTGGAGACACCGAGAGCATCTCAGTTAAAGAGGTGGAATTGGCGATCACCAGGCAACTACCTAACAAAGCCCCAGGCCTAGGCAGACTACCAGGAGACCTTTTCCACTCCCAGCCAAAAATCTGGGCACCGTTCTTGGCTGTTCTATTCAATGCTGTCCTTTGGGGAGCCAAATTACCGGACACCTGGGCAGGAGCCGAGATTGTGCCAATCTTCAAGAAGGGCTGCCCCTTAGTGCCATCAAATTAACGGCCGATTAGTCTCCTGGATACTTCACAGAAGCTAATGGGCCGAGTCCTTCTGGACAGATTGCTGGGGTGGATGGAGGAGCAAAAAATACTGACTACCCTACAGGCCGGCTTCAGAGCTGGAATCTCGACCCTGGACCAAATTTTTAGGTTCCAGGTCCTTTTTTGGAAGACAGCAAGAGTAGAGGGTGGCAGCCTCTACCTTGTCTTCATAGACCTGCGGGCTGCCTTCGACCTTGTCCCTAGGGAAAGCCTATGGAGGGTACTGAAAGAACTTGACCTCCCACCCTATCTGCTAGATGTCCTGATGCGCTTCCATGCAGGGAACTATGCCAAGGTGAGATGCGGGAAGAACTGGGAATTATCAGCCCGCTTCCCCATGACCAGAGGCGTACGCCAGGGCTGCGCCCTGGCTCCGACGCTCTTTAGTCTTTATATAAATGGCCTGGTGGGTGAACTGGAAAGGGTCAGGGACAGTGATGCTCCTTGGTTGGCCACTGGCCATGTACCTGCTCTGATGTTCGCAGACAACACCCTGTTGTTGTCTCGAACAACATCAGGTATCCAGAGGGTCCTGGATGGTTTGTGTATCCTTTTGCGCTCTGACCGGATTGGAGATAAACTTAGCAAATATGAAGTTTATGATCTTTCATCCCCCAAAGCGAACTCGCCCTAACCCGGTATTAAATGGCGTCCCGCTCGAAAGGGTGAGAGCCTTTATATACTTGGGGGTTACCCTGACTGAAGATTTTGGTTGGGGCCCACAAGTATCCAAATCTGCTTTGAGGTTGGCGCAGATCGGAGGGGGCATTGGCAAGTTCCATAGAACAACCCTGTTTAAGCCAGTTGCCCCAGCCCTTGAGATCTATGGGGCGCAAGCTAGACCAGCTGTGATGTATGGTGCAGAACTCTGGGGCCATAAGAGTACACCAAGCCTCCTCAAGGTGGAACAGGCCTTTATGCAGAACCTGATAGGCCTCCCCCAGAGCACCCCGCTCACACCCTTGAGACTAGATCTAGGCCTAGAGTCCATCTCAGAACTGCTAGCCACCCGACCTCTCCTGTATTGGAGAAGGCTCTGGACAGTGCCTGAGCTCGAGGATTATAGAGTTGAATTCGCAGCAGTCTGGGGCACCTAAAGACCAAGAATATCCCCTGGCTAGCCCATATCAAGGCCCTTGTACATCAAATTGGTATGCCTCAATTATGGGAGACCCCGGAGGTGAGCTGCCCGAGAGTGAAGAGAATGGAGCTCTTGGCTTCCCTGAGACATTACAACCTAAGCCTTCTGCATAGCTCGACAACGCTGGGCAGTCTGTCTGCAGAATTTTTGCAGGTAAAACTTGTGTCTAAGAGGGAGGAGTTTTTGGACTTAATACAGCCTCCCCTTGCAAGAAAACTTTACGCACAATTAAGACATGGTTGTCTACCTATTGGGGCATTTACTTGCAAATGGAATGGACAAGAAGAGGGAATTCGCCCAGTTTGTAATAACACCAAAGAGGATATTGTTCACGTCTTATTCCTCTGCCCAGCCTACAGTACAATAAAGAGATGCTGGTTGGCACCGTTATGTAGAAGCCTTGGTTTAAGACAATGTGCACAAGCTGTCAGAATTTTAAGATATGACACCTCCCCCTCTATTGTGTTTGCGGTATCCCGTTTTTTATATGGTATGTGGCGCAGAAGGCTCACTTGAATGAATTGCGACAATCTGTGATTTACTGGGATGTTTTGATACCATTACTTTGATAACTTACTGTTTAATAACGTTTTAACCATGTATTTTTTAATTATTTATGTATTTTATTCCGTGTATGTACATATTTTATCTGTGCTTTTATGGTCTATGACCGCAATAAAGTTATCAAACGAAACGACTATTATTTCAGTGTCCATGGTTAACAATGAATTTTCAGTATTATTAACTAACTTCTCAAGTATAGTGGACAACTTCCTTATTTTGAGATCATTCAAAACTACTCCTACAGAAGGAATCAGTGCACCAAATATGTCTACAACTATTTCAGAACCACTGCTGCTTCTTTTTGCTCTCTATAATAAATCTTCAGGAAGACTATTGCCAAGTAACGTGCCATACCATCGTCAGGTCAATGTAAAATATGCATGATCCCCATGAACATAATAAACTCCAGAAATAATGGGTTCCTGTCCTCCCATAAAAAAATCTATTTCATGCACATTAAAAAAATTGATTACAATCAGTCCTTTCCATATTTATTGTGTGATTTCCAGCTTTCGAGTGGTGATTCAAATGTTTAAACAAAGGCACTTCAGAAAGCACTAAATCATAGTTTGAAAAATAATACTAGAAATGTCCTTTTTCATACAAAAGGCTCATTAACTTGCTACAAGTAACATCATATGTAAGAAGAATGTGATAATAGGTAATCCCTTCTCCATATAGACCTAGCAGTCCTTAGCATCCATAGAGTCAAATTATTCATAAAGCAAC
Source organism: Lissotriton vulgaris (assembly GCF_964263255.1). NCBI lineage: Eukaryota > Metazoa > Chordata > Amphibia > Caudata > Salamandridae > Lissotriton > Lissotriton vulgaris. The sequence goes on from NC_141699.1 coordinate 725,072,099, forward strand.
TTAAAACAAGCATTTGAGGAGTGATCTCCTCTTGAAAAATCTATATGTAATGTCTTAAAATCAAATGTATGTAGTCTACTGTCAGTAGGAATCAGGGTTCTAGAGGTAGTCTTAGATCTATATTCAGCTGTATTGGGAAGTGTGGGTGAATACAATCTTAAAAGCAAAACAATTAGTCAAGCAAGTATAGCTATTCAAACACCAGATAATATAAGACTCCGTCTATCAGGGTTTCTAGTTTCCATAACTTCACTAACTTAGACCGTTGAATAGAAAATAGCAGCAAATGGATTTCTTCTGTACGTTTCTACTTGTGCCAATGACAAAACAAAGTTCATAAATTGTATGATGAGATTATTTACAAAGTCTTTGTGAGTCTTCCCTAACCCTACTCCGTCTACTTCTAAATTACACCTTTACGCTCCTTCTGCAGGCTTGGGCCTAGGGAATCTTCTGAATTCATTTAAACAAACTTCATTCTATTGCCTCTAATTAAAGCACAGATCAAACTTCAGTTTAGAGATCCTGCCAGTGACAAATCATGTAAGATTATTTAATAGCAAAGCAAATTAAAAGCACAGTTCAGTCACAAGCTTAAATTGCCAGAGGTTCAATTGGAATCTTAATATTATCCTCCAAATCCCAAAATCCACAATTGCTGTCAAATGCCACAAAGTATGTCCATTCAGGGGTTGAGTACTTCCAACAGGGTACTCTGGCTCTTTTTGATCTCCTGAGTGCAGATCATTCAACCTCACTGTCACTCAGGCAAGAATCTTCAGTATCCGCTGGGATAGTGGAGGGCACACACTCTACAGACAGACCTAGTCTCTCTCCCTCTTGCCTTCTCAGCCAACTGTCTCCAGCACCCACTCAGTTTGACACATCATTAGTTTCTTCATCAGGGTCTGGATCTGGCCCAGTCAGTGCCACAGGCCACGATGTGTGTGTCTCAATCTCAGATGTCGAATCATCAAGACCCCTCCCAGGCCTGGAAGGGGTTGTTTCAGGTTCTTCATGAATTTCTGTAATGTGTTCAACCTCTTCCCGCTTCCTTTCAGGTGTGGTCTGCAATTCTGGAAGAGGTACTGTCACATCATAAAGGGGATACTCCACTCTGCGCCTTAACAGCAGTGTTTGTCACAAGGATGGCCTGAAAAGGTACTCACCATCGAAGTTCCAGAAGCGTTTTCCAAACGTGTTTCTTCACCAAGACCCAGTCGCCATTTCTGAGGTCACGGCACTGCTCCTGATGTGGTGGGGCAGCAGCAGTTCCAACCTGGTGAAACACAGAATGTACCACATCAGTCAGTCCTTTGCAGTAATCAAGAATAATGCCACCTATAATGTTCACATGCACATTTGGAGACAATGCTGGCAGTCTCATTGGTTGGCCCATGAGGATTTAATTTGGGGACAATCATGTACTTCGATCAGGAATGCTGTTATGACTCATTAACACAAAGGGCAAAGCATCAGGCCACTTCAGAGATGTTGACGCACACACTTTGGCCAACCTGGATTTTAACGTTCTGTTCACCTGCTCAACTATGCCTGAAGCCTCAGGCTGATAACTGCAATGCAGACTTTTCTCCACTTGTAATGCTTCACACAACAGTTTCCTCAGTCTCACTCCAGTGAAGTTGGGAAACCGTACCTGGGTATCAGTTCTCTCAACAACTTGAAAACTCTGGGGCTATCATTCTCCTAGTTTGGTATGCTTCAACCCAATGCGAGAAGATACAAACTGTCCCTATGACATATCTCAGCCTGTTGCATACAGGCATCACAATAACGTCCAGCTGCATCCTATTGAATAGCCCTCCTGATCTTCCTATGTGGCTTAGTGCCACTGTGGTTCTTTTACCTACATTCATCTGTTGACACGCAACACATCTGTGACACAATCCTTCAGCCATCAACCTCTATCAGGGGTTAAACCAGATCTGTGGAAATAATCTGACCATGGCATCCCTCCCAGCATGTGCAGACCATGAAAATGTCTAGCCATCTGAGACAGCAAGCTATCTGGCAATACAGGTCTTCCATCTGCTGAAACCCAAAAGTCATCTTCTCTTTTAACACAACCTGCTTTTACCCAACTCTGCTGTTCTGCCTCAGGCACTTACTCCTGCAAACTTTTCACTTCTTCCCAAGTGTCAACTGTTGTTAACAAAAGGTTACAATTGGTCTGCTCTTCAGATTTATTTACATATCCACCTTTAAAGGTTCGGGCCCCATGAGCACAATACCTTGCAACGTCATCAGTGTATCAGTTGCCAATGGTCACATAGTTATCTCCACGTCTAAGGGCCGAGCACTTCACAATGCCAATTTTGGCAGGCAATTGCAATGCATGTTCTCTATTTGGAATATGGGATACAGATGACATCATGAATGCCCTCTTTGACCATCACTGACCGAATTGATGAACGACACCAAAGCCATACTATCAGTACAAATTATCACTTTCAGCTGTTCAGAAATACAGCAAGCTCTAGTAAAACCGGCAGTGGGAGCTCCTCCGCTAAGGCAGAGGAGCGTAGCCCCACTGCTCAAAAGGAAAAATAAAAATGTAATAACGTATCGTTATTTCATGTTATTTTTCCTATTGCAGTCAGTGGTGGGGCGGGACGGGGCTCGCCACAGCAGGGGGGGGGGAGTGGTGTGCACCCCCTAAGTGAGCAAGAACTGTTTGGCTGGCCCTCCTGGGCTGACCAAACAGTTCATGTGCACTTTGCATGTTTCCACCAGGCTGCATTACAGAGCCTGGTGAGGAACATGCACAGACTCCCTGTTCTTGTTGGAGCGCCGAACCACTGCGCTCAGACCAATCACAATGCTTCATTGCAGTGTTTTGATTGGCTCTGGGGAGCCTGTGTGCCTGGGTGCTTCCTTCTACAGTCCCAGACAGGAAGAATGAAGAGGACGAGGATAGAGGGGAGCCGGCGGCCGTCCGTTTCAGGTAAGTTCCTTTTTTTAATTGCATCCTTCTCCCCCTCACCACTCCCGTTTGGTAGCAGCCAATACTGAAGAACAATTAGTGCAGACACTTGATCAGAAGACACCCCTTGAAGCCAGGAGGCTTCCACTACCCACAAACTGTATAAACTGCATATGCAGTGCTCAGGGTTTCCTCATCGTCTCTTAGATATTACCCATCAACAGACATTATTAAATTGGGCTCTGTCAACGACTCATCTTAAATATCTTGTCTTGGCTTGGTGCATAGTTCTGTGACATTGAGACAGTCATTCTCTACTTCACCACCATCACTTTCATTGTCAGGCAAAGGCAACAGGTTAAAGGGAATCAAGGATGCACACGTTTTGAGTGGCAAGCATAATCTATACATATTTGGCCAATCGACTGTTGACCAGGCGTTGAGTAGGGGTGGGTGGTAGCAACTGCTCTGTGGGCGGAGTTTTGTCACTCCGCAATCTGCGTGGAACGTGGAATTTGGCAAAAACTCTACCAACTCATTGGTGGAGCGGAGTTTATTGGTGCACTCACCCCTAGTCTCAGCAATCCTGCTGTGGTGGGGATCCTACTTGAGGCAACAATAGGGGTTCCTAGCCCCCAACGACCCTCAACAGTCAAGGGGACTTCATCTCCCAATCAGTAGTGCACCAGGAGGCCCCTTTGCAGAATGATTCAGAAAGGGGGCGGGCCTCTGACGACATCTCGGCAGTCCCGCTGTGGGGGACTTACTTGTGAATAGGCTTTCTTGGCCTTCAATGACCCTCAGCAGCCATGGGGACTTCATCACCCAACCAGCAGTACACCAGAAGACCCCTCTGCAGATTGGTTAGGAAAGGGGGCAGGACCTCCGATAACATCTCAGCAATCCAGCTGTGGGGGGCTTACTTGTGGTAACAATAGGGGTTCTTGGCCCCCAATGACACTCAGCAACCAAGGGCACTTCATCACCCAACCAGTAGTACACCAGGACACCCCTTTGCAGATTTGCTGAGAAAGTGGGCGAGGCCTCTGACAACATCTCAGCAATCCCTTTGTAGGGAACTTACTTGTGGCAACCATAGGGGTTCTTGACCCCACTGACCCTCAGCAGCCAAGGGTACTTCATCCCTCAACCAGTAGTGAACCAGGAGGCCCCTTTGCAGAGTGGTTGAGAAAGCGGGTGGCCTTCAATGACATCTCAGCAATCCTGCAGTGGGGGGCTTACTTGTTACAGCAATAGGGGTTATTGGTAACCATGGGCGAATTTTGCGGATCTCGCGTTCGCGAATTTTGCGGATTTGCGAACTCGCAATCCGCAAAATCCGCGAATTCCCGCGAATTTGCGGATTTTTTTTTTTTGTGTGTTCGCAATTGTTTCTGCCAGTTCGCGAGGATTTGGTACTAGTTCGCAATTGCGAACTTACTTGTCGGCTCGCAACGGTCACGACTATGTTGTTTCTACGTCTGGTTCATCATCACAGCCTCCCAGCACCCTCTGTTTCACCACTGGCACCCTCTCTTTGACCCATGCCACCCTCTGTTACATCAATGCCACCCTCTGGTTCATCATCACTGTAGAAGATGGGGGGGAAAAGCAAGCCCACCTGCCCTGCTTGAACTGACATGAATTAATTTGGGGTTAGTTTATTAACAACACCTGCCCTGCCCCAACTGACAATAATGAATTAGGGGCTAATTAATGTGTCACTGAAAGAATTTCAAGTTCCAGCCTGGCACCTGCTTGTCTGCTCCTTTAGCTGTAAATCAGGACCTTTGTGGCATACAGTTAAGGTCAGAGCAGGGTCACACAATAGTTGCAAGCAGGCAACCGAATTCTGGAGGGCCCCCTCAGGAAGCACTACAAAGAATCGTTACAAATCATGAGGTTGACCTTTTGCACCTGCTCATTGCTTTTGCTTTTGCTGAAATCGTTTTTCGTTTTTTTTCGCGCTATTCGCGGGGCGCGGCGTCGTGCGAAACCGACCGCGGAAGCCGCCAATTCGTGCGAATGAGCATTTTATTTTTTTGCGGCTTGTTGTTTCGTGAGTTTTTTTGCAGTATTCGCGAGCCGCTTGCAGCGCAACACGCGAATTTACCCCAAGGTCGAGTACGGGCGCGGCCATTTTGTTTGCGTGACGTATTTCCGTTTCCGCCCGCTATGTATAATCTCGCGCAGTAAGCGCATTGCGAGTAGAGGTTCGCACGAGATCGCGCGGGAAATCTAGAGGTTCGCACGAGATCGCAAGGAAAATCTCGCGCGAACTTACTTTCGCGCTCGTGAACGGGCGCCGGCCATCTTGTTTTTCATTCATTTCCTGTGTCTGGGCATGGTGTTTAATCCTCTTGGTATCTTTGCCATCCTTTGCTTGTTTTCAGTTTTTTTTTTACGATTTTGCTTCTTATCTATCCCTCTCTTTTCCTAGCTGTATATTTTTGTCTTTTCTGCTATTTTTCTTTACTTTTAAACTACTTTTTTAAACTCTTTTCTTTTCTTCTTCCCTATCCTATTCTTTCTTAATTTTCTACTTCGTCCTACCTTACCTGCCCAGACCATGGTCAAGCCAGGCGCCGTGAAGCTGCCCAGGCACTTGAGGGCCGCAGCGGCGGCGGGGAGTAGTGCTGGACCCAGTGCCAGGACAGCATGCGGGAGATTGAGGGGGGAGCAGGTGACGCGACGGGAGATATTCAGCCCGGAGGAAGTGGGCGCGCTGGTCTACTTCGTCCAGCGCCGCCTGCCCAGGACCATCGCGGGAGGCGGCAGGATCGCGGCCGGCGACTACAACATGCGGGAGCGTCGGAAGCGGTGGGAGAAGGTGTGCTGGGCCATATCCCACCTCTACGGGGTCCAGCGCACCTACAGCCAGGTCACCCATCGCTGGACGGACCTCCTGGACCGCGAGCCCGACCTGCTGGACCAGCTCGGCTTGGAGATCCCCGGGCTTGGTGAGTAGTAGTAGCCATTTAATCACTCACTACTATGATGTTTTCTCCTGCTCTGTGTTGTTGTATTGCAAATATTTGTTTTTTACATGGAGCAAGCCAATAATGCCGCTGATGACGATTACATTGTAGTTAAATTATATTTCAAAATCTTCTGTGCATTTCAGGTGCACTGCTCTCCTTCTCAGTGGCGTTGCTACTATGCTTATTTGTTTTCTATTTCGTGGTCTCATTGGCCTGAGTAACTATTATGTATGAGTGTACTTTACAGAACTGCGTAATGCTAGACACTAGGGGGCAGATTACATTTACAAGCCCCTTGCGCCACGTTTACGTTGCCTTGCGTGACGCAACAGCGGCGTAAACGTGCCGCATCCCTGCGAGTCATTTACAGCATGACGCATCTAGGGAGATGCGTCACGTTATAAAGCCATGGGCCTGCACCACAATGGGTGCGTTCCTAGTACGCAGGGTGGGCGGTCCGGCGGCTGTGCGCCTCGCAAAATTGCCTGCGTGAAATCTACAAGATTTAACGCAGGCACTTCTGCGACGCTGCTACGTCAATTCAATTCCTTATGTCTGCTCGAAGCAGGCTAAAGGACTGACACAGCATGTTAAGTATTGGGTGGCCCTGAGCATTACTGGAGTTGCATTGCGTTGGCGACGTGACTCCAGCGATGCGCCGCTCTTACGTGACGAGATGCGTCACGCAAGTGCCTACCCTTGCGCCAGGGCGCGCCGCATTGTAAATGAGGCGCATCTGCCGTGTCGCAAGGGTAGTTTTGCGTGACGCATTTGATCTGGCGCATCTCTGGAGATGCGCCAGAACGCGTAAGTAAGTATGCCCCTAAGGGGCAGAATTGCAATTACCGTCGCATCCCTGCAAAGTAGCAGGGATGCGCCATTAATTGTGCGGCCCGCTACCACCACCAAACATGGTGCGCCGTATTTGCAATGCGGCGCACCATGGGCCCAAAACGTCACCGAAGCTTTACTGCTGGAGTTGCGTCACAACGATGGCGCAGCTCCAGCAATGCTCTGGGGTACCCTATCTCCCCAATGCTGGGTCAAGCCGTACGTCTGCTTCAAGCAGGTGCAGGGTTTGTGTGACGCATCATTGTCCTAAAGGTGACTGATTGAAATTTTGTAGATTTCCCTCAGCCACTATTAGGATGTGTTCCAGCGCAGGAATGCCCTCCCTTGCGCCGGAACGCCCCCTGATGGCGCAGGGCTTTATAACGGGATGCATCTCCCAAATGCGTCACGTTGTTATAATATTATACGCCGCACCATGGCGCCCTTTTTTGTTTAGCTGCTGCGTCACAAAAGTCACGCAAGAACGGCGCAAAAGAGCCGCAAGGGGCTTAAATCTGCCCCTTCCTTTGTACCCCTGACAATAAGAAAAATAGTGGCGGTGGATTGATAGTTTGACTATTTCAATGACTGGTAATGTAGCAGGCAACTGTTAGTGTTGTCACTGATCTGACTGAAATCACAATGGAGTTTGTCTGTCACTTTGCGTCTTGCCTGCGGACTGCTGCCTGCCAGTCCTAGGTGTACGTTTCAGTACTTTGTTTAGTGAGTTACGTGACTTTCGAAGTCACAGGTCCGCAAATAAATGAAAACTAACCCTAATCAATATAATTTCGCGGAAATATTTTGTTATTGTTCTTTTGAAATGTTTGATTTGGTTGACATTGACAAGCAACAATCATCCATGTTTTCTGTTCTTTCTTTCATGTTGTACGTCAGCTCCCCCCAGGGGCGAGAGGAGGACACAGGAGAAGCAGGCGGCAGATGCTGTTCAACAGGGCCAGGATCGGGCAGGCGAGGGCTCCTCTGCTGGCCCCAGTAAGTTTTCATTTTAGACTAGTACCTATTTTTCCTAGCGTTCCTCATTTGACTTTTTTCAAAATTGTCTTTGCTCTTCTTGTAGACTGTATCTAAATTCTTATCCTGCCTCTACTATGACTCCCTGTGGTATTACTAGATTATTCTTATTAGTCTGTCTGTGTAGCTAACTAAGATTGCACGGTTGGCGAAACTCCCATGATTCTAGTCAGCAATAGCTCTATCAACTTAGTGCAGTCCTCTGGGATTGTCCATAATGTCTTTTGAAGTGTTCTATCTGGACTCATGCTTGCAAAAATTGCAAAACCTTTCGCTCAGTCACTCTAGTCTGGACCAAAATACACAGATTGTATTTAAGTTTAAAAGCTTTATTAAAAGTAAACACATTTATTAAAATGAAGTCATAATAAAACTAAACGTTTAACTGATAATGGAAAAGTGGTTAGTGCTGACGATTAATTGAAGACATTTCTTGTGGTCGAGCCGAGCTCTCACCTGGTTTCAACTTGATCTTGTTGTTAGAAGTCCATCTTCTGTCTGTGTGGAGAAAAATGGTGCGTGTTAAAAAAACAGCCTTCATCAGTTGTGCCAAAAAGTGCAGCAAGACAACCTTCCCTGGAAAAAGGGACATTTTTTTTAACTTTAACGTAGACAGTCACAAATTACATTGTTTTCACATGTCTTCATTCCTAGACCAAAGACTAGTGAGTGCTTTATTCTAACATTCTTAAATGTACTTTGTAGGTGGAACATCTGGTGGCGGGGCCAGTGTGGAGGTGGTGGTGCTCGACACGGAGGCGGAGGGCGATTCTTCAGGGGAGAAGGCGGCGGCTGTGAGAGTTGAGACGGTGGTGGTGGCGGCCAGAGGTAAGCTCTTATATATTCCTTACTTATTGAGATTGAAGACTAGCTGGGAAGGCAAGAATATGAGATGCATGGCTGGGTGAATGATGAAGCAATGATGGGTGGAAGGACAACAGCCTGGGTGGGTGACACAGAAACTGTATGTGTCCATATACCTGGATCATGCTACTATCTGACTCTTAGATAGCATATGTGTATCTAGAGCAGGGGTACTCATAGTACGGCCCGCGGGCCGGTGGTGGCCCGGCAAGCCTTCCTTGGCGGTGCGCAGACCTTGCAGACAATCACTGCTCCCCCGGCCCCCACAGAGCAGAGTGGAGATGCAAGGCCACAAAGAGGTGAAATAGAACAAAGCCTCTGTGGGGCCGGGCAAGCAGTGATTGTCAGGGTGGAGAAGCAGGGGCGCTACAACAAACAAAGCCTCAATAATATGTTAATGGTCTTTTAAAGACCTGTTAAGTACTTTGGTGTTGTTGTCTGTGTGTGCGCGTTGAGGAAGCGGTCTCAACCCGGGCTGAAGGCTGACACAGATAGACACACACACAGTGAGATGACAGAGGGGGAGGTAGAGGGAGGGCAGGAGGGAGAGAGAGATGGAGAGGGAGGGCAGGAGGGAGAGCAGGAGGGAGAGAGATGTATGTAAATGCTGGGTCTGGTGGCTCAGTGGGTGAGGGCATCTGCTGCAGGGACCTGTGTGCAACCTCATGGTCACAAGTTATCGTTTTGCTTTAGCCCCGCCCCCTCTGACTCCGCCCCCACCAGTGCGGCCCTCGGCCCCAAACTACACTGTAAATGTAGCCCCTGAGAGAAAGTTTGTGAGTACCCATGATCTAGAGAGAGTAGACGGTCAGTGGATGAACTAAGTGTAACTTTGAAGAGCATGTAACACTGCACCCGCACGTCCGTTCCAGTGTAGGAAAGGCAAGGAAAAGAACTTTTAATTTTGTCCAAATACTACCATCAATAGTAGCAGTAGTTTGTATTGCAAGCACTGCATAGATCCGGTTATTACGGTGGCCACTCCCTACCTCTCTTAATAAGTTTAGTAGTACTCAGTCATTCATGTGTGGATGTATCACTGGTCACTCAATAAAAAGCAAAGCACCAAAAGTCATCCCATATATGTAAGCAAAAACATCCCATTTGAAGTGATAGATAATCAGATTATTTATCTTCTTCAATTTTCCATTTCTAGTACTCATTTCCACTGTAGGGTGAAAGTTAAATTAATTAAGGAGTAGCCCTTGAGTTGTAACAGAGTATTCTCAGTGCCACCCGTAATAGAAAAGTAAGAGCTTCACCACCTGCATGTACTGGACGGGTACAGTAACGCAACGCAAGTCTAGGTCACTCCTCATGGCGTGCGTCTCTTTTTCTCGGGTGCAAGTTTACTGCGCTGGCATTATGCCGGCTTGCAGAAGATAACGTACCAATTTTCCAAAACAAGAGACAAGAAGAAGAATAAGACTGGTGTACTTTCATAGTCGACTCTAATGGAAGTCCATAGTGCTCGTAGAATTTGTTCCTTAAACTCCCACGAATGTTAGAGCAAGGATGAAGAAGTGTGAGGTTAGATAGATACTGGCCTCAATAGTTATGTAATGCGTTTGCAAGTTGCTAGTTGTAGTGCAACACAAATTTCTGCTGAATGATTGAGTTAATCTTAAGGAGCATTGGTTACAGACTATGTCTTTCTTTCTTCATATAGGTTCTCCTTCCAAACGAACAAGGAGGAAGGAGCTGGCTAGAGCGGCCCGGCAACGGAGGATCGATGCCACTGTGGCCGAATATCGGCGGCTGGTGGCCCTGGAGGACGAAGAAAGTGTGCAGTCGACCACAACAGCTACGTCGTCTGCATCGGCCTCCGTTCCCCCACGGGCTGCCAGTGCCACCCAGCACAGTGGTCCACCCAGACTGAGCCGGGCTGCCAAAGCCAAACGCCACCGCCGAGTAGCAAGGACAACAGCTACAGCTTCCTCTCACAGCCGTTGCACCTACAAGGCATTGAAGGCACGCCTGCGCCGCAGTACCCTGATGGTGTCCCGCCTCCAGCAGGAGCTCCACCACTTTTCCAACCAGTTGGAGGGGCTCCGCGTAGAGCACGCCTTGCTCCGCCAGGAGCATGATGCCCTGGCCCAAAAAGTTGACAGCATCCGCCCATAGTGTCCCTTGCCCCTTTTTTAGAGACTTTTGGGGGGTGGGAATTGGGAGTTGGGTTTTTGGGGACTTTTGAAGGACAATCGTTGGGGTTAGGGAGGGTCTTGCGGGAGATTATTTTGTTAGGGATATAAATATACTTTTTCAAACTTTATCTGAGCATACCCGTTTCTTACTGCTTGCCTGGTGGGTGGGGGTTTAACGTTGACTTTGTTTTCCTGAAAGTTTAGTTCCATTTTCTTCCTTTAAGTGTAAATGCCCAAATGTTTTCAACACTAAGTGCCTCTCACAGACGAAGTGAATCCAAGAGTCCTAGGACTTTAGTAGTACTACCTTCAGTCTCTCGTCTCTCGTACTAATACTCCATTATACCCCCAAACCACCAAACGCTTATCTTACCTGTAATTTGTGTTTGAAAGTAGGGCTAGACCCAGGGCTGGCTCCACGGGAGACAGCGAATATGGTTGGCAATCTTGGTCGGATAAAATTTCCTCATAGCGGTGGTACTAGTGGTGTGACACAGTGGCAGTTGCATGCCTATGAAAAAAAAGAAAATGAAATCTGGTTTGTCCTCCTGAGCAATTCAACGGTACAACTGAGAATATAGCAGGTGACAGAAGTACAGTAGAACAGTGCCACATTGTAGCCTAACAAATGGTAAAGTATAACTAGTAATTCGGTTGAAGTTCTTTCACATTAGCAATGGTTCTTTGTCAAGCAGAGTAAGAATATATCCTCGGATTTCTTCACCAGCCTGTTGCTATCACCTTATCCTCCCCAGCAAGTGTGTGGATTTATTGCTGTCATTTAGTCACAGATCAATCAAAACCACACAGCCCGGGGGAAGAGGGTTAGGGTTTGAAAAATGGATGGGTATGGGGGTTTTTGGGAAAGGTTTTGGGAGACAAGAAAAAATAGCACAGCATAGACAAACAATTGTGAACATAAACAAATCTTTGGGTACAAACCTATCCATCAATCTTTGAAAGTGCATGCACTACTGCATACATGTCAGTGAAAAGTAAGTAGTACATTCGACAACTGTGGAAGAATAGAAAGAATGCGACAGTACAGGGCCTGTGTGGAATTATTGATAACGATATTCAACATAAGGTCTTTGTACTTAGCCAGATACCCGAGAGCCTTGCTGGTCACTATAAATCCATTCACAACAACACTCAGTGGGGTTGGTCTGGAAGGTATAGTAGATAGAAAAGGAGAAATTGCTTGTTTTCTAGGTGTCCCCTCACTCACCAGGGTTGCCCCTTGGTGACATGCTTCATCATTGGGGCCATCCCAGTCCTCTACGGCCTGGGGCGTGCTGCGACTTGCGAATTACGTAGGAGCACTTACAAATGACTATGTGTGGTGCAGATGTGATAGTGGAGTGGACTAAGTGATGTGTTAAGGGATCAATTTAGAAGCAGAGAGAGATCCAAGAAATGCAGTCACAGTCAGAGAAAAAGGCCAGGGATACTGTATCTATGTGGTTGTAGTGGTCCTGTTGGAAGTGGTAAGTAAGTTGCCTGCAGAAAAAAAATCCTCCTTTTAGCGGCACTCCTCCTTTGCAGCCAACGCTTCGTCCACCGATGTTGGTCACCAGAAGACACCCTGTAAAAAAAGCACAGCATAGACAAACAATGGAACATAAACAATTCTTTGGGTACAAACCTATCCATCAATCTTTGAAAGTGCATGCACTACTGCATGCATGTCAGTGAAAAGTAAGTAGTACATTCGACAACTGTGGAAGAAAGAATGCGACAGTACAGGGCCTGTGTGGAATTATTGATAACGATATTCAACATAAGGTCTCTGTACTTAGCCAGATACCCGAGAGCCTTGCTGGTCACTATAAATCCATTCACAACAACACTCAGTGGGGTTGGTCTGGAAGGTATAGTAGATAGAAAAGGAGTAATTGCTTGTTTTCTAGGTGTCCCCTCACTCACCAGGGTTGCCCCTTGGTGACATGCTTCATCATTGGGGCCATCCAAGTCCTCTACGGCCTGGGGCGTGCTGCGACTTGCGAATTACGTAGGAGCACTTACAAATGACTATGTGTGGTGCAGATGTGATAGTGGAGTGGACTAAGTGATGTGTTAAGGGATCAATTTAGAAGCAGAGAGAGATCCAAGAAATGCAGTCACAGTCAGAGAAAAAGGCAAGGGATACTGTATCTATGTGGTTGTAGTGGTCCTGTTGGAAGTGGTAAGTAAGTTGCCTGCAGAAAAAAAATCCTCCTTTTAGCGGCACTCCTCCTTTGCAGCCGACGCTTCGTCCATCGATGTTGGTCACCAGAAGACACCCTGTAAAAAAAAGCACAGCATAGACAAACAATGGAACATAAACAATTCTTTGGGTACAAACCTATCCATCAATCTTTGAAAGTGCATGCACTACTGCATGCATGTCAGTGAAAAGTAAGTAGTACATTCGACAACTGTGGAAGAAAGAATGCGACAGTACAGGGCCTGTGTGGAATTATTGATAACGATATTCAACATAAGGTCTCTGTACTTAGCCAGATACCCGAGAGCCTTGCTAGTCACTATAAATCCATTCACAACAACACTCAGTGGGGTTGGTCTGGAAGGTATAGTAGATAGAAAAGGAGAAATTGCTTGTTTTCTAGGTGTCCCCTCACTCACCAGGGTTGCCCCTTGGTGACATGCTTCATCATTGGGGCCATCCCAGTCCTCTACGGCCTGGGGCGTGCTGCGACTTGCGAATTACGTAGGAGCACTTACAAATGACTATGTGTGGTGCAGATGTGATAGTGGAGTGGACTAAGTGATGTGTTAAGGGATCAATTTAGAAGCAGAGAGAGATCCAAGAAATGCAGTCACAGTCAGAGAAAAAGGCAAGGGATACTGTATCTATGTGGTTGTAGTGGTCCTGTTGGAAGTGGTAAGTAAGTTGCCTGCAGAAAAAAAATCCTCCTATTAGCGGCACTCCTCCATTGCAGCCGACGCTTCGTCCATCGATGTTGGTCACCAGAAGACACCCTGTCCACTGCCTGCCTGATGCTGAATTGTGGCTCGCTACTGTGAAGCCTGACTCCATCCTTTTTTCCCCATTGCAGAGACTGAAACCCGGCCTGTAGTTATTCCACGAAAAACAGGAAGTGATATAATATTACAACACCACTGATAAATAAATATAAGGTATGTAGGCTGTGGAGTGCAAAAAGTCACAATTTGATTTTCCTAGTAGACAGTACAATATTTTTGAAAGTGCGTACTCTGAGTCACCTTTTGAAGGATAAATAAGTATGGGCAAATTAATGTAGCGGATCTTGCCCCTCAAGCTAGGTGTACTGTAAACTGTGTTTTAGAACAAAATTAGATCTTCCTAGCAGTGCTCCCACCCAGACCCTTACTAAAGCCAGTCGCAAAAATGTAGAAGACCCCCAATCAAATCTCAAAAAACGAGGCCTAGCAGAAAACTGGTGACAAAACGTACTTTGAAAGTAAAAGTAGGCCGAAGTACCCCCTTCCTAATTACCCATTACCCACCGTGGATTGCATTCAAACCACTTGCAAGCAACCAAGCAAAAGTAGCCATAGCCAGCATCGCTCCAAGACTCGAAATCCCCCCCACTCAAACACATGCAATAGAAATACTGCTAACCCTAACGAACCCTAAGTTAAGAATAGTGGCAAAGGCTTTCTTTAACTATGCCAAATCCCCCCTTTCCCACCATGGATTTTCTTCAAATGACTTGCAACCAAAATTACACATTCTCACGAGTGCTCTAAGACCCCAGAACTCAGTTGGAAAAATCTAGAACACCCCGAAACACATGCAATCCTGCTGCTAGGGCTAACCCTAACCAACCCTAAGTTACAAAAAGTGCCAAAACTAAAGGCTTTTCCGCGAGGATTTTGTCCCAACCACTTCTACCCGGTATTAGACCTTCCCAGGAATGCCCCAAGACCCGGCAACCCACCCGCCAAGAAGCATAACACCCCCAAACAGGCCAAAAGCAAAATCTCATACTTGCAATATTTCTGGGCCTTCGGTCCAAACGCGCTGCGTAGCTAGGCCATAAGTCGGGGTTGGCACGACGGATTTCCTGAAAAGCAAATGCAATCAAGATTAGAGTGTCCCAGCAATGCTCCCAGACCACGAAACTCACCCACAAACAGACGGAACCCCCCCTAAGAGCACCTCAAAGGCAAGCAAGTCATCAAAAACACAAAATATTTTCCGCCTGGGATTTGGTCCAAAACACTTTTATCCGGTATTAGAGCTTCCCAGCAATGGCCCCAGAGCCGTCAACCCAGGAGAAAACGAGTAGAAGACCCCCAAACAGCCAAAGAGCAAAAGTACAAAAATGGGGACTTAGTCAATTTTTCTCAAATTTCCCAAATCACTCCGCGCGCGCTCTGCAGCTAGGCCCTAACTCCCCTCTGCCACCATGGATTGGCTTCAAACCTCTTGCAAAGTAAAGTATATATAGCCAGCAGTGCTCCCAGACCACGAAACTCACCCACAAACACCAGGAAGCCCCCCAAACAGGCCCCCGAAAACGCTACATAGAGCAAAATGTCAGAAATAGCCAAAAAAAAAATCGGCCTGGATTTTGTCCCAACCACTTCTACCCGGTATTAGACCTTCCCAGGAATGCCCCAAGACCCGGCAACCCACCCGCCAAGAAGCATAACACCCACAAACAGGCCAAAAGTAAAATCTCATACTTGCAATATTTCTGGGCCTTCGGTCCAAACGCGCTGCGTAGCTAGGCCATAAGTCGGGGTTGGCACAACGGATTTCCTGAAAAGCAAATGCAATCAAGATTAGAGTGTCCCAGCAATGCTCCCAGACCACGAAACTCACCCACAAACAGACGGAACCCCCCCTAAGAGCACCTCAAAGGCAAGCAAGTCATCAAAAACACCAAAAAAGTTCCGCCTGGGATTTGGTCCAAAACACTTTTATCCAGTATTAGAGCTTCCCAGCAATGGCCCCAGAGCCGTCAACCCAGGAGAAAACGAGTAGAAGACCCCCAAACAGCCAAAGAGCAAAAGTACAAAAATGGGGACTTAGTCAATTTTTCACAAATTTCCCAAATCACTCCGCGCGCGCTCTGCAGCTAGGCCCTAAGTCCCCTCTGCCACCATGGATTTGCTTCAAACCTCTTGCAAAGTAAAGTATATATAGCCAGCAGTGCTCCCAGACCACGAAACTCACCCACAAACACCAGGAAGCCCCCCAAACAGGCCCCCGAAAACGCTACATAGAGCAAAATGTCAGAAATAGCCCAAAAAAAATCGGCCTGGATTTTGTCCCAACCACTTCTACCCGGTATTAGACCTTTCCCAGGAATGCCCCAAGACCCGCCAACCCACCCGCCAAGAAGCATAACACCCCCAAACAGGCCAAAAGCAAAATCTCATACTTGCAATATTTCTGGGCCTTCGGTCCAAACGCACTGCGTAGCTAGGCCATAAGTCGGGATTGCCACGACGGATTTCCTGAAAAGCAAATGCAATCAAGATTAGAGTGTCCCAGCAGTGCTCCCAGACCACGAAACTCACCCACAAACACCAGGAAGCCCCCCAAACAGGCCCCCGAAAACGCTCCATAGAGCAAAATGTCAGAAATAGCCCAAAAAAAATTCGGCCTGGATTTTGTCCCAACCACTTCTACCCGGTATTAGACCTTCCCAGGAATGCCCCAAGACCCGGCAACCCACCCGCCAAGAAGCATAACACCCCCAAACAGGCCAAAAGCAAAATCTCATACTTGCAATATTTCTGGGCCTTCGGTCCAAACGCACTGCGTAGCTAGGCCATAAGTCGGGGTTGCCACGACGGATTTCCTGAAAAGCAAATGCAATCAAGATTAGAGTGTCCCAGCAGTGCTCCCAGACCACGAAACTCACCCACAAACACCAGGAAGCCCCCCAAACAGGCCCCCGAAAACGCTACATAGAGCAAAATGTCAGAAATAGCCAAAAAAAAATCGGCCTGGATTTTGTCCCAACCACTTCTACCCGGTATTAGACCTTCCCAGGAATGCCCCAAGACCCGGCAACCCACCCGCCAAGAAGCATAACACCCCCAAACAGGCCAAAAGCAAAATCTCATACTTGCAATATTTCTGGGCCTTCGGTCCAAACGCACTGCGTAGCTAGGCCATAAGTCGGGGTTGCCACGACGGATTTCCTGAAAAGCAAATGCAATCAAGATTAGAGTGTCCCAGCAGTGCTCCCAGACCACGAAACTCACCCACAAACACCAGGAAGCCCCCCAAACAGGCCCCCGAAAACGCTACATAGAGCAAAATGTCAGAAATAGCCCAAAAAAAATTCGGCCTGGATTTTGTCCCAACCACTTCTACCCGGTATTAGACCTTCCCAGGAATGCCCCAAGACCCGGCAACCCACCCGCCAAGAAGCATAACACCCCCAAACAGGCCAAAAGCAAAATCTCATACTTGCAATATTTCTGGGCCTTCGGTCCAAACGCACTGCGTAGCTAGGCCATAAGTCGGGGTTGCCACGACGGATTTCCTGAAAAGCAAATGCAATCAAGATTAGAGTGTCCCAGCAGTGCTCCCAGACCACGAAACTCACCCACAAACAGACGGAACCCCCCCTAAGAGCACCTCAAAGGCAAGCAAGTCATCAAAAACACAAACAATTTTCCGCCTCGGATTTGGTCCAAACCACTTTTAGTGCTTCCCAGCAATGGCCCCAGACCCGTCAACTCACCTGCAGAGAGGTAGAACAACACCCCCACAAGTGCTGAGTCTTTCTTCATTGGGCGTAAACCAGCCCTCTGCTTTGATGGAAATAGGAGTCTGGAGGAGGAGGATAGAGGAGCATGTTCTTCTGAACTTGTGAACCGGAGGAATGCAGACTGCGGCACCTTCAAATCAATTAGCAAACAAGTGAAGACAGTTCTGCTGATGGGCTTGTTTTTGTGATTATCTGATTAAAGTTTGAATTATATTAACTGTGCACAACAAAGAAAGACAGACACACAGGAATAAAAGGGAATAAGGATGAAAAAGAAAGTTATTGATTCGTTGTCTCATTTTCAGGGCTCGGTATCACGGTCCAGGAATAAGAATAAGGCTTCGTCATCATACTCTGCGAATTCAGGCAGGGTGAGCTCAGTGTCACCTGACAGAGTAGAAATTCCCTCATCTATGTTGCTGGCCACCTCCTCTTCATCCGGCACGCTCTCTCGTACTCTGAAATCTGGTGGTATGAGGTGCTGATTCATCTTGATCATTGTTAACCTCTCCACATTTTTGGGCGAGAGGCGGCTCCGTTTGGGAGTTACAATCCCACCAGCCGCACTGAAAACCCGTTCAGAAGACACGCTTGCGAGTGGGCAAGACAAGTAGTTTAAAGCCAGGTTGGTGAGCTGTGGCCACAATTCTTTTTTCCCATGCCAATACGCCAATGGGTCAGAATTAACATAGACCTCTGTTGAGTCATTCAGATAGTCCTTCACCATCGACTCAAGGTCCTCATCCAAGGTTCCTCCACTTTGCTTAGCTCTTGCTGTGCCTCTGACCTTTTGAGAACCAAACCCACGCAGAGCTAGCCAATCCTCTTCAGCCTCCAATGTTTCTGTTGTCTTTCGTGCAGATGATCCGGTTGCCGGTGTCTTTAACGGCTGAGAGGTCACTTGTGCCACAGCCACAGGTGCAGAAGTGGATTGTTTTGACTGGGGATGGCCTGCTGATGTACTGCCATTTCCTTCAATTTCCAGCCGTTCTGTTTCAAACTTCTTGGCTGACAAGGCTAGCCAACGTTTGTACTTTGGAACATGTTCATCATCAAAAGGAAAGAATGCTTGGCCTGCCAGCGCCTTTTTGTAGCGTGGATCCAGAATAGTAGCACAAATGTAATGCTGTTCTGAGTGGATCTTTTTAAGACGTTCATCACCTTGTAGGAGCTCTAATAATTGCTCAGCCAGAAGCAAAGAGTCTTGGTTTTTATCTTTTCCAAACACAGAACACACCTCCTTCAGTTGGTCCTCCAGCATGTACAACAATGGGATAGCTTTTCCCAAATTAGAGTCCTCCTTGCTGACTGCACGCGTGAAGAACTCAAAAGGACGAAGCATGCGTGTCAGGCTTTCAACTATGTTCCATTGCGGCCCACCCATCCTCAGCTCCTCTGTACCCTCTTTAAGGAAATATTGATCGAGTTCCGTATACTGCTCATACAGACGCTCAAGCATGTAGAAGGTTGAGTTCCAACGTGTTACCACCTCCTGGATGAGTGCTTTCACTGGCATTTGACGTTGATATAGCAGGCTCCTCAGCTGCTTCCGGGCCTTAAAAGAATGCCTGAAATGCTTGCACATTTTTCGGCAGGTCTCCAATACACTGTACGCTGCACTGCCTTTATTACCCAAGAATTTTTGGACAACCAGGTTTATACAGTGCGCCAAACACGGCACTCTGAAATAGTAACCGTCCCTCATGGCCTTAACTATATTGGCGCCATTGTCCGTGGAAACATAACCAACCTGGCGTTTTAGTGGGGACAGCCAGTTAAGGACCTTTGTGTTAAAGACATCCAAAATGTTTTCTGCTGTGTGACGTTTCTCCAAACCAAACATGGCTAGTGTTGCATGTTTCCGAGCACCTTTAAAAACAATGTTTGTGTCAACACCTGCGTTTAGCTTTGCTTTAGCCCCTGAAAAAGAGACCCAGTGTGCAGTGATGCACATGTAATCAGCGCCTGCGCCACTGGTCCACATGTCTGTTGTCAGATGTATAGTGTGAACAGCACTCTTCTGCAAAGCTGCCCCAATCACCTTCAGAACATCTTCATGTAGTGCTGGAACCGCAACTCGGGCAAAATAGAACCGGCTAGGAACCTTCCATTTAGGGCAGAGCGCTGTCACTATTTCTAGAAAACCAACCCCTTCTACAAAAGAAAAAGGGAGAAGGTCCAGAGCTAGCATTTTAGCCAGCTTAGTGTTATACAGACGGGTCATTGGGTGGTTGCGTTCATATTGCGCTTCTGTAAACAACATCTTTTTAATGTTGCCCTGGACCAAGGATTTACGGGATGATGATGATCTCTTCGACCCAGTTACGCTCGCTGATGAACTTTTCCGCATTGATGTCTCACTCTCTCCCACACTCTTAGTGTGGCTCCCATGGGGTTTGCTGCTGACAGGGGAACTGGGTGTAAGTGAAGTGTTTGAATCGTCTTCTACCTCCTCGTCATCATCAGATGAAAAATCAACGTTTTCATTACGTGCAATTCCGGCTTTCTTGACCGCCTCTAGGTGCGGAAACCATTGGACAGGGTGCGCTCTCTCAAGATGACCTCTCTGGCCTCCGGTACCATAGTTAGAACCAAGCTTACCACGACTAACTCGAAGCTTACAAAGGCTACAAATGGCTACGTTTTCCTTTTTTGGGCAAACACTAAAGAAGTCCCAAACTGGAGACTTGAAATGTCTTCGGGGGCCGGAGGAGGCGGCGATACTGGTGGTGGTGGTCCTGCTGCTAATGCCAGATGAAGTGGAGGATGTGGATTGCCGAACTTCAGTACGTTTTGCACTTTCACCACCACGAATTGAGGTCGAGGACGAGGAGGGTACCTTCTTGCGAGGAAGAAATATGGAAGCGGTAGGTTTTGGTGTACTACTCAACTCCAAATCTAATGATTCCATTTCCATTGCCTCCTCGCCGACATCATCATCACGCTCAGCAGCTTCTCGGGATAGGGTCAAAATGTCTCTTTGCTGCATGCCCGGTGGGGCTGCAGTGACCTTTGTGATGACTGGCTCGTCGTCATCGTGAGAGGCTTCATCACCAGCAGTATCTGTCACTTCTTGTTGAGCCTCATCACACTCCATAGGTTTGAGTTTTTGGACGACCTTCCTTTTACGCTTAGGTACCGGTGTCAGATCATGGTGTGCCTCACTGTCAGACCGCAGTTGTGGTTCCCAAGCTGGATCTGTATCATCAGAAGGAGGTGGGCTTGAAGAAGATGTAGTAGACACCCCCCTTGATCTTTTCCTTGCTAGGGATGTGGAAGACAATGAATGATCATCAGGAGGAGTGGCTTCCAATGATACCTCCTCGGCTTCATTGTCGATTTCCTGATGTGCCCCTACTTCGGGAGGAACAACTATTGTGGGCACTTGTGAACCTCCATGCACCTTTGCTTGCGCATCTCCTTTTGCTGCCTCTCCTTCCACATGTACTTGGGCGTGTACTTGCACATGGTGTTGTTGTTGCGGCTGTGGTTGTTCAACACTTGTCAGATGAGTTACAACAACCTGTGTTGATTCAGGGACATTGCTGCTACTTTCTTGCGATGAGCCAACATCACTGGTCGATGGTGATTGGAGAAGTACACTGACTGCCTCTGAAGCACTCAAGGGCTTTAACTTAAGTTGGCGTGGTGGTGGAGGCACTGAACCCAATGGAGCAGGGGTGCTGCTCCCAGCTTGGTCCCCAGCAGATCCTGCTGCTGCAGGCGTACTTTTTTTTTTGCTCCCAAAAAACGTGGCGGGTGGCACACCAGCCTCCTTGGTAACTTGCTTCTTCTGCTCCTTACTAGCAACTTTCTTGCTAGAGGAGCTACGGAGAAATTTCTTTGGGGCCATCTTCTTCAGAGCAGGTCAGACAGCAGGCCTCAGTTGCACGAATTGTAGAGTTGTCTGAGGCCAGACGTGACGTCGCGTGACGTTATGCTGCACACACACACCGCTGCAGGACTTCTTCCTGGCACTGGTGGTTCTCTTGAGTCTTGTGCACCTAAAAAAAATGGAAGAAAGAGGAACATCAGTTCAGTTATAGAGCACAAAAAAATCGAAAAACACTGCAAAATCAGCACAATCCCAATCCATCCATGCCCTCCATAATGTTTAAATTCAAGAAAACCCACAGAAAGACTAGGCCCATGCAAGACTCACTACCCCTGGGCATAAATAAAGGTTGAAAAGTAGGCAAAATGGTTGGAGGCCTAACAACAAAGCCTGCATTCAAAATGGCCACTTGCCTCCTAGCACATGGCCAGGGCCTGCCTGTACCAGCACTCAAAATGGCCCCCACCCACATGGCCTGTCCCCATGAACACCCCCAAAAATCGAAAAACACTGCAAAATCAGCACAATCCCATTCCATCCATGCCCTCCATGATGTTTAAATTCAAGACACCCCACAGAAAGACTAGGCCCATGCACCACTCACTACCCCTGGTCAAGGCCCGAACAACAGGTCAAAAATCGAAAAACACAGAAAAATCAGCACAATCCCATTCCATCCATGCCCTCCATGATGTTTAAGTTCAAGACAGCCCACAGAAAGACTAGGCCCATGCTAGACTCAAATACCCCTGGTGAAAAGGCCACAAGTACAGGCCCAAAAAACGAAAATCACTGAAAAATCTGCACAATCCCATTCCATCCATGGCCTCCATGATGTTTAAATTCAAGACAACCCACAGAAAGACTAGGCCCATGCAAGGCTCACTACCCCTGGGCATAAATAAAGGTTGAAAAGTAGGCAAAATGGTTGGAGGCCTAACAACAAAGCCTGCATTCAAAATGGCCACTTGCCTGCCAGCACGTGGCCAGTGCCTGTAGCTGCACTCAAAATGGCCACCAGCCACATGGCATGTCCCCCCCCATGAACACCCCCAAAAATCGAAAAACACTGCAAAATCAGCACAATCCCATTCCATCCATGGCCTCCATGATGTTTAAATTCAAGACAACCCACAGAAAGACTAGGCCCATGCAAGACTCACTACCCCTGGGCATAAATAAAGGTTGAAAAGTAGGCAAAATGGTTGGAGGCCTAACAACAAAGCCTGCATTCAAAATGGCCACTTGCCTGCCAGCACATGGCCAGTGCCTGTAGCTGCACTCAAAATGGCCACCAGCCACATGGCATGTCCCTCCCCATGAACACCCCCAAAAATCGAAAAACACTGCAAAATCAGCACAATCCCATTCCATCCATGCCCTCCATGATGTTTAAATTCAAGACACCCCACAGAAAGACTAGGCCCATGCACCACTCACTACCCCTGGTCAAGGCCCCAACAACAGGTCAAAAATCGAAAAACACAGAAAAATCAGCACAATCCCATTCCATCCATGCCCTCCATGATGTTTAAGTTCAAGACAGCCCACAGAAAGACTAGGCCCATGCTAGACTCAAATACCCCTGGTGAAAAGGCCACAAGTACAGGCCCAAAAAACGAAAAACACTGAAAAATCTGCACAATCCCATTCCATCCATGGCCTCCATGATGTTTAAATTCAAGACAACCCACAGAAAGACTAGGCCCATGCAAGACTCACTACCCCTGGGCATAAATAAAGGTTGAAAAGTAGGCAAAATGGTTGGAGGCCTAACAACAAAGCCTGCATTCAAAATGGCCACTTGCCTGCCAGCACATGGCCAGTGCCTGTAGCTGCACTCAAAATGGCCACCAGCCACATGGCATGTCCCTCCCCATGAACACCCCCAAAAATCGAAAAACACTGCAAAATCAGCACAATCCCATTCCATCCATGGCCTCCATGATGTTTAAATTCAAGACAACCCACAGAAAGACTAGGCCCATGCAAGACTCACTACCCCTGGGCATAAATAAAGGTTGAAAAGTAGGCAAAATGGTTGGAGGCCTAACAACAAAGCCTGCATTCAAAATGGCCACTTGCCTGCCAGCACATGGCCAGTGCCTGTAGCTGCACTCAAAATGGCCACCAGCCACATGGCATGTCCCTCCCCATGAACACCCCCAAAAATCGAAAAACACTGCAAAATCAGCACAATCCCATTCCATCCATGGCCTCCATGATGTTTAAATTCAAGACAACCCACAGAAAGACTAGGCCCATGCAAGACTCACTACCCCTGGGCATAAATAAAGGTTGAAAAGTAGGCAAAATGGTTGGAGGCCTAACAACAAAGCCTGCATTCAAAATGGCCACTTGCCTCCTAGCACATGGCCAGGGCCTGCCTGTACCAGCACTCAAAATGGCCCCCACCCACATGGCCTGTCCCCATGAACACCCCCAAAAATCGAAAAACACTGCAAAATCAGCACAATCCCATTCCATCCATGCCCTCCATGATGTTTAAATTCAAGACACCCCACAGAAAGACTAGGCCCATGCACCACTCACTACCCCTGGTCAAGGCCCCAACAACAGGTCAAAAATCGAAAAACATAGAAAAATCAGCACAATCCCATTCCATCCATGCCCTCCACGATGTTTAAGTTCAAGACAGCCCACAGAAAGACTAGGCCCATGCTAGACTCAAATACCCCTGGTGAAAAGGCCACAAGTACAGGCCCAAAAAACGAAAATCACTGAAAAATCTGCACAATCCCATTCCATCCATGGCCTCCATGATGTTTAAATTCAAGACACCCCACAGAAAGACTAGGCCCATGCACCACTCACTACCCCTGGTCAAGGCCCCAACAACCGGTCAAAAATCGAAAAACACAGAAAAATCAGCACAATCCCATTCCATCCATGCCCTCCATGATGTTTAAGTTCAAGACAGCCCACAGAAAGACTAGGCCCATGCACCACTCACTACCCCTGGTCAAGGCCCCAACAACAGGTCAAAAATCGAAAAACACAGAAAAATCAGCACAATCCCAATTCATCCATGGCCTCCATGATGTTTAAGTTCAAGACAACCCACAGAAAGACTCAGTCCACGCACCACTGAGTACCCCTGGGCAAAAGGCCCCAAAACAGCCCAAAAATCGAAAATTCCAAAATTTTAATTGCAGCAACTGTAATGCCCCAAACAAACTTACTTGTAAAATTTCTAATCCAACAGTGATCCAAAGAAAGTCAAAAAGGCCTCAAATCCAAATATCCAGCAGCATCCACAAAAAGTAATCCTTCCAGCTCCAGACCCAAATGAAAAGTGACCAGGAGATGGACAAAGCACTGGGAGGAGCCTGCTGAACAGGAACAGGAAGTTGAAGACTGTGGGGCACTTCCTTCCTCCCACCCCCCTGCCCCCCTCCCCAAAATGGACTCCTCGCTAAAAAAGTGCAGGCAAATGTCAAACTAAGGAGTTATTCAGATAAAAATCATCATTTATAGAAGGTTTATGCTGCTTGCTGGTGGATTTCTTGTGCAGAATTGCAAATTTATATTTTCGCTCGCCGCATCTCAAATCTCGCAATTGCGAAGTACCGCGAGACGTGATCTCGCCGTACTCGCGTTGACAAACTATCGCTGGCAAGCCGCGATGACGTAATCGCGCTCGCCAATTCCCGCGGGATCACACAGCAAGATCCAAAATGGCGCAGCACTCGCAAACTATCAAAAAAAACAACTCGGCAAACGATGATAAACGCCGCGCGCCGCAAAAATTGTATCACCAACGCCGCGCGCCGCCAAAAAAATCCGCTGCGTGCGAATTTGCGGATTTTGCGGGAAATTCGCAAATCTCGCGGATTGCGGATTTCCCGAAAATCCGCAAAATCCGCGAGCGTAACGGATTTTCCGCCCATGCTTAGTTATTGGCCCCCAAAGACCCTCACCAGCCAAGGGGACTTTATCCCCCAACCAGTAGTGCATCAGGATGCCCTTTTGCAGAGTGGTTGAGAAAGGGGGGAGCCCCAACAATGTCTCAGCAATCCAGTTGTGGGGGACATGCTTTTTGCAACAATAGGGGTTCTTGGCACTCAACGACCCTCAGCAGCCAAGGTGACTCCAACAGGGGTGGCTGAGAAATAAGCCCCCTGGTGACAGAACACTACAGAATTTGGTGTCGTTTTTCGGCGACTCCGCAGAATTTGGCTGAGTGAAACTCTGTGAGCTCCACCCAGGCCTAATGTTGAGTGCATGTACAGGTCAACAAGATTTCCACAGAGTAGGGAATGAACACAGAAGGGTATGTCCCATGACAATATTTGCACATCGTTCAATGCTGACATCTGCGGACGCTACAGCTTTAAGGCTACAGAGTCAAGAGTAGCAGAAATGTAAGCCACAGGTCTTCATGTGTTTCCATGTATTTGTACGCACAATGAGAGCACAGCCCTTTCTCTCACTGCCGAAGAACATAAAACCTTTGTAATAATCAGGCATTCCCAGTGTCAGAGCATGACAGAGACTTTCTCTCTAGAAATGCAATCAAGCAGTCATTATCCCATGGTAGTGGATCCAACACATCCTTGTGTGTTAGCCTCTGTAAACGCTTGGCCACTGGGTAAAATGGGCATTCACAGACAACAGGAGCCAGCCATTCTCAAAAATATCGAGACTTCTCTCTGGTTGTTTGGCAAATTCATTTTTAGAATTGCTGAGCTTCTCTCTTGCAACACCTTCCTTGGTCCCTTCTCAATGTGATATCCGAGATATAGAACTTCTCTTTGGCAATATTGCAATTTCACAGGGACACTTTATGTCCATTCTCAACCAAGTGGTTTAACAGTGTAATGGTGTCTTTTTTACATGCCTCCTGGGTATCTGAAGCAACTAACTTATTGTCAATATACTGGACTAAGACGGAGTTACAGGGCATTATTAGGAACCCAAGGTTCTTTTTAAGGATCTGATAAAAGGGAGTTTCATTGTACCTCTGTGGAAGTCAGCACTATGATAATAAATGGTTCTAGAACCCAAAAGCGGAAAGGTGCTGGCTGTCCTCATACAAGGGTATAAAAAAAGGCCTGGAACCAAGTGATCTCAATAACCCACTCAGGTTCGCATGGAATCTGAAATAAAATCACAGCTTGATTCGGCATCATGGGACAACAGGGAACAGCAATGTTATTAATCTTTCTTAGGTCCTGCACTTTGCGCTTGCATTTTGCATTACTTCCAGCTAGGCTTCTGCAGGCCCATGTTAGGTGAGTTACGTGGACTCCCCATTATCTCTTTTAAAATCCCTTGTCTTATTATTGGTTCATTCACCGGATTAATCTCAGTAATCGCTTCAGGAGTAAAATTGTACTGAGGAGTTCTTCGATACTCAGCGTTAGGTTTAACACTTATACACTCAGGCTCAACTCCCTGTATGAGACCTATGTCCTTCCCTGAAAAGTCCCAGACTTCAGGCTTCACAGTATCTGTTATGAATCCTGTAGTCTCTGCTACAGCTCACACTACTGCGCTCTCATGGTAATTCAGGGATGGTCTGAATTATTATTATAATGGCACCCCTCTCCATTGAACTATATCACGATTACCTGTTACATTATTCCATGGTGGTAGAGGTAGGATTGTATGTTATGATTATGTACTTCACTATTCCCTGGTGGTAGTGGCAGCTATCTCAGATTGAGTAACGTTATTGGACAATGTTTAACTGAGCATATGCTCCCTGGTGGCAGTGGTGAACTCGTGCTAAACAATGTGCACACCCAGGACATGCAAACTGCTCCAAATGCTCCACATGTGAGCACACTCAAGCTAAGTGACCACTCAATGCGCAAGTCGGCTTCCGCTTGAAAACCATTACCACTCTACATTTGAGTCAGCAACACCTGCACAGGGAGTGACTATTTAAACCGGTCCCTGTTCAGGCTCTGAGCATAGCCTCATTGTAACCCCACATTCACCCAGTTCCTGATGACGCTGCGATCCCGACTCCGACTGCAGTTCTTTGCTCCGCTTCCACTGTGCATAGTCTGCATTCCAAAAACCGAGTTTCCTTTAAATAAAAAACAGAAAAAGAATTCAGACATTACACTCAAGTATTCCGGCTTCATGTATCACAGAAGCTTCTTGCATTGAACAACAAAAAGCAAGGTAAAAGCTAGCTCTTCCTTTCATTTACTCAAAAGCTGAGAGAGACATTTGCGCAAGTACTGAAGACTGCATAACTGCAGATACATTTATCGCTAACAGAAAATATTATTCCTTGTGGAACTTGGCATTTAAACTCTGAATGAGAGCAGTCTGCTGTACAAAACAGTTTTGCTGCATTTCGGACATAATTTGTAAAGCAATCTGATTCATTTGATGATGAGAATCACTGTATACATTTGAGCAACATATGGTGTAATATGTTTGTGCAAGAACTGAAGAGAAAAATTTCATGCACATTATTGGTTATGGTATGTGTAATTATTGAAAAGGTGAATACTTTCACAATTCATGTATCATTTAAGTAAACCATTATAATATTAGTGTCAGTCTTTTCCAAATATTACCATTCTTGAGACCCTTGAATGCTCGGCCCTCTTGAGCAGTGAAACCCTGTGGACAGCAGTTCTTCCAGAAACAGATGACGCGGTGGTGCAGAGCATAACCCATAAGAAGAACCTCTTTCTCTCTCTCTCTACTCCCAACCCCCTTTCCCTTTGGGGACCCTGTGAGTGCAGTGTTTGTCTTCATTGCTGGGGGCGAGATTTTGATCGCTACCTTATCACTCTTGATCTAAAACCCCGTTCTGGTCGTCTGAACCTTTGTTGCCTGTCATTGAGGGAAGGAAGTGCATCTCTTACCAGGTTAGTTCAATCAATAATGAACTCCTCTCGGAAGAACCACAAACTACTTCTAGCTTTCAAAGGTTTATTATAAAGTCAGGATTAATTGCAAGTATAGGCATCTCAAAATGAGATTCACAAGATATACGGGCCCAACTACATACATGTGCTCTCTGAAAACCCTCAGACGAGCAAAGAAGACTACAAGTACCAGTTCTAAAAATAACAGGGCTGCAAGCATAGACACGTATTGTGATCTCTCCGTCATTTAGGGCTGGAGGGAAAATACAGGTTAGGCTGTCCCTACCCTGATCTGGATGGTATCCCTACTTAACAAAATCTCAACCTATCAAAAGGTGTCAGCTGTGAATGACTTCCTAAGAAGATCACCCACTCTTAGTCTCTTGGTGAAAACCTATACTCCTCCAGTCATGACCCCTCTCTGCCTACCCATCCGCTCTCTAAAGGGTCCTCAGGCATCTGCTCTAACTCCACCCAGGGGTGCTGTCCCTAATACAAAACGTACAACAACATTTGAGACGCCCCTCGTGAGACGCCCCTCACGTGGTGTTGCTTCTGGCTTTTTCCATGTTGCGCGTCTTTTGGGCCTCGTGCGTTAGAGTTGACCTTGCTTCTCAGACTCTTCTCCGGCCCGCCGATACCCCTTAAAACACTCCTGAACCCTCCTCCGTGTCTGTGCCAGGCTCCTGAACAAACCTCTATTCATTTCATTTATAATTGGATCCCCCCTTCTCTTGCAGACAGACATCTGCAGCTAGGATCCCAATTCTCATAAACTTCTAACGAAAGTTTGCAACATTCAAACCTTGGCACAAACTAATACGTGTAAATCAGAGTCGTTTAAACATTTCAGGCCTACAACATTTCTCATAACGATTATACTCTTCAAACCTTTCATTAATCAATATCATGTTAATACTCTAGTTTATGATTATGTAAACACATCTATAAAATATAAACCTATTAAACATGACTACTAAATAACATTAGTGCAATCCATATTGATGTGTGTAGACCCCTTTCCCAACTCTTTCAGCTCTGGCCATGAGGCCTATTCCTTTCTGTGCTTGACATTCTTTTCATTAGCAGCTACATAATATGGATCCGGATTAATCACGCCTAGTAAGGTTACTTTTTCACACAATTCTACATTAATTCCACTTCTATATAAAGTCCCTAGATTAACTACACATTTCAGGATATAAGTGAATATAATATCAGCACTCATGGCATTTCTCTTCATGATTTGTGCGTACTACAGGTAGGTGTGGTGCACTCATACATTTTATTCAGTTTGCGCTCTCTCAGTTCCCCCCTTTGATGACCTCTCGGGTCATCACTAACATTTAAACTGAAGTGATTGCTAATGTACCTCGTTTCTGCGTCTCTAGAGCCCTCAGGCTCCTGTACTGATTGTCTTGTATGGCAGCTAATCTCTGTAGCTGTTCCTCCCGGGCTCTTTCAAATCTCCTTGCTCTATACCATTTGAATGCCCTCACCAATCCCCACAACATGATCACGCAGATCAATATTATGATGATAGGTTTCAACACATACCACACGAAGCTCTTTCCTAAGGTAGTGAACCAACCTCCAACTTCACCCATTCCATGGCCCACTTTTTCCCACACATTTTCTCTACTCAGGTCTTCGATCTCCTTGTGGATATTGGTTATGTTCATGATAACCTTCTCCAGGGGCTTTGAATTGTCTGGAATGTAAGTGCAACATTCCTGGACCTTCAAAGCCTTACAGACTCCGCCCTCTTTTGCTAGCAGGACGTCTAATGCAAGACGGTTCTGAAGCACCATGGCCCTTATCGATTGCATCTCTCCTTCCACCAGCATTAAGGACCTAGCAGTGCTGGCAGACAATCGGTCTACGACTGTTGCCAGTCGCCTGATTTTGACATCATTGAGGATCAGTCCTAAAAGAGGAAAAACAGCTCCAAATACATCTCCTACCATTTCTGCATCTCCTAGGTCTCTTCTCCCCCTCGCTGAAGCCTTGCCCTCGATGATCTCTAAGTCTTGGGCATGATATATTTTGGGGAAGATAATCGCCAAGTAACATGATCCATACCAGTTATCAGGTAGTCTCACATAGGCATTTCTCCCACATACAAAATATACATTTGGAATCACTTGCATTCCTTTCAGGAAATCTTTTGTATAATATTCTAAATTGAAAGCATGTTCACAACTGACCTCTCCTACATATACGTTCTCATAATACGTTTTGGCTCTGTGAAGACATAACTTTCCTCTCTGCGTTTTATCCAAAGCTATTGGACCACTACTACCCTTTCTCTTATGTGTCTTCTCTTCCTCGGTCCAATCTGTTTTCCCTTGTCCTGATTTTTTCAAAATCTTTTGTCTTCTATATCGATCATCCACCTGCCCTATGAACTTCTTCTCGACTTCTGACACCTTGCATGTCAGGTTATTTCTGCGGGCATGTGAAGTATCTAAGGTAATCCAAGGAATGAAGAACTTGGCCAATCTGTCTTCACTCTTCCAGTAGTCCCATTTGTTCATCTGCTTGTAATTTGGGACTTCTGGTAACACTGAATCGTAATTGGAGAAATAGTATTCAAAACTATCTCTCCCATAAAATATACTAAGCAATAAGCTACATGTAATGCCATATGTCAGCGGGAGGTGGTGATATCTAATGCCTTCATCTACAGACGCCGGCAACTGCATGCAGACGTAGCAGTCCTTAACCTCCATGGCATCCACGTATTCATACAAAAGTTTAGCGTAAGCATTTGACCTAAAGTCGCCTTGGGACTCATCCACATGTAACCTACGGGCTTCTGCTGCTAATAACGCTTTCTCCTGTATGTTTTCCCCCTCCTTACCAGCAACAGTGGGTTTTGGTGTCACTACAGGTTTTTCATCGGTTACCTTTGCCTCACTCTCATGTCCCATAACATACGATACTGTGACTACTAAAGTTATTAGAAGTATTACTCCTACTATTAGTGTGCCTATTATACATTTGGCTCTACGATTTGGGGTGCCGGCTTCCATTTCGTCAGACAGTAGGATTCTCTCTTTTCTTTCAACACAAGTTCTTCTCCTCTCGTTCCTTTA
Source organism: Lissotriton vulgaris (assembly GCF_964263255.1). Lineage (NCBI taxonomy): Eukaryota > Metazoa > Chordata > Amphibia > Caudata > Salamandridae > Lissotriton > Lissotriton vulgaris. The sequence continues at coordinate 725,103,410 of NC_141699.1, forward strand.
CAGTCTTTTTGCTCCTTCAGTTTTTAGAACCACACAACTGGAAGCTGACAACCTCCTTTGCAAAAGTCTTTTAAAGCTTTAACACAGACAACCCTAGCCCTTCTCCGTCAACTAAAAGGAAGGTCCCTAAGATTCTCTGCTTCCTAGGCGCTAGGTAATCTTCTTTTTCTTGCTTATTTACAAAGTCTTTAAGCATCAACTATAAGGTTTGCTCCTGCGGCTTGGACAGCATAGTTCAATATTTCCAAACGAAGAACGTGCTCTTCATGGCTAGTTATCTTTGTTCCAAAGTCGGGGAATTGCAATTCTGTGAAAAACATGTGCTTTAACTTGCTGAGGCGGGGAGGGTTGGGGAGTGTAAACGTTAGTGACCCTTCTGCTTCGACTCCGGGTACTAACAGCTGTACTTCCACTGTGATGATGGGTTCAGAGCTGGACACCAGCACCGCTCTGATCCTCCCAGTCGCTCGTTCCCAAGACATCTGTCGCCAGATATGTCCACTCAGGGGTGGCGTATCTTCTATTAGGCACACGCACTCTTCTTGACCTTCTTAGATCTGGTGCTTCAGCGCCCTGAGCACCTTCTTCCAGGTCTGAGTCTTCGGATATTGGAGGAAGGGTTCTCTCTGGAGTCGACCTCAGGCTTGAACTCGGTCTTTGAGGCCAGCTGGCTTCTCCACGTCTTGCCCTTCTACTCCTTGTCCTTCTGCTTTGCTCTCGCTCTCTTTCAGCCTGGTCAGTGTCTGATTCGTACTCCCAGCTACTTTCGCCTTCAGTAGCGTCGTCCGTTTCGCTGTTGTACTGACCGTCCTCAGGCTGGTCAGACTCATTCCCTGCTTCTTCTGGCACCTCTACAGCTTGGCTGGTCCCCTCTATGGCTTCTCGGTCCGCAGCTGGACTTCTATCCGAGAGGGGAGCTGTGTCTTCCAGAGGTGCCGGAACCCTCCGCGTATGCGACGCGTGGATCCAATTGGACAGGCCTCCCACCTTTACTGCAGTGTTCGTGATCAGGATGATCTGGTAGGGCCCACGCCAACGAACATCCAGGCAGCTTCTTCTGACGTGCTTTCGCACAAGCACCCAGTCACCAGGGCACAGGTCGTGGCACAGGTCCTGGCACGACGGAACCTCGGCAGCCTGCACCTGAAGGGACACAGAATGAATGGCGTCAGACAGCCCCTTACAATAGTCCAGGATCATATCATCTGTGATGTTTAACAATGCAGCAGTTGGTACAGACGGCAACCTCATTGCTCTCCCCATTAACACCTCGTGCGGTGATAGTCCCGTTCTTCTGTCTGGGGTACTACGGAGGCTCATAAGGACCAATGGCAGAGCATCAGGCCAACTCAGGGACGTTGATGAACACATCTTTGCAATCCGAGCCTTTATAGTACTATTTATCTGCTCCACGATTCCTGATGCTTCTGGTCGGTAACTACAGTGCAATTTCTGGTCTATATTCAGGGCCGCACAAATCATATTCACAAGCTCGCTGTTGAAATGCGTTCCCCTGTCTGATTCCAAGGAGGCCGGCACCCCGAACCTTGGGATGAGTTCCCTAAGCAGTAACTTGGCTACTGTGAGGGTGTCACACCTACGTGTAGGGTACGCCTCGATCCATCTGGAAAATACGCAAACAACCACCAAAACATAACGAAGGCTGTTGCACCTTGGCAGTTCAATAAAATCTAACTGCATCCTGTTGAATGGACCTCCAGACCTCCCTATGTGGCTCAATGTAACTGGTGTTCTCTTCCCTACATTCAACTGCTGGCATGTCACACAACGCTGGCACACTGTTTCGGCTGCTACTCTGAACTTAGGGTTATACCAGGTCTGTCTGAATACCCTCAGCATAGCATCCCTACCTAAGTGTACTGGACCATGGATTTGTCTAGCCATTGGGCTCACCATCTCATTGGGTAACACTGCCCTTCCATCTGCCGAAACCCAGAAATGAGCTTCACCCACCACACATCCTGCCTTTTCCCACATTTGCTTTTCGAAATCTGATGCGTTTTCCTGCATGCATTTCAGCTCATCCCAAGAGTCGACAGTTTCCAATATCATGGCTAATTCAGTTCTTACATTTATTCCGCCCACTTCCACCTCTGTGAAAGAGTACCCTTGTTCTGCGCAGTACCTCGCAACTTCGTCGGCATATCTATTGCCTTGTGACACGAAGTCCATGTTCCTAGTATGTGCGGTAAATTTTACAACTGCGATACCTGCTGGACATTGCAAAGCCTCTAACAACAAACGCACAAACTCTCCATTGCGAATGGGAGAGCCTGAAGAGGTCATGAAACCTCTTTGAGACCATAACTGCCCGTAATCGTGAACTACCCCGTAACCATATTGGCTGTCAGTGTATATGGTGACTCGAATTTGGTTGCTTGCCAGGCAGGCACGCGTCAATGCAATAATCTCGGCTACCTGAGCGGAGTGTACTCCTTCCAGGCATCCAGCTTCCACAATTCCAGTAATTGTACAAACAGCGTATGCTGCTCTCAACTGCCCAACTTCGTCTCTTACACATGAGCCATCGACAAAGAAAATTTCATCGGGGTCAGTCAGTGGCTCATCCACGATGTCAGGTCTCGGTTTGGTGCATAGTTCAGTCACATCGAGGCAGTCATGGTCTGTACATTCATCATCATCGATATCATTTGGGAGTGGCATCAAGGTAGCAGGGTTCAAAACAGAGCATCTCTTAAGGGTCACGTTCTCTGCAGCAAGAATGACTTGCTCATAGCGCGTGAGCCTGCTGTTGGTCAGATGCTGAGTTTTGGTCCTGGTCATCAACAGTTCAACAGAATGGGGCACGTATACCTCTAACGGGTGCCCCATTACGATGTTCTCACAGCGTTCAATACTGACACCTGTTGCAGCAACGGACTTGAGACATCTGGGCAACGCTGCGGCTACTGGGTCTAAAGTAGCCGAGAAATAGGCAACTGGTCTACGGGCATTTCCGTGAATTTGGACCAACACAGACAACGCACAACCCTCTCTCTCACAACAATAAAGCAAGAATGGTTTATCGTAATCAGGCATTCCCAGAGCAGGAGCACGACACAGGTCCTCTCTCAGCTGCAGGAACGCCATCAAACAGTCTTTGTCCCATGGTACCGGATCGCTCACCTCCTTGTGCGTCAGTTTTTGCAAGGGTTTTGCTTTCAGTGAAAAGTTCGCGATCCACTGTCGGCAATAACCCACCATCCCTAGGAACATCCTGACCTCTCTCTGTGTTTTAGGCGCATTCATTTTCATGATCGCCTCTATCCTGTCTGGGGACACTTTTCGCTTGCCTTTCTCAATTCTGTGCCCCAAGTACTGCACCTCTGTCAGGCAGTACTGCAATTTTCCCGGGGACACCTTGTGCCCATTCTCAGCTAGGTGATTTAACAAGGCAATGGAGTCCTCCCTGCAAGCCTCCTCTGTTTCTGACGCCACAAGTAGGTCGTCTATGTACTGGACCAGAACTGACTTCTGGGGCAGCACTAGACTTTCAAGATTTTTCTTCAGAAGCTGATTGAAGATCGATGGGCTCTCTGTATACCCCTGGGGGATACGACACCATGTTAGGACGCGACCTTCCAGCTTAAATGCGAAAAGAAAATGGCTCTCCTCGTCCAAAGGGATCGAAAAGAAGGCCTGACACAGGTCTATCACAGTAAACCACTCAGCTTGGAACGGTATCTGAAACAGTATCACTGATGGATTCGGTACCACTGGACAACATGAAACGACTATGTTATTAATCTTTCGAAGGTCCTGCACTATTCTGAATTTCCCATTTGGTTTCTGCAAACCCATTATCGGGGAGTTACATGGACTACCCACGATTTCCTTCAGTATTCCCTGCTTAATCATAGACTCGATCACGGGCTTTATTCCTGCAATCGTTTCTGGAGTTAATTTATATTGGGGTGTTCTTGGGAACTCAGCATGCGGTTTCACTACGATTTTCACTGGGTCCACCCCCTTGACCAGTCCAATCTCTTCCCCAGTGAAATCCCACACTTCTGGTGCCACTGTCTCTCTCAGATCCCATGGGAGCTCGTCCACAGTCAAAGTGGGATACAGCTCCACACATATTCTTGAATTTGCGACTTTGAAGTCAGCATCATCGTCATTGGTCAATACCTCCACTCCCTGTGGTGTGCAGTATATTGTACAATTTAATTTGCACAAAAGGTCTCTTCCTAGCAGACATACAGGACTCGAATCGCAAACCACAAACTGATGCTCATCGCTGTATTTCCCTATCTTCACCTGCACTGGTTCGGTCAACGGGCTTGTTATTCTCCTGTTTGCGACCCCCACCACTTGTATGGTCTCTCCAGACATGGGCAGACCTGGAACTGCGGCTGACCTAATCGTGGATCGAGTGGCTCCTGTGTCCACTAGGAAGGTCGTGGGGCACCCTGCCACTTCGGCCTCGACATAGGGTCCCCTTTGGTCCACTTCTAAGGCTGCCCCGAGGGTGCAGTCTTCTCTTTCCACTCTCCGTCCAGTTAGCGGATCAACGTAATAGCATTCTTCTCCTCCTACAAACAGAGGCATCTGTCTATATGTCTTACCCATGGTCCCTACTCTAAGTGGCTGAGGGAACTGGGCTCGTGGAGGAGGGGTCCCCCCTTTGAGCACCTTTCCTTGGTATGGCGTTACCCCTCTCGCAGGTGTACTTTGGACCTCTTCCTCCTCTATCTCCTGCTCCCCAATTTCAACGTTGTAGGGACACTCGCGTTTCCAATGCCCTACCTCGTTACACTGGTGGCACCGGGTCGTCTTTTTCAATGTGGCTATGTCTACCCTAGGTCTAAAGGTGGTATTCTCCTCATTGCCCTTGTTCTGACTATACTGTTTCTTTCCCCCAGTTCCTGTTCCCTGTTGCTGTTGCCCACCCTTACCAGCTGACTGCATCTGTACCACCATTAATTTCTCCTTTAGCTTCTTTGCCTTCGAGTCAATCTCATCCCAGCAATACCTAGCATATCGCAGGATCTCGTCCAGCGGTTTACTTTGCCAACAAATCGAATGTTGCTGAATCATCAAACTAATATCCGGTCTCAGACCCAATACAAATTTAGACACAAACTGCCCTATGTCTTTGGGGTCCATTACGTCCAACCCACTATACTGTTTAAACGCTTTCAGCAATCTCTCATAATATTCATGAACTGTTTCTTTGGGTTCCTGTCTGGTTCGATCTATTTAGACCCAGTCTATGTCCTGCATTGGCACCTTGTCTTTCAGCCACGTCATCACTCTCTCATATTTTACCATGACAGTCTCGGACGGGCCATTAGTCCGTGCATCTCTCTCTGGTTCAGCTGTGGGCCACTCATCACTAACCTTACATGCGGTCCACAAATCTCCGGGTACCACAATGTCAAACAGAGTGTTCAGATCTATCCATAAGACCTTGGAGATTTTTACAAACCTCTCCACTTGTTTATACCACTCGACTGGGTTCTCCCTCAACTTGGGGAAGGAATTAGTAAAGGCTGCTAAATCCCCCCTACTCCATGGCACATGCACATAGTTCCCGTTTGCAACCTCACGCAAAGGGTATGCCTCTATTCTCTGCAATCCTCCAGGTGTCATACCAAGCATGCTTCTCCTGACGGTCCCTTTCTTGGACCACCTTTCCTCCCATTTATCTAGTGCCCTCCATGTCCTTATTCCTGTGATCAGTTCCCTTATGTGTGTTTTTAACCCTATTGTTCTTCTCTCATCTAAGTCTCGATCTGTATAATGTAACCTGTGGTTACCCTGTAATGCTTTGGTCCTCGATAGGTCTACCATATATTTGCCTGCTAGTTCAACTAATTTCTCGTGGATTGTTCTCGCCTTTCGAGTGATGTCCTTTGCCATGAACAGTATTTCATCCTGCTCATACATTTCCATTCTTTCCAACGGCAAGGTACCATCCACCATGTCATCCAGATCTGACTTTAAGCTGGCGACATCGAGTCTTTTGGCTTTTATCTCAGCTCGCAGAATGTCTTTCGAAGGGGGTTCACTGGCCTCTCTACCATCCCAACTCCGAGCCCTACGCTTGGGCTCAGGAGAGTTAAGGAGAGTTCTCCCTTGCTCCCATCTCTCTAGGTCCCATGCTCGGCCATCCGATCTTGGAAGGTGATGGAACACGGGCCTGTTACCCCCAATCTTATTTTGTCCACTCTCTCTTTCTTTTCTCTCTCCACGGTAGGATTCCCTGCTATTCTCCCTCCGGTCACCATTCTCTCTCTGTCTAGTGTCACTCAGTATCTGGTAAGATCCTTCTCGGTTCCCCATATTCCCTGGACTGCACTCTGGTCCATAATCACAGGGGCTATGGCGAAGCCTCTCGTAACTCCCATTCTGTTCACCGTTGTCAGGCACACAGTGGGTACACTTAAAGCTGTCTCTGTACTCCTGTGTTCTCCTGTCTCCTTCACTATGTATTGGGCGGGACACCCCCCCACACTCAGGGCTCCTGCTTTCCAGATCTGGTCTACCTCCACTCCTGGTATGATGGGTGTCTCCCCTACTGTCCTGACCCCTCCCGTCCCACTCCGGACTGCTTTCATCAGCCCCACAGTGAGTCCGGGTCCTGCTGTCCTGGCTTTCCCTTCCAGCTTCCGCAGCTATGATGCTCTTGTGAGCCTCTACTGCCTCGTCCCATTTCTTCATGTACTCATTGAACTCGTGGAAGGATGGCGGTCTTGCCCCCCTTAGATCCATCGGCCATCTAGGGCCCCCCTGATCTCCTGTCGGATCTACTGCTGTGTGCACTGGGGTGCTCCAGTCTCTCGGTCTGGGCGACTGACTTGAGGAAGTGATGGTATCATTCCTTCTTGCCATCTCTGCGTTTTCCCTGTCCCTCTGTACCTGTTCCTCCCCCCGTGCTCTTTCTGGGTCATAAATCGATACTATAGGACCTATAGTAACAGGTACTTGCAGGGCATCTGGCAGTGCGTAGGATGTGGCACACTCCGTTTCTGGCACCCTTTGTACCACAAACCTCCCGACCACCTGTGGCAACGGACTAGGCTGTGACAGTTCTTTCTTTGCAGGAGGATCCCAATGAGAAACGGGAAGCGGTCTATACTCCCCTACACTGCCCCCCCCCCCCTTCACTGCGCTCTACCTCTTCTGTCTCCTTGTTATACGGGGGTGGCCTATCTGTGAGTAACCTATTTATCAGGCTGTCCTCTGTCTCACTCTCATCATCTTCTTCTAGTGGGCTTTTGTTTCCGGGCGCTTCTATCACTGGGTACAATTTATTTATTTCCATGTTATGCACTCTCCATCTTTTAGCATCCGCATCCCATTTGGCCTCCTGCACTGCTCTTACCGATCGTTTCACCCTTTCTTGTCGTCTATTCAGGTTCTTCTCGTGCGCGGCCCTAATCCAGGCATTGAGAGCTTCAAACTGGGTCGGTCTAGGCATAGGTCTCATTGAGGTCATAACTGCTTTTAATCTGTGTAGCACCTCTAGTCTGAACGTCCCGTACTTCGGAAAAGTCAGTTCCTCATTTCCTTCCGTAATCTTGCTCCACTCTGAAATCCACAGTATTGTGTGCAGCCCAACATTTGCCGCCATATAACGAGCCGGCGTACCCTCCGGCGGGGCTTCTTCCCCTTCGTAAGATCTCCGCCTCTCTTTTTTAAAAGCCGCTCTTAACCATTTAAAACACTTCATGATTATACGCACAATTTCCAGCCTCAATACTCTGTTTACTTCCTGATGACAATCCACCAATCCTAGCGCGGCTTTGCTAGCTGGCCTATCACAGCGCGGTCTTGCTCCGGCCGGCCAATCCCAGCGCGGCACTTTCTGACGTCACTCGTCTCCGCTTCGCAGCAGCACCCCTCCTTTCTCAGCTCGTCTCCCGGTCATGCATGCGTCCCATTCATCCACCGAAAAAATGACTACTTCCGACCAAGCGGTCACTTCTCTCGACTGTACGTCCACAGTCTATCTGTAATTGTCACCACAACTGACGAAATGTCTATCGTCCCTCTGATAGGTTTCTTACACACACAGTAACTTCCGACCAGCGTCCGTTACTCACGCACTCACTCTTACGTTCCCCCTATCTCGGTCCTGCGGGCGATCAATGGTACCTCATGACCCCCTTCACACTGGTTGACAATTACTCTGGATGTCCGATACACCCGAACCACTTAAGCTCTCCTTGAACTTAAGATTTCCACCGGTTGCGCGCGCTCACAACCTGTTCCACAGTCACTCTACAGGCATTCAACTCCGCCAGACATTACAACATAGATACAATACAAAAACACCGCAATCTAACACGCATGACCCTTTATATTCACTCTCGACCGATACTGCTGCTTTTCTGTCTCACGTCATCCGGACCTTCTTCGGCAGGCGGTTCTTCTGATCATCGATCTCTAGGGGCCTTGGGGTAATCTAACCTGGCCTAGATCACCTTCCTCAAGAAGGCAACCATCCTCTGCTACCAACTGCTGGGGGCGAGATTTTGATCGCTACCTTATCACTCTTGATCTAAAACCCCGTTCTGGTCGTCTGAACCTTTGTTGCCTGTCATTGAGGGAAGAAAGTGCATCTCTTACCAGGTTAGTTCAATCAATAATGAACTCCTCTCGGAAGAACCACAAACTACTTCTAGCTTTCAAAGGTTTATTATAAAGTCAGGATTAATTGCAAGTATAGGCATCTCAAAATGAGATTCACAAGATATACGGGCCCAACTACATACATGTGCTCTCTGAAAACCCTCAGACGAGCAAAGAAGACTACAAGTACCAGTTCTAAAAATAACAGGGCTGCAAGCATAGACACGTATTGTGATCTCTCCGTCATTTAGGGCTGGAGGGAAAATACAGGTTAGGCTGTCCCTACCCTGATCTGGATGGTATCCCTACTTAACAAAATCTCAACCTATCAAAAGGTGTCAGCTGTGAATGACTTCCTAAGAAGATCACCCACTCTTAGTCTCTTGGTGAAAACCTATACTCCTCCAGTCATGACCCCTCTCTGCCTACCCATCCGCTCTCTAAAGGGTCCTCAGGCATCTGCTCTAACTCCACCCAGGGGTGCTGTCCCTAATACAAAACGTACAACAACATTTGAGACGCCCCTCGTGAGACGCCCCTCACGTGGTGTTGCTTCTGGCTTTTTCCATGTTGCGCGTCTTTTGGGCCTCGTGCGTTAGAGTTGACCTTGCTTCTCAGACTCTTCTCCGGCCCGCCGATACCCCTTAAAACATTCCTGAACCCTCCTCCGTGTCTGTGCCAGGCTCCTGAACAAACCTCTATTCATTTCATTTATAATTGGATCCCCCCTTCTCTTGCAGACAGACATCTGCAGCTAGGATCCCAATTCTCATAAACTTCTAACGAAAGTTTGCAACATTCAAACCTTGGCACAAACTAATACGTGTAAATCAGAGTCGTTTAAACATTTCAGGCCTACAACATTTCTCATAACGATTATACTCTTCAAACCTTTCATTAATCAATATCATGTTAATACTCTACTTTATGATTATGTAAACACATCTATAAAAAATAAACCTATTAAACATGACTACTAAATAACATTAGTGCAATCCATATTGATGTGTGTAGACCCCTTTCCCAACTCTTTCAGCTCTGGCCATGAGGCCTATTCCTTTCTGTGCTTGACATTCTTTTCATTAGCAGCTACATAATATGGATCCGGATTAATCACGCCTAGTAAGGTTACTTTTTCACACAATTCTACATTAATTCCACTTCTATATAAAGTCCCTAGATTAACTACACATTTCAGGATATAAGTGAATATAATATCAACACTCATGGCATTTCTCTTCATGATTTGTGCATACTACAGGTAGGTGTGGTGCACTCGTACATTTTATTCAGTTTGCGCTCTCTCATCATTGCTACCAAGGTTAGTCCTCAAGCGGATTTGGGAACTACTGTCACCGCATCAGAACCACCTGGGATTCAGGTTATTGGCTAACAACATAATCTCTGAGATCTGGTGGAATATCAGCAATTATCAAAGGGCACAATCCAGCGTTTGGCACTTGACTTGACAATTTAAAATCAACATCCTCGTCATGAGTCTGAAACTCCACACCTTTTGTCATGCAACAAATGGTGCAATTTACCTTACACAGCAAATCATGACCCAAAAGATTAACAGGACTAGAATCACACATCACAAACTGGTGACTCTCTCCAAAGGATCCTATTTTAACAGGCATTTCTCGTGTTACAGGGTTTGCCATTTGTTTATTTGCAACTCCTACAACTTGGATTCTTTTACCCGAGAGGAGTAGGTTTGGAACTTTTGCTGTTCTAAAAATGGAATGGCTAGCACCAGTGTCAATCAAAAATGATACAGGGTGGCACTTCACCTCACTTTCCATGAATGGACCACTCTGGTCTACTTCTAAGACTGGGCCAAGCACACAATCTTACTCTCCCCTCAAGCAGCGTCATTGCAAAAAGATTTAACCGCAGCCTTCATGTGTACCAAACACAGGAAATTGCTGAAACAGATTTTGGTTCTGGAAGGAGTTCTGCTTAAAATTTGGAACCTGGTAAGTATTAAATCGGGGACCATTTACATTTTGCTGAGGGATCTGGGCTTGAAGATATTGCATCACTGGAACCTGTTGTAAATTAGGACCTCTTGTCCATTGTCTCGCCACATTTTGTTGCTGAATGGGGTTGTTAGCCTCTATCTACAAAAACCCTGTATTTTTAACATGATTCTCATTCATTACTCCATTGGGATTGAGATGAAATTAGCTCTTCCAATGTCCTAACTTGTTACAATAATGACAATGATTCGACTGCTTCAAACTTGCAACATCAATTCCAGTACTAGGGTCAATCGGGATATAGATCCTCTACCCTGTTGCAGATAACCATTTCTGCTGTGCATCACAGGAACTCCCTGCTGATACACACTTTGCATAGCACCATCATTCTCTACACACAATTGTTTCTGACTTTCTCTCTGTGCTACTTTCATTTGTGCAACATCACCTTCTCCTTCAACCGCTTCTGTTTCTTTTCCAATTCATCACTAAAATATTTTGCGTACCTCAAGTTCTCATCGATTGACTTATTGTGCCAACAAATTAAATGCTGTTGAATCATCATGCTAAACTCAGGCCTCAATCCTGTCACAAACCGAGACACAAAACTTTGCATATCTTTGATTTTTAGATTTTCCATTCCACTGTGCTGTTTTAACACTTGCAACAATCTCTCATAGAAAGAATGCACAGTCTTTTTAGCCTCCTCTATTAATCTTAACCCAGTCAATGCCCTTCACCAGTATCTTCCCTTTTAAAAAGGTAATCACCTGTTGATACTATTTCATCACCAAAGGTGATGGAGCATGAGATTTTGGAATTCTCTTTGGCTCTTTCTCTGGCCATTGGATAGCCACTTTACATTCTGCCCACAAATCATTTGGTACTCCAATGTCAAAAAGAGTATTCAAATCGATCAACAATACCTGTGAAATCTTTACAGATCAATCAACCTGGGTGTACCACTCCACTAGCTTATCTCTAAATTTGGGGAAATTATTCATAAATGACGCGAGATTATCCCTACTCCACAGTGCATGAACATAACCTCTGCCAGGCACTTCTCTCAAGGGGAAATATGAGCACCTTCTCCATCTATCAAAGACGGAGGGGGCTCTCCCTTCACTTTCTTCTAATCTTTCATTTTAGCCCTTCATACTTGTCTAATTTACTCAATTTCTGGATACTACCAATTAGTTCTCTAATTTGCATTTTCAATCCTGACGCCCGCTTATTGGGTATTTCATTTTCATCAACACATATGCAATACCTTTTCTGAAAAAGATTTGCTCCTACTTCATGCTCTCAAGCTAATTTAGACAGCTTATCATGAGATTGACCTGCATGCTTAGTAACATTTTTGCACATGTATATAAGCTCATTCTCTTGAAAGGTATCCATTTGGGAAAGATCAAAAATTCCTGATATCATCTCATCCAATTCTAATTGTAATTTGACCACATCCACTTGCTTCTCCTTTCTTGGAGCCTGGAGTACTCTGCTCAATCCTGAACCCTCACCTTTTCATGGGAACCAATTAAAAAACCTAATCAAATCATCTGTCTCCCGTGAATTAGTGCTATTTTGGACTGCAGAAGTATTGGACATTATCCCTTCCTGGGAATTACTGCCTGAAATACACTGAGGTTAATTCCAAGTAAACAGGTGAGAATTGTGTGACCTTTGAGAGGGTTCCTCTGCAGAGCTGAGTCCTGTCTGATTCATTGTTGATGGTACAGGAGCGACATATGGTGATGTCACCATACTCGCGACCAAAAGAGTTCTTCCTGTTCCTCCTCAGCTGGGGACAACAGGGACAGAAGTTAATGTATTTGCTCCAGTAGGAACCGTCAAGGCATGAGTCGTGGATCCTGACGACTCCGGTTTATACACAGGAACTGTGGGAACAATGGTAACCCGAACAGTTATTGCATCTGGGGCATTTGAAACAGTGGAGTTAACAGGGGCACAGATCCCTGAACTCTAACCCATAAGGTTCTGACTAGTATTCACTAGGGCGATGGCTCCCCAATTGTCTCCACTGCTAACAACACCACTCGTTCCTTCAGGTTGGGTAGCATTATAAGGAGATGGACGGGTTGACAATAACACACCCAGGAAGTCATCACTAGAATTACTATCACTATATTCACCTGAGCCACTCTCTACTTTATCATCCTCTTTCTTTTTCTCTTGCTGAAGTTTCTCACTCAATGCAGGGTATAGCCTTCTGCCCTCACTTATATCAACTCTCCATTTTTGTTGTTCTGCATTCCACCTACCTTCAGCGCAACTACTTTCTGCCTCATACTATGTGAGTCTTGGAGGTGGCTTCAAGTCATACAATACCCTTCTCAGATTTTCAATAATTCTCAGAATAAATGTGCTATAGAGTGGAAACATCAAAGCACCTTCTTTTTCAGTGATCTCAGGCCACTGACTTAGCCAAACGCACGTGTGGAACCTCAAATGTATGACCATATAATGACTTGCCATGCCTTCAGGCAGTGCCTCTTCTCCATCTAAAACATGGGCTCTCACATCTCTCATAATCAAATCTCTGATAGCCCTGAAACATTTAATTTTTCAGCTTTAATATCAACAGTCACAAGCAGAACTTTTCATTCAAACCAGGAAATAATTTCTTTAACCACTGTTCTTTTTCTGCGTCAACAACCAATTTCAGCGTGACTTTCTGTGACATAGTCAAACAATAACAGCGCAGCACTAACGCTAACCGTAAAGTCTCAGTGCTGTACACTATGACATACTTCTCTCTCTTTGCAGTGGTTCACCCTCCTTTGCAATTTTTACGAGCACACCCTTTGTCAACAGTAAGCAAGCATAAAAGAAAACACTAAGCAATTTCAACAAATAACTTTGGCTGCTCCACTATTCAATCACACAAGAAATGGTTTGGAGCAATACTTTCTGACCTACCCAGAAACACACTTGATGGAAACCTTGACCAATAGGGAATCACCCAAATCAGTGCAGCTTCTCCTTTTCACAACAAGATCCACTACACCAATCACACCTTACTTTCACACAAAGGTGTAAGTCCCTATCTCAATAGTGCAGCCGATGGGTACCTCATGACTAACGCCACAAAAAACCAAGCAGACAAACTACAACACAATGTTTTCCACACTATGGGCCATATGTAGGTAGCTAAATACCGGTCTGTATTGGCCGAAAATCAGTACATTTGCCGTTACTGACCGGTATTTAGCTTTTTCGAATGTAGGTGGCTTGATTTAAGGATTCTGTAATTTACCAATTCAGTAATTTATTTAAGGAATCGGTAAAGTACCGAATCCTTAAAATACTGAATCGGTAAATTACTGAATCCTTAAATCCTATGTAGGGAGCACTCAAGTGAGTGCATTTTTTATTTAAGGATTCGTTATTTACCACCAACAACAAGTTGGTGGTAAATATCGAAAACCTTTAAAAAAGCAATTTTGTGCTTTTTTAAAAGTGCCATGTGTCAGATAGGGGCACATGTGCACACATGCACGATTCAGGGGTGCAACAGGGTGTCAATGTGACACCCTGCCACCCTTGAATATGTTCCCCCTATTACAGATTCGGAATTTACATAATCGGTAATAGTGAATGGCTTCCCATGCATTCCTATGGGCCTCCAGGCCTATAAGAATGAATGGGAATTACCAAATCGGTAAATACAGAATCGGTAATACCGAATATTACCGAATCGGTAAAATTTACCGAATTTTTACCTACATACTATTTACCGATTCTTAAATACCGAATCGGTAAAATTCCGTATTTAAGAATCGGTAAATAGAGATTACCTACATATGGCCCTATATATCTATTCTGGGATCTCATGCTATGTCCAGCCTGAAAATGACTTAGCTGCTCAGCATTAAGCACATTCACATCTATACCACAACTAAAACATCATCGCATTGCACCACGCAATCTCAGCAAAATTCTGCAAGCTTGACATATACAATTACAACACACAACCATAATAATACTCACTCCTCTGCTGTTACAACTCTCTTTTGAACTGCTGTAACTTTGCTGATCTTCCAAACAGAAGCATGGGCTTTAAGGCTATGGCTGGGTTTGGGCGAGCCTATAGATTCTACAGGAGAACAGTTACTAATCATCCGACAATGTTACCATCTGAAAGAGCGCTGGGCCTTGCAACATAATCTCTTAGTGAAGTTGTTGAAGATTTTTCCCCATTGGTCATACGGATCTTTGTTGGTTGCTGTGAAGCATTGAAAGTGATAAGACTTCAACAATATGTTTCTAACTTGTGAAGCCAATGCAATTCCACAATAAGGACCAGAAATCACCAACTATGGTTAAAGGGTTTTATTTTGGATTATCAATCAGTCCATTATATATGCAAACCAATAAAGTTCAATAGGTACAGCAATACAGCAGATAAGCTGAAATATCTTAGTAAATTGAGGCTCAATAAAATGAGATACAGAATAGAGATACCCACAAAATTAAAGAATAAAGCTAATAAGTGTTCCATAAAGAAACTTCTCTTCTCTCTTATAAATATAAGTCAAATATAGAACCATCTATTAAGGGAGCATAGACGGTGCCAGGATGAGCAGACTTAGTAGCCATGGAAAAATTAAATAAGTGTTCAGCATAAAGCTTCACACTTGCAAAAATAAGGCAAGCAGAGAGGTCTGTACCTCTTGAAGTCTAAAGGGAATCTCTCTGTCTTCCAACTGTCTGAACCAATTATAAAGTAACAGCAGATTCAGAAACATCCTTATTTCCTTTCACACTGCTAGGAACCAACCAAATTGTTACTTAGGTGCATCTGCAAAACCCCTTCAGTTTCTCATCGTATTGATACTTGGACTGTAGTTCTCAACCTTGAACATCTCTCCATCCTTGTACATGATGACCAAAAGACCTCTTTCCACCATCAATTCTCCATGTTCACTGCCAAGATCTTCCATCCAAGCCTTACTATCAGCAGTCTATTACAAACAATAAGCCTTTCTCTAATGAGAATCATCATAATACACCTGCAAGGTAAAAGAGAATATGCAGGCAAAGCTAAATGCATTTCAAATGAGGCCAGTAGTCGGGCTAAATTTTATAAATATGCACTTCGTATACATGGTTACACATCCACATGTGTAACGTGATGAATAAATGTAAGACCTGAGTAAAAGAGTGCATTATTATAAGTTTCAACTGAACATTAGTGCATATGTGTATACATCTCTGATTCCTTTCATGATTACATTACATGATTAATTATATATTATTATTTTATGAGGCTACTGTAACCCTCAACTGTACATTATAAAGATAATGTAAGTCACCATGGAGCTCCAGGAACAAATAAACCTGCGATGGTGGTTTTAAATGTACTTTTAAATGTACATATGGGGAGTACATTTTAACACTTTCCAATAAAGTTTTTAATTAAACTTGGTCAGGGATTAGTTGCTCATCAGTCCTCTCTTTATTCCTTTGGCACGTGTAGCTTTGTTATTCAGATTGCCAGAGCAAAGTCTGCAAACACCACAATGCGAGCCACATGTGCACACATGCACAATTCAGGGGTGCAACAGGGTGTCAATGTGACACCCTGCCGCCCTTGAATATGTTCCCTATATTACCGATTCGGTATTTACATAATCGGTAATAGTGAATGGCTTCCCATTCATTCCTATGGGTCTCCAGGCTCATCAGTCCTCTCTTTATTCCTTTGGCACGTGTAGCTTTGTTATTCAGATTGCCAGAGCAAGGTCTGCAAACACCACAATGCGAGCAAAAGCCAACTGAATGGGGAAGTCATGCCTTTCCTGGACCACAGGGCATGAACTACAATGTCTGCCTCTCTAGGTTATTTGCAACAAGCCTGGGAGCATCAGACATTGTGTAATGAGAACCAGTAGCAGCCAGTGTCAGAGGAGTGGGGCTTTGAGGGGTGTGGGGGCAGTCGACAAACAACTAAAAAAGGGCAGGAAAAAAAATATTTTACCTGCAGCCCGCCGCATCGACGTCTTCTGCTCCTCTCGTGGCTCCACTGCAGGCAGAGGCACCAAAACTCCTCTGTGGCCAATCCTGAAGCTGCTCTCATGCATGAGAGCAGCTTCAGGATTGGCCTGAGCACTGATAATTTGCTCTGCCAGGGAGACTGGGAGCCTGTGTTTGCTGTCTCCAACACAGCAATGCAGCTGGGTTGGCGAGAGCTTAATCGTGCATGATGGTTTGGCTGGCCAAACCATCATGAGCACTGATAACAGTGCATACCCCTTCCTGTAGTGCCTGTTATCTCCCTGGCCCCACTCCCAAGACTCCAGGAAACAAAATAAAGCATTAATAAACCTAAGTATATTATTCATTTTATTTCTTACGCTGATGGCAGGGGGGCGACGCTCCCCTGCCATAGCTGAGGAGCCACCCCTGATGAGAACCCCTTCCTTTGTACAGGGGTACCTGTGTGATCTGGTTAGGATGTTGAATCCGGCCTTTGAAGGACTTAAAACACAGTAAAAAATGAAGCCTTTTAGGAAGCCTCCCAAGAGTGGGCACAGACTGGTGACTGGCTGGCATCTCTGCCAGGCTACAACAGCTACATGTAGGTCTGTGAGACAAAAGGGGGGTGGGGGGGCGAGAGGCGTCGGCATTGATGGTCTGGATATTCTTACTAAGGTTCCCATCACCATGATATTATAAGGGTCACTCCTTTTCAAGTGAGGTTCAGAGGGGAGAAGCGGAATGTTGAGACGTTAAAATCAAACTTGTATTGTGTTCTTTCAAGCAAGTAGTGATGACATTTTCTTTTTACATTTTCTTTGTACATATAGGTTCTGATGTCACAACATGCCTGTAACAAGAAAATAAAATGTACGCAAATTTACACTCTCCCGTTTCTTATACATTAAAGAAAGAACATTTTATAAGTGGCCGAGAACACACTGTACTAAACTTTAACAAATTCTAAACAGAAACACATTTTTAACATAAAAAGTGTTTTCTTTCCAGGGAGCGGCCAGATTCCATTTCGTGAATTAAATCAGCTAATCACAAAAAAGCTCTATCATTCGACAGCATTCAGAAACATTGAACTACCCCACCCTCCGAATAAAGCCCCAAAAATACTAAATCAGTGTTATAACCCATAATATGACTACTACAAATAAATATTATACTCCTACGGCCACATGCATCAATGTAAAGTTTTGCGATTCCTTAATTGCGAAAATTTGGGAATCGCAAATAAGGAATCGCAAAGCGGGATGCATCAATTTATTTGCATAATTTTTGCGATTCTGTAAAAATTGCGATTTTTACCGAATCGCTGCGAATTCTAATTTGCGATTTGCAATTCAGTAATTTATTTAAGGAATCGGTAAAGTACCGAATCCTTAAAATACTGAATCGGTAAATTACTGAATCCTTAAATCCTATGTAGGGAGCACTCAAGTGAGTGCATTTTTTATTTAAGGATTCGTTATTTACCACCAACAACAAGTTGGTGGTAAATATCGAAAACCTTTAAAAAAGCAATTTTGTGCTTTTTTAAAAGTGCCATGTGTCAGATAGGGGCACATGTGCACACATGCACGATTCAGGGGTGCAACAGGGTGTCAATGTGACACCCTGCCACCCTTGAATATGTTCCCCCTATTACAGATTCGGAATTTACATAATCGGTAATAGTGAATGGCTTCCCATGCATTCCTATGGGCCTCCAGGCCTATAAGAATGAATGGGAATTACCAAATCGGTAAATACAGAATCGGTAATACCGAATATTACCGAATCGGTAAAATTTACCGAATTTTTACCTACATACTATTTACCGATTCTTAAATACCGAATCGGTAAAATTCCGTATTTAAGAATCGGTAAATAGAAATTACCTACATATGGCCCTATATATCTATTCTGGGATCTCATGCTATGTCCAGTCTGAAAATGACTTAGCTGCTCAGCATTAAGCACATTCACATCTATACCACAACTAAAACATCATCGCATTGCACCACGCAATCTCAGCAAAATTCTGCAAGCTTGACATATACAATTACAACACACAACCATAATAATACTCACTCCTCTGCTGTTACAACTCTCTTTTGAACTGCTGTAACTTTGCTGATCTTCCAAACAGAAGCATGGGCTTTAAGGCTATGGCTGGGTTTGGGCGAGCCTATAGATTCTACAGGAGAACAGTTACTAATCATCCGACAATGTTACCATCTGAAAGAGCGCTGGGCCTTGCAACATAATCTCTTAGTGAAGTTGTTGAAGATTTTTCCCCATTGGTCATACGGATCTTTGTTGGTTGCTGTGAAGCATTGAAAGTGATAAGACTTCAACAATATGTTTCTAACTTGTGAA
Organism: Lissotriton vulgaris; assembly: GCF_964263255.1. Lineage (NCBI taxonomy): Eukaryota > Metazoa > Chordata > Amphibia > Caudata > Salamandridae > Lissotriton > Lissotriton vulgaris. The sequence goes on from NC_141699.1 coordinate 725,122,363, forward strand.
GCCAATGCAATTCCACAATAAGGACCAGAAATCACCAACTATGGTTAAAGGGTTTTATTTTGGATTATCAATCAGTCCATTATATATGCAAACCAATAAAGTTCAATAGGTACAGCAATACAGCAGATAAGCTGAAATATCTTAGTAAATTGAGGCTCAATAAAATGAGATACAGAATAGAGATACCCACAAAATTAAAGAATAAAGCTAATAAGTGTTCCATAAAGAAACTTCTCTTCTCTCTTATAAATATAAGTCAAATATAGAACCATCTATTAAGGGAGCATAGACGGTGCCAGGATGAGCAGACTTAGTAGCCATGGAAAAATTAAATAAGTGTTCAGCATAAAGCTTCACACTTGCAAAAATAAGGCAAGCAGAGAGGTCTGTACCTCTTGAAGTCTAAAGGGAATCTCTCTGTCTTCCAACTGTCTGAACCAATTATAAAGTAACAGCAGATTCAGAAACATCCTTATTTCCTTTCACACTGCTAGGAACCAACCAAATTGTTACTTAGGTGCATCTGCAAAACCCCTTCAGTTTCTCATCGTATTGATACTTGGACTGTAGTTCTCAACCTTGAACATCTCTCCATCCTTGTACATGATGACCAAAAGACCTCTTTCCACCATCAATTCTCCATGTTCACTGCCAAGATCTTCCATCCAAGCCTTACTATCAGCAGTCTATTACAAACAATAAGCCTTTCTCTAATGAGAATCATCATAATACACCTGCAAGGTAAAAGAGAATATGCAGGCAAAGCTAAATGCATTTCAAATGAGGCCAGTAGTCGGGCTAAATTTTATAAATATGCACTTCGTATACATGGTTACACATCCACATGTGTAACGTGATGAATAAATGTAAGACCTGAGTAAAAGAGTGCATTATTATAAGTTTCAACTGAACATTAGTGCATATGTGTATACATCTCTGATTCCTTTCATGATTACATTACATGATTAATTATATATTATTATTTTATGAGGCTACTGTAACCCTCAACTGTACATTATAAAGATAATGTAAGTCACCATGGAGCTCCAGGAACAAATAAACCTGCGATGGTGGCTTTAAATGTACTTTTAAATGTACATATGGGGAGTACATTTTAACACTTTCCAATAAAGTTTTTAATTAAACTTGGTCAGGGATTAGTTGCTCATCAGTCCTCTCTTTATTCCTTTGGCACGTGTAGCTTTGTTATTCAGATTGCCAGAGCAAAGTCTGCAAACACCACAATGCGAGCCACATGTGCACACATGCACAATTCAGGGGTGCAACAGGGTGTCAATGTGACACCCTGCCGCCCTTGAATATGTTCCCTATATTACCGATTCGGTATTTACATAATCGGTAATAGTGAATGGCTTCCCATTCATTCCTATGGGTCTCCAGGCTCATCAGTCCTCTCTTTATTCCTTTGGCACGTGTAGCTTTGTTATTCAGATTGCCAGAGCAAGGTCTGCAAACACCACAATGCGAGCAAAAGCCAACTGAATGGGGAAGTCATGCCTTTCCTGGACCACAGGGCATGAACTACAATGTCTGCCTCTCTAGGTTATTTGCAACAAGCCTGGGAGCATCAGACATTGTGTAATGAGAACCAGTAGCAGCCAGTGTCAGAGGAGTGGGGCTTTGAGGGGTGTGGGGGCAGTCGACGAACAACTAAAAAAGGGCAGGAAAAAAAATATTTTACCTGCAGCCCGCCGCATCGACGTCTTCTGCTCCTCTCGTGGCTCCACTGCAGGCAGAGGCACCAAAACTCCTCTGTGGCCAATCCTGAAGCTGCTCTCATGCATGAGAGCAGCTTCAGGATTGGCCTGAGCACTGATAATTTGCTCTGCCAGGGAGACTGGGAGCCTGTGTTTGCTGTCTCCAACACAGCAATGCAGCTGGGTTGGCGAGAGCTTAATCGTGCATGATGGTTTGGCTGGCCAAACCATCATGAGCACTGATAACAGTGCATACCCCTTCCTGTAGTGCCTGTTATCTCCCTGGCCCCACTCCCAAGACTCCAGGAAACAAAATAAAGCATTAATAAACCTAAGTATATTATTCATTTTATTTCTTACGCTGATGGCAGGGGGGCGACGCTCCCCTGCCATAGCTGAGGAGCCACCCCTGATGAGAACCCCTTCCTTTGTACAGGGGTACCTGTGTGATCTGGTTAGGATGTTGAATCCGGCCTTTGAAGGACTTAAAACACAGTAAAAAAATGAAGCCTTTTAGGAAGCCTCCCAAGAGTGGGCACAGACTGGTGACTGGCTGGCATCTCTGCCAGGCTACAACAGCTACATGTAGGTCTGTGAGACAAAAGGGGGGTGGGGGGGCGAGAGGCGTCGGCATTGATGGTCTGGATATTCTTACTAAGGTTCCCATCACCATGATATTATAAGGGTCACTCCTTTTCAAGTGAGGTTCAGAGGGGAGAAGCGGAATGTTGAGACGTTAAAATCAAACTTGTATTGTGTTCTTTCAAGCAAGTAGTGATGACATTTTCTTTTTACATTTTCTTTGTACATATAGGTTCTGATGTCACAACATGCCTGTAACAAGAAAATAAAATGTACGCAAATTTACACTCTCCCGTTTCTTATACATTAAAGAAAGAACATTTTATAAGTGGCCGAGAACACACTGTACTAAACTTTAACAAATTCTAAACAGAAACACATTTTTAACATAAAAAGTGTTTTCTTTCCAGGGAGCGGCCAGATTCCATTTCGTGAATTAAATCAGCTAATCACAAAAAGCTCTATCATTCGACAGCATTCAGAAACATTGAACTACCCCACCCTCCGAATAAAGCCCCAAAAATACTAAATCAGTGTTATAACCCATAATATGACTACTACAAATAAATATTATACTCCTACGGCCACATGCATCAATGTAAAGTTTTGCGATTCCTTAATTGCGAAAATTTGGGAATCGCAAATAAGGAATCGCAAAGCGGGATGCATCAATTTATTTGCATAATTTTTGCGATTCTGTAAAAATTGCGATTTTTACCGAATCGCTGCGAATTCTAATTTGCGATTTCGCAATTCCCTTTGATTCCTATGGGCCAAAAGGCCCATAGGAATCAATGGGAAGGCATTGACATTTTGCGAATTTCAATTAGCGATTCGCAAAATGTTAATGCATTCCATGGGTGCAGGGGGGGGTCCAAAGGACCCCCCCCTGCACCCCTGAAATGTATTTTAAAGTGCATGTTTCACACACACATGTCCTAAGGACATGTGTGTCTGTAACATGACAGTGTTTTAAAATGCAATTTTGAGCATTTTAATAAATTTTCGCAAATTACCACGAGGTTCACCCTCGTGGTAATTTGCACCCCCTAATTGCGAATTTGCAATTTTAAAAGTAATCATGCATTGCTTTTAAGGAATCGCAAATTTGCGATTCCTTAAAAGCAATCGCATTTTTGGAATTCGCTAAAAATAGCGATTTTTCCAAAAATGTTTGATGCATCCCAAAAACCTATTTAGGAATCGCAAACGGACAAATTTACCGATTCGCACCGTTTGCCCTTCCTAAATAGGTTGATGCATGTGGCCGCTAGTCACTTTTTCTGCCATGCACAAAGTTTTTTTTGTCATTTCGATGCATGCTAAAGATTTTGGTACTATCCAGTAGATTAGCCGTGACCCCCCCCAAAAAAAAAAACATGCTCGAGACATGAAAAGCAGAGAAAACAGACATGTGTCCGATGCTCCCTAGAGCCGACTATACCAGAGGAAAGACCCATATTAGGTCGGACAGTCCGTCCTGACAGAACCTCCTCAGATGGGATTATTGGTGAGTTTCTCTCCCTGGCACGCCTTTCCTCACATGTGAGAAAATGAGGGACAGTTACCTACTATTCTCTCCCTGGGCAGGTACACGGGACCCACGGGGGCGTCCATAAATAAAGGGTGAACGCTATCACTGAATTTGAAAGAAAAAAAAGAACACTTGAATGAGGTAGGAATGAGGAGTGTGTTTTTTGGCATCAGGAATCAGGCTTGTTATTGGAACAGACAATTGAACCCATTCCATTGGTCTCCCCCTCTTCTAGATACTACAACGGGGACCTCCGTAGATAATTTTTGAACCCCAGCAATCGGTGACGATTTTTGTAAGGTATGCATTCACCAAGTTAATGCAGACATTAGAGCTACTTAATGAGGCTATCTAACACCAAAAAAGGAACTGACATTACTCTTCCTTCTTATTCATATTTTGCACACCCTCTGCAGGAAAAAGTCATAAAGCCCTGACGAGAACACGCAAAGTAAAATAGCGAGTTCGAAACGCGTCGGCCAAATGGAGACAAGTATCTGATGACAGCTAGCAATGAGTTGTTCCTTGTTTGACTGAGATTGAGATTTAGTCCTTCAGTCTTTCTTGAATTGCTTTGAACATTTACCGTTCTCTCATCTGATTTCTTCTTTAATTGAGTGCTAATACACTTCTTTTTCAAGGAAGATAGTGTAAATAATGAATATTTATGGTGATGCACAAATATTTGTGCAAATGTATATATGAAATGTTCAGAATTATGTTCTGTTGTTTCTGTTGTTTACATTCAATGTCTTTTTGTATATGTTTTTTTGAATAAGTGTATGTTAAATGTACATGGTATGTCTTTTTCGGACTAATGAATTTCTAAATCTAAAAAACAAATTTATTCATCCATTGACGGCTGCGTTATAATGTGTGTGTGAAGCGGCACCTGGAGTTTTTAGGAGCTCTCCCTTGCGCGGCAAAATGCGGGAGTGCTTGAAGGCACGGGCTGGAAGTGGTTAAAAATCAACATTCGATGGGGAAGAGAGTCTCTGGCCGGGACCTCGGCTTCTCTTACCTGCACTCGGGTTACCTGCCAAGCCGCACATCATCCTCGGTGTGTGTGCAGTGCTCGCCTCTGCCTGTGGCTGGGTGTCCCAGCACCTGCTGCGTGGGAGACGTGTGAGGCTGCACGGCCCAAATAATGGGGTCACGGCCGCCTTCGCCGCTTCCATGTTGAGGTAGCTTTGAGCCTAAGTTACAGAGCAGCCGGGCATGGTAAAACCATCCTTCTCGGTTATTGTTTAATTATCACATGTCTTCAGAGGGACAATGGCCTGCCTCCTTCTGAGTGATGTGACCCTCTGCACTTGGGAGCTGTGACAGGGAGACCTGGAAACTGACCAGGCCTTGCCCAGATAGTTGGACCTGGACGCCTGGAAAGTAGCACAATCCCACAAGCAGACATCCAGGTACTTTACTTTGAAGCCGCTGTGAGAGCAGAATGAGATAGTGTGGTGTTTTGATTGTATAAGGATGCACTTAGATGCTATTGTGATACTATGTGGTTACACCGAAATAGTGTGCCTCAAGGTTACTCCGATGTATTGTTCAATTATGATGATAGAAAAGCGTACTGACAATTTGACATAAATTAGAATCATGATTCGGCTATGATGTGCATTGAGGTTTTGTGCTAATATTAGGCAACCAGAGTACGCTGAGCAATGTGCCATAATGATGCCATGAGAGGACGCAGATATATTATGCTATTGTTAGGCAAAGAGGGTGCACTGATATTCTGTGCTGTTATGACACTGTTTTATGTAGAGGGTGACTACAAGGGTTTTTATTTCTTAGGTTGTTTAGAATAGTTTCAGAATATTTCAATCGTAGGCTCATTAAATAATTGAGCCCAATGTATCCACAGGATTACTTTAACAGCAGTGAACAGTTTTTCAAATGAATATATTCAATATAGTAGATATAGTAAAAATGGAGCAAGCAGAGAAGAAGCACACAGCCAAAAAAGGTTATGTTTAAAATAAATTGTATTAGAGTAAATCACAAGGAACAAATCATGGGGTCAAATAATAGAACAAAACTTCGAATAAAAGTCATGAAAAGCAGTGTATCTACATTAACTAATCAGTTCATAACATTTCATCAGCTCCAACAAAATTGATGAAGGAGACCAAAATCGAAGATGTATAAAGGTGTCCTTCAGTGCATGAAAGCTGAGGAGTTGATGTCTTTGGTCGACGTTTCGGTCTTGTCTGTTTACATCTGTAAGACCATCAGCAGGACTAGTATTTCATCAAGTAAAACTCCTTAGATACACTTAGTGTATAGGGCTGATCTTCATATTGGATGTTGTTTGAACAGAAGGATCTGCCGTGACTCTTATAAATAATGAGAGCCGATTAAGCGATGTCGTAGTACTGGTATCCTTATTTCCAAGTAAACAAACGTGCTATTTTTTGAGAGTAGAAAACGAGTCAAGGGTCAGTTTCTTAAGCAATCCCTCGCAGTCTCGAGTTGAAGAAAACAACCAATATGCTATTGTTAGGCAAAGAGGGTGCACTGATATTCTGTGCTGTTATGACACTGTGACTGATATATTGGGGACTTATGATGCTACAGATAAGAGTAATGTTACAGCGATTCCGTGTAGGTAAACTGTGGGGCAGTTTTACTAAGATCTCGTGCAACACAGCACAGAAGGCAAGAAAGCAAAAGAAGAAGAGAACAGGAGAGTGCCATATTTAAAGAAATATAGCTCTCTCCTCCCCAGTGACAGTGCCCTTGGTCTGTGGGCTACGGGGCGCGCTGGCTGGGCAGCAGGAGGAGTGGGTAATGCCATGTATACTTGGAAGGTGGTGAGAGCGGGTAGTTCTGCTGTCAGGTGACAGGAGGTAAGGACTGTGTAATGGAGGATCTTCTTGCTTGCTTTGCCTCAAGGCGCACATGTTTTGCCTATGGCATGCATTCCAGAAGCCATCAGCCTGAGAGTTAGTAAGAGGTGGCCCCAGAGTTCAAGATGCCCCGTGTTGGATATTAGGTCACCTGCCCTGGTATTTTATTTTATTTTATTGCGTTCCTGCAATGGGAATCCAGTATAACTTAGTAGTTAATGTAACTTAAGATTGGACACAGTGCTTCTCGAACCTGTGCAGTTCTTTTAAGGGAAGAAGGGGTTAAAATAAAAAAAACTCACTCCTGATACTTTTACAGTGTGCATGCATACTCCTGAGTCCTCTTCACATCTCAGGAATGTAAAACTAGCATTCCAATGAAACTTATGAGAAATATATGTGCCCGAAATTTGACAGTGAGGTTTCAAGTCCGAGACTTAACCTCACACAATCACAGGACTGCGGGTGCCATGGGCGGCAATCTGATGGATAGCCCCGGGCGCCACAAGCTCGAGCTACGCCTCTGGGGCCTCATTTATGAGAAATGGCGCATCGCTGCGTGAAAGCAGCGATGCGTCACTTCTCAGTGCGCACTTCTTGCGACATTCCTGATGCGTCATATTTAATGTATGACGCATCATGTCGCAAGGAGTTACAGATACGTCAGTATTTCTGACGTATCTGTAAGCGCAAAAGTGATGCATTGCTGGAGTGTGTCACAAAAGTGACGCAACTCCAGCAATGCGTCATTTCACATGGGGCAAGCCCCATGTGAAAGGGCCTGCGTCAGTCTTACGCCTGCTGTGAGGCAGGCGCAAGATTTTGACGCAACGGCGTCCTAAAAGTGACACAGTGAAATCTCATAGATTTCACTGTGTCTTCTACGACCCTTCCTTGCGTCAATACGCCCCCCTTGCATACATTATACCTGGCGCAGGTATAATGTGGCCCAGGGGTTTATAAAGTGACGCATCTACCTGGATGCATCACTTTGTAAATATTGTGCAACGAGGCACATTTTTTACGCCACTGATGCGTCACAAAAAGTGACGCACCGGCGGCGTAAAAGTGACGCACAGCCTCATAAATGATGCCCCCGATATGTGACTTACAATACCGCTTGTCAGATATACCTTTTTTAAGAAAGGCTTATTTATATATCAATAAAGACACTGAAATTTCCCCTAAAGGGGCGGAGGACTGGGCCATTCGAGTAGATCAGCTTCTACCCATTGGGGTGATGACTCTAAATGGTGGATTGGATGAAGTAGATGGCACACTGGATGAAGTTGTGGCGCCCGTGGTAACAATATGTGACACTGGAGACTATACCATTTCCTGCCCCTCTAGCACCTTGACACGGATGCTTAGTGAGATATCCATGCTTGTGTGACCTTGTACCACTCGTCCACTTAATGTAATTCTGCAGAGCCTGGTAAAGACTTCTACTTACACATTTTACCCCACACAGATGTTAACTTTCAGCTGCGCTCAATTTAGCCATTTTATCAATAAGCTTGAAATAAGCCTAACAACACCCCATTCATAGAGAGAATAACAGAATAAATGAACCTTTACTCAGAGAGAAAAGCGATAATTGTAAAACTGAGGTAGCCACTGCTTACAGATGACAATCGGTAACTCACGAAACCTGCATGAGACATTCAATGACAAACGTGTATGCATAGAGAGTGCGACATAAGTGCACAGGAGACATATGGTTATCAAATCAATGGCAGTAACAGGCTTGGGGTCACTTTCAACAAACATCCTCTCAGTGAAGAAGCATGCAGTGACTGAATTGTAGAGGGCTTTCTGACCCCCAGATCTGGGTTTAAGAAAACAAAATGTCTTAAATCGCTCTGTGTGCACACAATCGTTGGCTGCCTCATCTAAACATGGGAATGGGCCAGGTTCCTACCGACAGGTACATGTATAAAACAGAATGCACAGTTTTGAATAATCATTTTATGACAAACTATTTGAAAAACCGTCTTCATTTTAATTTGTATTTTTGTTAACCTTCTGCCCTAAAGTAGGTTACCGCCAGAGCTACAAAGATGCCCTACCTAAAAAAACATACAAACATGAATGCATGAGGCTAATCTAATGTCCTCTGTGTCACCTACCGTCTCCAACCAGCTGCAACTATGAGGGTGTTCTGGACAAAATCTATTAATTTTGAGCATTAGACCCAATTTAGCAGTAGGAGAAACAGTAGCCCCACACTGCTTATTTTTTCAGGAGCAGTAGTAGGCAAAATAATGTTTACATTTCCCATTTTTGTGCACAACTAACACATAAAGAATTATACTATGCAATGTCTGGTGACTAAGGTGGTCTTTCCTTGACACGAAAACAGATAGTGGTAACAACGAAACAAGGCAGCGCAAGACTTTTCGCAGGCGTGCGTCTTCAGTAAGTCTGCCTTCAGTAAGGCCCATTGGAATTATGGTAGATAAAGTCCTCGCTTCTTTAATTGTATTTTCAATCTTCATTTAGCAGTAAAACACAGAAAAATGTTCAATGAGTTAATGTCATTTATTTTAAACAGTTCAGTGTTCACAAAGTTACTTTCCTGACATCATGACGTGTCATTTGTATTAAGCTCTTCAGAGGAATTTGGCCTTGTTACCCGTTATTGGCTGTGAATGCTGCAGAACAATTCACATGGTTAAACACCCAAGTATTTGTTCCCAAGAGAGCAAACCTATAAGGTCGCTCTCTATCCCAGAAGCTGCAACTTCATAAATCACCGACAAGATTGTGGTAGCATTCAACAACCTGTTTTTGTGCTTTGTTTTTTCTTGTTTAACTGCTTTGTGATATACTTGCACAACGTGGTACCTTTGTCATGCACAAGGACTGATAAAAAGGAATGCATTTATTTATGTCTTTCTAACAATCAAAAATCCAGGTCATCCTAAATATCGAGACCCACAATATCCGCATTGTTGTTGTTTTATTTGTCATTTATATAGCTTAAAATCTGCCATGCTTGAACAGAGAAAGCCTAAACTTAAACATGTGTCAATGTCAGACTAAGGTTCCATTTTCAATGTATGTGCCATTGAAGCCTTTTGGAATGCGAATCTCCCCAAGTAACCAGGCAACCGCATGTAATCAGAACTAAAACATCAGTAATAAAGATGACTGTACATTTGTGATTTTTCCACCATCTCAATGATGTGGTTTCTCTCTGTGCATGACACAATTTAAAGCCTTTTCTGTTTTTTGTAATGTTTAACAAGTAATCATACATGATTGGTTTTTTGGCTACATTTTCAAATCCTGTTTAAAACCATTTGTTTTGCTTTGTTTATTTAGAAGCACACACAGGTCCACATCAACAAAATCAGCCCCCACCGCAGTGAAAACAGCCCCCAGCTTGGCAGCACACCAAAACGCCCGGTAGCCAGTCCGGCCCTGATAAAGGCATGATCACCATGAAATTTTTCTTTGTAAAGACATTTGTGGTAAACACATACTCATTGTAATTGAGTAGTTGTAAAGGTTATTCGTGATTCCGGCCTCGTTATAAAAGCTCTTTCCCATTCTAAACATAGAACATGGATGGTAGGCCTTTATCACCCAACAGGTAGGACTGATTTGGGGGGCTGACAGAGAGGCATTCAAGTTGTCTCGTCCAACATGAGCGAGGCACAGCCTGTATGGAGACCATCATTGTGGCAACTCATGCACACTGAGTTCCAAATGAACACTACTATTGCGTTGTATTATATCGCCGCATTTACAGCATTTTATACCCATGGCATGGTCAGTCAGAACCCGACTTGCCTTTGCTTCCTAGACACACTTATCAGAGTACAGGTTTCAGCAGACTGGCCTATTTAGCATGTTCACCCAGGTATATCAGGCTTCATGGTTTTGTGAACTTCACACAAACACAACATATGTACTGAATCCACAGGTGCCCCACAGACCAGGGAAAGGTCTGTGTCCCTAGATGAGAATCACACTGATGCCTCAGCCTGTCTCCTGTAAGCCTGGGAAGAGGTGTAAATAGCCACTCCCAAATAGTTTGCTGAGTGCATGATGTGTGGCTCCCCCTTGTCAACAAACTGGTTTCTGATGATGAACAGCACAGCAACTCCAGTTTTCAGTGAAAGACACAGGGTCGGCCAAAAACAAACACAGACAGGGCACAAAAGCACAGATTTTCAAGGAGAACCTGTGCATCACTCCATTGACTTTTAGCTAAGTTTGCACGATAGGAATACCACCTGCCAACACACACACACACACACACACACACATACATACATACATACATACATACATGTAGGGCTTTTGTCCATACAATGGCCATCAGTCTGAGGTAGTTAGTTGTTTAAGAAATTCGTTATTATATCATTGGTACAATATATTGTCATCTCTTCAAAGCCAGCTTTTGGTCCAGTAGAATCTAAAATGTATTTGCTGAAACACAGTAGCTGCACAAGGTGATGCCAGTGAATTCCACAGGAAATCCAGTGATATCAGACAAATTCTCCAAAGGCACAGGAAGGTGGCAGAGGCACCTCCTCTGCATTATGGGGCGACTGAGTCATCAGACAGCTGTGGAGATGGAGACAGGGGGGGCTCAGGGTGATAATGGCATGACACATTTAACCATAGTAGTTGAGGACGGGGCAGAAAGCCCGCAAGGCATAAGGGATTGTTTGCCAAAAAGGAATGATGTTGGGCCCTGGCTCGTCTTGGCATTGGGCCCCACACCTTGGCACGAGATAATCTTATTTAACACCCTGGAAAGCAGAGTGGGGGAGTTTGCTTCCTCTCTGCCAGCCCACATGTCAAAACTGCACCCATAGTTAATCTGTTCTTTGCGAGGGAGGGGGAGATATGTCCATGATGGTGAGGACAATGTTTGTAAGGGTTGGAGATTGTTTCCTGCAACTGTAATATGTGATAACTGTGTTGCGCTAATTGTTCAGTTGGAGAAAAAACTGCACCCATAGAAATCCAAATTTCCACTTACACGCACTGGTGGGTGGCTACAGTTTTTTAGTTCTGAGCCCTAGGCAGGTAGAAAACCCACCTGAGCTGTTCAGCATGACAGGAACATTCGCAGAGCTTTCTTTTCAAAACAGGTATGTTTTACGGGTTCTTTTTCACAGAGGTAGCATTACCAAGACTCCTGACAGATCAGCCGCCCAAATTGGGCCATAGTCCAACACCATTTTTGCAACTTCATTACTATTGTTTGTGAGAGTTTTGTCACCATGAAAGGAAGTTTGGTAGGTTTTTTTCCCGTAGGAAGCTCAATCATTGCCCTAATCCTTCTCTAAACCAGACCCTTATGAGTCGAATACGTTTTTGCTGAATTTCAACCCCAGGACAATCACTGCTGCATCCCTCATACATCAGACACGACAACTGGCCACAGGTGAGGAAGATTCTATAGGTACACAGACCATGCCATTGGGGCAGGACCACTGTTTTTTCTGCAGGTTCCTACTTTCCCTCGGACCTAGCTCCCCTCTCAGCACCCACGCCCAACAGAACAGTGTCAGCAAGCAGCGGCTGTGCTGCAGATCCTGCGTGACATGCAGGTAGCACCCTGGGCAGCAGCCTATTCTTTCCCTGTACTTTAACTAGCCACATACAGAGTTGCAGAAGAAGAAACACTTGTGATAGCACACAAACGTCTAATGTGGGTTTAATGCCAAAATAGCCACCGAGCATACAAAATAAGTAAGACAATTGCCTAACCTACCGATCAATGCTTCACCTCCGATACATACAATCCATACATTTTGGTGCTACATTTTATACACTTTTTATCAATACCAGTAGCGGCTGGTATCAGGGCTGAGTGACAGGCAGGGGGTAGGGGGATGAACAACAACAACAACAAAAAAAATAACTTTCCTGCTGCATTGAGCATCACTGTTCTTCTGCTCCTCACCAGAAGAGGCTCCCAGAATCCCCTGTGGCCAATCCTGACTCTGCTCTCAGCAGCATGAGAGCTGCCTCAGGACTGCCCTGAGAGCCCTCGATTTGCGCTCCCAGAGAGGCTGGGAGCCTGTGCCTGCTGTCTCCAACCCAGCAAGGCAGCTCAGGTTGGAGACAGCTTCAATGCACCTACCGGTTTGGCGTCCTGAGACAGCCGGCCAAACTCACATGCTCATTGACAACAGTGCCCGCCACTCCCCTATTTGTGACTGCCCGCGCAATGGCCCTGCCCCCAAGACTCGCTCAGGAGTGAAAAATAAAGTGATATTAAACCTGGTTTATTATCATTTTATTTTTTAATTTATGCATCTGCTGGTGGAGGGTGAAGCCCATCCGCCATATTGGAGGAGCCGTCGCTGGTCAATACAATTGAATTGAAGCTGGAACATGTGATAAAACTGAACCCTATACACACAGAGCAGGATGTAGCATCTTCACCAGCCTGGGAGCATAAAAATGAACACGCCACACAAAGAGCTCTGTAACAGAAGTCTTTATTCTTCAACATATGATCACGCTCCCCACACATTGCTCACAACTTTCATAACCACTCCTTAACACCTCCCAGCAGATGACGTAATTCCTGTTTGGAGTCCACCCAGAACTGCAATGGTCCTAGCACACATAATATCAAAGGCACTACACAGGTGTCAAGCTCATCTCAAGAGAAGAATGCGAGAAGACCTTGAGGGGAAATGAATGGTTCAACAAAAGGCTGGCTTTGCTACTTTATGAAATCGTCGCTTCAGGTGTGCCAAATTCAGAATGAGGCCAGACTACTAGATTGGTTTATCTAAAATGTGCAGAGTACAATAAAGGATAACAAAATGGAAACTTCTTAAAAATACATTTAAGCGTACAATGATATTAATGAGCTTTAAGTAGGTATAGAAACGAAACCTAAATTGTTTATTAAACTCAAGGTACAAGGTACAAGGTAGTTTATTATGATGATTATTTAAAATCTTACAACATTTTAAACTAAAAGAAGAATTTAAAGTTAAATTCCAGTTTAAAATCATATAAAATGACATTACATAGTCTTTACAACCCAGTAAGTATTTGAAATAGCTCCGTTAAGACATATATGTGGATTTGCATTTTCATGGTGTACACATAATCATTAAGGCTTAATGTATATGATTTCGCATCTTCGCTGGCAACCATAGAGGTCGCAAGTGTTCGCAATTATTTACAGCCCCCTGATCCCCCTAAGGCGACAACAGTGTCACGGTGTTTAAACGAGTTTGCTTGCGGTCTGCTGTGGCAAGTTCCCGGCATGCACGTGGTGGGGCACCGAACAGCATGGAACCGTTCTCTGCAGGCAGGCCGCTGGAACGTTTGTTGACGAGGCGCCTAATCTGTCGGGAAAATTCACAGAATAGTTGATGCTATTACAAGGGAGGGCGCAGGGAGACCGAAGCCGGCAGACTCTGCAGCCGAAGGCCCGGAGCCAACCCCCGGAGACAGGATTCTGCAGTCATAAAGAGGGGACATTTTTGTCCACTGAATCAGACGCAGAATCCGCAGGCCGGATAAAGAGCACAGGCGCCTGGAAGCTGAGGCGCTGACTCGAGTCCTTAGTGCGTGGCACGCAAAAAACAATTTTGCATATTTCCTCTACTTTAAATATTATAAACACGTTTTAAACCAGTTTAAGTGGAGTTCAGGTTACAAATGTAAATGAAAACACGTCATTCTTAGTGACCAGGAAAATAATTACATAACGGAGCATTAGAACTCCCAGACCAGCATAGATTTTCAGTCTGGAACTACAGCTTGTCATCAGTGGAACGCTGCTTATAATAAATCTAGGAAATTTGACGTGATGGAAACTGCCAGGTTAGTACCTAGCTTCATAATATGTGATATAACTATGCCCCGGACGAATCATCATCTTACGTTCACTGTGTAATTATAAAGTATTGTGCAAAGAGCGCTCTAAAACCAGAATTTTGCATAAGTGTTCACATCACACTCCTGTCTGCAATAGCAAGAAAGTCATTTAAGAGGTTCAATATTGTATAATGTCCACATTGTTTTGTCAGTTACTCAGGGACACCAGTAGAACCAAGGGAATCCATCCATTCACGATCAAGCTATTCATTCTATCGAGCACCATAGCTACTCGGGATAGACGGCGGTAGTCTCACTTGAAGCCTTCTGACGTCACACAAGCACTGTGATTGCTGATGAACAGGTGCAGAGAGCTTCAATTGAATTATGAGGACACATAACAGCCTGCTTTAAAGGAACTCAAGAAGATAAAGGTTCTAACAGCACTGGGAAGGAGACAGAAAAACATCTCTTACATTATGACATCACAGATTCGAAATGTCCATCTGTGCAGAGTGGGGTATAGAAGGATTCGCTCAATCGAGTATGGAAGTTGTATGGCGTCTAATATTATGCCATCACACACCCAAGTATTCCAACTTGCCAGAGGTGGGGAGAAGAAAGCTGACAGGGATTGTGCGTTAACTCAATCAAGAATTGTATCCATGGATAAAGGGGGCAAAGGCGTCCCATAAACATTATCAACTCATCTAATAAAACATGCTACCGCAGCGAGGTGAGGGCAGGGGACTTGAAAGAGATTATGACATTGCTCAATCAAGTGCTGTAGCTGCAGGGAGAGTGGCAACGAAACTCCACAAAGTATCAGAGAACCAAGCAGTTCAGCTGCAAAGAGGTTTAGACAGAGGAGCCTCAAAGGGACTGTACACCTTACAACCAAGTATTGTATCTGAGGTGGGTGGAGCCCAAAGGAGGCCCATATGCATTATGACATCACAATCACACTCGATGGCCATATCTCCTCCAATCCTTTCGTTGATACTGGTTTGGCCAAAAAATGCTCGATTAGATCAAATGTTTATATATGAAATTGGCTGCGACTGTGAAAACTGGCAACATATCGAGGGCCCACCGCCTAGCCAGAGGTACAAGACAGGATTACCCATTGTCCTCTTTATTATTTACCTTTCCCATCAAACATGTCGCTATGAAGCTGCACAAGCAGATTCAGTCTTGGCACATGCCACGCGCGGAAACAGTACATCCCATCTACTTATATGCGGATGCCATGTTATTATATGTCGAAGACGTGACAGCTGATTTTTCCCCAGTCTTGATTATGCTGTTCAGCTTTCGTAACATCTCTGGTCTAAAAGTCAATCATAACAAATCACGTCTTTACGCTACTGCAGACTCAACCAAAGCTAGCAATCATATTAAGAACTCAGCCTTTGCAATGGGCTCCTGCCACCTTGCGCTACGTAGGGCTCAAGATCTACCATGGACAGGCAGATCTACTAGATGGAAACTTGGGGAGAGCGGTAAGGTCGCTGAGGAACCAAATAGTTTTTGGACCCAACTACCCTTGACAGTCCAAGGCCGCTTCTTCTTTATTACTTTCAGTACCTAAATCCTACTTTTGGCAGCTGGATGCCTTGCTGATAGATTAAATATGAAGTAGCACAATATTGGACCCATGACAATCTACCTCTCATACGCCAGGCATCCATACAGTCAATGTAAACCTGCTAACCATTGGTTCTGCTTTTTCTAGGGCTTCATCATCAACACTCTCATAGAAGACCTCATCGCCCTTTCAACCACACTCAAATTCACACCAAACATCACCACGCTGTCCTAAAAGCCAATATGCAAATGCATGTACTAGGGAGGGTCAGCTCTACAATAACAAAAACACCCAACTATGGTGCACCAGACATATCATCAGTAGCAAACAAAAATTGAGAAAACCGAAGAAATGGTGCAGAACAAAATGACAAGACATTTTGACAGAACCAGAAAATGTCCAGTTTGATTGAAGAAGCATCAAGACCTCAGAGCAACAAACTACAAGGCAGCCTTCACATAAACCTCCAAAGAAAGCAGGGACCTCATAGGAAATATTAAACAGTATAACAGCCCCTTCCCTGACCTGCCCACATCAAACCAGAGCCAACAAATGCAGCATCAATGATTGAGTACTCTCATATTTGGCAAAAGTAAAGCCTCGTTAACTGTGCTATGAAGTGCTATATATAAACACATCCATATTTTAGAATTTTATTGATTCAGCAGACTAAATTTAAGGTTCAGTCCATGTCCAGTCTCACAATGCCAAATTGCAAATTGCGCCTCTTTGCAGCCACTCTCAATCACAGACTTCACAGACCTCTTTGCCACTCTGAAACACATCTGAAAATGACATGGGTCCATTCACTAATGTGAAACGTGTATCAGGCAGATTCACACCCGTCTGACCACAGTCTGTACAAGTCATTTCATTAATTGATGTAGTATTTTTGTATACATCCAATAACCCAGTAAAATAACATAACTGACAGGACTCAAGGCTGTCAGGGTACTTTACATAGGAATGGTTTCACAACATCAAAGTCAAGGCTCACGCTTTCACATATGGAGAATATTAAGCGGACCTGCTATACAGATTGCCATTATGTAACTAGCAAGTGAGATGCTGGTGTCAATTACATTAAAATAGCCATTCAAAAACATAACCAAAAAATCCTACATTTATAAAGAGAAGACAACTTAAAGTATTGTTGCACAGAACAGCTGCTAAAACGCCAGAGGAGGGGATATTTGAGTATCCAAACATGTAATCTGTAATACATTTTTTTACAAACTTTAAGCCAAGGCTGTCATTGTGATTATAACCATAGCTGGAATTACGGATTCTCAAACAGGTACAGGCAGGAGGGGCACTTTAAATGTTGGGTTTTTAAATCCACATTTATATGTGTCATAGGATTATATAGTCCCAATGTTAGGTGGGGTGGAGATTCACACTGTGGGGGTGCTTCCTGAGAATGACAGTTTTAGTGTTTAGTGTAATTTTTTTCAATTTTCAGAAGAAGGATATTGAAACTACTTAAAAGGTGCTGGCCTCTAGAAATCTTACATTTCTGGGTATGATAGATCAGGGCAAACCCTCACTGCCTTGCATAAAATGCATGCAAGTTTGAAGAAAGAACTTTCCCCAAAGGGTAGCAACCTCAGTGAGATCAGAATGGGTAAAATGTGGTACATTTTCTCCACCCCATAACCAGCAGGACAACTTAGACAAAACGAGCACCTCTGAGGGGAGGAAGGTTAATTATAGCAGCTGCTACAAGTTGGGCATTACCATAACCAACTCGGATGTATAAAGTGTGTTTCTCATCTAAGAGGGTATCCAGGTGCTAGATTCTTGCTGGAATCAATCAAAAAGCCAGGCCTTGAGTCCTGGGCTGGACTGTTCGCATGAGGAACAGGGTCAAGACTGATTTACATATGGCTGGTTCTGAACTGGGGTGGTGAAGTGAGCTAAAGAACGATGATGGATTCAAACCAGATCTGTGACTGGGGTGAGTTTATGAAAGGTTTCAGCGCTCCGTCCATCATCTCCTTCAGTTCACTACTAGAGTAAGTCATAAAAATCTTTAACAATCACACTTTGTTTTTTCCTATTTAAAGGCAGCATGTTGCTGTCCTCATGCATGGTCACAGTATCGTATCGTAAGGGGTGCTTGTATAGCGCACTGACACCATGGGTTTCCTGGCGCTGGTTGGAAATAGAGGGGACAGAGAGACTAACCAGATTGAGGGAAAAGCCAAGTTTTTAGAGATTTACGAAAAAGGATCAAAGAGTTAGAAATTTTAAGAGAAAGAGGGAGAGAATTCCAGAACTTGGGGGCCAGGTAAGCAAATCTCCGGCCTCCGGATCTGCAAAGCTTGTAGGAGGGGACAGTCAAGAGATGAAGATAGGAGGATCTCAAGTTGCGGGACGGGCAGTAAGATCGGATAAGAGATTTTACAAAGATGGGACAGGGGCCAGCCAGGGATTTGAAGATGAGGCAGCCGATCTTGAAGGCTGCCCTAGAGGCGACAGGGAGCCAGTGGAGTTTGACGAGGAGGGGCCTGGCAGATTGCCACTTCGGAATCCCTAAGGCCAATCTCGCCGCCTGATTTTGGACCACCTGTAGTCTGCCCATCGATGTTTTGGGCAGACCATGGTAGATCGAGTTGGAGAAATCTAGGCGGGAGAGGACGAGGGCCATGATGACCTGCAGGAGGGCTTCAGGTGTAAGGAGATATGCCACTTTCCTGATCCTGCGCAGTTGGTAAATGCAGGATGAGACCACGGTCCCCACCTGCGGCCCTAGGGATAGAGCGGAGTCAACAGTGCACTTATCTGTGAGTTGATTTGCCTCTTGTGCTGGAGGGATGTTCTTCAGAAAGTAAGATACTTCAGAATATCTTCCACTATACACATTAAACAGAATTGATCATCCTCCTCCTGAATAAAACAAAAATTGGCCCCCAGAAATCTTGGCAACAGCTGACCAATCTTAGGACTGCCTTTCCTTAGAAAGAAAATCGAGAAATCAGTTGCCACTGCAGAGCCAAATCAAGCATCTTTTACATGGTTGCCAGTCTTACTTCAAACAACACTGCAACACTGAGACAGCAATCATTCAACTTGTGAATGGCATCATCCTTACCGTAAGCAAAGGAAATCCCTGCCTCTGGTACTTCATAATCTCTCAGTAGTCTTCTACACCATCATCCAGGAAACTCTGATCCATCAACATTTTATCAGCACACATTGCTTTCATGTGAACCAGTTGTATTGGTTCTCCTCTGTTTATGACAACTTCAAGCGCATCAATATGAACATCTCTAGATGCCCGAAGCTCTGAGTTGCTTGCAGGGTACATCAAGGATCCAATTTTTCCCGTCATCCTCAACCTCAGCATAAAGGCACTTGTAGGCCTTGCAAATTAGAGAGTCTTAAACCAAAAGCAGTTCAATTACCTAATGACTCTACCTGAAAACCTCCAGAATCATTGCTTCCTTATTTCAAGGATCTCCTCACCCAGGCTTGGATGTAAAGCGCGCCCCATAACAAGAACCGGGCTAAATCAAAAAGTGTTCTCACGCAACTCTACACAAGTTCACATCAGGGAACCGCTCTCTGACATCTGACATGGACCTGTAAGTATTCACTGCCAGCTAATAATGGAGCTAGATCATTTAAAATCAACATCCACTGCAAACTTTTCTTTAAAACACAGAATGTAAAGAAAAGACGAGAATCTGGTATCTTCTCTCAAAGATGATAAAACCCTCACTCACAGAAAGAGACTTTAGAACCATCTTACAAAACTGGTCCTCTCCCACCTGTATTGCCGCAAAGGGTTGAAAAAACAATCGAAGCTCTCCCATGAGGACGTGGGTGCATGTGCAGCTACTTCAGAGTGGCATCAGCTTTAAGATCTGCTGCTTCATCTACAACGTAGTAATTGTCTTCACAACAACCTGTCTCTTCGTCAGGGGCCAGTAGTATTGTGTTTTCACAAATGGACTCATACAAGTTGCCACTCAAAACCTCTTGCCTGTGGGGTATACCAGCGTGTTATTGTTACAACAGTTTAGTTCCTCCCTCTTCATTTTGTAAAAATCTCATTCCCTGATGTCTCTAGCTGCTTTCCTCCCTTAAGACTCTTTTTAACAAACACCATAAATCCAACGCTACTGGTAGGAGTCCGTTTGTTAACCGCATGCGCGCTAGCGGGTTTTCCCGCTGCGCGCTGAAATGTGAAAATCGCGGCTTTCGTGACAAAGCCAGCTCATCATGCGCGCAGCGCAGGTAACGCCCATGACGAGCTGGCTTTGTCATCCGCATCGAAGGGGTTAAAAACATTACTGGCCCCTGACAAAGGGACGTTGGGTCCTGAAATGTTTAGGGTGGGCAACGACAGTCATCTAAAGAACTGACACTTGAATTTACGAATAATGATCATTATGTAAAAAATCAAGTTGTGTTAAAAAGAATTGAGATGCAAATGTTTTAAATTACATATATGTTGTATTAGTTATTATTGTAATGTAATGATTTAACATTTATAAGTGTTATGGCGATGGAATAACCATAAAAAAGTGAACAAAAAAGCAAAAGAGTACTGGTATTATATGAATAAATAATTTGTTGATGTAACTCAAAGGAAATGTTGTATGTTAAAAACGACAAGATCAGTGCATATAGGCAGTTTGAGGCTCTATTGTCCCTGAACGTCTTTCATTTGATCACTCCACAGGGAGACAGGCAGTTCCCTAGGCCTATGTAGCCCGCCAGGAACTGAGGAATTGTTGTGAACACTGGATTAAATAAAACACAAAAAGCAGGGAGTGCGCCCCTCAGCATAAATATCATCCAGCTATGTCAGCTCGAGAGAGTCAAAGAAGTCATGGATGGGCTGTACCTAACCCCTTACCTCTTGATAATACAGATTTAGAGTTCCTAGATTTGCTTTTATCCATTGCAGTCAAAGTTATACTCACAGAATGGAAGTATTTTCATCCCTTATCTTACCATACCTGGAGGGCGTGGGTGTCATACCTTTGTGGAGCTCATACTTTGATTGAAAGGGAACAATATTTGCCTTCAATTTCTAGTAATGTATGGAATTCTTTGGATAATTATATGGATTTGTCTACTCAGTGTTTGGTAGCTCAATATACTTTCGGGCCCCTCTCTTGCACTAGTCTCTATAGGTCTAGCAGATGTCCCATCCCCTACCTCCCTGTTTCCTCTTAATATCCTTTCACCCTTCTCTCATTTTCTTCCTCTTTTCTTTTTCATTTCCTTTCCATTGCTGTTGCATCTTATATACCAAGCAATACATACTCTGCCATACATGACTTTACTGTGATATATGTGAACTTTTCACTTGTTTCATCTTCCTTGGGAATATGCTTACAAGTCGATGAATTCGAATTATCTGTTATGTCAGGATAAGTATTTGATCATTTTTTATATGTTACGTTCTATCATTTTCCATCCTCATCCAGATATTGCATGTAATGTAATCCTTTTTTACTTTTTAATTCTTCACTTGTTTACTACATTGTAACTGTACTTCCTTGTATCCAAATAAATAAAATATTTGAGCACTAAAGAAGTCATGGATGTCTTCCAGAGTGGGGTCATAGGTGCAAGAAAAAAGGCGGGAATGTAAGTTAGTAAATAACTGCTTGATGTCACCCGTGTCTAAGTACACATTGTCGTCATTATCACTGAGGTGCGTGCTGGCCACAGCTTGCCAAGAGTCATGCCAGTGTGTTCCCTACCACAGCATATCTGATATATTTGTATAATTTTCTGTGGCACACTCGTTCACTGACTAACACTGAAATAGTAAAATGCAAAGGGACCTAATACAAGAGAATACTGTGAACGCACTACCTCTGTTCCATAATATAGCACTCTCCAGTGACCTCAATTTAATTTGCATTATAGTATTAAATCTTTGGTCTTAGGATCCTATGTCAATCCTAAAAATAGTAAAAGCATTCTGTTTTTTTTCTGTTATTTATTGTTTTAACTCGTGTACTTCAAGGACTTGTGAAGGAAGGGGCTTTTTTGTTTTTTAACCCCTTCGACGCTCATGAGTTACGCCTGTCGTACGCTCATGACAAGCTGAGCTCGTCATGTAACACGGCTTTTTTTAAAACTCAGCGCACAGCGGGAAAACGGCCCGCGCGCATTGAGGTTAAAAGATAGCTCAGTCGGTACTTTAAGTTAATTGAGTGTCATTCTTGTGTCAATTTGCTACTCATTTCCAAACCTTCTGCCAGCTGTTAGAGGAGACCTTAGGTTCTCAGCCAAGCTACCCTTGTAGAGACACATGTACACATCAGTGGCCCTATTATATATAGAGCGCACTTTCCCTGTTTGCCCCACAGCACACCTTAAAACCTGTGCATCGGGTACAAACAGGAAAAGTATACCCTATTACACTGAATGCACTGCCCCCGGGCAGCCGCAAAGTTGTGCTGACCTTGGTGCTGCTCATTCAAGTGAAAAACCAAGTGGCTTGGAAGCAGCCGCTACTTGTTTTACTGTGAAGGCGGCAACTCAGCTGCAATTTTAAGAGGGGAGAGAGATCCCCTTGCAGGCGGTTGCTGTGAGTGACTGCACCTGCCTACACTGGGATGTCTGGGGGTCCAGAGGACATCCTTTCCCCCCTTCAGGGGGCTTCTATAAGGGGCTCACTTTGGTATTACAGAAGAGGCCGCAAATGCTTGTGAGGACCCTTCTGTAACACAGATAGCGCTGGTGCACAGATAGCGCCAGCACTATCGTTGGAGGGTATTCCCTCATTTGCATGGGGGAGTGGCCCCATGCAAATGAGAGAATCACTTTGCCTCTGTGCCCACGTCGTATTACCAACGGGGGCGCAGAGGCAAATATGCCGTAAGAAAGCACACTTTTAGTGTGCCACAAAAAGGTAGCGCTCTTTCAGTGCGCCTACTAAATGCAGCCCTCTACAGGGATGAAAGAGGGGTCCCATTGATTCCCCGGACATACCCTTGTAGGCGGGCGCAGTCACTGACTGGATTTGGCTGAGCATCAACTTTGATAATGCGTAAAGTTCTTCTCCGGCAATGCCTCGAAGACAGACATATGCAGTGAGCAGTTAACATGAGTAGCAAACATGGCAATTATGAGATACTATAGACAAGTATCAGTGCTTTTAACTTCAGGCTTGCCTTTTGATGTTCTCAAATGAAGTGTCAAAGAGAAGTTCCTCGGTCATTCCTACCCCTCTACCAGCCATGGTACCAACTCATAGTTCATTCTCTAAACTCCTGATTGAAAATAGTCCCCTTACAACACACAGTGCTCTTTTGCTCCAAAGGTTGCTTGGAGCCATATAACTCCCAGCTTACACATAACTCGCATAAAACTTTAGGCACAGGCAGAACGGGGCTCTATCTGCACTCGAACTGCATAGAACAGGGTTCAGTGGACTCCTGTATCCTTCATGACAACGCAATGAGGCACAGAAACAGCCGAGCATCACAGGTATTATGCCAATACACAATCAGACATTTTAACTGCCTAGGGGAGATTCCTAAGAGCCACACATTGCATAGAACAGGGTTCAGTGGAGTCCTGCATCCTTCATGACAACACAATGAGGCACAGAACCAGCAGAGCCTTACAGGTATTATGACTACAAACAATCAGACACTTTACCTGCATTGGAGGGATGCAGATTAGCCCCCCATTCATTCTGGCATCGCACAATGAAACATAACAACAGCACAGAAACAGCGGAGCATCACAGGCACTGTGACAACGGGGAACATCCATGACAACGCAGTCAAACCACTGCGCTGCCATTACCACGTGTCTTTTACAACGCAAGTCGTTACCACGACTTGCGCTGGAGGGCGCTCTAGACTAAGGAATAGTAGATTTACTATTCCAACACCTTCCCTACTGTACGTAGGCTGGAGTTGGAATAGTAAATCTTACTATTCCCCAGTCCAGCACCCTACAGCGCAAGTCGTGGTAACGACTTGCGTTTTAAAAGATGTGTTGTGATGTACCGCAATCTAAAATATCGCGTTGTAACATCATACAACCGTGACAACACACAGTCAGACATTGTAACTGTATTGAAGAGGTGCAGAAGAGCCTCACAACAGCACAGAAACAGCAGATCTCCACAGGTACTATGACATCACACAATCAGACACTTTAAGTGCATTGGAGGGATACAAAGAAGAGCCCCACACTCACTGTGGCTTTACACAATGAAACATTTCAACAGCACAGAACACGGTATTCATTATGGCATTACACTGCGAAACATATCAACAGCACAGAAACAGCAGAGCATCACGGGAAGTGCTTGATTTGAGCTGGTGGTTGCAGGTGGGCAACCAGCACTCCGTTTTGGGAACTGGCACTTATTTTTCTTCCCTAGACTTTGACTCAGAACAAGAGAGTGAAATACATACAAGGGGGATGAAGGGAGAGAAAGACGGAAACAAGTGACAACGCGAGAAAGCAAGAACCTTCAGGAGTGAGATACACAAGCAGGGAGTGTCTGGTCTGATTTAAGACTCTAAAGGAGGATTCAAGCCCATGCAGCCTTGGAATTCGACATGCTGACATACAACGGCGCTGTCAGCAGGTTGCTGAGCAATTCTTTGGGACTTGACTTGACACTTATCCTTTAACAAATTGAGCACTGATCACGGGCATTATGATATCACACAATCTCAGAATGCATAGGAGATGTGGAGAAAAATGCATTAGGTTTTTTTTGTTGTTGTTTTTTTAAATCTTTTTATTAACTTTGCAGAAAACAGTGGTGATTGTCACAATCAGACAGTTCAAGACATACAATTGTACCTTAGGAAAGTGAAAGCAAAAAGTGTTGTGCACCTTTGACATTACTCATTACAGTTCATCACTATACATTCAACAATGCGAGTGGTTCGTCAACCCCGGTAGTCTGGGGGGGTCCGCAAATGTGGGCCCTGTATTCATTCCATTTGGACCAGATAGCGACCCATTTCTGTGGGCATCCCCTGGCTACATAGACTGTCTTCTCCTGGAGCATGCACCAAGGTTGCGTTTTTAATGGGTGAAATGATTCGGGAGAGCTTATGGATATTGTGAATCAGCAGAAAAAAAGAACCTATTTTGTCATTGCATATGAGGCTTTACTTGTAGTTTGATGTCCACTGTCGAGGTCTAGATCTCACCTCTTCAAACATATGATAGATTCTAGACAGCTCTCGTGAGAGGTGGTGACCCCTCTGTATGAAAAACTGCAGGAAGAGAGATGCAAGAATTTAAATTTGTATAATTTGGAAGATAGACGAGGGAGGGGAGATATGAAAAAGGAGCCACAAAGCGCAGGTAAATGTGAATCTAAATCAATGTCTTTGACTATTTCTTGTTCCTGGGCAGGGATGCTGTGGAGTAATGTGAGCTAGTAGTAATTCAGAAAAAGCGCGACAACGCCCTTCCCGTGCGAGAGCTCAGGACTAAACGATTTGACCTTCAGAATGAAACTGAAATGACCCCTCTTATATTTTTATATGTTCCCACTTCCACATGCCTAGTGGTGATTTATTCATTCACGCGCTCATTCATTCAAAACACCCTCACAATTCAAAAGATGTGAGAGCAAAGAGACAGTTGGAGGCTGCGTGGAGTCTATGACGCTGCTGCCCTTTCTGAGGTACAGTAGGGTCTGCTTGTGTTTCTCATGAAGTTTGTTGGCTGCGTCGAACGGAACCCACCAGCTTTTGCTTGCAAACATCTGGTGCCCATCAAATGCCCTCCGGTGGCTGTGGGGTTAACGCTCATCTACATAAACAAGACAAACTGTACGTAGCTCGGAAGAAATGTGGGAGGAACTCGAGGAGTGCCGGATTTATTGCACAAGAGAACTCGTAAAAAGGCCATTACCATCTCTATAAAGAGGGCTTTTTAATTTGATAACAAATGCATCCCTGCCTCCAGCCATTGAAAATAAACACATGTTTACCGAGCCATGTCCTGGCTGACATTTTCCTTTCCATTTAAGAGAACATCTGCCGCTCTCCCTAACTTCAGCCGGGCTCGGACACAGGTTCTCAGAGTGGTTCAGTGGACATAGACGAAATTTAGGGGAGGTGATACCCCTGGATGTCCACTTGGCTCCCTGGCATTCTGTGTCCGGGTCATGCAGGCAGAGGTAGGGACAGAAAAGAAAGAGGGCTTTTTTGTCATTTCCTTTCCTTGCTCTTCACCCTAAGACGTCAGCAGCAATTACCAGGCTATTATTGAGAATGTAAAGGTGGGGCACTTGGTCAAAATAATAATGTATTTGGCGGTCAGAGGGTGCATGGAGTCACCTTGACTTATGCTGCCAATTTGGAGTTGATGGCCAAGCAGTGACGAAGTTTCTGACAGATGAACCTGTCTCTGCAGTGCTTCCGGGTTAGGTCCTGAGAGCGCCGGGGCACCAGGGATAGACTGCCACCTATCCAGACAGAGGTCCAGGAATGGACGGAGGAATAGACAGAGGAGCAGCAGGCCAAACGTTGACTTGTCACTGGCGGCAGACCCGTCCTTTGCTCAGCTCTCACCTGTCACCTGCCACAGGTGTCCAGAACTCATACATCCGCAAACATACGTCTGTCTGTCGTGGGGGATTCTGGGACATAGAGCTTCAAGGACAAGGACTCTGAAGGGAACTGAAGGCAGTTGAGACAGTGAGTCGTAGATGAGCAAAAGGAGGTGCATGTACTGCACTAGAGTGACCACATTATTTGTTTAGAAGGTTAGAAGGTACATTTTCTCTACATACCACACTGGCATAGCCTGGCAGTTTGGGCTAAAGTTTGCCAACTAGAGCAGAGTCAAAGCTGATTTGCATGTAGCTGGGTTCAAACTGAGGTGACATGGTGAGTAAAATAACGATGGATTCCAATGCGACCTGAGTAATTACCAGTGGCTGAGATTAATTCAAGCATTCCATCCATCACTTTTTTATGTACTTGATATGTCACCCTGAGTGGGAGGGGTATGCCCAGACGTGGGACCCATGCACACTGTGTCACTGGAACCAAGCTGTGCCTGGCTGATGAGTTCATAACTAGGGCAAAACTGGTCCTGGGTTCCTTTTGTTTTGGTTCGGGAAGGACCTGGCTTGTCAGTTCGGGCTGGACTGTTCCAATTAGAGCAGGGTCAAGGCAGATTTGCATGTAGCTGGGTCCAAACTGAGGTGACATGGTGTGCAAAATACCGATGGGAGTAATTACTAGTGGCTGAGATTAATTCAAGCATTCCATCCATCACATTTTTGTGCACTTTAACATTGGCAGAGGGGACACAGATTAGGTGGAGGATGGTAAGATCCATTTTCATTCAGAGAACCTCACAGAGATGCACACAGCACATTGCACAACTCTTACTCAACTTGGTTACGTTGTACGGCAGCAAGATCAGACCCAACCTATGAAACACAATTAGAGGGAAGTCTGCCATCTTACAACCACACAACCCACATTTGCTTTGGCTTGGTGAAAGCTTTCCATTCATTGGGTAAATCCACAATAATGGGCCTAAGTCTACCCACAAGAACATAAACCGCCAAAAGGACTAGTAACTGCCGATTACTGCACTGTACAAATACCCTGAAATGTAACATATCATAGTGGAAGCAGGTTCCAATTCCGTCTTTGCATGTGGTACTGAAATCCAGTATTTCTGGGGAAATTATTTATGTCTGCCTCAGTTAGTAAATACATAATTCGCTTTACGATGTGCTATCTAGTACCAACTAAACGGTATTTTCCCTTCATATCCTGGTTCCCACAATCCAGTCAAAACTGGATCCCACCCAACAAACTGCATTACGTACATCACTCCAATCCTCTGCAACAATTACTTTTTTCTCCATGGAGAGCTCTGCTGTTCTTTGGGGTGCAGCTAGTACTACATCAAATACTATGAAATGAAGTAAATTAATCTTGCTGTTGGTTATTTTGTTCTTAGTAGTTATAGGGAGGACAAGAAACCTTCCTATGTCACTTTAGACATATATTGTACAAAATAAATGTTACTTCTACATGCTGCGGGATTGTAAAGACACATCCATTTCCAAACACATTTTCTTTATGTTCTGTTAATGGATTCTTGATAAAGCGCAACAACTCAGCCCTGAAGGGACATCTCAGCACTGTGACTAGCAAATAGGTGAAGAGCCAGCTGATCAAACAAACCAGGTTTTTAGATGATTTTTAAAACCAGGGAAACTGGAACATGCACGTATGAACAGAGGGAGCCTATTCCAGTGATAAGGGGAAATATAGGAGAAAGCCCAGCCACCAACTTTGACGTTCGAATACGCCGAGGACATAGAAGAAGTTGATTTTTAGATCTTAGCTTTCTGTCAGGGTGGTGGAGAGTGAGTGTGTTCTGCAGTTATTTTGGGCCTATGCCTGAGAAAGATTTGTAGGTGATGCAGAGCAATTTGAGAAATGTTCTCTTTGTAATGGGGGGGCAATGAAGGGTTCTGAGATTGGAGGCTGAGGGTGTCCGTGGAGGCAACTTGTTGACCAGACGGGCAGTGGTGTTTTGAACCACCTGCATTTTTTGTAAAAAGGGATTTGTTTAATGCAAGTATTCGGGCATTGCCATAATTCAGGTTACTAATGATTAGTGCCTGGGTGTGCTCCAAGAAGCCAGCAAAAGAGTCTCCTAAAAAGGTACAATATGCCGAAGAAGGTGCAGCAGGTGGAAGTAATCTGGGATTCCATAGATAGATTGTCATCGTAGAGTTAATCCACGTTCCTGGCTATTCTACTGGGCAAAAGGGCAGGGCCAATCTCAGACTGTCACCAGTTGTCTGTCCAGTGGAGCTGGGCTTTGCCAAACAGGAGAATCTCTGTTTCGTCCCCATTTATTGAAAACAGTTGAGGGACATTCAAATGGAAATTTTTCTCATGCAGACGGCAAATCACTGTTGGCATTATCAATGTCCTGCCCACATAAGATGACTAGTTGGGCATTTTCTGTATAAGAAAGTATTTTTAACCCGCAGGACTTGACCAACTGGAAAAGTGGGGCTACATAAATGTTGAAAAGCTTAGGACCCAAGGAGGAGCCCTGGGGTACCCCCTTGTCCAGGGGAATGGTTTTGGAATAGTAAGTGCCCATAGAAACTGTTTGGGCTCTATCTTTGAGGAAATCTTTGAACTAGTCAAGGGCTGTTCCCTGGATACCTATCTAGTAGAAACCGTGTATCAAAAAGGGGTGTGAGAAGGTATCAAATGCCGCAGACAGGTCAAGCAGAACCAGCATGGCAGGATTTCCGGTGTCCAGGGATAACCTGATTATATCTACGACAGTTAGTAGGGAAGTTTAGGTGCTGTGGGAAGGTCTGAAGCCCGATTAAGAGGCATCCAGCAAACTATGATTCTCCAAGTAAGAAAAGAGCTGTTTGTGGACGAAACGGAGAGGAAACATGTAGGGTGATTTTTAGCTGGGTCTTTAGGATCTGCATTGGGTTTTTTGAAAAATAGGTGTGACATGTGCTGCTTTCCATATCCCTGGAATGGTAGCTAGGGTGAGAGACTGGTTGCACAGTGATGTAATAGCTGTCGCAAGAAGAGTGGATAGGATGGCAATGATATGAGGAGGACTGAGATCGGAAAGGGAGCCAGATTTGTCTTTAACCAGTAAGTCAAGAATCTGAAATTGGGGGATAGGATTGAACCCTTCAAATACTATGAAGCAATATTTTGGGGTGGCTCTGTGGTGCAGCTGATGGTCTAGCTGTGGAGTGGGAGCTACGGTAGATGTTGTCGATTTTAGTTTGGAAGTGGCGAGATAAGGTGTCGGAAAGTGTCTGGGGGCAGGGATAACTGAGAAGCAAGCTTGGAGTTTGGTGAAATCATTTAGGACTTTGAATAGTTCCTTCGTTGAGTTGCCTGCTTGACCTATCCTGTCAATAATATAATGCATATGTGCTGTCTTTATTTTTGTAATGATAGGCCCTTAGTGCTAATTTGTACGTTTGTTTATCAGTGCTAGTTTTTTACGCCCTCCATTTGTGTTCCAGTCTTTTACAGCTTGCTTTGTCAGTTTTCAGTTTGCCAGTATACCATGGAGCATTAGATCTGCATGATTTAGCAGGAAGTTGTTTATGGAGAGCAAAGATATCAAGAGCATGGGAGAAGGTGTTTTGGAAAAGAGTTAAAGCTGAGTTAATATCCTGAGAGTTGTGTAGATTAGGGGCAAGGAAAGTGGATTGAAAAGACTCCAGAGTGATCTGTTTCTATGGCCTCAATCCAGAGTGCTTTATGTTTTTCGGGAATGGTTCTGGAGGGAATCTGAAAGCTCTT
The DNA here is from genome assembly GCF_964263255.1 of Lissotriton vulgaris. NCBI lineage: Eukaryota > Metazoa > Chordata > Amphibia > Caudata > Salamandridae > Lissotriton > Lissotriton vulgaris. The sequence goes on from NC_141699.1 coordinate 725,152,749, forward strand.
CAGAAAATGATCAGTCCAGGTAAAGGGTTGTGGGATGCCTACTTGCAGAACCCAGGAGTTGGATAAAATGAGGTCCTGTGTATGGCCTGCCAAATGTGTGGGGCCGGTCCTAGTCGGGTGGAGCGCTAACATTTCAAGATTGGAAACAGGATAAGTAAGTCAGGATCAGTGGCTATGTTGGCGTGATAGTTGAAATTCCCTATCAGGAGAAAGATTTGCGTGGACAGTACATGAGGTGGTAGCCGTTCTGCTAGTTGATGATTAAACTCTTTTTTGGGGCCAGGAGGGCAGTAAACTAAATCACCTTTCCAAATGGGGCTGTGGGGGTCTCTAGCTTGAATACTGCTGCCTTGTTGGTGGGTAGGGAGTAAAGGATTTCTACTCTAAAAGAGTCCTGGAAAGCATTAGCTACTCCACCTCCTGGTTTTGTTTCCCTGTCTAGCCTAACCAGTTTATAACTATCAGGAAATGCAATGGGGATGTAAGGCAGTGCTAGGGAGTGCAGCCAGGTTTCTGTGATAAAGCACACATCTGGTGGTTGTGAGGACTCAAGTAAGTCCTAGAAGTCTACTGAGTGCTTGGGGATCGATCTTGCATTGAAGTAAAGGCATTTAAGTGTGAGGGGATGGGCTACACTTTAGTGGGAGGTTCGATGACTTTTGAGGCGGGTTTTTTGAGACAATGGGCCAAAGTTTACCTGAGGAAGGGTCTTCCCTGTTGCCATTCAGTAATTGTTTCAGCAGTGGAGCTAAAGAATCCACATTTGTACCAGGCGAATGGCCCTTCGGGACATACTGGCAGGTGGGATACGAGGGTGATGACGCCAGACCAAACGGGAGAGAACAAAACTGTGAAAGCTCCCCCAACCACCTGAATTGCACAAACTTGCGACTCACCTTCGCAACTGGAATAGTGAAATATGCATCCTTTAGATTCAATTCCACCAACCAGTCGTTCTCTTGAAGAATATCCCATAACAGATGGATCCCCTCCATCTTGAAATGCCTGTACACAACATACTGATTTAATCCTCTTAAATTTATCACAGGTCTCCATCCCTTTTCTTTCTTTTTGACCAAGAAAACAGTAGCCATAAATCCGCGATCCTCCTCCGAAATCTTTTGAATTGCTTCTTTTCACAACAGCTCCAAGACCTCTGCTGCGACTACATCCTGAAGATCCATCTGAAAAACTAACTGCTTTGGTTCCTTCATCTGAATTTGCTCTTCTTCAAATTCTATTACATATCCCTCTACAGTCTAAATAACCCAACTGTCCTTGGTTAGAAATGACCAATTCCGCACAAACTATTGTAACCTTCCCCCACCTCGCAGGGGATAGAACCTGAAATTATCTTCGTACTCACCCTGATTTCTTTGAGTGAACTGCGCACGCCCTCTTCCTTGATGCACTGTGCCTGTTCTTCCTCTCTGAGGATAGAATCAGTCGTTGACTGAAAACCTCTGAACGCAGCACATCCTTGCGACTGGTACTCAGCTCTGCTGAAAGACCAGCCATGGAAAGGGGCTCTTGCCTCAGCCCTGTCAAAAACTCCTCATCCAAAGACCCTTCTTAATGAAGATTGAGCCTTATCCAAACTGGTGAAGGTTGAAAGATATTTCCCAACCCCTTTCACCAATCCTTTGCTGAAAAGATAACCCTTTGAATCTTCAGAAGGGTCTTTTTTTAGTAAAGTCCACCAACTTCTGACTTATCCTCATTAGGACTGCTTTCCTTCTTTCAGCTGATAATGCTGAATTCACATTACTCAGAAAACATATCGCTCTTCCAGCCCAACCCCTCAAAAGTTCATTATCTACTTGAAGACTCTTCATCTTGGCTTCCTCAGCCATGTCCAAAATACGTGCCAATGGCCCTAACACATCCAACAAACGGTTCTGGCACTGCTTAAGTGCCCTTTCCAATCCAAATCCGGAGTTAATCATGCTTTTCCGTCCACTACAGGACGTGAACACTCTGCTTTCATAACAGATCTTGCTTCCTTCTCAAGAGGTCTTCTTAACCAAAGTTTTTAAAAACTTGCAACATGAAGAAATGCCACCAGCTTCTAGGGTGCCGAATCATCTCCGGACTAATCATATCCTCATCCTGAGGATCTTTAACGATTCCTTTCTCTTTTCTCTCTTTCTCCACTTCGGTCACATCCAGATCCCAATCGTCATCTAAATAATAATCAAGCACAAACTCATCTGTTTCCTCATCAAACTCTTGATTTGGGAGATCCTCTTGCTGCTTCTCTCCATCAGCCCCAACTTCAATATTTTTTTCCATTCTTGCCCTGTTACTATAGCATCTCACACCTCCTCCCTCCCCTTCCTCCAATGACCAATACTCATCCTCAGAGCAATCCACTGCTCTTCTTTTCTTTTTCAACACACTTTCTAAAACCTCTCTCATAGAGGTTTCCATCTCCTCCTTCACAATCTTCCTTAAATTAGCATCTGCAGACTGAGAAGAATGTGCCCTCTCCCCATTCTCCATCTTAAAACCTACACTACATTTTTATACTTAATACATATTTTTTCATTTTCTTTATTTTTTATTTTCCCTACTAATTTATTGAACTAACTTAACCAACAAATCTAGCCTATCTCCTATAATAAAAATTGCTACAATCACTTATCTCTTATAATCCACCTCTCTCCTTTAAAACAAACACTGTCCTTATTCTTCCTTTTTTTGGTTTTATGGCTCAAATTCTCTCCTATTACCAAATCAGCTGTTAGTCAAATTCTTCCAGCAGTGTCTGAACGATATTGTTGCTGCGCAATACTATTCAAAATGGCCCCCATGCGTCTCCACGCAACGTAGAGTGAAGACGCTTCTACGGTGGCTTAGTACAAACAATTTACTTTATTTAAGGAATTACCTGCCTCGTGCCATGGAGAAAAAGCCTTCCTTGTTCTTACATGTGCACAGCATTCCAACTACGCCGCGAGCAACAGAGATTTTCAAACGCTTGCGGTGCAACAGTAAAATGCCTTCCTTTTCTCTTTTTTATAGTATTTACTTAACAAAACAGTCTTCCTTATAAAAAGAATACAGATCAAACAAAAATCTAACCCACCATTTCCCCCACCTCAAAAACGAATCATAAATTGGGTCCCAATGAAATACAAGAAAAGCCTAACATCAAAATAAAACGATTAAAATGACACTTAAAATACATAAATGTTTTAAACACATTCTAAATCATAACTTTCACTATATCTAAAACAACATATAACTTCACAATTTTAAATAGATACTTATCTGTCAAGGAGCAGCAATTAAGAGAGGAAGATGGCTGGTGTGAGAGAGTTTATATATGTTATGGACATTCTTTTTGTTCTGGAATTTTATGTTTTGTGATGCTATTCTTTGATTCCCGGGAGACAGCCAAAGTCCGTGTAGGTACACGGTGGGGAGCCGCTGGCGTGGAACGCCGCGTGAAATCAACCCAGGCTGTGATTTCCGAAGGAGCACAATTTGTTCCCTCAGAAAGTTCCCTTTTTAACACACCCCTACCAGAGTGAGTAGTGCGGTGGTGATGGAACGTTTTTCCATCCTTTGACATGAAATAAAAACATTTTTTTCACACTTAGAGCCTCACGGGAGGGTGCACCTTAGAGCGTGCACACCACCGGAGGACTTATGTTGTAGGTCCTGAAGAAAGCTGAGCTACATGCAACGTTAACAGCTGAAACATGTCGACCAAATTTTACCTCTGACTTAGGACTCCAGTTCCTTAATTAAGAACCGTGGGAGTCCGCTCACCTTGTTTTTAACCAATGCGGGTTGGCCATTATTAAAAAATTTTCTAAAGGCACAACCTTTGCATTTTTTAATTGTTTAATACACTTTTGCACTATCACGTTTAGTCACTTCCTAATTTGGGCACTGTTGCACCCACCACATCCTGCTCCGCTGTAATCAGGCGTCGTAGCACGCTGGGAGACATTCGGTCACCCCAGCGGGGACCCGATGATGAAGCATGTCACCAACTAGTGGTGAGTGAGGGTCCTTCTAAGAACTTAGGTCTTCTCCCTCTACCCACTAGAAGGTGACTTGCAAACGCCCTGACTTTCTTCCAGCTGAAGACGTACGTCTGGGCCCCCTTAGGGATTTCTAAGACTGCCCCACTGTATTTTCTGCACGCGTGTGAGCATTGATCACGCGTGCAGTATACAGTGAAGCGTTATTTCACGAATCTATTGCGATTATCACTTTTGTTTTGCACTTTAGTCACTCCTTCGTTGTTTATAGTATTCTTTGAAGTGCTGCAAGGAGCTTGGCAATAAAAGTTTTTGGATAATGCTAGCCTCCGGTCCTTGTCAAGAAATCCACATTTGTACCAGCCGTATATGGCCCTTCGGGACATACTGCGAAGTGGGGACGCGGTGCAGACAACTGGGCCTATGTTTTTAAGGTCATTGCTATTATATCGCTTCATAAGTCAGTATGCAACCTTTCAGGGTGCAGATGTAGGGCTCTTGGCGACACTCTGGTACAGACAGACTTGCCTTTGGAATGCCTGCTGTGCGTGGGAGCTAGGCTTGTGATATACCCTAAACTGAAGTGCTAGACCGCAGCCATCCAAAATGGCAGATGCTGCGGTGTAGCTGCGTCAAGGAAATCGGCACTGAGCTTTCTCCCCTCAATTCGCAAAGCCATGGCAGGCAGAGGAGTTCAGGAGCAAGACATTAGGTGCAGGGGAGAAGTGATGGTGTGATTACAGTGAGCAGGAGATAAGTGAACAGAGCGTACAGTTGAAGCAAGCTGCTTAATAGCAACTAAAACGCAATAATTCGGGCAGAAACATAACACAGCGCATAACACCTGAGAAAAATAGACATTATGAAAGTTGTTGCAGGTTTTGCATAGTATAACACGATTAAATGTTTCATGAAAATTCCAACAAATGCCAGAACCAACTTCTTCATCGAGATATACCATATCTGTTTAATCATCCATTACTCAAATTAGTTTTTTAAGGGTGTGACACTTAAGCAATTTATGCCATGCTAGGTAATGCATTTATGCCTATTCCAGGTTAGGGATAGCATACAATTTCAGTACAAATTATTTCAGCTTCTTGCTCTAGTTTGTATTTTAATTTGTTGTGTTTAATGGCAGTATTCCCAGTTAGTTCACAGACATTTATTCTCTTATTAGAAGGGTCAGTGACGTTTCTCCAACAGATGTTCAGCCTAGCTCCTGCATCTCTGATGTGGCAAATTGTACATGATTTGCCACAATAGACATTCAAACATAATGTAGTTAAACTATAAGACACACTATATTTTGAGTAGGGTCAGAGGCCAGGGTTTATAGACACAACGGGATATGCAGCCCCATTATCAACTAGTCAATACACAATATATACCCCGAAGTCTAATGAAGAAGAGAAAAGAATTCCAAAACTAACCAAGACTCTATAAAAATACACAAAATTTGTATGGATTCCCATCACTCACCATTCCAGGTGACATGCTTCATCGTCTGGGTCTCCTTTGACAGGGCTAACACTCCACCCTAATGATGGAGGAGCCCAAGGATGTTTTCAAAGTTGTTAGTACAGATGTGAGCAGGTTTAATTTGTAGAGTGTATGGGAGAAAAGTGCAGTTTAAAAGTGTGGTGTAAATTCTAAAACTGAAGCTTAATCAGACTCCAACTTTATTCATGTCTGATACGAACAAAGATTAAAAACAGTGCAATAGGGCAGTTTCAATAAATAGTCGTCCGTTGGTAAACATCGGTCAACATGTTTCAGCACTACAAGGTAAAAATGCACCTAGTGCTTTCGTCAGGACTTATTGGATGCTAAATGCTACTGCAAAGTGAGTAAAAGTGATATAAACTCAAAACAATAAACAACATAAAGGATAGACCGTGAAGCAATCTTCTCACAGCCAACATTCCTCGAGTATCTTGGAAAATCTATAAGAGATACGAGAGGTACATGCTAGAGTCTTGGAAAAAGCAGCATTGTTTGCCTTCAATAATCTAAGTGGCTAAAAATAGCCATCAGGAAAAACCTCACCCCACCTGGCAACAAGCTCAGGACAAAGGAGGCACCGCTCTCTATGTGCTTACATCACAGATCACCATTCCTTATTATATGGGTTGGTGGATTGAATATGATGAGAGAGAGTTAGTTCGAGCAGTGAGGGCTCTGACTATTTTCACAGGCACTAGGTTTGTGTTTTTAATGTAGAGAGGGAACAATTCACCATATGAGTTAAGGTTTAGTGTATTTTGTTTCTTTCCCAGAGCAGTGCCTCCTTTGTCCTGAGCTTGTTGTCAGGTGGGATCCCTCTCCCCCTGAGAGCTAAATACACCCCCAACCTCCTAAAAACTACCCTGAACCCCCCCACCCTCTAAAAACTAATCAATCCCCTCTCACTACCTAAAAACTACCCCGAACGCCCACACCCCCTAACAACTACCCTGAACACCCCCCATCCCCTAAAAACTAATCTAAACCATCCCCACCGCCTAAAAACTACCCCAAATCCCCCACCTCCTAAAACACTACTCAGAACCCCTCCCACCCATAAAAACGACCCCAAACCCCCACCCCTAAAAACTACCCCCCCTGAAAACTACTCTGAACCCCTCCCACTCCTTAAAAACTGCCCGAACCCCCACCCCCTAAAAACTACCCTGAGCCCCAACCCCCTAAAAGCTACCCTGAACCCCACCACCTAAAAACTACCCCAAACCCCCTACCAACTGAAAACTACCCCAAACCTCCTACCCTCTAAAAACCACCCCAAACCCCAACCCTTAGAAACTACATTAAACGCCTCTTACCTGTCCTGTGTGCTTTCCGATGCTCTTCTCTCTACGCCCATCACGACCAACTTTACCTTAACCATTCACATGCGTGTGTAAGGCAAAGTCGTTGTTCGGCTTGTGGTCTTCCGGAACTTGTGGCTCTGACCTCATTGCTCCGGACTTTTCCCTGCCATTTGTGATAAGAACAAAGTATGATTTGAATCTGCATGGGAAGATGCTCCAGTTGAGGTTTTTCATGTGGATTCCACAAAAAATTGTGTGATTTTCCAATCAGCACTACAAGTTTCTTGGACACAGTTCTCCATGAAAGGGAGATCCTCACAGGAGGAATGGAAATGCTGTGCAAATGCAAATATTTTACATTTATTTTTTTGTCTCTTGGGAAAATATTTTTATCTGTGGAGAAACCGCTCCCTCTAGACCCCCCCCCCCCCTAAATTTAAAGGGGATCCATTTCCCTTACCGGCCATGGAAAAGTAATTCACAACAGTCCTTGGCTAGAGAAAACGCACAACCCTTTCCATGACGGGGGGCGCTGACCGCTACAGTGGAGCTCCACGCCTCCACGTAGCACCTGTGCACCTGATTCCCTCGCTCCTCCCTCTCCCTGCGCGAGACTGATGGCGGCTGATGGCAGCGGCGGCTGCTGCCAACCGGAGCGTTTCTGGCGTGCCTTGAGCTGCTAAAACGGCAATATCGGTAGAAAAACCCACCAAGTATTCGGGTTTTCTGGATTAGAATTGACTGCTGGCATCTGGCGCCTCGAACTCTCAATTTTGACTTTTTAAAGTGGCAGCATTGCGGACTCTGCAGCCCCGCTCTTTCAACCATGTCAGCAGAAGCGGCTTTGGAATGCGGTAGCCGGTATCTTCAAGCTCCTTGTTTGCCGGCGGACGGGGGTCCTTTTCCTTTTCACTTTGGTCGCTCAACTCTTAAACTCATGTTTGGCGGAGCTGGTGGTTGGAGGCTAAGGCTGTGGAAGGCTGTGGAAGGTCCTGAAAATAAGCGGTTTCACGCCAAAGCACTGATCTACGAGTGGCGAAAGGTGAAGCTTCTGAACGTGGTGAGCGAGAAAAAAACTAATTTCATTGATGTTGTTGGGAAATTTTCTTACTACCTTATATATTTGCTAAAGTCTGTTATATAGAGCCTAAAAACTGCATTGTTATAAGCAGACGATTAGAAGACTACATTACCCATAATCCATCTGCTGTATTTTTCAATTAAGGTTTTATGATTGGTAAACTCTTAAACACTCGCATCAAGGCGAAACCACGTCGTCAACAGGCAAAAGAGGCAAAAGAGGCTGCCGCTATGATTAATGACCAAGACCAAGAAAATGCCAAAGCTGAATCCCCCCCTGAGAGCTCTGAGGACGAGGGAGTGGTACCGGCAGACTCCTCTGCCCCGACTAGCCCAAGTGGCATTTTGGCAGCTGCTCAGTCAGAAGACTTAACCAAGAAGCTTATTGGTCGGGAAGATTGTCAAGCAGGACAAAAGGTAGCACCACAGATTCAGAGATCATTTCCTCTATTTGAGAAAAAGACTGCTCTGATCTCAACTGGTAATACTGTTATGGGGGCTCCATTAATGCCTTCGTCCGCCGGACTATTGGGCTCCACCGGAGTTGATGGTCCCCTAGAAATCGCATCCTCTGCAGTTCTGTTTAGTGTTACTAAAGAGACTACTATTGCAGATTCCAGCCTCATTCCTAAGGTGATCTCAGTTTCTACGCCCATGCCTAAACGCCCATCAGGGCCGGCCCAGCAAGTGGATGAGCTGTTTACTCTTTTGAGTAAGACTGGGACCCCAGGTCACAATGATAGCATCACCAACACCGTTAACACTGCGTCTGGTACCCCATTTAGTCCAATTTTTGACCTGGACACAGAGTCTACCGATGGGCAACAGTCGTCAGTTAAGGACCTGCTAAACTTGATTCTGGATGAGATCCGTGAAATGAAACGGTTCCAAAGGGAAGAGTTAAGTGCAATCCATCAACGATTGGATAAGATTGAAGACCTGGTATCAACCTTCCCTGCGCGCCTTCAAGAGGCGGAGACTAGGATATCTACCTTGGAGGATAATATGACAGGTGTTAAAAAGGATGTTTCTGCTATGTCTAAGGCATCTAAAGTGTTGGAGATGAAACTAGACGATTTAGAGAACTACAATCGGAGATCTAATCTCAGAATGGTGGGGGTCCCCGAAGGGATCGAGGGGTCCAATATGGTTCAGTGGGTGACGTCCTTTTTACAACAGAAAGTGGTTCCAGAGTTGAAAGGAGATTTAACGATTACTCGGGCTCACAGGGTCCCAGCACAACCATTCCTGAATTCTACACTTCCCCGCACTATTCTTCTAAAATTTTCTGATGTCTGGATTAAGGAGTCAATTTTATCCAGGGCTTTTGAGCAGAGACAGTTTTCTGTCAATGATACCACTAAATGTCGGATATTTTCGGACATGTCTGCAGCCGCAGCTCGCAGGAGAAAGGAATTTGTCAAAATATTGCAGCTCTTTAAGGCCAAGGGTGCCCAAGCCTCAATAGCGCAACAAGCAAACTAAAAGTCTTGGTTAGAGGAAAGTTCAATATTTTGTCCGATGTGGATGAAGCACATGACTTGCTAAAAGATATCTCCAAAGATCATAGGCGCTAATGTTTTCATTATTTCTTATTTCCTCTAGTCAAGCATTTTTTAAACATGTCATTAAGTATATTTTCAGCAGGGATGGGGTTGCAGGAGCGAGGGGTAGGGCACAGGGGGTCAAAGGGGTGTAACACCACACACCCCATGGTAAGGGTTAAGGGGCTGTGGCTTGCGTGGTGTAAGGGAATAGAAGTAGGGCCACATGGTGGGGTTCAGGGGGGGTTAGGTGGCAGCTTTTGGGTAGGAGGTGGTGGGTGAGGTGGTGGATTGGTGCACAAAGAAAGAAGTCTTGGATGTTTTCATTTATCAATATGTGGAATGTTAAGAATGTTAGGAATTTTGGACTGGTGCATTGGAAGTTGAATGTTGTTTACTAAAAGGTTTAGAGAATTGATTAAGGGGGGACCCATAAGGGCTCTGAGGTGCTTTGATTGCAGCCCTTTGTGCTGATGTCTCTTGTATTATGGGTCTGAAAATTATCTCCTTCAATGTAAATGTGTTAAATAATAGGAAAAAAATGCGCGCAATAGAATTATGGGCCAAATCTGAACAACCAGACGTGATCCTGTTACAAGAGACCCATATCCAAATGTCAAAAATTGAGGAGTTCTCCATGTTTAAAGCCTGGTCTTCCTATCGAGGATTCTCCTCATTTTCGGAGTCACAGAGGGGGTCACGCTCTTTTTTAGTAAGAAGCTAAATGTCCAGATTTTTCATACAGAGCAAGGGGGTTCAGGTCGCTGGTGCTGGGCTACATGCGTTATTCCCAACAGAGTAAGCCCCGTCACTTTGGTTAGCTTCTATGCCCCAGTAGAGGATAGACCAGAGAGCTATGAGGAACTGTTTCAATATCTTTTAACGGTCAAAGGCGATAGCATTATAGGTGGGGACTTTAATATTACCATGAATGTAAAATTGGACTCAACTAGCTATTCGAAGAAACAATCCAAACCTAAATCTCTTAGATCAATTAACAATAATATGTCTTTATTTAATCTCTGAGACCCCTGGCGTATTCAGAACCCATCCAAAAAAGAATACACCTGCATGTCTGGCAGGTTTAAATCCTCCTCTCGGATCGATTTTTTTCTCATCTCACGCCAAATCAAGTTCTCTAAACAGACGATGCTCTTGTTTTTTACCTGGACCGTTTTTTGCTAAAACAGAATGTTTTATTTGGGCCAAAAAGACTCCATGAATAGCCTTAAATACATTATATGAGAATAAGGACCAAGGAGGGCTTGCTCTTCCAAATCTCAAAGATTATTACAATGCATATTTAGCTCAATTCCTAGCTAGATTTAAAGACCGTAACCAGAAACTTTTTATAAATTTTTTCTTTGATTTAATTAGTCGAGAGACCCAGATTCCCTCTTCTCTTCAAATATTTAAATCACCCAAACTGGTTCGTTATAAGGTTTTAAATTGGTTCTTTAAGAGGCGCGCCGCGATGCTTAAAAGATATTCCCTCCCCTTTCTTAATCTAGCTTCTTCTTTAAACAGTGCATTTTCTTTTTTAGGGGTTGACATTAGTCTTGAAATATCAGAAAATTGGCATAGGATAGGGTTCACAATGTTAAAAAATTATATGAAAGATGGGGCTTGGATTACCCTGTCTGACACGGGTCCTCGGGTCCAGGGAAACTTTTTACTGTTGGGTTTGTATAATCTGATTTACAGTGCACTGCGTCAACTGGATCCTACACTTCTTTCTCCTGCCACCCAGTTATTAAGTGAACTGTTTCTGTTTGTACAGGAGAAGAAACCAGGGGAGTGGAAACGTTGTCTAACTTTGAACAGGGCCCCGGACTTATGTCTTAAAGCAATTCATAAATGGCAGGGGCAGGAAAATCTAGCGCTTACCTCTACTATGCGGCAGAAAATTAACAGACTGAACTTCTCTGTACTAAGAGGCGCTAATTGGCGCAGAATGCTGTTCTTCAGTAAATGGCTCCTGTATTTTACTCCGGCGATTGTAACTAAAATGTATTCCAATAGTTCATCCAACTGCTTCAGGTGCCTGCATTACAACCCTGCCAATTGGTCTCATATTATAGCTCATTGTCCCCAAATAACATCCTTTTGGGAGGATATCTTTGCATTTCTTCAAAACCAACAGAAAAGTATGATTTTTGTGAATGTCAAGTTGATTTTGTTTGGCTTTGATTCGGAGCTGATGTTAACAGAGCAATTAGTCAAACTTATGTATATAGCTATGGCTGTGGCTAGATCGTTATTACTTCAGAATTGGCGTTCACAATATTGCCCTACTGTACGAGAATGGCGCTATAAAATGGATAGAGTCAGAAAATGTGAACAAATCTATGCTCAAAGAATTGGGGTGGTTCGGAAATTTGAGAAAATCTGGGGATCGTATTTCGATTAACGAATGGTAATTGATCCGGAAATGTATTATTTATATTATTATTTTTGAATTTGTCTGGTTCGGACATATTTGGTATGTGTTACTATATTTTCTTTGTTGTTGTTCATCCAAGACCTCAATAACAATTTTCACAAAAAAAAAAAAAAACCTTTCCATGACAAAAACGGCAATATGAGAAGTTGGTGAATGACCACAAACTTACAAGGCTAGCTTCACCTTGGAAGGCCTTGGAATGTCCTGAATCCAACCCCTTGAGCGGGATTTAAGGGTAAAGATAGCTCCACACTCATGGTGCAGTACTTTACACCACAAAAAGGACTTACAACCGCCAGGTACTCTTGAGAGTTCCTGGCAGGCATAAGTGATGTAAATTAGGCCGTAAACTCATGTTTACGACCGAGTTGAGCTTTGTGAACAGGCACCACCCAATAAGTGTGATTTTAGGCAGATTTGGACTGCAAAATATAGGCCTCATTTTCAATAGAACGGTGCAGCACAGTGCCGCAAGCAATTTTGCAGAGCTGCGGTGTGTCATTCTAAAAGTCAGGAATTTGCTGTATTTACAAGAATGTGGCGCATTCCTGGAATGACTCCTGCGCTGCAGAATGCAGTACACATAGAAAGAGGAAAAAATGAGGGGAAGTAAGAATATTTCTCCTCGTTATGCCTCCTTAAACCCACCCCAGGGGTAGCGTTAGAATTTGACTCATTCCCAGGTTTGCGATCTCTTGTAAATATGGGAATGCTTCAGATTCCATGGGTTTTGTATGGGAACCCACAGCAACACCCATGGAACGCCCCTTTCACACAGTGTTCTGCGTGAAAGGGGCACATGTTTACAAGGCAATGAACAGCCACGTAAAGTGGCTTTTCGTGGCATTGTAAATATATTGCGGCATATTTACAAAAACGTGGCGCTCCGTTGGCGCAAACGTGCCACTAGGGCCTTGTAAATGAGGCCCCATAGATTTTATTGAAAGATATTGGGGCTTATTGACAAGCCCGTGCACTAATGTGTCACTTTTAATATGAGCAAAAGTGACGTGCTGGCGGCGCAAGGGAGTTGTAAATAAGCCCCATTGACTCTTCGATTAGCACGAGCTTTATTTTGCTTCCTATCCAGCAGCAACAACTGGCAGCACAAACCAGCCACAAGGGCGACATAAAATGTAACTTTCAGACCATGTGGAGCTTGACATTCTGAACTTAATGCATTACTGGCTCAAATAACTATGCCAAAACGTCTTCAGAACTTAAAAAGTTGAAGATGAGATTATGAAGACGAAAGACAACATAAACACTGACAAACCATTGTGGTTAACAGACGAGCACTGTTCCAAAGTACTCAACAGTGAAGGTCATCAAACTTTAGCATAAATCAACACAAATCTTGGATTCCCACGCCAGCTGGCATGCACAAGTGTTCAAGTGTATACAAAAGCTACATTTGTTTCTGCGTATCAGGAGTTTCATAACCACAATATGTTGATTTTTGTTAACAAAAACAAACCTCTAGATAAATGTGCTTGTAATTGAAACAATAAATCAAGAACATGCAATACATCAACACATTGTAAAAACAATTTAAACCCTGTAGCGTCTCTTCTATGCATGGTCATGGATCCCTCCTGGTGGAAAATCCGTTTATTTATAAACCAAGAATTTGTACCAGAAAATCTGTGTATAATAAAATGGTGGGGTATTAAATAACTGATGAAAGGCTAGACAAGAGAACTGAGGATAGAAATTGATGGTGAATTGGTCAATAAAGTATATCAAATACAAGTTCCAGATACTTACATTTTAACCTAGGTATACTGAAAGTATAACTTGCATGGAGAGGGAAGCCCTCATTAGGTGTTGGCCGGAGCGGCGTCCTATAGGGATACACAGCTCCAGGTGATTCTAAGGGGGAAAAGTGTTATTGCACTCTGTAGAACCATTTGACACTGGGACGGGAACTGCAGGCCATGTATACCCTGGCCTCGACCTATCCCCAGTCACCACAGAGGGCGCATGCAATGTTCTCTTCTCCCTGTAGTGTCCTGCCAGGACACAGTCTAGTTGTTCCTAAGTGTAACCCTACACTGAACACCCACCCACCACAGACGTCACTGGGTCAGGTGACTCTGTTAATAAAAGAGGCAGAGCGCACGTGCTCGAGGCCAGAATTACCATCCCCAAACTGGTGTCCAGTGTCTCACTTATTTCATCATGCGGGCCTAGGTCCCCATCTTTACAATGGCGATGAGGCGGTAACGCGATGCCACGCGTGCCATAGCTCAAAGAAAAACAAGGGGAATAAGGAGGGGCATGCTGCCCTTGCATGTGCAATCTCCCCAACAGCAAGTGACCTTTAGCGGAGGCCCGCAGGACGTGTGCTGAGCCCCGGGCCGAGAACACGAAGCAGGAGGTGACCGGGAGCTCACCCCGCACCTCCTGTGCCCAGCGTGTGTGCCCCCCCTGCCTGGGGCGAAGAGAGAGCTGAGCGGAGCCCACTCGTATCAGCTGCCACCGAGCCATCCGCAACAGAGTGAAAGGCCCACAGGCCGGAGGTGATGCAGGGCGCTGGAAATGCCTGAGGGGGCCGCGCAAGCCTGAAGCAACCCCCCCCCTTTTGAGACTGTAGTGTAAGCGGTGCCCACCCGCATGGCCGTGGCACCCTGCTGAGAGGCCCACAATTAACATATATCAAAGCAAAGCCAGCGGAGCCCACCCACGGCCTGCCTGTAGCGCCTCCTACCCCCGCAGCGCAGCATGTGTGGTGCGCGGCTGCCGCTGCGAGGGTGAAAGAACGTGGGAGTGAAGCAGGACCAGCGAAGCCCACCCGCGGCCTGCCTGCAAGTGACCCCCGCCGTGGAGACATCGAGCGGAGCCCACCTACGGTTTCGGCCTGCCACGACCCCCTCCAACTGCGCGAGCAGCTAAGTGTACAATGTGTGGCTGCCGCGCGGGGGAAGGGTGAAGAAGAGAAGGCACGGAAGCCCCGCAGGGCTATGGGACCCCCGGCGGCACCAGTGACCTCGATGGGAATGAGCCCGCAGCGTGATGGAAGCTGCCGGGCACTGCCTGAAAGGAAGCGGGAGCTCACCCAGCATAGCTGAAAACTGCCCAAGCGCCACTCACCTGCCCGCGCGAGGACTGCGAGAAGCCGCCGCGGGCAGGGAGGACAAAAAGCACAGAGCCGCAGGAGCACCGGAAAAGGCAGCGAGGCAGCCCGCCCCATGATCCTGGGCGTTTAGTTAATTGACCGTAAAGCGTCTGGAAAGCGTCTGGCAAGCGTCAAGCCGAAGCGGTATGAAGCACCCCCCCTCAGCGTCAGTAAGGTGGGGCAGCATGGAAAGGCAGTGACCCCAGAGACAGAGCTCCAAGGAAAGTGGCAGGAGTAGCCGCGAACAGCGTGAGCCCTGTCACCCGCCCCCCCCCCCACACTAGAAGGCTTGCAAGAGGGGCGGGAAGGGTTTTAAAAGAAAAAAAAACACTCGCCGGAGTGAAACTGGAGCCCTCATGTAGCATCTGGCCTCCCGTGTGTGTGTGACGGGAGCAGCGGGGAGCATTTAGTGTGGCCTCGCAGCAGCTACAGAGAAGAACTGCCACCTAGTGGTGAAATCGCGGTGACTCACCCGCTGGTCAAGGAAAGGCAGCAAAACCAGGACAATGGCTGGAGAGCACTAAGGGTGCTCAGAGACAAGTCCAGGCTGCTGTGACCTGCAGCAGAAACAAGCCCATGGCAATCCAAGAGATACTGCGGAGTGCCATGAGAACAAGACAGGTGCACAACAGCACAAGGCGGTAGCAGCAAGCAAAAACAAGGTTCAAAGCTAAGGGCAGACTGATATTCATCGCCCTCCAGCAAGACAGTGACGGTAAAGCGTTCAAAGAACAAAGCAAGGAAAAAGGGTCAGCAGAGCGACGCCAGAAGTGCAGGTACGCACCAGAAGCGCAAGAAACCCAGCAGGGGACAGCGCAGGAATGTGCCAGGAGCGCCAGGAATCAAGAGAGCCAGAGTGACGCTGCACGCCAGCGCCACGGGACAGAGCACAAAGGTCCCCAAGAGAGACAGCGCATCTCACAGCAACCAGAGCGCCATCGTCAGCACGCATGGCGGCATGCACCAGAGGATGCACCAGGAGCGGTGACGCAACCCTCCTCCGCGCAGACAAAGCGCGTCAACGGCAAAACACCGTGACGGTGAATAGCAACCACAAAGAAGATAGCACAGCATGACAACTCATGCCGAAGATGAAAGCCGACCACCCAGTCTGGTCGCCAAGGAAAGAAAAAGAAGCAACAGAGAATATCGCGACAAACAGTCCAGTCAAAGAAGAGAAGAACACCCTGCCAGAGAGCTATGCCCAGACCAGAGAGAAACAGGTGGAGTGCACGCTGCCTGGGGAAGACTGGTCGGGAAGGCCAACAACAGCAAGAGGACCAGACCATGTCGCAAGAAGGAACATGGAAAGGAAGGGCACGACGCCATAAAGAAAAGGAAGGAGGAACAGTAGAGCCAAAGGAACCCGACGAGACAGGAGAGTCACGATGGAATTGACCAAGGAAGGGTATCCTGATTGAAGACAACAGAAGTGATCAAGTAACAGGAAGATACGACGACAGGTCTAGTCAACAAGACAGGGGAAGACAGTGTCCTACCACATGGACAAGACCAAGGGGACGACATGTAGAGGGCCCGCTACATGGAGAAGCCTGGTTAGCATGAGCAAGCAAGAAAGAAGACCTGACTGCGTTGGGAAAGAGAACGAAGAGGAAGAATGAAGTAACACAACATCACTCCACAGTGGAAGAGAGAGAACCACAGTCAGCACACAGGAGCATCGGTGCTGTCCAAGGAGCATCGCAACAGTCAGCATACAAGAACATCAGTGCTGTCCAAGGAACATCGCAACATCCGTGTGGATCCCAGTTATCCCTACAACCTGCATTTGAGGAGACCAACCACCAAAGAGCCGTATAGGTGCCCCGTGAACCTGAAGCTCGCCGAAGCAGAGCATACCCGAGCACTAGACAATCCACCCTTGTGGACTACACAAGACTCGACTGTGGCCATGTCCGAAGTTCCGTAGCGGCCCGCACAGCCCATGCGATCAAGTGGCAGTCCAGGGGACAAGGACCTCGGCCGCATGTCCTATGAGAGAGGAATCCGGATGGGAGAGGTGCAGTAGCGGCAGCTCAACGACAGGCTACAGGAAGCACGAAGGCCCCAGGTGAACACCTGGCACCGAGAAACGGTCTGAAGAAGGCACTGAACCCATGTCCTAATGGTAAGACCATCCTGGCGGATGGCATCAACACCCCGAGGACATCATGAGAGACTTGGCGGTGAGTCCTCAGCGACGCCTTTGCTCGGCTCATGCGAAGCCCCGCACGGTCCACCCGGTCCCATCGTGTCCGGCAAGAGGGTCCTCCCAGTGTCTCTAGTGAGAGAAGAGTCCAAGCAGGAGAGGCCAGTCTTCAAGGCTCCAGTGAGAGAGGAGTCCGGCAAGAAAGGCAAGTCGGAAGTTACTTGGCCGGACGGAGGTGTGAAAGCATCAAGATCAGCAAATCCAAAGAAAGACCTCTCGTGCCGCAGTCGTCTCCAGCAACCAACAAGCGTTGTCATCCACTGGACTAGGAGCACCCGCGAGACCCCTCAAGGGTCACACCCATTCTGCTCCCGATGCTCCAAGTGATGAACACTGTATATAAGCGTCAACACAGCAAGACAAGGATGATCTGAAGTACACCGCTGATGTGAAGGTCATCTGATTGACTTTGCAGTCCAGAACTTTTGACATCTCCAAGCCAGCCGCCTGAATAGAATCCGTTGGGGGCTGTAAATTTCTGGTATTCTGTTTTTCTTGCAGGTTGGACATTCGCTTTTCCTTTCATTAAATTTTGGGAGGGATGTAGTGTCCTGCCAGGACACAGTCTAGTTGTTCCTAAGTGTAACCCCACACTTAACACCCACCCACCACAGACGTCACTGGGTCAGGTGACTCTGTTAATAAAAGAGGCCGAGCGCATGTGCTCGAGGCCAGAATTACCATCCCCAAACTGGTGTCCAGTGTCTCACTTATTTCATCATGCGGGCCTAGGGCCCCATCTTTACACTCCCCACCAGGAAATAGCTTTACTGCTTCCTATCACCGTCCCTAACCCTGACCACAAACCCCATTGGCTTCCCTCCCCTTCAGTGCCGTCTTAACGCATGGGCACACTGGGCAGTTGCCCGGTGCCCCACGAGCATAGGGACCACATGCTAATCTATGCACAGACCAGAATTTACCCAAATTAAAAATGTTATTCCTGTGAGTGGTCGTGGAGGCAGAGCCCAGTGCACTGCTTTGCCCGGGGCCTATAATGCTATTAAGATGGCGCTGCTCCCATTTACTACCTCCTCACATCAAGTCATAAATAGAATTAATAGGAGTAAAAATGATTGACACAAAAATAGTGATCCTTACGCACAAATCGACCCGATAATATAAGGTCAGTATGTTATTTCTCATTCAGGGCTGAACCACTAATGATACTTGGAGTTTGGGAAACGGAGACCGACCACATTTGGTAATTCTGAGTCGTGTGTATCCTCCTTTAAACCCCAGCCATCTCGTAATGAGATCAAAGTGATATACCCTTCCAGCCAAGTTTAGAACCGAGCATTGCGCATTAGCGACTTAGCCTCAGACCACAAACCCCAAGTTTTCATAACGAACGTCTTCACCAAATCTAGTTAAAATCCTAATTTTATGGCAGAGCCCACAGTTCATGTTAGCTGAAGCATCAACTACTTGCTTTAGATAGATGGTCGTGAAACTGGAGATATACGCCTAGTCCCCATAAGAAAGAACATTATCCTACTGGCCAATTACAGAAAAGGCCTCACAGGCCCTGACTCCTCTTACTGAAAGTCAGTCAAACAAAGTTGTGTCTACTCCAGACTCTCGCATTACCAGTTTAATTCACCTTGCAAATGTACATAATGACGCCAGCCACATGGGAATTACATAATAAATCAGCAGCTGGTCTTCTCCTGCAGTACTGATATCTACAGCTGTAATTTCATATTCCCTGAGACAGTTAACAACTCACTGTTATAATTTACAAGGAAATTCTGGAAAAATATGTCATGGCTTTGGTACCTCTTGTTTCATTGATATAACCCAGCAGTAAAAAAAGGCTAGTTCGAAATATTTCAGGCCCATAATTCCGAAAATGTGCCTCAAACACATTTGAAGACACATCTTGGAACAGTGTATTAAAAATCCATGAACCTGACCACTTACAACCCATTGATATTCTGAATTTAGCACTATATAAATATATAACATCAACAACAGAGGAAATTTAGAGAAATGACCAGCGTTTGATCACAGATCTCTGTTTTCCTTTCAGGGAATAGCCACACATTGGGTTATGCACTGAGAAAAACACACTCTTTGCATCTTAAGTGTCCATGCAAAATTCTTTTTTTGTCATCCGTCCTTGTTCAGACACAAAACAAATTGTCTTCAACTTTGGTAGAAGTAACTTTTGAAGTACATATTATGCTTGATCACTTCACATAGTACTGGTACAGAACAGCCAAGCCAACATGTGCTTCGCGAAATTAATTTGCTTCCTCAGGGCTGTTGAAAATAAGACAAACAACTTATTAGCTCCCAAAAGATACCAAAGTATTTTTAAAAACACATATTCCACATGAGCTTCCAACATACAAAGAAACATATGTCATGAATACATCGCCTATGAAATTTCACATCTGTGTTAGCCACATTATAAACCAGTTTTAAATGGAGAGAGGAACAAGAGTAACAACATTGGAACTAGTATATTCAAAAAACAAAAAGCAAAATGTGTAGCGTACAAAAACAAACAAGGAACGTTACAAATTAAGTTACATTAAGAAAATTGATAAAGGCATTGTTGCCGAAACACGTCTGTCAGTACCCCGTGATTTAGCCCATTAAATGAACTTTTATACTATTCCTTTGGAGTGTCTCAGCTGTTTATCTGCACAATTGTGGATGTTATATCAGTATCTGGACGCGATTCGCCACCCTGTGGGAGTGCACCCGGAACGAGTGGTGCGGCGTATGGTGAACTTTGGTTTGAAATATATATATATATATATATATATATATATATATATATATATATATATATATATATATATATATATATATATATATATATATATATATATATATATATATATATATATATATATTCCCACGTTATAGTTAGTTGGACTCACTATAACTTGCGTGCCTGCAATGCACTGCTGATGACGTCACATATTACATCACTCATGACATGGTCAGTGACATCACTCATGACATCACTGATGACACCATCCTTGTGACAGAGTGACAGACCTAATTTCAGTGTAATGTAACGCTTGAAACACATATTCAAAAATAGAAACAAACATTTTCAAAAAAATGGAGATACCCAAACCAGTAACAACAACCAATTCAGTAATTCCACCATCTATATACATATCCACTCATTCACCAACAGTTCTATATAGTCACTCATATATATACTCACTCATCATATGTAGTGATACACCTATACATCCTGTTACACATCAGCAGTCATCCAAAAGTTACTCACACACATACTCACACATGCAAATAAACTATTGAACATCCATTTATTTGCATATACATTTATACACACACTACCACCTTACTTCTAAGGAAACTCACTTATATACATCAATACTCACATATACTAGATTAAAACATATGTCGTTACTAATGAAGACACTAGTGAGACAGTCATTCACTCACTAACACGCACATATACACACTCATCCACCCATACAGTCCTGCACATATGCTGTCTTCAAAACACATACAAACAGTGAGTCAGTCACCAACCCCTGCAGCCACTTATACACAAAGAGAAACACTGATACAAACATTTAAATATTTAAACAATACTCGCTAATATATGTATTCACTAAGATACACTTAATAAGCCAGTTAACCAACCAATTTTTTTTTTAAAAAACATCCATTTACACACTTATTTAAACATTTATTCTTCCATCGACCTTTACAAATACATATATAAAACAAATGTATTTTTCAGAAAGACACACATTCACTGGATGGTGTCATCAGTGATGTCATGAGTGATGTCACTGACCATGTCATGAGTGATGTAATATGTAATATGTGACGTCATCAGCATGATGCTGAGACTTTACAAACTTTTCACGAACTAGCCGGATGCGAAGACATCTCAGAGAATCCGATTTTAAATTTGGTTGAAACTGAAACTATTGATATTTGTAGCAAAAGTGGTTTTAAACCGAAATCTATCTTTGTGCCTAACATTGCGAATACATACATTGATACTTTTGAACAGGGAATGTTGAATGCAATGCGCAAAATTGAAAAACAAAGACCCAAAGTTAACATGAATCTTAGCAAAGATCAACATCAAGCTTTGCAAGACATAGCAGGTTGGTCTGACGTGGTGATAAAAAACAGCGATAAAGGGGGTAACGTAGTTATCTGGCCCATTGATATGTATCTGTATGAGGGAGAGAGACAATTGAGTGATGTAGATAGTTACACAACAGCTACCAAACAGGATTATAATGAGATGATTAAGACGTACCATCAAAAACTATACAACTGGAAAGAGTCAGGCATAATTGAGGATGAAGAATATAAATTCCTGTTATGTAAATATCCCGTGACCCCGGCATTATATCTATTGCCAAAATTACACAAGAGTATGACAACACCACCCGGGAGACCCATAGTATCGTCTGTTGGTAGCTTATTAGAGAATACCTCCCGATACATCGACCACTTCCTACAACCCTCAGTACAAGCTATGCCATCATACGTCAGAGACACGTCTGACTTTTTAAGAATAATTGAAAATTTTGTATGGCAACCTGAATATTGGCTAATCAGCTTTGATGTGGTTAGCTTATATACAAGCATTCCACAAGATCTAGGGATTGATGCATGCAAATACTTCTTAAAGAATCGGTCCATTTCACACTTAGCACATACCAACATGTTATTGGATATGATGTGGTTTTGCCTGAGCAACAATTATTTCATTTTCAATAAAAAGATGTACAGACAGGTCCGTGGGACGGCGATGGGTACTTGCTTTGCCCCCAGTTTCGCCGGGTTATACCTGGGCTGGTGGGAGGAGCTAGTGGTGAACAACATCTCCCACTATAGTACCCACGCCGTCCTATGGGTAAGATACATAGACGACATCTTTTGCGTTTGGAATGGCACACTCAACCAAGCACAAGAGTTTGAGTCCATGTTGAACAGCAATGACCTCAATCTCAAATTTACGAGCCAAATGAGTAGAACCACTCTTGAGTTTCTAGATGTCAGCCTGACGATTAAGGAGG
This sequence comes from Lissotriton vulgaris, assembly GCF_964263255.1. Lineage (NCBI taxonomy): Eukaryota > Metazoa > Chordata > Amphibia > Caudata > Salamandridae > Lissotriton > Lissotriton vulgaris. Next base: position 725,174,987 of record NC_141699.1, read on the forward strand.
GGGTGCTTGTCAGTTCACTATTTCGAAAGAAAACAGCAGGAAATAGCCTCCTTAGTGCAAATAGCTGCCACCCAGCCTCACTGATACACAGCATACCATTTGGGGAGCTGATTAGGGCTAAAAGAAATTGCAGCACAGTAGAAGGTTTTGAAAAAGAAAAAGGAATAATGATGAAAAGGTTCCTGGACAGGGGTTACTCAAAGAAAATGATCAAAAAGGCAGAACAAAAAGTAGGTCTACTGGACAGGCAAAATCTCTTAATACCAAAAAAACATGAAGATGAAGAAACGATCAGATTCATCACCACATATAACTGCCAATCTTGGGAGGTTAGACGTGGGTTGAAGAAATATTGGGAGATCCTGAGATTAGACAAAGATCTAGAAAAAGTTATTAATGCTACTCCATCAGTCACCTACAAAAAAGCAAGGTCTCTGAAAGACATGCTGAGTACAACGTTGATCAAAAATCAACCCAAACCAAATGCAATACAAGGATTTTTTCCTTGTAAAAAGTGCAAAGCTTGTAAAACTAGCAGAAACTGCAAATCAATAAAGCTTTCCCCTGACCAAGTTGAACACACCATTGTTAAGCATCTTAGCTGTTTCACTGAATATGCCATATATGCATTGCAGTGCCCGTGCAAAAAAACTTATATTGGATGTACAACGAAACAGGCAAAACTCAGGGTCTTAGAACACCTAAGGGCCATAAAAAACCTGAATCAGCAGTACCCGGTAGCACGACATTTTGCCCTAGAACATGAACAAAACCCCAATTTGCTCACATTTGCTGTAATTGATTGTGTAGAAAATAAGGAGAGGGGTGGCAACAGATGGCTTGACTTAAGAAAACTTGAGTCCAAATACATAATTAAGTACAACACCATCCAACCGGGGGGTCATAACCTTGGAGAAGAGTTAGCAATTCATTTGTATGATTGAATGTAACAATATCCCTCAAACTATGGACTGATGTTGCACACTATGCCTGCGTTCAGTACACATGACTGTGCGTTTTAATTGAAAATAGCAGTTTGTCACCACCTGCTGAGGATATATGCTAACTTTTAATATAGTTATTTGTTTTGCACAGTATATATCACAAAATTGAATATATTTTTTTGAAGACAGAGACACTAATATATACACATTATCCCTTTGTTACAGATTATGGCTGCCTGCCCACTAGGGCTTGATGAAGAATGTGTTAAACATGACCTGCTCGTGAATTCACACTGTTTATGCCCACTGGGGCGCTATAGACTTTGTCACAATTATGGACTATGGTCAAAAATCGCCTGATTGTAATTTGTTGTGTTATTTACACATTATTCGTTGATGTCAGGTTGACAAAAATATTTGCAGGACATTCATTTGAATTGTAACGTATTCACATAATTGTGAAGTATAACCATTTGGGTTGGAATGCATGACGATATTTAAATGCATTTCCAGGACATTCAGTTAAACATTTAAAACAAAACATCTCTCAAATGCTAAATATTTACCAGGCATTCAATGTAACAAAATGTAAATGTGGCAGTAACAAAGTATCGACGTTAGTCTGTCTTCATGTTAATTACCACGTGATATGTGCAATTGTTAACGTGTCACTTTAAAAGTTTGGCGTTGTGAATGACACTCCACCCGTGAGCAAGAGGTAGGCGTACCTCGAAACGCGTAGGGTTGTTTTTTCATGCCAAAATAAATCTTTGAGCACTCGAACATAAATTGGGCTTCGACTCTGGTTTTTCCTGCTAGGACTGTGTAACCAGGATTTGGACATATATATATATATATATATATATATATATATATATATATATATATATATATATATTCCTCAACGCACTTTCACCAGTCGTTGCTCTGCTTGTTAAGGGTGCTTCCTCGGCGTGCGGTGAGACGCGCAGTTACACTCCCAACTCTAGTCTGTGATTTACGGCAAACCAATTCACTCGAGTGCACGCAAAAAAGCCACCATTCTTCGGGGTTTTGTTCAAGCAGTTTCAATTATTTATTTCGCGCTTCTGCAGCCACTTTGTCAAACGCGTTTCAGCGTTTCCGCCTTCGTCAGTGTCAACTCATAACTTTACTCATGCCAGTTTAAATAAACAAACAAACAATTACCATGTTAATCAACATAGAATATGTCTCATGCATTATGTACAAGTGAAAACATAAAAATAAACAGTGGACAAGCCATGTATTCAAAAAGCGGCGGCCATGATAAACTGTAAATGTATATTCACACGCAGACTATATCAATTGTTAGGCACTAGAGGGTAAGAATACCTCCAAGATGTCCGCCGCTTTTTGAATACATGGCTTGTCCACTGTTTATTTTTATGTTTTCACTTGTACATAATGCATGAGACATTTTCTATATTGATTAACATGGTAATTGTTTGTTTGTTTAGTTTAGTTTTGTGTAGTTTCATTACTAGATAGATAGATAGATAGATAGATAGATAGATAGATAGATAGATAGATAGATAGATAGATAGATAGATAGATAGATAGATAGATAGATAGATAGATAGATAGATAGATAGATAGATAGAGTGAGGGCGATAGATAGATAGAGTGAGGGCGATAGATAGAGTGAGGATGATAGATAGATGGTTGTGTGTGTGGTTGTGGTTGTGAATGTGGTTGTGGTTGTGTGTGTGGTTGTGTGTTTGGGGTTGTGTGTGTGGTTGTGTGTTGTGTTTGGGGTTGTGTGTGTGGTTGAGTGTGGGTGTGTGTGGTTGCACCCTTGATGTGCCACTAGTCCTTGGGGCACACCCTCGCTGGTGTCAATATGGGGCTGGCATTTAAAATAATCATGGTGGGGGGGCGTATAAAGTCAGCTGAAAGTGTGTGGGTCCATCCAAGGCCTCTGTTGTCTTAAACCCTTTAACGCGCAGAGGATCTCCGGTTTAACACACCGCATGCTTTATTAAAAATGATGCTGCGGTTTGCAGTGAATTATTTATTTGCTCCTAATGAGAGGAAGTTATTTTTCAGGGCCCCCTGAGGGGAAGATGGCAGCCGAGCAGCGCTGCGCCGGTTAGAAACTATTCTTATCTGCTCAGAAGAATGACATGGCGCTGGCGACACTGGGCCGATTAATAATTCAGACTTTTGAAATATGTCACCTGGTCGGGTCGGCATTTGGAAATTTATGCAGCGCCGCGGCTCTATATGGGATCCTCGAAAACAACCGCTCAGCTCCCAGTGCCGTCTGGGGTGAATGTTTGGGCGAATGTGGGGCGTGCAAAGGATTAATGGTGTGAGTGGTCCTTGGGCAGATGGTACCCCTCGTCTCAGGCCTGGGGTGGTGGGAGGGGGCAGCAGATTCAGTGACCTAAGAAGGTCCTGACTCGCTAGAGGGAGGCATCGGTTTTAAATTTCTGCGTGTCCATATGGTAACTTCAGGAACATGCGGAAGCAGTCATATTTATTGAAGTAGACTTGATTGTGTCAGTTACAAGAATCCTAGAACGAATATGTAGGGTAACGCTGGTGATTTAGACCACTGTACTTATATGCTTACGGTGAAAAGGTCAGATTTTAGTTTATTGACAACTGTGTCAGAAACTTTTTACTGCCCTCGGGGATCAAGTACTTTACATAGGGAGACAACTCTCCCGAAAGCCAGGGGTATCTGCAATCTCACGTACATCTCACTGCAGAAATGTAACCCCTTACACCCTGATTTTTTTAAGCATCTTAATAAAAGTAATGTACATGAAAATATGCCATGGCATAAACCAGGTAATAAGCGGGGGGTGCTCGTGTGAGTCATGCCATCACTCCATTCAACAGTAGTAATATTTGGTACAGTCGGATCGGAGGGTGTACCAACACCAACGTTCATCCGCGAGCAGAAACATGGAAATATCTGTTGTGTCCCCCCTTCTAACATGGGACCTTTCTCACAAAATGGGGTTTCAGCTGATAGCGCCTCAATGCCATGAACGTTATGCTGCCAAGAAACCCAAAATAGCGTCCGGCGATTGCAGCCGTTAGCAGGGGAGGGGCGAGTGTGAGTGAAAGAGAGCATGAGGGAAAGAGAGCATGGGGGAGAGAGGAGCAGGGGAGACGGGAAGAGGGTGAGCATGGAAAGGGGGCCAGAGTGTGAGGGGCGATGCCCTGCAGGGGCGGCCCTGAGGCCCGTTGTAGAGAGGGGCCCTCACTCTGGTGGGGGTGGGGACAGGCCCTTTCTACAAGCCAATTCTCGGGTAAACACGAAGGGAGACACTCGCAAGCAGCAGGGCTCTGCGAGGACTGATGTGTGTGCACAGGACACAAGGCCAGTGCAGAAAGGGGTCTCGGGAAAGCAGTGACACACAGGCCATGGAAGGTGGCCCCTGCACACTGAGGGCAGCAGAGACACATGCCGGGGGGGGGGTTAATAGATGGCACGGCGTGGACGACCAGTAAGATTCTAAACGGCGCTAGATAAACACCGAAATATTGGAGTTAAGACCGCACTACCTCAAAAAAGGGTGATCGGGGGTATGATTTAAAGGGTTCTCTAGCAACAAAATTAAAATAATTAAAACAGAAATAAACTGAAGGGAGAAGAGGGAAATAGAAACAAATCCTAACAATACAAAATAAAAGACAGTTATTTGACAAAACAGCCAACAGGCAGAATTTTGTTTTTAGAGTAGGTAAGGAGACAGCATTGCGTGGTGAGGGCGGGGGAGCGGCATTGGGTGGCGGGGGCGGGGGAGCGGCTTGTTAGTGGATTCCTTTGAAGTCTGATGCCGAGGCTCAGACTAATGGTGGTGTGCAAGCGGCTTCCCTTGAAGTCTGATGCCGAGGCATGGTGTGCGATGTGGCTGGCGATGATGTGCACGCGCCTGGCTCACATGAACTGTATGCGGTCCGCAGCTAGGTAGACTTTTCGGAGTGCTTACTATAATCTTGCCTATCAATCCCTACAGGATAGAATAGGCGAGACCTAATAACTAAATAAATCAATACATTTTACAAATAAAAAAGTAAAACAATCCATACATTTTACTACGCACTACTGTAGCAGGAGAAAGGGAGAAAGCGGAATTGCTCCTCTGTTCAATGCACCCGCAAGACCGACATTTCATGCTGACATTTCATGCTGGCATTTCATGCCTGTTCCTCTGGTGAAGGACTTAAAGAACGGCTTTGGAGCATGGGGCCTGATTATGACACTGGTGGTCCGTGAACGGCCGTTGCTTTCTGGTGGTTCGACCGCTCGCATACCATGACAGTTCAACTGCAGATTTACGAAAGGACAGGGGGACTGCCTCAGGACCGCCACCTCCGCCATCGTTCTTGCTACCGCGGTGGAGGCAGAGGCCAACAATGGAGTCGGTCTATGCTCCTGCACTGCCGACCACATTTTAACCTGCCTTTCTGCTAACCTTTTCATGGCGGTGACACCCGCATGAGCAGAAAGGCAGGTAATGAGCTCACAAAATTGGCACTAGGGCACAAACAATCATATGTTATGTGGCTGGTGCTCATGTTGTACCCTCCAATGCCAACAATGTCAATGAGTGTACTTTTTTTCCATGCACAACATCGTGCAGGGAAACAGTGCGGCCGATTGGCTGGAGGCACCATTATGGCCCGCATTAGCTTTTGACACTTTCTCAGAGGCAAAGCTTGCCACCACCATGACTGCGTCACCCACACACCGCCAGGCCCGCAGGAACATCGTAATGCGTCGGTCAGGATGCCACCTGCTTCTCAGCGTTTTTTCGACCGCCTCTGCGTTGGGCTGGCGTTGTGTCTATCAAACTCGTAATTGACCCCTTAGGCTGATAGCTTGGATCCTACACAATCATTTTTCAAGGCTACTAGACACAGACGTCCTCACAGCACAAGTTCTTAATTACTACCGCCTAGATTCATCACCAGACAATGAATACCTGGTAACCTCTACTGACTGTTCCAAACAGGAAGATGCCATACTTGTGCTATCTAATTCAGTATTAGCAAGACCAGATATTCTCCACTTGAAGAAAAACCCTTGAAATGATTGAAAACGCGAAAACACACAACCTCACACCAGAGGCTTACTCTGAAGGAAAACTTCTGTCACCTCCATAAGGTGAAAGGGAAACACCATTCTAGTAGACCTCAAATCTCAGGCTGGAGATTCAATTTTTCGGATTTTACCGTTTACTTATATATAACAAAAAACTCCATTCAGCCAACACATTAAATATGCATTGAAAGCACTGTATTTTCAGTAGAAAGCTTAAATCTCTATAATATCTATCAACTGCCCAGAGAACTACAACAAGCACAATTCTTTAACAACATACATATCAAAGAGAACAATATGTCACTTGCTCAATTTAAGGGTATTTTCTACAATGTGCAAACTCTACAGGTACCTGCTTCTAACCTTTGACTCAATGTTATCTATAGGCCACATATGGAAATCCCAAAATTAAAATCTTTCTCAGCAAGAGGTAGTGGACAAACTTTTTATATTACTTATTTTTGGGCAATTTCAACTCTCCAGTATTGAAGATATTTAGAGCTACACAACCTATTGCAGGTAAGTTGCACTTGGGGAAATACGCAGTGCACCTCTGAAACTGTTAAAGATGAAAATACTGAGAGCTACTCTTGGTTCTCAGCGCCTTGAGACCCTTACGGGTGAGTAGTTGTGCTTCATAGGAAACCTGATTGATTGATTGGTTTTAGCAAATGTACCCCGTAAGCTCTGTTTAAATTCGAGCTGGATCATGTGGTTGATAAATTAGTAGATTAAGCATTCTTATGGGATGAAATATTGATGAATAGGGTTGATTGATCCGCAAAATAATTGGAAAAGTTTCTCCAAGTCTACAATTTACCTCTATGGTTGGACATTTCATTGAAAAACGTACATTTACATCACTCTCCCACTGCCCCCGCTCCCTTTATACACTTCAACAGAAGGGCATGTTCTTCTATAGCTTTCAACTTGGCAAAAAAGAGCATTATCAACACTTGTAAAACGATTCCAGTGAATCAGAATTTCTAACCAATTGCCTTTGGTTCAACATCGATATTCAGATCATTTCCCACAACAATTCTAGTTTATTTGGATTGATCACAGCATTTATACTATGGGGCAACTAATGGAACAATTCTTCACAATGCCCTTTTGAACCCTTTAAAGGCAATATTTTAGAAAATTCAGAAGGGAGGAATGATCAGAAAGTTAATATGCATGTTCTCAAAGCTGTACCCTCAATGAAGCTTCAAGTCAAAACCTCACATGATTTTCTACCCAAATTCAAATCAACAAATGGACTGTTGCTGATTTAGCACTGTGTTGTTTCTTGAATTGTTTGATGGTTCTACATCCACCCAGAGGCGGCTGGCACCGAGCAGGGGCAGAGGGGCGGCGGCAGGTTAGGGGTGTTTGAAAAGGGAGGGATGAGAAATATAAAATTAATTAAACTTACCTGCTTGCTGCGTCCTCCTTGCTGCTCCTCCTTGTTGCATCTCTCCTCCTCCCGCCGGCAGGAACAGGAAGCAGCTTGGAAGCACCCATGCTTCCCTGAGCCAATCACAACGCTGTGATTGGTCTGAGCGCCGTGACTCAGGGCTCAGACGGGGCGTGGAAGCCTGAGCATGTTCTCCACCCAGGCTGAAATGAAGCCTGGGTGGAGAAGAGGGAAAGTGGACATGACTGTTTTGGGTGGCCCGAGAGGACCGGCCAACAGTGATGCGCACTTAGGAGTGGGGGCAAACCACTCCTCGGCTGCTCTGTCAGCCCCGCCCGCCTCACAAAGCTTAGCTGCCATTCTCGAAAAAGGAAAAAGGAAAATGATAATAACTAGGTTATCATTTTATTTTTTTCTTAAACTGCTGAAAAACAACAGTGGGGCGGCGCTCTTCCGCCTTAGCGGACAAGCCGCCACTGCATCCCTGCTGAGCAGACTAGCAGTTATGTGACGTGCATTTCTGTAGTGAGGCAGGGCCCTTAAGAAACAATCTTGTTGCTACCGTGCAGTGAGAGAAAGTTACACTGCACAAATGTGCCTCTGCATGGACATGCTAAAATAGGCCCTGCCTCCTGCTTCCGTAGGGGCGTTCTTTCCTCTCAGGGACTATGCCTAAAAGATAGAAGATATCTTTCACATACATGCTGATGTTCTGCCTGGATGCTGAACACCATAGATATTCTGTGGTCACAGAACACTGGCTTCCACATTGCAACATGACAAAGCTTAATGATCTCAACATTTCCTGTGTATCTTTTCCTTAAGAAAAAAAAACTATTCTTCTTAAAATGGTCAGAAGTCAAGTACTATAAAACTACAGCGATTTAGTGCTTCAAAATGGTCAGAAGTCAAGCACTATAAAAGGACAGCGAAAGCACAATAGCATACTTTCAGTTCTGTTTCAGTTCATAACTCTCTTTAAAAGGAAGAAAAATGATATATTCGACAGTAAAGATTTAGCAAGAAGAAGCATAACCTGCGGTTTAATCTGAACATGTGGAGCTTGTCAAGACTGGTATTCTATTAGGACTAGAAAGGTTCAGTGTCTGGGGCAAGGGGATAAACTGTGTCAACTTCCTTGTCTGATACAATCCATATTTCAGATGCTTTACTCGCAGGCGGACACCACACAACTATATCTAAAAACTAAAATATATTTTTCTACCTCAAATCTCTGTACAACTGCCCCCTCAGCAGTGAGGTTATGGCACTATTTCACTACAGTATTTGAGGCTAAAGGTTGAGTGAATGGATCAAACCTTTTGAAGAGTAGGCTGTCCTTTCACAAATGACCAAATGTTGAACAGTGAGCAGCATGTTTTAAGTTCTTTGTGACTGATTCACAAACGCGTGTCCCAGTGTATACAAGAGAACTCCTATAGAACATACATGTCTACGTGAATCTGTCACAAAACATTTAAAATGGGAATAGAATGGGAATAGCGGGGTGACATTCATAAACAATTAGTATTTAAATGAGTCCAACTATAGATCAACATCTTGCACAAGTTTGTAAATCAGCCCCTTTATAAGACAATCTTGAGGGGGAGCTCGTGGATTTATTGAATAAATCCAGATTTTCCTGATTAATCGCTAATAATCTCCTCAATGCAGAAAACCCACTTTGGAAAATGCTTAAAACACCCTTCTATGCACTACCTAATGCAGCATGGTTCCTCTCAATACTGCCCAATGCAGTAAAGCCGTTTTTAATGCTGTCCAATGTAGAAATGCTGCTCTTAATGTTGTCTGATGCAGAAATGCTGCTCTTAGCCCGTAATTGCTGAATTCCCCCCCCCCCCACCCCCCTCCCCCCGTGCTGAGCCCTTTTTGGGGTATTTGGGGTAGTCTGTGCTTAGTGCTCCATACCTTTTTTTCAAATAAATTATCCAAGCCAAATTGGCATCATTTTTTTCTAATATGCTGGGGATTCTGAAGATACCCAAGGTTCATAGATTTCCCTGGAGGGACCGAGAAAATAGGCAAAATACAGCTACATTTTGAGATTGTGGGGAAAAATAGGAAAAAAGTGCTCTGAATAAAATTGTCTGTTGTTTCCCTAAACGTGACCCAACAAACGGTTTGCTGTGCTAGAGTCACCATCTTCCCAGCTTTCAGGGACATGCAGAGCTGAATAAAGAAACCTTCATTTTTACCACAGTAACCAGTTTATGGCTAAAATCACCATGAAACCCATTGGTGATCTGGAAAACCATTAGATTTCTGGAAAGTAGATGCAATTCTGGATGGATTCAGCAAGGGAAGATATGTGTAGATCCATCAAGGTTTTCCCAAAGAAACTAGCTGTTGAAATAAAGAAAAATGAAAATGAGTGGGAAAAAAACAACCATTTGTGACAAAGTTTTCACCTATAACCTTTTTGTCACAACGGCCAATTTACAAACGCAATACACCATTACTTTTTCTAGACCCTTCTGGTAGCAGACATATACAGGGTTTGTAGGTTTTACAAGAGCCCAAGGTACCCAAAGCCAACAACTGAGCTGCATTGTACAATGGGTTTTCATTGTGTACCGAGTATAGACCATTTCATATGATGAAATATGTAGAATGAAAAATGGCTATTAAGGAAACCTATGTATTTCTGAAATGGGCACAAGATGTGGAGTTTAGGTACAGTGGTTATTTTTAAATTTCCAAATATTCGGCTACCCATACTAGCATACGATTTAGAGGGCATTTTTCAAAATGTCTTCTTTCTTATACACTGGCTTACATTTGGAAGGCAATATGAATGAGCGGGTGCTGCACTCTGAATAGTCCAACTCAAACCTTATAAACCAATATGTGTGCTGTGTCTGGATTAGTGCCTGCACACTATGACTATAGACTGTATGTGGCCTGGTGCCAAAAGGCCACCAGGGCTCCAACACGCACAACAAAAGTAAGTGCTCCTTTTGTCAACATATATGAAAATCACTTCATCCAGTGTTTGTCATGTGAAATTTATAGCATCACAGTTATCATATGCAATTGATCAATGAATCATTAAACATCCTCAAGATTTATATTTCCATCAAAAACGTACACATATATATATACAAAATTATTAGAAACAATTCAATAACACCCAATGCATTTCGGGGCGAAGCCCCTTCGTGAGGGGTCTGTTAAAGAAAAGAAAAGAGAGGAAAAGAAAACGTATTACTCTTGATGCCAGGGAGAACAAATTTAAGTGTGTTGAGGATCTTAGTAACTCATGGCTTACCTTGTTAATGTAATTTATCTAATGTCACTAAATAATATAGGACATTTATCTGATCTGCATCTGTGAAAGGTAATAATAATCACTAGCTTGTAGGTTGTCAAGTGGTTACAAGAAAATGCTGTTTCGCTTCAACCTAGTTGATATAAGAGGCTCACCTGATACTTGCTGTCAGTAGCCTTAATCCGGTAAATCTAGAATATGTAAATAGGTGAACTTCTTAGTGCCTCATAACGAAAGGAATTTTTTAAACAGTGCTCGCAACTAATAAGTTTTTTGAAGTGAAAATAATGATTTACCTGTAGGGTACTTCGTTTTTACTCGACCCCACTCCTACACTCTTTAAATTGAAGTTGCCTGTAAAACAGTAAAGCCGATGTATGGGCTTTAGATTTCTATAAGGGAAAGCATTTTCTTTGCGTTACTTAGTCTAGGTAAAGCGCAACCGCTTACCTGCGGGTTCGAAAGTTGAGCTAATCCCGCTTGGATTTGTGAGTTAAATTCGGCGACTCTGCGTGAAGAAAAGGTTACACGCTAAGGTTACTCAAGCTGTCGTGCGGGCAAAATGTCCAGCCATTGAGTATTTAAAACGGTGATTAAATCTCTTACCAGTTTCAGGCTTTGCAGCTCAGAAAAGAGGTTCACGCGTCCGCGTTTCGTTCGAAACGGCGTAATACAAACATAGTCCCTTTATGATGTTCTGTCGCGAGTCCGACATAGAAATAAGACTTTAAGAAAATATGTCGGCCATTTATAAATGGTGTTTGCCAAAGTGACAGAAAAGAAACGTAAATAACCTTACTAGTCCGGGGTCTCTCATGCGGACCAAAACAAAATTATGCCAAAGCTGGCGAGTTTAAAAAGTGTGAAAGAAAGAAAATGAAAACGAACAATGTAGTTTACATTGAACAGTGAATGTATAACTCTACGGCATCCAGAGACATAAAGCGCATTATCCTAAAGAGGTGGGAAATTGTACAAGTTGAAAAAGACTTTGGCACTCTATTCAGCGACAAACCAATGTTCGCATATAAAAGAGCCCAAAATTTAAAAGAACTATTGAATAAACCCACAAGTAGCATGGATTCTACTCAGCAACCCAAGGAATATAAAGGCACTACACGTTGTTACAATTGTAAAAATTGTAACAATGTAATACCTGGAAACATTCTACTGCACCCACGGACAGGTGAAAAAATAAAGTTAAGACACAGTACAACTTGCAACTCAGAATATGTGGTATATTCAATCAAATGCCCATGCGGGCTCATATATGTTGGGAAGACAGAGCGTAAGCTTAAACTGCGATTGTCTGAGCATAAAAGCCGCATTCGAAACAAAAATCTAACATCGCCACTTGCAAAGCACTGGTGGGAAGCCGGACATACCATTGCACAGTTGAGATTTCAGGTGATCGAATTGATTCCACAGCGACTAGGTCTGGATAACTCCAAAATTTGCTTCAAAGGGAAGCATTTTGGATTCGAAAATTACAGTCCCTGACCCCCACAGGGCTTAATGACAAAATGGACATGGCATGTTTTCTGTAAAATGCTAAAATAATACAGACTACAATGTCTGACAGTACCCCCGTAGGACACTCTCACACTGACTCATAACATGTACATTGAAAAGTGAGGCACACTCTCAGCTTAGTACCACAATAGTACTTAAAAGCGTATATTGTAAAATAGGCAGATAATGTTTCATGTTTATTGTAACGTCTGAAAAAAAGTTTCTTCACTCTACCTTCTACCTATTTAGATTGTAAATAGGTAGACAATGTTATACATTCACTGTTCAATGTAAACTACATTGTTCGTTTTCATTTTCTTTCTTTCACACTTTTTAAACTCGCCAGCTTTGGCATAATTTTGTTTTGGTCCGCATGAGAGACCCCGGACTAGTAAGGTTATTTACGTTTCTTTTCTGTCACTTTGGCAAACACCATTTATAAATGGCCGACATATTTTCTTAAAGTCTTATTTCTATGTCGGACTCGCGACAGAACATCATAAAGGGACTATGTTTGTATTACGCCGTTTCGAACGAAACGCGGACGCGTGAACCTCTTTTCTGAGCTGCAAAGCCTGAAACTGGTAAGAGATTTAATCACCGTTTTAAATACTCAATGGCTGGACATTTTGCCCGCACGACAGCTTGAGTAACCTTAGCGTGCAACCTTTTCTTCACGCAGAGTCGCCGAATTTAACTCACAAATCCAAGCGGGATTAGCTCAACTTTCGAACCCGCAGGTAAGCGGTTGCGCTTTACCTAGACTAAGTAACGCAAAGAAAATGCTTTCCCTTATAGAAATCTAAAGCCCATACATCGGCTTTACTGTTTTACAGGCAACTTCAATTTAAAGAGTGTAGGAGTGGGGTCGAGTAAAAACGAAGTACCCTACAGGTAAATCATTATTTTCACTTCAAAAAACTTATTAGTTGCGAGCACTGTTTAAAAAATTCCTTTCGTTATGAGGCACTAAGAAGTTCACCTATTTACATATTCTAGATTTACCGGATTAAGGCTACTGACAGCAAGTATCAGGTGAGCCTCTTATATCAACTAGGTTGAAGCGAAACAGCATTTTCTGGTAACCACTTGACAACCTACAAGCTAGTGATTATTATTACCTTTCACAGATGCAGATCAGATAAATGTCCTATATTATTTAGTGACATTAGATAAATTACAATAACAAGGTAAGCCATGAGTTACTAAGATCCTCAACACACTTAAATTTGTTCTCCCTGGCATCAAGAGTAATACGTTTTCTTTTCCTCTCTTTTCTTTTCTTTAACAGACCCCTGACGAAGGGGCTTCGCCCCGAAATGCATTGGGTGTTATTGAATTGTTTCTAATAATTTTGTATATATATATGTGTACGTTTTTGATGGAAATATAAATCTTGAGGATGTTTAATGATTCATTGATCAATTGCATATGATAACTGTGATGCTATAAATTTCACATGATAAACACTGGATGAAGTGATTTTCATATATGTTGACAAAAGGAGCACTTATTTTTGTTGTGCGTGTTGGAGCCCTGGTGGCCTTTTGGCACCAGGCCACATACAGTTTACATTTGGAAGGGACAAATACAGTGAACACCAATTGGTAATAACAAATAATCTACTATTTTATGCTCCCACATGTCTTCTGATAAAATTGGTACTTCACTTGTGTGGGTAGTTAGTGCCTGTGGGAGAGAAGGTCCCAAAACAGAACATGGATGAATCACATTTTCCCACTCAAACTAACCGTTTTTTCCAAAGTGGGTTACTGCGGATTTTGGGCCCTAGCTCCTTCGGCACCTAGCGAAACGTAGCAAACTTGCACATCTTTGAAAACTAGACACCAGGGGGAATCCAGGGTGAGGTGACTTGTGTGGCTCTCAACAGTTTTTTTGAGACCCAGAATCCCTTGCAAACCTCAAACTTTGACTAAAAAAACAAAGGAACATACCCCTTTGACCCTGATTTGATCCATTCCTGTTGAGCCACATAAGTGATGCAACGTATTTATCGGCACAGGAGGGGTTTAGCTGTGTGGTAGACATTTTGTAAATTCCTGCACATTCCGGATGTTTTCATCACAGAAATATAAGGAAAATGCATGACTTCAGGAAAAGTTTTAGGTTTGCAATGCATTGTGGGTAAGGAACCCTTGTGTGATCCGTGCAAGGCACACCAACCTTGACTCCTCTGATGTCTAGTTTTAAAAAATGTCTGCAGTTGTTAGGTTTCCAAGAATGGTGGCTGGGCACATCCCCAAATACTGTAGCTAGCCTTTTCGCTGAGCTCTACACGTAGTGCTTAGGGCATTTTGTGTTGTGGTCAATTGGTCCACCCACACATGTGGGGTACCATTCTTTTCAGGAGATGTGTGCAAACTCAGGTTGGTAAGACATTTGTGGCTCCCTCCAGATTACAGTAGTTTTCCTCACAGAAATGTGAGGGAAATTATTGTTTTTAGTCAGAGTTAGAGGTTTGTAAAAAAAAAATATATATATATATATAGAAATAAGTTATGGTATTTATTCTTTCCGTAGCCCAAATAGACTGAACCTTAACCGGCGTATGAAAAGCCTGGCGACAACGCGAAGAAGAGTTTACGTTTTTTTATAAGATAATCACCGTCGTGATATCGCTCTAACGAAATAATAATCCATACGAAGGTAACATACATGAAATCTTTTGTCTATTCATGCTTGATTGTAAGAAATGCACAGCAGGCTTCTTGTATTGAATTTTCCCTGAATTTATAGCGGGGTCATAAGCACCATGGTAATATTGAAAGACATATATATATGCCAAGGATATAATTGGATTTATTTGAAAAAACTGTACGAAATCTAAGAATGTACCACTAAAGATCAGGAATACTGAGGAACTGTTTGCATTCAACATAAAAGAATTATAATACGGGCCTATGACAAAAATGGTACATTATGATGTTGGTATTGGCCGTTGAGATAAGTTGACTGCTGGAAGTCCATAAAAGAAATTGGATAATATACAATGAATTTCTTATTAGAAATGAAAGTAAAGATGTTTGTAAAATGAGATTGTTATTTTATGTTAAGCTGGAGCATATAGGAATTGTTTTTTGAAATGATGTAACAGTAATGTTTTTTATAGGCATAATTTTTAAGACACTTTTTCTTGTATTGCAGATATTATTCCTTTCTTGTGGGAACCAATCACTAAATCCTGAAGAAGGTGTTGGCTTTTATAAACAGCATGCCCACCGAAATGCGTCAATGCTCCTTTTGTTGAGTTTAATTACTTTAGGCTTCAGTATCAGTAACTCTGGAAAAAAGAAAAAACATTTTGAGATTAGAGTGTAAATCATATGATGGTCATTGTACTTACCTCATGCGAATAGGATACATTTTCTCCTTAAGCTTTGCTTCCCACTTGTAAGATGCTAATGGTTTATGTAATGACATTTTTAATGTGATTTTTATTTGTGACTGTTATATGAAAATGAATAGTCTCTTTTAATGAAATGTACTGTATTTAATAAACTGTCTTTGTTTTAATTATTTTTTTCTTTATTGCTCCGGGGTCAATATGATGTGAGAGCTATTAGCTTTGTGATTTTAAAGTGTACCCAAAAGGGATTTCTTTCTTGACAATTGTCGTTTGGTACCCTACCCTTTTGGTTGCTGGGGTCCCTCTCTTTTATTAGAGAGTTTGAGGTTTGCACAGCATTGTTGGTAAGAAACTGTTGGGGAATCCGCGCAAACCACACCACCTTGGATTTCCCCGGGTATCTATTTTTCAGAGCTGTCTGGATATTGGGAGTTAGCCACACTCTCCTGTCCCATATGCAAAAACAACAACTAAAAGAATCAAATGTCCTCTTGTTTGCCATTGGGATGGGATTCTTTAGTCCAAAGAGGAGACAAATGACTGATGCTTTAGGGGTGAGTGTGTGGCCTGATGTTAGGATGGGCCAGATTGATTTGTTATCAAATAAATGAATTCCTGCATACAGTGATTTTTTGTGGCAAATTGGGGGCAAACCAACTATTTACAGAAAGACTGGTTTGTTCCTTTTGGGGGTAGAGATGTGGCCTATGCCAGAGTGCAAAAACCACACCACTTTCTTTCTACCCAAAGGCAAAATCCCTGGTATCAACAAGACACTATAGACACTGTCGCCCTTCTGGGGTGGGGATATGCTCAATGCCAGGATAGGCTGCCATTTTCTTTATGTTTGCTTTGGCACTGCTTTGAAATCCATGATGTTCACTGGACTTTCTGCCTTACCTTGGGTACGAATATTTGGGGTGAATACCCCAATCTACCTCCCCTGTGGGAGTAGAAAGTCTATTGGGCTGCAGGGTGGGGAAAATCACAAGCTCATGCCCAGAGGGGCCATCCCCACCGAAAACAAATACTGTGTAAATGCAGTCCCTGGTGTCTAGTGGCCTTTCTGTCCCCCTATCGGAGCAGAGTGAGGGTAATCATCCCCATCCACTGATCTGCGGGCAGAAAGATTGTCAGCAAATGTATTTTGGGGTGGCGGCATGGCCTACCCCATGGTGGCAGTCACCACCCCTTTATATATATTTTTAATGTCCCTGGTGTATAGTATGGTTTCTGCCCCTTCAAGAGGCAGATTAGGGGTAATAATCCACATCCGCACCGAGGAGGGGGGAGAAAGACTGTCAGCATACTTTGGGCCTGATTTAGAACTCCTATGAGATTTATATTTCAGGAGATGGGATATCCATCACTGTTGTGAAGGAGTAACGCATTCGCTGAGTTCTAAATCAGGCACTTTGTTTGGTGAAATGGGGGCATGACCATGACCAAGACGGGCACCACGATGGGCAGCCCCACCCCCTATATTTTTTTAGATGTCCCTGGTATCTTGTAGGTTTTCCCCAGGAGGGTGATTGGGGGTAATCACCCTCATCTTTCCCCCGAGGGCAGGCAGAAAGATTCTTCCGGCACATAGTAAGTGTATGCGCGATGTCTCTGTGAGGATGTGCCTCGCTCCACGTTGGGGCAGTCCTCATAGCATACATACTAAATTCGTAGCGATAATCACTCGCTCTTTCTAATATGTTCCGTTTGGTTTTTGTCAGACGGAGCTGGGAGTGAAAATATGCCGAACACTGCAAGCCCATGAGGCATGCTGATTTTGCAAGCACCGTAAGTGCATTTTAATTGACTAAGTCCATTTTACCTCTGTCTGGTAACTGGCCTCTGTGGCTTTCGAAAGTCGGCTTTGAGGCCCAGATTTTTTATGGTATGCATAGCTGGTATTGTAATCATAAATTGCGAATCAAAAAGATACATGCCGCCACTGGAGTTGAGATGCTAGGTAGATCCAGAATAGCGTGTGCATTTGCCAAAATAGCATCTATATTTGCCAAATTATTTCAATGGGCAAGAAATAGAGTATCTGGAATAAGATTCACTCAGCTGGTCAATTAACTATAAAGGATACATCTAATACATATGTCTGTTTTCTGATCATTTTATAGAATACGTCCTGGCGATTAGCAGGAACATTGACGATGGGTAAAACCGTGAGTGTAAAGAGGAGAGTATAAATTCCTAGTCTTTTCTCTGTAGTCCTAACGGTGTGGGCACGCCTTAGCGTGCGTGGACCCCCGTAGGACGTTTTCTTTTGTTTTCTTGGTCCTGATGAAAGCTGAGCTAATATGGCATTAACCAGCAGAAACATGTTGACCATCCACACTAAGTCACTGGAATCTAATATAAATCCCAGTGACTTCACTGTTTTTATTGTGAACAACTGGCCTTTAATAAAGTTTGTTGAGGCACAGCTGTAATCTTTTAATACACTTTCCCATCACTGATCACATACACTACTTTTTTCACACATACCTGCTCCGCTGCATTCGCAGGCGTCGAAGCACACAGGTGGGGATAGTCGGCCCCATCTGTGACTGAACCCCATGATGAAGCATATCACCACTAGGGTGAGTGAGGGTTCTTTTAGAGAATAATCCTTTCTTCTTCACCTTGGCCCTTGTTTTTTAACCATTTAATTTAAATTAATTTATCCACTGTGTTGTTATTCCTCACTTGAGACATATTGTCGTTTAACAATTCATAATTATGGGCTCTCTTTTGTTGTTAATAGTTACTAATTTTGGGGTAGGAGAGTAGCCAATTATTCCCTTCCTCTCTTGTTGTACATACATACTATTAAGAAAATGGGGTAACCCATAAGGTATGGACCTGGGCATTTAACGGTATCAAAACAACAGTGGTCCTAGACCTGTTAATTATACAGGTTGACTTAAATCAATAATTTCAACAATTTTTAGTAGAGCAACCACAGTCCATCTGCTCTATCGTACTAGAAGAAACTTTTTTGTACCACACAAAAAACCTAAACCACCAATAAGAGATTACTTTTGATTTATTAACTCATTCATCATATTTCCAAATATTTTTTGAGTTTTTTCAGTTCATATTATACACAAATACTTCATTTCATTTCAAAAATTGGTAAAAACACATAAAGGTTGCCCGAGAAAAAGGTTAGTGCGAAAGAGGTGCTCAGAAGTGTGAACGCAAGTGAACGGAAAATAAAATAAAATTAAAGAGTGTAGAAACAACTATTCACATTATTTACAAAGCAATAACAAACTTTCTGCTCAGTCATATTTGAACCCTGGCCAACTGGTTTTGAAGTTTTTTTAGAGGATTTTTTTAAATTAGACGTATGTCTGAAAATTATTTGGCACTATATACAATTCTTAAGTTGGTCCAAGGGTAATGAGGGGTAATGTCGACGTTTCGACTCGTCTTATGCCCAACCGGTAATTTGAACCTTGGGATTGCGAGTCTTCATCAGGACTGGAGAATGTACGTGGGCAACCAAGGGATAATAATAACCCCGAGGGGTTATTATTATCCCTTGGTTGTTTTGATACCGTACATACATACTAGGCAGCGCACAGCTGCGAGAGTTATTAAGTTGTAATACCGGAGCATACCAGACAGGCGGACATGGAGGACTTGGGTCTTTCCTACAGTAGAGAAGAGGTTGATGCGCTCCTAGGAGATGCGAATTTATTCGCAGACGCCTCTATATCTCAAACTATCTCCCAAACAACGGAGTGGGACAAATTGGGTGAATTAAAAAGAAGCCGTATCAGAGCAATTTTACATGGTACGATGCTAAAACAATATTTATTGAAAAATACAGCACCCAAAGGATTATTGGTGACCAACGCTCCAAGAATTGTTCTGGAGGATGCAGTTTTCCGTAAGGAATGGGCGCAAATAGCCTGGCACTGCACCCGAGATTGGGTGATCTTTATAATCAAAACTGCTCTGCGACTATCAGAGGCCATCCAATTAGAAATACAAACCACCGAAGCACACTTTAAAGCAACCCTGACGGGTTACAAGAAAAGATTGGATGATCTAAATAAAGAGCTGAATGATTATAAAGAAAATTTAGCCCAGTCAAAGGGACAGAAATTGCAGAAAGACCTTAAAAAATGGGCATACGAGAAGGTATATCCTTACTCGGTAGCTGATTATACCCCACCAACGAAAGCGGGTTATAGTTCTGACACCTCTGATGACTCTCAATCGAGTGGCTCTAGTACTGGGAGTGCTAATAGGAGGAATAAAGGAAGAGGTAGGGGTAGAGGTATATTTAATCCAAATTGGCAGCCAAACCAACAAAATGGTCCACGCTTTCAAAATGCATTCCCCCCTCAAACTCCTTTTCCTCCGATGATGGGTTGGAATCAGCCCTTTGGCCACATGCAACCTCCTTTCTATCAGCCCCCAATGTTCCAACCTCCTTTTTTAGGGAGGGTTCGGGGCACAAGGGGAAAACGAAAGGGGAAAAATCAGGTCCATTGGGATCAGACGGACTCAGTGGGCGACAACACGAGAAGCAAAACTGCGGACCAGAGAGCAGGCCCAAGCAACCAGAAAGTCTAGTTACCAATCTGACTGATGTAATCCTAACAGAGGATGAGAAAAGCAATCTTGAAAAGGGTCCTGGGTTTGTCCCAACCCCAAGTCTTGATATCTTTAGACTACGTTGCGAATTAGCTGATTTTTTCTGAAAATTAAGACTCAAGAGTTTTTTTGAGAGACAAACGACAGACTCCACATAGAGGACTCAGGGGATACGAATTTTAGACTAAAATCTACCTTCAACCCCCCCCACACAGTGTTCCACCAGAAATACTGGCTTTCGAACAAGCCATGGTCAAAGAAATTGAATCCTTGGCACCCCCAAATCCTTACAAAAATCTAACAGCGGGTGAATTTAAGGCCATACAAACATTGCAGCAGAACACTGACATTGTAATAAAAAGTGCAGATAAAGGGGGAGGTGTTGTCATTCAACACAAGAAGGGGCCTATGGCCAAGAATGTAGACGTTTGTTGAGTAATGAGACCAACTACGTTCTACTAAGAGAGGATCCGTCTGAGAGTTTAAAATCTGAAATAGTGGAACTTGTGATGTCAGCCGAACACGAAGGCTTGATCACCAAACAGGAAGCTGACTTTCTAACAACATCAGAGGGTAAAATTCCATAGTTTTATACTCTCCCAAAAACACATAAAGGATCCTACCACCACCAGGGAGACCAATTGTCTCCGGGTTGGGCTCTTTGCTTGAGCCCTAGTCTAAATACTGTGATTTCTTCTTAAGACCCATAGTTGAAACCACTAGTACGTACATCAAGGACACCAAAAGCTTACTAGCTATGTTGGAATCTGTTACTTTGCCTGACGGACAATGTTTTTTGGCTACATTAGATACTGAAAGCCTTTATACTTGCATTCCGCAAGATGCGACCATTGAGGTAATTGCCCACACATTAGAAACCAACACGTGGGATTATAATACATCAAAATCCTTTGTGGTTGAATGTGCCTCTCTGGCCCTTAAAATAAATTTCTTTCAATATGAAGACCGGTTATATTTACAGGCTACTGGTACTTCTATGGGCAGCACTTTTGCCCCTAGTGTAGCGGGTTTGTATGTATTTAATTTTGAAAAGCTACACATTTTACCCCCTGATAACCCGTTTTGTGAAAACATCATTCTATGGCAAAGGTACATAGATGATGTGCTTTTGATTTGGAGAGGAAATAAAGAATCACTGGTTTCTTTTTTCACATGTGTCAATGACTGCGATTCTAATCTCAAATTCACACACGAGTACAATGAATCCACAGTAGTGTTTCTGGATGTTACCATTACAAGGGTTGCCAATGAGTTAAAAACTAGAACCCACTACAAACCCACCAACAAAAACAATCTGTTACACTACACCAGCTTTCATCCTCGACCATTGAGGGAGAATCTGCCATTTGGGCAGTACCTCCGCATTCAGAGAAACTGCTCTGATATTCAAGACTACAAGATACAAGCCAAAGATCTCACTGAGAAGATACAAATCCGGGGGTACCCTAAACATCTCTTGACAAAAAGCTACGAAAGGGCTCGAAATCAGAATCGAGATTCCCTCTTGGAAGACAAACCCATAGCTGAGAATGGTGAAGCACCACTTACTTGCGTAACAACATTCAATACAGCCTCGAATGTGGTGGCTCGTAGTATTAACAAACACTGGAGGATTCTCACATCCAACACCTGTAATTGGGACAAACCTATGTTCTCTTACAAAAGAGCAAAAAGCCTCAAAGATGCTTTGGTACATACACGCCCCCGTAAAACACCAGAACCGACTAGAAGCGTCCTGAATTTGTGGGGTCTACCACCGGTAGTGGGCCACTATCCATGCGGCAGCAGTAGTGTTTGTCCCTTTACAAGCAGCTCAAAAACACTGACTTTGGAACCCAATAAAATCTGGGAACAAAGAAGCCACACTAACTGTAATACAACGAATGTTGTTTATTTAATAACCTGCCCATGCGGTTTAAAATACGTGGGAATGACAAAGAGAATGGTCAAACTCCACATATATGCAAGCATAGGAGCAATATACGATGTGGCAAGAGTAACACCAAGATGACCACACACTTTTCAGACCATAAACACTCCCCCGATAATTTCCACTGGACAGTGATTGAACATTTACAGAGTGGTAACGAACAAAGACTATTTGAACAGGAGCAGAGATGGGTTCATCGTGGGGAAGTGTACTCAAACAACCCCTCTGATTCCTCTGATTATATTATTTCTTTATCTCAAGAAACTAAATAATATACATGATCATTTGTTTAAATCTCTGAATTTGAATCCTTCACATCGTTGTCAGTTTGCCAAGTTGTCAACTTTGTGATACCATAGTGCGCATTAAACATCATATGGTAATCACTAATGTTCAGCTTTACCACTGTAAATGGGTTAGCGGTCTAGTCCTCCGATCTGAAAATACCGGAAGTGTATTCTCGCTAAAAAGGGTTCGAAATAAAATACTCATTTCAATGTCCAGAGTGACAAATGAAATTATTATTAGGTCGGCTGATCTATATCTAATTAGACAATCGATTTTTAAAACATCTGATACAACGAAATATTGCAGGTATCAGTACCGCGATCACGTGACAACGTCATGATCACATGACCGATGACGCGCTAAATGCGCCAAAAACACAGAACTTTAAAAACCAGGAAGCAAACCCGTGTGGTAAGATCCCGGCTGCAGTGGAGAGAACATCAGGTTTCGGGCGGCGAGTCTTCCGGCACATAGTAAGTGTATGCGCGATGTCTCTGTGAGGATGTGCCTCGCTCCACGTTGGGGCAGTCCTCATAGCATACATACTAAATTCGTAGCGATAATCACTCGCTCTTTCTAATACTTTCCGTTTGGTTTTTGTCAGACGGAGCTGGGAGTGAAAATATTCCGAACACTGCAAGCTCATGAGGCATGCTGATTTTGCAAGCACCGTAAGTGCATTTTGATTGACTAAGTCCGTTTTACCTCTGTCTGGTAACTGGCCTCTGTGGCCTTCGAAAGTCGGCTTTGAGGCCCAGATTTTTTATGGTATGCATAGCTGGTATTGTAATCATAAATTGCGAATCAAAAAGATACATGCCTCCACTGGAGTTGAGATGCTAGGTAGATCCAGAATAGCGTGTGCATTTGCCAAAATAGCGTCTATATTTGCCAAATTATTTCAATGGGCAAGAAATAGAGTATCTGGAATAAGATTTACTCAGCTGGTCAATTAACTATAAAGGATACATCTAATACATATGTCTGTTTTCTGATCATTTTACAGAATACGTCCTGACGATTAGCAGGAACATTGACGACGGGTAAAACCGTGAGTGTAAAGAGGAGAGTATAAATTCCTTGGGCCTCATATATGAAAGTCTTGCGCCACCGGTGCGTCACTTTTTCCCATGTTAAAAGTGACGCACCGGCGGCGCAAGGCCTTCATAAATAAGGCCCCTTGTCTTTTCTCTGTAGTCCTAACGGTGTGGGCACGCCTTAGCGTGCGTGGACCCCCGTAGGACGTTTTCTTTTGTTTTCTTGGTCCTGATGAAAGCTGAGCTAATATGGCGTTAACCAGCAGAAACATGTTGACCATCCACACTAAGTCACTGGAATTCTAATATAAATCCCAGTGACTTCACTGTTTTTATTGTGAACAACTGGCCTTTAATAAAGTTTGTTGAGGCACAGCTGTGATCTTTTAATACACTTTCCCATCACTGATCACATACACTACTTTTTTCACACATACCTGCTCCGCTGCATTCGCAGGCGTCGAAGCACACAGGTGGGGATAGTCGGCCCCATCTGTGACTGAACCCCATGATGAAGCATGTCACCACTAGGGTGAGTGAGGGTTCTTTTAGAGAATAATCCTTTCTTCTTCACCTTGGCCCTTGTTTTTTGACCATTTAATTTAATTTAATTTATCCACTGTGTTGTTATTCCTCACTTGAGACATATTGTCGTTTAACAATTCATAATTATGGGCTCTCTTTTGTTGTTAATAGTTACTAATTTTGGGGTAGGAGAGTAGCCAATTATTCCCTTCCTCTCTTGTTGTTCATACAGGCAGAAAGATTGCCAAAATATGTTTTGCTGGGGTGGGGTATGGCCATGCCCAAGATGGGCCGCCCCAACCCTATATTAATAACCCCTGGTGTCAAGTGAGTTTTCTGCTCTGGAGGGAGATTGGTGGTAATTACCCTCATCCATCCATCTGTCCACATGGGAGGGCAGCAGAAAGACAGTCTGCCTTGTTGTTGGAGTGGGGGCATGGCCATGCCCATGGTGCGCAGGCTCCACCCCAATATTTTTTTTTTTATGCCCCTGGTTCCCTGGTGTTTAATGGGCTTTCTGCTCAAAGTCATTTGGAACTTATTACGGTGCCTGTGAGGGACTCATATATGTTCCTGGTGATTATGCTATCACATTATAAAATGGAGTTCGGATTGACTCTATGAGGACATTGGCTATCATTTGGAGATATAAGTCCCTCAATTGGACAGAGAGGAGACCCAAGAGAAAAGAAACAAGAACTTTACATTCTCCTTTCATGCCTTTTTGACCAACGGGTAAACTGGCCCGGATGAAGTTCAAGTAGTGAACGGAACGTGTTAGCTGTCCTGTGCTGTCATCAAAAAAAAAAAATTACCTAAAAAACTAAATAAAGTTTGATTAAAAAAAATCAAAGAAAAATACATGCTTTTGTTGGATTGTCCTAATAATGTCCAATGAATGATCATAATAGAAATTTCCAACAATACAGACAACCCATTCTATCCTAAAAGATCTTAACAGCAAGCAATATATTTAAAGTGTAGTGCATATCACAAAAAGCTCTCAACTCCGGCTTATCAACATCCCTAAGGAAAAAATATACACCAAAGGTGGCAAAAGAACTATATGGAGCAAAACCTATCTAATACTGGAAATACCCAAAACCCTAAATGTAAGACTCAAAACCAGGCCTTCCAAGGCTTAGTCACTGTGTTATTCGAGAACACATAAAATATGTTCTGCAGAACATCAGAGCTAGTTGTAGGTGAATTTCTAATAAACCATGTGTTTTGCCAGAGTCTTCAATCCAACTGATTAAGGTACGTATACGTCAGTTTCTACAAGTGCCCAAAATCAGAAATAGAAGCCATACATAATTCCATCTTGAATGATCTTTGATGACACTACCACATAAAAGAGATGCATTTACAATTTTAAATTGTAAAAATAAAAAACTGGGCAAAATATTTGATTGTTGAAAAATACATTTATATTTCATTACAATTCATCATTTTAGATTAGTTGTTCCTTTTCTGTATTACACTAAAATTATGTAAATAAGGGAGTGCATTCAAACACCTACTTAAAAGATGTCTCGCCTGGTTACGTTGCAATCTAATATTTGTTTAAAAAATTCTCATACAGTCATACAGGTCATAGTGAGCCACATGATGTTGATAAATGGTGCCATCGTTTTCGATTTTTTTGTTTTATATGTCAAATTACTACTCATGGAATAACATTTTCGTTTTAATAAAAGTGTGATAATTAAGATTTGTTTCATATGCAAAATTGAAAATTGTTTATTATGTTTGTAGTTTTAGTAAAGGAGGTATTTTTAAGTAAAATAGCAATCATTGAAGTTAGTGGGCATGAAAATTATTTTTTAATACAGGGTTTTGGGATTTTATTACTTTCACGCTAAATAATTTAGCGTAGGCAACACGTTCATTATAATGGGTCACACATTTCTTTTATA
This sequence comes from Lissotriton vulgaris, assembly GCF_964263255.1. Lineage (NCBI taxonomy): Eukaryota > Metazoa > Chordata > Amphibia > Caudata > Salamandridae > Lissotriton > Lissotriton vulgaris. The sequence goes on from NC_141699.1 coordinate 725,200,900, forward strand.
TTCGTTCTCTGGGTTCCACTTGCGGTCACATGTCACTAGTTCAACCTCATAGCATGTTTAACAAGCATTTGCAATGCAATAGGTCTCGCATTAGGAAAGTTTGAGCTATTGGTATTGTTAATGACAAATCTTGTATTTATGTGTTGGTTTTGAAAATAGCTAAATTATTAGCTTTGTCATTTACAATTCCAATAGCTTTAACTTTCGCAAATGTGACACCTATAGCATTTGTAATGCAATATGTGTCGTATTCACGTGACTTAGATGTATTGATATTACAAATAACAATGGCTTTTCATTTTTCTTAATAATTAATACTTAAATAAAAGTTCTTGTAATTTATAATGGCAATAGCTTAAACTTTTGTAAATAACTTTTGTGAAGATTATGTTCAGTGTATTTTACTCTGACGAAAATCCAAGAACAGAAGTTAAATATTAACATATTTTTGTGACATTTGTAATAAAACTTGAAACATTGAGAGAACATATTTGAACCAGTTGTTGTTGAATGGTTGCACAGAATGATTCTGTGGTGGCGACGAGTGATGCTGTGGCGTTCAGTGATGCTGTGGTATCGCATAGTGATGTTGTTGTGCCCCTGAGTGATGCTATGGTGGTGCTGAGTGATGCTGTGGTGATGTGATAGAGTGAGTGCGATAGATAGATAGAGGGAGGGCCATAGATAGAGGGAGGGTGATAGAGGGAGAGCGATCGATAGATAGAGTGAGTGCGATAGATAGATAGAGGGAGGGCGATAGATAGAGGGAGGGCGATCGATAGATAGAGGGAGAATGATAGATATAGGGAGGGAGGGCGATAGAGGGAGGGAGGGCGATAGATAGAGGGAGGGAGGGTGATAGATATAGGGAGGGAGAGCGATAGAGGGAGGGAGGGCGATAGATAGAGGGAGGTAGGGTGTTAGATGGAGTGAGGGAGGGCGGTAGATAGATAGAGGGAGGCCGATAGATAGATAGAGGGAGGGCAATAGATAGAGGGAGGGCGATAGATAGATAGAGGGAGGATGATAGATAGATAGATAGATAGATAGATAGATAGATAGATAGATAGATAGATAGATAGATAGATAGATAGATAGATAGATAGATAGATAGATAGATAGATAGATAGATAGATAGATAGATAGATAGATAGATTGAGGGCGATAGATAGATAGATAGATAGATAGATAGATAGATAGATAGATAGATAGATAGATAGATAGATAGATAGATAGATAGATAGATAGATAGATAGATAGATAGAGTGAGGGAGGACCATAGATAGATAGAGTGAGGGAGGGCGATAGATAGATAGGTAGAGTGAGGGCGATAGATAGATAGAGTGAGTGAGGGTGATAGAGTGAGTGAGGACGATAGAGTGAGTGAGGACGATAGAGTGAGTGAGGACGATAGAGTGAGTGACGATAGAGTGAGTGAGGGCGATAGAGTGAGTGAGGGCGGTAGAGTGAGTGAGGGCGGTAGAGTGAGTGAGGGCAGTAGAGTGAGGGCGGTAGAGTGAGGGCGGTAGCGTGAGTGTGGTAGAGTGAGGTGGTAGTGTGAGGGCGGTAGAGTGAGGGCGGTAGAGTGAGGGCAGTAGAGTGCTAGAGAGAGAGTGGTAGAATTGTAGAGTGAGGGCGGTAGAGTGAGGGCGTGAGGCGGTAGAGTGGTAGAGTGAGGGCGGTGGAGTGGTAGAGTGAGAGTGGTAGAGTGAGGGCAGTAGAGTGGTAGAGTGAGGGCGGTAGAGTGGTAGAGTGAGGGTGGTAGAGTGATGGTGGTAGAGTGAGGGCGGTAGAGTGAGGGCGCTAGAGCGGAGAGTGAGCACGGTAGAGTGATGGAGGTTGAGTGGTAGAGTGAGGACAGTAGAGTGGTAGAGTGAGGGCGGTAGAGTGAGGGCGGTAGAGTGAGGGTGGTAGAGTAGTAGAGTGAGGGTGGTGGAGTGACGGCGGTAGAGTGGTAGAGCGAGGGCGGTAGAGTGAGGGCGGTAGAGTGGTAGAGTGAGGGTGGTAGAGCGGTAGGGTGAGGGCGGTAGAGTGAGGGCGGTAGAGTGAGGTCGGCAGATCGGTAGAGTGAGCCTTTTAGAGTGAGGGCGGTAGAGGGGTAGAGTGAGAGTGGTAGAGTGAGGACGGTAGAGTGGTAGAATCAGGGTGGTAGAGTCAGGGCGGTAGAGTGGTAGAGCGAGGGCGGTAGAGTGAGGGTGGTAGAGTGAGGGCAGTACAGTGGTAGAGTGAGGGTGGTAGAGTGGTAGAATGAGGGCGGTAGAGTGAGGGCGGTAGAATGGTACAGTGAGGGCAGTAGAGTGAGGGCGGTAGAGTGGAATAGTGAGGGCAGTAGAGTGGTAGAGTGAGGGCAGTAGAGTGAGGGCAGTAAAGTGAGGGCGATATAGTGGTAGAGTGAGGGCGGTAGAGTGGTAGAGTGAGGACAGTAGAGTGAGGGCGGTAGAGTGGTAGAGTGAGGGCGGTAGAGTGAGGGCGGTAGTGTGAGGGCAGGAGAGTGGTAGAGTGAGGGCGGTAGAGTGGTAGAGTGAGGGCGGTAGAGTGAGGGTGGTAGAGCGGTAGAGTGAGGGCGGTAGAGCGGTAGAGTGAGGGCGAAAGAGTGGTAGAGTGAGGGCGGTAGAGTTAGGGCGGTAGAGTGGTAGAGTGAGGGCGGTAGAGTGAGGGCGGTAGAGTGGTAGAGTGAGGGCAGTACAGTGGTAGAGTCATGGCGGTAGAGTGAGGGCGGTAGAGCGGTAGAGTGAGGGCAGTAGAGTGGTAGAGTGAGGGTGGTAGAATGAGGGTGTGAGGGCAGTAGAGGGGCAGAGTGAGGGTGGTAGAGTAGTAGAGTGAGGGTGGTAGAGTGGTAGAGTGAGGGTGGTAGAGTGAGGGCGATAGAGTGGTAGAGTGAGGGCGGTAGAGTGGTAGAGTGAGGGAGGTAGAGTGAAGGCGGTAAAGTGCATAGCTGAAGGTGGCACGCAGCTCTCTGCTGCTGGCACATTCTTCTACTGAACTATCGTTCTAGTTTGGGAGTATTAGCATTTTTAATGCAGTTCTAAGCCATGCATGCTTCCCCTGTTGCGAGGTTTGGTCTGCCCAGGCCATATGCTGTAGAAATATGGAGACGAAAGTACAGTGTTTAGTTTCCAAATGTATCGCCTCGTCAGGGAGGTAGTAGGTGCTATATAAATAAAAAAGAAAAAATGAAAGACTCTGGGACGGACCAGCGGACCGGTTACAGGTTATACTTAGTGAAAAGTTAATGTTTCCTCTAGCCATCAAGTAATAAGCATGCAGCTTCAGGAGGGGGGATTAAAGAGAAGCTATTTACAATCAATTATTCAAGACTTGCATAGCGGCTAATCACCCAGTAGGGTATCCAGGCGCTGAAGATGTGTCTAGAATTAAAGGAGCACACCCTTTAATTCAGGAACACGCTTGGCCCGGTGATAGCCGAAAAGCTGTAAATGGCACTTTCAGTCAGACCTTTCAATATTTTAGCAAACTAGTTATTTTAAAAGTAAAACTGCAAGTCATAGACCTCAACTTGCTGCTGGCTTAAGGCCAGGCTGACGTTGTCACGCATTACCAGTCAACCATATAGTGGAATCCTGCTACTGTCCCAATTGTAGATGTGAGGTGTTCCAATTCTGGCATTCCAGCTACAAACTGGTTATTGTGGTTTTACTTTTTAATAATACAAATATATATATATATATATATATATATATATATATATATATATATATATATATATATATATATATATATATATATATATATATATATATATTCACTGAAAAAACCATAGGTTATAGACCATATATAGTTAGGAATTAGCATTTACAAAACCTTAATTTACTCGCACAAAACCATAGAAATTCGCATATATAGTTAGTTGCAGTAACTATATATCGCGCACCCGCAATCCACTGCTGATGATGTCACATATTACATCATTCATGACATGGTCAGTGACATCACTGATGACATCACTGATGACATCTCAAATGACATCACTGATGACATCACTGATGATATCAATCATGTGATAATACGATTAACCTGTTCAGACTCTAATATAACCTTAGATACAATCAGTGTAAACAGACACTCACAGACTGTCACTCATCCATGGAGTTACTCACACACATAGTCAGTCATGCAAAGAATCAATCACACCTCCATTTCCTCAACTATACAGTTATACACACCTTACTTATCCAAACATATACTAACACATATTTACTCTCTTATACAATCCCTGATACAAGTTTACAATGATCCATGCAGCCACTCACACATTCACTGGCTCTTATGCACAGTTATTTATATATGTCAACTCTCACATGTACTGTGTTTTACATATGTACTTACTTTGACATGTAGCACTAAGATATCCATTCACTCACCAATACACTCATGCACACAGTCAACCGCCCATACAGCTAATTCCACATGCACTTTTGAACCCATACATCTAGTGAATCAACTGTTCACACATCTATGCACAGAGTCACACACCTCCCAGCCACCCTTACACACACACTCAGTCTCCCATACAAATACTTGGGCAACCAATCAATAACCCATATAGTTACTCATATAGCTACTGATCAACACATGCAGCACTTTACAGAACAACAGACATAATGATGCACAAATTAAGACAGTTTAGTCACTAACCCATGCACTCAGTGAGACACATCTAATCACTCACTCATACAGTCAGTCATGCACCTACTAAATCCTTCATCCAGACACTTATACATCCACTCATTCTTCAATATGTAAGACATATTTTAACTTTACAGAAACATACAGTCACTGGATGATGTCATCAGTGATGTCATCAGTGATGTCATTTGAGATGTCATCAGTGATGTCATCAGTGATGTCACTGACCATGTCATGAATGATGTAATATGTGACATCATCAGCAGTGGATTGCGGGTGCGCGATATATAGTTATTGCAACTAACTATATATGCGAATTTCTATGGTTTTGTGCGAGTAAATTAAGGTTTTGTAAATGCTAATTCCTAACTATATATGGTCTATAACCTATGGTTTTTTCAGTGAATATATATATATATATATATATATATATATAATCACAAATACATACATACGTACATATGTATGTACATCGTCACACAGTCCTTCTCCCCAACTCATGACGCGGCGGCACAGGTATGGATCAATCCATGGTATGTTGATGATGCCAACATTAACATTCATAACCAATGTACGGGTGAAAGTACCAGTGAATTTATTTCAAAGTTCGAAAAAGATAAAAATGGTAACGGCCGCGCCTTCAGCTGGGCCTCACAGTGGCTCTTGATGGTAGCCCTTATATACACAATTGCCCACATGCATCAAGCACTTTTGCATTCGCAAACGGTGCGATTCCTTAAAATCGGCCGTTTGCGAATGCAAAAGTGCTTTTTCAGATGCATCATCATTTCTGAATGGAATTCGCTGATTTTGCGACTTTCCAGAATGCGAATGCATTTAAGGAATCGCAAATTTGCGATTCCTTAAATGCAATGCATCATTCAGAAATGAAATTGCGAGAACAAGGTTTGGAAGTGCAAATTACCACGAGGTTGAACCTCGTGGTAAATTGCGAAAAATGTTTACAATGTACAAATTTACATTTTAAACGATGTCATGTTACAGACACACATGTCCTTAGGACATGTGTGTGTGAAACATCCATTTCAAATTACATTTCGGGGGTGCAGGGGGGGGTCCTTTGGACCCCCCCCTGCACCCATGAAATTTTCTAAGTGCCATTCGCAATTTCCATTGATTCCTATGGGCCTTTTGGCCCATAGGAATCAATGGGGATTGCGAATTCGCAATTTTGAACTCACAAAAATATTTGCGAGTCGGTAAAAAGTGCGAATTTTACCGACTCGGAAATATTTTGCACTTTCCATGATGCATCCCGTTTTGCGAATCCATATTTGCGATTCGGTAAAATTCGCAAATTTGGAAACGCAAAACGGGAGTTTGATGCATGTGGGCAATAGTCCTTTCTCAATCTCATTGACCCAACCACAAGAGTGCTCCACATTACATTTTCAAACATTTTACTGACCCATTTTGTCCTCCATTTTTCCTTCCACAAAGTTTATTTCCCTTATTTTTTAAATCACATAGGAGCCCTTTACACTTCCCCTCTTTTTCTTATTTTCTGTTTTTTTACATGTTTATAATAATCCCCTCAATTATCCAGTACATCTCTCCACTGCTAGTGTCACAAATGTTTTCTTCATGAAAGAGCAGAGTTAAAACACCAACGTCTTCAAGTAATTGCACATTATTTTCCACCTCAAAGCATCTAACACCACAGGTGTTTTCAAAACATTTCAGGACCACACTCTATGAGCAAGTATCAGTGTCACCACATTTTTGAAGTGCTAATTCTTTAGATTTCTTGGTGCAGCACACTGTGGACAAGTATGGATGTCGTCTGATTTAAAAAGTGCTAATGCTTCTGTAAACATAAGTTCGGTGCAAAATCATAAAGTGGCATGTTCTACTACACCGATCACAATTCAGTTAATTGCTAATGCTTATGTGAACATAATATATTTTAAAGTGGCGCAAGCTATTAACAGCTTCACAGTGCGGGTTCCAAAAGTGCTGCTACATCTGGGATGCTGGGATGTTTTTAAAGTGACACGTGCTGTTCTAAGACATCATAGACATGATGATACCCATCTTTATACATAAACCATAATCGGTGTTCATCGATTTTTTTTTTCAGTGTCCCAGATATACTCAATCATATGATAAACCATCTGTTGGGATGTTCCTGCAAAAATTCTAATACAACATGGGCATATATCACTATCTTAACATTTTTAAAGTGATAGTACTTATGTGCAACACAGCATGATCAAAAGTGGCATGTGCAATTAACGTAACCATGTCATGAGTGATATCATATGTGAGGTCATAAGCAGAGTATTGCGGGGGTGTAAGTTATAGTTAGCTCAGCTAATTATAACTGCTGAATTTCACTGGTTTTGCATGAATGAAATCTGACCCTAACTATAACTTCCCTGTAACCTTTGTTCCAGTGAATTTCTAAGATTTTTTAAATTCTATTTCCTAACTATAATGTTCAGGCAACCTTTGTTTTTTCCAATATATATATATATTGTGGAGTGGAGTGGCAAAGATATTGATGACCGGTAACCTTCCTTTTCCGGTATTACACGGACCCCTCGTCTGGAGAAGAAAAGGGCTTTTTTCGTAGTAAAGAGGAGGCGTCTGGCAACGGACTAAAAACCCAAGACATTATCCTGGAGGATTATAAATCTACGGAAAGCCCCCCAACGGTGTTACACGTGCAAAAAGTTTTTTACGGAGTAAGCAGAGAAGCGGAGGTCCCGGGTCGGAGGACGCGAGACGTGCCGGCGAAAAGCTGAAGGTAAGAACAAACAGCACGGCATTTACAAGTTGGGTGACGAGTAAAGTGAGCGTTGTCACGCGACCGGCAGTGTTTGAGTATTCTAATAAACACCCGGGCACGGTAGAGACAAAACGCCAAAATCAACTGGAAATTTGTAATAGCTGTTGTGATGTCGGCAGACACGTTAAGAGATCGGGAGGCCAAAGCGGTGGAGATGTTTGATGAGGCAGCAACACCGCAAGTAAACAACAAATCCCAGAATGCATCTGGGACATCAAACACAAGATGTGATACACTTAAGGACAAATTTCGGGCATTTGAGAAGGTGTGCAGACAAGAGCAAAGTAAATGGTGGGAGGGGAGATCGTTGCAGAGATATCTGGACATGAACCGGGTTTCGAGGGGTTTGCGCATCCTCCTGGCACCTAGCTACGAGACACCCGACCCAAACATGCTCAAGGAATGGGCGGAAACAAATCTGGAGTCATCACGGAGGTTGATGATAATTTTGGTAAAGTACGCGGAAACGGACCGCGCAAAATTACAAACAAAGATAGATGAAATGAATGAGGAAATAAAAACTATGGGACAAGCAGAAGAAGAAGCCAAATTAAGAAAAGAAATGACAAACAGGCTTCAAAAGAAGAAGAAAAAATAAGAGAACGTAAAACTTACAAGTATCACCGAGATAAAAATGACTATGAATCTGGTAGAATTTTTACTTTTGCCAAAAAATATGAGAACATGAAAATCTCAAAATTCAGTGGTATAAAAGAGGCAAATAAGGACAGTCGACAAAATATTCAGGGAGGATCCTCCACCTCCAGCTTAATATATATATATATATATATATTCACAGAAAAAACCATAGGTTATAGTGGATATATAGTTAGGAATTTGCATTTAGAAAACCTTGAAAATTCAATGAAAAAACCATTGGTTTTAGGCCATATATAGTTAGGAATTAGCATTTACAAAACCTTATTTTACTCGCATAAAACCATTGAAATTCCATATATAGTTAGAAGCGCTAACTATATATCGCGCACCCGCAATCCACTGCTGATGATGTCACATATTACATCATTCATGACATGGTCAGTGACATCACTGATGACATCACTGATGACATCTCAAATGACATCACTGATGACATCACTGATCACAACATCCAGTGATTGTATGTGTCTCTAAAGTTTAAATATGTTTCACATATTGAAGAATGAGTGGATGTATAAGTGTCTGGATGAAGAATTTAGTAGGTGCATGACTGACTGTATGAGTGAGTGATTAAATGTGTCTCACTGAGTGCATGGGTTAGTGACTAAACTGTCTTAATTTGTGCATCAGTATGTTTGTTGTTGTGTAAGCTGCTGCATGTGTTGATCAGTAGCTATAAGAGTGGCGATATGGGTTATTGATTGGTTGCCCAAGTATTTGAATGGGAGGCTGAGTGTGTGTGTGGGTGGCTGGGAGGTGCGTGACTCTGTGCATAGATGTGTAAGCAGTTGATTCACTAGGAGTATGAGTTCAAGAGTGCATGTGGAAACAGCTATATGGGCGGTTGACTATGCATGGGTGTGTTGGTGAGTGAATGGATTTCTCATTGCTACATGTGCAAGTAAGTACGTATGTAAAACACAATACATGTGAGAGTTGAGATATATAAATAACTGAACATAAGAGCCAGTGAATGTGTGAGTGGCTGTATCGATCACTGTGAGCTTGTATCAGGGATTATATAAGAGAATAAATATGTGTTATTATATGTTTGAATAAGTAAGATGTGTATAACTTTATAGTTGAGGAAATGGAGGTGTGATTGATTCTTTGCATGACTGACTAGGTGTGTGAGTAACTCCATGGATGAGTGACAGTCTGTGAGTGTCTGTTTATACTGAGTGTATGTAAGGTTATATTAGAGTCTGAAGAGGTTCATTGTATTATCACATAAGTGATGTGATCAGTGATGACAAATGAGATGTCATCAGTGATGTCATTTGAGTTGTCATCAGTGATGTCATCAGTGATGTCATTTGAGATGTCATCAGTGATGTCATTTGAGTTGTCATCAGTGATGTCATTTGAGATGTCATCAGTGATGTCATCAGTGATGTCACTGACCATGTCATGAATGATGTAATATGTGACATCATCAGCAGTGGATTGCGGGTGCGCGATATATAGTTAGCGCTTCTAACTATATATGGAATTTCAATGGTTTTATGCGAGTAAAATAAGGTTTTGTAAATGCTAATTCCTAACTATATATGGCCTAAAACCAATGGTTTTTTCATTGAATTTTCAAGGTTTTCTAAATGCAAATTCCTAACTATATATCCACTATAACCTATGGTTTTTTCTGTGAATTTCATTGGTTTTTTAATAGCAAATATGAAAAGCTTTAAAATGTCAAGTACGTGATAGATAAAAACATTTTCGTATTTATGCACGCTGATGTGCTTTGAACGCTGCACCCCCCCCCCTCCCCTCTTTTGTCTTAGTAGTACTCTCTCTTTGCAGATACTGAAGGGTAGTTAACGCAGGCCTTTACCACCGTTGTAATCCGTCGTGCCTGCTTGTCTCTCCATTTGATTGATTGTTGTCCAAGCATTTACTGTTTTAGAATTGGTTCTCTTTGGATCATTCTCTATTTACAAACAAGCACAAAGTCGCAATACTCTGTTTAGTCTTTGCAGATAGTGAAAAATCGTGTAAAAAAATAAAAGTAATCGAGCAAAATCAGTAGGCCACTAATTGGATCTCTTTTTGACCTCGCTAAAATAGAAATATTAGGAACAACCCTTCATGAGAAATACGAAAATAGTGAGATGAACTGAGCTCCACACCATGAGGGCTGCAAGACAGCTCGGCTCCATCACCCATCCCGCACAAAATAACGACAAACCCTATGCAAATATTAAAAATATAGACAACACACCAGCAAAGAAACAGGGTAAAACATTTTATTAAAAAACTATTTACATAACGTTGGTTTATAAGATGATGTCAGTAGTGGACCGATGTGTGAATAGATCGAAAACAGCACAAGGCTCCAAGATCCGGATGGCAAGCTCCTGGATGTTGGGTGCCATAGTTTAGAGTTCTGAATTTGAGCCTTTTTCAATGCCTGTGCTTTGTTGAATCAAAATGGCGGCTTGACACAAAGCTGACTCAAGCGTTGCTACTGATGCTATGCAGACCAAAACTGGTTTTCAGTTTGTACATTTTTCTAGATTTTTCAATCCAAGTTTGGTTGACTTTGTAGAACGATGGCTTCAGATTTTCAACATACGGTGTGGTGGCGCTGACTGGGAGGGGGCGCTTCGCTCCTGCCCCCTCCCCAAGTAAGATTTTCATACGTGAAAGTACGTTAATGGTTTTGGTCCCTGAGATGCTTCGATGTCACTACCATTCTCAAATAGCATAAGTTCTGGATGTTGGGTGCCATAGTTAAGAGTTCTGAGCAGTGCTTGTAACACTGTCTGAAGCTTATTTCCACCTACTGCAGCTTCACTATTCTCAAAGTAAGTGAGTGTCGTTTGTGGACCTGACTGCATTAGAAAACAATGTGATATGTTACCTTCCTAAACAGCTTGACGGAGGCCCCTGAGGGGCGGTGTGATGGCCATGGACTCGGAGAAGACGCTTGTCTCCGACACCCTCCCCAAGTCTTATAGCACTGGTGTAGCCTGAGATCGCCCCCGACATAGGCGGCCGGCTCCCGGGGTCCGGCGGAACTTTTTGCCTTTTGATGACTCTTCAATTCTGGACCTTGTCCCACAATCCGTTTGACCTGAAGACAAGCTGTAGTGGGGCGCCCCTTTATCGTTTTAGTTGCCATTCCGCCCGCTTTTGCTACACTGTGCCTCTTCCGCCATTCAGCTGTTTACCGCCCGCTCTTGCGACTACAGCGTCTCGCTCACCATGTAGTTGAGATGCGCCCGCTCTTGCGCTGCAGCGATAGGCGGCTGCCACAGGACTCTCAAAATGGCGGCCGGCTCTTCGGTTTTGGGCCTGGTCCACTAAAATGGCCCTGGGACACCTTGGAACTCGGACGCTTGTCTGCTAGGGCTTGGGTCCCATTCTCGAAAAGCGTCCCCTCAGCCGTGAAGATTCTACAAAAGTCTTGGGGGCCTCCGACTCCCGCAGGCTTCTGGTGGGGAGCGGCTGCCATGATTGCTCGTGGAATGGCCACGACGGAGCTACGAGATGGTAGTGGTCTCATGCTGACGCCAGCTTTAGTCTGAAACATCCAGAAACACTATAGACTACCAATTCGATCAGTTCCGGTAGCGCCCCAACATGACCCGGAAGAGAAGAACTTGCCCTCCCCTCTTTGACTGATGGTTCTTGTTGCCTGTCCCCTCTGTTGTCATTTAACAGAACTTTTTGGACTGCTGAAAGGGGTTGTGTTCTGAACGCTGGTTGGTGGAGACATTTAGACTATATTGTTGACCTACGTTGTCGCGTAATGCGTTTTATGACACGCCGCGTTAGCGCACCCGGAAGTGATCCGAGGCGCGGCGCGCAGCGCGTAACGAAAGCATAACAGGTCATGTGACTTGTTAATAAAACTTTTCATTGGTTCATTTTACTTTTGTTAATTTAATGATGAAAAGCTTGGTCATATGACCTAAAAATTACGCTTTTTATTATTTTCGAACAATATTTTTTTTTCAAACACATGTTATAATATTCCAGGCTAATGTACTTTCCCGGAAAATTTACAACTGTCTTGCAAGTAAAATATATTCCTTTTTCGAGAAAAAGGGCGTTTCTTCCTTCCATGACGGAGCCGTTGAGTAAAAGAGATTCGGCCTGCTGTCTTAGTCGCCGATACGCCAGATTATCAGATTCTTATCGATCACTTTATGTTGCAGACATGAAAAACACAACTGCCCTTGACCATTTATCTTTACTGCGTTCCTACATATTATACCTTTTATCCGTCGTGTAATTGGACTGCTTTATTTCACTTGCCTTTTACTGATTCGAAAACAGTCACTAAAAGTAAAAACTTTACAAATGTAAATACTACTACCGTGTTTTGTTTTAAAAACCTTTATTGTGAAAATGTCAGTATACAAATACGGGCCTATAACCACGTGGGCCGGCCACGGAGCAAACTGAAATCGTATATGATGAGGAGACATTTACATTGTAGAAGAACGTAACGAGCGGGCCATTAGGTGACAAGAACAAAGGTGTCTAACAGTTGCGGAATCGGTGGACGTACATTTTGTAATTAAAATACGACAGGGCCACTTACAATAACATTTTCTAGATATACATTTGCGGGCAAGGAGTTACGAGTCCCATTTATACCGGCGCCATTTTGGGCGAGGCCGGGCAGGTCCAAGATATAGTCAAAATGTCTCCACCAACCATCGGCCAGACCAGAACCCCTTTCGGCCCTTTATGCTACAAGATGGTGTCTTCCATTCAGAAAATATTGGTGGCAGCATTTTGAAAGGAAACAGAAACAGCCGTTCTCCTAGTGAGTTTCACATTGTTACATTTAGGAAGAATGTTGAAGAGTAGTATGTGGAAAATCTGAAGCCATTTTTCTACAAACTCTCAATCAGACTTGGATGGAAAAAAAAACCTGAAGAATGTACAAACTGAAAACCAATTTTTGTCTGTATAGCACCAACAGTAACGCTTGAGTCAGCTTTGTGTCAAGCCCCCATTTTCATTCAATCAATAGCGTCCCCCTGCACACATTCAGGGACCTGGTCGTGTCTTCAGATGAAACGCATTGTAGGAAAAGAAGCAGAAAGGAAAAGGAAAAAAGTTCCGCCGGACCTAGTGAAGCTGCAGCAGGTGCAAATAAGCTTCAGACAGTCTTCAACTTACTCTGATTCTTATAATAAACTTCAGATAGTCTTACAAGCACTGCTCAGAACTCTCAACTGAGGCACTCAACATCCAGGACTTGCCATTCGGATCTTGGTGCCTTGTGCTGGTTCCGACCTATTCACACATCGGTCCACTACTGACATCACCTCATAAGCCAACGGGGCACCCCACGCCGACTTTCGGCGCAGCATTGTAGGATGGCCACACCAGTGCGGCAACTTGCTGGACACAACATCGGGGCCATCCAGATCTCGGCGCGTTCGACTCACTGTACCGCAACAGTGACCGCAACTCAGCTGGACACGCCGTCTTTCGGCGCAGCATTGTAGGATGGCCACACCAGTGCGGCAATTTGCTGGACACCACCTCGGTGCCATCCGGATCTCGGCGCGTTCGAGTCACTGTACCGCAACAGTGACCGCAATTCAGCTGGACACGCCGTCTTTCGGCGCAGCATTGTAGGATGGCCACACCAGTGCGGCAATTTGCTGGACACCACCTCGGTGCCATCCGGATCTCGGCGCGTTCGAGTCACTGTACCGCAACAGTGAGCGCAACTCAGCTGGACACGCCGTCTTTCGGCGCAGCATTGTAGGATGGCCACACCAGTGCGGCAATTTGCTGGACACCACCTCGGTGCCATCCGGATCTCGGCGCGTTGTGCTGCCTTCGGCCTATTCGCACATCGGTCCGCTACTGACGCCGCCTCACGTGCCAACGGATTTTCTACGCTTTTTGTAGCCCTATGCCGCATAACAGGTCATGTGACTTGTTTATAAAACTTTTCATTGGTTCATTTTACTTTTGGTTTCCTAAAGATGGAAGGCTTGGTCATATGACCTAAAAATAACACTTTTCATTGGTTTAGAACATTTTTTTTTCCCAAACGATGAAAGCCCCACCTTGTTTCTGGATCATTCAGACTGAAGCTGGCGTCAGCATGAGAGCACCACCATCTCGTGGCTCCGTCGTGGTCATTCCGCGAGCAATCATGGCAGCCGCTCCCCACCGGAAGCCTGCGGGAGTCGGGGGCCCCCAAGACTTTTATACAATCTTCACGGCTGAGGGGACGCTTTTCGAGAATGGAGCCCAAGCCCTAGCAGGCAAGCGTCCGAGTTCCAAAGTGTCCCAGGACCATTTCAGTGGACCAGGCCTAAAACCGAGGAGCTGTCCGCCATTTTAAGAGCCATGTGGCAGCCGCCTATCGCTGCACTGCAAGAGTGGGAGCAACTCAACAACATGGTGAGCGAGACGCTGTGGCCGCAAGAGCGAGCGCAACTCAGCTAGATGGCCGCCACCTGGGGAGGCCCGTTCACGCCGGCTCCCCCACGCCCCCCCCCCGGGCCGCCGCACGCCAATTTTCGGAGCAGCATTGTAGGATACCAAAACCAGTGCGGCAGTTTACTGGACATCACCTGGGTGCCTGTCGTACATGTTGTGTCAGCCATGTGACACTGGACACAGACCGCTACTGACGAGGCCTCCCCCCGCACCACCCGGGACGCCCCACGCTGTTTTTCTGTGCTGCATTGTAGGATCCCAAAACCAGTGCGGCACCCAGGCGACATCACCTGGGTGCCGTCCAGAACTCTGCACGTTGTGCTGCCTTGGGACTATTCGCACAACAGACCGCTACTGACGAGGCTTCCCCCCGCCCCACCCGGGACGCCCCACGCCAATTTTCGGAGCAGCATTGTAGGATCCCTAAACCAGTGCGGCACCCAGGCGACATCACCTGGGTGCCGTCCAGAACTCTGCACGTTGTGCTGCCTTGGGACTATTCGCACAAAAGACAGCTTCTAACCATTGTTGCTTTTTGTGTTGAGAAATGTTTAAATGTTTTTAGTTTTTGTTCCGTTCGTTAAAGTTAGTTGTTAATAAAGTTTTATAACCTTACTTTGTTGGAGTGTTATCTATTTTTTTTAAAACGGGTGAATGGGGCCTTGAATCGGGTTATTGTCATGTGTGGGCTTTGGAAGTGTGCTGCTGCAGGATCGGACATTTCAAACTCAAATGCACGTTCTTTTTCTTACCTTTCCGAAGCATGGAGCGCAATAGCAGGCAGAGAAAGGGTGATGCACGTGTTGAACACTACCTGACCTGGCAACTTGCTGGCAGTGCCCCCCCGCCCGCTCCTGAAAGAGGGCACACACACACCGCCGCCCCGAGTACTTCACAAATCTTTAAAAGACCATGCGCTTGTTCATGAGGCTTAAATGGTTTATCACCTCTTCTACAACCCCTGCATCGACCCTCTGACGTTTCATGGAAAAATTACCATGTAACACAATACCAAGCCCTGTCAGCTGAAACCCCCAAGGAATCGTGGGGCATATTATCAAGGGGGTTTATCTCCGCTTTTTTGGCTTTAAAAGCCATGAAAGCGGAGATAAAATTATTTCCCTATTACCAAGCTGTCGCTAACACCAGTTAGTGACAGCTAAAAGGAGATAGCGACCATCTTGGGCCCCGCTTTGCATGTCAGTGATACTTATCACTAATGACATGCAAAGTGGCGTGCCAAGATGTTAGCGACTGGAAACAGTCCCTAACATCGCTACCTTCTATTACCAACTTTTGGAGATATTCGCGCTAAGCGCGAATATCTCCAAAATCTAACACCTGCCCTGAGCAGTTCTTAGCCATGTTATCCAATGGGAGGTGGATAACATGGCTAAGAGCATTAGATCGATAATACATGAATATCGCTGACTTTTCACCTGCCCTGAGCAGTTCTTAGCCATGTTATCCAATGGGAGGTGGATAACATGGCTAAGAGCATTAGATCGATAATACATGAATATCGCTGACTTTTCACCTGCCCTGAGCAGTTCTTAGCCATGTTATCCAATGGGAGGTGGATAACATGGCTAAGAGCATTTGCTCGATAATACATGAATATCGCTGACTTTTCTGCGATAATAGCAAGGTTTATCTGCGATAAAAATCGCCGATGTGCGGCGATAATTTTTGTCTCTAAACAAGTTAGAGACAAAAATTATCGCTAGTTGTTCGTAATATGCCCCCGGGTTTTTGCTTGCAGAAATCGGGAGGCGGGAGACTAGCACTGAAATCAGTACTCACACGCCTGAATCAGGAGGATTGGCATGTCTGAATTCTCTACAGCTGGGGCCATAAACTACATCCGCAGGGTTAGGTGATAGCCTGGGACCAGCCTGGCATCTAAAATGGCTGCCGTGCACGACAAAATTGTGGCATTCGAAAAAAGGCAAGATGGCGCAGCCGCTGGAAGAGATGTATCAACATATATCAGCCTCCTCAGCCACCCTCAGGAAACATAGGGGATTAGGATACGTCTCCCGCACCCCCTTATACCTAGTACTTTAATTAACGAAGCACAAAATGGCGAATTCCCGTTTCGCTACCAGTTTGCGGCCCAGTTCGCGGCCCGTGAAGCGCTTCTACCGTGAAAAATCATTTTTTTTTTAATTTTCCCCACGGGACCCTTTAATAACCCCAACAACATTCCTAGGGGGTCAAGAGGGGGATACCTTGCCCCCTTTCATTAAATTCCCCCTTAGTTTTTCACCTTTTCTTCTCTCTCGATCCTACCGAGAGACAAGATGGCGGCCGCTCCGGACTGTCACGCAGCAAAAAAAAAAAAAAGCTCACGCACAGCCGCTGGAAGAGATGTATCAACATATATCAGCCTCCTCAGCCACCCTCAGGAAACATAGGGGATTAGGATACGTCTCCCGCACCCACTTATAACTAGTAATTTAATTAACGAAGCACAAAATGGCGAATTCCCGTTTCGCTACCAGTTCGCGGCCGCGCTTCTACCGTGAAAAATCATTTTTTTTTTATTTTCCCCACGGGACGCTTTAATAACCCCAACAACATTCCTAGGGGGTCAAGAGGGGGATACCTTGCCCCCTTTCATTAAATTCCCCTTTCGTTTTTCACCTCTTCTTCTCTCTCGATCCTACCGAGAGACAAGATGGCGGCCGCTCCGGACTGTTTAGAATGTTGACAGACACCGGAGAGCCAATCAGCTTTCTGCGCGCAAAGTTCCGATAAGCGAAAAGTAAGCGGACCGGATCGCTGCCCAGAGCGCTGTTACAGATATATATCTTGGTTTGAACGTTAATTTCTCAAAAACTACTGGAGCACATATATTGAGACCTAGCAAAGGCACATCGGGCTAACAGTCCCTACAATTTTGCCAAGTTTCGTGCAAATCCATTCAGCCGTTCGAGCTAAAAGTGAGTCCAACCGCCCTATGGAAAAATGAATGGGAAAAACGCGTTTTGGGACCCCCCTTTTTTCTCAGCCCCCCCTTGACGAAACCCCCCTAAATTTTCAGGGGCTGCTCAGAATCCAAATGTGCCATTTTCCTGAAAATTTCAGCCGATTCCGTCCACAAACGCCAAAGTTATTAGACATAGAATTTTCAAAAGTCCCATAGAGAAAAAATTCTAACTATATATACCTACTGGCGATAGCCAGTAGGTAATATATATATATATATATATATATATATATATATATATATATATATATATTTGCTGCTCTATGTAGCGCCAACTTCCTTCAAGGGCATTAGAGCGCTTTACAAGAGAATCACATTATGTTCACAC
Source organism: Lissotriton vulgaris (assembly GCF_964263255.1). Taxonomy (NCBI): domain Eukaryota; kingdom Metazoa; phylum Chordata; class Amphibia; order Caudata; family Salamandridae; genus Lissotriton; species Lissotriton vulgaris. The sequence continues at coordinate 725,218,762 of NC_141699.1, forward strand.
ACTCTCACAGGCAGGGAGGCTATGTTTTCGTAACAGGTAGGGCAGGAAGCGAACGGAAAGGTTGAACGAATAAAAATGTGGTCCCTGCCATATCTAGTAGGCCTGTGCAGTAATTTCTAGCTTTGTGCGCTAAAGCTTTGTGCCTATATGGGGCCTTGATGTCCAATTGGACCGGAAATTGGCAGGCTGCATGTGCTTATCTGCCATTAAATCCTCATTTCTGTAAATCCCCTTGGGACATAGATACTATTGCCCAGTAAGTGCCCCGCTTATCAGGATAAGTGGCTGCCCCCTGGGGTTGGGCTGAGGGCCCTTCCTTCTCCTTTTGTCACAGCACAGCTAGAGAGTGCGCTGTGAAGAGCTGAGAATGGTGCATTGCTGCTGTGCTTTATTGCAGCCATATAACTGTCTCCGAAAGCAAGAGGTGATGGACCAACACAGGGTGGGGGGAGGGGGGGGGAGAGGTAGAATGAGATGAGCGGACTTTGTTCTAAAAAGATTGAAGAGTCGTGGTTTCCTCTGAAGACACCGGGGCACATGTTCAATGCTGAGTGGAAGGAGGGAGCACAAGGAGCGAGGAGAGAAGAGGGAGGGAGGGGGTCACGGGGAGCTATGGGGAATGCTATTGTGACATTTTTAACACCACAGACACGCATATAAAAAAGTCAATAACAAAAATAAGCTGTGTTTTAGGAAGGAACAGGAAGAAGGCTGTTTGTGAGGGTGCACGTGTGATTGTGCAGTGTGGGCTTGCATGTGTGTTTGGTATGGAGATGCATGTATGCATATGAGACTGCATGTATGAATGTGCATGTTTATAGAAATGTGAGTGCGTGTCTATTTGCATGTATGTAATTTTTTAGGCACCTGTGCTCATGCATGAGCCTGTGCCTTGATGTGCGCATTCCCACGTATGTGAGTATTATTGTAGGTCTGTTTGCGTACAAATAGGTGGTTTACCTTTGTACAAGATTATCCTTGTTAATTTTCATACCGTCAAATTGCATATTAAACTATCTGAAGGTTATTCTCGATTGGCCCCGGGATAATGTTATTCTTTATAACACCATTCTGACAAGCAACCTGCTGATTGTGCGTGCGAGATATTGGGGAAATCTGAGCGGCATAACCAAAGCAGGTGCTCCCGCAAGAAACATAATGAAGTCAGACTGCCATTGGAATTTCTTATTTTGCAGAAACAATGCCCTAAATCTGCTGCTTATTTCTGCAAAACAAAGATGCACATTCTAGTGGTGCGTGCGCGCGCACACACAAACTGTTTAAAATGCTATGCAATGCCACATTTCCATTAGTGAACTGCGGGCCTTCTTAAAAGGAAAGAAGAGACCTGGTGGGGGGGAGGGACGAGGGGGAGGATGACAGAATGAGAGATGGGAAGCTAATGAAACAAGCATTGGCGGTCCCTTTCAAGTGAAAGCGGGATGTAATTAGGGGGGAGGAGAAGTGAGGCTGAGACGCTGGGGAAGCAACAGATGCCTGTCAGAGTGCATTTTGGTGTGAAGGGCTGGTAAGGCTAGGACTGAGTCAGTTACTTATAAAATAGTTTGATGCTTATGGATTACGAATTATAGCCAAGCAGCCAGTGTTAGGCTGTATGTTATGTTTTTTTTTTTTTAAAGATTGTTAAACATGGGTTAGAATAGATGTTAAAGGAAGACTGGTGGCGGACAGGTTTGGTTGTGGCAAGATAGTCATACCTGGTGCAGCAGCAGAAGTGGGCTATTTGTGTAAATGAACCAAGTCAAAAACGCTCTGCTGAGATTAACAGATTGTGTGAAATCACCTATGCACACTGGTGTTACGATAGAGCACTTTGATCATTGTGAATTCCAAACATGATGTATGGATGGCAGCCAGCTAACAATTGCGACCCAGGGGGTCTGATTGCAGCAGCCTGTAGTTAAGATGCTTCTTCAGAACGTTGCCTTTTCCTGGCTGGAACAGAGTGATTTACATAGAAGATATGCGACGTCTCACAAGTACATACGAATACTGTGTAAGTGTATGACTTCACAGCGAAAAGTTCATAAAAGCTGTAGAAGCTGCATGAGCATTTGGCACAGCTTATTAAATGTAGGGTAGGCATACGACGTCGGGTACCATTTAAAAGGAGTGGAGTGAATACTTGACATCAGACAGTTATTCCAGTTGGCAAGCAAGAAGCATCTGTGGTTATTTGTAAATTCCATTGTGAGAAATTAAAACGGACATATTAGAGAGGGTGTCCGATTGGACCATCGGGGGCTGTTTATAAGAGGCATTGAAGCATGTGACATCAGACAGAGGGGGTGACCTTAGGACATTGGGGGTCCCATATATGCGATTGCATTTGAGATTCGACATCTGACAGGGGGCATTTACAAGAGGTGCAGAGTGAGAAACTTTAGACGCAGCTATCAAAGTGGGACATCGTGAGCTATCACTTACTAGAAGTACTCTGTAAACAAGGTGCTTTTTCACTGCTGCATGAAATGCATTTACATTTCAATCAAGAATAACAAAGAGAGGGGAGTGCAAGGGAAGGAGAGGTGGAGTGCGGGGGGGACATGAGAGGTTTTAAAAGGCGCACATGAGAAGGGTTTCAAGAGAACAAGTGGAGGTAGCGGGAAATCAATGAGGGATTTACAGAATGGCTGCAAAAGAAGCAACAATGAGCGAGGCGATGGGAGGACACTCAGGGAGAGAGAGGGGTGGCAGGGATGGGGACAGAGAGTGGGAGGAAACAGAGAGAGACAGGCAGAGATAAAAATGGGAGGGATTGAGAGATGGAGAGAAAAGGAGAGCACAGGCAGAGAGAGACAGAGGAGGTAGGCCAAGGGAGTCTGCGAAAGAGAGAGGCAAAACGAGAAGGAATTAACAAGGGGGAGCAGCATGCATAATCCTGATCTAGGAAGAAGCCCAGGGGAGCTTTGAAGCTCTCGGAGAATGCGAGTCACGGCCAAGTGTGAAGCAGTGGGCGGGGAAGCACAGGAGCAAATGGTTAGGGGAGGAGAAATGCTGCTGGCAGGAGGAAGGCTCAGGCAAGCTCATGCACGAGAGCACATGCACTTGTGGAAATCCTCTTTGGGAGAGTTCACTTTAATGTGTAACTTTTTGGTTTCACCGCTATAGGTCTCTCTACAAGACCTAAAAATGATTGATTTCACCTGTGGTGCCCACTGCAGGTTTAGTGAAAGACTAGTTTGTTTGGAGGACAAGGGGAATTTGGGGGGAGCGGACGAGAGGAAGGTATGCCACCGAGTAATTTGGGGAAGTAGCGCAGTCAGATGACTACTCAGGTTTTGGGCTTTATTTTGGCTACCTTTGTAGCCCAAAGGTATGAAGCCGCGCATTTGGTTCTAGTGTGGTTTTGTTTGGCTAGGAGGAGTTATTTTGATTTGTAAGTTGTTGCGTTTTAAAGTTGGCACCTACTATTGAGGCGTCGGGTGGAGCTTTGCAAGAGCTGGTGGCACACGCAATGCAGCTCCTGGGATCAGCCAGGCATTTTGATCATCCTGATCTCCTGGCAGAATGGGCACCACCTAATAGCGGTCGACCTAACAGGAAGGCGGCAAGTGGAGTCGTGGCCGCGGTGTTGGCCTGTTCACTGCTACGCCTGACCCCAGTATCAGCTGACAGCAGACGGGTGAGAGCGAGGGGACGCTCTCGTATCAGACGAACGCCCCCTGGGAAGGGGCAGACAAGTGAGTGTGAGGTTTTGGCCTCCAGGGCAGCAGGGACCAAAGGGTAATAAAATATTGGGCCCACCCCAGGGTAGCCTGGGGCGGGCCCAATAGGAAGCATGCACTCATGAGGGCTCTAATGAGGCAGTGGAGGCCTCGCGTCTTCAAACAAGCATTTACAATGCAACGGTCTCGCCGTCGTAAAAGTTAGAGCTATTGGCATTGTAAATGACAAAATGTTTATTTATGTGTTGGTTTTGAAAACAGATAAATAAATGGCATTGTCATTTACAATGCCAATAACTTAATCTCTCGCAAATGCCACACACAAACACACAGAGCCACACACACACACACACACACATAGCCACACACACACACACAGAGCCCCACACATACACACACAGAGCCCCCCGTCCCCCTACACACACACACACGCAGAGCCCCACACACACACAGCTCTGGCTCCATACTGGCTTGGTTCTCTATGAATTTGCCCATCTGCCCACCTCTATTTTTGAAAGTTGCTGTTCATAGGTCTACTCCATCCAATGCCAGCTCTGCAGTGACAGGCGGGACCGTCTAATTACCGTTTCCAAATGCGCAACAGCTACATTCACACACTCATGAATATTAAACAATGTTTCAGGAAGAATCAAGTCAGAAACTCTCGATTTTTCAAAATTACAGTATTATTTCACATTGACAAATGCAGAGGAATGAAAAGTCATGTACAGCAAAGGAGCAAATAATAATAAGGTGCGGAATGACTATGAATCCACGTGTGATGTGGTGCTAAAGTCTGCGTTTTTTCTTTAAATTCTGGGACTTGTAGTCTTACTCCCTCCCTTATAAAACAGGACTACAAGTCCCAGAATTCTAACAAAAGCCCTAGATTGGGATATCACATCACATATGGAACTAGGAAACGTGGAAGCTTTGAAGATTGTGTTTCAATTGTTTGACCTCACTTTATATTACTGGTATTTGTACAGCACATTCAGCCATTGACACCACAGCACTTCACTTCACTTCATCATTCGTGCAGAACTAAAGAGACCATTGTTTAATAATGTGTGAAGCGATTTGGTTGTTTGCGGTTACTAGGTATATTATTTCCTCTTTAGTTTCAATAGCACTGTGTGTAGTAGCACTGTGCACTGTGCAGGGGTCTTCACAGTCTCATAACATGATCAAACGAACTCTGGTGTCACACGGTAAAGGACTCATATTAATTACCCGTATGCCAGCCTGAGCACACATACCATGTGACACTCTCTGTCACCATAAACTCGAAGTGTCACACATTTGGCTGTAGAATGTCACGCCCGAGTACACAGTGAAACTATGGAAATGTCACAGAAGCAAAGGGAAACTTGGCCTCTACGTAATCTTCTGCACCTTTGGCTTCCGACTTTAATTCACTTTTAGGAGGTGTCCTTCAGCCTAAACTTACAGCTGAGACCGCTGCATTGCACGGTGAGTCACTGTCTGCAGTGCGACCAGGGTACAGGGGTATCTGGTGCTTTGCAGATGTTTTTAGATCTGCCTAGAGATTCTCGTTGCTCAAATGGGTGTCATTTCTGATAATTGTAGGTTTCCCTCCTCTTCAGGGCTTGCTTTTGCTCGTGAGAAAGCGTCACTCATAGTCGTTGAATGTCACTGGTAATTACACTGAACGGCAGCTATGGGAGTCCCCTCACCCACCGCAGGAGGCGCACTCGAAGCACTGGGTGAGGCAAGGCAGCCCTGAGCCTGCAGGCGTTATTCACCAGTAATGCCCTTGTTGCATTGTACACGTGACGTGTAATCCTCCGACTCCTCCACCAAGGTCGGACTGGCACAGAGGAAAGACCCAGGTCGCAAAGACGGCTCTGGCGGTCATGTCACAAAGCGCTACGACCAACATCGGACTGTTTCACATTCTTTCAGCAGCTATACACGGACCCCATCAGAGGAGAGACGAGTGCCGAGGATCCAATTACAGATAGACGTGTCAGGCAACACGGAAGTAGAAAGGCTTAGATGTATCCTTAACATCAGAAGCAAACATTGGTAACACTGCACTTTAACCCTTTGATGTCTTCCCACTTTAGTGTCCCCGAATCTTTGACCTTGTGTTACTGACCTCGGGCGGCCTCACTGCCACGGGTCAGAGAAGCGACTGTACACGCCCCCCCCCACCTTCACTACAACCCTCCCCTCCCTCACCTCTCCGGCACCGAAGCAAACACCACAAATTAAGAAACGAAATATTGCACATTATATTCGTATTTTAGAAACCAATGTAAATTATTACATAACATAAAACCAAAACAAAGAAATCTAAAGTTGAAAAAGATACACAGTTTACGAGCATGGAGAGGGACCAGGCGCCCTCCATCCTCCAGACCGAGAAGGCATAGCTGAGCCGCTCGTGGGCCACATAGCTGCAGTTGGCCATCTTGGAGTCGAGCTCGTCGCTGTGCAGCACCTGGTAGAGGAAGTCGATGTAGCACGCAGCCAGCTTGAGGGTCTGGATCTTGCTGAGCTTGTCGGAGGGCAGCGTGAGGCTGTTTTCAAAATACGGGCGACTTTACCTACTGATGCCGCGGCGAGCTTCCAACTCGCGACCCGCCCGCCCCAGCTTCATGATAAAAATGCCGTCCGCAAACATCATGGGAAAAAAAAAGGAAACACCCATCTCTTCATGACGAACCAAAGACGGCAAAGGGGGCGGAGCTTAAAAAAAACACAGAACGCCCACGAATCTGCTCCGAGAATGATTGCCACATCTGTCTTCCAATGGCTAGCCTCCATTTATGGAGCTAGCCAATGGAAGAGAAAGACGGGTTAAATCCCCATACTGGAGATCAAAATTTCTCGCCTGCACGACACTGCTTGCGCAGAGAACGCCAGGCTTCGACCTAAAAACGAACGAGGAAAAATAATAGTATTTCTCCTCGTTGTGCCACTCCATGCCTCCCCTGGGGGGCGTAGGACTCTGACACATTCCCAGCTGTACAAAACTTTGTAAACCTGGGAATGTGTCTGGTTCCATGGGTGTTGCATGGTAATGTAGTAACACCCACAGCAACACGCACGGAACACCCCTTTCACACAGAGTAATGTGAGAAAGGGCCTTATTTACAATGCCATGAAAAGTCACACAGGGTGACTTAAGGTGTCCTTGTAAATATGGGCAAGCAAACTGCACCATATTTTGACACACGGGCGGTGTGTCAAAAAAAAGATGCACCGGTGGCGCAATGCCACGTACAGGAGGCCCTCAAAATGCATGTTTTTGTGTTTTGAGCAGTGAACAGTTGCCTGGTCTGACTTCATGCAAAGGTATTCAACTGTACTGGTTAGGTGGAGTGGCCGAACATGACCCTTTATGTCCCCCAGTTCAGTAACCAAGAGTAGGAATTCCTGTTATCCAGGGAACCCAGAAGGCTGAAACACTGCTTTATTAAATATGCAAAGGAAAATATTTATTGTTCCACCGCCGGACAGGGCCCGTACTGATCTTTTCCTGATGGCATAATATTCCAAACATACTGGATTACTCCACAGGCGCGCGTCTAATCTTTTCATCTTTAACTTTCTAGGCCGCGGGCAACACACTCCAGATGCGAAGAATCACAAACAGCCAAAACTACGGAAGAGGGACATGCATTTGCACAATGTGTGAAATTCGTTCATTTGAGTAAAATTAAGTTCATGCAACCACGTGGGAATAACGATATGCCGATCACTATGTAAATAGCCGAATAGTTATTAATGCTCTCAAATTAGGGTCGGAATGTTTTACACCCTAATGGAAAGCGTAGAACACGACATTTTAAACGAGCCTTCGACTAAAAAACACACCAGATCTCACGATGCCGCGACCATGTGACGCCGCACATGGCACCAATCCCCAAGGCTTTCATTACAAAAACGCCATAATCCCGAGAATAACTAATTCCGCACTGCGCCTCTTGGCGCCGGTGCAGCATTACCGTCCTAACACATCCATCCACCGATACACACTACTTTTTGGATTATCCAAATGTCACCCACAATTTGCCAGAATATTACAAAAGCGCTCATCATGATAACAACGTATTATTGCTTTTAGATTACTAGATACCATCTGAAAATATTAAAATCTGCTTGTGGTACCGTTTTCACTCTCGTTAGACCTTGTCGGAGGTACATAACCTAACCCAAAAATGAGCTGGGCACCAGTGACATGTAGACCGTGCTCGGAGGGCAGCGCGAGGCTGTTTTCAACATACGGGCGACTTGACCTACTGATGCCGCGGCGAGCTTCCAACTCTCAACCCGCCCGCCCCAGCTCCATGATAAAAAAGCCGTCCGCAAACATCATGGGGAAAAAAAAAGGAAACACCCATCTCTTCATGACGAAACAAAGACGGCAAAGGGGGCGAAGCTTAAAAAACACAGGAACACCCACGAATCTGCTCCGAGAATGAGTGCCATATCTCTCTTCCAATGGCTAGCCTCCATTTATGGAGCTAGCCAATGGAAGAGAGAGGCGGGTTAAATGTAAATGTAGTGTATCTTGTATAGCGCACAGCTGCCCCAACGGGGCGTCCCGGCGCTTGCTTAGGGAACCCGTCCTGGTATTCCCCTGCGAGATACCCAGCAGGGCATCCGCAAGGTGAAAGCCAGGCATCCCGCCGCGAGGGGCCGTTGTAGAGATTAAGCAAGCTATTGCCCAGAGTCGCAGAGTGTGAACCCGTGGTTCGAGTAGGCACCGGAGTGAGAATTGTCGAGTCCGTGGACATTTTGGCCTCAAGACCCAGCCGAGCCGGGAATTGAACCCTTGTCCCGGGCTGACCTCTGCTTCCAGGTCTGCCTCCTCTAACCAGTGAGCCACACTTCTCCACTTACTGGAGATCAAAATTTCTCGCCTGCGCGACACTGCTTGCGAAGTGAACGCCAGGCTTCGACCTAAAAAGGGACTGGACGCAAACAAACGTGTGTCCAGCCTCATGGAAGGGGGGGGGGAAGGAGGACTGTTCCTGGGGAAAACAGAGGAGACCCAATGTAGCCAGCTATGAGTATCAATGTCTCTCATGCAGTGGGAGGAGGGGGGTATGGCGCTGGGAGATTTGTGCGGAAAGAAGCTTGCAGGAAGGACTGGAGCCACATGGGGTGTGCAGAGGGTAGGTGCTGCAGAAGTATTGTCAAGCGCCCGCTTAGAGTGGAGAGAGGAAGAGGAGGAAGGGTTGGAGGCAGAAGGTGCAGTCAAGCTGAGGTCTAGAGCAGGAAGTGTGAATGAAGAATGGTTGGTAAGGCCCTCCCACTAAAGTCTATGGTAAATTGGGCATACCTCAACATACCAGGTTACGACAAGTGGATACTCCTAGCTGGCCAGTAGCCCCTGGTTGTTTGGGCAGAGGGTCAGGGATAGAGTGGGTTAGTGGCAGTGGGAGAGGGTCAACGCAGGGAGTCCAGCGAGCATGTCAATTTACGAGCACACCTTGCCTATTTTAATCTTTTATACTGAGCGATGCTGGTAAAGGGGGGTCTTACTCAGGAGAGCCTTGTGTAGCTTATCGACCCCGAGAAAAAGGGAAATCGCAGCCCTGGGTGGCTCGTTGGACAGCAGCGAGGGAGGAGACACCACAGCCCCAAGAAGTTTTGTGTAACCTCAGCAGCGCAACACCTGGAAGGGTTGAGAGCACCCGCCAGTGCAGGATATCACAGGATGGTGCCTCCTACATTGGGGAGGCATCAATCACTCTGTTACTAGTGATTTGCAGGACACCGGCACGCTGTAACATCATGAATGTCAGAGTGAAACCTGGCAACAAGAGAAGGCAGTAAAGCTGTTGGCTTCCTAGAGGGCATCAGGCTTGGGACAAGGTGAGCAGACTTTCCACCTCTCCTGAGGCTCTTTCGCCGCTATTCCCATGGAGAATATGCAAGAGGGGTACACACTGCTATGCAACAACTTACCTGGTCCCAAGCTTGATGCCCTCTAGGGAGCCCACAGCTTCACTGCCTTCTCTTGTTGCCAGGTTTCACTCTGACATTCATGAAGTTGCAGCTTATTCCCCCAGAGCTCCAGTGCTACAACTAGGGGGAAGAATTCAAGAAACGCAATGCTGCGTCCCCTTGCTTCCAATGCTGCTGCCATTTTTCTGCGCACCATTGAATTTTTCCCCCTAGTTGTAGCACTGGAGCTCTGGGGGAATAAGTTGTCTCACAAGAAGGTACTTTCGTTGTGGACAACATAGGACAATATGTCCATGGTGCATGTTGTCAATAGGCAGTCAGCGAAGAATGCCAAGTTGTTGAAATTATTGAGTGTCTTTGTCATACAACACCTACATTTGTTTCGTTCGAAGTGGGAGAGATAGATGAGCAGATTTTGGAAGGTTAGAGAGGCTGGACATCAACGTCCCAAGAGTGGGCTGGTGACATAGTACATTTTCAGAAAGGTGATGGGAGACCTCTCAGCAGTATGCACATCAGAGAGCTAGTTGGCAATATTGTCAGCACTCATTTCATTGATGTTCTTTTGAGCCTTTAGAGTGTCAGAATTGCTGGGGGGTCGGGGGGGGTTAGGGTTTAGAGGGGTCATATGAGATGAAGGCTGTAGATATCATGGGGGCCTACAAATATGGTTATACAAGTCCAAGATTGACCAGAGGGCCCAGGGCAGGAGTGTATTTCTTAGGGAGTACACTGGCGCATGCTCATGCCCAGTGAGTTGTGGGACAGCCATCGAACAGGGGACAGGGTTTGGGACTGGAAGTGCTTTTCAAAACATAGATGGCAGACCAGTCACCCCTTCCAGCTGCTGTCAGTAATGTGTAAGGCGCTCAGCTTGGTCGGAGTAGATCCGGTATGGTACCCATTCTTTTCATATAGGCATGACTACAGAAGCAGGTAGGTGGAATTGGGAGCCAGAAGGCATAATGGACTAGGCAGGTGTTCATCAAATTGCTTTAAGTGATATGTCAGGGGGTGGGAAGGGTCTTGCTAAAGTTACGGTGCTGTTTGTCATTTTTTGTTTCTATTCCAGGTTCCGTTCCTGGTTCCCATGTTGCGGGCTTGAAGATATAGATCGTAGGCCACTCCTTTGTGAAATGGGCTGAATGCCACGTGAGGTCTTCAGTGCAGGGGATAAATTTGGGTTTTGATGTGTCCCGGTAAGATATTAAGTGGTATGGTAAAGGGGGAATGAGATGGGGGAGCTCCTTACTTGTTTGAACAAACTCAGGGTAGAGGGGCATTGCCTGGATATCCTGTTGATTCATCTAGGAGAAAACAATTTTGTGTTACAAAAAGGCTGGGCACTGATAAAATGCATGAAGACAGATCTAAGGGAGATACTTTCCTTGTGGGCCGGATGCCATGTGCACTGGACAGAGTTCGTAGCTAGGATAGTGTGGAGGGGGTGAAACAAACAGCAGCTATAGTCAAGACGAGGAGAAAACTGAATAAATAGATGCATTTTTTTCTGTAGGGATAGGTAAGTTAGAGCATTCAGGACTCTGTTACGAAGATCTGGGATTTTTCCGCGATGATGTAGCCCATTCATCATTCATGGGCATGGAGCTTTACTTGTTACAGATTAGGTTGGTTCTAGAAAAGGTGCTGAATGTTATTTAGTCTTAGGTACACACCCACTGAGATATAGGGGGGTGGCAGAAAAAGGCGGGAATGAGCTGGGGGGCTCAGAACCCCACCTTTTTTTGGGTGGGGGTTGGCAGAGAAGTTGCCATGGTTTACTGAAGTTTATCATTGTTGTCAGCAGCAGTTCAGGCTGAAGGGAAAATGGGTAGGCAAGTGCACGCCTAGTCAAGACAGGAAGTTTAAGCTTAGGAAATTTAGTGGGCTAACATGTTAATAGATGTAGGAAAGATGGGAGGGATTTAAGATTAATTTATATTCGAACAGCCATTGATCAGATGCAATATTGATGTATTAAGTAGTTATGAAGGGGGGAGAGATACCCTAGGGGTGATGGTAGAGTAAAATAGGTTTGTAACTTTGCATAGTGAGGTTGCACTTTTGTAAGGCAAAGGCCCAGGTTAATTGTGATGTGCACCTGTTTCAATAAAGCAGCCTTTTGCACACAAACTTGGTGTCCTTGGTCTGCGATGCTCCCCTCTTCCCCAATCTTGTTTGTTATATGGATGGTGCTTCAGGAGACTGAGAACGGTGATAAATCACTAGTTTTCATGGTAGACTCAAACTTTATTTTCGTTCAAAAGTGAGGGTACTGTTTGACAATATTGAATTATTTTGAGTTTGACATTAGTTTGCTATTCACACCGATGTTCAGCACTGGGTTTATTTTCATGCTGTTGCAGTGGGGATGCATCCAGCATAGATTCCTTTTACATAACTTTTGGAAGAAATTATTTTGTTGCAACACAAGCACTTTACAAAAGTTGATAGTGTTTACACCATGGTTTGGTGATGGTTTTGTGCATCAAATCGTAATGTATTAAATGCAATAAAACGAAGCTTCTGCAGTCTGTCATAAGAAGAGGTTTATTTTACACCCACCGGAAGAGTCCACACCAACAGCAGGTACCGCAACCGACTCCAACACTTTCTGAGGTTTGCACGTTCTTTTGCTGGTACAGTTCACATTCTAAAATGAACTATAAACTTAAAGGGCAAGTTACAACACATCTTCCCTTTACGAAATAATGAAGAAGGGAAAGAAAAGAAAAGAAAAGAAAAGAAAAGAAAAGAAAAGAAAAGAAAAGATCAATTACATGGCAAAACACAACAGTGTGCTGAGAAATAAATGTTAGGCTAATAATGAAGGGAAGGATTAGGATGAGTACAGAAAGAACTTGACAACATTACTTGAGATAGTAATCTTGAAGATTCAATGGTGATCTCCTTGCTCTATGATTACGAACAATTGAATCAGTTTGAACTTTACCATCATTAAACTGGGAATGACCGGTCTGAAGTTGATGACCTGCCTGAGGCTGAAGCCCCACACTGCCATCCTCCCTTGCACATTTTGGCAGACGGGACGTCCTCCAAACACCACCACCACTGAGCCTGACAACATTACGCATTATCTTCATACTGCATCTGGGACCAAAATATTTTGTATCACCTTTGGGAGACCAAACAGCCTTTTTGACAAAGATAGGATCTCCCACTTTCCAAGCAGACTTCCATGCACCCATTTTCACATCAAACATATGTTTGTAATTTTCCTGGTACCTTTTCACTCTCCAGTTGTTAACTATACTGTCCCTATATTTTACCCACAACCATAGGGGATTTAATTTAGAACCAGCAGCCCTACCCTTGAGCTTTTTGAATGGAGAACAACCAGTCACACTGTTGGGAGTATTTCTGTGCCCCCATAATTTTTCCCTAAGGATGAGCTTGTGAGGGGATCTAATTTCTAGGGCAGTCTGAGCAGAGGCTCTGACCAGCCTATTCATGCTGTCAACCAAGCCATTAGCTTGTGCAGCATGGCGAGTAATCTTGTGATGAGTAATGGAGGGGTCTTTTAAAAAATCTATCATCTCTTGAGAAGTGAATTGCACTCCATTATCGGAAACTAGAATATCAGGTATGCCTTCACATGTGAATGCATCTTTAAGAAACTCAAAGCTATTCTTAGTCATGATGGAACTCATACAGGAGGCAGAGACCCACTTAGAAGTGTAATCAACGAGAACGACCACAAATATTTCTGAGGGAGACAAGCTGTCAAAAGGACCTACAAGTCAATGGCAAGTTTTGACCAGGGACGTTCAGGTATAGTCACAGGTGAGAGGGGAGTAGTTCTCACATTTCTTGCTTCATCATTCCCCGCATATATATTACAATCTCTAACATTGTCTTCTAATTGACTGTCAACTACCGGCCGCCAATAAGATTCCCTGACTCTTGACTTTGTTAAGATGGGACCAAGATGCCCCTCATGCGCCAGATTGATTATTTTTTCTCACATCATACAGGGAGGTACCAATCTCCCTGAAAAAAGCGCAGTGGTTATACTACACTTTCAAAGTTATACACAAACTTTGAATAATATTACGATAAACCAAGGAAAGATTTCACTTGGTCTTTGTTTAATGGAGCTGGTGGTTGAAATATCGCCTCAGCAAGATCAATTTTGGGGCTAATACCCTCACTAAGCATGGGCGAAATTTGCGAATTCGCATTCTGCGAAATCACGGATTTCCCCATGAAATCGCAGAAAAAATCTGCGAATTTGCGAATTTTCGCACGAAATTGCGGATTTCTTTGCGATTTGCCCTGGAGTACTTTCTACTGGCTAATCCAGTAAGTGCTCCCTCATTGGGTAAATGTATAGTGCTTTTACTACACTGCAGCTGCGTAAAGGGCCAGAAGATGTGTCTCCAGTGACCATGTGTGCCTGTAACACAGGCACAGGCACACATGGTCACTGGAGACACATCTTCTGGCCCTTTACGCAGCTGCAGTGTAGTAAAAGCACTATGGGGCCGATTTACAAGCCGCTTGCGCCTTTTTTGCGCCGCAGTTGCATCACTTTTGTGATGTAGCAGCAGCACAAAAGATGCGCCATGGTGCTGGGTATTAACAACGTGACGCATCTGAGAGATGCGTCACGTTGTAAAGCCCTGCGCCATCAGGAGGCGTTCCGGCGCAGGGGAGGTCGTTCCTGCGCAGGAACGCCTCCTAAAAGTGGCTGAGTGAAATCTACAAGATTTCACTCAGTCACTTTTAGGCCATTGCTGCGTCAAAACCCTGCGCCTGCTTGAAGCAGGCGCAAGGCTTGTCGCAGCATTGGGGAGATAGGGCCCCCCAGAGCATTGCTGGAACTGCGTCGCTCTTGCGACGCAGCTCCAGCAATGCGCTGCTTTTACGGCACAGATGCGTGACGCATCTGTGCCGTTTTTGCCACATGGTGCGCCGCATTGTAAATGCGGCGCACCATGGGTGGCAGAGCTGTGGCGCACAATAACTGGCACCTCCCTGGGGATGCGTCAGTTATTATAAATCTGCCCCTATACATTTAGCCAATGAGGGAGCACTTACTGATTAGACAGTAGAAAGTACTGCAGTTGAGTAGAGGTATTGCACAAAAAGGTGGCATCTTCGTGGACAAACACGCAGGGCGGGATTCATTCTGCCCCCTGTTAGACTCGTTTTTTGTGCCCTTCTGCCCTCTGTTAGACTCGTTTTTCCCTTATTTTGTGCCCTTCTGCCCTCTGTTAGACTCGTTTCTCCCTTGTTTTTCTGCCCTTCTGCCCCCTGTTAGACTCGTTTTTTGTGCCCTTCTGCCCTTTGTTAGACTCATTTTTCCCTCGTTTTTGTGCCCTTCTGCCCTCTGTTAGACTCGTTTTTTGTGCCCTTCTGCCCTCTGTTATTCCCTTGTTTTTGTGCCCTTCTGCCCTCTATTAGACTCCTTTTTGTGCCTTTCTGCTTCCTGTTAGACTCGTTTTTTGTGCCCTTCTGCCCTCTGTTAGACTCGTTTTTCCCTTGTTTTTCTGCCCTTCTGTCCTCTGTGAGACGGTTTTTCTGCCCTTCTGCCCTTTGTTAGACTGCTTTGTGTGCCTTTCTGCCCTCTGCATCACCACATCATCACTCAGCGCTACCCCAGCATCACTCAGCACCACCACATTATCACTCAGCACCACCACAGCACCACTCAGCACGACCACAGCATCACTCAGCACCACCACAGCATCACTCAGCGCCACCACAGCACCACTCAGCACCACCACAGCATCACTCAGCACCACCACAGCATCACTCAGCACCACCACATTATCACTCAGCACCACCACAGCACCACTCAGCAGCTCCACAGCATCACTCAGCACCACCACAGCATCTCTCAGGTCCACCACAGCATCACTCAGCACCACCACATTATCACTCAGCACCACCACAGCACCACTCAGCACCACCACAGCATCACTCAGCACCACCACAGCATCTCTCAGCTCCACCACAGCATCACTCAGCACCACCACAGCACCACTCAGCACCACCACATTATCACTCAGCACCACCACAGCACCACTCAGCACCACCACAGCATCACTCAGCACCACCACAGCATCACTCAGCACCACCACAGCACCACTCAGCACCACCCCAGCATCACTCAGCACCATCCCAGTATCACTCAGCACCACCACAGCACCACTCAGCATCACCACAGCACCATTCAGCACCACTACAGCACCACTCAGCACCACCCCAGCATCAATCTGCACAACCATTCAACAACAACTGGTTCAAATATGTTCTATCAATGTTTCAAGCTTTATTACAAATGTCACAGAAAGATGTTAATATTTCACTTCTGTTCTTGGATTTTCGTCACAATAAAATACACTGAACATAATCTTCACAAAAGTTATTTACAAAAGTTTAAGCTATTGCCATTTTAAATTAAAATCACTTTTATTTAAGTATTAATTATTTAAAAAAATTAAAAGCCATTGTAATTTGTAATATCAATACATCTAAGTCGCGTAAATACAAAACATGTTGCATTACAAATGCTATAGGGGTCACATTTGCGAAAATTTTAACTATTGGCATTGTAAATGACAAAGCTATTAATTTAGCTATTTTCAAAACCAACACATAAATAAAAAAAATTGTCATTTACAAGACCAATAGCTCAAACTTTCCTAATGCGAGACGTATTGCATTGCAAATGCTTGTCTTTATATCTGTCAGTGCTTCCTGTTGAGGTTTAATTTTCGTGACATTGCCTACTTGTAACTATTCTCTGACCCTGCTACAAGTGTCAGAGCAGGGTCAGAGAATAGTTGCAAGTAGGCAACGAGGCGCCAGGAAGCACTTACAGCTTACAGCAGCAGGTGCCGAAGTTGAAGTTAATTTCTTTGTAACCCTTTTGTAAAAGGTTACAAAAAATTAGCTTCAACTTTTGCACCTGCTGCTGTAACCCTGTAAGTGCTTGGCTGAAAATTCGTCCCCGTTGATTCGCAGATTTTACCGCGATTTCGCGAGATTCGCAGATCGCGAAATTGCGGAAAATCCGCAAATTCCGCGAGCGGAACGAATTTTCAGCCCATGCTTAACATTCACTAGAGATGGGTTGCCCCAGATAGGATACTGACCCAAACGTAAATTTACACTTCTCACTTTTCAGAGTGAGTCCACATTCTTCTAATCTGGATAGCACACGGAACAGTACCTTGTCATGTTTTGCTCTATCTTGCCCGTAGACAAGTATATCGTCTTGAAAAAATAGTAGAGTCAATCCCAGATAACACATTTTTCATCACTCTCTGAAAGCATGCAGCAACACTCGCTAACCCAAATGGCATTCTGATAAATCTATAAGTGCCCAAAGGAGTTACAAAAGATGTAAGTGGTCCTGAGTTTTCATATAGTACGATCTGATTATACACTGATGATAAATCCATCACAGTAAACATATAAGCACCACCCAACTTTGTGATAGCTTCATTAATATTTGGTAAGGACTGCCAGTCGACCCAAATAGAATTATTTAAACTTCTCAAGTCCACACACATCCTCATTTTACTGCCTTTATCTTTGGGGCTAAAACGATGGGAGCCAACCATTCCAATGGCTCGATTTCCTTTATAACTCCCAAATCAAGCAGTCTGTTGACTTCTTGGAGAAGTTTCAACATGAGGTTGGTTACTTTCCTTACTCTGTATACCACCGGTTTCTTCTTGTCTTTTAAAAATATTTTGTGACTAAATTTGTTAAGAAGACCAAGTCCTCCACTGAAAACATTAGGGTATTTTCAAACAATGTCTTGATTGTCATCTTGTTGTGTGGTTTCCAATTCTTCCAAGGAAGAACAGGCTCACCTCGCTCACATATAAACTTAGGAGGTGGATCATACCACTGGGCATTGACATGTTGCAAGAAAGAGAAACTTAGCAAACTAAAAAAATGTATCAAAACAATAATTTAACACAATAATCTAATATAACAAGGCAAAACAATAAGCTAACTAAACCTAAAATTTCATTATAGGAAGTTGTCATCTGATTAACACCACAACTGCTTTACATCCTTAAAATACGAGAGGTGCTTGCTGCTGCTGGTGTTATTTAAATGAAGAAACTCAAACTAAAGAAAATGAACACAATTAATTAAAATAATTAACTTAGATTGAGGAAGTTCTCTTCATGAAGTGTGCCGTTGACGAGCTTCACAAATTAATTTTAGTCTTCCCCTTGAACAGTACACACATCAATCGGTAAACTGTTGATTAACAGGTAAGACAAGTTAGGCTTATACAAGGAGCAGCTGACCATGCATCGCATAATCTCTCATCATTCTAGTCTTTTTTTCCCAACGTTGCACTCTGCCTGTGCGAGTCATGGCGGTAAATGTGCACGCACCTCTTCACTGTGCGTCAGGAAAGAAGCTCTGATGACATCACACTCTTCTTGTTCTCAGGCTCCCGTGTCACTCTGCTGGAGTCTTCACACACCTTCACACATGCTGTAAGTTCACCTGTGTGTTTTCAGCACAGCACATGGTTATTTCATAGGACGCGTCTCGGCTCTAAATCAGTTTTTGACTTTGCGAAACTCGCGCATTCATCAGTTGCAGTCAGTCATCACTTGAATCTTCACTTCTGTGTTTATTTTCTAATAATGTAGCTTTGCCACCATTCTGCCCAGTAACTTGAGCACACACCATTTCACGTAGATGTCTTACGGCCAAAATAGCACTTGTTAAACAAATGAGCAGATAAACCTTGCTAGTTGTCATCTGTGAGATTCTTCTTAAGCATGCTGGGTTCTTCGGTGGGTGTAGTCATTGCCAGTAGTAAACCGACGCTTCTGCAGTCTTTCATAAGAAGAGGTTTATTTACACCCACTGGAACAGTCTCTAGGGTTTACACGTTCTGCTGCTGATGCAGTTGACATTCTAAAAGGAACTATAAACTTAAAGGGCAAGTTACAACAAAATGTTTTTGTTTTGACTATGTTGTCACTGCATGTAGTTTTGATGACCTTTCTTCTACATGAATAGTTACCCCTGACGATGGTCTCTTAACCCTTAATGCATTGGGTGTACATTATTACAGCTATTCAGGATGAAAATGTGCTTCTGACATGCTTGAAAAAAGTCTGGATTGGCATTTGTTTATGCATGTAAAAACTGGAAGCATGCTGCGTCTGTATGAACTATGTAACCACTGATGAAACTGGAAAACACTTTAAGTCCTATAAATAACTTGGTTTAATTTCAACTTATATACAATTCAACTGATGTTACAGGTTGTACGTCTCAGATTCTGGGGCGCTTATCATGCACCAGTTGATTTACTGAACTCATTCTTGACAGAATTCTTCATCAGGCTTCAGCCAATCATTTTCTGCCCCCCTCCCCTAAGCGCAACTGGGCAATCTTAATAATGTCCACATTTTTTAATATGCCATGATTTATTCTGGGAAATTCTAGCACTAAATTCTAGCATATATTATGAAAGGTGATGTCTAACTGTCCATGGTTTCCATTTGAATTCGCCATCTTCCTCCTTTGACTCCTTTCCACACCATGCCCCTCCCATGCAGTAGTCTCAACGCTCCTAGATACCCTCCTTCCTAAATCTTCCTTTTAAAACTTGTGCATGAAGTACCCATGAATGGTAGTAGTATTGTCATGTACCCCACCAAACTACACCATATTCACAGTCTGTCCACTTTAGGACTGTTAGCTCACCTGGCACAGTTGGTTTTTGCCACCTCCCTGCAGTCTTATCAGTCATCCTACCTCTAATGCATCAGTGGCTAACTCCTTTCACCCATTTGGGATTCTTTAAATCATGGCGCTCCATCAGCTTTTCATAAAAAATTTGCCCTGCATCATTCCTTCTCTTCATCTACCTGTCATCTAAGGTTAAGGAAGATGTCCCCATCTTCCTTTTCTTATTTACTGTTTCCTGCTTCAGGTGTGTGTCACTCACCCTTTGGCTCTTCCAGGTAATCCACACTGGATGAAGCCTCCTCCATCTTTTCACTATGATTTCCCTCACGTGCTCCACAGCCTAGGCATTAACAATTAATTATTTAGGTATTAATAATTGTTTAATTTATTTAATTTTTGATTAATTCTTTAATAATATTAATTAATGATTAATTATTTAATAATTGATCTAATTATTTAATAGATTCAATTATTTAATTGATCATTAAATATGTTATTTGTGTTACACTTTATTTTTGTTATATTTCATGTGCAGGCTGCTGGGTTTGTGGGCATATAATATGGGAAGTATAGTAAATAATAAATTAATATTATTTTTTAATTCAAAATTATCTAATCGTAAATTGTTGAATTGTTTTCTAATATATATATATACATTGTATATTAAGAGAATTATGTTTCTGGTAAAAGAATAGGGTTATTAAAATATGTAATGTGTTCGAAATGAAATACTGTTCATACTGCTGTACCGACTGGAGTGGGAATAGTAAATATTACCCCTCTGGAGTTCGCTTTCCCTACTGTTGCACAGCTCGGAGTTGGAATAGTAAATTGCACCTCTCTGAAGTCCCACGCTTTCTCTACTGTTGCACAGACTGGAGTTGGATTAATAAATGTTACCTCACCGAAGTTCAATTCTTTCCCTGCTGTTGCACAGACTGGAGTGAGAATAGTACACTTAACCTCTTCAATGTTCAACGCTTTCCCTACTGTTGCACAGACTGGAGTGGGAATACTGCATTTATCCACTCCGAAGACCATTGCTTTACCTCCTGTTGCACAGACTGGAGTTGGAATGGTACATTTTACCTCTCCGAAGTCCAATGCTTTCCCTACTTTTGCTCAGACTGGAGTTGGAATAGTAAATTTAACCTCTCCAGAGTCCAACGCTTTCCCTACTGTTGCACAGACTGGAGTGGGAATAAAAAACGTAACCCTTCGGATGTCCAACTCTTATCCTACTGGTTCACAGGCTGGGGCAGGGGATAGTAAATTTGACTCCAGTGAATTCCAGCGCTTCCCCTCTGTTACACAAACCGAAGTACAATGTTTTCTCTACTGTTGCATAGACTGGGAAGTGTAAATTTTACCCCACCAAAGTCCAGCGCCTTTTCTAATGTTGCACAGACTGGATTGGGAGTAGTACATTTTACTCTTCCAAATTCCAATGCTTTCCCTATTGTTGCACAGATTGGAGTGTGAAAAGTGTATTGTTATATTGCGCTCTGATACCAACGAGTCTAGATAGCGCTATATAAAACTTTATAAATAAATGAATATTTTGTATTTTAAATACTTATTTTTAAAATAGTTTAAAGATATATATTAGTATTATTTGTCTGTTTTGTTTAATTTTATAATATCAGATTATATATAGATTTTTTCACACTTTTGTAATATTTGTAATACTTTTTTTATTTTATAGTTTTTTCATATTTAAATAATTTGGTAATTTAGTTTAATGAATAGTACTTGTGTTTTCATAAATGTTTTGTTTATTTAAATATATAAATATGTATATTTATCATTTATACTTTTTATAAAAGTAAATTTAAAACCAATAATTTTAATGTATTTATTTATATTAAACGATATATTTTTCTATAGTGTTACATTATACATATATATATATATATATATATCGCCATGTGATCAAGCTTAGTTGGAAGCGAAACGCGTTATGGCGGCTGGCTGGCTGAGAAATAATGCACTCTGAGTGGAGCACAGAATTCGGGTCTGCTTTTCGTCATTTACTACTAATAGCAGGAGCCTTGTCTTTGGTGGCGAGTTTCTTACATATATATATATTCACTGAAAAAACCATAGGTTTCACACCAGTTATAGTTAGGAATTAGCATTTAAAAAACCTATTAAATTCACTGAAAAAACCATAGGTTTCACACCAGTTATAGTTAGCTGGAAATTTTACTGATATAAAACCATTGAAATTCCCACGTTATAGTTAGTCGGACTCACTATAACTTGCGCGTGCAATGCACTGCTGATGACGTCACATATTACATCACTCATGACATGGTCAGTGACATCACTCATGACATCACTGATGACACCATCCTTGTGACACAGTGACAGACCTCCTCTCAGTGTAAAGTAACCCTTGAGACACATATTCAAAAATAGAAACTGAAATTTTTAAAAAATGGACATACCTATATCAGTTACAACAAGCAATTCTGTACTTCCACTATCTATATACTCATCCACTCATTCACCAACAGTTCTATATAGTCACTCATACATATACTCACTCATCATATGAAGAGATACACCTATACATTCTGTTACACACCGACATTCATCCAAAAGTTACTCACACACATATTCACACGTGCAAATAAACTATTGAACAACCATTTATTTGAAAATAGAGTTATACACACACTTCCACCTTACTTCTATTGAAAATTACACATATTTATTCTCTTAAACAATCACTTATAGAAACACATACTTATTTAAACAGGAAATCTTACAATCTCTTACTCTCACATATACTCACTTATATACATCAATATTCATATATACTAGATTAAAACATATGTAGTTACTGATAAAGACACTAGTGAGACAGTCATTCACTCACTAACAAACACATATAGACACTCATCCACCCATACAGTCCTGTACATATGCTGTCTTCAAAACACATACAAACAAAGAGTCAGTCACTCATGCATCTATGTGCTAAGTAATACCTCCACCAAACCATATAGACACTCATACTAATACTAATAAAAATATCAAATAACCCATATACATACGCATGTAGCTACTTATCAACACATGTAGCCACTTATACACAAAGTGAAACACTAATATATGTATTTAAATATTTAAACATAACTCACTAATATTTATTTTTCAGAAAGACACATATTCACTGGATGGTGTCATCAGTGATGTCATGAGTGATGTCACTGACCATGTCATGAGTGATGTAATATGTGACGTCATCAGCAGTGCATTGCACGCGCAAGTTATAGTGAGTCCGACTAACTATAACGTGGGAATTTCAATGGTTTTATATCAGTAAAATTTCCAGCTAACTATAACTGGTGTGAAACCTATGGTTTTTTCAGTGAATTTAATAGGTTTTTTAAATGCTAATTCCTAACTATAACTGGTGTGAAACCTATGGTTTTTTCAGTGAATTTCAAAGGTTTTTTAAATGCTAATTCCTAACTATAACTGGTGTGAAACCTATGGTTTTTTCATTGTATTTCATAGGTTTTTTAAATGCTAATTCCTTTGTATATCGAGTTTCTAACCTTTTTTTTTTTTACAATTTGCTGTTTTTTTTAAGTATTCATTTTTTTTATAATTTTTTTTTTTTGCGCTCTGGGTGCGCGCTCCGGGAAGCTTTCAGCTAAGCTCTCCTGTAAGCTTCTCCGAGAGCTCATCTGAAAGCGCACCCAGAGCGCAACTGTCGTTCGTGAAAAAAAAATATGAATGAAAAGTTAATAATAATGCAAAACATTTCGTACCATACAAATAAAATTTGTTTTTTTTTAATATGGAAAATGATTATGCATTTCTATTAAAGATTGATGACGTCACTTCGGCGCGCAACGTACGTGCCCTCGGAAGCGCATACGTGCGCGGCGCCTAAACGCACGCAAAAGCGCCTACGATCGCGCCACGTGTGCGCCCCGGAAGCGCCTACGATCGCGCTGCGTAAACGCACCCGGAAGTGCACCCGAGCGCGCATCGTAAGCGCGTCAGGTCATGTGACCCTAAAATAACACTTTTCATTGGTTGCTAACAGTTTTTTTTTACAATGAATGAAATCCCCACCCATTTCCTTCACTTCTTCTTTCACTTTTGTGACTGAAAGACCTGCCTTTTTTGCTGCTCCATATTCCTGGATTCATCATGGCTGCCAGATCATCCAGCAGTGAAGATGACTTCATTGATGAAGAGCCACCTACCCCAAAGGTGAAGGGACATTTCATCTGGAAATTCTTTAAATTTCCAGCAGACCAGAAGAAGGTGAATGCACCAAAAGTAGAGTGCAGGATCTGCAAAAAGGTCCTGTCACGGGGTAACCCCCAAAAAAAATACTCTTTTGGCAACTTCACCATGATTCGCCATGTGGAGACCAGGCACCCCCAGAATTTTGCCCGAGAAAGTGTCAGGGCTCTGGCACAGGAGGTTCCCAGAGGTGGGGCCTCTACATCAACAGGAGGAGCAACTTCTTCTGGAAGAGAACAATCTCAGGGGCAGGTAGCAAACATCCAACCTGCATTCAACCATGGGGTCGTCAGATGCAGATACTGCAATCAACTCCTCACCTATGGGGAGCAAAGTGTCCTGCTCATGGTTCGGGCATTAGAGAACCATCACTGCCCTTCCCACCCCTAATTTTTTTCTTTTCTTTTTGCTCCTGTTGAGCAGTTTCTATTCCCTGTTTTTGTTCCTCTTCAGTTAAAAGAAGAAAACCAAAAGTTCTTTTCAGAACTACCTCCAATTCTCATCAAAGAGCTATAATCTTAAAAAATGAAGAGTAAGTGAAATATAGTGCATTGATAATTGAAAGGAGAATGAGTAAGAAAGAACAGAAAGGTATGAGAGGTGAAAGGAAGTGAAGTAGGAGGACTGAAAGAAGGTGAGTGTTAGAAAAGAAATTTATGACACAGTGAATAAACTGGAGGCCTCATTTCTGAAAAGTGACGCATCGCTACGTGAAAATAGCGATGCGTCACTTATCTGGACGCACTCCTTATGACATTCCACATATGTCATATTTAATATATGACTAATCAATTCGCAAGGAGTTACAGATATGTCAGTATTTCTGACATATCTCTAAACACAAAAGTAACGCATTGCAGGAGTGCGTCACAAAAGTGACGCAACTCCAGTAATGTGTCCTTTCACATGGAAAAAGCACCATGTGAAAGGTTTGCTGTGAAGCAGGCGCAAGATTTTGGCGCAACTGCATCCTAAAAGTGACGCACTGCGTCATTATTACCAAGCTTTTTGCAAGGAACACCCCCTCTGCATGCATTATACCTGACACTATTTTTTAAAAAGTGACGCATCTAGGTACATGGGTCACTTTTTAAAACTCTGCGCCATATTGTATCTGCATCAGGTATAATGTATGCAGAGGGGGCAATCCCTCGCAAAAAGCTTGGTAATAACAACGTACTGAAATCTATGAGATTTCCCTGCGTCACTTTTAGGATGCTATTGCGTCAAAATTTTGCGCCGGCCTCGCATCACTTTTATGTTTACACATATGTCAGAAATACTGACGTATCTGTAACTCCTTGCAACATGATTCGTCATACATTAAATATGACACATCTGGAATGTCATAAGGACTGTGTACAGAAAAGTGACGCATCACACCAGCAGTGTAATAAAATGTGCCTCGTTGCACTATATTTAAAGGATGCAACAGCATCCTAAAAGTGACGCAGTGAAATCTCAAACATTTCACTGCGTCGCTATTACAAAGCTTTTTGTGGGGGAACACCCCCTCTGCATGCATTATACCTCACGCAGATATAATGTGGCGCTTGATTTTAAAAAGTGACCCATCTACCTAGATACCTCACTTTTTAAATATAACGCAACGCAACACATTTTTTTACACTACTGGTGCAATGCGTCACTTTTCTGTGCACACTCCTTATGACATTCCAAGTAACGCATTGCTGGAGTGCGTCACAAAAGTGACGCAACTCCAGTAATGTGTCCTTTCAAATGGGGAAAGCAGCATATGAAAGGTCTTGCCTCAGTCTAACACCTGCTGTAAAGCAGGCACAAGATTTTGACGCAACAGCATCCTAAAACTGACGCAGTGAAATCTCAAAGATTTCACTGCGTCGCTATTACAAAGCTTTTTGCGGGAGAACACCCCCTCTGCATACATTATACCTGACGCTATTTTTAAAAAGTGACGCATCTAGGTACATGGGTCACTTTTTAAAACTCTGCGCCATATTGTATCTGCAACATGATTCGTCATACATTAAATATGACACATCTGGAACGTCATAAGGAGTGCGCACAGAAAAGTGACGCATAACACCAGCAGTGTAATAAAATGTACCTCGTTGCACTATATTTAAAAAGTGACGCATCTAGATAGATGCGTCACTTTTTAAATATTGCATAACAATGCGCATTTTTTTACACCGCTGGTGCGTCACAAAAATTGACGCACAGGAAGCGCAAAACTAACAGCGCAAGGCCTTCATAAATATAGTCCTGGATTTAGGGGGTCAGAGGGGGTCTACTCTTCCCCCTTATGATCCAATCAGCTTCCTGCGCGCAAGTCGCGTGTCGCGCCTGGAGCGCACTCCCGTGCGCGCACGGGAGAGCGCATATCCCCGCGCAAAACGAAAAAAAAATTTTAATGCCCTGCAGGACCCTATTTTAGTCCCTACATCAAACCTAGGGGGTCAGAGGGGGTCTACTCTTCCCCCTTATGGTCATTTGCCCCTTTTTTTTTCAAACCCCTTGTGTCTCGATTTTACCGAGACACAAGATGGCGGCCGCTCCGCACTGTTTAGAATGTTTACAGACAACTGAGATCCAATCAGCTTCCTGCGCGCAAGTCGCGTGTCGCGCCTGGAGCGCACTCCCGTGCGCGCACGGGAGCGCGGCTATAGATATATATATTTTTTTGAACCTAAATTACTCAAAATCCACTGGAGCACATATCTTGAGACATAGCAAAGGCACATCGGGCTACCAGTCCCTACAATTTTGCCAAGTTTGGTGGAAATCCATTCAGCCGTTCGGGCTAAAAGTGAAATCGACCGCCCTATGGAAATTAACATGGGGAAAACGCGTTTTGGGACCCCCCTTTTATCTCGGCCCCCGCTTGACGAATCCCCCCCAAACTTTCAGGGAAGGACCGGACCGCCATGAGACCATTTTCCTGAAAATTTCAGGCAGATTCGTCAACCGGCGCCAAAGTTATTCAAAATAGAATGTTGAGATTTAACATTGAAAATTATCCTAACTATAACTACCTACTGGCGACCGCCAGTAGGTAATATATAGATATAAACATGTATGTATACATATATGTGTGTTTTTATGCATATATATGTATATATTTTTAAATATTTAAAATTATTTACTTTACATTATATAAATGTTACAAGTTAAAATATTTTAGATTTACTATTTTATGCTATATATATTAAAACTGATATGTTTGGGGGCGTGGCCAAGATGGCATCGGAGTAGGACGCTTCTCTGAGCCTCTCCGGCGCCGATCCAGCACAGCGTCTTAAAGCAGGGTCCTGGACGTGCAGTTCGGCTCCCAAAGGGCGGCGGAGGTTGCCGAGGCCTGGAGGAGCGGTCCGGTGCCGCCGGTGGAGCGGAGCGACGTGTGCCGTGGCCGCAGGCACAGCAGCACTTTGCGGCCTGGGAAGCGCCGTCCTCGCGTGGTTCAAAGGCCGGCTCCGGAGATTGGCGGAGGCTGTTGATGTGAGGGAGGGGCCCGCTCTGGGCCTGCTGCTTCCGGTCTCCCCCGCGCCGGGCATGAGAGGAGGAGCGCGACTTGCCGTCGGTGAGACGACCCTGCACTCCTGATTGCTCCGGGGAATGGAGCCGGCAGTGCCGGGCTTGAGACGAGGGAGGAGGCCCAGAGGAGACGGAGCCGAGGAGTACCGGCGGGGATCGCACGTGGGAGTAAGCGGAGGCGCCTGTGCCCGACAGAGGCTGCGCCCGCCGCGGACCGCTGGGGTGAGTCAGATCGGCTGGTGGGGCCCCCGCGGCGGCTACAAGAGGAGGCGAGGAGAGCCGTCGAGGAGAGCCAGTGACGGAGGAGAGATCCCAGCGGGGGGGCCGAGCAGAGCACAGACCTTCCCTGCTTCATGGAATCAGGGACGCTATGGTGGCATGACTGATTGGCTTAAGCACGCAGGATAGCATTGGTGATACTGGCGCAGATACTTGGGGGCCATAGGGGCAGAGGAGGCTGGGTCCCTATGCCAACTACTGGGCGGCTTGAGCAGGCCGGAAACGCCCCGGAGCGCAGACTGCGGACAGGCCAGTGTGGCGGAAGAGCCCTGAGAACGCGTATACTTGTTCTATAGGAGAGCTGAGGCTCGGGGCCCGGAGCGGGCTGAGCTGCCGGCGCTGAAACGTTGATTGCTGACCGAGTGCACCCCGGCAGGGAGCGTAGCGGGCCATTTTGTCTGGACTCCACTGGAGGGTCTGGGTAGCTTCTGCTTGCGGGTATCACTCGCTTGCACCTGAATTGGAGGAGGAGAAGGCGGAGTAGCCACTGGCGAACTGCCATCTGGAGGAATCGGCAGGCGGTGGGGCCTTGGTGGCTTTCTGATCAGAGAGGAGGGGACCGTTGGGCTGATCGGTCGGGGACGTTGCCAGCGGCGGACCCGGTGATCCCATAGCAACCTGACGTCTTGAGTTTTCGGGGAGTGAAGGACCCCCTGGCGGAGTGTTGCCTTCGGTCCACAGCGATGTCCAACACGCTGCGCAAAGGGCGTCCGCGGAAGGATGGGACGTCTAAATCGTGCAGCAGCCAGCATCTCCAGGGGCCAGCGGATCGTCGAGGCAGTCGGACGATGAGGCACCTGCAACCAAGGCTTTTATGTCTGAGCTCTTTGCCTCCATCAAGGAAGATATTTCTGAACTCCACGCACAATTGGCGTCCGATCTACGGGAGGTACGGAGAGATGTGGATGGAATTGGCGAGAGGGTGGCGACTCTAGAGGACCACGATTTGAGTGTGGCTAATGATGTGCACCAGCTGCAGCAAGATATCATCCGTCTCACGCAACAGAACTTGGATCTGCAGGCCCAAGCGGAGGACTTGGAAAACCGGTCCCGTAGGAACAACATCCGCATTCGCGCAGTGCCGTGGGATGGTGAAGCGGGGGACCTGCGTGGCTATATTCAGGAGCTGTTTTTGCAAGTTTTGGATGAAGAGGATGCGCGGGAAATCAAGATGGACAGAGTACACAGAGTGGGGTTGCCCAGGCGAGGGGGGGGGCCCCTTCCTGACATCCTCGTATGTGTGCACGATTTCCAGGTGAAAGAGCGCATCTTGCGCAAAGCCAGAGCCATCGCATCACTGCAGTTCAGGGACCATCGTCCGCAGCTATACCAGGATTTGGCAGCTTCCACGCTGCAGAAGAGAAGGGAGTTCCGGCCGGTGACATCCTTCCTGCGGGAGTGCAACATCGCCTACTCCTGGGGTCACCCCTTCCGAATCATCTTCCGATGGCAGAATCGGCTGGCACAGATCCGCTCTCTTCAAGTGGCGAAGGATCTCTTGGGTTTGAACGACGGCGCGCACTCCCAGGGGGCGAGCACATCTCCTTCGCGGAGGCGTCATCGCTCTTCCTCCTGGCACAGAGTGGGAGCATCTCCGGACCGGCGGCGACCGGATCACAACACTAGCCTGCAGGAAAGGGGCAACGCGGTAGCCTCGGTGGCCTCGGCGACTTTGGCTGACTCCCAACAAAGCTCCGGTGCGGCATGACACTTGCCCTGATCATGGATTGGCGCTGGAGGGGCTTCGGCCCTTAGGTCTGGGGGTATGGATGTACTTTTGGAGGAGACACCCCGGACTGTGGCCTTGGGGGTTACCAAGTCGGTCCTCCTACCCCGATTCCAGTCTGGAGGGTCCTTCACGAACTTTGGACTTCTGGAACTGATGAGTATCACTTTCAAATTTAATGTTTTGAGTTTTTTCTACCAGTTGATTCTTTCTTTACAGGGGGGGTTGGGGTGAAGGGGGTGGGGGGGCTCCATGGTGGTGACGAGGGGGGCCTGTTGGATGACTGGGTGGTGTTGTGTGCGAATGTTTTAAGGGGGAGTGGTCTGGGAGGGGCTGTTGCCGAGTCTGTTACAAACTGGTGGAAGGCTGGGGGATACCTGGGGGGAGGCGTGGCTGGGCCACTAACATTGCCTCTGACTGTAGGGCTCCCGAGGGCGGGAGAAAGGAATCACGAGATGACTGCAGAGAGTTTCAAGGTTTTACTGTACTATGCCGGTTAGCATAAGGACATGGAATGTCAAGGGTATGAACTCACCGCAGAAGAGGCAGAAGGTATGGAAGTATGTGACTGATCATCAGCTGGATATTGTGGGATTACAAGAAACTCATTTGGCACGGAGGGATGAGTTGCGCCTGCGGCATAAGGCATATCCCATTATATATAGCTCCTCTGCTGCCACGAAGCATAGAGGGGTGGCACTCATCTTCCGCGCGGCACTTCATTTCCAACCAGTAGAGGTGCGCAATGATAAGGAGGGCCGATGGCTGATGGTAAAGGGACTCGTTCAGGGACGGCTGTGCACCTTTGTTGTAGTGTATCTCACCAACTCTGGTCAAAATACATTTTTACAAAGCTTGTTACAAAAAATTGGGGACTTTGCGGAAGGGGACTTGTTTCTACTGGGGGACTTTAATTTGGTGTGGGATAAGGAGGTGGATAGCTCTGGGGGTCACAGGGCGGGCACGGGGGTGTTTTCTACTTCATCGAGGCAGGTGGTGGGGGAGTTGGGGTTGGTTGATGGGTGGCGTTTTTTTCATCCTGCCTCGAGGGACTACACCTTCTTCTCCCATGTGCACCACTCCTACTCCCGACTGGATCACATTTTTATAGGCCAGGCACTTCGTGGAGATGTCCTGGATGCCACCATCCTTCCGATTTCAGTCTTGGATCACAGTTTGCTGGTGCTTAACCTCCGTTGGTCATCGTCCGGTGCCGGCCAGCGGAAATGGTATTTCCCGGCCTCGGTGGTCGGGGACGATACCTCCAATAAGGCGCTGCGAGTTGCCATCAAGGAATTCTTTGAGCTTAATCCCCCCTTGGATACATCGGTCTCAAACACTTGGGACGCCTTTAAGGCATCAGTCAGGGGCACGTGCCTGGGACTCAATGCGCAACTCAACAGACTGCGACGGAAGGACTGTGAGGCCTTAGAAGCTGAGGTGGTGGACCTCGAGCGGGCTCACAAGCTTAACCCTTCGAGAGTGACCCTCCGTCCATTGACGGCTGTGAGGGGGAAGCTGAGGGCCCACTACAACAACAGGGCCGAACTCACGCTCTTGAGACTAGGGCGACACTCCTACTCCTGTGGGAACAAGGTGGGTAGGCATCTGGCGTGCCAATTGCGAGATAGGAGGGAACGCGAATATATAGGAGGAATTAGAGATGCAGCGGGAGTCCTGCAGCATCGGGATGAAATGAAGGCGAATATTTTTGGCCGCTACTATGCTGACCTTTACACGGGGGACAGTCTCGGAGCGGAAGCCCAGAGGGAGTATTTGCGACGTCTGCCCCTACCCCAGATCTCTAAAGAGTGGAATGAGTTGCTGGAGGCGCCGATCACTAGGGAGGAGGTCCTTGAATCCATTAAAAACTTGAAGTTACACAAGGCGCCGGGGCTGGATGGCTATACCGCTGTCTTTTACAAGTCATGCGCTTCCAAGATATGTGATTTCCTAGTGTCCCTTTTTAATGATATGGCTGTGTCCGGGTTCTCTGCGGGTTCCCTGGCGGAGGCGGTAATCACTGTCCTACCGAAGCTGGGGAAGGATCTCGCGCACTGTGCCTCCTTTCGCCCCATAGCGTTACTCAACATTGACGCTAAGCTATACTCAGCAATCCTGGCACGCAGGTTACAAGACCTGATGCCGGCAATCATACACCCGGATCAATCCGGATTCATCAAAGGGCGCCAGACCCACGACAACACTCACAGGGTGGTTCATTTAATTGAAAAGGCGGACAGGTTCCACATCCCGGCAGTGCTCGTGGGTCTGGACGCGGAAAAGGCCTTTGACCGGGTGGATTGGGGCTTCTTGTTTAACACGTTGACAGCCTTTGGGTTTTCGGAAAAATTTATCACTATGGTAAGGGCGAACTTTTGCAGCCCCAGGTCGCGAGTGGTGGTGAATGGCCAGATGTCTGCATTTTTCCCGCACTCGAGGGGCACCAGGCAGGGCTGCCCCCTCTCTCCCCTACTGTTCGCGCTCAGCATTGAACCTTTGATGATGGCAGTGAGGGAACATGAGGGGATCCGAGGCTTACCATTCGCAGGTGAGCAACATAAGATCACGCTATTCGCGGACGATGTCCTGTTTTATGTAGCGGACCCAGAACATTCTTTACCCTGCATTAGGGACCTCTTGCTAGAATATGAAGAGGTGGCGGGCTTCAGGGTGAACTACGGCAAATCCTATATCTTAAATCTGACTCTCTCGCAGACGGAGGTGGACCGCGTACGGCCACTGACGCCTCTAGCCTGGGCCGCCAGTTCCATTGTTTACCCGGGAGTCCACTTGACTCCAACGGTGGGCAAACTGTTCTCGGCTAACTTCCCACCCCTTCTGGCAAGGATCAGAGCTGAATTGGAGAGATGGAAACCCACATTTTTGTCCTGGTTGGGCAGGATTCATGCAATCAATTAAAATGGTTCTTCTTCCTCAATATCTATACTTATACCAGGCTTTGCCCATTCCGATAGACAGTAATTACTTTCGGCAACTCAAGATACAGATACTCCGATTTATTTGGCAAGGGGGCCGGGCTCGTCTATCCTTTGTAGTTCTGCGCTGGCCTAGATCAGAGGACGGGGTGGGGCTTCCGGACCTGCAGCTCTATTACAAGGCAGCCCAACTGAGGGTTCTGGTGGAATGGTCGCAGCAATTCTCAGAAAAGCACTGGCTGCACATGGACCGGAGCGTGGCTGGCCCGTCGATATGGGACCTGGCCTGGAAGCCAAAGAAGGACCGACCATTGAATGCTTATATCAGTACCCCCATGGGTACCACATTGAAGGTCTGGGATACTTTGGCCACGGATGAGCGTTGGACAACGTTCCCCTCGCCATTTACACCTTTACACTTCAATCCGGCTTTTCCACCGGCGCTCAGAGAGGGGGCATTTGATGTGTGGAGAGAGGGTGGCTGTAGGGCCTTGACCCACCTTTTTCATGGACAGGACCCCCTTTCTTTTGCTAATTGTGTACGGGACTATCGGGTCCCACAATCCGATCGGTATATATGCAGTTGTTGCACTGGGCCACGTCACCCGGTATACTGGAGGCTGCTACGAGACCTCCTACGCCGTTCGAAGCTTTTTTGCTGCGAACGTCTGCCATGAAGGGCGTTATCTCCTTCCTATATCAATTGCTGCTTAAATCGGCAATGTCGCCTAGACCACGCTATATGGAACAGTGGGAGGAACTGGTGGGGAAAGATATCACCGTTAACGAATGGTCCACGCTATGGCGAGACATAACTCAATTTAACCTCTCGCTCCATCTGAGAGAAGCTCATCTTAAGACCCTCATGCAATGGTACTTGTGCCCAACCAGGCTCCATCGCATATACCCAGCGACTTCCGATAAATGCTGGCGGGGTTGTGGACTCCTAGGGGACTTTCTCCATATCTGGTGGGATTGCCCAGTGATCCGACCATATTGGGAGGAAATTCTCTCGCATATTAAGGACATCCTCCAATACCCTATAGAGGATTCTATAGCCTCTGTATTGTTGGGCCTTCGTGATCCTGGCCTGGAACATCAAACACGAGCTGACAAAAAGATTTTGTGTCTCTGTCTGGAGGCAGCCAAACTCACGTTGGCTGCGGCATGGAAACGGAAGGAAGCACCAGCGATCTCTCTGTGGCACGCACGACTGTGGAAGCTTTTGAGCTTGGAAAGAATGGCAGACATCTTCCTCTGTAATTTCAAGAACTTTAAGCTCATATGGGGTCCCTTGGTGACCTTCCTCTTTAGGGGGTTGCCGTTGGCTGTATGTCCAGCTTCCCTGAGATCTCTACTTCTCTTCCAAGTCTAGAGCGGCCCTGTGAATGAGTGTTGGTATGTAAGTGTCACCACCATGGGGGGGGAGGGAGGGAGGGGGGAATGGGAGTTACACCTTCTGGTTTCTGGGTTACTGAGGTGCATTATACCGTATGCAGGCACGTCTGACTTAGCTACACGGGCACGTGAGCTTGATCGCATTGGAATTTATTTTTTGCTGCCATATATGACATCGATGGTGGACTACTTGAACTCGTGATTTACTACTTCTCGATTGTCACCATGTTGTTGGTCTAGATATGTCCCTGCTCCATGAGGACGTTGCCTCTTGATTTTGGATTACTCCCCCTGCGTGGGGAACTATGCAGCATCTCAGTGCTCTTTTCTGTGTTTCCTTTTGTTCTATGCAAAATAAAAATTTTACAAAAAAAAAACTGATATGTTTGTATTATTATTAATAAAAATAGTGTCAACAATATTTTTATGATATTTTTGTACCTGCCTTTATACGTATAGGTAGAGACTACTTTTGTCATCAATATTTTTGACTCAACATTTGTGTAGCAAAATATTTGTTGTTCCGATATTCTGTCAAACATCCCTGTTCTCTTTTCAATCTGCCAGTGGTAGGCGTGAGGCTATTGGATTTTTATGAAGCTTACACAAAAAGTATTGTGGACAATTGGTACTTGAGTACTGTCAAAACACGGTACCAAATATGATTAAACCCTGACCTCAAAGCACAGGCATCATCCATACTCCCATCCCTGAAAAACCTCTCAATAAACAACCTCTTGCTCAAGGAATTCAACCCTTGCTTTTTAAAAAGGCATCCAGGAACCTCTGGAGAATATCGGTGGTAGAGTGTATTTCATTCTATTTCTGGCAGAGAAGACATCAGGAGACAACATACCAGTGTTACATTTGAAAAATCTCATCTGATGGATCAAGATGGTACATTTCAGGATGGAAATGCTCCAGAAAATTATTCCTCTTGTTTGCAGAGGTCATTAGGTGACAACTATCGATCTTCAGGATGGTTTTCTCCACGTTCCCATCCACGTGTCATACCAGAAATTCCTTCGCTTCTCAGTGGCAACAATCATTACCAATTCAAAGTTTTCCCAATAGGGCTGAAATCCTAACCTCGAGTGATCACCAAAGTCTGGGCACCTCTCATGGCAATTCTCAGCCTGATTCATCATAGTGCCATTTTGCGAGTTTGAAATAGCGAATCATGAGGAATCGCTATTTCAGACTCGGAAAACGGCATTCATGTAGGAATCGCAAAAACAAAAGCGATTCCTACATATTCCCTATTTGCGATTAGCAAATTGCTAATCGCAAATAAGGAATAACTCCCCAAAAGGCCCATAGGAATGAATGGGGAGTATTCCTTATTTGCGATTAGCAATTTGCTAATCGCAAATAAGATTGCAATTTAAAGGGTGCCAGGGGTGTCCAAAGGACACCCTGTAGCACCCCTTAACAGTAAATACGAACAGGTGTTGCGCAATATGCAACTTAGAAAAATGCTTTTACAAGCATTTTTCTAAGTTTTCGCTATTTATCACGAGGTTTGACCTCGCGGTAAATAGCGGGCCGAAATTGCGAATTCACAATTTTACAATGGATGATAAATTGCATTTAAGGAATCTCAAATTGAGATTCCTTAAATGTAATTCATCGCAAAATAGCGAAATCGCTATTACCGATTTTTGCATTTGGGATGATGAATCCCAAATGCAAAAATAGAGCTCGCAAAGGGCCAGATTCTCAGAATCTGGCCCTTTGCGAGCCCATTTCGGCTTGATGAATCAGGCTGTCTATGTCTACAACTTTACATGGACGACTGGCTGGTGCATTCTTCTTTTCTGAGAGGACAACGATTACATGGATGGGGTATTGTTGCTACTAAGAAACCATGGCTTTCTAATAAATATGGAAAATCTCAACTCCTTCCATCACAAGACTGGGTCTTTATAGGACCAGGTTTTTTAACAGATCGGGGAATCGGGGAATCGTATGTCTGCCGGAAAAAAATATTCACACAACTTAAATATCTTAAGATTGCTTTCTCTTAAGTCTCTAACAGCAGCAGGCTGGTTGCAGTTTCAGGAAGACTTCAGTGCAACCATTTTCCTCATTCCTGGAGCAAGATTCCACCTGAGCAGGATCACAAGGTTTATCGTGCGACATTGGAATCTGGTTTCTCAGGGCCAAGCTTTGACTCTACCAAGTTCAACTGTGATATTTCAGAACTACAGTGCAGTCTAAATCAGCAGAACCTTTTCAAAAGAATGTTATTCCCCCTTCTCCACTGGTAATAATTACAGAAACCAGTGCCATGGGTTGCAGGGGGTGGACAGGCACCCATCCAATTCAGGGTCTATTGAACTGAAGAGATCTAGAAGCCTGCAGACTAGCACTAGTGATAGCTCAGGCCCTCGTAACCTTTCTGAGAGAGCTCTATTCAAACGCTTCTGCTAGAGTACGCTTTGGAGTAAATGGCGAACTATCTGACTCGTTCGCGGTGGAGCGTGGTGTCAGGCAGGGCTGTGTCCTGGCTCCCTTTCTTTTCTCCCTCTGTACAAATGGGCTTGAGGTTGAGATGTTGAGGGGGGGTCAGGACCTTCCCCGAGTAAGAAATCGGCCGGTTCCCGCTCTCTTATATGCTGACGACGCCGTGATACTCGCACGCACTCCGCCTGAACTGCAGAAGGCACTAGATAGTTACGCAAGGTTTATGGGTGGCCTGGACCTGCGCATAAACACAAAAAAGACTTATGTTATGGTGGCAGGAATAAGGAAAAAAGGGGGAAAAGGCATCTTCCTTGACAGTGAAAGGATTGAAATGACTACCCAATATCCATACCTTGGCGTTATGATGGATGAAAAGATAAATTGGAAACCAGCCATAGAAGCTCGAAAGCACCAGTTGCTGCGAGCAATCGCTGCCCTTAAAAAATTGTCTCAAAAACTCAGAAAGAGGCCTCCAGCGGACCTGCTCCATATTTATAAAGCAAAGTGTCAATCCACCGCACTTTATGAGGCAGGACTGTTGGGACACAAAAACACTAATTCCCTACAGGTTGCAGAGAATACCTTTCTAAGATTCCTTTTGATGGTCCCCAGACGTGTAGCCACTTTTGCCTGCCATATGGAGCTTGGTATTCCATACATAGAGGACTTGGCAAAAATACAACAGCTCCTGCTTTGGCGACGTATCTGGACCACGACAAAGAATACTTTCTCCAAACAGATAGTGACAGACTGTATGTCACTGGATTACGCTGGGAAAATTGAGTGGCTCATGTATGTAAATAACTTCCTCACTGATCTAGGGTTTAGTAAACATTATTCTGCCCCGGAACTAATCGGTGAAATATCCAGAAAAGATCTAAAAAAAAAGGGCATTGAGCCATGTAGAAGAGTTACAAATTTGTACTGAGGCAAGAAAACCCTCGGTCCAACATTCTATGGCGGTTATGACTACCCTAGAGATTGAGCCGTATCTAACATATGTTCAGTCACAATTTGAGCGTTTTCTACTGACAAGATTCAGAATGAATATTTTTCATAGATTGGTGGCATTCCCGACAAAAAATAGTTGGGAAGACTGTCTAACAGTGTGTCCATGCGATGGCATATCAGAACAAACCACCATCCACACCTTTCTGTTTTGTAAATTTTACTCTGCACATCGTAAACTTTGGCTGATTCCACTGTTAAGAAAAATGGGTCTTAGAAGATGTCGCCCGCTATGTTGTGATTGCAATTTGTAGAATCAGAAATGGCTTGCAAATGTATAGCGACTTTTTTAAAATGTATTTTTAAGCATAGAGTAAATCTTTGATAAAATCATGTTGTACATTTTAGGAAAACTGAGAGAAACTCAAATATTGTGTGATATGTATAAACTCTCTTTTTACAGTTTTTAATGTAACATAAATTTTTATGAGGGGAAATGATCCCTTTTTATGATGTAAACGTAATAATTTGAGGGGTGTATTTGATAAGATATGTTTATTGAAATTCTTTTATGGTTTTTTTATGTACTTTGAAAACCAAATAAAGATTTACTTACTTACTAGCACTAGTGGGGTTCTTTCACCTTCTGAAAGATCGATCAGTACTAGTTAGAAAAGACACCATGACTACAAAATCTTACCTGATGAGACAGGTGGGACACGTTTCTCTGGCCAAGGGTTCGGACCAGATTTCTTCTTGGACAGAGAAAACGGTTATCCAGATGTCAGAAATTCATACCAAGGGGTCATTGAAAAGGTTAGCCGACAAGTTAAGCAGAGTGACTCCTTCATCTCAGGAGTTCTCTCTGGATCCCAAAGAGTGGAGCCTGTGACAGATCTCTCGGCCTCTCCCAGAATTCCATTCTGAGTCGTTTTTGCTCCACAATTCAGAAGGACCATACATGGGGAATAGATGCCTTGGTAGGCCCTTTGACTCAGGGAATACTATAAGCCTTTCCTCCTTTTCCACTGCTACTCAGGATTTTGGTCAGGGAGAATCCAAGATCTTGATAGCACCAGCATGGCCCTGCTCATGCTGGTGTCCTCTCCTCAGATCAATGAGAGTCTGTCAGGAGATATTCCTTCTACTTCCCCTTCCTCTCTGTAGCTTCCTCTTCTCCCTCCAAATTCCTTAGTCATATTCAAGCTGGCAGCATGGAACTTGACGGGAAGGTTGGCCGGATATAGACATCTTCTCTGCAGGCTTCCAGGAAAGCTTCCTCTAGAATCATACAGAAAGCACTGGAGATATTTCACTAACTGGTGTAACCTTATAAATCTGGTTCCTCAATTATCAGATTTGTCTAATACCTTTTTCTTTTTTACAGGATGGGTTTTCTTTATGCTTGTCCACTTCATGAGTACAATGGTCAGATATTAAAGCTGTTCATAACTCCTAGTACAACCTTTTGGGTGATCAGGGTTTAGGCAATAGTCTGGAGTTTTTCCAATTTAAAGCCTACGACAGGACCACAGCTCTCCTTCTGGGATTTGCTTTTGGCTCTTGAAGCCATTAAAGATACTTTGTTTGAGACTTTGGACTGAGTTGACATTAGTGACCTAACTCTAAAGAACCTTTTCTTTGTTGTGATCATGCCAGACACAATTAGGGTCTGTTTCAGTCCAACATCCTTCTTTCAAGATCTTTCAGGATAGAATTGTTTTAAGGCTGGGTCCTTCGTTTATTATGAAGGTTAACACAGCATGTCAAACAGAAAAAGAAATTTTTCTTCTGATTTTATCATTTTCATCATACTCAGAGGAGGTGCGTTTTCATGCATTATCTTGAGAGATTGGCACTCTTCAGAGCGTCAGCTTCTATTTTTGAAAACTTTGGGGCATATTCACAAGGGAATGGTGAAGCGTTGTGTTAAGCAAACATTGCTAACGCCATGCTCCACCATTCTGAAAATACAGGGATGCGCAGTATTCACAAGAATGTGGCACCCCCACTGTATTTCCCCTAGCGTTGGAACTAAATCTAGCTGCCTAGCACTAACGCAGACATCCTTCACCATAGTGCAAGGCTGTCTGCAACGGGGGGAATGATTGTTTATGTGCAGGAAGGTGTCCTTTCCTGCACATAAACAATCCAGAATGGGGAATTGTAACTTCTAGTTGTGCTGCATTGTGCAGCACACAAAGAAGTTGCACATTGTATTTTTTTTTAATGAATGTTTATGTGCAGGAAGGGGTACCTACCTGCACATGAACAATCATTCATGGTGATTTGCTGTTTCTTTGTGTGCTGCACAACACAGCACACATAGGAACAGCAAAAACAAGGAGAAATCAAGCATTTCTCCAGGTTTTCCCTGGTCTTAATTTTGGTGCTGCCCCATATTTACGCCACCCTTGTGAATAGGAGGCAGTGTCAAAATTAATGGGTGTTGAGGCGTAACGCCCACTTCAACACCCATTGCACGCCCCTTTTTTGAAAGAGGGCCTTATTTACAAGACGGCGTTAAGCGACGTTAAGTGGCTTAATGCCGCCTTGTAGGTGAATGGATTCTCACCACAGGAACGTCATAAAAATTGAGGTTCCTGTGGCAATAGGGGCTTGTAAATATGTCCCTTTCTTCAGGCTAAAAAAAAGAAGCAAAATCCCCATTTCAAACGCTTAGTAGAAGGCTAAAGTCTTTGATTGAGTTAGCTACAGGGAGTCAGACTCCCTTTTATGGGAACAGGATAGGTCAATGGGGGGATGTCAGCTTCTATGACCGAAGTCCATGGTGCCTGTATCGCAGAGATCTGTGGGGCTGTGACATGGGCTCCTCCCTCGACTTTTATGAAGCATTACAGAATAATTCAGGAAGTGGAATTAAAGAATGTTTGGTTCAAAGGTCCTAGTATATGTGGAGCAATAGATATTCTTTCTTCTCTTGCATGAGTACATTTCATGGGCACATTTCAGTTGTCCTGGTGTTATTTGCTTGTTACTACTCAAATGTAATGTATTAAAGTGAAAGACGAAAAGGTAATGCCTCAATTACTTACTGTAATTGCATCACTGTGAGTCCTTTCTTGTTTTAATTCATGAACACCCCCCCCCCCCTCCTCCTCCATGTTGAGTTCCAGGCCCACTGAATTTTCTGTGCCTTGTGTAGAAAACAGAAAGCGGTAAGGGGCGCATTTATTCTCAACTTTAATTTGAGATTAGTGGTGTCTGGGAGACACGACTGCCTGAAGGTAATGATTTAAAGCAAGGAAGGACACTGTTTCAAGTTTAAGTTTATTTGTTTGATTAATTAAAATCTTACAAAAAAGTACACTTTAAAAGAAAAAAGAAACAAAAAAAATAGCTTCAACAATAAAAAGTTTAAGAGCATAAACAGATAATTTTACTAATCTTCTAAAAATCTGAACTCTAAATAAGATTTGCCTTAAGGCCTTTTGTAATCACAGATAAAAATTTTACAAAAGCGGAGTTCATTAGTAGATCGTTCGTGCTTAAGCACGCCATTAGAGCTTGTCTACAAGTTCTTACACCTCTAGCATTGAATAACCGCCTGAGGATTACTTTCCTTTCTACTTCTATAGCAGGACACAAACATAAAAGATGCAACATATCTTCTTGTCCTCCTTTACACAATCTACAGATCATATTTCCTTCATTTAACTTCCACGGTGGAAGATGACACAAACCTGGCCATAGACCAAAGCGCACACTAATAAATGTTCGCTTACTTTGGACAGACCAAGGAGTTTCTAGATACTTCTGGACTTGTTTTTTCTTATAATCGTTTACAATTGGCCAGGAGTGTTTTCTTTTTACAAGTAGTTCTTTGTCTTTTAGCAGTGATAAATGAATGACCAGCTTATTAATTGTTTTTTTAAAACTTTCCTGGGTGATAGTATTTTCCCAAATTGATGTTAATCCAAAATCTTCTTTTGCTTTGTTTAAGTATACCCAGGCTTGAAGTTTCCTATTGTCTCTTACTTCTTTCCATAATGTTTGTGACAATTGATTAACCTGGTCATTTTTTACCCGGTTCCATACTTTTAAAATTTGGCCTTGCCGGGCATAAAGCTGATTATTTATCCCAAACTCCAGCCTTATTTGTGCCTGTGAAGCGTTACATGGTAGGTTGAAAAGAATTTTATATGTTTTTGCCACTGCATTGTTAATTAGCTCCGCATCCTTCCCATTTAGGACTTCGGCACCATATGTTAGAGTTGGTAGTAGTTTGGCAGATATGATTTTTAATAAAGGACCATATGTCAAGGCTGTTACTTTCTTTTGTATGGTTCTAAATGCGGCAACCAAGCTATTTGTTTTCCTAGAGATATCCTTCTTTTGGGGGAGAAAACTTCCGCTCTCGTTAAATAGGACACCAAGATACCGATAGCTATCAACTTGTTCTAATTGGGTTTGTCCCAGCATCCATTTATTTTTTTGTCTTCTGCTCCGTGTGACTACCATTATTTTTGTTTTTGACTCAT
Organism: Lissotriton vulgaris; assembly: GCF_964263255.1. Taxonomy (NCBI): domain Eukaryota; kingdom Metazoa; phylum Chordata; class Amphibia; order Caudata; family Salamandridae; genus Lissotriton; species Lissotriton vulgaris. The sequence goes on from NC_141699.1 coordinate 725,260,151, forward strand.
TTATTACCATTTGGTTATCCTTTGCATACTTGAGTGATCGGTCAATCAGTCTTTGCAGTCCTACTTTTGTGTGGCTCATCAACACCACGTCGTCTGCATATAGCAAATTCGACATTTGTTTTCCCGCTAGCCTCGGTGGATGTGAGTTAACTTCATTCAATGATTCAGAGAGGTCGGCTATGAATAGGTTAAAAAGTAATGGTGCAAGGACACAACCCTGCTTGAGACCACGTGTCACCGGTATTTTTTTAGATAGTGATCGGCCGTCACCGAGCCGCACCCTGACCCAGGTTTCAGAGTACAGTAGTTTGATGAGGGTCAGTAATGAGCCCGGGATACCATAATCAACAAGTTTTCTCCATAGTAGGGACCTATTAACAAGATCGAAGGCCGATCTAAAATCAACAAAACAAAAATAGAGGGACTGTTTAGCTAAAAGTGCTTTATCCGTTAAAACTGATAGGATTAAAATGTTAGTAGAGGTTCCTAAGCCTTTAATGAACCCGGTTTGATTTGGGGGTAATATTAGCTTTTCTTTGACCCAATTAGAGAGAGATAATAATAAGAGGCCCGCAAATAGCTTGGCATCCGTGTCCTGGAGAGTGATCAAACGATAGTTCTCAGGTAGTTGCCAATTACCCTTTTTGTAAATTGGTGATATTAGTGACCCTCTCCAGGATACCGGTATGTGCCCTGATTGGATAACTTCGTTAAATACCATTGTCAGATAGGTAGCCCATAGGGCAGGGTCCTCTTTATAGACTGCAAATGGAATACCGTTTGGTCCCGGTGCTCCGTCTTTTTGTCTCTTTATTAAATTGGCTACCTCGCACTCTGTGAAGTTTTTCTCCAGATCAATTTCCTGTTCCCTCTCAGTGATCCCTGTATGATTGACATCCTGAGAGCAGAGATCTTCTTCGACATATAAGGTCTTTTTTAGGAATTTTACCCAGTCCTCCTCTGATATTGGTGACGCTATCACATGATTGTTAGGTCTGTTTATGGCATTAATTATTTTCCAAAATTCTCTGGAATTCGCTTGGTTACTTGCGTGATAGAGTTTTACCCACAAGACCTGCTGCCGTAAGTTTTTTTCAGACCACAGTAATTTCCTCAAACTACTGTTCGCACTTTTAAGTTGCTTTCTAACTTCCTCGTTAGCTGGTAACCTAGTTAGCTGTTTCCTCAGTGTGTTGCGAGTTCGCCTAACTTTTTTAATGGTATACGGAAGATTAATATTAGTATCTCTATTTGTTTTCCTCCTTAGGTTGGATTTCCTGCAAGTCGGAGTACTTTCATCCAATTTAACTACTTTCTGGGTGAACTGTTCCCAATGCATAAGTATAGACTCGCTCGGATGATCCTTAAAGCATTCTTGTACCAATTTTTGGGCTTTTTTTTCCACCACATATTTTTTATCCGGTTTCCAAATGAGTTTCCTATGGTTAATTGTACAGATCTGACCTTGTGTAGTTAAATAGGTATGGTTTTTTGGCAGTTCCAAATAAATTTCCAATATTTGCTGGCTGTGGTCACTCTCGATAACTTGTTTTAATCTATAGGAACCAATTTTATCAAAAATGTCTATTGACAGTAATGTAAAGTCTATTCTTGATTTTGATTCATGGTTGCGGAATGACCAGCCAGCGAGCTGATCGGTTGGGAACCTGCCATTTAGTGCTCGGAGACCCATGGCTTCCAGGTCCATCAGTAGGTTTTTTCCGATTGGGTTTTGTTTGGTATTTACGCTGAGGTCTAGAACTTGTTCGGGGATTGACCATTCATAATTTTGAGAGTAGATAAAATCGTCCCGTGTCATTTGAATCAGCAAGTTTATATTAAAGTCCCCTGTAGCTAGAATATTCACAGACGGGTCAAGTACTATTTGTTCCAGTAGAAATGTTACTATTGCGACGCTTATGTTCTTGCGAGATGACTGGTTTGGTGGGATATATATGTTAAGTATTATTAACGTATTCCTGTTTTTTTGCTCACCGGTTGCAAATGTTACCTTAACTGCTTGTATGTTTGCGTTATTTGTGTCCAGCTGTTTATGCAAAGTTTGCAAGTCAGCCCCAATGAATATTGCCAGACCCCCACAAGGACGTCCAAATTTGGAATATATAAAATGGCTGGTACGTAGTATCCTTTGTAATTTTGTAGAAAGAAAGCGTCCGTTTCCCATGTCTCCTGTAAACATATGATTTGATAGTGAGTAGACAAGGATTCTACTTCCGCGTTTTTGATTTTTTTTCCTAATCCATTAATGTTCCAGGAACATATAGAAATCGGGCGTCGAGGGTAGCCCCTTACCTCAAAAAGTTTCCGTTTATTTTCTTGTCAGTGGTCGTGTAGTGCATTCCTTATCCAGTTTTCGTTTATTTGCTTAGATTCTACAATTTTTTGCTCTTCCGAAATCTCTTCTTTAGCCTCGTGTGAGCCACCCTGGGGCTTTTTTAATATGGAATATACCGGATTCTTCTTTGGTTCTTTGGGAGCTTTTCTTAGGAGTTCTTCCTTATTTAACGGCGTTGGATACGGTTTGGGGAGAGGTTGAATAATTTTTATCCCCCAACTTTGAAAAATGTCTTGCTCTAGCATGATTTGATCCACTAAACAGGCTGTGTTTAACGTTAAGACTGTGAGTGGTTGAGTGCCCTCCAGGTTTTGTGCAAAGCCCACAGATTCAATGTCTTTTGTTGTTACTTTTTCTAATGAAGGTATTGATTTCATTAGTTGGAGGATATTACCTCTATTCAGGATGTCGTTGGAGCCTCTGGAATCGTATAGTGGCGTCAGTATTATTTGTGACAATGTCTTCGAGAGTAGTGAAACCGTTTTATTTTCAGTTTCATTTTGGTGAGTTTTACAGGTAATTAATTTGCCTTGCGCCGTCTTTGTAATTGTTAGTTCTTCATTGTTACGTTGGAAGTCTCCAGTGGCCGTCATTTTATTTGATCGTTGTAGGTTAGTCTTGATTACACCTGACTGTTTTTGATTAGGGACTATGTTTTTATTTTGTTGCAGGGAGTTTGTAGGTTCGTTCAGAGAGTTGTTTTTTTCTTGAGAAATTGTCCTCTGTATTCCTAAATCTAATTGATTTTTTTCCCCATTTAACAGTAAGGTAGACTCTACTTCAGAAAATCCAGTCTTTGTTTCATTCGGGTTACTTTGTATATCACTTAGCTGGCCCCAGGAGATACATCCATTTCCTTTTTGAGAGCGTATTACTTTACAATCCAGCGCCTTTTTTTGCTCCTCTTGATGCTGTTTTTTATTTTCCTTAGTATGTCTTTGTGATAGCTGTTTTTGATCTATACCGTCTTCAACTGTAGTTTCGTAGAGGACATGTGACTTATTTTCCATATCCTTTTTTGATGATTTGTTAAAGATGTCATAATATTTTTTGTTCTTTTCCACTTTTTCAGACTGGGTCACATCCGCCTCAGTTTTTTCTAAATCTATTTGTTCATGTGATAATTCTTCCAGTTTTGTTTCTAGTGTTTTCTTTGAAGGTGGATATATTTTTACCACATTATCGTTTTTTATCTTGTTTCTAGCTTTACGAAGTTTTTTCCTTTGTCTCTTTGAAGTTTTATATCCTTGGCTGTTATCCTTTTCCTTTTCTATTTCAGTAATTATTTTCCCCTGAGTTTCTTGCGCGATAGTTGGTGACAGTTCAATAATCGCATTTTGACCTGTTGTATTTTCCATTTGTTTTGGTTGAATGGTTTCCACCTGCTCCCATTGCTTTTTTTCTGAGGGATTAAAATGATCGTAATTTGACTGCTGAGCCTGACATATTTCATCTTTTTTATTGTTATATTTTTTGTGAACTAGATCTTTCACATCCTCTAATATGGTGTTTACTACTTCAGGGATAGTGGAAAGTTTATTTATAATTGGTTCACAAGTGCATACGGATTTATTCATTTCTGCGTGTTTTTGGGCTTTAGTTATTAAGCGGTTTAGTTCTGTCAGTTTACGGTCTATTCCGGTAACCGCATTAGCCATTACTCCCAGTATTTCAATCTGAGTGTCCATTTTATTTGACTGATATGTCAGTGCTTCTAGTGTTAAAGTGGAAGTTTGGTAGAAGATATCCCATGTAGCTCCTGGGTCAATATTAGTTGATTCTTGCAATTTCCTCTTTTTCGTTATGTCCACTTTGACCTCTAATGGGAAAGGAATTGGCATTTCCCGTTCTTTATTTATGGTATTATTTGTGAGTTTTTTTAATGAAATACATTCTGCTACATGTGGTTTCGTAGTGACAAGGTCATTATAGCTTACTTCATCCAATTTTCTCTTTTTTGTTATGTCATCTTTAACTTCTGATGGTAATGGGTTTATTGGTTCAATAATTTGTTGTTGCAGAGGGTTGATTTCAGCTGACTCTTCAATCCCTCTTTTGCCCTTATTTGTTATCTCTACATTTTTTTGCTGCAATGGGATGTGATGTGCTTGAACCCTACTTAGGTCAAAGTTTTCACATAAAGAGACCTTCTGGTTCTTTTCGTTTATTGGATTTTTTTCCTCGGTTGATTCGGATACTTCATCTATCTCTCCGTTATTTTCCTTATGATTGAGCATGTTTAGCGGTTCAATTGGGGTTTGTAATTGGTTTTTGGATGTGTCAGACTCCATTGACATTAATACCCCGGCCGGGTCAGCTAAAAAGTCGAATTTCTGCGGTATTTTAGTTGATCTTTCAAACATCCGAGCAATTGGTGAGATTAAGGTTTGGTTTGGTCCGTTTGCCTGCACTTTTATGTTTTGGACCTTCAGTGTTTTGTTCTTGCGCACCTTCTTTGTCTGGGGGCCTGTTGATCTTATCTTCCCAGAACGCATCCCCGGTTGTTTTGGTATTCGATTCCTCACTTGGGTTGAAGAGGCGTTGTTATCGCAGCGCGGTCTACCGCGCTCACACCTCTTACAAACTGAGTGTAATCTGCTGGCTCCGGGGTTCTCAGGATTCTGACTCGATCTCACACACGGCAAATCTGTCGCAGGCTGTGTTCCCAATTCAGATGAAACGTAGAGAAACTATAGCGGCTGAATGTGTAGTATTCACACCCTCAGTCTTCTACCCAAAGCCTGACCCTCACGTTAAACCTAACCCTCCCAAGCCTATCTGCCTCTTGGTAAAGGACAGCTGCCGTCAGGGAGGGAGCGGGGATAGGAGAGAGGCGTTGTTCAATATGACTGTTGTAGTGAAAAGATCTCTCTTGAGTTGAAGGGGGCAGGAATCGCGACCGTCCTCATAGGTAGCTCTTAGGTAGTTCTTGAGGCGCCTGTCTGCGGTCTTCTGCTGTTACTATTGTTAATGCTGGTGAGCCCCCCAGTACCAGCCCCCTCTCTCACTGCTCTGAGAGGGGGATGTAAAGGGGCTAGCACGATCAGGCACCTCTGTTAACTTCTGCCACTGCCACCGCACCTCGTGCTACACCTGCTTTCTCCTGCTTTCTCTCGTCCTTGCGTGTAGCTAGTAAGTGTGGCTAGTGGAGGCGAGTGCAGATGGCGGCAGGCAGGCAGGTAGGCAGGTAGGCAGGAAGGCGGACGGGCAGGCAAGCAGACGGGAGAGATAAGAAGACTTTAGTGTCCCCCCCCTGGCCCGATCTCCAGGTTGGCTGTAAGGCTCTACCCCCTCCCGCGGAGGTGAGCACAGTACCGGTCGGCGCACGCCAAACCGTCTCCACGCCTCCTGGGTTCTGATGCAAAGCTATGGCCCAGCTCTCGCACTCCCTCTCCCGCTGCAGCACCCGTCAGCACCCGTCAGCCATACACAGACTCGCTCAGTTCTCAGTTCTGTGTGGCCCGCGGCCCCCAACGAGACACCAGCACAGGCTTGCTGGTTAAGGGCTGGGTGCTGCGGGTTAATCACCACGAAATCCCGATACCCGATGTCCCAGGTCCGGGCTGCCTCCGTTCCGCTGTTCCGCTGTTCCGCTGTTCCGCTGTTCTCCGTTGGACCCGTGGGTCCGGGTTGCTGTGGTTCTCCGGTTCTCCGGTTTTCAGCGGTTCTCAGCGATTCTCTGCTGCCTCTGTTGCTGAGACTGTCGTCCCGCGCTCGTTAACTTGCTCACACTGCAACGGCTCTGATGCAGCCTCTGCTCTGCTGCTCTGGGGCCGCGCACGCGATCGCCACCTAGCGGACCTGAGTCACTGCACAGCTACAGAATTCGCCCAGGACACTGAGTAATACAATTACCGCTAAGTAATTGGATCTTGTAACCCTTTACGTGCGTCGGACTGCCGGCGGCCGTGTGACGTCATGGGCGTGTGCGTAGGAGGCCGGGGGCCATCCAAACCACGTCCAGTCATAAATCACCACACCGCGGCGGAATTCGCGCCGCGGGAAACAGGTTACAAATTGTAATGTACCAATATAAGTGGCATCTTCAACCACACATGATGCATGTGTACACAAAAGTCATAACGCACATGTGCACCAATGGCACCACCCGAAAAAAACACCTGCGTCATTGCTCTTTTTTTTAATTAATCTTTTTTACTAATGTTGCATAGCACTGTCAAAAACATTTTCCTTAAAAAAAAATCATGATTTTTGCTGATACTGCAAATTGTCAGCAACAAGCATTGGCAAAGCCAATAAGTCAAGAGAGTGCAAGAGCTATTCGCCTTTTTGCAGTTTTATGTAGCACTAGCTCATCTCAAAGGTATTGGAGAGCTTTACAAAAGCATCAGCTGCATTGCACAAGGATACATGCATACTTTTAGGCACGAGAAAATCAAGTGATTTGCATAGGACCAAAGGCTGTTCAACCGACGTCGAGTCTCTTACCTGGTTCCCCAGTTCCAAAGCCGGCAGCTCTGACCATAACGCCACATCCTCTCTTTTCCAGTGCTTTTTTTGCACCTTTGTGCACTCCCATATGGCTATTTTTTTCTGTGCCCATGTTATGAAACTTCCCATGAGCCTCCCAGCCCTGCCGCTAATGTTGCCGGCGGCTGGCACTCATAGTTGGCAACATTTGAAAACAAAATCCCTGGGCACTGTGCTGCTGCAGTTAGGAAGTTCTTGTTTGCATGCCTGTGTGTAATAAAGAGGAACAGTTTTTGTAACAATATTACCCAGGACAGTCTCCAACTTGCCGGGACAGTCCCTGCAAAAACTGGACAGTTGGCAAGCCAGTACAATCACTGGGACAGTGAAATGATGCCACTCTCCTAGGAGTGCCCGAACCCTATTTCTCCACTGGGGTTTTCCCCTTGCCACCGCAGGGCATAGAATGCTTTCTATGTTTCCAAAATATTCAGAGACGGAACCGGACTTGACTGCTCCATCTAGTGTGTCACTGGCTCCCGGTTAGGGATAGAATAACATTTAAGACCCCGTGCATTTCGCACCAAGCTTTCCATAGAGCCAGACCTGAGATTAACCATACACTCCTCACTCCCTATTGTCCCGGTAAGTCACTTCGCTCAGAGAACACATTCCTTGCTACAGTTCCCAGAGTCAAAAGGTCCAGAGCAGGAGGCAGGTCCTTCTCGCTCAACGCTGCTAAATTATGGAACTCCCTTCCCTTCTCACTTAGGTCCAACCCTATCCTCTCATCCTTCCGTAAAGAGCTAAAAACATACCTTTTCAGAAACTAGCTCCCCACCTGGATCTCTCCCCACTTCCCTCAGAGCTCTGCTAATATTTATTTAGCGCTTGGATGCTTTCGGGCAGCAGCCGCGCTTAACAAAACACCTTCACTTCACTTCACTTCACTTCACTATAGTGGGTGGGTCTCAATAAATACGGGTTCTCATGTACCCCGATTGCCCTGTGGCAAAAGGTGTGGTGGATTTATTTAGAGCACCCCCAAGGCAGATCAAGTGCTAAATAAAAAAACATTAAATGATACAAAAAATCAAAAGTAAGATCTGATTATTCTCAAATGCATCCTCACCTTAGTGCAACAAGAGCGGCCATTACTCATGTCTGGGCTGCCTCATCTACTCTATGCTCGTTACAGCATTTGGCTTGTAAAGCAGGACATAAGCACGGCTATCAGCAGTAAAAAATAAAAGAGGACACATGTCATCATGACAGATTGTTATATGTCTAGAGCGGCTCCCGAAATACCCTGGGCGCAGAGTGTAAGCAGAGAGGCTTGTCACCCTTCAGCTTTTAAAGGACAGGTCTGGGGAAGGTAATGTGACAGCGGCTCTGAAAAGTGTTGTCAGCTAGAGCCTTCAACTGGTCATTTGCATTTCTTCACTTCCAGGGTACAACCATATGGGTTACCGCAAAACATCAGGGCGAAAGGATGCCTGCAGCAGATCCAGGAGGCAGTTTCCTGTAGGACAGTGGTTTTTAACCTTTGACATCTGTGGATTTTAATTTAATCATTACTGGAGTCCGGGGACCCTTACTGAGTCATTACTGGAAGCCGAGGACTCTTGCCTATTGGCGAATATTCGAACCGCAAATCAGTGCAAAAAAAAATACAGAAATAAGCATTCATCAACCAAATACACAAATGATTAAATATTTTATTTATTTCACTAATACAAAAAAAATCTACATTTAAAGAGGTACGCCGGAGCTTTTTGATAATTCAATTGAGCCCCCCCCCCCCATCGTCAATACTATATTCAGTTTGATGCGCTTGCACTGCTCTCTGGGGAGAAGATGTAGCTAGAGCGGTCGAACCTAAAGCTGGGGAACCGGGTTTGAGTCTCGGCAACCACGCTCAACATCCTGTGATTCTGGCCAAATCACTAAGGCGCAGATTTATGAGGCCCTTGCGCCACGTTTACGCCGCTGTTGCGTCACGCAAAGCGGCGTAAACGTGGCGCATCCCTACGAACGATTTACAACGTGACGCATCTAGGCAGATGCGTCACGTTGTAAAGCCCTGCGCCGCTTGTGGGCGTTCCGGCGCAGGGTGGGCGTTCCGGGGCAGGTGCGCCTCGCAAAAGTGGCTGAGTGAAATCTATGAGATTTCACTCAGTCACATTTAAGCCAATGCTGCGTCAAAAGCCTGCTCCTGCTTGAAGCAGGCGTAGGTCTTGACGCAGCATTGTTAAAATGGGGCACCCCTGAGCCTTGCTGGAGCTGCGTCGCGCATGCGACGCAACTCCAGCAATGCGCCACATTTCCAGCACAGATGCGTCACGCATCTGTGCCGTTTTTGCACCATGGTGCGCCGCATTATAAATGCGGCGCACCATGGCTGGCGGAGCTGTGGCGCACTGTGGCGCATGTTAACTGGCGCATCCCTGGGGATGCGCCAGTTAACATAAATCTGCCCCTAAATCTCCCCGTGCCTTACAAAAAGGAATGTGTCCATCAGTAATGAAACTGGTGCTCAAGTAATGCGCTCTGATACCTCATATCTTCGGGTCGAGTTTGTGCCATATAAAACTCCCCAAAAACAAAAAATGTTTGCATACTAACTTAATTTTAAGCCTCCACTTTCAAATTTCTAAGCAGTTGCGGACCCCCTGAGTAGGCTTTGCAGACCCCCAGGGCTCCCTGGACCACAAGTTAAGAATCACTGCTGCAGGACATGTGAATTCACCACCATGGGTTACTCCTGAGCAAACACTCCCAGGACAGGAGAGCGAAATGAAAGTTACTTCATGTGCAATTGCAAGGCGAAAACCAGGAGTTCCAGTAAGTCATAATCAGGGTCACAGGAATTATGCGGCGGGGAGGACCAATTTATGCGGCACGATTAACTAACTTATGAGGCAAGAAAATGCAAATGAGATTGCACAATGCAGCACATTTTCTTATGGTATCAGTTCATTATTTTGTCACCTTTACACTTGTTAACACCGTCTGAGCATACATTTGACCTAATAATAATAATAATAATAATAATACACAATTGTAAAGCGCGAACCATGCCGGACTGGGAACCACTGGGTGGGGGGTTGGAGGTGCCGCCAAGCTTTTTGCAGGGGCCGGATTTTGGCCGATTTTGGTACAGGCCCGATTATGCTGCAAAAACGGCCCCCAGGGGCTCAAAACCAGCCCACACCCGGGCCCGCTATGACCAGTCCAGCCCTGGCACGACCAATCACCCGTAATGGTCTCTAGGCGCTGGGAGCCGTTAGGAAAATTAAGCAAGCTACTGCCCAGAGTCACATGGTGCTTTGCTATTCTGCCGCCAGGGATCGAACCGCCAGCAACCGGGTTCCAGAGTCAGTCACCCTGGCCGCTGTGCCACACCTCTTCCACTCTAATTAGTACCAGTTTAACACCCATATACAACAATAAGCAACAGAAAGGAATCTAGCCAACCCCCGCAAAAGGCCTTCCACTGCACCACAACATGTGCTGGCACGTTCTTAAAATGACTTTTGATCTGTTTGAGCAAGAACCAAATTTGTTTGTTAAAACCGACTGATTATACAGCAGAATACTGATGATGTGGAAAATGAGGCAAAGCCATAATTATGAAGAAAATGCTGCGACTGCAAAATCTCATAATTCCAGTGGCCCTGGTCATAATTAGCTCTGTGTGTGAGCGCCTAATTTTAGTCAAACCATCATCAATAAAATGTTCTGCGTGGACAGGGGCTTCAGTCGTGCTTCTGCTCTGATCACAGATATGTGGGAAATTTGCAGAAGGTGCCACCAGGGATACAACTCATAACAAGGAGCGGGCAAGGACAAGCAGTTCGCACACAAAGAATCTCTGCTTTATGAAAGTCAAGAGAAGTTTGATAATTTCCCTCGGTTTCAGCAAAACAAAGTTTCTCCATCCATATCCTGCATCATTGGGCTGTTTTAAGCTACAGGATGTTCTAGCAAAGGAAACAAGCATTGGCAATGCCAACAGGTCTGGCTTTAAAGCAATGTTTTATAGTAATGTAAAGTATTACAAATAAATAGCATGGGAATAGACAATTATTTAAGTGGAAGTAGAGAACTACTGATTAAACGGTTCAGTGACAATTGCACTATCAAGCCAGACTTAAAAACCCATGTAGGCTAATGACTGCCCTCCTCCGATTTGTGCTGCTGCCAGAGGAAAACATCACAAATTATCTTGTTATTTAGGACACTTTAATAGCAATCCAATGTCATGTGTGTGCCCCTGAAAGTTCGAAGATAGGCAACTGGATAAATAAACACAATTATCACAGCTGTGGAGGGCAAACACTTTTTTGTGGAAGCTCACAACTTCTGCCCAATCAAAACATGTACTCCTGGCTCCCAGCACGTGGGCGTAGCCAAAGCCCCTCTCTTCTGAGCCAGGGTATGGTTAGGATATTGCTGGAGATAGAGTGGGAGATGGGAACATGGCAGGAGGGTTTTGGACTTTGCACAAGATTGGGTAAGGAGACTGAAACTCCAGTAAGCGTGTGGAGGGTAAATTGAAGTCGCCCTTGCTTGGATAAGCTCTGGGTAAAAATTTATTTGACATCCACTCTGTTATCTGCGAATAAAATGAAGCAGGAAAGTTGCTCCTTTTGTTTGCAAGGAGGGGGGGGGCGAGGTGGATTTGCTGCTGTTTGCATAACTGTAATGCAACAGCTCTGTGCGTCCCTCTGAAGATTGGTGCTCTGGCCTAACGCGTCCATGCCAAAAGCTGACCCTAGCTCCCTGACTATGTGGAGCAGGGCACTGGAGCTGTGACATGGCATGTCAGAATGTGGCATCCCGCCCACAGAGAATGTGGAAGGGAGCGAGTGCTAATTTGTCAGGGGGCGTGCTGGTGGTGGTGGAAGCACTTAAGGTGGACAGCTGTCAGGTGGCACCAGCCTACAGGGTGCAGTGGAAATGGTACCCTGCTGCCGAAGAGAGCCACTGGTGCTGCACCTGTTTTTTAATTATGCAAGCTTTGTAATTCACAAACCTCATGCGTTTTGATTTTTTTTTTCAAATGTGAAGTTGTGAATTGAAAGAATTTACACATTTGCGCACCTCTACACATCAGCCCAACAGCAAACACAGATCAAAGCAGGCCAGCATATTGGTACGAGGTGCCCAAAAAGCCAGATTGAGAGCCAAAATTAGCTTTGGCAAATGTTCAAAGCAGTCCTGCTCTGTCTCACTCTCTCTCTCTCATTCTACCTTTATGTCCCCACTGCACCTGCTGCCGTAAACCATGAGGAGGCAGAGGCGGCAGCCATAAACCTTCTAAATTCTGCCTTCAATGGCTCTAGCCCTCCTGGGTATATGGCCAAGGGGATAAATGGCCAGTACGTCCCTGGGTGCCCAGTGCCCACACGAGCATGTGACCTTCCTGCTATTCAACTGTTTCCTTTACCCAGACAAGAAGGTGCGTGATGGCGTCAGTGTCAACCTGTCTAGAGGAGACATAACAATTTACACCTATTCAGAACATAACACTCTTGCTGCTTGGCAGCCTTAACACCTTAGATGCGGCACAAATATCCCTCCCCAGTGCTGCGCTGTCCATTGGAACTAGTGCTGAATGGACGTCCAATGGTCGTGCGCAGCACTGGGGAGGTAGTGCTGCCGTCGGCCAACGCCCCGACGCAGCACTTAAGAGGTTAACGCTCAGTCCTTTGGTGTCAGGGTCCGGCAGTAGTGGTAGATTTAAGGCAAGGGATCTTGCAGACAAAAATAACAGAAGGGCCTAGGTGTAGGACCATGGAGTATTTGGGACAGGGATTCGGATAGAGAGAGTTTAGGTGTTTTTTCATGCAAGAAAACAAAACAAGAGAGCGAGAAGTTGGGATAAACTTTTTTCTCTTCCCTTTGTAAACATAACAATCTAATAAAAAACGAGCTTCCTACCACTCATATACAGCATCAAGAACGCCTGTCACTCCTGCCTCAAGAGAAAAAAAAGATCGTTTTTTTTAAAAGAACCCTCACCCGCTAACCTAGTTAGTGGAATGCTTCATCAATGGTTTCCCACCCAAGATGCCTAGTGCATCTCGGGTATGTTGCTTTGCCTGAATTGTAGCTGGCGTTTTTTAGGTGTGAATTTGTGAGTTGTGAGTGAGTTAAAACTGCCTTAAGGTGATCCGTCCCTTAAGGATGTTTTTAATCGTGGATACCTTGGGTAGGGTTAAAATTGGTGATAGTGTGTGTGATATGAGATTATATTGGTCTCCCACATCCGAGGTTGACATGTTTCAGCCAATATATGTGCTTGCTGGGTCACAATGGCTTTCTTTGGGACAGGATGCTAGGAAAAAACCTAGCTAGTGGTCTCATGCACACTAAGGGATGTGATGTTGGTGCTCATGGTTTGTAACTTAGGATTTTTATCACCCTTCTGAATACTCAAGGGTGAATATAATAAAAAGGCATCAGTCAGACATCTTGGTAGCACATAGTGCAGTAGAAATTATGCATAGCCAGAGCAGCGCGCTAGTACCATGCAACTGTGCCCATCATGCTTGAGCACATTTCTTTGCACTAATTGTGCACATGTGTGGTAACTACAGACTATGACTCCACCACAAACAATATCATGTAATAAGTTGTTGTTGGCGCTAGCGCCATGCAACTATGCCCATCGGGCTTGAGCACATTTCTTTGCACTAATTATGCACATGTGTGGTAACTACAGACTATGACCCCACCACAAACAATATCATGCAAAAAGGTATTGTTTATGCCTCTATGGGGAGGGTAAGTGTCTCCCCAAGAATCCCATGTTTGAGATATGGCAGAGATAGTGCAATACTTTCATGTTTTGAAATGAAATCAACTATATAAATGTACTTGGTTTTAAGTCTGCTGTTTTTAGCTCTGTGACGTTGCTAGTACAGAATGCACTGTGCCAGTGTGTTGCTTGGAAGCAGATAGCCCAACCCAATTGGAACCTGTGACCTTTAGGCTGCGCAACAACCTCTGTAGTCACTGCATTAACCCACCTATCTATCTCACTATAAATGGAACTTGCGACCCTTATGTTGCACATAAATCTTTGCAGCAAATACATTTAACCTCTGAGGTTTATCACTAGCATAGACGTTGGTGAGCTGAAGGATGAGCACAGACCTCTGCTTCCAATTACAATCAACTTTCTGTCTGGGACTGGATCTCTGACAGAATATCAATTCCAACAATATCAAGGCACATAATTATTGAGTAAAAAATATTGATTAAATAAATATAGTTTCCCTATACTATAACAGTAAGTGCAAAAATACCCCCATGGAAGTCGGAATCCGCTAAGGAGTATGAACAACTCACCTGCCGAATCAACTAGCCCTGAAAATGGATGGCGGTGGAGCTTCGGGCCCTGACCCGGCCGTCGCCGGTGCTTAGAGCCGCGGGGGCTAAGCTGCGACGAGTAGCAGGGCCATGCAGTGCGCACGGGAGCCCGGGGCGAGGGCCCAGTTGGAGCCACCGCAGGTGCAGATCTTGGTGGTAGTAGCAAATATTCAAACGAGAACTTTGTAGGCCACAGTGGATAAGGGTTCCATGTGAACAGCAGTTGAGCATGGGTTAGTCGGTCCTAAGTAATGGGCGAGTGCAGTTCAAATGGACGGGTGATGGCCTCTGTTGCCATTGGCCGATCAAAAGGGAGTCGGGTTCAGATCCCCGAACCCTGAGTCGCAGCGACGAGCGCCCTCGCGGCATCCAGTGCGGTAATGCAAACGATCCCGGGGAAGCCGGTGAGAACCGAGGGGAGAGTTCTCTTTTCTTTGTGAAGGGCAGGGCGCCCTGGAATGGGTTCACCCCGAAATAGGGGCCCGAGCCTTGGAAAGCGCAGCGGTTCCGGCGGCGTCCGGTGAGCTCTCGCTGGTCCTTGAAAATCCGGGGGAGATGGTGTAGATCTCCAGCTGGGCCGTAGCCATATCCGCAGCATGTCTCCAAGGTGAACAGCAAAAAAAAAAAATATATATATATATATATATATATATATATATATATATATATATATATATATATATATTACCTACTGGCGGTCGCCAGTAGGTAGTTATAGTTAAGACCTAGTTTCCATAGGAAATCCTCAACATTCTATTTGGAATAATTTTGGCCCTGGTTGAAGAATCTTAGGGAATTTCTCAAAGAAGATGGCTCGGTCCGCTGCGCTCCTTCCCTGAAAGTTTGGGGGGGATTGGTCAAGTGGGGGCTGAGATATAAGGGGGGTCCCAAAACGTGTTTTCTCCATGTTATTTTCCATAGGACCTTTAGACTCGGCTACAGGTCGAACGGCTGAATGGATTTATAAGAAATTTGCCAAAACTGTAGAGTCTTGTTCGCAGATTACGCTTTTTTTGGAATGGTGTAAATCCGTTCAGTAGTTGTTGAGAAAATTAAAGTTAAAGTCAATTATATATCTATAGGCGCGCACGCGTGCGCGCACCCTAGCCGCTGCGCGTGAGCGGAATTTGTTTTTGGCTGCGTGACGTCTGTTAACGTTCGATTCGAAGGAAATCAGGAAGTTTTGTCCGCCATTTTGTCATTGCGAGTAAATATATTGTTCATTTGAAAGCGTTGAAACATGGAAAGGGGAGAAGTTAGAGATTGTTTTGCTGCGTAGCTTTTCTCGGGGTGTGCAGTAATGCCCTTAAACGCGAAAAGATATAATTTTCCCCCGAAAAAAAATACGGGGTGCGCGCACCCGGTCGTGCACACCTATTCACAAGAGTGTGAAAATGGAGATAAATCACAAGTTTAAGTGCTTAGATATAAGGTGGCTCTGAAAAGAGCCCTTGTGTTAATTGAGTGTTTTCTGCATTTATAAGTAAGTACCAATGCAGAGCCTGATGTTGCAGAGGAAGATTCTGTTTCCCTCATTCGTGAAATGAACACCGTCTCTCCTATAGACGTCTTGCATGTGGTATCGCAAGTTGTTGTGGTAAATAGAACCCATGCTATAATCTCTGAGGAACGCAGAAACAGATTTATTTACATGTCTCCTTGCTTTTTAAAATTGTGCACAATGTTGATTGGACCAATTCCATTTCTGTCTTTGGCATATATTGGAATATACTAAGGCAGATCGAGGAAAAAGTGTCATCAATTGTTGAAAGGTGTCTTTTAGAAGCATTTCCAGACCTACCCCAGTGATTGTGCCTAGATCGTTCCCACCACAGTGCACAATTATAAGGTCTGGTTCTGGGAGATGCATAAAAGTTTTCACCAATGGAATCATGGTGACATTTCAATCCTCTTTTGGCAATCCATGTTATGTGTACATTTGGTAAGCCGAGGTTGCAAATTCGTCTGCTTACTGCATATTTTTCACTCCAGTGAATATAACTGTGTCCTATTAGCCAGACCTTCATTTTCAAGGGATTTGTAGTCGTCCTCCGATCGGTTCTGGAATTGGAATGGGAGTTAGAAGTTGAAATTCTAAATAAAGAAAAAGGAAGAGGCTGGGTGTGGTTTAAAAAATAAAAATGATTGGTTGATTGTAACAAGTGGAGATTGAACAGTACGTTCCATGTTAATGTTTATGTTAAACGAAAAGTACTATTGGGTGTGAAAAAACAAGATATGTAACAGAGCTGTGTATTGGCAGGAGTTTCTGGAGGGAAAATAGTCTTCTTAGTTTGTTGTAGAACGTTAAGACATGAACTTTTGACCTGTGCCTTCAGCAAGGTGCAGAATGAGGTGTAACCATGGAAACAGCCGGAGATGGCAGTTGGTGATGGGTTCACTCTTTGGTGCCTCTGCATCTGAGTCTGTTCTTTGGTGGCAGGCGGAGAACTGTTTGTTATTGTGGAGATGAAAGGGTGATACGGAGAGAAATACGACATAGCGTCTGGCCTGTAGAAGCGTGGGAGCAGTGATTAACTCTGAGTGAAGCGGAACTGTGTCGGTGCTTAGTAACAGTAAAAAAAAAAGTTAACAGTGGTATAACTGTCTTTACGGTGCGCGACCTACTAAGAAAGAGTTCACGGGCCGTAATTGGCTTGGAGGTTCTAGTATCAGTAAGTGAGTTCAAGAAAAGAAAACATTCAGGACTTTATTTATGAAGGCCTTGCGCCACCGGTGCATTACTTTTTCCCATTTTAAAAAATGAGGCCCCGGCAGCGGAAGGTCTTCATAAATAAGGTCTTCAGTGTCTACAGTTAAGGTTATGTGGAACCCATGAATAGTTTTTCAAAATGAAATCATTTCAGTTGAGATTATGGATTAAAAGAGAAACCGTGAATATTTGAAATGTTTATTTAGAAATGTACTGTTTTAAAGGCAAATCATTATGTAATATGAGTACAGAAATTGCAAAAAACACAGTAATTGGTATTGTCAGTAGTACATGGAATACAAACGCTATAGTTGAAGAAAAATGAATATAGTTGGAAAAAAACATTGTACACTCTTATAAGGAAGTATATTATATTTTAATAAATGGAAGAAGGTCTCTGGCCTTTCAGTTTAGGAACGATATATGAAAATGCAAGTGGTTATACATCATTACTTTATGAATCAGCTGTCAAACAACACGAAATCATAATGTCCATTGTTAGTAAAGCAAATAGGTCTGTTCTTCAAAAGAAAATATGGAAAAGAACGTGAAGAATATAGAAAACCAATAGGAAATGAGGACGTCAATGGCTTGTATGAGAGTTATTGAAGCATTGTTTAGGCAAAATAGGTAGCTTCTGCTTGTAACAGGAAATCAGTTTTATCATTGGAAAGTATGTCAGCTATCCAATGGAAAAGAGTAAAGCAGTACTGATAATCTGTTATAATCTGAGCCTCTTTTACCATCAGAGTGCAGGTCGGTGGGTTTTCGATGTAGCTCGCTGTTAGGAAAGAGTTAACCGTCCATTGTGTAGGCAAAGTATGCAGCAAGTGCCTCTAACATGAAATCATTGTTATCATCTGAAAACATGTCAGCCATCCAATTAAGAAGATCAAAGGAGCATTCATGATCTGTCATTATTGGAGCGTCTTTTACCATCATTGGGCAGCTCAGTGGGTTTTCGATGTAGCTCTCTGTTAGGAAATCTTGCGCCGCTGCGAATATATTCCAATGACCCAGAACTCCTTGTATCGCTGCAAAGGCCATAAACCCTCCGTTGTAACAAAGCTGTTCATGATCAAGTAACGGATTCATGAGGTGATTGTAATTCGGTTCAGGAGGTACCAAATTGCAGAGACATAAATCCAGGGCCCACGTGAAATCACAGCTCAGGCAATGAAATACAGGCTGCACACAGGTGAAATACGAATATCGAAATGATAATCGATATGAAGTATTCAAAGTTGAGAGTGGTAAGGTGCCGTAGTACAGAAGCATTCTCTGTCGAAATAGTTCTAAGTGGCCCGGCTCGTTTGCGAAGGCAGGAGGGACATCCATTTTGAATTTCCCAAGATGGTAAAGGAAACGGCGCAGCACCGCTGGTTGTATAGCAACTCCACAGAATTAGGTCGCCGGCTATGCAGTGGAGAGAAGCAGAATGACTTGATACATTTTGTAGGAGTCTAGTCACTTATATATTGCTTAGTGGTTATTAAAAAAGTAGCTTTTTTTGAACTGGAGGATGCGTTAAAAAATAAGGGAGTAATTTGAGGGAGTTGTAAAGCAAGGTCAATTTTTTTTCAGATCAATGCTGTTTTCTGTGAACGTTAGCTTAGTGAAAGATATGTGTGTGAGCAGATGCAACGTTCAGTTTTAAATGTGACAATGGCGGTCTTGTTCATGTCTTCCGATTCAAGGTCGGTATTCGCTGCCAAATACAAAGATTAAGAAACGCATGCGTGGGGTACAAAGTGTGCATTCTTAAAGGAAAGCAAATGAAGGGTTATTTTTACCGCGTTAGCATTGTCGTTTAAAAAGTTATAGTGATTTCTATTATATGTGAAGAAAGTGTTACTGATGAAGACTGAAAATAAATCCTTATAAATGATAGGGACTGGTGTATTTTAGAAAAGGTGTGTAACATTACATGAATTGTGGAAAAAAAAATAATGTAATTGAAAGTGCATGGTTTGAAAATGAAAAGTAGAGGTTTATAGTTCATGTTTTGAAAGCAGTTCTAGAGGGTCAGATGAAAGTGTATGGTTTGAAAATGAAAAGTAGAGGTTTATAGTTCACGTTTTGAAAGCAGTTCTAGAGGGTCAGATGCATGATAGATTTATAAAAAATAGAACATGTTTTTAAATAGTATTTTGGAAAAAATATGTGCCTTTATGTACTATTTACATTATCTGCCTGTTGCGTATTCTTTGAGTTTTAGTAATCCTGTGTCTTATAAGTTTTCTAGGGGCGGTTTGAGGTTCATGGTGGGTTTGGGCAGGGAGGGTAGGTTTGGGGTTTGTAATAGGGAGTCCGGGTGGGGTGGAGTGCGGAGTTTAGTGAAAAGTGAGGGGGGCGGGGAGTTACGGTGTTTGGTAATGGAGCAGAGTCAGAGGACGCCACATTTGTGTTATGGGGTGCCACGGAAATATGTATTTATTCTCAGAGGTTTATTATATTAAGGATATATATCAGTATGGTGGCTCTTGTCGTTTTGTGGTTCTGTGTATGTTTATAATGCTGGCCCTGTAGTTTTTGTTTATGGACCTTATTACGACACACAGGGGAGCTACGTTGCACAGTTGGAGATTAGAGACTTAGGAAATAAAACTTTATAATTGTAAGGGCTGTAAGGGATAGAAAGCGCCCGTTCTCGGTGTAAAAAATATCACGCTATTGGTGGTATTTTCTACGGTGTTAGTACTCGAAGGAGAATAGTAACATATATGTGAAATACAATTATGTAATAGGCTCAGCATTTCACATTATCGTGGGAAAAAAAAAGTTGCTTTTACATAGCAATAAGTCTATTATAATTAAGGGACGGAGTGTATATAGTGCTATTTAGTACTCTGCTATGTGATTGATGTCGAATATTTCATAAGAGGAGGCTTTAAAAGTTTTTCGATAAACTGGTTTTCTAGGGAAGTGGGTGGAGTGTTCTGTGTAAATTGCAGAATAGAAACTAGTAAGAACCAATTGGAAGTGTTGTTTTAAAGTCACATGACTGCACATGCGTGTCTTGACGCGATAGGCGGGTGCGCGCACCCGGTCGCGCACTATAAGAAAGCGGCGAGAAAATATCAGCTAATATGCTCTTGAAGCTTGTTTTGGTACAAAGAGTTAGTTCTGAAAAGAACTTTTTTTTTTTTTTTTTTTTGGGAAACAAGTGTTATGATGCTTTTGATTTCTTAAAGTTGCTACGACATTTTTCAGTATGTTATACTATCCAAATAAAGTGAAGAAATTTAACTTTTCTTGGAGCATTTATGACTCTCAATTTTGTGTTTAATTAGAGTAAAGCTTTGCTCTCCGTATACAAGAAGTTCTCCACAGTTGTTGCATTTTATATGCACCTTCGCCAGACATGGTTTCAAGTCCATTTCAGCACTCGATGGAGATACAGGTCGTCCACCGGGAGATGTGCTGATTACTTCTGATGGTAATAGCGTGGCCTCCGTTTTTCTTGTCAAAGGTGGTCGCTCATCTCCTTCAGATTCGGAAGATGAATGCGGAACAGTAGCCATTGTACCGAAGTCTTCGGGAAGATGTTCGACGTTGTTGTCTCTTGAGAGTAGAAAAGAAAGTGATGGAAGTGGGTGGAGTGCTGCGTGTAAATTCCAGAATAGAAACTACCAAGAACCAATTAGAAGTTTTGTTTAGAAGTCACATGACTTCACATGGAAGTGTCAGGTCCTGTACGCGATAGATGGGTGCGCGCACCCAGTCTCGCACTAAAATAAAGCGGCGAAAAAACATCTTATAATATGCTCTTGGAGCATGTTTTGGTGGAAAGAGTTAGTTCTGAAAAGAACTTTTTTTTTTTTTGGAAACAAGTGTTTTGATGCTTTTGATTTCTTAAAGTTGCTACGACATTTTTCAGTATGTCATACTTTCCAAATAAAGTGAAGAAATTTAACTTTTCTTGGAGCATTTATGACTCTCAATTGTGTGTTTAATTAGAGTAAAGCTTTGCTCTCCGTATACAAGAAGTTCTCCACAGTTTGTGCATTTCATGTGCACGTTCGCAAGATATGGTCTGAAGTCCATTTCAGCACTCGATGGAGATACAGGTCGTCCTCCGGAAGATGTGCTGTTTACTTCTGATGGTAATAGCGTGGCCTCCGTTTTTCTTGTCAAAGGTGGTCGCTCATTTCCTTCAGATTCGGAAGATAAATGCGGAACGGTAGCCATTGTAGCGAAGTCTTCGGGAAGATGTTCGACGTTGTTCTCTCTTGAGAGTAGAAAAGAAAGTGATGGAAGTGGGTGGAATGCTGCGTGTAAATTCCAGAATAGAAACTACCAAGAACCAATTAGAAGTGTTGTTTAGAAGTCACATGACTTCACATGCAAGTGTCAGGTCCTGTACGCGATAGGAGGGTGCGCGCACCCGGTCGCACACTACAATGAAGCAGCGAAAAAACATGTCATAAGATGCTCTTGGAGCATGTTTTGGTAGAAATAGTTAGTTCTGAAAAGAACTTTTTTTTTTTTTTTTTTTTTTGGAAACAAGTTGTATGATGCTTTCGATTTCTTAAAGTTGCTACTACATTTTTCAGTCTGTAATACTATGAAAATGAAGTAAAGAAATTTATCTTTTCTTGGGGCATTTATGACTTTCAATTTTGAGTTGAATAAGAACGAGGCTCTGCTCTCTGTACAAAAGAATTTCTCCACACTCGTTGCATTTCATGTGCACCTTCGCAAGATATGGTCTCAAGTCCATCTCAGCACTCGATGGAGATACAGGTCGTCCACCAGAAGATGTGCTGGCCACCTCTGATGGTAATAGCGTGGCCAGAGCTCTTGTCGATGCTTTTGCATAATGCTCAGGGTGCCTTTGTTTAACATGCCGCAGCATGGTGTGTATAGAAAAGGAATATTTTCTTTTTGGATTTCCCCTTGAGAGCTCCGAATTGCATATCGTGCAGGTTACTTTTGGCGCATTCACTTTCTTTTGATCTTCAGGATAAGTAAAAAATTGCCAAATGAAAGATTCCTTTTTTCTTCTTAACGGTGGTCGCTCCTTTCCTTCAGATTCGGAAGATGAATGCGAAAGGGCAGCCATTTCAGCAAAGTTTTCCGGAAGATGCTCAATGTTGTTGTCTCTGGAGAGTAGAAAAGATTGTGAGGAAAGTGGGTGGAGTGCTTCGTGTAAATTCCAGAACAGAAACTACTAAGAACCAATTGGAAGTCTTGTTTTCAAGTCACATGACTTTACATGCGCTTCTCAGGACGTGTAGGCGGTGACACTATCTAGTTACGAACGTGATTACATACTTAGGAACTAGCATTCAAAAAAACTATGAAATTCACTGAAAAAACCATAGGTTTTACACACGTTATAGTTAGGAAGTAGCATTTGAAAAACCTATGAAATTCACTGAAAAAACCATAGGTTTGACACCAGTTATAGTTAGCTGGAAATTTTACTGACATAAAACCAATGAAATTCCACATTATAGTTAGTTGGACTCACTATAACTTGCGCGTGTAATGCACTGCTGATGACATTACATATTACATCACTCATGACATGGTCAGTGACATCACTTATGACACCATCCAGTGAATGTGTGTCTTTCTAAAAAATAAATATGTTTTATATATGTATATGTAAAGGTCGAGAGAAGAATAAATGTTTAAATTATTGTCTTAATGAATGTTTTTTTCAAAAAGAAATGATTGGATAACTGGCTTATTAAGTGTACCTTAGTGAATACATATATTAGCGAGTAATGTTTAAATATTTAAATATATGTATCAGTGTTTCACTTTGTGAATAAGTGGCTGCATGGGTTGATGAGTACCTACATGTGTAGGTATTTGGGTTCTTAGATGTTTTTTTAGTATCAGTATGAGTGTTTGTATGGTTTTGTGGGGGTATTACTAATCACATAGATGCATGAATGACTAACTCTCTCTTTGTATGTTTTTAGAAGACACCATATGTGCAGGACTGTATGGGTGGTTGAGTGTGTATATGTGTATGTTAGTGAATGAATGCCTGCCTCACTAGTGTCTTTATCAGTAACGAGATATGTTTTAATTTAGTTTATGTGAGTATTGATATATATAAGTCAGTATATGTGAGACTAAGAGATAGAAAGAGTTTCTGTTTAAATAAGTATGTGTTTCTATAAGTGATTGTTTAAGAGAGTAAGTATGTATAAGTTTCTTTAGAAGTAACGTGGTAGTGTGTGTATAGTTTTATATGCAAATAAATGGATGTTCAATAGTTTATTTGCATGTGTGAGTATGTGTGTGAGTAACTTTTGGATGATTGTCGGTGTGTAACAGGATGTATAGGTGTATCACTACATATGATGAGTGAGTATATGTATGAGTGACTATTTAGAACTGTTGGTGAATGAGAGAATGAGTATATAGATGGTGGAATTACTGAATTGGTTGTTGTAACTGGTATGGGTATCTCCATTTTTTTGAAAATGTTAATTTCTATTTTCCAATATGTGTTTTAAGGGTTACATTACACTTAAAGGAGGTCTGTCATCAGTGATGTCATAAGTGATGTCACTGACCATGTCATGAGTGATGTAATATGTAATGTCATCAGCAGTGCATTACACGCGCAAGTTATAGTGAGTCCAACTAACTATAACGTGGAATTTCATTGGTTTTATGTCAGTAAAATTTCCAGCTAACTATAACTGGTGTCAAACCTATGGTTTTTTCAGTGAATTTCATAGGTTTTTCAAATGCTACTTCCTAACTATAACGTGTGTAAAACCTATGTTTTTTTCAGTGAATATATATATATATATATAGTTTTACACTTATTATGGCTGGTGAGTTGGAGCAAATGTTCGGTGTGGAATGCCCTTGCGTGCACCTGGTTGGGGCTTTTATCTTGCAAGCAGGCCCCCTTGCCAGAATTACGTTGGAGTTCGGAGCTGGGCATCGCGGTATCACAACGCGGTGAGGAAAGGAAATTGATATTCAAGTTTGTGCAATTAGGAGACACTGGAGCTGAGAAGTAGCGGAAGGATGCAGTTTTATCCAGCTGGAGGTATGCCCACCATGTGACAATCTTGGAGACATTATTGTTCATTTTAACTGCGGACCGCATTTAACTTCTGCAATTAGCCGTTTTCAATGCAAGCAACAAAGATCAAGCAACAATAGATTCTAAACATCTTGCTTCTTGGGGTTGTATTTAAATTGATATGCAGCAACGGGGCTGAATACAAATGAACTGAAGTTAAGCCATTCAACGTCAATGATACTAAAGTGTAGTTTTCCAGCGACAAGTTAAGTGAAAGCACGACAAATGAAAGGGACAATTAACTTTTAGAGGGCTAGTAGCCACCATATTTGCTATGAATAGTTTATTAGATCTGCAGTTCCCAAGTGCTGGCATAAATATTCTATTTAATTCTATTTAATTGAATTCTATTTAATTTGCTAATTTTAGCACACAACTAATTCATTTTGAAGATGAACTTGGTAATGCCTAGCTAGTACTTTTGTAACAAATTTTAGAAAGTATTTACTTTTCATAGGATTTATATTTTCAAAAGAATTTAATTATTTTTTAGGCATTTTAGAACTATCTCAAGTGTGAAAATAAGAGTTTCATGTTAATGTGCTGCTTGGCAATGAACTTGGTCGTATTTTTTCTATGTTCATGCTTTTAATGAGTATAAATATTTTCTACCAAATGGCACTATTCAGGTGATCAAGGCTGCTGCGCAGGCGAAAAGCTCCCTGTTTGTGCGAAGTGGTGGGTTGGAATAAACCAATGCCTATTTACTTCTGTCCCTGAGTGCTGTCTCTTTCACTAAAACTTGAAGATTTTTCAGGCATTTGACAAGCGCTAGCAGTAGCGCTTTTAAGTGCACCTCCAGCTTTCTGGTAGCACACTGGCATAACCGCAACCATTGGAATATACTTATATAAACATATATAAATATATGTGTGTGTATTTATATAAACCTATGTAGAAAAAAACACTATTATTAACAATATATTTTACATTATATGAATTTTTTTATTGAATACTAGAAAAAGCCTATATATACATATTTATAGCTATATTACCTACTGGCGGTCGCCAGTAGCTTTATATAGTTAGGATTTTTTCTCTATGGAACTTTTGAAAATTCTATGTCTAATAACTTTGGCGTTTGTGGACGGAATTGGCTGAAATTTTCAGGAAAATTGCACATTTTGTTCCTGATCAGCCCCTGAAAATTTGGGGGGGTTTCATCAAGGGGGGGGCCAAGAAAAAAGGGGGGTCCCAAAACACGTTTTTCCCATTCATTTTTCCATAGGGCGTTTGGCCTCACTTTTAGCTCGAATGGCTGAATGGATTTACACGAAACTTGGCAAAATTGTAGGGACTGTTAGCCCGATGTGCCTTTGCTGGGTCTCAATATATGTGCTCCAGTGGATTTTGAGAAATTAACGTTGAAAAAAACAGATATATCTGTGACAGCGTCCTGGATAGCGAACTAGTTCGCGTACTTTTCGCGTAACGGAGCTTTGCAAAGCGAAGCTGATTGGCTCTCCGGTGTCTGTCAACATTCTAAACAGTCCGTAGCGGCCGCCATCTTGTCTCTCGGTAGGATCGAGAGACAGGAGGAGGCCAAAACAAAGGGGGAAATGAAGAAAAGGGGGCAAGGTAGACCCCTTCTGACGCCCTAGGATTGATGAGGGGGATATTAAAGTGCCCCGCGGGGCCCAAAAAAAAATAAAAAATTGCGATTTTTTGTCGTAGAGGCGCAAATCGGTACATGAACCGGGCAGCTAACCGGGCAGCTAACCGGCAGCGTAACGGGAGTCTGAGGAGAAGCTGATTGTCTGTCAACATTGTAAACAGTCCGGAGCGGCCGCCATCTTGTCTCTCGGTAGGATCGAGAGACAAGAGGTGGTGAAAAACGAAGGGGGAAATGAAGGAAAGGGGGCAAGGTAGACCCCTCCTGACCCCCTAGGATTGATGAGGGGGATATTAAAGTGCCCCGCAGGGCAAAAGGAAAAAAGAAAAAAAAATTGCGATTTTTCGCGGTAGAGGCGCTTCCCGGTACGCCAACCGGGCAGCTAAACGGTAGCGTAACGGGAGTCCGACATCTTGTGTTTTTGGAGCGTCCGGTTTGCGTACCGGGTAGCGTTCCGGTAAGCGTAACAAGGGGAAAACCAAGAGAAACAGTAAAATAAAATTTAAAGGAATAGATTTCCACCAAACTTGGCAAAATTGTAGGGACTGTTTGTTTGATGTGCCTTTGCAAGGCCTTAAGATATGTGCACGTGTGGATTTTGTCTAATTAAGGTTAAAAAATATATATATATATATCTGTAAGCGTGCTCTGGCGCGCTTACGTTACGGGTTTTGTTTGCGCTGCAGAGACGATACGTCACGTTTATGTGACGCGTCATGAGGCGTCTCACGTGGCTACGTGATATGTCACGTAAGAAAGAATATATTTTACAGCTATAGATATTAGCTTTTAAAAAAACACTGAAATTCACTGAAAAAACCATAGGTTATAGACCATATATAGTTAGGAATTTGCATTTACAAAACCTTGAAAATTCACTGAAAAAACCATTGGTTATAGACCATATATAGTTAGGGATTAGCATTTTAAAAACCTTAATTTACTCGCACAAAGCCATAGAAATTTGCATATATAGTTAGTTGCAATAACTATATATCGTGCACCAGCAATCCACTGCTGATGATGTCACATATTACATCATTCACGACATGGTCAGTGACATCACTGATGACATCACTGATGACATCTCAAATGACATCACTGATGACATCTCAAATGACATCACTGATGACATCACTGATGACATCTCAAATGACATCACTGATGAAATCACTGATAACATCTCATTTGACATTACTGATCACATCACTGATGATATCATTCATGTGATAATACGATGAACCTCTTCAGACTCTAATATAACCTTAGATACAATCAGTGTAAACAGACACTCACAGACTGTCACTCATCCATGGAGTTACTCACACACCTAGTCAGTCATGCAAAGAATCAATCACACCTCCATTTCCTCAACTATACAGTTATACACACTTTACTTAATCAAACATATACTAACACATATTTACTCTCTTATACAATCACTGATACAAGTTCACAATGATCCATACAGCCACTCACACATTCACTGGCACTTATGCACAGTTATTTATATATGTCAACTCTTACATGTACTGTGTTTTACATATGTATTTACTTTGACATGTAGCACTGAGAAATCCAATCACTCACCAATACACTCATGCAGACAGTCAACCGCCCATACAGCTGTTTCCACATGCACTTTTGAACCCATACATCTAGTGAATCAACTGCTCACACATCTATGCACGGAGTCACACACCTCCCAGCCACCCCCACACACACACACTCACTCTCCCATACAAATACTTGGGCAACCAATCAATAACCCATATAGTTACTCATATAGCTACTGACACATTTAATCACTCACTCATACAGTCAGTCATACACCTACTAAATCCTTCATCCAAACACTTATACATCCACTCATTCTTCAATATGTAAGACATATTTTAACTTTACAGAAACATACAGTCACTGGATGTTGTCATCAGTGATGTCATCAGTGATGTCATTTGAGATGTCATCAGTGATGTAATTTGAGATGTCATCAGTGATGTCATCAGTGATGTCACTGACCATGTCATGAATGATGTAATATGTGACATCATCAGCAGTGGATTGCGGGTGCACGATATATAGTTATTGCAACTAACTATATATGCGAATTTCTATGGTTTTGTGCGAGTAAATTAAGGTTTTGAAAATGCTAATCCCTAACTATATATGGTCTATAACCAATGGTTTTTTCAGTGAATTTTCAAGGTTTTGTAAATGCAAATTCCTAACTGTATATGGTCTATAACCTATGGTTTTTTCAGTGTATATATATATATATATATATATATATATATATATATATATATATATATATATATATATATATATATATATATATATATATATATATTCATTAAAAAACCATAGGTTATAGACCAAATATAGTTAGGAATTAGCATTTACAAAACCTAGAAAATTCACTGAAAAAAACATAGGTTATAGACCATATATAGTTAGGAATTAGCATTTACAAAACCTTAATTTACTCGCACAAAACCATAGAAATTCGAATATATAGTTAGTTGCAATAACTATATATCGCGCACCCGCAATCCACTGCTGATGATGTCACATATTACATCATTCATGACATGGTCAGTGACATCACTGATGACATCACTGATGACATCTCAAATGACATCACTGATGACATCTCAAATGACATCACTGATGACATCACTGATAACATCTCATTTGACATTACTGATCACATCACTGATGATATCATTCATGTGATAATACAATGAACCTCTTCAGACTCTAATATAACCTTTGATACAATCAGTGTAAACAGACACTCACAGACTGTCACTCATCCATGGAGTTACTCACACACCTAGTCAGTCATGCAAAGAATCAATCACACCTCCATTTCCTCAACTATACAGTTATACACACCTTACTTAATCAAACATATACTAACACATATTTACTCTCTTATACAATCACTGATACAAGTTCACAATGATCCATACAGCCACTCACACATTCACTGGCTCTTATGCACAGTTATTTATATATGTCAACTCTTACATGTACTGTGTTTTACATATGTACTTACTTTGACATGTAGCACTGAGAAATCCAATCACTCACCAATACACTCATGCAGACAGTCATCCGCCCAAACAGCTGTTTATACATGCACTTTTGAACCCATACATCTACTAAATCAACTGCTCACACATCTATGCACAGAGTCACATACCTCCCAGCCACCCCCACACACACACTCACTCTCCCATACAAATATTTGGGCAACCAATCAATAACCCATATAGTTACTCATATAGCTACTGATCAACACATGCAGCAGTTTACAGAACTACAGAAATAATGATGCACAAATTAAGACAGTTTAGTCACTAACCCATGCACTCAGTGAGACACATTTAATCATTCTCTCATACAGTCAGTCATGCACCTACTAAATCCTTCATCCAAACACTTATACATCCACTCATTCTTCAATATGTAAGACATATTTTAACTTTACAGAAACATACAGTCACTGGATGATGTCATCAGTGATGTCACTGACCATGTCATGAATGATGTAATATGTGACATCATCAGCAGTGGATTGCGGGTGCGCGATATATAGTTATTGCAACTAACTATATATTCGAATTTCTATGGTTTTGTGCGAGTAAATTAAGGTTTTGTAAATGCTAATTCCTAATTATATATGGTCTATAACTTATGGTTTTTTTATTAATATATATATATATATATATATATATATATATATATATATATATATATATATATATATATATATATATATATATATATATATATATATATTCCACAAAGAAAATGCTCCTGCTGGGATACTGGGACCCTAGAGGGGTGGCGTACACTCCGGCGGAGCGTGCCGGTGATTCCAATCCCAACCTTTGCCAAACAACGTTAGTGCGCTCTCAGGAAATGAGTCCAAAAACACGGTTCAGTTGAAACACAGGTTTAATCCACACAACGCGATTCGCCTTGCAGCTTGTTCACATGTATTTATATATGTGTATGTATATGTAGATATATATATATATGTATATATATATATATATATATGTATATATATATTCACTGAAAAAACCATAGGTTATAGACCATATATAGTTAGGGATTAGCATTTACAAAACCTTAATTTACTCGCACAAAACCATAGAAATTCGCATATATAGTTAGTTGCAATAACTATATATCGCGCACCCGCAATCCACTGCTGATGATGTCACATATTACATCATTCATGACATGGTCAGTGACATCACTGATGACATCACTGATGACATCTCAAATGACATCACTGATGACATCTCAAATGACATCACTGATGACATCACTGATGACAACATCCAGTGACTGTATGTTTCTGTAAAGTTAAAATATGTCTTACATATTGAAGAATGAGTGGATGTATAAGTGTCTGGATGAAGGATTTAGTAGGTGCATGACTGACTGTATGAGAGAATGATTAAATGTGTCTCACTGAGTGCATGGGTTAGTGACTAAGCTGTCTTAATTTGTGCATCATTATATCTGTTGTTCTGTAAACTGCTGCATGTGTTGATCAGTAGCTATATGAGTAACTATATGGGTTATTGATTGGTTGTCCAAGTATTTGTATGGGAGAGTGAGTGTGTGTGTGGGGGTGGCTGGGAGGTGTGTGACTCTGTGCATAGATGTGTGAGCAGTTGATTCACTAGATGTATGGGTTCAAAAGTGCATGTGGAAACAGCTGTATGGGCGGTTGACTGTCTGCATGAGTGTATTAGTGAGTGATTGGATTTCTCAGTGCTACATGTCAAAGTAAGTACATATGTAAAACACAGTACATGTACGAGTTGACATATGTAAATAACTGTGCATAAGAGCCAGTGAATGTGTGAGTGGCTGTATGGATCATTGTGAACTTGTATCAGTGATTGTATAAGAGAGTAAATATGTGTTAGTATATGTTTGATTAAGTAAGGTGTGTATAACTGTATAGTTGAGGAAATGGAGGTGTGATTGATTCTTTGCATGACTGACTAGGTGTGTGAGTAACTCCATGGATGAGTGACAGTCTGTGAGTGTCTGTTTACACTGATTGTATCCAAGGTTATATTAGAGTCTGAAGAGGTTCATCGTATTATCACATGAATGATATCATCAGTGATGTGATCAGTAATGTCAAATGAGAAGTTATCAGTGATTTCATCAGTGATGTCATTTGAGATGTCATCAGTGATGTCATCAGTGATGTCATTTGAGATGTCATCAGTGATGTCATTTGAGATGTCATCAGTGATGTCATCAGTGATGTCACTGACCATGTCATGAATGATGTAATATGTGACATCCTCAGCAGTGGATTGCGGGTGCGCGATATATAGTTATTGCAACTAACTATATATGCGAATTTCTATGGTTTTGTGCGAGTAAATTAAGGTTTTGTAAATGCTAATCCCTAACTATATATGGTCTATAACCTATGGTTTTTTCAGTGAATTTCAATGGTTTTTTAATAGCAAATATCAAAAGCTGTAAAATGTATTCTTCTTTTACACCCCCCTTGCATGCATTATCCCTGACGCAGGTGTAATGTGGCACAGGGTTTTAAAAAGTGGCCCATCTATCTAGATGCGTCACTTTTTAAATATAGCGCAACGAGGTGCATTTTGTTACACCGCTGGTGCGATGCATCACTTTTCTGTGCGCACTCCTTACGACATTCCAGATGTGTCATATTTAATGTATGACGAATCATGTCGCAAGGAGTTACTTTCTCCTCTCATACCTTTCTGTTCTTTCTTACTCATTCTCCTTTCAATTATCAATGCACTCTATTTCACTTACTCTTTTTCATTTTTTTTAAGAATATAGCTCTTTGATGAGAATTGGAGGTAGTTCTGAAAAGAACTTTTGGTTTTCTTCTTTTTCAAAACTGGAACAAAAACAGGGAATGGAAACTGCTCAACAGGAGCAAAAAAAACAAAAAAATTAGGGGTGGGAAGGGCAGCGATGGTTCTCCAATGCTCCAACCATGAGCTGGACACTTTGCTCCCCATAGGTGAGGAGTTGATTGCAGTATCTGCATCTGACGACCCCATGGTTAAATGCAGGTTGAATGTTTGGCACCTGCTCCTGTGATTGCTCCCTCCCAGAAGAAGTTGCTCCTCCGGTTGATGTAGAGGCTCCATCTTTGGGAACCTCTTGTGCCAGAGCCCTGACACTTTCCCTGGCAAAATTCTGGGGGTGCTTCCTCTCCACATGCCGGATCATTGTAAAGTTCCCAAAAGAGTACTTTTTCAAAGGATTACCTCGAGACAGCTCTTCTTTGCAGATCCTGCACTGTACTTTTGGAGCATTAACCTTTTTTAGTCCAGGTGGGATTATAAAAAAATCCCAAATGAAATGCTCCTTAACTTTTCGTTGAGGAGGTTGTTCATTGATGAATTCATTGGAGTCATCCTCACTGCTGGATTGTCTGGCAGCCATTGAAAAACCAAGAAATATCCTGGAGCAAAAAGGCAGGTCTTTCAGTCACAAAAGTGAAAGAAGAAGTGAAGGAAATGGGTGGGGATTTCATTCTTTGTAAAAAAAACTGTTAGCTACCAATGAAAAGTGTTATTTTAAGGTCACATGACCGACACGCTTACGCTGCGCGCTCAGGACCGATTCCGGGTGCGTTTACGCGGCGCGAACGTAGGCGCTTCCGGGGCGCAAACGCACAAATGCGGCGCGAACGTAGGCGCTTCCGAGGGCGCTTACGTTGCGTGCCGAAGTGACGTCAACAAACTTTTACGGAAATGCATAATTATTTTCCTTATCTCTACTGATATATTTATTTTTTATGCAAATTTCAGCACAAAAAAGGAAGGAGAACAGAACGTTTCCTTTGTAAATTGCCCTAGAGATGAACAATGAGAAAATCATTGAACGCATTGACTTGAAATTCATGGACGAATCACGAGACCAAGAACTTCTACAATGTGTAGAATCTGTGGATTTGTTACTTCATTATGAGGACGATAAAATGTGGGAAGTTATGTTCACTCAACAAGAGGACATTTCGGACAGTCAAATATTAGACAGTCTATTAAATATTGAAAAAGAATCAGAAAAATCTGAAGAATAAATTTATATTTAATAATCAAAAATTGTTCGAGTCTTTAATCTTTTTTATATGAAATTCATAAACTAGTACCAATTGGTTATAATGTAAAGTCAGACTTATAGTATACTGTAAAACTTGTTTATGTTACGTAGTAAATTTCCTCATAGTTACTTCCTTTCTCCAACTATATTATCTCCAATGTGTATTAAACATCTCTTTATCATCTCCTGCCTCCATATTGTTTCGGCTTTCTAGACAGACTATGGTATGAATTCCATATACCACAATAACTTCTGAAACAACTTGCAAGATATCTACAAAGGAGACAGCGTTTATTTATTGTTACACTCTGCATTGGTACCTACATGTTGCTACGTAAATAAAAATTAAAAAAAAAAAAAAACAAACAATCAATAAACATACAATAAGTTAAAAGTCAATCATTCTTGTTTCCTTATAGTACGCTCCCCAGACCACCTTCGGGTACGCGTACCGGGCGCACCCCACATAAAATAAAATTATTTTTTTTGGCCCCGCGGGGCACTTTAATATCCCCCTCATCAATCCTAGGGGGTCAGAAGGGGTCTACCTTGCCCCCTTTCCTTCATTTCCCCCTTCGTTTTGGCCTCCTCTTGTCTCTCGATCCTACCGAGAGACAAGATGGCGGCCGCTACGGACTGTTTAGAATGTTGACAGACACCAGAGAGCCAATCAGCTTCGCTTTGCAAAGCTCAGATACGCGAAAAGTACGCGAACTAGTACGCTATCTAGGACGCTGTCACAGATATATCTGTTTTTTAAAACAGTAATTTCTCAAAATCCACTGGAGCACATATATTGAGACCCAGCAAAGGCAAATCGGGCTAACAGTCCCTACAATTTTGCCAAGTTTCGTGTAAACCCATTCAGCCGTTCGAGCTAAAAGTGAGGCCAAACGCCCTATGGAAAAATGAATGGGAAAAACGCGTTTTGGGACCCCCCTTTTTTCTTGGCCCCCCCTTGACGAAACCCCCCCAAATTTTCAGGGGCTGATCAGAAACAAAATGTGCCATTTTCCTGAACATTTCAGGCGATTCCGTCCACAAACGCCAAAGATATTAGACATAGAATTTTCAAAAGTTCCATAGAGAAAAAAATCCTAACTATATATACCTACTGGAACCGCCAGTGGTAATATACATATATGCATATATATATATATATATATATATATATATATATATATATATATATATATATATATATATATATATATATATATATATATATATATATATATATATATATATATATATATATATATATATATATATATATATATATTCACTGAAAAAACCATAGGTTATAGACCATATATAGTTAGGAATTCGCATTTACAAAACCTTATTTTACTCACACAAAACCATTGAAATTCCATATATAGTTAGTTGCACTAACTATATATCGCGCACCCGCAATCCACTGCTGATGATGTCACATATTACATCATTCATGACATGGTCAGTGACATCACTGATGACATCACTGATGACATCTCAAATGACATCACTGATGACATCTCAAATGACATCACTGATGACATCACTGATGACATCTCATTTGACATTACTGATCACATCACTGATGATATCATTCATGTGATAATACGATGAACCTCTTCAGACTCTAATATAACCTTAGATACAATCAGTGTAAACAGACACTCACAGACTGTCACTCATCCATGGAGTTACTCACACACCTAGTCAGTCATGCAAAGAATCAATCACACCTCCATTTCCTCAACTATACAGTTATACAAACTTTACTTATTCAAACATATACTAACACATATTTACTCTCTTATACAATCCCTGATACAAGTTCACAATGATCCATAC
This sequence comes from Lissotriton vulgaris, assembly GCF_964263255.1. Classification (NCBI taxonomy): domain Eukaryota; kingdom Metazoa; phylum Chordata; class Amphibia; order Caudata; family Salamandridae; genus Lissotriton; species Lissotriton vulgaris. The sequence goes on from NC_141699.1 coordinate 725,294,691, forward strand.
AGCCACTCACACATTCACTGGCTCTTATGCACAGTTATTTATATATGTCAACTCTCACATGTACTGTGTTTTACATATGTACTTACTTTGACATGTAGCACTGAGATATCCATTCACTCACCAATACACTCATGCACACAGTCAACCGCCCATACAGCTGTTTCCACATGCACTTTTGAAACCATACATCTAGTGAATCAACTGCTCACACATCTATGCACAGAGTCATACACCTCCCAGCCACCCACACACACACTCAGTCTCCCATACAAATACTTGGGCAACCAATCAATAACCCATATAGTTACTCATATAGCTACTTATCAACACATGCAACAGTTTACAGAACAATAGACATAATGATGCACAAATTAAGACAGTTTAGTCACTAACCCATGCACTCAGTGAGACACATTTAATCACTCACTCATACAGTCAGTCATGCACCTACTAAATCCTTCATCCAGACACTTATACATCCACTCATTCTTCAATATGTAAGGCATATGTTAACTTTACAGAAACATACAGTCACTGGATGTTGTCATCAGTGATGTCATCAGTGATGTAATTTGAGATGTCATCAGTGATGTCATCAGTGATGTCACTGACCATGTCATGAATGATGTAATATGTGACATCATCAGCAGTGGATTGCGGTTGCGCGATATATAGTTAGTGCAACTAACTATATATGGAATTTCAATGGTTTCGTGTGAGTAAAATAAGGTTTTGTAAATGCGAATTCCTAACTATATATGGTCTATAACCTATGGTTTTTTTAGTGAATTTTCAAGGTTTTGTAAATGCTAATTCCTAACTATATATGGTCTATAACCTATGGTTTTTTCAGTGAATTTTGATGGTTTTGTAAATGCTAATTCCTAACTATATATGGTCTATACCCTATGGTTTTTTCAGTGAATATATATATATACATACATATATAAACATATATCATCTGTATATCTATATAAATACAAACATAAATGCATGCATACATATACTTATATGCATACAGATGCATGTTATTTACATGAAAGTTGAAAAAACACTAATAAAAGCAAAGCTAAAAAGCCACCTCATTACAAACAGAATGGCTTTAACTTAAACGAGGGCGAGATCTATTGCATTTTCAATGCTTGTTTACTTTGGTTCCATCAAGAAGGCATTCAGATGTGTCACACATTTGCCATAAATTCTGAATGTTAGCACTCTAGTTGCACTTTAGATCACTGTAGTAAAGCTACTGCTCACCAGGGACGTCTGCTGCTGGTATTCAAAGTGCATGTTTCATAGATGGCATACAAAGTGCATTCTCCCCTTCCCCACTGCATACATTACGAGGCCCCAATTCAATTCAACATCAGACTCGGGAGTCATGCTTGATTTTCTGCAGTGTGCTTGTTTATTAAAATTAAGTTCACAGGTCAATTACTTCATTGACCCATCCATTTCTTTATTTATTAGTAAAATATTCCATCACAGTATTTAAGAATAAAACTTGCACTTATATACAATATACACTCATTTACCGCCCATTCTCCAATGGGCCTTTGATTTGACTTCAGGGTTGCGCCAGCAGGCCGCAACCCAGATCACCTGCTCTCTTTACGTTAACCTCCTTCCGGTCAACAGAGCCGCAGGTGAGGAAAGTGCCCCCACTTGGGCAACCAGCGGCCTCCGGGGTAGGGCTGAAGAGCCAAGGCCACCAGCAGGTCAGCTCCAACTCTCCCGCCAGCCCAGAGTCCAGAAAGATATAGCAAACCTGTTCAGAGGTAAAACTGTCACTAGACAAGAAGTTCCCGTGGTATTCTTGTCCGGAACCCCGCCACTGTCCTAACTGAAAGAACCTTATTATAGGGATGGGTGGGTGGGTGTCTTCTCTAGGCGACGTCCGACTCCTGGGCGGTCAGCGGACAAAGAGGGGGCCTCTAAGATGGTCGCGGGCATTTATACCTCGCGCCATACGACTACTTCCGGGGCGCTCCGCCGTCCCCCGTTCCTATTGGTCCTTGCACCGTAACCACTTCCGGGTCGGCCGACTCGGAAGTGGACCTACTCTGGGTCTGCCCTTTGGCTGCCACTAACGACGCCATTCCCCAACGGGGGATGGCGCCTTGCATAGATGGCATACAAAGTGCATCATCCCCTTCCCCACTGCATACATTACGAGGCCCCAATTCAATTCAACATCAGACTCGGGAGTCATGCTTGATTTTCTGCAGTGTGCTTGTTTATTAAAATTAAGTTCACAGGTCAATTACTTCATTGACCCATCCATTTCTTTATTTATTAGTAAAATATTCCATCACAGTATTTAAGAATAAAACTTGCACTTATATACAATATTCACTCATTTACCGCCCATTCTCCAATGGGCCTTTGATTTGACTTCAGGGTTGCGCCAGCAGGCCGCAACCCAGATCACCTGCTCTCTTTACGTTAACCCCCTTCCGGTCAACAGAGCCGCAGGTGAGGAAAGTGCCCCCACTTGGGCAACCAGCGGCCTCCGGGGTAGGGCTGAAGAGCCAAGGCCACCAGCAGGTCAGCCCCAACTCTCCCGCCAGCCCAGAGTCCAGAAAGATATAGCAAACCTGTTCAGAGGTAAAACTGTCACTAGACAAGAAGTTCCCGTGGTATTCTTGTCCGGAACCCCGCCACTGTCCTAACTGAAAGAACCTTATTATAGGGATGGGTGGGTGGGTGTCTTCTCTAGGCGACGTCCGACTCCTGGGCGGTCAGCGGACAAAGAGGGGGCCTCTAAGATGGTCTTGGGCATTTATACCTCGCGCCATACGACTCCTTCCGGGGCGCTCCGCCGTCCCCCGTTCCTATTGGTCCTTGCACCGTAACCACTTCCGGGTCGGCCGACTCGGAAGTGGACCTACTCTGGGTCGGCCCTTTGGCTGCCACTAACGACGCCATTCCCCGACGGGGGATGGCGCCTTGCATAGATGGCATACAAAGTGCATTCTCCCCTTCCCCACTGCATACATTACGAGGCCCCAATTCAATTCAACATCAGACTCGGGAGTCATGCTTGATTTTCTGCAGTGTGCTTGTTTATTAAAATTAAGTTCACAGGTCAATTACTTCATTGACCCATCCATTTCTTTATTTATTAGTAAAATATTCCATCACAGTATTTAAGAATAAAACTTGCACTTATATACAATATTCACTCATTTACCGCCCATTCTCCAATGGGCCTTTGATTTGACTTCAGGGTTGCGCCAGCAGGCCGCAACCCAGATCACCTGCTCTCTTTACGTTAACCCTCTTCCGGTCAACAGAGCCGCAGGTGAGGAAAGTGCCCCCACTTGGGCAACCAGCGGCCTCCGGGGTAGGGCTGAAGAGCCAAGGCCACCAGCAGGTCAGCCCCAACTCTCCCGCCAGCCCAGAGTCCAGAAAGATATAGCAAACCTGTTCAGAGGTAAAACTGTCACTAGACAAGAAGTTCCCGTGGTATTCTTGTCCGGAACCCCGCCACAGGGCGAGGCGCTTACTGGCGGACTCGACCTCCCCCCCGCGCTCAAGAGCTTCGGAGATGGCCCCTAGGACTGTTTCAATAAATATCTCAGTGCCCGCCTCTGAAAGGTGCACTCCATCCTCCGCGTCTAACTCCGGCCTGGTCGTTTGTATCAACTTGTGACGAACAGTTCTAATACTAGATTTTTGGAGAATTTCCACCACCGACTGGTTCAACCTTTTAATAGATTTGTTCACCGCTTTCATAGGAGCGGCCCGTGCCCAAACGAGCCTCGGGATAACTTCTGACCACAGTACTATGGCTTCCGAAAAAATGCTTTTGACCGCTGCTAAAGTAGAGAACAGGGACTCCTTCACTCCTCTCCTACCGCCCGGAATCATATCGTTGCCTCCGCAGTGTAACACGAATACATCTGGATAAGGCATGCCTCTGGCCAAAGCCGCCTTAACATCTCTCGGGACGTCCGCTAGGCGCTGCCCGCCTATGCCTACCCAATGATGATCGCAACCGTGCATCATGGTCACCCTGTCTTTGAGCGTCTTTTCGAAGTGCGCCCCCGCCCTGCGAATGAAGGAGTGGCCACACCAGCATATTTGGATTCTCTTAGGGGAGGTACCTATAGTAAACAGTAAGAGATACGGTGAACATGAACCCAAACAGAAAGGGACGTAAATTTTGTGAAACAGCTTTTGCTAGACTAATTGCGGGCGGACATAACGTTCATAGCATGCTGATTTCCAGCGACCTAATCTCTTGATTACTTGTTCGGGCAGGCCTAAGCCAGCAGCCGTTGTCGCTGCTCCTATTCGGAAAGAATGGGATGTAAAGTCGGAAGGATCAACTCCGATCCTTGCCAGGGTCATTTTTATTACTCGCGTAAACTGAAACCTGGTAAGAGGAAGACCACTCTCGCGAATTAACAGTCTATCTTCTGATACCTGGGGTCTGACCTGGATGAATCCCCTCAGTAGGTTAACTGGGCAGAAGGGCTCCCCCTCTACTCTACCCAATTGTAACCAAGTCCCTTTACTCAAAGGATCTGTCTTCGATCTACGCACTCTAAGTCTCAGTACACCTTCGGACTCAATTATATCCGAGCACCTTAGGCCCCCCTCCCTATCTGTCTTGGACACTGGGAGTAATTCAGAGATCCGCAATGCTCCGCAAAAGGCTAAAGCATAGGCTACCCGGAATAACTGCGTCTCATAGGGGGAATAACAAACAAAAGGCAGTGCCTCCAAGATCTTTACCAACTTCCCTACGTCTATGGGTCTCCTGGTATCTTTTTCTCCTGGCGTCAAGCGTTCCCAACCTCTCATTGCTCTTCTTACCCTCTGATCCTTTGTCGGGTCAGAAACTCCCTGTAGCCCTGCATAGAATGCCAATGCCGACAACTGTCTTTTCATGAATGCCACTGATTTCCCCTCCCCTTTTTGTTGTACTATGAAACCTAACACGTTCTGAGGCACAAAGGCGTCCATTAGGCCCGCTCCCCTCAGGTAGGCCGCATAACCCTCCCAGGACTTTTGATACATACTCTTAGTCTTGGGGGCCAAGGATGCGGATATCAACTCGGCAGCTGTGGGGCACCAAACTTCCATAGCTCCGCTGGGAAGGCTGTCATTGTCGTCTCCGCTTGCGGCCAATGTTCCTGGAATTCTGTTAACTTAAAACGAGACAATGCATCAGCTGCTTTGTTCTCCACACCTGGAACATGTCTAGCAGTGAATTGGACATTGTGGCTCAGGCACTGCAATACTAACTCTTTCAATAGCCTGAGCACCCAAGGGCATGTAGCTCTCTGATTATTAATCACCATGACTACTGACATGCTGTCCGACCAGAATACAATGCGTCTGTTTGCGAGCACATCTCCCCACAAGTGCAAAGCTACCACTATGGGGAACAACTCTAGGAAGGAAATGTTATGGGTCAGACCTCGCTCTATCCATGCGTCTGGCCAATGCTGCATGCACCATTTTGTGCCCAAGATCGCCCCGAAGCCAATACTCCCTGCAGCATCAGTGAATAGCTCAAGGTCCGCATTTGAGGTGCTGGCTGCCCGCCACAACACTGTGCCATTGAAATCCTGCAAAAAACATTTCCAAAGCATAAGGTCCTCTCTCACCTCGGCTGATAGCCTCATTCTGTGGTGCTTTGCCCGCAGCCCGGACATTGCCCTCGCTATACTCCTGGAAAACGCCCTGCCCATTGGTATGACCCGCAGGGCAAAGTTCAGTTGGCCCAAAATAACTTGTAACTGGTGTAAGGTTACCTTCCTTGTTCCCAGGCAGTTATCGATTGCGGCCTTAAAGGCATCTACCTTAATCTTTGGCAACCTGCACACACCTGCTGATGTATCTATTTCAATGCCCAAAAAGGTCAAACATGTGGTCGGGCCTTCGGTTTTTTCCTCCGCCAAAGGCACCCCCAGCGCACCAGCCAAATGCTGGAAGCCCAGAAGGGCCTTCCTGCAAGACTGGGAACCCTCGGGACCCATGAATAAAAAATCATCCAAGTAATGGACTACTGCATGCGATTTGTCTGAGGTCAGGAACTGCTCCACTGCCCATTCCAAGGACCTCGCAAACGTTTCGAAGACTGCACAGGCAATAGAACACCCCATAGGCATGCATAAGTCTACAAAGTAGTCCCCATCAAAAGTGAAACCCAAGAACCTGGTATCTTCTGGGTGAACAGGCAGTAACCTAAAGGCTGACTCAATATCAGTTTTAGCCATTAATGCTCCTTCCCCCAGTGCTTGCAATTTTTCAATGGCCGTGTCAAACGTGGTATACCGTACCGTGCACAGGTCTGGGTCTAGCTTATCATTGACAGATAACCCCGGGGGGCTTGATAGATTATGAATAAGACGGAATTTACCTTCCTCTTTTTTCGGAACTAATCCTAAAGGCGAGCAGATCAGATTATGGGTAGGTGGATCTTTGAAAGGGCCCCCAACCCGACCTAAGGATACTTCCTTCATGATTTTGTCTCGTGCTGCTTCCATGTTTCGCAACACCGAGCTTTGATTACGGGGAGAGACATTAGAAGGAGGGGCTGAAGACGGGATACGGAAGCCAAACGTAAAACCATGAAGCAGGAATTGAGCCTCCTCGAGGTTGTCGTACTTACTGAGGAGGTGTGTCAGGACATGCCGTTTAATGGGAGTTGGTAGCTTTGTCGGAAGTTTTAGGTGGCTTTCCCTTTGGGGTGACATGGCAGGACTGTTCCTTGGGATTTCCGGTTTTCTTAAAGCATCTGATTTCGGGATGGGAGGTCCCACCACAATACGAACAGCAGTGTTTGAACCTGCACAAGACCCCCCTGGTACACTCGTTTCTGTTAAACTGCCAGCAGGCCTGTTTTTTCTCCCCGACGCCTTTGTCGCTCCGAAAGGACTGGTTCTGAGCAGGGGGAGCAGTGTTAGACGCTGAGGGGGAGGAATAGAACACTGTGTGCCATAGATTGATCTCCCGCTGGTCCCATGATATACCTGGGTGGACAGCTTTCATCTGTCTAAACATTTTATCATACTTTAACCACCCCTGGCCTGGAAACTCGGCTGCCGCACCATGGATCAAGGATATATAGCTCATCATTTGAGGGCCCAGCACGGGATATTTTTCCAATATAACTGCGGCATAAATAGCAAATCCCGTGATCCAATTTTTCATGGACCACTCCACCCACGACTTCTTTTGATTATAGTCACCCTCCTTCCCGCCTTTGGGTTTTCCCGCCGCCACGCCTGCATTAAGGAGGTTGAACACCTCCACATATTCACCCCTGAGTATCTTTTCCTTCATGTCTGCGGGCACATGCCAGGTGATCCCTGTGGATGGCGATAGGGTCATTGAGGATGATCCAAACATTAACGGGCTGAAAGCTAACAGCGGGTGACCTGTTGGTTGTCCCCCAGCCACCCCTTGTATCTGGCTATTAGGAGACCCGGCCCCATCAACCACGGTGCTAGCCATCGGGCCCTGTGTTGGACACCCTAAATTAGAGTAAGCATTCATCATTACGGGGGCCCCATTTGTCGGGTAGGACATGGTAGGAAGCATCGAGCTCATGAGGCCGTTACCTATCGCTTGCCCATGTGATCCATACAATTGCATTCCTGGTAACTGCGCGACCCCCCCGGGTTGCACCCACACTTGGGATACTCCGCTACAAGGTTGCGCCACAACCGGCGGTAACATACCCTGCGGACCGGACCCCCCCACAGGAGTGACGGGGAGCCCCCCTATTCGTATGGGCCTAGTCACCACGTGCTGCCCTTCGGTATCCTCATTGTCTTTATCTGCACCTGAATTCGAGTCAAATGTCTCTAGCACCTCCTCCTCACCTGGTGATGCTGGTTGTGGGTCTGCCGGCCTAGACCGTTTGCCTTTTGTAGCACCTTTAAGCTTTTCTGGGGTACGTTTCGCTCTCCTGCCTCTCCCCCTTTCTTCCTGAGAATTCGCATCTGCTCTAGCTCCATCTCTCATGTTCTTTAGTACCCAATCCACGCCTTTTTCTCTTGTGAACTCCAGCAGCTACGTAAAAGCGAGGTATTCATAATTTTTGGCTGCGGGTTCTTTGCCTTTCGGTGCCCTCTTCGGCGGCATCCTGCACTTAAAGAGAACAAACGTTAGAAACCCCTTAACTGATAGTACATGCATTAAGGCAAGCCGTGCACGGCTTGGTCTTGTTCCCGGGGAATCAGGTTGTGCTAAATGCGCCAGCGCTCACCACCCTGGATGTGAAGACAACAAAGGGCGACCTCAAAACATTTAAAGTTACCACTGGCACCCTCCACAAAAAGTATGAACAAAGAGCTATGTTTGCATCGCGCTCCCTCAATTTAAAGATTCAGTCATACAACACACTGCACGGCCCGCTAACCTAGATCACGAGTCGGATTGACCCTCGCTGTTCACTCTCGCACGAAGGTCCCACGATGTCTTCTCTAGGCAACGTCCGACTCCTGGACGGTCAGCGGACAAAGAGGGGGCCTCTAAGATGGTCGCGGGCATTTATACCTCGCGCCATACGACTACTTCCGGGGCGCTCCGCCGTCCCCCGTTCCTATTGGTCCTTGCACCGTAACCACTTCCGGGTCGGCCGACTCGGAAGTGGACCTACTCTGGGTCGGCCCTTTGGCTGCCACTAACGACGCCATTCCCCGACGGGGGATGGCGCCTTGCAGTCTGCATGTCAGAATTTTTTTAATGAAATAGAAGAGGATTTGAGAAGTCACTCAAAATGATCCCTAATTTTTCTTTCTGAAGCACTAATCATACTTTCTATGGCAAAATTAACCCCCTCATGTTGTTCCTTTTTAAATTGAGTGTTTTCAGACTTACCACTTCATTCCAATCAAGATGGCTTCTGGTGTGCCATACTTTTGTCATAAGTAAGACTGTTAGCGCTCTAGTTGTTCTTTAGAACACTCTGGGACATTCTGTCATTGGGCTATACTTGGGGTACATCTGGGTGATATTTGGGCTACATTTAGGCTCTTTTGTCTCTGGTGGCCATCTTGGGAGACTGTATGTCAGAATTTTTTAATGAAATTGAAGAGGGTTTGAGAAGTCACTCAAAATGTGCCCTAATTTTTCTTTCTGCAGCACTAATCATAATTCATATGGCAAAATATACCCCCCCATTTTGTTCCTTTTTAAATTAAATGTTTTAAGAGTTACCACTTTATTCCAATCAAGATGGCTTCAGGTGTGCCATACCTTTGTAATAAGTAGGACTGTTAGCGCTCTAGTTGGTCTTTAGAACACTCTGGGACATTCTGTCATTGGGCTATACTTGGGCTACATCTGGGTGATATTTGGGCTACATTTGGGCTCTTTTGTCTCTGGTGGCCATTTTGGGAGACTGCATGTCAGAATTTTTTAATGAAATAGAAGAGGATTTGAAAAGTCACTCAAAATGTGCCCTAATTTTTCATTCTGCAGCACTAATCATACTTTCTATGGCAAAATATACCCCCTCATGTTGTTTCTTTTTAAATTAAATGTTTTAAGAGTTACCACTTTATTCCAATCAAGATGGCTTCAGGTGTGCCATACCTTTGTAATAAGTAGGACTGTTAGCGCTCTAGTTGTTCTTTAGAACACTCTGGGACATTCTGTCATTGGGCTATACTTGGGCTACATCTGGGTGATATTTGGGCTACATTTGGGCTCTTTTGTCTCTGGTGGCCATTTTGGGAGACTGCATGTCAGAATGTTTTAATGAAATAGAAAAGGATTTGAGAAGTCACTCAAAATGTGCCCTAATTTTTCATTCTGCAGCACTAATCATACTTTCTATGGCAAAATATACCCCCTCATGTTGTTTCTTTTTAAATTAAATGTTTTAAGAGTTACCACTTTATTCCAATCAAGATGGCTTCAGGTGTGCCATACCTTTGTAATAAGAAGGACTGTTAGCGCTCTAGTTGTTCTTTAGAACACTCTAGTAGGCTGCAGTAGAACACAAAGGAATCAACTGACAGTCTCTGTCCTTGTTGGATGTACATGTTTTACTGAGAATGTCAGACTTCATTTTCACATGACTGAGAAAGATAATGTGAATTTACAGAAAATATGCTTTCAGTTTAGCTTGTAGATCCCCTTCCAAACCACTGTGGGAAAATCATGAGATATTAGTTTTCTTTCAAACAATATTCATGATATCACAGCAGAAGGTTTTTTCACATGGTAAAATCACCTTAGAACCCACCACAATTCCTAAAACGAGTATGGTACCATCAACAAATTATTTATAATGTAACTAAAGTCCTAAAACCCTCTATTAACTACAATGCTTTTTAATGAGGTGCTATCATGTATATTGGTCCCAAGATGGCTGCCAACACTTCTTGGATGAAGTGCTGACAGCCAATCAGATCAGATGTGTGGTTAGGCTCCGCCCAGATATATATCTTTTTTTGAACCTAAATTACTCAAAATCCACTGGAGCACATATATTGAGACCTAGCAAAGGCACATCGGGCTAACAGTCCCTACAATTTTGCCAAGTTTCGTGCAAATCCATTCAGCCGTTCGAGCTAAAAGTGAGGCCAACCGCCCTATGGAAATTAACATGGGAAAAACGCGTTTTGGGACCCCCTTTTTTCTCGGCCCCCCCTTTATGAAACCCCCCCAAATTGCCAGGGGCTGCTCAGAAACAAAATGTTCCATTTTTCTGAAACTTTCAGCCAATTCCGACCACAAACGCCAAAGTTATTAGACATAGAATTTTCAAAAATCCCATAGAGAAAAAATCCTAACAATATATACCTACTGGCGACCGCCAGTAGGTTATATATATATATATATATATATATATATATATATATATATATTACCTACTGGCGGTCGCCAGTAGGTATATATAGTTAGGATTTTTTTCCTATGGGATTTTTGAAAATTCTATGTCGAATAACTTTGGCGTTTGTGGACGGAATTGGCTGAAAATGGCACATTTTGTTTCTGAGCAGCCCCTGAAAATTTGGGCGGGGTTTCGTCAAGGGGGGGCCGAGAAAAAGGGGGGTCCCAAAACGCAACATCTCAAATAACATCACTGATGACATCAATGATGACATCTCAAATTACATCACTGATGACATCTCATTTGACATTACTCATCACATCACTGATGATATCATTCATGTGATAATACGATGAACCTCTTCAGATTCTAATATAACCTTAGATACAATCAGGGTAAACAGACACTCACAGACTGACACTCATCCATGGAGTTACTCACACACCTAGTCAGTCATGCAAAAAATCAATCACACCTCCATTTCCTCAACTATATAGTTATACACACCTTACTTATTCAAACATATACTAACACATATTTACTCTCTTATACAATCCCTGATACAAGTTTACAATGATCCATACAGCCACTCACACATTCACTGGTTCTTATGCACAGTTATTTATATATGTCAACTCTCACATGTACTGTGTTTTACATATGTACTTACTTTGACATGTAGCACTGAGATATCCATTCACTCACCAATACACTCATGCACACAGTCAACCGCCCATACAGCTGATTCCACATGCACTTTTGAACCCATACATCTAGTGAATCAACTGTTCACACATCTATGCACAGAGTCACACACCTCCCAGCCACCCACACACACACACTCAGTCTCCCATACAAATACTTGGGCAACCAATCAATAACCCATATAGTTACTCATATAGCTACTGATCAACACATGCAGCAGTTTACAGAACAACAGACATAATGATGCACAAATTAAGACAGATTAGTCACTAACACATGCACTCAGTGAGACACATTTAATCACTCACTCATACAGTCAGTCATGCATCTACTAAATCCTTCAACCAGACACGTATACATCCACTCATTCTTCAATATGTAAGACATATTTTAACTTTACAGAAACATACAGTCACTGGATGTTGTCATCAGTGATGTCATCAGTGATGTTATTTGAAATGTCATCAGTGATGTCATCAGTGATGTCACTGACCATGTCATGAATTATGTAATATGTGACATCATCAGCAGTGGATTGCGGGTGCGCGATATATAGTTAGTTCAACTAACTATATATGCGAATTTCAATGGTTTTGTGCGAGGAAAATAAGGTTTTGTAAATGCTAATCCCTAACTTTATATGGTCTATAACCTATGGTTTTTTCAGTGAATTTTTAAGGTTTTGTAAATGCTAATTCCTAACTATATATGGTCTATAACCTATGGTTTTTTCAGTGAATTTCAATGTTTTTTTAATAGCAAATATCAAAAGCTGTAAAATGTATTCTTATTCTAATTCAAAAATATATTTTATATTTTTGTAATATAATTTTTTTTTTTATTATTTTTTTTAAATTATTATTTTTTGTTTCGCTGCTGATCCGCGAACCGGGCAGCTTCCCGTTAGCTCAATTTTGTTCCGCGACCTGGTCCGCGAACAGGTAAACGTTCCGTTAGCGCAACCACCGCGTTAGAAAACAACATCGTGACGCGTCGCGTAAGCGCGACGTATCGTGTTACCCCGTAATGCCTCTTATGACGTGCCGCGTTAGCGCACCCGGAAGCATTCTGGAACGCGAACCGAGGCGCGAAGCGCAGCTACCCGGAAGCGATCCGGGGCGCGTAGCGGGACGCGTAACGTAAGCGTAACAGGTCATGTGACTTGAAAATAACACTTTTTATTGGTTGATTTCACTTTTGGTTTCTGAATGATGTAAGGCTAGGTCATGTGACCTAAAAATAACACTTTTCATTGGTTTCGAACATTTTTTTTTCCCAAATGATGAAAGCCCCTCCTATTTTTCTCACTCTGACTTTCAACTTTGTGAGAGGAAGAACTATTTTGATTATTCGAAGATGGCTTCAATTGTAGCTGCAGCTGGTGGACCCCCACCTCCACCACAACCTCCTAGGAAGGATGGACCCCCTCCCCAGTTTATTCCCAACCCTGAAGAAGAGGAGGAAGAAGAAGAACAGGATGTACATCAAATAGAATTTTTGCCTGAAGAGCCCCGGAAATCACACTGCAAAGACAATTTCATTTGGCAGTTTTTTTCATTTCCTGCAGGCCAAAAAAAGGTGAATGCATGTTATGTTACATGCCTGATATGTAAAGAACCTCTGTCCCGAGGCACAGATAAAAAGTATAGCTTTGGTAACTATACTATGCATCGCCACATGCAAAGGTGGCATCCAATAAATTACAGTGTGGCGGAGGTGCGTAACCTACGGGAAAATCCACCAACTCCTGTGGCCACCACCTCAACCCATGAAAGTCTTTCGGGACCAGAGGCGAGGGAGACGGTCCCCACTATTCAAACTAATTTTCAACATATCAAGCTGGTGTGCATTTATTGTGGGGGTTTGCTTTGTTACGGTGAAATGAGCGTAACATTAATGAACAGAGCATACGAAAATCATAAATGCTCAAAACGCCCCAGAAAGTGATTTTTTTTTGCTCCTGTTGAGCCGTTTCGAATGCCCGTTTTTCGTTCTTCCCCCTGAAAAAAACCAAAAAAAATATAAAACCATTCAAAAAATACAAAAAAACTATAAAAATGTTCAGAAAAATAATAGAAAAATATAAAACAACAAAAATAATAAAAAAAAAGTTCTTTTAAGAACTACCTCCCTTTTATAAGAAATTGCTAGAATGTTTAGCATTCTGGCAACATCTATTTCTTTGGATTCGCTTCCAGGTTCGCGCGCCGGTACGCGAACTGGAAGCGAACTAAAAAAAAAAAAAATTTTTTAAAAGAAGAGTAAGTAAACAGAGAGTAATGTTAAAAGAAAGACAACTAGAGGGAGTAACACACAGATACTGTTGAAAGAGGAACTGAGAAAAGGAGTGGAAAGAGTAGTATAAGTAAGTAATAGAAAAAAAATTAAGGGAAGTAGCAAAGGCAAAAAACTGAAGGTTAAAGACATGAAGCAGTGGAGCTAATAAAAGTTAAATGTGATAGAGATGTAACATAAAGAGTACAAAACACTTACCTTATAATTGTCGTTAACTTAGTCACTTGTTATTTTTATACTTTTAATCTGTGTAACAAAGAACAAAAATTTTCAAATTAATAGAAGGTAGTAAAAGATGAGTGAGCATGAGACAAGATGAATACATATTAAAAATCACAATTCAAAGTACAAAATTAATTATACATATTTAATGGTTTATTTTTGCTGTTCTCAGAATATATCAAATTTCACTGAAAACAGTGAGTTGAAGGTATTCATCATATAACAGCGGGGGAAAAAAAAGACAATCAAAATGATTGTGTTTAAAAAACCCATACAATATAATCAATCAGAAATCAGAACTTCTCAAAAGTAACTTACTTTCTATGACGTCAAAGGATGTCCTATGAACAGCTTATACTCTGTTGTGCTGTTACTATTTTCTGCCCACCACTTTCTGAAAGATAAGCTCCATCGTTTAAAGAAAAATGAGACATACAAAGCAATTTAAAACAGCACACTAAATTACAGCAACACCTAGAATCATTATAATCCAGTTACCTACCCTAAATTCTCACTTCTGAAAACAAGTCAAAAGGCAACATTACTTCATACTAAAATGGTAATCATTGACGAAAGACTAGCCTTTTTATATTTCAAATAAGCTGTATAATATCCTGATGTTGTCAAAGGACCATCATAACATATAATAGCTGCAGTTACAAATGTTCTTCTTGAAATCAATGACTATGTAGCCAAAACATTTTTAATTAGACTTGACAACTTATTTTCATCCAGTTTATGTAGTTGAAATTGTAAAATGACATTTCACCCATAAGTTTCTATAAATAATGTGGACAGCATTGCAGACTTACATTTCATCTACTGCTTGAATTACCTTATAAACACAAACAGTTTTTGCTCTGTACTACAATTATCCACAAGGCCATATAGAGTAGGAGCCATTATAACCTCTTGAAATTCCTCAGAACAAGTCCCAAGATTCCATCCCTAAAATGTTGGTTGTAAAAACACCAGGTAAGAATTTTGAAGGTGGAAAGGCAATCTTTTTTTTAAAGTTAAAACAGAATCATTGCAGAATGACCAGCCGTTTCCAGATTTTAAATAAGCTGTGTAATGTCCTGAAGTTGTTGATGGACCGTCATGATATATAATTGCTCTAGTTACAAAAGTCCTTCCTGATATTGACAACTGCGAAGCCACAAAATTATTAATTAAAGTTGTCAATTTAGTTCCATCAGACCTACATCGTTGGAACATTAAAATTACATACTGGCCATAACTTCTTATAATTAACGTGGACAGCATTGCAGACTTACATTGGCTACACTCCATGTTTTGATCGGCTGCTTTTACTAGCTTATTGAAGGATACTGATTTACTGTCAGGCAAAGTTAAATATATAAATCTTTCTGAGTCTACACTAGTAGTACTTAATAGCCTACAGTTCTCGCAGTCATGCTGCCATTGATAAGAAAGGCCAAACAGATAATCTACATCTACACCTTCATCTTGCAATACATCAAGCATATACATTAAAAACTCCTGACAATCCTGCTGAATATTTTGAGAGAATTGCGTTTGACCTGAACATTTGTCTAACAGATTACGAATTTCAGACACACTTTCTACTCTTCTTCTATCAGCGCTACATTTCTCTAACACAGAATTCAACAAACAGCATAAACTTTGTTCCAAATTCATCACAATCTGTTCTTTTAAAGTCTCTAGTGAAAAGACAACATTAACCATTACATTAGCATAGCAGTTGACACCAGAACTATTTTCAAATTGAAAACCAACAACATCTTCAACAGAATTCATTTTCTTTCTGCTTACAATTTTTGGTTCATCGACTTTTGGTCTTTTTGCTACAACCTCCCTACTATTACTGATATTTCTTCGTTTCCGGCCTACCACACGTTTCTCAAACAAAGGATATTGAGGCAAATGTGGTGCATACTCTCTTCTTAACCTATTGTATTCCTTAACACAATCTATATCCGCACAAATGTTTGTGACATCACAGTCAATCAAGTACAATCCCGATAAAGTTCTGACTTGTGACAATGCTACATAAGCCATGCCCTCTTTGAACACAGAACTGCCAATATTCACTAAAGCAGTGTCTACACTTAAACCTTGTGATTTATGGATTGTCACCACATATGCCAAGCAAACAGGAAACTGCTTACGGCGAACATATAAGTCTTTTACAAGCAAAAACCTAGCTGTGCAACGACCAATTAGCTGTGCTTCCTCAATGCCATCAGATTTAATTTTTAAAAATTCAATTCCATCTCTATTTCTGTATTTCTCAAAATCAACAACATTACCCATTGATCCATTTACCAGACCTCTTTCAACATGTAAATTCCTTCTCAAAATGATACGGCAATTTAAGCTCACATTCAGAGTCTTTTCAAAACCAGCAGTTTTAGATATAGTCTTCTCTAATGAATCCAATTTAGATTTCAAATTCTCAGACAAAATAATTGTTGCTCCCATATGCTCTATTCTGTCAATAGCTTCCATTTTCACAATCTCTTGGTTTTCTGAATTCAACATTTTGTTGTTGAAGATGGAACATTCTGCAAGAGTTGGCATCAAACATATTCCACATTTCTTCTCAGTAATTTTCTGAAATATATCCTCTGGCAGAACGTCTTCTTCTCGATACACATTTGACAGTAATCGTGCATGTAAAGCTTCTTTCCCACGCTCGGTCACTTTCCCAATTCTAACATCTTGTAGAATATTCTTGTAATCTTCATCCTTCGCCTGACGCATATTTTCACGCAGCTCAGCATAATTGAAGTTTAACCATATGTTAACGTTGCCAATGCTCCCTAGGCACTTCCTGGTATCTTCATGCGTAAGCAGTTTAAACACTGGTTGTCCTTTCACTGGTGTCAGCTGCAGAAGATCACCGAAAACAATGATGTGTTTGCCACCAAATAACACATCATACTCTGTTTTAAGAACTTCCTGCATTCTCAAATGCACAAAGGCAAGCATGACATTGGAAACCATGCTTACTTCGTCAATGATAAGAAGTTTCATCTTCTTCAGGACTCTAGATACTTCACAACAAGCATCTCCAGATAACTTGTGGTATTGTAATTTGTTATCATGCTCCACTGGCAGCATCAGTAGCCAATGCAAAGTAATACCTTTAATATTATGTGCTGCCAGACCAGTTGGAGCGGTCACAACACAAGATAGCGATGACTCAGTCCTTTTCTGCAGATAACATGAAATTGTTTTAATGAGGAAACTTTTTCCAGTTCCTGCTTCTCCACTCACGTACAGTCTGACAGGCTTCAACGACGTACATGAGCACTCTTTCTTCTCATGATTTAATCAATGCTCAATTTGTTTGGTAACTTTGTCATATATTTTCCTCTGCTCAACGTTGAGTTGTCTTTCCAAATCTTCTATGTTAACAGCGTCCTCCTGAGCATGTGCCATGGCTCTTTCCACTTCAATCATGGCAGTGGCAGCTTCATTTTCGATAACTGGTTCTCCTAGTGGATCCTGACTCAATGAAACAGAAATCTGACTGTCCTGAGAACTGTCTCTAGCAATCTCAGCTGCAATTGTTGCTTCCTGCTCGATTTCTGCATTCAACATTTCTAGATATTTTGGAAAAACAGGACATTCTATGGACTCCTTAGCTGCATTGAAAGAGTCTTCCTAACAGAGGAAATCTCCAAGGTAGTGTGGCTCACTGGTTCGAGGCGGCAGACCCGAGAGCAGAGGACGGCCCGGGACCAGGGTTCGATTCCCAGCGCGGCAGGTTTCTGGACCAGGGTCAGCGGACTCGATAATTCTCTCGCCTCGGTGCCCACTCCGATCAGCGATCACACTCGGCAACTCTGCGCATTAGCTTGCCTCATCCTCACTAACGGCCCCACCAGACCGCCGGGGATGCCTGGTCTCACCCTGGAGATAGCCATTAAGGGACCATCTCTCAGGGAAGCCAGGAAGGGTTTCGCAGCGGTCGAAGCGCCTTGGGACCCTACGGGTAAGTAGTGCGCTATATAAATGCCTATACATTTACATTTACAAGCAGTTCCTCTTCTGCACGCCAAGGCTTGAAAAGTTGCAAAAGAGCTAAATAGAAAAACTCTTTTCTTTCTGGAGATTCGCAATTCAATTTTCAATGATTTACCAATTGACATTTTCTTTGCTTGACCAGACATCCCTCACTTCCAATTACAGCCTACACTCCTTTATCAATATCTTCTTTGATGTTCCTCTTGAAAATGTAATTTTGTAAAACCTCATACAGACAAACATTCTCCAGGTGACTGCTTCTATTTGGATAATATGTATCCAACATGTTGGTCTTCAAAATATCTGTACTGCTTGGCTCCTTCTCCGCCAAATACTCAATTTCCCGTACAGGTTTCAGAACTCGATTACGCGTTGCAGCAAGACCAAGACTCGCCCAAATGATACTCCTAGATTTGGCATAGAGACTTGCTGAAGATAACCGGTCAGAACATTCGTAAGCTCCGATTTCTCGATGCGACAACATCTTCAGACTGAAACTGTACAACTTCTTACTGAGGCTCTTTCCATGGGAAATATCCTCCCACATATCCTTGAGTTCTGTCTTTTCTTTTTTTGTGATGTAAGATGTCACATACCGAGCCACAGCCATACAGTTGTCAGCCACAAACTGTATATCCATGTTAGCATTCCACATGGACAAAATCACTGGGTTGTAGTCGTTAATGTACTTGGACTCTTCATTTCTTTTCAAATTGTATGTGTTTTTGGGTGATTTCCTCGTCACATTATGTCGCAGCGAAGACATCAAATTGTTCACTCTTCCTTTAGATATCACCGATCGTGGAAATGCAAAACGACATTTGGTGTAGTACTTGTCCTTGTTTCTGAATTTACGACGACAGTACTTTCCACAACGATGGGTTTGAAACCGTAAAACTTGTTCTCTTAAACTTTTATCTTCGTTTGTCTTTGGAACAGCACATGTAGCATACTGTTCTATGAAATTCATCACTAAGTCATCCGGATCTGTTCCAAATTTGGGTGCATCTTTGATCCATAGTAGCATATGTATATGAGGAGCACCTCGTGCTTGATACTCCTTTCTCCAGAAGAAATCCAACACCTCTCCAAGAGGTGGATTTTTCTTGTTTGTGATGAAAGACATCATAGCTTCAAATCTATGATTGAAGTACCTGCATACATTCACTGGATCCAAAGAGCACAGTTCTCCGGGTGTCTTGAATTCAATATTTTCAATGTTTCCATTTGCCTCTCGTAGAAACTCAAGTAAGTCTTCCCAGCCATACTCAGCACAGCTGAGAGTGAGGAACCATGTGGGAGTTCCTAAGTTCCTCAGCATACATTTTAAGTCACCATGACGACGGTACGAATACTCATTAGTACCACGCTGACATGCCATCAGATTAATCAGGTGAGAATCCAAAATACTGTCTTGCACCTTGACTTTATCCATAAAGTCCCTTGCTGAGATATTTCACAGTTGTAGACTACTTTTCAGGATGTGGTTCACTGCATAAGACAGTCCAGACAGATCACTTTCAAACAATAGATGAAACAAATAGGGAATGCATTGACGAAACCTAGGATCTTCTGCATACAATCGTAAAGTCCGGTATTCAGAAGCAGGAATTTGATCAGGTCGCTCATCATATCGTCCTCCTCGACCTGTGGAAAATAACTGTGGGAAACACCAAGCTTCCAAACTTTCCTCCCTAACACTAATGGGACTCCCTTTGGCTTGTTTCATTTGAAACAACTCAATAGCATTCCCCATGACTTCCTTGGAATGCAAAGGATGAACACTATAATGTTCATATATTTCTTCATTTTTAGAAGCTTCTATTTTCTCAATTTGCCCAGCACACAATTCGCTGTCCTCTTCTTCACTTACTTCCTCTTCTGCAGTACATATATTCTTGTAGTACTCATTGTTTTTTATCAAATACAATGTTGCCTTTTTGACTTTCCTAACATCCACTAAATCTTGCCAGATTTTCTTACTCTTTGTCGGAACCCCATTAACTAGGATAACTAGAGGTTCCTCTTCCACTTTCTCTACTCCAATTGTATTAATGTTTTTCTTCAAATCTAAAGGCAAATAAACAACTCTTCCCTTTAATCCTCTCTGTAAATCTGATGGAGGCAATTTCCCTGTCTTTGGCTCGATTCGTACAATAGCCTGAAAGGGATGAACACTTTGAATCAAAATAGATTCATAAGTATTTAAATCCTTCAATTCAGAAGGAATGTCAACCAATTCCAGATTATTATTAACCGCTCTAGCAGGCATCCAGTTTTGGTTTAATTTCTTTAAACAATAAGTACACATACGTTGGTCCGATCCCAAATCAAAATGATTTTCTACCATCAAGTATGTGGCAAAATCCTTCCATTCACTATTGTTTTCCATTTCACTTTTTGCATATAAATCCACTAACTTAGTCTGATTCTTATAATAAGTTCGTCGACAACACACACAAGTGAAATTAGGCCTCTCACTTGATTTCACCTGAAAGTTGAAAATTTCCTTGTGAAACTTATCTATATTAGAAATCAGTATACTCTCTTCTACATTACCTACTTCTACTGGGTCAATTTCAACATTGTTCTCTTCACCAGCAAAGTAACAGAACTCAATTTCTTCACAAATATTCTTCACATCTACTTCAGAACCATGCAAAAGAGCAGTGCCTAATTGTTTAAGCATAATTGCCAGACTCTTAGCATAATACAACATTTTAACTAATTTCCTCACTTTATTATGATGCACTGCTAGCATCCTGAAATGATGACAAACACTCTGGCATACTCTCCTGGAGAGACAAGCCAGTGAATGACCACGCAAACCTGTCACTTCTCTCACTCTGCAAGGATCTAATTCTTGCAGCAACTTCATTTTCTGTTTTAAACTTTTCTTATTAAATGTACGAACAAAATCACAAAGCAAACTGATGGAATCCTGTCGCACACTGCAAATAGAACTACACTTCCAGATGTACACTGGTCCCTTAGGACGTCTCCCTAAAACCTCATCACCTAACACCTCTTCTGCATCTGCAGACACAAGTTTTTCTTTTTCAACCGGACAACCATCTTTTACCTCATATGCTCGACCACTGGTGTCAACTGCATGCACCAAATCATTGTCCTGGAAGTAACTCTCCTCATTGAAAAATGCCTCACAACTTGAACTATGCATCCATTCTCCTGAGAAAATTTCACAAAAATTACTTCTATTAACTACTCTCGTCCATCTACTATTTTATTTGAAATCATAAATTACCTTGTTTAGTTTCCTAATTCTATTGATTACCAAAATAAATAACTTTCGCTTAATTTCGAAAGCCTGATCAATAATTTTCTGCACATTTTTCTTTCTCTTATAAAAAGCCACTTTCTGTTGACCTTTCTTAAAAATTTTTAACAAATTGCCATTATCCTGTTGCGGAACATTCATCTACGAATGTCTCTAAACAGATTTTTCCTTCTACTACCATGCACAGAGTTATCTCCTGCTCTAGCAGTTACATTTTTTAGGGACCTTTCCTTCCCGTTTAAATTGGCTCTCTTCTTCTGAACTAAAACATGTTCTCTAGTGATATTTTTTTCGTCGGAAAATGTTTCTTAAAAAAGATTTTGTTGTCTTACCTGGAATTTTTTGGGTGACTTCACAACTTTTAATTCTAGAGGACTGCTGCAAAGGTCCATTATCTCCATTTTTTTAAGGTGCGGTGTAAGTCTCTTTGCTTCTTTAATTTTTCTTTGCCTTGAGGGCATGTTTCAATTTTCAAGAATATTTTGAGTTGAATCTGTGGAAAATTTATAAAAAAAATGTTATTAAATACTATTACCAAACACTAAATCAATAACAGTAAGCAAACAATTGAATGGAAGGATTTTGTAACATACTTGATGGTAGAAAATAGCAATGGAATGGAATGCTTCAACATATGACCTGTGCTCTGTTATATGTTGATCTCAACTAATTTCGAGACTCTATTTCTATTTAGAGATTGTTCCAGAACACACATTGTTCATGTTATTGTTATTGACTTAAAATTGCCAAGCACACATGAAGGCATATTTACTAGACCCTTGCATCAGGGGGAAGTGACTTAAAATTACCAAGCACACATGAGGGCGTATTTACAAGGACCTTGCACCAGGGGGAAGTGACTTCAAATAGCTAAGCACACATGTGGGCGTATTTACAAAGCCCTTGCACCAGGGGGAAGTCATATGAAATTGCCAAGCACACATGGGGGCGTATTTTCAAGGCCCTTACACCAGGGGGAAGTGACTTAAAATGGCCAAGCACGCATGGGGACATAATTAGAAGGCCCTTGCACCAGGGGGAAGTGACTTAAAATTGCCAAGCACACATGAGGACGTATTTACAAGGCCCTTGCACCAGGGGGAAGTGACTTGAAATGGCCAAGCACACATGGGGGCGTATTTACAAGGCCCTTGCACCAGAGGGAAGTGACTTTAAATGGCCAAGCACACATGAGGACGTATTTACAAGGCCCTTGCACCAGGGGGAAATGGCTTGAAATAGACAAGCACACATGGGGGCGTATTTACAAGGCCCTTGCACCAGGGGGAAGTCATATGAAATTGCCAAGCACACATGGGGGCGTATTTACAAGGCCCTTACACCAGGGGGAAGTGACTTAAAATGGCCAAGCACACATGGAGGCGTATTTAGAAGGCCCTTGCACCACTTATGCATCGCTTTTGACATTGACACTGTGGAGCACCATGGGGCATAAACAGCACAGATGCATCATGCATCTATTCCATAAAAACACGCATTGCAAGAGTCACCTCAAAAGTAAATACATTCTTATAAATTTAAAAAGCATTCCTTTTCCTTAAAAACGATTTTCTGATCATAATTAGAAAACACAGCACAGCTCCTATGTACAACCACACCTTGTCAGTACTAATACTTAACATTATCTGCAATTACAATTTGTAAAAGAATGCAAAATCTTCTTGGAAAACATAATGCAAACACTTGACTCAAAACATCATTTTAAATACACAGCTGGCTTTCTTATTTTCTCCAAAAAGCATACTAGTCTCTATCTAAAATAAAGAAACCATATCTCACCTTAGCAAATGCTTTTTGAATTTCAAAACAGTCTCAGAAACACACCAATTTTTCTTTAGCAGAACAAAAGGTATGCACTCCAGAAGCTGCAACCAAGAAAGGCACATAAATGCTGATATTCATCACACATATCTCTCATGTCAGCCAATCAAAACTCTTCCCTCACTTTTTTCAAATCAACACCCTTTCCCCTTCTGCCCTTTCTGCCCTTTTTCCATAGCAACTACCTCCTGCCAGACCTCTCATGTTTACAAGTTCACACAACAATGTTTCAAATGAACTCTGAACTCTCAGTACACCTGCTAAACCACTGCAATCTTTCATAAAATCATTTTTTCTTAACCATTCAAATTACATCTTTCAAAGAACACATCCATGCACCCTAACTTTCTGTTTTCAGCAATGGAAATCCACCAATCATTGCTAATGAACCATTAGCACTGAAACTCCACAGTTTTTTTTCTTTACAAACTCCTACTGTTTCAACTGCCATTTCATTCCCACACTTCATCTGACTGCAGCAGAACCTCCTCTCGCCATGTTTTCGTTCTGGATTCTTGGACATAGCTATATCCACTGGGCTCACAGGTATGCTGATAACAGAAATTTACACAACCTCAATTTTCAAAATGTGGATATCAAATGGATTGGGCAAAGAGGATTGAGATGTCACTAATTGATACCATTGGTGAAAACCTTTTTGCATTTGCCAAACCCTGACCTCATAATAGTGCACTGTGGAGTGAATGATTTGGGCACTTTGACTGGGGTAGGTCTGGAAATGCTCTTAAAGGACACCTTTGAGCGATTGATGGCACTTTTCCCTCAAACTGCCTTGGTATATTCCAATATATGCCAAAGACAGAAATGGAGGTGGTCCAATCAATTTTGTCCACAAATTGAGAAAGCGAGGAAGCATGTAAATAAGTCTGTTTCAGCTTATATGAGAGACCATGGAATGGGCGCCATCTACAATAACTTGCGTTACTACATGCAAGATATCTACAGAGGAGATGGTGTGCACTTCTCAGATGAGGGAAACAGAGTTTTCATACAAAATTTGAGACTGTGTATTGGTACCTACTTATAAGTACCTAGAACTTACACAGAACACAAAAGCTCTTTTCAGAGCTACCTTAACTATAATTAGTCTTTCCAAATTTCGAATGTACATTTTTCACTAATTTTCACTTATGTTCGCTTCCCGGTTCATTACCCGGTTCGCGTACCGGCAGCTAACCGCGCGAAAAATTCTAATTTTTGTTTTTAATTCCAACATATATGAGCCTCCTCAGCCACCCTCAGAAAACCTAGGGGGTCAGGATACGTCTCCCGTGCCCCCTTATACCCATTTCCCACATTATTTTTCCTCCATCTTGTGATGTAATTCAAACGAAACACAAAATGGCGAACTCCCACTACGCTACCGGTGAGCGACCCGGTTCGCGTACCGGGAAGCGCTTCTACCGCGAAAAATCAAATTTTTTTTATTTGCCCCACGGGACCCTTTAATAACCCCAACATCATTCCTAGGGGGTCAAGAGGGGTCTACCTTGCCTCCTTTCATTAAATTCCCCCTTCGTTTTTCTCCTCCTCTTGCCTCTCGATCCTACCAAGAGACAAGATGGTGGCCGGTCCGGACTGTTTAGAATGTTGACAGACACCGGAGAGCCAATCAGCTTCGCTTCGCGAAGTTCAGTTACGCGTCAGGTACGCGAACCGGGGCCCTAACCGGAGCGCTGTCACAGATATATCTGTTTTTTAAAACGTTAATTTCTCAAAATCCACTGGAGCACATATATTGAGACATAGCAAAGGCACGTCGGGCAAACCATATCTACAATTTTGCCAAGTTTCGTGTAAATCCATTCAGCCGTTCGAGCTAAATGTGATTCATACCACCCTATGGAAAACTCAATGTTAAAAACGCGTTTTGGGACCCCCCTTTTTTCTCGGCCCCCCTTGACAAAACCCTCCCATTTTCAGGGGCTGCTCAGAAACAAAATGTGCCATTTTCCTGAAAATTTCAGCCAATTCCGTCCACAAACGCCAAAGTTATTCGACATAGAATTTTCAAAAATCCCATAGGAAAAAAATCCTAACTATATATACCTACTGGCGACCGCCAGTAGGTAATATATATATATATATATATATATATATATATATATATATATATATATATATATATATATATATATAAATATATATATATATATATATTACCTACTGGCGGTCGCCAGTAGGTATATATAGTTAGGATTTTTTCTCTATGGGATTTTTGAAAATTCTATGTCTAATAACTTTGGCGTTTGTGGACGGAATTGGCTGAAATTTTCAGGAAAATGGAACATTTTGTTTCTGAGCAGCCCCTGACAATTTGGGGGGGTTTCATCAAGGGGGGGCCGAGAAAAAAGGGGGGTCCCAAAACGCTTTTTTCCCATGTTAATTTCCATAGGGCGGTTGGCCTCACTTTTAGCTCGAACGGCTGAATGGATTTGCACGAAACTTGGCAAAATTGTAGGGACTGTTAGCCCGATGTGCCTTTGCTAGGTCTCAATATATGTGCTCCAGTGGATTTTGAGTAATTTAGGTTCAAAAAAAGATATATATCTGGGCGGAGCCTAACCACACATCTGATCTGATTGGCTGTCAGCACTTCATCCAAGAAGTGTTGGCAGCCATCTTGGGACCAATATACATGATAGCACCTCATTAAAAAGCATTGTAGTTAATAGAGGGTTTTAGGACTTTAGTTACATTATAAATCATTTGTTGATGGTACCATACTCGTTTTAGGAATTGTGGTGGGTTCTAAGGTGATTTTACCATGTGAAAAAACCTTCTGCTGTGATATCATGAATATTGTTTGAAAGAAAACTAATATCTCATGATTTTCCCACAGTGGTTTGGAAGGGGATCTATAAGCTAAACTGAAAGCATATTTTCTGTAAATTCACATTATCTTTCTCAGTCATGTGAAAATGAAGTCTGACATTCTCAGTAAAACATGTACATCCAACAAGGACAGAGACTGTCAGTTGATTCCTTTGTGTTCTACTGCAGCCTCCTAGAGTGTTCTAAAGAACAACTAGAGCGCTAACAGTCCTACTTATTACAAAGGTATGGCACACCTGAAGCCATCTTGATTGGAATGAAGTGGTAAGTCTGAAAACATTTAATTTAAAAAGAAACAACATGAGGGGGTATATTTTGCCATAGAAAGTATGATTAGTGCTGCAGAATGAAAAATTAGGGCACATTTTGAGTGACTTCTCAAATCCTTTTCTATTTTATTAAAACATTCTGACATGCAGTCTCCCAAAATGGCCACCAGAGACAAAAGAGCCCAAATGTAGCCCAAATATCACCCAGATGTAGCCAAAGTATAGCCCAATGACAGAATGTCCCAGAGTGTTCTAAAGAACAACTAGAACGCTAACAGTCCTACTTATTACAAAGGTATGGCACACCTGAAGCCATCTTGATTGGAATAAAGTGGTAACTCTTAAAACATTTAATTTAAAAAGAAACAACATGAGGGGGTATATTTTGCCATAGAAAGTATGATTAGTGCTGCAGAATGAAAAATTAGGGCACATTTTGAGTGACTTCTCAAATCCTTTTCTATTTCATCAAAACATTCTGACATGCAGTCTCCCAAAATGGCCACCAGAGACAAAAGAGCCCAAATGTAGCCCAAATATCACCCAGATGTAGCCCAAGTATAGCCCAATGACAGAATGTCCCAGAGTGTTCTAAAGAACAACTAGAGCGCTAACAGTCCTACTTATTACAAAGGTATAGCACACCTGGAGCCATCGTGATGGGAATAAAGTGGTAACTCTTAAAACATTTCATTTAAAAAGGAACAAAATGAGGGGGTATATTATGCAATAGAAGGTATTATTAGTGCTGCAGAAAGAAAAATTAGGGCACATTTTGAGTGACTTTTCAAATCCTCTTCTATTTCATTAAAAAATTCTGACATGC
The DNA here is from genome assembly GCF_964263255.1 of Lissotriton vulgaris. NCBI lineage: Eukaryota > Metazoa > Chordata > Amphibia > Caudata > Salamandridae > Lissotriton > Lissotriton vulgaris. The sequence goes on from NC_141699.1 coordinate 725,321,828, forward strand.
AGTCTCCCAAAATGGCCACCAGAGACAAAAGAGCCCAAATGTAGCCCAAATATCACCCAGATGTAGCCCAAGTATAGCCCAATGACAGAATGTCCCAGAGTGTTCTAAAGAACAACTAGAGCGCTAACAGTCCAACTTATTACAAAGGTATGGCACACCTGAAGCCATCTTGATTGGAATAAAGTGGTAACTCTTAAAACATTTAATTTAAAAAGGAACAAAATGAGGGGGTATATTTTGCCATATGGATTATGATTAGTGCTGCAGAAAGAAAAATTAGGGCACATTTTGAGTGACTTCTCAAACCCTCTTCAATTTCATTAAACAATTCTCACATACAGTCTCCCAAGATGGCCACCAGAGACAAAAGAGCCTAAATGTAGCCCAAATATCACCCAGATGTACCCCAAGTATAGCCCAATGACAGAATGTCCCAGAGTGTTCTAAAGAACAACTAGAGCGCTAACAGTCTTACTTATGACAAAAGTATGGCACACCAGAAGCCATCTTGATTGGAATGAAGTGGTAAGTCTGAAAACATTTAATTTAAAAAGAAACAACATGAGGGGGTATATTTTGCCATAGAAAGTATGATTAGTGCTGCAGAATGAAAAATTAGGGCACATTTTGAGTGACTTCTCAAATCCTTTTCTATTTCATTAAAACATTCTGACATGCAGTCTCCCAAAATGGCCACCAGAGACAAAAGAGCCCAAATGTAGCCCAAATATCACCCAGATGTACCCCAAGTATAGCCCAATGACAGAATGTCCCAGAGTGTTCTAAAGAACAACTAGAGCGCTAACAGTCTTACTTATGACAAAAGTATGGCACACCAGAAGCCATCTTGATTGGCATGAAGTGGTAAGTCTGAAAACACTCAATTTAAAAAGGAACAACATGAGGGGGTTAATTTTGCCATTGAAAGTATGATTAGTGCTTCAGAAAGAAAAATTAGGGATCATTTTGAGTGACTTCTCAAATCCTCTTCTATTTCATTAAAAAAATTCTGACATGCAGACTGAAACATGCACTTTGAATACCAGCAGCAGACGTCCCTGGTGAGCAGTAGCTTTACTACAGTGATCTAATGTGCAACTAGAGTGCTAACATTCCGAATTTATGGCAAATGTGTGACACATCTGAATGCCTTCTTGATGGAAACAAAGTAAACAAGCATTGAAAATGCAATAGATCTCGCCTTCGTTAAAGTTAAAGCCATTCTGTTTGTAATGAGGTGGCTTTTTAGCTTTGCTTTTATTAGTGTTTTTTCAACTTTCATGTAAATAACATGCATCTGTATGCATATAAGTATATGTACGCATGCATTTATGTTTGTATTTATATAGATATACAGATGATATATGTGTATATATGTATGTATATATATATATTCACTGAAAAAACCATAGGCTATAGACCATATATAGTTAGGAATTAGCATTTACAAAACCTTGAAAATTCACTGAAAAAACCATAGGTTATAGACCATATATAGTTAGGAATTAGCATTTACAAAACCTTGAAAATTCACTGAAAAAACCATAGGTTATAGACCATATATAGTTAGGAATTCGCATTTACAAAACCTTATTTTACTCACACAAAACCATTGAAATTCGCATATATAGTTAGTTGCACTAACTATATATCGCGCACCCGCAATTCACTGCTGATCATGTCACATATTGCATCATTCATGACATGGTCAGTGACATCACTGATGACATCACTGATGACATCTCAAATGACATCACTGCTGACATCACTGATGACAACATCCAGTGACTGTATGTTTCTGTAAAGTTAAAATATGTCTTACATATTGAAGAATGAGTGGATGTATAAGTGTCTGGATGAAGGATTTAGTAGGTGCATGACTGACTGTATGAGTGAGTAATTAAATGTGTCTCACTGAGTGCATGGGTTAGTGACTAAACTGTCTTAATTTGTGCATCATTATGTCTGTTGTTCTGTAAACTGCTGCATGTGTTGATCAGTAGCTATATGAGTAACTATATGGGTTATTGATTGGTCGCCCAAGTATTTGTATGGGAGACTGAGTGTGTGTGTGGGTGGCTGGGAGGTGTATGACTCTGTGCATAGATGTGTGAGCAGTTGATTCACTAGATGTATGGGTTCAAAAGTGCATGTGGAAACAGCTGTATGGGCGGTTGACTGTGTGCATGAGTGTATTGGTGAGTGAATGGATATCTCAGTGCTACATGTCAAAGTAAGTACATATGTAAAGCACAGTACATGTGAGAGTAGACATATATAAATAAATGTGCATAAGAGCCAGTGAATGTGTGAGTGGCTGTATGGATCATTGTGAACTTGTATCAGGGATTGTATAAGAGAGTAAATGTGTTAGTATATGTTTGAATAAGTAAGGTGTGTATAACTGTATAGTTGAGGAAATGGAGGTGTGATTGATTCTTTGCATGACTGACTAGGTGTGTGAGTAACTCCATGGATGAGTGACAGTCTGTGAGTGTCTGTGAGTGTCTGTTTACACTGAGTGTATCTAAGGTTATATTAGAGTCTGAAGAGGTTCATCGTATAATCACATGAATGATGTCATCAGTGATGTGATCTTAATGTCAAATGAGATGTCATCAGTGATGTCATCAGTGATGTCATTTGAGATGTCATCAGTGATGTCATCAGTGATGTCATTTGAGATGTCATCAGTGATGTCATTTGAGATGTCATCAGTGATGTCATCAGTGATGACATTTGAGATGTCATCAGTGATGTCATCAGTGATGTCACTGACCATGTCATGAATGATGTAATATGTGACATGATCAGCAGTGGATTGCGGGTGCGCGATATATAGTTAGTGCAACTAACTATATATGCGAATTTCAATGGTTTTGTGTGAGTAAAATAAGGTTTTGTAAATGCTAATTCCTAACTATATATGGTCTATAACCTATGGTTTTTTCAGTGAATTTTCAAGGTTTTGTAAATGCTAATTCCTAACTATATATCGTCTATAACCTATGGTTTTTTCAGTGAATTTCAATAGTTTTTTAATAGCAAATATCAAAAGCTGTAAAATGTATTCTTCTTTTAAAGGAAAAATATATTTTATATGTATTTAATATAATTTTTTTATGTATATACATTTTTTGAGGGAACTAATTTATCAACTATCATGCTGAAGAAGAGTGTGGGGATAAAAAACAAAGAGGAGGACTAAGAGGAAAGAACAATCAGTTCAAAAATGCAATTGCTTTAAAGCATGAAGTGCTTTTCTACACATTTACATTTAAATAACCCATATTAGAACATACAAAATATCTACAGAGGAGACAGTGTACATTGAATTTTAGACTCTTCATTGGTACCTACATGTTGGTGCTTACATCACCCACACAACACAACAGCTCTATTCAGAGCTACCTTACCTCAAAGCACTCTAAAATATTATTTTACTATTTCCCTTGGTTTTCCCCTTGTTACGCTTTCCGGAACGCTACCCGGTGCGCGGACCGGGCGCTAGCCGTAAGAAAATTTGAAAAAAAAAAGGTTGGGTTTTTTTCGCATATATGGGCCTCCTCAGCCACCCTCAGAAATCCTAGGGGGTCAGGATATGTCTCCCGTGCCCCCTTATACCCATTCCCAACATTGTTTATCCTCCATCTTGTGACTAAATTCGTCCGAAACACAAGATGGCGGACTCCCGTTACGCTACCGGTGAGCTACCTGGTTCGCGTACCGGGTAGCGCTTCCACCGCGAAAAATCGAAATAAAAATTATTTTATTTTTTTGCCCAGCGGGGCCCTTTAATAGCCCCCACATCAATCCTAGGGGGTCAGGAGGGGTCTACCTTGCCCCCTTTCATTCATTTCCCCCTTCGTTTATTTCCACCTCTTGTCTCTCGATCCTACCGAGAGACAAGATGGCGGCCGCTCCGGACTGTTTAGAATGTTGACAGTCACCGGAGAGCCAATCCGCTTCTCCTCGCGAAGTTCCGTTATGCGTCTGGTACCCGAACCGGGGCGCTAACTGGGACGCTGTCACAGATATATATATTTTTTTTAACGTTAATTTCTCAAAATCCACTGGAGCACATATCTTGAGACCTAGCAAAGGCACATTGGGCAAACAGTCTCTACAATTTTGCCAAGTTTCATAGAAATCCATTCAGCCGTTCGAGCTAAAAGTGAGTCCAACCGCCCTATGGAAAACTCAATGTTAAAAACACGTTTTGGGACCCCCCTTTTTTCTCGGCCCCCGCTTGACGAAACCCCCCCAAACTTTTAGGGGACGCTCAGAAACAAAATGTGCCATTTTCCTGAAAAACGCCAAAGTTATTCAACATAGAATTTTCAGAAATCCCTATTCAAAAAAATCCCTATATTGTATATTATGATAATATTTTTGTTTAAATATAGTTTTTTTTCTTTCATTTTTGACTTTTGTGCGCTCCCGGTGCGCGTACCGGTGCGCGTACCCGTAAACGCCCCGGTGCGAGTACCGTGCGCTCCCCCCGCGAAAAACACCAAAAATTTTTGGGGGGAGACCCCGCGGGGCCCTTTAATGGCCCCCATATCAAACCTAGGGGGTCAGGGGGGTCTACCCTGCCCCTTTATGGTCAATTCCCCCCTTTGTTTTTGCCACCTCTTATGACTAGATTTTACCGACAGACAAGATGGCGGCCGCTCCTGACTGTTTCGAATGTTTACAGACAACTGAGAGCCAATCAGCTTTCTGCGCGCAAGTCGCGTGGCCCGCCCGGTGCGCGTACCCGTGCGCGTATCGGAGCGCGCCTATAGATATATATATTTTTTTGAACGTTAATTTCTCAAAATCCACCGGAGCACATATCTTGAGACATAGCAAAGGCACATCGGGCTACCAGTCCCTACAATTTTGCCAAGTTTGGTGGAAATCCATTCAGCCGTTCGGGCTAAAAGTGAAATCGACCGCCCCATGGAAATTAACATGGGGAAAACGCGTTTTGGGACCCCCCTTTTATCTCGGCCCCCGCTTGACGAATCTCCCCCAAACTTTCAGAGAAGGACCGGAGCTCGAAGAGGCCATTTTGAGGAAATTTTCAGGCAGATTCGTCAACCGGCGCCAAAGTTATTCCAAATAGAATTTTGAGATTTAACATTGAAAAAAATCCTAACTATATATACCTACTGGCGACTGCCAGTAGGTAATATATAAATATATATATATATATATATATATATATATATATATATATATATATATATATATATATATATATATATATATATATATATATATTCACTGAAAAAACCATAGGTTATAGACCATATATAGTTAGGAATTAGCATTTACAAAACCTTATTTTACTCACACAAAACCATTGAAATTCGCATATATAGTTAGTTGCACTAACTATATATCGTGCACCCGCAATCCACTGCTGATCATGTCACATATTACATAATTCATGACATGGTCAGTGACATCCCTGATGACATCACTGATGACATCTCAAATGACATCACTGATGACATCTCAAATGACATCACTGATGACATCACTGATGACATCTCAAATGACATCACTGATGACATCACTGATGACATCTCATTTGACATTACTGATCACATCACTGATGACATCATTCATGTGATTATACGATGAACCTCTTCAGACTCTAATATAACCTTAGATACACTCAGTGTAAACAGACACTCACAGACACTCACAGACTGTAACTCATCCATGGAGTTACTCACACACCTAGTCAGTCATGCAAAGAATCAATCACACCTCCATTTCCTCAACTATACAGTTATACACACCTTACTTATTCAAACATATACTAACACATTTACTCTCTTATACAATCCCTGATACAAGTTCACAATGATCCATACAGCCACTCACACATTCACTGGCTCTTATGCACAGTTATTTATATATGTCTACTCTCACATGTACTGTGCTTTACATATGTACTTACTTTGACATGTAGCACTGAGATATCCATTCACTCACCAATACACTCATGCACACAGTCAATCGCCCATACAGCTGTTTCCACATGCACTTTTGAACCCATACATCTAGTGAATCAACTGCTCACACATCTATGCACAGAGTCATACACCTCCCAGCCACCCACACACACACTCAGTCTCCCATACAAATACTTGGGCAACCAATCAATAACCCATATAGTTACTCATATAGCTACTGATCAACACATGCAGCAGTTTACAGAACAACAGACATAATGATGCACAAATTAAGACAGTTTAGTCACTAACCCATGCACTCAGTGAGACACATTTAATCACTCACTCAAACAGTCAGTCATGCACCTACTAAATCCTTCATCCAGACACTTATACATCCACTCATTCTTCAATATGTAAGACATATTTTAACTTTACAGAAACATACAGTCACTGGATGTTGTCATCAGTGATGTCAGCAGTGATGTCATTTGAGATGTCATCATTGATGTCATCAGTGATGTCACTGACCATGTCATGAATGATGCAATATGTGACATGATCAGCAGTGGATTGCGGGTGCGCGATATATAGTTAGTGCAACTAACTATATATGGAATTTCAATGGTTTTGTGTGAGTAAAATAAGGTTTTGTAAATGCGAATTCCTAACTATATATGGTCTATAACCTATGGTTTTTTCAGTGAATATATATATATATACTCTGGGACATATAAATATATATATATTCACTGAAAAAACCATAGGTTATAGACCATATATAGTTAGGAATTCGCATTTACAAAACCTTATTTTACTCACACAAAACCATTGAAATTCCATATATAGTTAGTTGCACTAACTATATATCGCGCACCCGCAATCCACTGCTGATCATGTCACATATTACATCATTCATGACATGGTCAGTGACATCACTGATGACATCACTGATGACATCTCAAATGACATCACTGATGACATCTCAAATGACATCACTGATGACATCTCATTTGACATTACTGATCACATCACTGATGATATCATTCATGTGATAATACGATGAACCTCTTCAGACTCTAATATAACCTTAGATACAATCAGTGTAAACAGACACTCACAGACTGTCACTCATCCATGGAGTTACTCACACACCTAGTCAGTCATGCAAAGAATCAATCACACCTCCATTTCCTCAACTATACAGTTATACAAACTTTACTTATTCAAACATATACTAACACATATTTACTCTCTTATACAATCCCTGATACAAGTTCACAATGATCCATACAGCCACTCACACATTTACTGGCTCTTATGCACAGTTATTTATATATGTCAACTCTCACATGTACTGTGTTTTACATATGTACTTACTTTGACATGTAGCACTGAGATATCCATTCACTCACCAATACACTCATGCACACAGTCAACCGCCCATACAGCTGTTTCCACATGCACTTTTGAAACCATACATCTAGTGAATCAACTGCTCACACATCTATGCACAGAGTCATACACCTCCCAGCCACCCACACACACACTCAGTCTCCCATACAAATACTTGGGCAACCAATCAATAACCCATATAGTTACTCATATAGCTACTTATCAACACATGCAACAGTTTACAGAACAACAGACATAATGATGCACAAATGAAGATAGTTTAGTCACTAACCCATGCACTCAGTGAGACACATTTAATCACTCACTCATACAGTCAGTCATGCACCTACTAAATCCTTCATCCAGACACTTATACATCCACTCATTCTTCAATATGTAAGACATATTTTAACTTTACAGAAACATACAGTCACTGGATGTTGTCATCAGTGATGTCATTTGAGATGTCATCAGTGATGTCATCAGTGATGTCACTGACCATGTCATGAATGATGTAATATGTGACATCATCAGCAGTGGATTGCGGGTGCGCGATATATAGTTAGTGCAACTAACTATATATGGAATTTCAATGGTTTTGTGTGAGTAAAATAAGGTTTTGTAAATGCGAATTCCTAACTATATATGGTCTATAGCCTATGGTTTTTTCAGTGAATATATATATATATACATACATATATAAACATATATCATCTGTATATCTATATAAATACAAACATAAATGCATGCATACATATACTTATATGCATACAGATGCATGTTATTTACATGAAAGTTGAAAAAACACTAATAAAAGCAAAGCTAAAAAGCCACCTCATTACAAACAGAATGGCTTTAACTTTAACGAGGGCGAGATCTATTGCATTTTCAATGCTTGTTTACTTTGGTTCCATCAAGAAGGCATTCAGATGTGTCACACATTTGCCATAAATTCTGAATGTTAGCACTCTAGTTGCACATTAGATCACTGTAGTAAAGCTACTGCTCACCAGGGACGTCTGCTGCTGGTATTCAAAGTGCATGTTTGAGTCTGCATGTCAGAATTTTTTTAATGAAATAGAAGAGGATTTGAGAAGTCACTCAAAATGATCCCTAATTTTTCTTTCTGAAGCACTAATCATACTTTCTATGGCAAAATTAACCCCCTCATGTTGTTCCTTTTTAAATTGAGTGTTTTCAGACTTACCACTTCATTCCAATCAAGATGGCTTCTGGTGTGCCATACTTTTGTCATAAGTAAGACTGTTAGCGCTCTAGTTGTTCTTTAGAACACTCTGGGACATTCTGTCATTGGGCTATACTTGGGGTACATCTGGGTGATATTTGGGCTACATTTAGGCTCTTTTGTCTCTGGTGGCCATCTTGGGAGACAGTATGTCAGAATTGTTTAATGAAATTGAAGAGGGTTTGAGAAGTCACTCAAAATGTGCCCTAATTTTTCTTTCTGCATCACTAATCATAATTCATATGGCAAAATATACCCCCTCATTTTGTTCCTTTTTAAATTAAATGTTTTAAGAGTTACCACTTTATTCCAATCAAGATGGCTTCAGGTGTGCCATACCTTTGTAATAAGTAGGACTGTTAGCGCTCTAGTTGTTCTTTAGAACACTCTGGGACATTCTGTCATTGGGCTATACTTGGGCTACATCTGGGTGATATTTGGGCTACATTTGGGCTCTTTTGTCTCTGGTGGCCATTTTGGGAGACTGCATGTCAGAATTTTTTAATGAAATAGAAGAGGATTTGAAAAGTCACTCAAAATGTGCCCTAATTTTTCTTTCTGCAGCACTAATAATACCTTCTATTGCATAATATACCCCCTCATTTTGTTCCTTTTTAAATGAAATGTTTTAAGAGTTACCACTTTATTCCCATCACGATGGCTCCAGGTGTGCTATACCTTTGTAATAAGTAGGACTGTTAGCGCTCTAGTTGTTCTTTAGAACACTCTGGGACATTCTGTCATTGGGCTATACTTGGGCTACATCTGGGTGATATTTGGGCTACATTTGGGCTCTTTTGTCTCTGGTGGCCATTTTGGGAGACTGCATGTCAGAATGTTTTGATGAAATAGAAAAGGATTTGAGAAGTCACTCAAAATGTGCCCTAATTTTTCATTCTGCAGCACTAATCATACTTTCTATGGCAAAATATACCCCCTCATGTTGTTTCTTTTTAAATTAAATGTTTTAAGAGTTACCACTTTATTCCAATCAAGATGGCTTCAGGTGTGCCATACCTTTGTAATAAGTAGGACTGTTAGCGTTCTAGTTGTTCTTTAGAACACTCTGGGACATTCTGTCATTGGGCTATACTTTGGCTACATCTGGGTGATATTTGGGCTACATTTGGGCTCTTTTGTCTCTGGTGGCCATTTTGGGAGACTGCATGTCAGAATGTTTTAATAAAATAGAAAAGGATTTGAGAAGTCACTCAAAATGTGCCCTAATTTTTCATTCTGCAGCACTAATCATACTTTCTATGGCAAAATATACCCCCTCATGTTGTTTCTTTTTAAATTAAATGTTTTAAGAGTTACCACTTTATTCCAATCAAGATGGCTTCAGGTGTGCCATACCTTTGTAATAAGTAGGACTGTTAGCGCTCTAGTTGTTCTTTAGAACACTCTAGGAGGCTGCAGTAGAACACAAAGGAATCAACTGACAGTCTCTGTCCTTGTTGGATGTACATGTTTTACTGAGAATGTCAGACTTCATTTTCACATGACTGAGAAAGATAATGTGAATTTACAGAAAATATGCTTTCAGTTTAGCTTATAGATCCCCTTCCAAACCACTGTGGGAAAATCATGAGATATTAGTTTTCTTTCAAACAATATTCATGATATCACAGCAGAAGGTTTTTTCACATGGTAAAATCACCTTAGAACCCACCACAATTCCTAAAACGAGTATGGTACCATCAACAAATGATTTATAATGTAACTAAAGTCCTAAAACCCTCTATTAACTACAATGCTTTTTAATGAGGTGCTATCATGTATATTGGTCCCAAGATGGCTGCCAACACTTCTTGGATGAAGTGCTGACAGCCAATCAGATCAGATGTGTAGTTAGGCTCCGCCCAGATATATATCTTTTTTCGAACCTAAATTACTCAAAATCCACTGGAGCACATATATTGAGACCTAGCAAAGGCACATCGGGCTAACAGTCCCTACAATTTTGCCAAGTTTCGTGCAAATCCATTCAGCCGTTCGAGCTAAAAGTGAGGCCAACCGCCCTATGGAAATTAACATGGGAAAAAAGCGTTTTGGGACCACCCTTTTTTCTCGGCCCCCCCTTGATGAAACCCCCAAATTGTCAGGGGCTGCTCAGAAACAAAATGTTCCATTTTCCTGAAAATTTCAGCCAATTCCGTCCACAAACGCCAAAGTTATTAGACATAGAATTTTCAAAAATCCCATAGAGAAAAAATCCTAACTATATATACCTACTGGCGACCGCCAGTAGGTAATATATATATATATATATTACCTACTGGCGGTCGCCAGTAGGTATATATAGTTAGGATTTTTTCTCTATGGGATTTTTGAAAATTCTATGTCTAATAACTTTGGCGTTTGTGGACGGAATTGGCTGAAATTTTCAGGAAAATGGAACATTTTGTTTCTGAGCAGCCCCTGACAATTTGGGGGGGTTTCATCAAGGGGGGGCCGAGAAAAAAGGGGGGTCCCAAAACGCTTTTTTCCCATGTTAATTTCCATAGGGCGGTTGGCCTCACTTTTAGCTCGAACGGCTGAATGGATTTGCACGAAACTTGGCAAAATTGTAGGGACTGTTAGCCCGATGTGCCTTTGCTAGGTCTCAATATATGTGCTCCAGTGGATTTTGAGTAATTTAGGTTCAAAAAAAGATATATATCTGGGCGGAGCCTAACCACACATCTGATCTGATTGGCTGTCAGCACTTCATCCAAGAAGTGTTGGCAGCCATCTTGGGACCAATATACATGATAGCACCTCATTAAAAAGCATTGTAGTTAATAGAGGGTTTTAGGACTTTAGTTACATTATAAATCATTTGTTGATGGTACCATACTCGTTTTAGGAATTGTGGTGGGTTCTAAGGTGATTTTACCATGTGAAAAAACCTTCTGCTGTGATATCATGAATATTGTTTGAAAGAAAACTAATATCTCATGATTTTCCCACAGTGGTTTGGAAGGGGATCTATAAGCTAAACTGAAAGCATATTTTCTGTAAATTCACATTATCTTTCTCAGTCATGTGAAAATGAAGTCTGACATTCTCAGTAAAACATGTACATCCAACAAGGACAGAGACTGTCAGTTGATTCCTTTGTGTTCTACTGCAGCCTCCTAGAGTGTTCTAAAGAACAACTAGAGCGCTAACAGTCCTACTTATTACAAAGGTATGGCACACCTGAAGCCATCTTGATTGGAATGAAGTGGTAAGTCTGAAAACATTTAATTTAAAAAGAAACAACATGAGGGGGTATATTTTGCCATAGAAAGTATGATTAGTGCTGCAGAATGAAAAATTAGGGCACATTTTGAGTGACTTCTCAAATCCTTTTCTATTTTATTAAAACATTCTGACATGCAGTCTCCCAAAATGGCCACCAGAGACAAAAGAGCCCAAATGTAGCCCAAATATCACCCAGATGTAGCCAAAGTATAGCCCAATGACAGAATGTCCCAGAGTGTTCTAAAGAACAACTAGAACGCTAACAGTCCTACTTATTACAAAGGTATGGCACACCTGAAGCCATCTTGATTGGAATAAAGTGGTAACTCTTAAAACATTTAATTTAAAAAGAAACAACATGAGGGGGTATATTTTGCCATAGAAAGTATGATTAGTGCTGCAGAATGAAAAATTAGGGCACATTTTGAGTGACTTCTCAAATCCTTTTCTATTTCATCAAAACATTCTGACATGCAGTCTCCCAAAATGGCCACCAGAGACAAAAGAGCCCAAATGTAGCCCAAATATCACCCAGATGTAGCCCAAGTATAGCCCAATGACAGAATGTCCCAGAGTGTTCTAAAGAACAACTAGAGCGCTAACAGTCCTACTTATTACAAAGGTATAGCACACCTGGAGCCATCGTGATGGGAATAAAGTGGTAACTCTTAAAACATTTCATTTAAAAAGGAACAAAATGAGGGGGTATATTATGCAATAGAAGGTATTATTAGTGCTGCAGAAAGAAAAATTAGGGCACATTTTGAGTGACTTTTCAAATCCTCTTCTATTTCATTAAAAAATTCTGACATGCAGTCTCCCAAAATGGCCACCAGAGACAAAAGAGCCCAAATGTAGCCCAAATATCACCCAGATGTAGCCCAAGTATAGCCCAATGACAGAATGTCCCAGAGTGTTCTAAAGAACAACTAGAGCGCTAACAGTCCAACTTATTACAAAGGTATGGCACACCTGAAGCCATCTTGATTGGAATAAAGTGGTAACTCTTAAAACATTTAATTTAAAAAGGAACAAAATGAGGGGGTATATTTTGCCATATGGATTATGATTAGTGCTGCAGAAAGAAAAATTAGGGCACATTTTGAGTGACTTCTCAAACCCTCTTCAATTTCATTAAACAATTCTCACATACAGTCTCCCAAGATGGCCACCAGAGACAAAAGAGCCTAAATGTAGCCCAAATATCACCCAGATGTACCCCAAGTATAGCCCAATGACAGAATGTCCCAGAGTGTTCTAAAGAACAACTAGAGCGCTAACAGTCTTACTTATGACAAAAGTATGGCACACCAGAAGCCATCTTGATTGGAATGAAGTGGTAAGTCTGAAAACATTTAATTTAAAAAGAAACAACATGAGGGGGTATATTTTGCCATAGAAAGTATGATTAGTGCTGCAGAATGAAAAATTAGGGCACATTTTGAGTGACTTCTCAAATCCTTTTCTATTTCATTAAAACATTCTGACATGCAGTCTCCCAAAATGGCCACCAGAGACAAAAGAGCCCAAATGTAGCCCAAATATCACCCAGATGTACCCCAAGTATAGCCCAATGACAGAATGTCCCAGAGTGTTCTAAAGAACAACTAGAGCGCTAACAGTCTTACTTATGACAAAAGTATGGCACACCAGAAGCCATCTTGATTGGCATGAAGTGGTAAGTCTGAAAACACTCAATTTAAAAAGGAACAACATGAGGGGGTTAATTTTGCCATTGAAAGTATGATTAGTGCTTCAGAAAGAAAAATTAGGGATCATTTTGAGTGACTTCTCAAATCCTCTTCTATTTCATTAAAAAAATTCTGACATGCAGACTGAAACATGCACTTTGAATACCAGCAGCAGACGTCCCTGGTGAGCAGTAGCTTTACTACAGTGATCTAATGTGCAACTAGAGTGCTAACATTCCGAATTTATGGCAAATGTGTGACACATCTGAATGCCTTCTTGATGGAAACAAAGTAAACAAGCATTGAAAATGCAATAGATCTCGCCTTCGTTAAAGTTAAAGCCATTCTGTTTGTAATGAGGTGGCTTTTTAGCTTTGCTTTTATTAGTGTTTTTTCAACTTTCATGTAAATAACATGCATCTGTATGCATATAAGTATATGTACGCATGCATTTATGTTTGTATTTATATAGATATACAGATGATATATGTTTATATATGTATGTATATATATATATTCACTGAAAAAACCATAGGCTATAGACCATATATAGTTAGGAATTAGCATTTACAAAACCTTGAAAATTCACTGAAAAAACCATAGGTTATAGACCATATATAGTTAGGAATTAGCATTTACAAAACCTTGAAAATTCACTGAAAAAACCATAGGTTATAGACCATATATAGTTAGGAATTCGCATTTACAAAACCTTATTTTACTCACACAAAACCATTGAAATTCGCATATATAGTTAGTTGCACTAACTATATATCGCGCACCCGCAATTCACTGCTGATCATGTCACATATTGCATCATTCATGACATGGTCAGTGACATCACTGATGACATCACTGATGACATCTCAAATGACATCACTGCTGACATCACTGATGACAACATCCAGTGACTGTATGTTTCTGTAAAGTTAAAATATGTCTTACATATTGAAGAATGAGTGGATGTATAAGTGTCTGGATGAAGGATTTAGTAGGTGCATGACTGACTGTATGAGTGAGTAATTAAATGTGTCTCACTGAGTGCATGGGTTAGTGACTAAACTGTCTTAATTTGTGCATCATTATGTCTGTTGTTCTGTAAACTGCTGCATGTGTTGATCAGTAGCTATATGAGTAACTATATGGGTTATTGATTGGTCGCCCAAGTATTTGTATGGGAGACTGAGTGTGTGTGTGGGTGGCTGGGAGGTGTATGACTCTGTGCATAGATGTGTGAGCAGTTGATTCACTAGATGTATGGGTTCAAAAGTGCATGTGGAAACAGCTGTATGGGCGGTTGACTGTGTGCATGAGTGTATTGGTGAGTGAATGGATATCTCAGTGCTACATGTCAAAGTAAGTACATATGTAAAGCACAGTACATGTGAGAGTAGACATATATAAATAAATGTGCATAAGAGCCAGTGAATGTGTGAGTGGCTGTATGGATCATTGTGAACTTGTATCAGGGATTGTATAAGAGAGTAAATGTGTTAGTATATGTTTGAATAAGTAAGGTGTGTATAACTGTATAGTTGAGGAAATGGAGGTGTGATTGATTCTTTGCATGACTGACTAGGTGTGTGAGTAACTCCATGGATGAGTGACAGTCTGTGAGTGTCTGTGAGTGTCTGTTTACACTGAGTGTATCTAAGGTTATATTAGAGTCTGAAGAGGTTCATCGTATAATCACATGAATGATGTCATCAGTGATGTGATCTTAATGTCAAATGAGATGTCATCAGTGATGTCATCAGTGATGTCATTTGAGATGTCATCAGTGATGTCATCAGTGATGTCATTTGAGATGTCATCAGTGATGTCATTTGAGATGTCATCAGTGATGTCATCAGTGATGACATTTGAGATGTCATCAGTGATGTCATCAGTGATGTCACTGACCATGTCATGAATGATGTAATATGTGACATGATCAGCAGTGGATTGCGGGTGCGCGATATATAGTTAGTGCAACTAACTATATATGCGAATTTCAATGGTTTTGTGTGAGTAAAATAAGGTTTTGTAAATGCTAATTCCTAACTATATATGGTCTATAACCTATGGTTTTTTCAGTGAATTTTCAAGGTTTTGTAAATGCTAATTCCTAACTATATATCGTCTATAACCTATGGTTTTTTCAGTGAATTTCAATAGTTTTTTAATAGCAAATATCAAAAGCTGTAAAATGTATTCTTCTTTTAAAGGAAAAATATATTTTATATGTATTTAATATAATTTTTTTATGTATATACATTTTTTGAGGGAACTAATTTATCAACTATCATGCTGAAGAAGAGTGTGGGGATAAAAAACAAAGAGGAGGACTAAGAGGAAAGAACAATCAGTTCAAAAATGCAATTGCTTTAAAGCATGAAGTGCTTTTCTACACATTTACATTTAAATAACCCATATTAGAACATACAAAATATCTACAGAGGAGACAGTGTACATTGAATTTTAGACTCTTCATTGGTACCTACATGTTGGTGCTTACATCACCCACACAACACAACAGCTCTATTCAGAGCTACCTTACCTCAAAGCACTCTAAAATATTATTTTACTATTTCCCTTGGTTTTCCCCTTGTTACGCTTTCCGGAACGCTACCCGGTGCGCGGACCGGGCGCTAGCCGTAAGAAAATTTGAAAAAAAAAAGGTTGGGTTTTTTTCGCATATATGGGCCTCCTCAGCCACCCTCAGAAATCCTAGGGGGTCAGGATATGTCTCCCGTGCCCCCTTATACCCATTCCCAACATTGTTTATCCTCCATCTTGTGACTAAATTCGTCCGAAACACAAGATGGCGGACTCCCGTTACGCTACCGGTGAGCTACCTGGTTCGCGTACCGGGTAGCGCTTCCACCGCGAAAAATCGAAATAAAAATTATTTTATTTTTTTGCCCAGCGGGGCCCTTTAATAGCCCCCACATCAATCCTAGGGGGTCAGGAGGGGTCTACCTTGCCCCCTTTCATTCATTTCCCCCTTCGTTTATTTCCACCTCTTGTCTCTCGATCCTACCGAGAGACAAGATGGCGGCCGCTCCGGACTGTTTAGAATGTTGACAGTCACCGGAGAGCCAATCCGCTTCTCCTCGCGAAGTTCCGTTATGCGTCTGGTACCCGAACCGGGGCGCTAACTGGGACGCTGTCACAGATATATATATTTTTTTTAACGTTAATTTCTCAAAATCCACTGGAGCACATATCTTGAGACCTAGCAAAGGCACATTGGGCAAACAGTCTCTACAATTTTGCCAAGTTTCATAGAAATCCATTCAGCCGTTCGAGCTAAAAGTGAGTCCAACCGCCCTATGGAAAACTCAATGTTAAAAACACGTTTTGGGACCCCCCTTTTTTCTCGGCCCCCGCTTGACGAAACCCCCCCAAACTTTTAGGGGACGCTCAGAAACAAAATGTGCCATTTTCCTGAAAAACGCCAAAGTTATTCAACATAGAATTTTCAGAAATCCCTATTCAAAAAAATCCCTATATTGTATATTATGATAATATTTTTGTTTAAATATAGTTTTTTTTCTTTCATTTTTGACTTTTGTGCGCTCCCGGTGCGCGTACCGGTGCGCGTACCCGTAAACGCCCCGGTGCGAGTACCGTGCGCTCCCCCCGCGAAAAACACAAAAAATTTTTGGGGGGAGACCCCGCGGGGCCCTTTAATGGCCCCCATATCAAACCTAGGGGGTCAGGGGGGTCTACCCTGCCCCTTTATGGTCAATTCCCCCCTTTGTTTTTGCCACCTCTTATGACTAGATTTTACCGACAGACAAGATGGCGGCCGCTCCTGACTGTTTCGAATGTTTACAGACAACTGAGAGCCAATCAGCTTTCTGCGCGCAAGTCGCGTGGCCCGCCCGGTGCGCGTACCCGTGCGCGTATCGGAGCGCGCCTATAGATATATATATTTTTTTGAACGTTAATTTCTCAAAATCCACCGGAGCACATATCTTGAGACATAGCAAAGGCACATCGGGCTACCAGTCCCTACAATTTTGCCAAGTTTGGTGGAAATCCATTCAGCCGTTCGGGCTAAAAGTGAAATCGACCGCCCCATGGAAATTAACATGGGGAAAACGCGTTTTGGGACCCCCCTTTTATCTCGGCCCCCGCTTGACGAATCTCCCCCAAACTTTCAGGGAAGGACCGGAGCTCGAAGAGGCCATTTTGAGGAAATTTTCAGGCAGATTCGTCAACCGGCGCCAAAGTTATTCCAAATAGAATTTTGAGATTTAACATTGAAAAAAATCCTAACTATATATACCTACTGGCGACTGCCAGTAGGTAATATATAAATATATATATATATATATATATATATATATATATATATATATATATATTCACTGAAAAAACCATAGGTTATAGACCATATATAGTTAGGAATTAGCATTTACAAAACCTTATTTTACTCACACAAAACCATTGAAATTCGCATATATAGTTAGTTGCACTAACTATATATCGCGCACACCGCAATCCACTGCTGATCATGTCACATATTACATAATTCATGACATGGTCAGTGACATCCCTGATGACATCACTGATGACATCTCAAATGACATCACTGATGACATCTCAAATGACATCACTGATGACATCACTGATGACATCTCAAATGACATCACTGATGACATCACTGATGACATCTCATTTGACATTACTGATCACATCACTGATGACATCATTCATGTGATTATACGATGAACCTCTTCAGACTCTAATATAACCTTAGATACACTCAGTGTAAACAGACACTCACAGACACTCACAGACTGTAACTCATCCATGGAGTTACTCACACACCTAGTCAGTCATGCAAAGAATCAATCACACCTCCATTTCCTCAACTATACAGTTATACACACCTTACTTATTCAAACATATACTAACACATTTACTCTCTTATACAATCCCTGATACAAGTTCACAATGATCCATACAGCCACTCACACATTCACTGGCTCTTATGCACAGTTATTTATATATGTCTACTCTCACATGTACTGTGCTTTACATATGTACTTACTTTGACATGTAGCACTGAGATATCCATTCACTCACCAATACACTCATGCACACAGTCAATCGCCCATACAGCTGTTTCCACATGCACTTTTGAACCCATACATCTAGTGAATCAACTGCTCACACATCTATGCACAGAGTCATACACCTCCCAGCCACCCACACACACACTCAGTCTCCCATACAAATACTTGGGCAACCAATCAATAACCCATATAGTTACTCATATAGCTACTGATCAACACATGCAGCAGTTTACAGAACAACAGACATAATGATGCACAAATTAAGACAGTTTAGTCACTAACCCATGCACTCAGTGAGACACATTTAATCACTCACTCAAACAGTCAGTCATGCACCTACTAAATCCTTCATCCAGACACTTATACATCCACTCATTCTTCAATATGTAAGACATATTTTAACTTTACAGAAACATACAGTCACTGGATGTTGTCATCAGTGATGTCAGCAGTGATGTCATTTGAGATGTCATCATTGATGTCATCAGTGATGTCACTGACCATGTCATGAATGATGCAATATGTGACATGATCAGCAGTGGATTGCGGGTGCGCGATATATAGTTAGTGCAACTAACTATATATGGAATTTCAATGGTTTTGTGTGAGTAAAATAAGGTTTTGTAAATGCGAATTCCTAACTATATATGGTCTATAACCTATGGTTTTTTCAGTGAATATATATATATATACTCTGGGACATATAAATATATATATATTCACTGAAAAAACCATAGGTTATAGACCATATATAGTTAGGAATTCGCATTTACAAAACCTTATTTTACTCACACAAAACCATTGAAATTCCATATATAGTTAGTTGCACTAACTATATATCGCGCACCCGCAATCCACTGCTGATCATGTCACATATTACATCATTCATGACATGGTCAGTGACATCACTGATGACATCACTGATGACATCTCAAATGACATCACTGATGACATCTCAAATGACATCACTGATGACATCTCATTTGACATTACTGATCACATCACTGATGATATCATTCATGTGATAATACGATGAACCTCTTCAGACTCTAATATAACCTTAGATACAATCAGTGTAAACAGACACTCACAGACTGTCACTCATCCATGGAGTTACTCACACACCTAGTCAGTCATGCAAAGAATCAATCACACCTCCATTTCCTCAACTATACAGTTATACAAACTTTACTTATTCAAACATATACTAACACATATTTACTCTCTTATACAATCCCTGATACAAGTTCACAATGATCCATACAGCCACTCACACATTTACTGGCTCTTATGCACAGTTATTTATATATGTCAACTCTCACATGTACTGTGTTTTACATATGTACTTACTTTGACATGTAGCACTGAGATATCCATTCACTCACCAATACACTCATGCACACAGTCAACCGCCCATACAGCTGTTTCCACATGCACTTTTGAAACCATACATCTAGTGAATCAACTGCTCACACATCTATGCACAGAGTCATACACCTCCCAGCCACCCACACACACACTCAGTCTCCCATACAAATACTTGGGCAACCAATCAATAACCCATATAGTTACTCATATAGCTACTTATCAACACATGCAACAGTTTACAGAACAACAGACATAATGATGCACAAATGAAGATAGTTTAGTCACTAACCCATGCACTCAGTGAGACACATTTAATCACTCACTCATACAGTCAGTCATGCACCTACTAAATCCTTCATCCAGACACTTATACATCCACTCATTCTTCAATATGTAAGACATATTTTAACTTTACAGAAACATACAGTCACTGGATGTTGTCATCAGTGATGTCATTTGAGATGTCATCAGTGATGTCATCAGTGATGTCACTGACCATGTCATGAATGATGTAATATGTGACATCATCAGCAGTGGATTGCGGGTGCGCGATATATAGTTAGTGCAACTAACTATATATGGAATTTCAATGGTTTTGTGTGAGTAAAATAAGGTTTTGTAAATGCGAATTCCTAACTATATATGGTCTATAGCCTATGGTTTTTTCAGTGAATATATATATATATACATACATATATAAACATATATCATCTGTATATCTATATAAATACAAACATAAATGCATGCATACATATACTTATATGCATACAGATGCATGTTATTTACATGAAAGTTGAAAAAACACTAATAAAAGCAAAGCTAAAAAGCCACCTCATTACAAACAGAATGGCTTTAACTTTAACGAGGGCGAGATCTATTGCATTTTCAATGCTTGTTTACTTTGGTTCCATCAAGAAGGCATTCAGATGTGTCACACATTTGCCATAAATTCTGAATGTTAGCACTCTAGTTGCACATTAGATCACTGTAGTAAAGCTACTGCTCACCAGGGACGTCTGCTGCTGGTATTCAAAGTGCATGTTTGAGTCTGCATGTCAGAATTTTTTTAATGAAATAGAAGAGGATTTGAGAAGTCACTCAAAATGATCCCTAATTTTTCTTTCTGAAGCACTAATCATACTTTCTATGGCAAAATTAACCCCCTCATGTTGTTCCTTTTTAAATTGAGTGTTTTCAGACTTACCACTTCATTCCAATCAAGATGGCTTCTGGTGTGCCATACTTTTGTCATAAGTAAGACTGTTAGCGCTCTAGTTGTTCTTTAGAACACTCTGGGACATTCTGTCATTGGGCTATACTTGGGGTACATCTGGGTGATATTTGGGCTACATTTAGGCTCTTTTGTCTCTGGTGGCCATCTTGGGAGACAGTATGTCAGAATTGTTTAATGAAATTGAAGAGGGTTTGAGAAGTCACTCAAAATGTGCCCTAATTTTTCTTTCTGCATCACTAATCATAATTCATATGGCAAAATATACCCCCTCATTTTGTTCCTTTTTAAATTAAATGTTTTAAGAGTTACCACTTTATTCCAATCAAGATGGCTTCAGGTGTGCCATACCTTTGTAATAAGTAGGACTGTTAGCGCTCTAGTTGTTCTTTAGAACACTCTGGGACATTCTGTCATTGGGCTATACTTGGGCTACATCTGGGTGATATTTGGGCTACATTTGGGCTCTTTTGTCTCTGGTGGCCATTTTGGGAGACTGCATGTCAGAATTTTTTAATGAAATAGAAGAGGATTTGAAAAGTCACTCAAAATGTGCCCTAATTTTTCTTTCTGCAGCACTAATAATACCTTCTATTGCATAATATACCCCCTCATTTTGTTCCTTTTTAAATGAAATGTTTTAAGAGTTACCACTTTATTCCCATCACGATGGCTCCAGGTGTGCTATACCTTTGTAATAAGTAGGACTGTTAGCGCTCTAGTTGTTCTTTAGAACACTCTGGGACATTCTGTCATTGGGCTATACTTGGGCTACATCTGGGTGATATTTGGGCTACATTTGGGCTCTTTTGTCTCTGGTGGCCATTTTGGGAGACTGCATGTCAGAATGTTTTGATGAAATAGAAAAGGATTTGAGAAGTCACTCAAAATGTGCCCTAATTTTTCATTCTGCAGCACTAATCATACTTTCTATGGCAAAATATACCCCCTCATGTTGTTTCTTTTTAAATTAAATGTTTTAAGAGTTACCACTTTATTCCAATCAAGATGGCTTCAGGTGTGCCATACCTTTGTAATAAGTAGGACTGTTAGCGTTCTAGTTGTTCTTTAGAACACTCTGGGACATTCTGTCATTGGGCTATACTTTGGCTACATCTGGGTGATATTTGGGCTACATTTGGGCTCTTTTGTCTCTGGTGGCCATTTTGGGAGACTGCATGTCAGAATGTTTTAATAAAATAGAAAAGGATTTGAGAAGTCACTCAAAATGTGCCCTAATTTTTCATTCTGCAGCACTAATCATACTTTCTATGGCAAAATATACCCCCTCATGTTGTTTCTTTTTAAATTAAATGTTTTAAGAGTTACCACTTTATTCCAATCAAGATGGCTTCAGGTGTGCCATACCTTTGTAATAAGTAGGACTGTTAGCGCTCTAGTTGTTCTTTAGAACACTCTAGGAGGCTGCAGTAGAACACAAAGGAATCAACTGACAGTCTCTGTCCTTGTTGGATGTACATGTTTTACTGAGAATGTCAGACTTCATTTTCACATGACTGAGAAAAATAATGTGAATTTACAGAAAATATGCTTTCAGTTTAGCTTATAGATCCCCTTCCAAACCACTGTGGGAAAATCATGAGATATTAGTTTTCTTTCAAACAATATTCATGATATCACAGCAGAAGGTTTTTTCACATGGTAAAATCACCTTAGAACCCACCACAATTCCTAAAACGAGTATGGTACCATCAACAAATGATTTATAATGTAACTAAAGTCCTAAAACCCTCTATTAACTACAATGCTTTTTAATGAGGTGCTATCATGTATATTGGTCCCAAGATGGCTGCCAACACTTCTTGGATGAAGTGCTGACAGCCAATCAGATCAGATGTGTAGTTAGGCTCCGCCCAGATATATATCTTTTTTCGAACCTAAATTACTCAAAATCCACTGGAGCACATATATTGAGACCTAGCAAAGGCACATCGGGCTAACAGTCCCTACAATTTTGCCAAGTTTCGTGCAAATCCATTCAGCCGTTCGAGCTAAAAGTGAGGCCAACCGCCCTATGGAAATTAACATGGGAAAAAAGCGTTTTGGGACCACCCTTTTTTCTCGGCCCCCCCTTGATGAAACCCCCAAATTGTCAGGGGCTGCTCAGAAACAAAATGTTCCATTTTCCTGAAAATTTCAGCCAATTCCGTCCACAAACGCCAAAGTTATTAGACATAGAATTTTCAAAAATCCCATAGAGAAAAAATCCTAACTATATATACCTACTGGCGACCGCCAGTAGGTAATATATATATATATATATTACCTACTGGCGGTCGCCAGTAGGTATATATAGTTAGGATTTTTTCTCTATGGGATTTTTGAAAATTCTATGTCTAATAACTTTGGCGTTTGTGGACGGAATTGGCTGAAATTTTCAGGAAAATGGAACATTTTGTTTCTGAGCAGCCCCTGACAATTTGGGGGTTTCATCAAGGGGGGGCCGAGAAAAAAGGGGGGTCCCAAAACGCTTTTTTCCCATGTTAATTTCCATAGGGCGGTTGGCCTCACTTTTAGCTCGAACGGCTGAATGGATTTGCACGAAACTTGGCAAAATTGTAGGGACTGTTAGCCCGATGTGCCTTTGCTAGGTCTCAATATATGTGCTCCAGTGGATTTTGAGTAATTTAGGTTCGAAAAAAGATATATATCTGGGCGGAGCCTAACCACACATCTGATCTGATTGGCTGTCAGCACTTCATCCAAGAAGTGTTGGCAGCCATCTTGGGACCAATATACATGATAGCACCTCATTAAAAAGCATTGTAGTTAATAGAGGGTTTTAGGACTTTAGTTACATTATAAATCATTTGTTGATGGTACCATACTCGTTTTAGGAATTGTGGTGGGTTCTAAGGTGATTTTACCATGTGAAAAAACCTTCTGCTGTGATATCATGAATATTGTTTGAAAGAAAACTAATATCTCATGATTTTCCCACAGTGGTTTGGAAGGGGATCTATAAGCTAAACTGAAAGCATATTTTCTGTAAATTCACATTATCTTTCTCAGTCATGTGAAAATGAAGTCTGACATTCTCAGTAAAACATGTACATCCAACAAGGACAGAGACTGTTAGTTGATTCCTTTGTGTTCTACTGCAGCCTCCTAGAGTGTTCTAAAGAACAACTAGAGCGCTAACAGTCCTACTTATTACAAAGGTATGGCACACCTGAAGCCATCTTGATTGGAATGAAGTGGTAAGTCTGAAAACATTTAATTTAAAAAGAAACAACATGAGGGGGTATATTTTGCCATAGAAAGTATGATTAGTGCTGCAGAATGAAAAATTAGGGCACATTTTGAGTGACTTCTCAAATCCTTTTCTATTTTATTAAAACATTCTGACATGCAGTCTCCCAAAATGGCCACCAGAGACAAAAGAGCCCAAATGTAGCCCAAATATCACCCAGATGTAGCCAAAGTATAGCCCAATGACAGAATGTCCCAGAGTGTTCTAAAGAACAACTAGAACGCTAACAGTCCTACTTATTACAAAGGTATGGCACACCTGAAGCCATCTTGATTGGAATAAAGTGGTAACTCTTAAAACATTTAATTTAAAAAGAAACAACATGAGGGGGTATATTTTGCCATAGAAAGTATGATTAGTGCTGCAGAATGAAAAATTAGGGCACATTTTGAGTGACTTCTCAAATCCTTTTCTATTTCATCAAAACATTCTGACATGCAGTCTCCCAAAATGGCCACCAGAGACAAAAGAGCCCAAATGTAGCCCAAATATCACCCAGATGTAGCCCAAGTATAGCCCAATGACAGAATGTCCAAGAGTGTTCTAAAGAACAACTAGAGCGCTAACAGTCCTACTTATTACAAAGGTATAGCACACCTGGAGCCATCGTGATGGGAATAAAGTGGTAACTCTTAAAACATTTCATTTAAAAAGGAACAAAATGAGGGGGTATATTATGCAATAGAAGGTATTATTAGTGCTGCAGAAAGAAAAATTAGGGCACATTTTGAGTGACTTTTCAAATCCTCTTCTATTTCATTAAAAAATTCTGACATGCAGTCTCCCAAAATGGCCACCAGAGACAAAAGAGCCCAAATGTAGCCCAAATATCACCCAGATGTAGCCCAAGTATAGCCCAATGACAGAATGTCCCAGAGTGTTCTAAAGAACAACTAGAGCGCTAACAGTCCTACTTATTACAAAGGTATGGCACACCTGAAGCCATCTTGATTGGAATAAAGTGGTAACTCTTAAAACATTTAATTTAAAAAGGAACAAAATGAGGGGGTATATTTTGCCATATGAATTATGATTAGTGCTGCAGAAAGAAAAATTAGGGCACATTTTGAGTGACTTCTCAAACCCTCTTCAATTTCATTAAACAATTCTGACATACTGTCTCCCAAGATGGCCACCAGAGACAAAAGAGCCTAAATGTAGCCCAAATATCACCCAGATGTACCCCAAGTATAGCCCAATGACAGAATGTCCCAGAGTGTTCTAAAGAACAACTAGAGCGCTAACAGTCTTACTTATGACAAAAGTATGGCACACCAGAAGCCATCTTGATTGGAATGAAGTGGTAAGTCTGAAAACACTCAATTTAAAAAGGAACAACATGAGGGGGTTAATTTTGCCATAGAAAGTATGATTAGTGCTTCAGAAAGAAAAATTAGGGCACATTTTGAGTGACTTCTCAAATCCTTTTCTATTTCATTAAAACATTCTGACATGCAGTCTCCCAAAATGGCCACCAGAGACAAAAGAGCCCAAATGTAGCCCAAATATCACCCAGATGTACCCCAAGTATAGCCCAATGACAGAATGTCCCAGAGTGTTCTAAAGAACAACTAGAGCGCTAACAGTCTTACTTATGACAAAAGTATGGCACACCAGAAGCCATCTTGATTGGAATGAAGTGGTAAGTCTGAAAACACTCAATTTAAAAAGGAACAACATGAGGGGGTTAATTTTGCCATTGAAAGTATGATTAGTGCTTCAGAAAGAAAAATTAGGGATCATTTTGAGTGACTTCTCAAATCCTCTTCTATTTCATTAAAAAAATTCTGACATGCAGACTGAAACATGCACTTTGAATACCAGCAGCAGACGTCCCTGGTGAGCAGTAGCTTTACTACAGTGATCTAATGTGCAACTAGAGTGCTAACATTCAGAATTTATGGCAAATGTGTGACACATCTGAATGCCTTCTTGATGGAAACAAAGTAAACAAGCATTGAAAATGCAATAGATCTCGCCTTCGTTAAAGTTAAAGCCATTCTGTTTGTAATGAGGTGGCTTTTTAGCTTTGCTTTTATTAGTGTTTTTTCAACTTTCATGTAAATAACATGCATCTGTATGCATATAAGTATATGTACGCATGCATTTATGTTTGTATTTATATAGATATACAGATGATATATGTTTATATATGTATGTATATATATATATTCACTGAAAAAACCATAGGCTATAGACCATATATAGTTAGGAATTAGCATTTACAAAACCTTGAAAATTCACTGAAAAAACCATAGGTTATAGACCATATATAGTTAGGAATTAGCATTTACAAAACCTTGAAAATTCACTGAAAAAACCATAGGTTATAGACCATATATAGTTAGGAATTCGCATTTACAAAACCTTATTTTACTCACACAAAACCATTGAAATTCGCATATATAGTTAGTTGCACTAACTATATATCGCGCACCCGCAATTCACTGCTGATCATGTCACATATTGCATCATTCATGACATGGTCAGTGACATCACTGATGACATCACTGATGACATCTCAAATGACATCACTGCTGACATCACTGATGACAACATCCAGTGACTGTATGTTTCTGTAAAGTTAAAATATGTCTTACATATTGAAGAATGAGTGGATGTATAAGTGTCTGGATGAAGGATTTAGTAGGTGCATGACTGACTGTATGAGTGAGTGATTAAATGTGTCTCACTGAGTGCATGGGTTAGTGACTAAACTGTCTTAATTTGTGCATCATTATGTCTGTTGTTCTGTAAACTGCTGCATGTGTTGATCAGTAGCTATATGAGTAACTATATGGGTTATTGATTGGTCGCCCAAGTATTTGTATGGGAGACTGAGTGTGTGTGTGGGTGGCTGGGAGGTGTATGACTCTGTGCATAGATGTGTGAGCAGTTGATTCACTAGATGTATGGGTTCAAAAGTGCATGTGGAAACAGCTGTATGGGCGGTTGACTGTGTGCATGAGTGTATTGGTGAGTGAATGGATATCTCAGTGCTACATGTCAAAGTAAGTACATATGTAAAGCACAGTACATGTGAGAGTAGACATATATAAATAAATGTGCATAAGAGCCAGTGAATGTGTGAGTGGCTGTATGGATCATTGTGAACTTGTATCAGGGATTGTATAAGAGAGTAAATGTGTTAGTATATGTTTGAATAAGTAAGGTGTGTATAACTGTATAGTTGAGGAAATGGAGGTGTGATTGATTCTTTGCATGACTGACTAGGTGTGTGAGTAACTCCATGGATGAGTGACAGTCTGTGAGTGTCTGTGAGTGTCTGTTTACACTGAGTGTATCTAAGGTTATATTAGAGTCTGAAGAGGTTCATCGTATAATCACATGAATGATGTCATCAGTGATGTGATCTTAATGTCAAATGAGATGTCATCAGTGATGTCATCAGTGATGTCATTTGAGATGTCATCAGTGATGTCATCAGTGATGTCATTTGAGATGTCATCAGTGATGTCATTTGAGATGTCATCAGTGATGTCATCAGTGATGACATTTGAGATGTCATCAGTGATGTCATCAGTGATGTCACTGACCATGTCATGAATGATGTAATATGTGACATGATCAGCAGTGGATTGCGGGTGCGCGATATATAGTTAGTGCAACTAACTATATATGCGAATTGCAATGGTTTTGTGTGAGTAAAATAAGGTTTTGTAAATGCTAATTCCTAACTATATATGGTCTATAACCTATGGTTTTTTCAGTGAATTTTCAAGGTTTTGTAAATGCTAATTCCTAACTATATATCGTCTATAACCTATGGTTTTTTCAGTGAATATATATATATATATATATATATATATGACAAGCAAGTCCTTAAGAAACAGCATACCAGGCAAAAGTCTCCCCCAGCGCTTCTTAACAGGAACGGACCACAACGAAAGGTAGTTCTTTTAAAGTGCTGTTTTATTTTCCATCAACATGACGCGTTTCGACTAGGTCATCCCAGTCTTGATCACATCATATTACCTACTGGCGGTCGCCAGTAGGTAGTTATAGTTAGGATAATTTTCAATGTTAAATCTCAACATTCTATTTTGAATAACTTTGGCGCCGGTTGACGAATCTGCCTGAAATTTTCAGGAAAATGGTCTCATGGCGGTCCGGTCCTTCCCTGAAAGTTTGGGGGGGATTCGTCAAGCGGGGGCCGAGATAAAAGGGGGGTCCCAAAACGCGTTTTCCCCATGTTAATTTCCATAGGGCGGTCGATTTCACTTTTAGCTCGAACGGCTGAATGGATTTCCACCAAACTTGGCAAAATTGTAGGGACTGGTAGCCCGATGTGCCTTTGCTATGTCTCAAGATATGTGCTTCAGTGGATTTTGAGAAATTAACGTTCAAAAAAATATATATATCTATAGGCGCTCTCCGGTGCGCGCACCGGTGAGCGCTCCCGGCGCGACACGCGACTTGCGCGCAGAAAGCTGATTGGCTCTCAGTTGTCTGTAAACATTCTAAACAGTCCGGAGCGGCCGCCATCTTGTCTATCGGTAAAATCTAGTCATAAGAGGTGGCAAAAACAAAGGGTGGAATTGACCATAAGGGGGCAGGGTAGACCCCCCCTGACCCCCTAGGTTTGATATGGGGGCCATTAAAGGGCCCCGCGGGGCCTCAAAATTTTTTTTTTTTTTTTCGATTTTCGCGGGGGAAGCGCCTGGTGCGCGCACCGGGGAGCGTATCGAGGAGGGTACTATGGAAAAATAATCACTTCAAAAATTGTATGTTTATGAATTGTTTTTTTTTTTATTTTTTTATTTTATGTAAGTACCTACATGTAGGTACTAATGAAGAGACTTAAATTTAATGTTCACCATCTTCTTTGTAGACATCTTGCATGTTGTTATTGTATTTTTTGTGGTATATGGAATTCATAATATAGTCTGTCTGGAAAGGAGAAACAGATCTTTTAAGCACTCCCTGAGAATTTCTAGGGGATCATGAGTAGTCTGTCCTGTTCACTTATGAAAATGAGGTGTAAAATATTCATATGAGATAATATAGTGGGAGAAAGGTAGTAACTATGAGTAAACTTACTATGTAACAGAAAAATAGTTGAACAGTATACTATAAGTCTCACTTTATATTTTAAACATTTTTGGTAATACTTCATGAATTACATATAAAAAAGAATATTGTCTGAAACAATTGAAATTATTAAAGATAAATTTATTCCTCTGATTCTTTTTCATAATTTAATAAAATTTCTAACATAATATTGTCCGGAATTTCCTCATAATTATATGTACATGATTCAATTTCTTCCAAACATTCTATAAACTGTTCATCCAAAGAGTCATCCATGAAATCAACTTCTTTTTTTTCATCTTCTGGTTTTTCCACCTTTACTTTGATAGAAGTATCATTTGCCTTATTTTCTCCTTCCATTTTCTTTCTGAAAATTGCATATAAATTAACTATATTAGTAGAGCTAGTATACCAGAGAAGCCTAACTCAATCCATAACTATTACAGAGAAGTCTATCTCTATCTCTAACTATTAAAGAGGGATAGCATATCACTAACAGAATATTTTTTAAGAAATAAACTTAACGTGTACAATATACTTCCATAATTAGAAGTTACCTTAGAGAAATTAGTTGAAGTTGTCAGTGAAATTTGTTTTCAAGTGTACTTCAGGAAGCAGTAGTCAAAATGGCTGTGTTTCCCTCTCTTCTTTTATATATATTGTTGTACTTAACCAATCAAACGTCAGGAAATAATCGTAGAAAATGAGAGATACTTTTTAATTGGTTGTAAATTCTAACATTACAAGTGTGTTTTTGTCATGTAATTTACCTCAGGATATTTAGACAGGCCTGTAGCCTAAATGTCTCAATGGAATTTCACCAAATTTGGGCAAATGGTAGGGACTGCTATGTAGTAGGGCGTATTCTATATTTGATGAAAGTGTCTCCATTGGGTTTTCCGTAAATTACTTTCCCACCTTTTTTTAACGAGCGCTTAGGGGTGCGCGCTCCTTTACGCGCACTGGCAGCGTTACGGGAGTCCTCCATTTTGTGTTTCGGAACAATCGAGACACAAGATGGAGGGTAAACAATGTTCGGAATGGATAGAAGGGGGAACTGTAGAGACTTCTTGACCCTCTAGGTTTTCTGAGGGGGGCTTAGGAGGCTCATAAACGTTAAAAAAAAAAAAAAAATTCTTTAATTTTTCGCGGGGGTAGCGCCTGGTGCGCGCACCTTTAAGCGTACCCGAAAGCGTACTTTGGTGAAAAATAGTGAAAAAAGTTAGAAAAAAATAAACGCTTTGAATGATCAGAGTTAGGGTAGCTCTGAAAAGAGCTTTTGGGTTCTGTGGTTGATTTAGGTACCTACAAGTAGGTTCCAATACACATTCTTAAATTCAGGAGGAATATTCTATTCCCCTCATCTGAGAAGTGCACTCCATCTCCTCTGTAGATGTCTTGCATGTTGTAACGCAAGTTATTATTGTATAATGAACCCATTCCATAGTCTCTCATGTAAGCAGAAACAGATTTATTTACATGTTTCCGTGCTTTCTCAAATTGTGGACCAAATTGGTTGGACCAGTTCCATTTCTGTCTTTGGCATATATTGGAATATACCAAGGCAGTGTGGGGAAAAAGTATCATCAATTGATGAAAGGTGTCCTTTAATAGCATTTCCAGACCTACCCCAGTTAATGTGCCTAGATCGTTTCCACCACAGTGCACAATTATAAGGTCAGGTTCTGGCAGATGCAAAAAGGTTTTCACCAATGGTATCAATTGGTGACATTTTAATCCTCTGTGGCCAATCCACTTGATTTCCACATTTGATAAATCAAGGTTATGAAAATTTCTGCTAGCTGCATACCTTTGAGCCCAGTGGATGTAGCTATGTCCAATAACCCAAACAGAGTACATGATGTGAGAAGGTTCTGGTCCAGTCAGATGAAGTGTGGGAATGAAATGGCAGTTGGAACAGTAGGAGTTCACAAAAAAATAATTGTGGAGTTTCTGTGCTCTTGAATCACTAGCAATGATTGGTGGATTCAGATAGTTGAAAACTGAAAGTTAGGGTGTATGGTTATGTTGTGTGAAAGAAGCAATTTGAATGGTTTAAAAAAAGTCACCAAAAGCAAAAATACCCTGTATAGGCTGCTGTATTGACAGGTCAAACATCCTTGCTGAGTTAATTTGCAACATTGTAAGATAAACTTTTGAACCTTAGAGTTCAGTTAGGAGGGAGTTGCTATGGTAACAGATAGAAAGGTTTGAGAGGGGGATGGGTGTTGGTTTGAAAATAGTGAGGGAAGAGTTTTCATTGGTTGAATTAAGGCATATGTGTACAAAGATAGAGATTTTCTATGCCAGTCTTGGTTTCAGTGTATTGAGAGCACACCTTCTCCTCTGCTAAAGAAAAATTGGTGTGTGTGTCTGACACTGTTTTCAATCTCCAAAAGCATTTCTAAAGGTAAGTAATGATTCATTTAATTTAGATAGAGATTTATTTTCTCTATGGAGAATATTTGGAAGCAGATAGTTATGTTTTAGAAGTGAAATTGTATGTTAGTATATAAGTCCTGCGCAGTGTTTTTTACATGTTATTTAAAAATCGATTTTGGGTGCAAATGAATGGTATTTTTATTTGGCCTTTTTTATGATTGCCATGTGCAGTTGATGCATGACTTTAAACATGGGTAATAAGTGATGCACTGGTGGCGCCAGGCTTTTATAAATGAGGCCCTGACTTTGTTTGATGATATTGAGTGGTTGTAGTTAGGTTCTGTGCAGTGTTTCTTACATGTTATTGAAAAATCGATTTTTGGGTGCAATTGATTGGTATATGTATTTGGCCCTTATTTATGAATGCCATGTGCAGCTGATGCATGACTTTAAACATGGGTAATAAGTGACGCACTGGTGGCGCAAGGCTTTCATAAATAAGGCCCTGACTTTGTTTGATGATATTGAGTGGTTGTACTTAGGTTCTGTGCAGTGTTCCTTACATGTTATTCAAAAATCGATTTTTGGGTGCAATTGATTGGTATATGTATTTGGCCCTTATTTATGATTGCCATGTGAAACTGATGCATGATTTTAAACATGGGTAATAAGTGACGCACTGGTGGCGCAAGGCTTTCATAAATAAGGCCCTGACTTTGTTTGATGATATTGATTGGTTGTACTTAGGTTCTGCGCCGTGTTTCTTACATGTTATTGAAAAATCGATTTTTGGGTGCAATTGATTAGTATATGTATTTTGCCCTAATTTATGATTGCCATGTGCAACTGATGCATGACTTTAAACATGGGTAATAAGTGACGCACTGGTGGCGCAAGGCTTTCATAAATAAGGCCTGACTTTGTTTGATGATATTGAGTGGTTGTACTTAGGTTCTGTGCAGTGTTCCTTACATGTTATTCAAAAATCGATTTTTGGGTGCAATTGATTGGTATATGTATTTGGCCCTTATTTATGATTGCCATGTGCAGCTGATGCATGACTTTAAACATGGGTAATAAGTGACGCACTGGTGGCGCAAGGCTTTCATAAATAAGGCTCTGACTTTGTTTGATGATATTGATTGGTTGTACATAGGTTCTGTGCAGTGTTCCTTACATGTTATTCAAAAATCGATTTTTGGGTGCAATTGATTGGTATATGTATTTGGCCCTTATTTATGATTGCCATGTGCAACTGATGCATGACTTTAAACATGGGTAATAAGTGACGCACTGGTGGCGCAAGGCTTTCATAAATAAGGCCTGACTTTGTTTGATGATATTGAGTGGTTGTACTTAGGTTCTGTGCAGTGTTCCTTACATGTTATTCAAAAATCGATTTTTGGGTGCAATTGATTGGTATATGTATTTGGCCCTTATTTATGATTGCCATGTGAAACTGATGCATGATTTTAAACATGGGTAATAAGTGACGCACTGGTGGCGCAAGGCTTTCATAAATAAGGCCCTGACTTTGTTTGATGATATTGAGTGGTTGTACTTAGGTTTTGCGCAGTGTTTCTTACATGTTATTCAAAAATCGATTTTTGGGTGCAATTGATTGGTATATGTATTTGGCCCTTATTTATGATTGCCATGTGCAACTGATGCATGACTTTAAACATGGGTAATAAGTGACGCACTGGTGGCGCAAGGCTTTCATAAATAAGGCCTGACTTTGTTTGATGATATTGAGTGGTTGTACTTAGGTTCTGTGCAGTGTTCCTTACATGTTATTCAAAAATCGATTTTTGGGTGCAATTGATTGGTATATGTATTTTGCCCTAATTTATGATTGCCATGTGCAGCTGATGCATGACTTTAAACATGGGTAATACGTGACGCACTGGTGGCGCAAGGCTTTCATAAATAAGGCCTGACTTTGTTTGATGATATTGAGTGGTTGTACTTAGGTTCTGTGCAGTGTTCCTTACATGTTATTCAAAAATCGATTTTTGGGTGCAATTGATTGGTATATGTATTTGGCCCTTATTTATGATTGCCATGTGCAACTGATGCATGACTTTAAACATGGGTAATAAGTGACGCACTGGTGGCGCAAGGCTTTCATAAATAAGGCCTGACTTTGTTTGATGATATTGAGTGGTTGTACTTAGGTTCTGTGCAGTGTTCCTTACATGTTATTCAAAAATCGATTTTTGGGTGCAATTGATTGGTATATGTATTTGGCCCTTATTTATGATTGCCATGTGCAGCTGATGCATGACTTTAAACATGGGTAATAAGTGACGCACTGGTGGCGCAAGGCTTTCATAAATAAGGCTCTGACTTTGTTTGATGATATTGATTGGTTGTACATAGGTTCTGCACAGTGTTTCTTACATGTTATTCAAAAATCGATTTTTGGGTGCAATTGATTGGTATATGTATTTGGCTCTTATTTATGATTGCCATGTGCAGCTGATGCATGACTTTAAACATGGGTAATAAGTGACGCACTGGTGGCGCAAGGCTTTCATAAATAAGGCCTGACTTTGTTTGATGATATTGAGTGGTTGTACTTAGGTTCTGTGCAGTGTTCCTTACATGTTATTCAAAAATCGATTTTTGGGTGCAATTGATTGGTATATGTATTTGGCCCTTATTTATGATTGCCATGTGAAACTGATGCATGATTTTAAACATGGGTAATAAGTGACGCACTGGTGGCGCAAGGCTTTCATAAATAAGGCCCTGACTTTGTTTGATGATATTGATTGGTTGTACTTAGGTTCTGCGCCGTGTTTCTTACATGTTATTGAAAAATCGATTTTTGGGTGCAATTGATTGGTATATGTATTTTGCCCTAATTTATGATTGCCATGTGCAACTGATGCATGACTTTAAACATGGGTAATAAGTGACGCACTGGTGGCGCAAGGCTTTCATAAATAAGGCCCTGACTTTGTTTGATGATATTGAGTGGTTGTACTTAGGTTCAGCGCCGTGTTTCTTACATGTTATTGAAAAATCGATTTTTGGGTGCAATTGATTGGTATATGTATTTGGCCCTTATTTATGATTGCCATGTGCAACTGATGCATGATTTTAAACATGGGTAATAAGTGACCCACTGGTGGCGCAAGGCTTTCATAAATAAGGCCCTGACTTTGTTTGATGATATTGAGTGGTTGTACTTAGGTTCTGCGCCGTGTTTCTTACATGTTATTGAAAAATCGATTTTTGGGTGCAATTGATTGGTATATGTATTTGGCCCTTATTTATGATTGCCATGTGCAGCTGATGCATGACTTTAAACATGGGTAATAAGTGACGCACTGGTGGCGCAAGGCTTTCATAAATAAGGCCCTGACTTTGTTTGATGATATTGATTGGTTGTACATAGGTTCTGCGCCGTGTTTCTTACATGTTATTGAAAAATCGATTTTTGGGTGCAATTGATTGGTATATGTATTTGGCCCTTATTTATGATTGCCATGTGCAACTGATGCATGACTTTAAACATGGGTAATAAGTGACACACTGGTGGCGCAAGGCTTTCATAAATAAGGCCCTGACTTTGTTTGATGATATTGATTGGTTGTACATAGGTTCTGCACAGTGTTTCTTACATGTTATTCAAAAATCGATTTTTGGGTGCAATTGATTGGTATATGTATTTGGCCCTTATTTATGATTGCCATGTGCAGCCGATGCAAAACTTTAAACATGGGTAATAAGTGACGCACTGGTGGCGCAAGGCCTTTATAAATCAGACCCTGACTTTGTTTGATGATATTGAGTGGTTGTACTTAGGTTTTGCGCAGTGTTTCTTACATGTTATTGAAAAATCGATTTTTGGGTGCAATTGATTGGTATTTGCATTTGGCCCTTATTTATGAATGCCATGTGCAGCTGATGCTTGACTTTAAACATGGGTAATAAGTGACGCACTGGTGGCGCAAGGCCTTTAAAAATAAAGCCATGTGTTGCTATTGTATAAACTTAAATATGTTGCAATTTATTGTTTATATTGTTTGCTTTTTAACATTACTTTGTTGTTTGCTAATAGTGGTCTTTCATGTGTTTTTTTAACAGAACAACAGATTCAAATCAACTTCTGAAAAGGAAGCAAAAATGCCTTCAAGGCAAAGAAATATCAAAAATACCATACGGAAAAGGAGAACATCAACAACAGAGTTTATGGAATCCTCTTCAACAACTACTTCAAAAAACACCAGAAAAGCTTCTGGTAAGCCAATTAAGTCTTTTCTTCGCAACATATGTCGTAGGAAAAAAAATGAAATTGCTAATGTGAATATACAGAAAAAGTCAACAAATCTAAAAAGGAAAGAGAAGCCCACAAAAAATGTTTCCATTGGACCAGGAGAGAAGAGAATGGTTAGCAATAGAAGGGTAAATGTTTTTAGGGACATTCGTAGGCGAATGTTTCGCAATAGGGTAGTTTTAAATTTGCTAAAAAATGAAAAGAAAAGTAAACTAAAAGCTGCTTTTTACAAGAAAAAGAAAAGTGTAGAAAAGATTGTTGATCAGGCTTTTGAAGTTAAGAAAAAATTATTTATTTTAATAATCAATAGAATTAGGATACTTAATAAGGCAATGGATGTTTTCAAATCGAACAGTAGATGGAAAAGAATTATTAATCGGAGTAATTTTTGTGAAGTATTTTCTGGTGAATGGATGCATAGTTCAAGTTCTGAGCCTTTTTTTAATGAGGAGAGTTACTTTCAGGAAAATGATTTGGTGCATGCAGTTGACACCAGTGGTCGTGCATATGAGGTGAAAGATAGTTGTGTGATGGAAAAAGAGAAACTTGTATCTAGAGATGCAGAAGAGGTCTTAGCTGATGAAGTTTTAGGGAGACGTACTAAGGGTCCAGTGTACACATGGAAATGCAGTAGTATTTGTAGTGTGCGACAGGAATCAATTGATTTGCTTCGAAATTTCTTACGTACATATAGTAAAAAAAGTCTCAAACAAAAAATGAAGATCCTGCAAGAGTTAGATCCTTGCAGAGTGAGAGAAAGCACAGGTTTGCAAGGGCATTCACTAGCATGTCTTTCTAGAAAAGTTTGTCGGAGTGTTTTTCATCATTTTAGGATGTTAGCAGTGCATCATAATAACGTAAGGAAATTAGTGAGGAAGTTGTATTATGCAAAAAGTCCTGCACTTAAGCTTAAACAGTTAAATAGTGCTCTTTTGCATGGATCTGAAGTGGATGTGAAGACTATTTGTGAAGAAATTGAGTTTTGTTATTTTGGGAACAAAGAGGACAGTGTAGAAATAGATATAGTAATGGATGGTAATGCAGAAGATAATGGACAAATTTCAAGTATTGAAAAGTTTGATGAGGAAATTATCAAGTTTAAGGTGAAATCAAGTGAGAGGCCTAATGTAACTTGTGTGTGTTGTCGACGGACTCATTATAAAATTCAGACTAGGTTAGTTGATTTATATGCAAAAAGTGAATTGGAAAATAATAGTGAATGGGAGGATTTTGTAAGTTATTTGTTGGTGGAGAATTCTTTTGATTTGAGTTTGGATCAGCGTATTTGCACTTATTGTTTGAAAAAATTAAATGAAAATAGAATGCCTGCAAGAGCAGTTTATAATAATCTTCAGTTGATAGATATTCCTTCTGAATTGATGGATCTAAATACTTATGAATCTATTTTGATTCAATGTGTCCATCCTTTTCAGGCTATTGTTCGCATGGAGCCTAAGACAGGGAAATTGCCTCCATCAGATTTACTGAGAGGATTAAAGGGAAGAGTTGTTTATTTGCCTCTAGATGTAAAGAAAAATATTAATACAATTGGTGTAGAAAGAGTAGAAGAAGATCCTTTAGTTATTCTAGTTAATGGGGTTCCAACAAAGAGTAAGAAAATTTGGCAAGATTTAGTGGATGTTAAAAAAGTCAAGAAGGCAACGTTGTATTTAGTTAAAAACAATGAGTACTACAAACATGTTAGTGTTGGAGTAGAGGAAACAGCTACAGAAGAAGATAGTGATTCTTCAGTTGGTCAAATTGAAAAAGTTGATGTGTCTAGAACTGAAGAAATATATGAACATTATACTGTTCATCCTTTGCATTCCAAAGAAGTAATGGGAAATGCAATTGACTTGTTTCAAATGAAGGCAGCAAAAGGAAGTCCCATTAGTGTATGGGAAGAAAGTTTGGAAGCTCGTTGTTTTCCACAATTATTTCCAACAGGTTGTGGTGGACGATATGATGATCGACCAGTTCAAATTCCTGCAGCTGAATACCGGACTCTAAGATTATATGCAGAAGATCCAAGGTTTCGTCAATGCATTCCATATTTATTTCATCTACTGTTTGAAAGTGATTTGTCTGGGCTTTCTTATGCAGTTAATCATATATTAAAAAGTGGACCTCATTTGCAAAATGTATGTGCAAGGGACTTTATGGAGAAAGTTAATCTGCAAGACAGTATTTTGGAATCTCAGCTAATCAATCTCATGGCATGTCAACGTGGAACCAACGAGTATTGGTTTCGTCGTCATGGAGAATTGAAATGTATGCTAAGAAACTTAGGAACTCCTACATGGTTCCTCACTCTTAGCTGTGCTGAGTATGCCTGGGACGATTTACTTCAATTTCTACGAGAGGCAAATGAAAACATACCAAATATAGAATTGAAAACACCAGGAGAACTGTGTTCTTTAGATCCAGTGAATGTTTGCAGATATTTTAATCATAGATTTGAAGCTATGATGTCTTTTATTACCAACAAAAAAAATCCTCCCCTTGGAGAGGTTTTGGATTTCTTTTGGAGGAAGGAATATCAAGCGAGAGGTGCTCCTCATATACATATGTTGTTGTGGATTAAAGATGCACCCAAATTTGGATCAGATTCAGATGAAACAGTGATGAGTTTCATTGAAGAGTATTCAACATGTGCTGTTCCAAAATCTACTGAAGAAAACAATTTAAGGCAACAAGTTTTACGTTTTCAATCTCATCGTTGTGGAAAGTACTGTCGTCGAAAATTTAAAAACAAGGAAAAGTACTACACGA
The DNA here is from genome assembly GCF_964263255.1 of Lissotriton vulgaris. Lineage (NCBI taxonomy): Eukaryota > Metazoa > Chordata > Amphibia > Caudata > Salamandridae > Lissotriton > Lissotriton vulgaris. Next base: position 725,360,775 of record NC_141699.1, read on the forward strand.
AATGTCGTTTTGCATTTCCTCGACCAGTGATTTCTAAAGGAAGAGTAAATAATTTGATGTCATCTCTACGACATACTGTGACGAGAAAATCTCCCAAAAACACATATAATTTGAAAAGAAATGAAGAATCTAAGTACATCAACGATTACAACCCAGTGATTTTGTCCATGTGGAATGCTAACATGGATATTCAGTTCGTTGCTGACAACTCTATTGCTGTGGCTCGATATGTGACATCTTACATCACCAAAAAAGAAAAGACAGAACTGAAGGAAATGTGGGAGGACATTTCACATGAAAAGAGTCTAAGCAAGAAATTATACAGTTTCAGTCTGAAGATGTTGTCGCATCGAGAAATTGGAGCATATGAATGTTCTGATCGGTTATCATCAGCAAGTCTCTATGCCAAATCAAGAACAATCATTTGGGTGAGTCTTGGTCTTGCTGCAACACGAAACCGAGTTTTGAAATCTGTACAAGAAATTGAATATTTGGCGGAAAAAGAACCAAACAGTACAGATATTTTGAAGACAAATATGTTGGATACATACTATCCAAATAGAAGTACTCACCTTGAGAACACATGTTTGTATGAAGTTCTTCAAAACTACAGTTATAAGAGGAACATCACAGAAGATATCAATAATGGAAAATATGCACTCATTGGCTATGAAGGATGTCTAGTGAAGCAGAAAAAAGGCCATTTGATTAATCATCGAAAATTGAGTTGTGAAGTTCCAGACAAAAGAGAATTTTACTATTTAGCTCTTTTGCAACTCTTTAAGCCATGGCGTACAGAAGAGGAACTACTTGGAGATTTTCTCTGTTATGAAGACTCTTTTAATGCAACTAAGGATACCATAGAATGTCCTATTTTTCTAAATTATCTGCAAATGTTGAATGAAGAAATGGAGCAAGAAACCACAATTGCTGAAGAGATAGCTAGAAACAGTTCTCAAGATAGTCAGAGTTCTACTTCATTGAGCCAGGATCCACTAGGAGGACCAATTATCCAAAATGAAGCTGCCACTGCCATGGATGAGGTGGAAAGAGCTATGGAACAAGCTCAAGAGGATGGAGTTAACTTAGAAGATTTGGTAACGCAACTAAACATTGAGCAGAAAAAGATATATGATGAAGTCACAGAGCAGATTGAACATGGATTCAGACATGAGAAAAAAGAGTGCTCATGTATATTATTTGACCCTGTCCGACTGTATGTAAGTGGAGAAGCGGGGACAGGAAAAAGTTTTCTAATTAAAGCCGTTGCAAGTTATCTGCAGAAAAGGACTGATTCACCACTGTCTTGTGTTGTAACTGCTCCAACTGGTCTGGCAGCACATAACATTAAAGGGATTACTCTACATCGTTTATTGATGCTGCCAGTTGAACATGATAATAAATTGCATTACAACAAGCTATCTGGAGATGCGTGTTCTGAAGTTTCAAGAGTCTTGAAGAAAATGAAACTTCTTATCATAGATGAAGTAAGCATGGTCTCAAATCTAATGCTTGCTTTTGTGCATTTGAGAATGCAAGAAATTCTTAAAACAGACTATGATGTGTTATTTGGAGGAAAACACATTATTGTTTTTGGAGATCTATTGCAGTTGACTCCAGTAAAAGGACAACCAGTGTTTAAAATGCTCACGCATGAAGATACCAGGAAGTCCCTTGGAAGCATTGGAAATGTTAATATATGGCTAAATTTTAAATATGCTGAACTGCTTCAAAATATGCGACAGGCCAAGGATGAAGATTATAAAAATATTCTACAAGATGTAAGAATTGGAAAAATGACTGAGAAAGGGAAAAAAGCTTTGCATAGTCGATTAATTTCAAATTTGTATGCAAATGAAAACATTCTTCCAGAGAATATTTTTAAAAAAATGACTGAGAAGAAATCTGGGATATGTTTGATGCCAACTCTGCAAGAATGTTCCATCTTCAATCAAAAAATGTTAGACTTAGAAAATGAAGAGATTGTGAAACTGGAAGCAATAGATAAAATAGAGCATATGGGTGCAACAATTGTTTTGTCAGAAAATTTGAAAACTAAATTGCATTCATTGGAGAAAAGTATTTCAAAAACAGCTGGTTTTGAAAAGACTCTGAATGTGTGTTTAAATTGTCGTATCATTTTGAGAAGGAATTTAAATGTTGAAAGCGGTCTGGTAAATGGAGCAATGGGTTATGTTGTTGATTTTGTGAATTACAGAAATAGAGATGGAATTGAATTTTTAAAAATAAAATTTGATGGCATTGAACAAGTACAACAAATAAGTCGTTGTTCTGCTAGATTTTTACTTGTAAAAGACTTATATGTTCGCCGAAAACAGTTTCCTGTTTGTTTGGCGTATGCGGTGACAATTCATAAATCTCAAGGTTTAAGTGTAGATAGTGCATTGGTGAACATTGGAAGATCTGTGTTTAAAGAGGGTATGGCATATGTGGCATTATCTCGAGTCAGAACTTTATCAGGATTGTACTTGATTGCGTGTGATGAGACAAAGATTTCTGCCGATCTAGATTGTGTTAAAGAATACAATAGGTTAAGAAGAGAGTATGCTCCACATTTGCCTCAATATCCTCTGTTTGAAAAACGTGTGGTAGGCCGAAAAAGAAGAAATGAGGATAATTGTAGTGAGGTAGTTGCAAAAAGACAAAAAGTAGAGAAAACTGTAATTGAAAACAGGAAGAAAAAGAATTGTGGAGAAAATGTTGTTGGATTTCAGTTTGAAAACAGTTCTGGTGTCAACTGCTATGCTAATGTAGTGGTTAATGTTGTTTTTTTTCTTAAAAGTTTACAAGAACAGATTGTTGAAAATCGGGATCAAAGATTGTGTGGTTTATTGAATTCTGTGTTTCAGAAATGTAGCAGTGTTACAGCACAAATAGAAAGTGTAACAGAAATTCGAAATATTTTAGATTTGTGTTCTGGTCAAGATAAATTTTCACAGAACATTCAGCAGGATTGTCAGGAATTTTTAATGTATATGTTTGGTGTTTTGGAAGATGAAGGTGTAGATGTAGATAATCTTTTCAGTCTTTCTTATCAATGGCAGCATGACTGCCACAATTGTAGTTTATCAAGTACTACTACAATAGACACTGAAAGATTTATATATTTGACTTTACCAGACTGTAAATCAGTGTCTTTTAAAAATCTAGTTAAAGCAGCAGATCATAATATGGTGTGTACCCAATGTAACTGTACAATGCTGTCCACATTATTTATACAAAGGTATGGGCAGTATATTATTTTAGTTTTCCAACGATGTAGACCTGATGGAACTAAATTGACAACTTCTATCAAAAATTTTGTGGCTTCTCAGTTATCAATTTCTGGAAGGACCTTTACAACTGAAGCTATTATTTATCATGATGGATCTTCGACCACCTCAGGACATTATACATGCTACTTAAAATCTGAAAATGGATGGAGTTACTGCAATGATTCTCATTTAACTTATAAACAACGTTTGCCTTATGACTCTACAAATTCTTATCTAGTGTTTTTAAAACCAAAGTTTTAGTAAAGGGAATTGGCCTTTGAAGACGGGAATAGTTAATAAAAGTTAGTTAGTTAGTTAGTTAATCTAATATTTGAAATTATTTATCTCATGTAGATACTTTAAGTGGATCTCAAAGTAAAAAATACTGATATATCTGACACAAATTGGCCGTGAGGAAAATGTAAGATATGATGTTGTTAGAAGTTGATGAAATCGAAGTTATAGAGCACAGCAGACTTTTTTTCACCAAAAGGACCTTCACTATCTGCAATCTCATGTAGATACTTTAAGTGGATCTCAAAGTAAAAAATACTGATATATCTGACACAAATTGGCCGTGAGGAAAGTGTAACATATGATGTTGTTAGATCTTTTTTCATAGGAAGTCGATGAAATGGAAGTTATAGAGCACAGCAGACTTTTTTCCACCAAAAGGACCTTCACTATCTGCAATTTGGTCTCACGGAAAAGTAAGTGAATCAAAGATTAGTGTACTTATATGAGATGTATGTTTGAATGGGTTTTTTTAAACACAATCTTTTAGATTGTGTTTTTTTTTTCCCGCTGTTATATGATGAAGACTTTGATCTCACTAATTTAAGTGAAATTCAATATATTCTGAGAACAGCAAAAATAAATAATGTAACATATTGTAGAAGTTATTGTGTAGTTTGCATTGTGTAATTTATATTGTGTTCACATTGTCTTATACTCATTTTCTTTTTCACCCTTATTTACCTCTCTTTACTAATTTACACTCTTTTTTCATCGCTGTTTCTTTAGTGCACTTCATTCACAACTTCTTAATCTAATAGGAACTGTCTGCATTTCCTCTGTTCCTTCCACCACTTTTTATCTTTTTCATATTCTCACAGTACCACTGCTTTAGTTTCCTAACCCTCTCTTTCTTTTTCTCCTTTTTTTTTCTTTCGCATCCATTGTACTGTAGTTCACTTAGTTCTTCCTTTTGTCTTTCTGTGTACTTACTCTCTCACTCCTGTTTTATCCATCGTTCTATACTAACTTCATTCCTTTCATCCCTTCACTCTGTTACTTTACTTCACTCACTCTCAATCATCTTCTATTCCTCTTTTTTATTTATAGTTTCTCAATCAGACTTCTCTCCTTTTCACTCATTTTTCTTTTATTTTCTTATCTTTACTGATTTTGATTTGATATCTTACATTCTTTTAGTATCTTATTTACCTTTAGGAATTTGTTCTCTTTCTATTTCTTTTTCCTTTTTTTTTCTCTTTCTACATTACTTTCTTTCTGTTTTTGTATCCTTCACTATTGCATCATTTCTTAGTAAACTTTTGTAGATTTTTAAACCTCATGAACTGTTGTTTCTATTTTATTATATATTTTTAAGAAATTATAACGTGTTTTTTCTTTTATCTTTCATAGATACAAGTTTGCATTGATTATATGGTAAGTGTGTTTACAAAATCTTTTTTGTTATCACCTTTTGTTTTATTTTCACTATTTTTCTGTCACCCTACCGCACCCCTATTTCCTTACTTTGCTTCCCTCACTTATTCTTTTGTTCCATGTTTACTTCCGACCACATTCAATTTCTTTCAGTACTTCTGCCTATGCACACTCCTTCACTTACCTTTTTTACTGGTTCACTTAGTCCCTTTGTGACAGTCCTTCTTTTACTCTCTCTCTTGTTTGTCTCTATTACTCCCCATGTGTTACCCTTATTCACTTACATGTACCCTCTTTCACCCCTTTTTACTTATATTCACTGATATTTACTTTCCCTCAATCACTGCTATTCTTTTCCTCTGATTCCGTCACTACCTGACATTCCCATACTTAACTGTCCTTCTTTTTACTTTCAACATCCATTTACAATCTCCCTTAACCTCTGCTTTAGTCTTCTTCCTATTTCTTCTTTCTTTTGCTCCCTTATTCATTTTTCTTTTCTCAGTTACTTCCTTTTACACTTTTTATCTGTCTTACTATCTATTACACAGTCCCTCCTTCATTTTTTTTTCTTTTTTTTTGTTAGTGCGCTGACGGTACGCGCACCGGTGCGCGCACCGAAAGCGAAATATAAAAAAAAATATTTTAAATTAAAAATATTATCTCAATATACATTATAGTGTTCATTTTTACAAAAACATACTTTAGCAATTCACTAAAAAACACATAGGTATGAGTCTATATAAAAAGTTAGGAATTAGCATTAAAAAAACCTATGAAATTCACTGAAAAAACCAAAGGTTTCACACCAGTTATAGTTAGGAATTAGCATTTAAAAAACCTATGAAATTCACTGAAAAAACCATAGGTTTCACACCAGTTATAGTTAGGAATTAGCATTTAAAAAACCTATTAAATTCACTGAAAAAACCATAGGTTTCACACCAGTTATAGTTAGCTGGAAATTTTACTGATATAAAACCATTGAAATTCCCACGTTATAGTTAGTCGGACTCACTATAACTTGCGCGTGCAATGCACTGCTGATGACATCACATATTACATCACTCATGACATGGTCAGTGACATCACTCATGACACCATCCTTGTGACATAGTGACAGACCTCCTTTCACTATAATGTAACCCTTGAGACACATATTCAAAAATAGAAACTGAAATTTTTAAAAAAATGGAGATACCTATATCAGTTACAACAAGCAATTCAGTAATTCCACTATCTATATACACATCCACTCATTCACCAATAGTTTTATATAGTCACTCATACATATACTCACTCATCATATGAAGTGATACACCTATACATCCTGTTACACACCGACATTCATCCAAAAGTTACTCACACACATATTCACACGTGCAGATAAACTATTGGACATCCATTTATTTGAATATAGAGTTATACACACACTTCCACCTTACTTCTATTTAAAATTACACATATTTATTCTCTTAAACAATCACTTATAGAAACACATACTTATTTAAACAGGAACTCTTACAATCTCTTACTCTCACATATACTCACTTATATACATCAATATTCATATATACTAGATTAAAACATATGTAGTTACTGATAAAGACACTAGTGAGACAGTCATTCACTCACTAACAAACACATATAGACACTCATCCACCCATACAGTCCTGTACATATGTTGTCTTCAAAACACATACAAACAAAGAGTCAGTCACTCATGCATCTATGTGCTAAGTAATACCCCCACCAAACCATATAGACACTCATACTGATACTAATAATAATATCAAATAACCCATATACATACGCATGTTGCTACTTATCAACACATGTAGCCACTTATACACAAAGTGAAACACTAATATATGTATTTAAATTTTTAAACATAACTCACTAATATTTATTTTTCAGAAAGACACATATTCACTGGATGGTGTCATCAGTGATGTCATGAGTGATGTCACTGACCATGTCATGAGTGATGTAATATGTGATGTCATCAGCAGTGCATTGCACGCGCAAGTTATAGTGAGTCCGACTAACTATAACGTGGGAATTTCAATGGTTTTATATCAGTAAAATTTCCAGCTAACTATAACTGGTGTGAAACCTATGGTTTTTTCAGTGAATATATATATACTTACAAATATTAACAAATCAAATGCTAAATATTAAATACACTAGCAGCCCGCCCCGACGTTGACCGGGTATGAATTGCTTCCGGCCAGTAGTATATTGTCTTGTAGGATTTCGTTTTGATAGCATTTCTTATCTGTGACAGGCCTGTGAAACGCTCTTATTCACTATGCACTGCTGATGCACTTAAGAGTGCACGTTCAGTAGGGTGTGAACTCAAGTTTCCCTACTTTATTTTTCCTTGCAATATTATATAGCGCGAACTCGACAACATGGCATGAGCACAATTTACATTACAGAAGAACACATTCATTTGTGGTAGGCACGGGGTGACAAAGCGATTTGCCTGGAATCACAGGATGTTGAGCTGATGCCGAGATTCGAACGTAGCTCTCCAGCTCTAAAGTTCGCAATTCTAGAACTTGTGGCCGGAGGTGTAACTAAAAGTGTGTGTCGGTGCTGGCCATCTTTGGGAGAGACCTGTGCATTTTTCAAATCGTGGTGAAAAAATATGAGTATGTTGCTGGAGATGTG